>NW_018744616.1:2082584-3347584 GCF_001683475.1 Chenopodium quinoa | reverse complement strand
AACGGAGCCGCGTAACGGCTACATTTTTAGCTTTAAATTCGAGCTGCGGCTTTCCCATTTTGTTAATTTTGCTTCGCCATTTTCATTCTCTTAATCTTCTTCTGTTCTCTCTTCTCCTTTTTTTTCATTTTTTATTTCGACGATCACCGTGCCATAGAGTTCAGCACCGGTGCACGTCAGACTTCACCGTGTCGCGGCGTCTGTGACCACGTCGCAACGTTTGTTTTTCGCCTTTTTGTGTTGGTTTCGCCGTTGCTGCTGTTTGAGTGCTCACCGCAGCTGCTATTGCCTTTATTCTTCACCGTTTTGAGTGGGATTGCATTGTGACACACACCTGCTACCGTGTCAAGGTGGCTGGTTGCTGAGCCGCGGTGTTAGGACTACTGCTTGTTGTAGTTCTTTGAGCTTGGAGCTCAATTCTCCCCCAAATTCGCTCCAAATTTTTGCTATTGTCCTCATTTTCGAATTCGTACAAGGATCCATGTAAGTTTTCTTTGCTTTTTGTCTCAAATTTTTTGTAAAATGCCATCTTTGCTTGAAACCCTAAAAAAAAAGCAAATTAGGGGTTTTCGATTTTGAGCTTCTATGTCAAAATTCTTTCCATGAATTAGTTTGTATATGAATGTATGTTTGTTTGTGTGCAATTTGAGACCAAGTTTGTGTGATTTGGTGAAGAATTGAGCAAATCACCAATTTTTGGTACTACTTGTGTGAAATGGTGTTCTTGTTGTCCATGTCATTTCTTAGCACTTGAAATGGTGATATACTGGTTGTAGATCTTGTAAAATATGCCATGATGTGTCAATCTATTGTTTTTGTGCAATTTCGAAACATGCTTTGTTTTTGTGTATGTACTATGTCGCCATGGAGAACATAGTATCATGCAATTAAAAGAAATGTAGTATTAGTTCGTCATAGAGAAACTAAGTACTAGAAATAATTCCATTATTTTACTAATTTTTAGCCTTAAGGTAAAATTTTTGCATATAATAGAAAATGCAACTTGAGGTAGCTGTTAAGCCGCTTTCGAATAAATAACTAAATAACTTAGGAAATGATTCTAATTATTTAGATTTTTTTTAATGTAATAGCATGCATAGACAACGAGATCGCGATCTTTCTACTCGTGGCCGGCGTCAGTCTTTTCCAGAGGACACTCCCACAATTCCCGAAGGCATGGATGACGATGTCTTAGAGACTGAACCTCTTCCTTCTACGGGTAGGGGTAGGTGGATTCCACACTACCACAAAAATTAGATTACAGATCACAAAAATATAAAACGGTTATCAAAGATAGGCGTTCTCCAGAAGAATATAGAACGCATTTGTGCAAAAGGCGTTTTATGAGTTATTAAATATAGAACGGTTAGAATAGTTAATCGTTCTCTATTTTTTTTTACTCAAATAATAAAAAACAAATAATTATTCATTTTAAATGATACAAAACGGTCGTCTTGACAAACGTTTTATATTTCTTTTTTATTCTATATTTAAAAAAAAAAAAAAAATTGGAGGGATATTTATGTGGACCATTGGGATATTGATAATTACCCTAATTATTCAAAGGCTGCTTAACATAATTGAAACGCTTCTATATTGCACTATCACTATTCACTAGAGTATCAAACTATCAACTGCTTACTGCTTCAAAAAAATGATGAAAAGTGAAACCTCTTGTTGCTCAATTCACCAATAACTGCTTCGTCGCCCTACCGCCCCACCGTCGCTCCATCTCCCCACCGTCGTCCCACCGCCCCACCGTCGTCCCACCGCCAAACTATTTAACGTCTACTTCACCGCACCGCACCGCTCCGCTACACTACCACTGCACTTTCCAGGTAATTCATTCAAATTTTTCTTGATTTGGATGAATTTGTCAATCTAATTGTATTAATCAATCGAATTTTTCAATTCAGCTGTAGTGAATTCATATTTTTCATCCATTACAGTAATTTCGATCGAATTTTTAGTGGATTAAAAAAAATTCACAATTTTAGTTTTTGGGAAATAATTCAATCAATTCTTATAAACGCAAATAATTCAATAGAATTGCAGTTTTTTCAATCAAATTACACTTAATTTATTCGAATTACAAGAAATTTCAGTATTAATCAAAATTATTTTCGCCATATTATTCTTACCTAGGTCAAATATAGAACCTAATTAGATAAAGAAAGAGGTGTAGGGGAAATTGATTACCACTAGATTATTATGTTCTATTAATTTCAAAATATTGGGAATGAGGGACATGAAGGCTTTTAATAAAGCTCTACTCGCTAAGCAAGCTTGGAGGATCCTAAACAACACTCCCTCACTAATGGTTAAAACTCTGAAAAATAAGTACTTCCAAAATTCTGAATTTATGTATGCTATGGTGGGTTCTAATGCGAGTTATACTTGGAGGGCTATATTATCTGCTCGAGACCTGCTAAAAAAAAGGGGCGGTGAAGTCTATTGGGAAGGGTCGTAGCATTGATATTTGGCACGATCCTTGGGTGCCTTCCCTTCCTGGTTTCCGCACTTTTCAGAATGAAACTCATAGTCAGGACTCCCCTAAAGTGGTGCATGATCTAATCAGTGATGGAGAGTGGGATAGAATTGAAGTCTCATTAATTCTATTTTCCCCCCCTTGGAAGCTGAAGCTATAATGAATATCCCTGTTGCTTGCCTCTATGATATGGATAAGTGGATGTGGGTACACTCAAAAAAGGGGGAATTTTCTGTCCAAAGTGCCTACTATGTGCAATTGCAGGCTAATCAAACTTATCGTGCTTCTATCTCTGATGCGAGTTGGATCACTATTTGGGGAAAGCTTTGGAATGCAAATATACCTCTAAAAATCAAGCACTTTGGCTGGAGAGCTCTTCAGAATAGCATCCCTGTTAGAAGCATTCTGAAAAAAAGAAATATTTGTGAGAATGATGGTTGCCCGTGCTATGGTGTGGCTGCTGAAACAATCATACACTCCCTTTTCACTTGCTTTGAAGCTAAGGTGATTTGGTACCTTTCCCCTCTTCATCTTGATACTAGCAAGTGTGGAGAATCCTCTTTTCTGGTGTGGTGCAGCAAGTTGGAGCACTATTATAAGGATAAAAATTGGTGGGATATTTTTTGTTGCTTAGTGTGGGAAATCTGGTTGAAAAGAAACACTCACTATTTTGAGAAAAAAAATCATGACTTTAGAGAAGGTGATTTGCAAGGCAATGAATATGGTGGGTGAGTACAAGAAAGCTAATGAAAAAATTCCTTATGAGATGTGTGAAAGGCAAAGTGTTAACAAGAAGTGGTCTCCTTCTGCTGTTGGGTACTACAAGATTAACTCAGATGTTGCTGTGTTTGGTGACAACATGATAGGCTTGGGTGGGATCATGAGAGATCACCTTGGTGATGTTATGGCAGCAACTTGTTGTTTACGGCATGGGTGTTTTGAGGTGGATATTGATGAAGCTTTTGCAGCAAGACATTGCCTGACCATTGCTTTGGATGCAGGACTGCATGATTTAGTACTGGAAACTGACTGCAGCAAGTTGTACAAGTATTTACAGCATGGGAAATGTGAAACTTCAGCCTTTGGTGTTATTGTTAGTGATATTCTTCTCTTGGCTAGCTCTTTCTCTAGTATTTCTATTTCACAGGTTGGTAGAGATGGCAATTGTGCCGCTCATTTATTAGCTAGAGGAAGCATTGAGTTTGGTGAGATGAGAGTATAATTAGAACTTAGAAGAAGTGCCACATTATGCTTGTAATACCGTGCTGCTATATTTAACTAGCCTGGAGTAATATTATGCTCAGATTTTTTGTCCAAAAAAACAAAACAAAAAAAAAAACTCTAAGTTGCAAATTATTTTAGAAAAATTGATTTGCTTTTCTTTTCTTTCATAAAAGGGTTGGTTATGAGATGCTGTGATTGAAATTTAGTTATGATTTAATCTAATTCTAGTGATGTATAAGAGTAGTAATGGTGTTTGTGGATTTTCGGTAGCTGATTGTGAAGAGAGAAGAGCAGGAAATCAAAATCTTATGGAAGTGAATTTATAATAATAGTAAGGTGGCAGAGTTGATTAAAGGAAAATTTCTTGTTGGTTGATTGTGAAGAGTTGAACTTGATACGTTAGTGCCCCTCCTTCCCTGACACTGGTAATATTTGTTGATTATATCTGCATCCTACTTTTGAAACTATAACGTCAACTTATCCATCTCTTAACAGTTAACAGGCACTTTTGCTAAGTCATCCAAAGAAAGACATGGTGACATTGCAGAATAACAACCATTTATAAAGTACTCCGTATGTATCTTTTTCATACTCTTTTCTTTATCTAGCTTTTCCTTTCATATAAGTTGAATTCAACCAAAATTTAGAAGAATGGATGTAGTACCTAGAAGTACTACTAATTTTAACCTCGTATCTAAAACTGTGTTGATGCAGGTTTTCTGGTCTATAAATTTAGGTTTTGTACAAGGATTTCCAGAGGATGTTCAGGAGGCCGAGTCTTAGGTTCTTTGACACGATGTTTTGCTTTTGCACTAACTATACTGTTAGCTATGTATTTTCGATAATGAAGCCAATTTGGACTCAATGTACCTGTATTCATTGCAGAACCTGGTTTGTGCGAAGAATTTGGTGATAGACAAGAGCATCCAAAAAGCATACATTGAAGCAATCAGATCTGCTCAACATTTCATTTATATAGAAAAACAGTATTTCCTTGGATCATCATATGCTTGGCCAAATTACAAAAATGCCGGTTTGAAAATTTTTGTTTCCCTTTCTTATAATCTTGCTGTTGAGGTTGTTTAGAAAATGTGAATGTTCCTGTTGGATTCGATAGCTAGTTTGCTTAATGACTTTGTACTGGCAGGTGCTGATCATTTGATACCAATGGAGTTGGCCTTGAAGATTGTTAGCAAAATCTGAGCCAAAGAGAGATTTGTTGTCTAAGTTGTCATCCCTATGTGAATTGTAGATCAATATGGTATTGGTATATCTAAGCATTATTTTTTTAAAATCAACATTAACTAGAAAGGTGTTTTGATATTAAACTCAGGTATTTATTTGTACAGAACAAATTTCGTATGGATGGTAGAATTTAATTGTGGTTAGATGTTTTAAATTATATATATGAAGTATATTTTGATGGCTTTTGTCGTATTTGGAAATATTTTTGTTAATTTTATTATACAGAAATTTATATTGCACGTATATAGGATCATGGATTTATTTTTACATAGGAAATGTGAAAATTTTCTTAAGGATAAATGTACAAGATAAAAAATAGGAATACAACAAATACAGGTCTAAAATGAAATACAAAAATAATATAGACTATTAAAATACAGGAATAATACAATATAAAATACGTACAGGGGTAATTCGAAATACATATGGCTGGATATTTTTAAAAAAAAACATTAGAGAACTGTTATCTAACTTAACCGTTCTCTATTGTAATGCAATATAGAACGGTTAAGTGGCCTAAACCGTTCTTTATTCCTTCCTTAGGGTATGAATTTAAGGAGGGAAAAGAGAACGGTTGTGACTAACAACCGTTCTCTATATGTGATTATATAAAACGCCTAAACAACCCGTTCTCTATACTTTATACATCGCTTAGCAGAATAACGCCCCTAAGGCGATCTATAAAGCCTATTATAACAGTTCTCTAATTCTTTTTTTGTAGTAGTGCCACCTCCGTGGACACCAAACGAGTTGGTTTTCTGTCATGAGAACCACATTTCTCACCGTCCACTTATGGCACGCTTTGCCATCATGTTCAGGATCTGGAGATTCGATTCCCCGGCTATACAGGATTATCACGAGGGATCCTATCACTAACTCCTTATGGGAGTTTGCTGGTTTAGGAGATTTCTATTCAACGGTCATAGGATTTCGCAGCCCCCGGGGTTGTGGTTCGACAGTTGTTCGTGCGTTGTTGAGTATTTTTGGGATACTACTAACACTTTTCACTTTGCTTACGGGGAGATGACAGTGACCCCTCTGGATTTTAGCATGATCAGCGGCTTACGCTTCACCAAGCGGGCCGTACGGTAGATTCCTGACCTCACTTGGGGGGCAGATGAGGTAGCTGATTTGTTAGGTCCGATCGTTCAGCATATCAGGACTCAGTGGGTGCCTCGAAGTGGTCCTAAGAGTGGGCGATCAGAATTGGCTTTTGTTCTTGCCCATGGTTTTAACATGGCTGAGACGAAACCTGAGCAGCGAGTGCGGATCTTTATCTTGATTCTCATTTCCAGGACTCTTTCTTATGATAGGAGTTCACGTGCGCTCGTTTGCTACATTCCTTCTCTGGTCAGGATCGGCGAGATAGGATCCTATAGTTGTGCTAGCATAGGATATGCTGATTTACTCTCGTCGCTGCGTCATGGCTGCAGGCAGCTGAATGACCAGGCCCCTGTTGCTGTTTACGATTTATGGAGAGTCGTTGTGGTGACGATTTTTCTTCTTCTTGTCTTGTTTTAACAAATTTAACTCATGTGCTTAGAGATAAATTTTCATTGCAGTTGTGGTTCTATGAGTACTTTCTAGGATGGGCCCCTCAACGGCGTTGCGGAGCGGTCCATGATTTCCCTGTTTGAGCCAGTTGGCGTGACCGAGGCGAGTCACGAGTTGAATCTGTATCTGCGCTGCGCGGGCTGCTGCGCCAAGGCACCTCTTCTGTTGGTGTAAGAATTGATCTTGCAGCATGTTATTCTCTACCTTGATGTTATTTTTTGTCATTCATTGCAACTTTTTATGGTTTTTAGGTTGCTGTTGAGATCCAGTATCAACCTCGGGTTAGTATGACTGATCTTCCCAAGGCCTTGGAGCTTTCGGCGTGCCATACTGTTTTTCGTTGGTACTGCACGCTTTGCTTGGTATCTTGGGGAGCACGTTGTTCGCCAGTACAGTGACCGCTTTATGGTGCCTTTGCCTCCTCCAGAGTTGATGCTGGACTCACGTTTGCTTGGGGCGTTGATGAACAGGAAGGAACGATACACATTTCCTTAGTAGGAGCTTGTGCGTATGGAAGGTGATTATTCACAAGAATTGCTTCCTTCTTTGGCTCCTCCGCCCCGTCTTCCCAAGGTATGATTTCCTTTGATAATTTTGTCGCTAGTCTCTATTTAAACCGTCGAATAACCTGATTATTCGATCATGTTTCTAGACGGCTGCTCGTCGTAGGGGGAAGGTTGAGGTCCCATCTCAATTTGTCCGTTACCCGGAGCCGATCGGTATTACTAAGGATCATATTGCTGACGCACCATAGGGTTTTAGACAGGCACATGAGTCTTTCCCTGATGTGTTTGAGCCGATATGCTTTTTGACACGTTATTCATCCTTTTTTAATATCGCTTGTTACTGATTTTTCTTTATTCTCAGCCTACGCACTCGGACGTGATGGGATTTATGAAAATGGTTGACGCTTTGAAGTACTGCATCATCAAGCTTCGACGTAGTGCGAGTTGTCAGGGCGGTTCTGGGGATGTTTTAGAGGTATATTCACCTGTTTTCCCATATTTACCATTTGTTCTATCTTGCACTAGGTATATTCACCTGTTTTCCCATATTTACCATTTGTTCAATCATGCACTATTGACATCTTTTATTTTGTGTCTTTCAGGAGCGGCAGAGGTCTTGCTCGCGCTCGAGGCATAGAGACTCGGACGAGGGGGAGCCTAGTCACCGCAGACGATCTCCTGAGGTTCGTAAGCATTCTCAGTCTCAGCGGCAGCCTCGACCTTCTCAACCGTTTCAGGATGCTCAGTGGCAGTAGCCTCAGTCTTTCTAGCTATTCTAGCACTTTCAGGGCGAGTGGCAGCAACCTTCATCTTCCCAGCGACCTTAATCCCGTGGACCATGGTTTATACTCAGTTCCATTATCTGGGGCGCTGCCTCCACCGGTGCAGTGATTATTTTTAAGTTACATTGTCCGGGACGATGCCTCCACCGACGCTTCCTACCTCTTGGAGTCAGCCTACGCCGTTTGCCAGCTGGACAGGTCTTGCTTTGTGTTTGTATTCTATTGGAGCTATAGGGACTAGTAGGGATACTACTCCTTGTACTTAGATGATGGAAGGACTCTTTGGTCCGTCATTCCCGTATTCGCAGGCTCGAGATGACATTGATCCTAACTCTTCTAGTTCTGGATATTTGACCGAGGGTTTTTATTATATATTTTGATTGATGACACTTGACACTATATATGCATCATGACTCACTTTGTATATTTTATTTACACTTTATGCATTTATTAGTGTGTGCTTGAGACTCATTGTGTGTGAATGTGTATTTACTAATGACGCAAAAAAAAAAAAAATTGTAAGTGGAGGGTACCGACCTTCCCCAAAAGAAAAAGAAAATGAAAAAGGGACAAATTTTGCAATTTCCCCGTAAAGAAAAAGAAGTAAAAATGAAAATGGGACAAGTTTTACAACTTCCCCAAATAAATATAAAAATGGGACAAATTTTTCAATTTCCCCAAAAGAAAAAGAAATAAAAATGAAAATGGGACAAGTTTTACAACTTCCCTAAAATAATAAGAAAAATAAAAATAAAATAAATATAAAGATAAAATAAAATAAATAAAATATAAAATAAATGGAGAATTTTATTAGGCATGAAACTCTCAAAAAACAAGTTTAGAAGATAAACGGTGAAGGAAAAACAATATAAAAATCCTGATAAAAACAGGTAAAGGATAAATATATGAAAATGCGTGGGCACCGCGACACGGCAGTATAAACCGTGTCATGGGAAAACATGCCGTGTCGCGGTAAAAATTCCCGTGACACGGTGGGATTTCCCGTGTCACGGTGCGCGTATTCTGCAGCGATGTAGTTTGCGTGTTTAGAAAGGTTGATTTTGAGTGATTCCGAGCGTTTTGGCTATAAAATAGGACCAGTTTATTCGTGATATGCATAATTACGAAACACAAAATAATTAGAATTTCATATTTCAATAATGTCTCAGAATTTTGATAATACATTGAGTGACTGGTCCTATTCTTTGACCAATGCAGACAAAAGAGAGTTGGAATTGTTTCATGTCAGAGGCTTATTAGCCTTAAGGCATGTAGCAATTGAACATGATTTTCTTAGGGCAACTTTAGATTATTGGAGTCCAGAAACTCATTGTTTCAAATTTGATTATGATGAAATATGTCCCTTGCCAGAGGAATTCGGTGCCATATTTGGTTTTCCTGCTAGAAATCTCATTGCAATGCCTACCCTACATAAGTATTATTACCAAGATTTTGAACGTCATCTGAATTTGACAGATCTAAATTTAAATAAAATTGTGTGTGGTAATGAAGTAGATCTAGAAAAGCTTGGAAATTTGTATTTCAATCGTCCTGTCTCTGAGTCTTATCATGTATACCGTAGAAGGGCTTATATTTTTTGCATGTTTGGCAAGATTTTATTTGCAAACGGTAGGGTAGGACATGCTTGTTTAACGTTTGTGCTTGAACATGTTGAATCTGGAAGATCTCCTATGCCTACTTGCCTTGGAGAAACTTTGTGTGGCCTTAACGAAGCAAAAGCTGACCGGAAAGCCATCTGGAAGGGCTCCTTAGTACTGTTACAGGTAAAAACGCGCCCTGATTAGCCATCGTGACACATAGAAGGCACCGTGTCACAGTATATGGTTGTCGTGACACGGTGCATTATGCCGTGTCCCGGTGCTTTTCTGCATTTTTCATTTTTTTTTATGCAGATTTGGTTGATGGAACGTTTAGAACTCTTTGAAGCCCCAGAAGATATTGAAAAATAAGGTCCCAACGATCTAGTCCGTAGGAAGAAGAATTACTCTGCAAACATGTCGTATGATGATTGGAAGGTCTTCTTTGCAAAGAGAGAATTTTCCATTCGGTGGGTGGTGCCTTTGTGGAGGCTTACTAGGATGGTTGGCACGAATGATACTCCGTATTGTTGCGTTCCTAGTATTTCAAAGTTGACTTTTGATTGTCCTTCCCGATTGATGCGACAATATGGACTTGAACAAGTAGTTCCACGCTTAAACGATAGTCCTCGTGAAGTATCGTTGCATGAAAGTAATGTTCACAAGTACAAGACTTATTAGATTGGAAGGCCTTTGTGTACCGTTTCTGCGAGTAACCAAGCTCCTCCTCCCTTATCTAGTGCATACAAGGCATGGTTGAATCCTAGAAGTAGAAGGGATTGAGTCGGATCACGCAACTTTGATGTGAAGGGACGTCTTGGAAGTAAGAAGGCGCCTCCGAAAGATCGTCTAGGTTCGAGAACACAAGGAATTGAGTTTAAGACTCCTATAATACCTAAAAAGAAGAATTATGTGAAAGGAAAGGGTAAGGAAAAGATGGTTTATAGAGAGAAGCAACCTAAGAATTCTAAGAAAGAAGAAAGGGGTGAAAGTTCAACTAGAGGTGTGACGGTTCGGGCTACAAAAGACACATTAATGATGAAGGCCGACCTAGTTGAAAAAGAGAAGGAGGTTCCTAAAGTGAAGAAGGATTAGATCAATATTACTTTGCTTATATGATTTAAATTTTTAATTATTAAATAAGGCGTATGATGCCAATAATTGTAGTCACATTTATTTCTATAATAATAGCATATTTATTTTAGCCTTAAAAAAACTGCAATGACTTTTTTTTTTTAAATTGTTATCCGAGTCAAGAAGTCGGACGCAATGGAAGAATAATAACAATCGTCAAATAAAATATTCGTAAAACAATAAAATGAAAAGTCCAGGGTCTGCCGTGCCACGGAAAAATATGTCGCGTCATGCTCGAAAATACCCCGATGTAGGGATTGTCTGGTTTATTTTGTAACTGGAAATCCACCGTGTCACGGTGGAATCTGGTGTGACACGGTGACAGTTGCCGTGGCACGGTAATACCTGGTGTGGCGCGACCGTTTTTTTACCGTGACATGGTGTATTGAGCCGTTCCGCGGTGGCTGCTGCCGTGGCGCGGTGGATGCTGACGTGGCGCGGTAGCTGTTATTGTAGGATTTTCTTAATTTTAGCTCCATTTTGCTGTCTTGTGTGTTATACTTGGTCGACGGGGGAAGGATCTTATTTTTTAAAGTGGTCGGGCCCCCTTGAGGGGTTGCCTACGTATCCTTAAAAAAGGAATTAGGCCAAACGTAGCTCTATCGGGTCATGAACCCATGCAACTAGGCATAAAATTTCTTGAGTTGATCCAAGTTGGTTAAATTGCTAAAACCGTTGCCATCCATGTCTACCAATTGTGCCGCTCTGCCAGACAAATGGATTTAACAATGTATGGACCTGACCAGTTTGGTCTAAATTTTCCCCTTGGATCTAAAACATTTTTGCGAAGTGCCTTAAGCACCAATTTACCTTCCTTGATGTTCCTTGTCTTGACTTATTTATTGAAATGTCGTTCCATATACGTTGTTGGTAGGTTTGGACATGATGCAAAGCTACCAAGCGTTTTTCGTCAAGTAAGACTAGTTCATCATATCTTGCTCTAATCCAGTTGACTTCATCTAGTTGGCTTTCCAACGCGATTCGGAGAGAAGGGATTTCAAGGTCTATTGGTTGTACAACTTCAACTTCATAAACCAAAGAGAAAGGGGTAGCCCCCGTTGACGTATGAACAGAGGTTCGATAACCCCAAAGGGCGAAATATAGTTTACTTGGCCAATCTTTGTAATTTTCCGTCATCTTTTCAATGATAGTTTTTACATTACTTGTTGGCCGATTCAACCGCACCATTTGTTTGTGGCCTCTAGGGTGATGATCTGTGATGCTTGATATGATATTTCTTTAATATTTCTGCACTCTCGGCTTGGAAATGCGTTCCATTATCACTGATCATCTCATAATGTATCCCATAGCGGCATATGATATTTTTCTCAATGAATTAAGCTACATGTTTTGATGTTAGCTTAGCATATGAGGCAGCTTCAACCCATTTGGTGAAGTAGTCAATTGCTACAAGGATGAACTCATGTCCCCCTTGTCCTGGTGGCATTATCTTTCCAATGATGTCGATACCCCAAGTAGAGAAAAGCCATGGAGAAGTATATGTATAGAGAAGCGAAGGTGGAACGTGCTGCAAATTTGAGTAGACTTGACACTTCATACATTTCTTGACGTATTCGTTACAGTCTCTCTCCATGGCAGTCCAATAATAACCTTGTCGTTGAATCTTTTTGACTAACATTTTAGCATTCATATGCGTTCCACATATTCCGGCGCGGAGGTTTTCCATGGTTTTGTGCGCTTCACTCTTTTCTATGCATAAAAGATATCTCCCTTGAGCGGTCCTTTTGTGGAGTTCTCCTCTGATGAGCACATACTGTGAGGCCAGGAGCCTCAAAGCCTAGCGTGCCCTTTTATCAGTATTAGGAGGGTATTCTCCCTTCGTCACGTAATTAAGGATATCTGTATACCATGGCACTTCATCTTCTTCATGTGCTTCTTGTTCATCATCCAGTGCGTGAACATAAGCCGGCTCATATCTTCTTTCTATGGTCAATGGCATTCTGATTGTATCCGTTGGAATTCGCACCACTGATGTTAATTTAGCCAACGCATCGGCAAACTGGCTTTCTTCTCTAGGCAGGTACGTATATTCCACTTCATCTAGTTGCTCCGTGAGAGTTTCCAGATGAACTTGATACGTAGCGAGACTTTCAATTCTCACCTTCCACCTTTTTCGAGATCTGATTGATGATTAGTGCAAGTCATTGTAGATTATGAGTTTCTTAATTCCAAGGGCCACAACTGTTTCCAATCCCAAGGTGCATGCTTCATATTCTGCAGCATTATTGGTGACATCAAAGTCGAGTTTCATGGAAATCGGAATGTTTTCTTCGTTAGGTGATACAAGCAAGACTCCTACACCACAACCCTTTTGGTTCAAAGCTCCGTCGAAATAGAGCGTCCAGCTATCTTCTTCGGTCATGAGTGATCTTCATCAGGGAAATCATACTCTTCTTCTTCTTTCTCAACTTCTTCTAGTGGGAAATCTGCTAGGAAGTCAGAAACCGCAGAACCTTTAATAGCCTTTTGTGGTACGAATTTTAAGTCAAACTGAGCAAGGTTGACTATCCACCTCGATAATCTACCATTGAGTGTTGCATTTTCAAACAAATACTTTAGAGGGTCCATCTTGGATACTGAAAGGAATGGTGTCCTTCGAACAAGTGTACTATTCCGTTAGTGGGTTCAGAATTATTAGAAAGCTAATATATTCAGTGAGGTCAAGTGATCGGAATGCCTGGGTGGAGGCCGCTTCCGATCAGTAATCTGTAATATTAATGAATAAATTACAGCTTAATCTTGACTGAACCCTTCGGGTCACACCCAAGCATTCAACAAACCGAACCGATGAATTAATTCGGAAGGAATTAATGAGTCGACCGAGTAATATTTATTTAGACGTCGGAAATTCGAGCTTAGAGCGTCGAAACCGAGCGTCGGAAGTCGATTCGAAAAATAGTGAAAGACGAGACGAGAAATAGTAATAAATCAACAAAAGACCAAAATACCCCTAGCATCGGAATGCCTAAGCAAACCGAGTGCTAAGGGCGTATGGCCTAGCATGGTGGCTACCATGCGCACCAAGCCGAGCCTAGGCTGGCTGGTGCGTGCTAGCGCACCCATGCTAGCATCGCAAGGCTAGGCGCTGCCTAGTGCGTGCTAGCATGCTAGGCACAGCCTTGTGCGCGCAATGGCTAGCAAGCCATGCCGCAACAAGCTGCAGCAGCTAGCACGCTAGGCGCGCCAGCTCGCCACAGCTAGCAGCAGCATGGCTAGGCCATTGCTTGCTGCCTAGCAGCGCTGGCCAAGGCACAAGGCCAGCAGCAGCCCGCACAAGCATGCTGGGCTTGCTGGCCAGCAGCGCCTGGCAACCCGCATGCGAGTGTTGGGCCTGCTAGGCTTGCTGGGCGTGGCTGCCACGGACAACAGCACATGGCAGCCCACCTTGGCTGCCTTGGTGCCCAAGGGTGGGTGCCATGTGGCTTGTGGTCCTTGAGTGTGTGTGGAGTGAGGTGGCCGGTTATGGGAAAGGGAGTGGGGAGCAAGTTTGATCCCCCCTTCTCCAAGTGGTCCTCACCTAACCACTCACATGAGCTTGCCACTTGTTGATTTATTACTAGCTTGATTATTAATTTTATTTTAGCTTTAAAATAAAATGGAAAAATCATACTATCCCACATTGATGGGAGATTAAATGATACTCCCATCATTTCCTATAAATACCTAAGTATGGGCATTGGGTATGATGCTTGAGTAAGAGTTGAAAAAGGCATCACAATTAGTGAAAACCTTTGAACTCAATATAATTACTCGGGTTTTATTGGTCGGGTCTTGCTAACCCCAAGACATTGGACCTAGTCGGTTTTGTTGGTGCGGGTGGACTTCGTTGGAGGTCTCCGTGTGAGCGGCACTTGAAGCTTTCAAGTAAGAGCTCATTTTGGAGCGAAGCACGCGTAAAAGGTAATTAGCTTATCTTAATCTTGTGATTAATTTAATTATGTTTATGGTTTTATTTATTGCGAGTGCGGTCTTGCTTTTGGGTTTGTTTCCGCGGTGAGTCGGACTCACCAAACCCCAACAGATACAACATGCACTGTATGAGTGAGCATGTAATGTCTTAATTTCCGTACATCCCACACGAGTGCAAGACACAACTTCTCAAGTGGTGTGTACCTAGTTTCATAACCCTGAAGCTTTTTACTCAAGTAGTAAATTGAATTTTCCTTACTTTTGATCTCCTGTGCTAGCATTTCCCCCATTGTTTCTCTTGTGACCGTAAGGTAGAGTCGAAGAGGAAAATTAGGCATTGCTGGTGCTAGCACGGGTGGGTTTGCCACGTATTCCTTGATCTTGTAGAAATCTTTTTAGCAATCATCATCCCATGTAACTAGAACGTTCTTCTTGAGCTTCTTAAATATAGGTTCACATATCGCAGTGAGTTTTGATATGAACCTACTTATATATTGCAATCTTCCGATAAAACCCCGAATCCCCTTCTCAGTCTTGGGTGGTGGCATGTCCATGATTGTTCTGACTTTTGTGGGATCAATTTCGATTCCTCGAGAACTGATCACATAGACAAGTACCTTGTCTGATGTAACTCCAATGCACATTTTGCTGGATTCGACCTCATATTATATTTGCGGAGTCTCTCAAAGAATTTGCAAAGTGCAATGATGTGTCCTGGCTGATATTTTGATTTGACGATCATATCATCAACATACACCTCCACCTCTTTATGCATCATATCATGTAATAATGCTTTGGCTGCTCTTTGGTAGGTGGCACTCGAGTTTTTCAACCCGAATGGCATTACCGTATAGCAATATGTACCCCATTGTGTGATGAATGCGGTTTTCTCCATGTCTTCCTCGGCCATTAATACTTTATTATATCCAGCGTAGCCGTCCATGAATGGTAGGAGTGCATGGTTTGTTGTGTTATCGACCAGAATGTCAATGTGAGGTAGAGGGAACCCATCTTTCGGGCTTACCTTGTTGAGATCCCTGTAATCAACAAACATTCTGACCCTTCCATCCTTCTTCGAAACTGGAACCACATAAGCTATCCATTCCAGATACTTGGATACTTTTATGAAACCTGTAGCCAATTGCTTTCTGATTTCTTCCTTGATTTTGAGAGCCACATCTGGTTTCATACGACGCAACTTTTGTTTGGCGAGCTTCATATCTGGAATGAGTGGTATCGTATGCTAAGCTATATCCCTATCAATTCCTAGCATATCTTGATATGACCAAGAAAATACATCAACAAATTCACTAAGCAAGTTAATTAGCTCTTTTCGTTCGTCTTGACTTAGTGTTAATCCAATTTAAACTTCTTTGATATTCGTATACTTGGAAATATTAAATGTTTCCGTATCTTCGGTGATTGTTGTTTTATTTTTGTGTTCTTCCATTGCTTTTATTATTTCTTTGTCATTTTTATCATTAACAAAGAAATATTGATCAGGGTTAGGGAAATGACACGCATTGCAAGCAAAGGTACTCATTTCATTATATTCATTGGTCATTACATCAAGGAGAGCAAGGTCAGTTGCAACCTCACCGAAATTATTTGGGATAGAGAGAGTAGACTCAACAAAGGACTCAGCATTAAGGGGAACTATATTAGACTCTATGGCAGAAAGGGGGTCGGCCTTAGATCTTAAAGACTCCTCTACATACTCAAACTCGAACTTGGACCCAGGCGATTTAAATTCATCATACATAGGAACTTCGCCAGCGGTCACTTCCAACTTCTATCCACTTGGCGTAGTGATCTTCACCGTCCCTTTGAAACATCATAAGCTGGGACGATTAATTCAGAGGGGTAAAATCTTTGCTTGATATGACAGCTTGAATGAGCTCAGAATCGTCATTGCAGACAGGCTTGGGTTCATTCTTTTCTAGTCCAAAAAGAAGATAAATGTTCATATCATCAAAGCTTGGACTGGCTAGTTTTTCAGTTGTAAAGAACTCATCGCCTTTGTCGATGAAGTCACAATCAATGAACATCTCGAAACCTGGCTCACGCTTCTTATCGTGGATGAAAGGCTCACATAATTCATAGCATGGGAAGTTTTCCCCTTCTTTGATGTACTGGCCATTGATAGTGAAGGGGTATGGATCCATGGCTATTTTCGTCTTCGTGGTTCGAGCATTATTGCAATCCTTCATTTTTAGGAGAGCCTGTTTGATATCTTATTTTGTTGGCTTGAATCCCAAGCCAAAGGTATCCTTCTTAGGTGCACCAGGATGGCCCCAAAGTTCAGGCCTTTTCTTTTTTAGTCCGAGGGTCATTCTAGGGAAATGCCCTTGCTTCTTCATAATGGCATCAACATTGGTGTTCGAATAAGGATCAAAGTTGAGGTGACACTTCTCCTCTTCTTTAACCATGAGAACATCGTCTAACAAAAATCCCTAGAGATCTTCATCTTCCTCGTCATGTTCTACATGGACAATGGGATTATCAATAACTTGAATGCGCATGGGGGAGGCATCATGGTGATTGGAATCCCTCCAACTATAGATTTCACCTTTTGGTAAAGTGATGACGGAATTGGCTTTAGCTCATAAGGACGTCCTAAAAGCAGATTGAAAGAAGCCTTAATGTCCACCACCTGAAACTTGGTGCGACGTTCGATGGCTCCAGTAGTTATATTTAGCATGATAGTACCTACGGCTTGGCCGCGAGTATTATCATTAGCACGAATCCCTTGAGTAGAGCGGATCAATTCTTCATTTTTTGTCGAACTTCTTTGTAGTGCGGAGTGGGCATACATTGATTGCTGAGCCATTATCAACCAGGCTTATAGGAACATTTATCTGCCTACATACCATAGTGAGGTGTAAGGCCTTGTTATGTTGGTCCCCTTCCGGGGGCATATCCTTTTCAAAGAAGGAAATCAAATTGCTGGTACTTGGAAATTCAGTATTAAGAAAGCTGACCAGCCCTTGAGGAGTCATATCACTATCAACTCCTATTTTCACCAGAGCATTCATCACATCCTTTCGATGCTCGTGGGAGGTGGCCAAAAGCTTCCATACATTTATTTCCACCTTAGTCTTTTGTAATTATTTGATCACATTGTTGTTTACAGGGTCGATGGGATAAACTATTGGTTGTGATTGCGGTGGAGTTGGAGGTAGACTAGGATATTGCAATTGTCCATTTCTGGTGAGAACCTTGACCTCAAGGTCTCCCCAAACATCTTCACTAGTGCCAAGAGATGAACAAGCTATATCTTTGAGATAGACGTCTTCATCGTCACTATCCCAAATTCCATTCACTTCTTCACAGTTTGAAACAAATACAACTTCTTGTAGAGGTCCATTCATAGGTTGAATGAGTATTAACGGATTAAAGGAGACTTCATCTCCCATGATAGCCAAAGCATTAGAAAGGGGACTTGTTTGAATATTGGGCTTCTTGCCCCCTAGAGGGACAAGAAGTTGATTAGTAATAATCAGGTCTTGGATTGCATCCTTCAACATCCAACACGTCTCAATAGTATAACCATTACCTTGATGAAACTTGCAATGAGCATTGGGTCATAGCTATCAGTTCAGTTTTCTAGTCGAGGTTCAAGAAAGGATCTAATTGGCATAATCAGTCCTTGACTATGCAAACGATCAAAAGCAACATCGTAGCTCATTCCCAAAGGCGTGTAAACCCTCCTTTGCCTTTGGAATCTCTGAGTGGGAGCATTAAGAGCTAACACATCATTGACATTGACGTTGTTGGTAGCATTATTGGGCTTGGAAGACGAAGAAGAAGGAGTGTCGTTCTTCTTGATTTTCCAAATGTTGTTGTTGCTACTAGCAGTCTTCATCAGGTCATCTTTGATATTGATCCCAATATCGTACATAGCTTTGAAGGTATTCAAAGGCAGAAACTTCAAGTGCTGCTTGTACTTATGTGTCAGATTTACAATAAATAGGCGAACCATCTCTTTCTCCTTAGGAGGATCCACCAAGAGTGTAGTTGTTTCTCTCTCCACCTTCTTAGATAAGTAGTGAAGCCTTCATTCTCCTTATGTTTGAGAATGGAGAGTTCACGTTCATAAGTCTTGGCTTGGATGTTACACTTGTAACGGTTCATAAATCTTTCAGTAACATCCTCTCAAGTCACAACATGTTTAGATTCTGGAGAGTAGAACCACTGTTGACAGTCATGCTCCAAGGAAAGAGGGAACTCAGTAGGGAAGAGTGCCACATCTAATCCCTTAAGAGCCATGGTCGTAGAAAAAGCCTTCAAGTGGAACAGCGGATTATCGGTAGGCTAGAACTTGGGAATGTCAGTAGTGGAAAACTTTTCGGGAAGCTTGTCGCTTACGGACAAAGAGGTGACAGGTTGCTCCACATAGGTGAACTCTTCAGAGATCTTAATCATATGTTCTTAAATATTGTCCATTGAAGCCGCAGTGACATTGTTTTGATTGTATTGCTCTACTGTGTTAACCCTGGTGGTGAGCGTTTGCATCATGTTAGACAACATCTCAATGGACCTGTTAATGTTCTCAATATCCTCCTTAGTAGCCATTGGTTGAAAGTATACTGGAGACGAACTTTTTTGGAGATGATTGTGGTGGTTTCCTTGTACGCCTCTTTGGTATAAGAGGTTGTTGAGGTATTGACTTGAACCGTAACAATCTACCCCTGCTTCTTGACTAAGTGTTGTGACATCAAAACAAACACATCTTTAATGAATAGACTTCACCTTGACCCATACGGAAAAGAAAAAGCAAGAATTTTTTTTTTTGAATTTTTTTTTTATATTCTAAAAAAAAATTATGTATGGGAGGATACCATCCAACTTACTCCGAAAAAAAACGAAATAAAACGACACAAGACCATCCTAAAGTACGGTCATAAAATGGTGCACGACTAAAGTAAAAGTGTGTGAACTTGACAAGACATGTGAGTGATTAAGTGAGGTTATGGACACGTGTTATGACCGTACAGCTAGACATGACATCAAACCAGACATACGAACCACATAAGCACGCAAAAAGACAAAAAAAAACTAACTGGACAAAATTTGTGGGCATCGTGTCACGGTGCTGACTGTCGTGACACGGTACAGTGCACCGTCAGACGACACATTGCACCATGTCACGACATTGCACACCGTGGCGCGGCAGACTTGCCGTGACACGGTGTACAATTCCAGGCCTAAATTTTGCGTAATTTCCAGGTTTTAATCAATTTTAAGCCCGCACTAATTACTATGAGGAAATAAAAACCCTCGGTCATAGGTTAAACTAAATGAGCAAACACATGTGGGTTAGCACCAAATAAACCACGTAGCATTTAGTCACAATAATGTAAAAAGAGTTCGCAACCTAAGGTTAAGATCTATGTTCAACTATTGGTCAAGCTTTGGGTGTCAAAAGGGTACCATGGTTAAGAGTTTAGACGCGTTAGCAAGGCAGCCTCCCTTGAGGGTGTATGCCAAGGGGCGGCTCCGTGAGTTTGTGATGAAATCGAACTCCACTCCATGGTTTAGGTGGATTTAATAACTCGGATGAATTCTTATTGCCATGAGCGTTTTTGGGTTGATAGAGCTTAAATCCCCCGGGGCTAAGTCATATGTAGAACACACACGTTTTTTCAGAAAAACCAAAGGAAGTTGACTGTGAGAAGAGAAAATAAGCCACTAGATGGATTTAAGGAATGTCGTCACATGGCAGAGTGTACTGTGTCACGGTGCTGCACACCGTGTGACGGTGTACAGCGCCGTGACATGGAAGCATCTATCATGGCGCGGCAGTCAGAAAATCTGACTAGTGCCCTATTTTCCTTCGTTCGCAACCAAGTTATTCAATTTTTTCCTACGGGACAGACCTAAATGCAACGTTAAAACATCTATGCTTATGCAAAAATTCCAAATTAATCACAGGAATATTTTCAAGAATCTTTCAAGTCTCATCCACTCATCTTAATTAAATACCGATCACTCAAATCGATAAATAACCAAGAATCCTCCCTAGTGGAGTCGCCAAATTGTAGACGTCGTTCAAAGCGCCTACGTCAAAGCATATTGTGAATATGCTTGGCACTCATAGGAAGTGGGAATTGACGTATAAAATTAGGGATAAGGAAAATAGGGAGCCGCTAACAAGTTTTTAAGGAACTTGTAAATCGTTCACGGATCATAAAAGGCAACCACGATTAAGGGACAACGAAAGGCAACAACGATTGACCCGTGAAGGTTACACCCCATTCATAATCCATGAGATTACTAACTCTATATGGTTTGAAACCACGAAAGGAGGATCGGGGATGATGGTACGAAGTGAGTCATGGGGTCACATTCGCCCGTATTGGCCTGTACTCGATTCTTATAGTGAAAAACATTCATGCGATCTCAAAGGCATACAAACAAATAAAGATTCAATTTGCTCCAAACTATTATTAGACTAAATTGGTTGAATATTAATGCAACATATAATTCTAAAATATTAGTGATCACTTGATTAAACAACAAGATTAAAAAGGAGCCTAAACCGGTTGTCCAAATTATCTTATTAGGCGTGATTTTCAATTACATATTCCCTTTAACATGCAATATGGTGATCAATAAATATAATAAAATAAGTATTAATAAATGGAAGCAATTTAACAATAAATCCAACAATATAAAATCGTTAGAAAAATAATAAAAATAAAAGGAACATAATTCTTACTTTAATTTTGTTTGCTTGCAACTATAAAATAATAAAAGAGTTAGTAACTTCAAGAAAATTAATAAAACAATAATTAAACTAAATTAAATAGAGTTGATTTGGGGCCAAACCCTTAAGCAGTTCTACCTTTCACACCTTGATTTAAGGACAGATTCTCAAGTAAAGTACGGACTCCTTGGAGTGCTTAAGGAAGGAATTTTTATAGAAGAAGGGTAGGCTAGTGTTTAGGCTAGAGCATAGAAGAGAGAAAAAAGAGAGTAAATTAATGCCCCGTATATCAGAAATGAGGGGATATGTATAGGGAAAATGAGTAGAGGGAACACACGGAACCCTAAAATGGATAAAAACTCTAAAAAGACTGTCGTGACACGGCAAAATATGCCACAACACGACAAAAATTTCCGTGACACGGTGGACAATTGTGCGACGCGGGATATTTTTGTGTGACACGGGAAAAATCTGACCTACGGGAGGTAAAACGCGTGAAGGGATTACGCGGAAAAGACACGGGAGTGTCCCGTGTCACAGCACTGGAACCGTGTCACGGGAAATCACATCGTGGCGCGGCATTGAGCCCCGTGACGCGGTGCATTTTGCCGTGATGCGGCAGATTCTGCGTCCATTTTTTGGTCTAAATACATTTTTGCCCTATTTTCATTCAGCCTTATTAAGTGCCGATTGATAATTTCAGGCCATTTCTGATTTATTATTTATTTAATTGGGCCAAAATAATAAATAAAATAAAAAGGTTTGGGCCAAAATTAAAAATAAACTATGCTTTAACTAAACATCAAGACTGATCCATGGACTATTAAAAACTGAATTTAATTAAATACGATTTTTTAAGCACTCTCGGGATTAAACACTGAACCCGGCCAATAATGGCGGTGAAAGATAGTTCATCATCGGGTTTGGTTTTGGGGAGATATTTTTAGGTGTCTACAGACTGGATATTTTTCATAAATAGAGTGTAAGAAGAAACATTTTCAGAAACAGAAAGAGAGATATTTTAATGAAAATTAAACATCCACATCACTAGACTTTTAACACTTTCATTCGTTCGATAATCAAATGACGTTAAAGATATTCATCACTGAGTTTGGTTTTGGAGAGACACATTGAACTTGACCAAAGTTTAAACTTGATAAATCCCATGTGCTACAACCGGAAACCATTGAACTATACCAAAGTTTAACCTATGAAGAGAGACCTGCCAAAATTCTTGACAATAAAGTGCGTAGTACACGCAATAAGAATGTTAAGATTGTGAAAGTGCTATGGTCTAACCAAGATTATGAGGAAGCCATTTGGGAGGCAGAAGAAGATATGAAAAATAAATACCCAGAGTTGTTTTAGGTATGTTGAGTTATGGGGACGTAACTCGTTTTCTTTTAGGGGGGTAGCATGCGGTAGAATTTCGCGCTTTTTTTTCCTATATTTTCAGTTATTTTTAGTGTTTTTTGCACAATTTTAACGAGTATTTTGAGTTATTGTGTTCTCAATGAGACACAAAAAGTACAACAATGTTATACTTAGTGAGGAAAAAATTTGAATTTTTTTTCCCAAGTTTCAGGACGAAACTTATTTTAAGGAGGGTAAACTGTAATACCTCGTATTTTTATACGTATTTTATTTAAAATAATTAAGTATTTTGAGAAGTATTTAATTAAATTCAAATGTTTTATTTATATTATTTTAATTTTTCATTTTAATAAGTTTAGAAATATTTTATAAAAGGAGTCTATTTAATTAATTGTTTTATTTAAGTTGGGGTTTAAATTAAGAAAGTTTTGTTTTAGTAAAGTTTTATTAGGGAAGGGATTAGGAAAGATTAAAAAAGAAAAGTTTATGGATATTGGTTTCTAGAGAAGGGGTATAAATATTCAACACTTGAGTAAAATCAAACATTGCCCAGAGTGCAGAAAAACCTAGGGTAAACTTATCTCCCTTTCTCTTTTTCTTTTTCTTTTTTCTTTCTCTTTCTCTTTTTTTCCCCCTTCTCCTTCTCGCCTCCACCCTCATCACCGGCCACCACCACCACCGGTGGGCTACTGGTCGCCAGCAGCGCCTACCGCTGGCAGCAGGCATCCACCAGCGTTGGCAGCAGCCGTGGTGGTTG
This sequence comes from Chenopodium quinoa, assembly GCF_001683475.1. NCBI lineage: Eukaryota > Viridiplantae > Streptophyta > Magnoliopsida > Caryophyllales > Amaranthaceae > Chenopodium > Chenopodium quinoa. Next base: position 3,324,283 of record NW_018744616.1, on the reverse strand, counting down.
TCGGCTGTCATCCTTTTTTGAAAAAAAAAAAAATTAAATCCTTTTGTTTTAAAACTAGTTTATTCCTAGATCTAAATATGAATTATGAGTTTTATGATTTAAGTATGATGTTTGATTATGAGTATCATGATAATTAATTTTATGATTTTATTTTTAATTGAAAAGCCACAAATTTTGAAACCCTAGGTTCTTGAATTATTAATTATTGAAGGACTATGATATACAATGGTTTAAACCTTTGATTAAAGTGTTTTAAGGCCTAATTATAGTAAATTTTCATTAAAATGTAATGTTGGAATTTTTGGTAGTGCATTAAAAATCAAGTTTCTTTAAGGAATTTCAATTGCCCATTAATTGGGATTAAAGTATGATATTTTAAATATAATTTCTTCTTATTTTAATTAAATTATGAGGGGTTTTATAATAGTATATATTGCTGGAAATTTGTGTAGAGAGGATTTTAATACTCTTTTATGATTTTAAATAGTAGGAGACTTCGAAGTTAGTGATTTCTATTAGTCGTGGCGATCTTAAGATCATATACAAGGTACGTTCGCGTAATTAGCATAATTTTGTTGATGTAGTAGCATGCTTAACGTGTTTAATTGATTACAAGTAGTATCATGCTGGATTTGGAATGGAAATTATGATTTGGATGTTATTGGTGATTGAATTATGAAGCATGATTTATTTGTGATGGATTAATGGATGGAAAACTATAATTTAGAATATTGTTTATGACACTTTTATTTATGGCATTTTAGGGAGCATGTTTAATCAAAATAAATGTTTAATTTTGTTTGGAATATTAAAAGGGAATTTTAATATGGTTCAATATTTTTTATTAATGCTTTAAGCATGGGAAATGAGCTATGTAAGTGTCTAAGTGCACGAGGAATAAATTATATGTTGGTGCCTTAGTGCACTTAAGGTGTTTTTAACACCGAGGGATAGGATTTGTGGCGCTATATGCGTTTAAGGCGTCATTGGCACCGAGGTAAAATTAAAAAGGGTTCAACATTAAATATTATGTGGTCACTAATTATTCAAGAATTAAATTGCTATGTTTGATTGTTTGATTAATTATTGTTGATTGAATGATTATTGTTTGAGAGTCATCAACAAGTTTAATAATTTGTAAATAACATAAAGTGAAAGAGATTATGCACCAAAACTCTTGGAACATATACACCTTAAATATGCACATATGGGGATGAGTTATGTGACTTTATATTTGATCATAACTTCTACTGGAGTACAGGACGCTGTACATTCCTTTTATTATTATTATTATTATTATTATTGTTATTATTATTATTATTATTATTATTATTATTATTATTATTATTATTATTATTATTATTATTATCATCATTCTGCTTTGGAATTCCGCTACTTATGAGTGGTTATTGATGCTGGCACGGTTAGCTCCCGTGTCAGTAACCTCAATTTATTGGGGGAGGTTAGTGGGGAAACCCGTTGATGCGTAATCAATGCTAAATAAATTATGTAGTCGTCTAGTAATAAGTTTTGTTGAATTTTGTGTGCATGAAAAACAAGTGCAACAAGGTAAGTTGTGTGTTGATAGGTAATTGCATGTTAGTGTGTTCTTTACACTTATATACTCAGCTTTGCTGATTGTGTGTTTTGTGTGTTTGTTGGCCTTGTCTTTATCTTGGCCCTATGATGACCCATTTTTGAATAGAGAGTAGTGGAAACAAGTAGAGAGAAGATTTGCAGGTGATGAAGCATATCCATGAATGGGCATGAGTGAAGAGCGAATCATGCTAGTTTCTATAAGTATATAATGTGTTTTTGGATTTAATTATTTATGATATTATAATTATGCATGACTAACGCAAAAGTTTTGAAGTTGACTTAGCTTTAATAAGGGCCTATAATTGTTCCAAGTTGTAGGTTGATTTTATATTACTTCGTTTGACTTTGGTTTGACTTTACTTTCATTGGTTGACTATTTAAGTTGACTTGTTTTGAATGGTTTTGAAATTAGTCATCCGCTGTGTGTCTTTGATAGTTGTCTTAGCCGTTTTCACCGTGGCAGTAATGTCTTAGATATTCCTATTTAAAGTTTTAAACAGGGTAAAACAAGTATTTTGAAAGAAAGGAATTTCTAGGGTGTTACAACACTCATCTAAGCGCTAGGGATCAAGAGACGAATTGGATGCAATGCGAACAGAGGGAGAACTCAAGTTATGACTGTCAGAGGCATCAGACATAACGGTTCTATAAACAACAAGAAAGCCCCAAAAAGGGAGACAAGAAGTAAAAGAAAAATCAGTAGCGCCTTAGTGGAAAATTGAAGCAAATAAAAAAGTTAGGGGAAAAAAAGGGAAAAGTTAAAATAGCAAGGCACAACCAAGAACAAGCATAAGGGAAAAATGCATGTGAACAACAACATAGATTCAAACAACAAAGATTCAATCTTTAAAGGAAAAGGAAAAGAACAATCTTGCAAAAAGAGAAGAAAAACGCAAAAAATGAGTATAAAAGAAGTACCTTCGGAGAAACGCAAACGCAGTTGCACACCAAAGAGCAGAAGCAACACGTAAAACAACCGCAATTGTAGGCCAAAAATCACAGAGAGAAAAAAAATCAGATTTTTAGCCCAAAAGAAAAGATGTTCGGAATAGAAGAGCAATTAAGGGGGATGAGCAATCAAAAAAATAACAAAATTAATTGCGAAAAAAGAAAAAATAGAGGAAATACACTTATAAAAGCAATGTGAAAAAACCGGGCAAGAGCGAACAATGGTGACAGAGGAAAAAGAGCAAGGAGAATGAGACTTATGAAAAGAAGAAGATGAAAGGAAAAAGGTCAAAATTATGAAGTAAAAGAAAAGACAGTAAAATTTAAATATGGCATGAATGAGTGGGTTCACCTACCCAACGAAGTAAAACCGTCACATAGCTATAAACAATTTAACTACACTCTAAATGACCGAAACGTGTCTCATGCATGCAAGGCAATGTTCCTGCTAAAAAATAAAAACCTTTGTCTTTAGCAGGAGTAATCGAAATTCCTCGCTCAAGCTCGTCATTTCTTAGACTTCAACGAGAGTAATATAAGTTCCTTTCTCAAGCTCGTCATTTCTTATAGTTCAGCGGAAGTAATTGAAATTCCTCGCTCAAGCTAGTAACTCCTCAGCAAAAACCACCAGAGAGAATAATCAATTGATCACTCTCACACTGCAACAAAAACATCTTCACCACTTCGCAACCTACTCTTAAGTCTTAGAACCGCGTACGCACTCCTAAGACTTGCTGGGGGGGCTAGTTGTATAGGAGGAATCTTAGTCAGACGACCAATTGAGTAAATATCGGTGAGGTTACACACTCCAAAGAGCAGGCATAAGTGACCTCATACCACCTCTTAAAGGGCTAGTTGTATGGAATAGCTCATTATGAGTTATAACCACGCTCCCAGCCTTACTCAAGAAGAGGTGCGCGGTCACCACTAGGAAAACACATGTAGGGGCTCATCAGCCCATTAGATTTGTCTTACGCTAACTAGTGCGACTGCAGCTAAAAGGTGATCGTACATCTATAAATAGAGGACTAAGTACAACGAAAAGGAGGTTAGACATATAAAGTTTATTACACTCTTTCTATCTAAGTACAATTTGACGGGAGGAAAACCTAGGTTGTTGAGTTCTAGGAATCCCCCGATCAAACCAAATTTATAACCAAACCCAACCCTTAGTATAAGGGTAAGTTCGGGTCGAACCCAAGGGAATAAGGTATAAGCTAAGGTCTCCAGTTAAGATATTCAAAAATATTAAGCAATTGGTTGGGTTTAAACAATCAAATCAACACAATCAAAGCTAACAATAGAAATCAGTATCAAAGTACTAGGGATCTAGGATCCACATGCATTCACGATAAACATGCTAATTTATCAGGAAGTTGATCAATCAAACAATACGAGGGAAAACGATATTGCAATTAAAATCACATAAAGAGATATTTCCTAGGGTCAAGCCAGTGGTCTCTACGAATGACTTCAAAGGAAAATCGCAAAACAAGATCAATCGATAACAATAGCTTCCAAATCAATGTGTCGTATCATTGAAAACTACTATGCAATCTAGATTGATAATCAAGGTTAGATACTCCTCATTAAATTAAACACATGCACAAATTCCATCAACCAATTTAATCACATTGCCCAATCAATGAAAACCCCCAAATTAGCAATAGCTTATCATTCATACAAGCATCACCACATCCCTAGCAAAGGAATCGCTCACTACACATTGTAAAGTTGAAAAGCATAACTAAACTAATCATCAATTTCATCATCAACATTATAATAAAAAAATCAGCAATCAAATCAAACAAACTATAAAAAGTCAACAATATATCAAAAATTAAACACTAAAATTGCATTCAAGAGAAAGAAATTCTTACAAAACTTTGATCAATATAAAAGTGAATGAAAATAAAAATGTAGCAATCATCAATTACCAAGTTTCTCTCTCTAAAATCTAAGAACAAAGTTTCCCAAAATCTTAAGCTTCTCTCTCTAAAATTCTAATCTAAAACAAATTCTCATATAATTCTTCTTGTTCTATCTCTAAACAGAAGAAAAATCTATATATAGTAAAACTAACAACAGAAGAAGTTAGTTAAACGTCTAAAAAGAACCCCAATAGGCGCGCCCTCTCCTCATGCGCGGTTGTGAAGAAATGGGTACGAAACAGGGGAAGAAAAAATGTACTGCCACACTTCACACTTGCGCGTCTGTGCCTCTGCCCTACGCGCCCGCGCCTGGGTGCAGGGGAGCCCCTTCTCGTGCTTCCGTTGATGCTTCCGTGCGCTCTACTTGATGCATGTTGGGGTGGCAGTTTTTAAAGGCCTCCACGGTGGGTTCAACACCATTTTTAATGCCAACGCAACTTGAGAGCACGCCTAGAAGACTTGGATTTTGCACTCCTTAACATTTGAGCTTCAAAGGGAGAGACCGGCTTGCTTCTTGAGCATTAAAAATCCCGAGAAAAAGCCATTAATATCCTTGTACATCACCAATCTCCTAAAATCAAAGAAAACCAATCAAATAAAGGAGAAAAGGCAAAATAAACTAAGAAATGCAAGAAAACGGGAAAACAAATAAGGAAAACACAAACTAGAGAATTAACAAGTAAAACTAAAGAAAAAGAGAAAAAGAGCTATAAAAGCGATTAAAATCCATCCTAAAAGAGGCTAAATGAGTTCCATAAATGACACTCATCACAACTTTCTCTCTGAAAATTTACTGACTTAAGCTTAAGAGAGAGATTCCTTGAGTCACCCCCGAAGGCATTGACGTATACAACTTGTGCAGGTTACCCGGCTGGGCCCAGACCAATCAAGTTTGACCCACCAATACCGCACCTAGAACAGTTGTATTACAACAACTCAATTCTTGATGGGGGTTAAGTCCTCAAAAAATTTTCTTTACAAAACTTGTTATGGATAATGATATAGAAGGCTACTTGTAGACATCTAAAAATGCCTCCCCAAAACAAAACCCGATGATGAACAACCTTTCACCGCCATTAATGGTCGGGTTGAGTATTTAATCATGGAGTGATTAAATCCATATTTCTATTTCATAAACCAACCCAATTCCTAGCCCATTACCCCAAACCATAACTTATTTTCCTCTTTTCGTGCCTTTGAATCCAAAATAATTCATTTCGTGTCCCTTAAAATCATTCATTTCGTGTCCTTTATATAAAAACGTTAATTCCAGTTTATTTTGGTCCATAATCTGGGTCCAATGATTGAATAGTTGGATGGGGCTTGAAAAGAGCTTTCCAACGATATATTATAAGCCCAAATCCGAGTTATAACGACCAAAATATTAAACTGAGCCGAAACCGAACCTAAGCCCACCTTACCTACGACCCAATGATCATATGGAGGGTCCAATAATCCCATTCCTAAATAAATTAGGATTAATTAAAATATTCTATAATTTTCTAAAGTATCTTAATTATTCCTCTTGAAAAGATAATATTATAGAGTTTGAAATTGGGTAAAACTCCTATTTTTGAAAATCCTAATTCTATCCGAATTGAAAGACGTTCAAAGATATTCAGATATTATTTTCGTGCCTCATTTTTTTTATCCAAATCTAAAATTTTTGGATAGACCTTGAAATTATCTTTTCAGTTATATATTATAATATCAATTCCGAGCAATAACGAAAAAGATATGAATGAAATACCAAACTCTATTAAAAACTGACACCGTTCCACTATTTTGGTCATATTATTTATTCTATAAAATATTTTAATCTTATTTTAATTGGGTTATAATGACTTCAACAGCTTTCCAACGACATATTATTTATCTTATTTTGATTTCTGGATCAAAAGATATGATAAAAACAAAAATCGCAAAAAACCGTTGTCTATCGCAAGAGTATTATTCCGATTCGAATTCTTATCTTTTCTTGATTCTTCGACCCTCTTTTTTTCTTATAAATAGAGGTCTTATCACCCCTTTTACAATCATCAACAAGCTTGATCACCAAATCATTATCTCTTCCTCTCTCCTACACCAAAATAAAAACCATTCCCTCTCTCTATTTCTCTCTCATACTTCAAGCCTTAAACCTATGTCCCTATTATTCCATCATTCCTTCCTTAAGCACTCCAAGGATTCCATACAATACCTGAAGTTCTATTCTTAAACCAAGCCGTGAAAGGTATAATTAATTGAGGGTTTGGGCCAAATAAACTCTACTTTTTATTTCATTTAATTTCAATTTGATTTATATTTTAATTGAATTTACTAACAGTTTAATCATGATATAGCAATCCAAGGAAACACGAAAAGTGAGTAATTAATCACCTAATTTCTCTTATTTTTATTCTTGTTGCTAGTATCATGATTAGGTTTATTATTATTTGATTTGACTAACAATTTATTGTTAATTTGCTTCCAATATTAATGTTTATTCCATTATATTTATTGATCACCATATTGCATGTTTAAAGGGAATATGTAATTAAAAATCACGCCTAATAATATAATTTGGACGTCCGATTTAGGTTCCTTTTTAATCTTGTTATTAATTCAAGTGATCACTAATATATTACAATTATATGTTGCATTAATATTCAACCAATTTAGCTTAATAATAGTTTGGGGCAAATTGAATATTTGTTTGCATGCCTTTAAGATCGCAAAAATCACTTTTCACAATAAGAATCGAGTAGAGGCCAATACAGGAAAATGTGACTCCATGACTCACTTCGTACCATCATCCTCGATCCTCCTTTCGTGGTTTCGAGCCATATGGAGTTAGTAATCTCATGGATTATGAATGGGGTGTAACCTTCATGGGTCAATCGTTGTTTCCTATCGTTGTCCCTTTCTCGTGGTTGCCTTTTATGATCCGTGAACGGTTTACAAGTTCCTTAAAAACTTGTTGGCGGCTCCCTACTTTCCTTGTCCCTAATTGTATTATGTCAATTCCCACTTCCTATGATCGAGTGCCGAGCATATTCACACATGCTAAACGTAGGTGCACTTCGAACGACGCCTGCACTACTCTTCCTTTGAAAACTAAAGCTGTAAAAGCATATTAGCATATAGAACACTTGCATTTCTCCATAAACAAAATGCATATATATAATTATACACATCTTCTGACAATACAAGCCGAGCTCGCCTCTTACAACAACTTTTGCAACATTCTGGAAAAAAAAAATTAATGTTCTTGAATTCCTGATTTAAAGACCTTAGTAAACTAGCAACCATATCAATATTTCTTCTTGCTCGGTGCTATGCTTACTAGGATAACCATTCATAATGCTTTTTCAAAAAAGCCACATATGTAATGAAAAATGGAATTGTGAGTGCAACAACAATAATGCCTGGCACGAGAGAAAGGATGGTTAAGGAAGCAGTAACAAATGCAATATCCATGAACCCATAAGATATAATGGTCAGATCACTTACAAAGGTAAAATGATCTCTAACCAATATAAGATTTTTACAATACTTCGGAAATGACATGAAAAAAGTGACAATGAGAGCGGCCATTGAGAGCATAGCAAAGCAAATCCATTAGCAACCACAAAAATGTAAAATGATGTAATCTTTAATATATAAGGTTTTTTGTCCGCTTTATAAGCCCCATACACTGAATAACTAGCACTAAAGTTTTACATTTTTTTTGTCCAATCCAAAATTATTCTCTTTTTTGTTTAATTAAATGTGGTTTCATATTTCTTTATTAGATTTTTTTAATCAATATTTACTATAATCACTTTTCATGTTTTGGATTTCTATTTTTTTAAGTTTGATTGTTTTTGTTACTACTTTTATACATTATTATAACTATTTTTCACATGTTATTATTTTTTGTCAAATTTGAACATTATTTTTTAATTTTAATTGAACGTGATATCATAAATTTTAGTTTAATAAATTTTGAAAAAAATAAAAACATATATTGCCATGGAAATTATGGCATTCAACTTGATACATATGTATTATATGTAATTTCACATTATTTGATAATTTATGAATTGTTTTAACATAATTTGTTTCATGTTAATTTTAGCAAAAGTCTCATACAATCTCTATATCTTAAGTAGGCATCATGATTGTTTTTTGATACGTTTTGTTTACCGTATTTAATTAAAATCCGATCTTTATCCTTCAAAAATATAAACTACTAGTAAAAAGGTAAGAAAGGGTCAAACCCACGAAAAGATTTTATAATTCCGAAATCCAAAATTTAAATATTTCCGTACTAAACACATATAAGTAGAATTTGGCCAAAATCTTTATCCTTCATGTTTCTTTAATCCCACCTCTTCTTAAACTAGCATAGCTTACAATCACTGAAAATTTCATTTATCCTTAGTGGTGTTATAGTTCATCTAGAATTTGGCCAAAATGATGAGGCAGAGAGTTAGTAACGAATTGGACTAAACATGTCACATTTACATCCACCCCCACTGCCTTTAAATTTGTCGAGGCACCGAGCTCGAGTCTCCTTTAAAGTACTGAGAAGGGGGCTCTTGTTTTCAAGCAAAATTTGAGGTTCACTTTGTACTATATCAATAGCTGTGTCACAATGCATATTTTGGCTCCAAACATCAACATTTGGATGTCATGCAAGTGATGGAAGGCGATAATGATGTAGAAACGAGAGATGAATATGCGTATTTCCTTCCTGGTCTTTATCATTAATTAGAACTTCAGTTAGTTTCAATTTCAAATGAAAGTCAATTACATATTTTTGTTGACAAATCAAAGGCTAATGCAAAATGTTCCTTCTTTTGCAATCTACCGAATGACAGGTCTATGACGATTTTTACAACAATAACCTCAACATTTTCAAATTGCTTTGCAACCTTCTACATGCAAACAAGTAAACCTAATTTCATCCTTCGTTGTAATGATAGAATCATCATACTTAATCAACAGTGTAGCAATTTTAAGAAGGACTTGATTGGCAGCTTAGTGCAGCGGCCCTCACCCATGATTGTCTTGTATTTTGATTAATTGGCTAAAAAAACAAAAAAGTTAGACCAATCTTGGCAATTATTTCTTAGGCATTGGCATTCAGGCACACAACCCTTTACTTAAAATTTATTAGATAAAGATTCCCGTATAAAAAAAATAACGAAAATATAATTATTTATTATGTTGCCCTATACTATAAAAATATGAATTATGAAATAGTTTAATGGTTATATTTCTGTTATTTAACCTAAACTATCACATGATATAGCTATTATGACATAGTTATTCACCCTTCAAGTTATGTCAATTCAAAGTAGCACAAAAATTGACAAGGATGTAAATTTTAGAGCAATCGAACTTTGAAACAGAGAGAGAGAGAAAGAACACAGAGAAACTCCTAGATTCTAGAGAGAGAAAATCCATGAACCCGCCATTTTTTATCTTCAAAATTCATGTTTTCGGCCATGGCTAAAGACAAGAAGGGTAGGGGAAAACTTGAACCCAAAATCACAGAAATGGTAAAAGAAGGCGAAACTTAGAAGATCTTAGAGGAGGAAGAAGTCTAAGACAAGTGAGGTGACGCTAGAAGAAAGTTAGATTCCTTCTTCTCATGGTTTTGATGATTTGTCGATGGTGGAATTACCATTGGAGGAAAGGGAATCGTGAAAGAAGAGGTTAAACGAATGGCTCGAAGTAATTCATACTGACGAGAAGAAGAGAAAGGTAAATAATAGTTGGATTAGTTGCCCTAATTTCTCCCTAAATTTCGATTCAACTGCTAGTCATAGATCTGTTGATAATGCTGCTATGAATCTTAGTCAAGTGTATGGGATTGTGAATTCTAGGTTTGTCCAAAACAGGGTTAAGGGTGAAAAAGAGAGTAATGGGTACAATGAGCCCTAATTTTCCTTCAATTGGGGAATTTTTAGGTGTTTTAATGGCGAAGAGAGTAGATTTGAGAGGTTTGGGTTGAATAGAGAAAATGGGTTTAACTGGCGGAACACACTGTTTGATAGAAATAGGGAGGATGGGTTAATTCTTTCTGGCTCCAGAACACAGAATAATACTAAGGTTAGCATAACTATGGAGGATATTCAACCTAAGATTGATTTTTGGGAATATGGAATTGTGTGCTAGATTTTATCTTGTTCCCTTACTTTTACCATTAAGAATAGCTTTATTAGAAGAATGTGGGGCAAGCATTGTTGTGCTAGAATTTTCACCCTAAATTCCTATGACCTATAGGTAGAAAGGTTGCAAGTTGCAGATTAGCAACGTACAGGTCGAAGGTAGCTGCCAAGTTAAGACCAAGCAACAGAGCATATTCCCAAGGAATATTCCTAGGAATATTCGAGTGGGAAAAGGTACAAAATGCTATCCAAAGAAATCAGAACCACTACTAGCAGTCAAGCCGTTGAGAAAGACCAATTCAAATGTGGGAATACCAGACCTGGAGTCGTGGAGAGAAAGTAGGAGCAGCTTGGGGTGTTAACTCCGGATTCCTAGGGATTGAGGGAAAGAGTCGTTGAAGATCTTTTGAATGCTTTTCTAGTATAAATAGGCAAGCCTAATCATTGTACAGGGCATCACAAAAGACAGTAGCCTTACTACTAAGCATCATCATAGAAAGCACCTATTATTATTACTCGTTCTATAATCTGTAATCCTTATTGTAACCTGTTTCACATAAACACCTAGTGGATTGGTGAACTCATAGCCACCCGCAGTTTTTAACCTTATTCTTGGGGTTTTCTGCGTCATCATTCCTTGTGTCTTCTCCTCTCTTTCCTCTTTTTCCCTTCCATTAATCTCTGTTTTCATATTTTGCCATTCCAATTTAGCTGTAATTATCGTAACCCAGGTCGAACCTGGTAACCAGTTTTTTGACCAAAACAGTTTGGCGCCGTCTGTGGGGATACAGTTAGATAATTCGGTCCATCATTCACCATGGGAGAAGACCCTGATCCAAACGCAAACACATTAATCGAGCAATTGCGAGAAGAGCTTAAAGCCTCCATAGAGCGGAGCCAAAAGCTCGAAAAAGAATCTCAAGCAACTTTAGCAAGACTCAAAGCTGAATCTGAAGCATCCTTGGAGAAGCTATCAAAAGAACTAGAATCTGTCAGGAGCAACAAAAAGAAAAGGGTTAAGATCGATGACATACCCTAGTTCACCTTGGTCTCCTCTGATGAATCTAAAGGTGAAGATGCGAGAGAAGGATCTCGTGGTGATGAGGAGCAATCTGATGGGAATCCCAACCCTATGGCCAGGGAAGTCGCCGTTATTAAAGCCCAAAATCGGAAAATGATGAAACTCCTGACCCACTTACCAGGTGCTCCTAAACGTGTAGCTTATGAATCTCGTGATGGATTCGCTAAATCCCCATTTGTGGAGGAGATTGCTAAAGTACGTATTCCCGCAAAGCTAAGCATCCCCTCCTTCCCAAAGATGTACGACGGAACCATTGATCCCCAAGATCATGTGGCCTAGTACAAGCAAAAGATGTGGCAATTGTCAATTCCGTGGGAACTTATTGAGCCCACTATGTGTCAGTCCTTTGGCGCTACTCTATCAGGACCTGCACTTCAATGGCTTATCAACCTAAAGCCAGGTACCATCGCCAACTTCTCCAGCTTGGTGAACAAATTCTACCAGCAATTCGCTACCAGCCGAGAGCTGGATAAGCAAAGCAGTGACCTGTATCGGATTGTTCAGAAGCAGAACGAGACAACCCGACAGTACTGGGACAGGTTCAATCGAAAAATGGTCAGCATAAAAAACTATGACCACTCAACTGCCATCGAAGCCTTTCGCAAAGGTCTCAATTACAGATCAGGTTGTATTATGAGCTGACAAGATATCCCTGCTCCTCATTTGAAGAAGTTAAAACCAGAGCAATGGCTGAAGTCCGCGTAGAAGAAGATGAGCATGCCAGAAACTGGGTTGAAAGGAGACCGTCGGGGTACACGGGGAATCAATCCTTCAACAATCAAAACTCCAGCACCCGACAAAGTAGCTGGTAGCCAAGGCGCAACAACGTCAACAACATATCCGAGCCAAAAGCAGGTGAAAGCTCCAGCTGGCCAACTATAGAGTACCATCCAGATATCAGCTCATATGGTTTCGATACCGATATAGTAGGAGTGGTGAACGCTCTCAAAGATATTGGGCAACCGGTAAGGTGGCCTAGGAAGAGCGACAAACCCGACCACCAGAAGGATAAATCAAGGAGGTGTGAGTACCATGGAGACCATGGGCATAGGACTGACGAATGTAACAGTCTTAAAAGAGAAGTATCCTGGCTGCTCAAAAGAGGCTATCTGAAAGACCTCCTTGGAAAGAAGGGAAAAGGGCCTGAAATTAAGCGGGAAACATTGCCAGGTCCGGCAGCTTCGCCTACCCCAGGCGTTATGATTCATGCGATATCACGAGGATCTAGCATCAGGCGTCTGACCTACTCTAATGCAAAGCGTATAGCAAGAGTTGGCACCTCAGCGTCCAGCATCCCCCAAACCTATCCAAGTAGTGAAGAAAAGAAGCTGGATGATATGGCAATACTATTCGATGATAGTAGGTTTAACGAGCCCGAGCATCATGATTGCTTGTTAATATCCCTCCATGTGGGTCATTGCAAGATGAAGAGAGTACTGGTAGATAATGGAAGCTCGACCAATATAATTTTCAAAGACGCTCTAGATCAAGCTGGCTTCAAAGAGTCCGACATCACCAAGAGGTCTACGGTTCTGGTCGGGTTCAATGGCGAACCTATGAATTTCCTAGGAGAAATCCAGCTGCCTACGCTGCTAAAAGGAATCAACATGATGTACAAGTTCTACGTGATAGACTGCAAAACCGCTTATAATGTGATAGTAGGAATCCCCTAGATCCATAAAATAAAAGCTATCCCATCTACCTATCACCAGCTGCTCAAATTTCCAAGCCCGTGGGGAGTAGCAGTAGTCGAAGGAGACAGAAAGTAAGCGGGGCTACCAGCTCGCCCTAAAACCCCATGGCCCCTCCATCTAGCAATTACAGAAAAATCCAGCACCCAAGCGCCCAGACGAACTACAATTAGATGAAGTTGTGCTGGATGAGTCAAAGCAGGAGCAAAAGGTTAAAATCGGAGCTGCATTGACAACAGACCAGAAAGAAGCTATCATCAAGTGCCTCAGAGAAAATTCAGATTGATTCGCATGGTCGCATCAGGATATGACGGGAATCAGTCTTGAAATCATCATTCATAAGCTGAACGTGGACCCCAATGTAAGGCTGGTAAAGCAAAAAAGGAGGAAATTTGCACCAGAGGGCAATCAGATCATCAATGAGGAAGTCCAGAAGCTGTTAGATAGCGGGAAGATAAGGGAAGTAAAGTACCCAGATTCGTTAGCTAACGTGGTTGTCGTCAGCAAGAAGAATGGAACCTGGAGAGTCTGCATCGACTTCACGGACCTGAATAAGGCATGCCCCAAAGACCCGTTCCCTCTCCCTCGTATAGACTCAATAGTAGATGCAATAGCTAGCCACGAACTCCTCACTTTCATGGATGCGTATTCCGGCTACAACCAGATCTTAATTCACCCAGATGACCAAGAGAAGACGGATTTCATGACGGATAAAGGAATCTACTGCTACAAGGTAATGCCGTTCGGTTTGAAGAACGCAGGTTCAACCTATTAGAGGCTAGTCAACAAAATGTTCAAGGATCAGCTGGGGGACACCATGGAGTTATACATCGATGATATGTTAGTAAAGTCCAAGAAAGAAGCTGATCATGTGACCCATCTAGAAGAAACATTCAGCATTCTCCGGAAGTATGAAATGAAGCTGAAGAACTTCCAAGAATCCTATGGGCCAATAGAACCACACCAAGAACCGCCACAAGTCAGACGCCTTTCTCACTGGTATACGGATGTGAAGCTGTATTACCTACGGAAGTTACCACCCCAACAGCCAAATACGGCTTGATGACGCCAGAGCGCAATAGCGAGGAGCTGTCAAACGACCTAGATACCATAGAAGAACGAAGAGACCTAGCTTGCATAAGGATAGCCACCTATTAGCAAATGGTAGCTAGAAGCTTCAATAGAAACGTCAAAGCCAGAATGTTCAAAGTGGGAGATTGGGTTCTAAGGAAAGTTTTCCAAAATACCCAAGAGCTCAATGCAGGTAAGTTGGGGGAAACCTGGGAAGGCCCATACCAAATTGTAGAAGTCATTGGCAAAGGGGCCTACAGGTTAGCTACAACGAATGGTAAGCTGGTACCTAGAAGCTAGAACGCAGCAAATCTGAAACTTTATCACTTCTAAAGTTTTCGTTAAAAAAAATAGAAAAAAAATATTTACATATCTATATTTTAAGTCACCAGTGCTAACTTAAGCTTTGGAGGGCCGTTGGTGGCAGCACCAACGGCTAGCTCTAACCTGTTATTTTGCAGAATCAAAGGACCAAGAGAGGATAACCAAAGACAATCTAAAAAGCAGCAAGATGACACAAAAAGCAAAAATATTCAATGAGCAAAGCAGCTAAGGGCCTAAGCGCCAGACACCGCAGATTCACAAAAACAAAGACCAAGAACAAAGCGCATATGTAAGCCAAAGAAATCTAAGCAAATCTAACGGATACATAATGTCGACTCTGTATCCTTTTTACAAGCTCAATTAACCTCTATATGCCAGAAATTAGATAATCTTACTACTGCAAATGTATCTAATGATTCTGCAATTAACAATAATGCTAATGAGGCTTTCTATGAAAATTGTGAAATTATAGGTCATTGGGAGCAAGATTACATGAGTTCCATGGAGCAAGTCAATGCCTTTCAATCTTATAGGCAGAATAACCCATACTCCAACACCTACAATCCTGGGTACCGGAATCATCTGTACCTTTCCTACCGGAGCACCAATGTTCAAAGTCCACCACCACCACAAGAATCACAGGCGCCACAACAAACTCAGCATAAATTTTACCACCCCAATGCTGGCTAGAAGAACCAACCGCAACAAACCCCCTCATCTTCCAACCCTGCTCTGGTAGAAATTAGAGCGATGTTGGCTAATATGCAGAAGCACATGGAGAGTAGAGATGCCCAAATTGATTCGATCCTAGCACATAATAAAATTGTAAATAATCAAATTGCGCAAATTTTTGCTACTCTGCAAGAGTTTAATGAAGAACTCAATGCTCCTAAGCCACAGGCAAAACGGACCATTGAAGAATACACACCAATAAGAATGACTTACAATGAAGCTTTCGTCTGTCTTCACGATCAAGGTCTTATCTACCCCATTGGTCCCAGTTAAGACCCCCCGCCTGAAAAAAGGTTTCCCAATTGGGATCCAAATTCTTATTGTCGATACCATAGAGATCGTGGTCACACCACCGAAGTATGTCTCGCCCTCAAAGATTGTGTTCTAGATCTCATTGATCCAAATCTCCTTCATGTTCCTCCACGCGACAAGAAGGCCAAGATTAGTAACAATAGTAACAGTGGCTGTAAAGGGAAGAAGAACGACTATCCTTCTTCTTCCGAAAACACCTACTCTCGTAATAGTGTTGGTACTTTCGACCTTAGTGAGATCCTAGCCATGGGTAATCGACTGAGAAAGGATTTCACCCCTATTGGAATTAGCTACGATAATGCTTTCGATCGACTCCATGCCAAAGGAATCATTACTCCCATTGGACCTATTCTAGATCCCCACTTGAGAAGAGATCGTTTAGTTGGAATCCAGACGAACACTGCAAGTACCATCAAGGTAGGGGTCATTCTACTAAAAGCTGTTAAAAGATAAAGGAGGCTATCAAACATTTGATTGATAATAACAAGCTTCCCATGCCTCCAGTTAACAAGAAGAGCGAGTGATGATAAAGGAAACGACGCAAGACAAGAGGCGAGCTTCAACGACAATATTTCATGACCTCTTTTTCTATTTCTTTTTTTTATTTACCCTTTCCTTAATAAGTCTAGCATAGGAGCCTTTTTTAGATTTATTTTGTAGGATCATTATATATTTCCTTTTTTTAATAAAATGAGCATTTATTTCCTTATATATGATCATTTCATTTCATTGCATTAAAAAAAAATAAAAATAAAATCCATGTCGAATTAAGCACAAGGTATACCAATGATTTAAGGCACTCCTTGTAGCCACATCATATCTCCTTTCACTTTTTCAAATTTACAATCATTTCTTCATAAACCACTTTGAGCCTCGTCTAACAATAGACCTTTCTTTTTTCAACCTACATCTACCTAACCTTGGGATGGGATGGTGTGCAACTTATGCAATCTATTTGTACTATCATCCTCGAACCCTTATTTGGTTCATGACCTTATGGAGTTGACGATCTCTTGGATCGTTAAGGGGTGTAACCTTCACCCTGTGAACGGTTTACAAGTTCCTAAAACTTGTTGGCGACTCTTTTGCTCTATCTTCTTCTCTTTTGGAAGCCATCGTACTTTAGTGTATGATCACAGTGGGGTTCAAGCTAGGGGTTAACGCTTGAAATATTCCCTACAGTTTTTGGCGACTCCACTGGGGAGGATTTCTATTTTAATTCTTGAATTTGTTTCGGCAATGATTTAGAATGAGTGGATGAGACTCGAAAAATTCTAAGTATTTCATGTGCGTAATTTTGATTAACATTATTGTCATATGCATAAAAAAAAATCTCATTGGAAAGACCATCCGTAATGAGTTAAAAACATAGGATTTTACACGTAGGAAATTTAAGAAATATCTTTCACAACTAGGACTGAAATAACACCGCGCGAAACTGGAAAATTTTATCGAGCACAGAAAGTTGCTGAGGCATGTGGGAAGTAGCGTCAGGGGCCAGAGCTTGGCGCCAGCATTTTAGTCGTAGCGCCAGACGCCAGTATTGGCGCTAGGTGCTACATTTAAAAGTTGGCGCCAGTCTCTGTTTACTGGCGCCAATTTCCCCCAATACTGAGCCAGAAATATGCGTTCTAATTTCGACCGGTTTTTCGTATTGTTTGCTCGATCCTACTTCCTGATTGAATTTTTTCTCACTTTTCTAAAACCCATATGTGTTCTACATATGGACATAACCCTCTGGGAATTCATGATCCATCTACCCGATTGAACGCTCCGTGCAACAAAGGGTACATCCGAGATGTTGAATTCACCAAACCATGGAAGCGAGTTTTTCTAAACTCGCGGTGTCCCATCCAATCGCGCCAACCCTTCACGATTAGGATTCCGCGTGGTGCATCCGGACAATTAACCACGGACCCTCTTTGACTAAACCATATCCCGAACTTTAGAGAACTAGAGCCATGGTTAGGTCGCAAACTCATTGCATCATATTGTGCCTACTTGACTAATTGTGCATTATATGTTGTGCATATATTCTATGTTTACTTAACCATTTGTTTGACTTGTGTTAAGAATAAATAAACTAATTAATGACTAAAGGACTTTGTTTAATTAATTAATTAATTTGAGCTAATGAATAAATATAAAATCGAGTCATAGTTCCTTTAAGTCAACCCGGATTTTTATTCCCGTATACTGCACAAACGTCAACTTGTTTTGGTCATATCTGGAGTTATAGGAAGAAATACGAGTCGTACAACTTATGGATCTGTAGCCCAGAGTTTGATCTTTAATTTGGCGTTGGTTGCATCCAAATCAGAGTCATAGGTAAAAAGTTATGACTAAAATACCACAGTCTGTCCAGTTTAATGCATATACGCGAGGTCTTAATTTAGTCTTTGCTTGAGTCTAGTCACGTATGCTAGCCACATGGTCATGACACAAGTCTTAACATGTCACATACAATCACTAGTCATAGCACACACTTTTTATATGTCACCATGACCATGTCCTAGTTTCATGCATGAGTCGGTCTTTTCCGTCATTTGAGTTGGGGGGTACATTCTATTCCTAATTCTTCATATCCCTCCATCTAAATCTTCTTTCACATTCTATTCCAATCTTTCTTCACTTCCTCCATCCATTGCATGTTAAATAAATTTTGAGTCAAATAATTAACAATAAGTATCCCCAATTTCCTTTTCCACAGTACTTGGTCGAGGAGAGAATGGCGATTAATCAAGGACGACCTCTTTGTTCAAGTCTCACTTTTTGATAAACCAATTCGTCAAAAGAGGAAGGCTAAAAAGATAATGGCAAGTTAAGAAGAAGTCAATGAACTTAGGAACCAATTGGTTACCGTGACTGAGACACTGAAGCTCCTCACCCTCAAGGTCGATGATCCCGTGAAGCAACAACAAATGAACCTCATGCAAGAAAGCTTGAGCAAGCTATCTAGTGACTATAAATTTCTAGGCATGAGTTCACAAGGGGTCTCGCTGGACAAGGAACTTCTTCCACATAAGTTCAACGCCACTGTCATCCCTAAATTTAAAGCAATAGATAACCCTTACTTCCATCTAAGAGCTTTTAAAACCATAATGAGCATTAAGGGTATCGATAAGAAGGTTTTCCCCTCTCTGTTCCCACTATCTCTCGAAACCGTTTGTCAACAATGGTTCTTTTCTCTCGAGAAAGAAAAGACCTCTTCTTAGGAGTCGATAACAAACACTTTCATAGATAGATATAAGTGCAACATCCAAGACAAAACAGACCACAAACAACTTGAGATGTTAAAACAAAAAGAAAACGAAGGGTTCACGTCTTTCTTCAATAAATGGAGGGAAACTTCCGCTAATACGGTCAAGGCTCCCACCAAAAAAGAATCTGTGAGGATGTTTATCAAGAATCTCCAAGGGAAGTATTCAAAGCACTTAAAGTACCAACACAACTTGAATACTTTTAAGGCTGTCTATAATATAGGCACTGACATTGAAGATGACCTTTTGAAAGATAATAGTGCGAGAGGAAAAAAGAACGACCATCCTTCTTCTTCTTCTCCCATTAATGAGGTACATGCCACGAACACCTCTAAACCACGAATCCAAAGATCAAAAAGGGTGTTCACTCCACTTGGTATGAGTTATGAAACAATTTTCGAGAAATAACACCACAAAGGACTAGTCATGCCTATAGGGCCCATCAAAGATCCAGTTCCAGAAGCCAGGCCACCTAAGTGGGACCCTAATAAGCACTGCAAATATCATCAAGGGAAGGGTCACAACACCGAGGAGTGTTGGAAACTCAAAGAAGCTATTCAAGATCCGATCGATAGCAATGAAACTTCCGAGATTCTAGCCATTGAAGATGACCAAGCATCCTTCGATCCATCACTTCTTATCACACCTGTAGGAGAGCCCATGATCGAGACAGCTTATATGACCTCTCTCGATGAAGTGGCCATGATTGGGGAGGATGAAAATTTTTTCTTAGATAATACCAAGGAAGACTCATCAAGTATAAAAGGGGACGTTCGAAAATTGCAAGATGTCATTGCCATGCTCTTGAATATGGTAGAAGGACTAGAAAATCGGGTAATGGTCATTGAACAAAATTCTTGCCAAGAGTTTAATGAAGAACTCAATGCTCCTAAGCCACAGGCAAAACGGACCATTGAAGAATACACACCAATAAGAATGACTTACAATGAAGCTTTCGATTGTCTTCACGATCAAGGTCTTATCCACCCCATTGGTCCCAGTCAAGACCCCCCGCCTGAAAAACGGTTTCCCAATTGGGATCCAAATTCTTATTGTCGATACCATAGAGGTCGTGGTCACACCACCGAAGTATGTCTCGCCCTCAAAGATTGTGTTCTAGATCTCATTGATCCAAATCTCCTTCATGTTCCTCCACGCGACAAGAAGGCCAAGATTAGTAACAATAGTAACAGTGGCTGTAAAGGGAAGAAGAACGACTATCCTTCTTCTTCCGAAAACACCTACTCTCGTAATAGTGTTGGTACTTTCGACCTTAGTGAGATCCTAGCCATGGGTAATTGACTGAGAAAGGATTTCACCCCTATTGGAATTAGCTACGATAATGCTTTCGATCGACTCCATGCCAAAGGACTCATTACTCCCATTGGACCTATTCTAGATCCCCCACTTGAGAAGAGATCGTTTAGTTGGAATCCAGACGAACACTACAAGTACCATCAAGGTAGGGGTCATGCTACTGAAAGATGTTGAAAGCTAAAGGAGGCTATCCAACATTTGATTGATAATAACAAGCTTCCCATGCCTCCAGTTAACAAGAAGAGCGAGTGATGATAAAGGAAACGACGCAAGACAAGAGGCGAGCTTCAACGACAAGATTTCATGACCTCTTTTTCTATTTCTTTTTTTTATTTACGCTTTCCCTAATAAGTCTAGCATAGGAGCCTTTTTATTTTCCTTAGATTTATTTTGTAGGATCATTATATATTTCCTTTTTTAATAAAATGAGCATTTATTTCCTTATATATGATCATTTCATTTCATTGCATTAAAAAAAATAATAATAAAATAATAAAATAAATATAAAAATAAAAATAAAATCCATGTCGAATTATGCACAAGGTATACCAATGATTTGAGGCACTCCTTGTAGCCACATCATATCTCCTTTCACTTTTTCAAATTTACAATCATTTCTTCATAAACCACTTTGAGCCTCGTCTAATAATAGACCTTTCTTTTTTTTAAACTACATCTACCTAACCTTGGGATGGGATGGTGTGTAACTTATGCAATCTATTTGTACCATCATCCTCGAACCCTTATTTGGCTCATGACCTTATGGAGTAGACGATCTCTTGGATCGTTAAGGGGTGTAACCTTCACCCTGTGAACGGTTTACAAGTTCCTAAAACTTGTTGGCGACTCTTTTACTCTATCTTCTTCCCTTTTGGACGCCAAACCGTACTTTAGTGTATGATCACAGTGGGGTTCAAGCTAGGGATTAACGCTTGAAATATTCCCTACAGTTCGGAACCACAAAAGGAGGATCGGGGATGATGGTACGAAGTGAGTCATGGAGTCACATTTGCCCGTATTGGCCTCTACTCGATTCTCATAGTGAAAAGTGGTTCATGCGATCTCAAAGGCATACAAACAAAAATTCAATTTGCTCCAAACTATTATTAAGCTAAATTGGTTTAATATAATGCAACACATAATTCTAAAATATTGTGATCACTTAATTTAATAAGTGGATTAAAAAGGAACCTAAGCTGGTTGTCCAAATTATCTTATTAGGCATGATTTTCAATTACATATTCCCTTTAAACATGCAATATGGTGATCATACAAAAAAAAAAAAAAAAAAAAAACCACCGCGTCACAGCAGCTTGTACTGTGACACGGTACAGTTTTCCGTGTCACGGTTCCCGTGAAATAAGTCCAGTCAGCTTTTTTTAAGTCTTCCGTGTTAATTTGGTCCTCGCGTCAGTCATTTTGGTTATTGTTCACATGTCTAGCCATACGATCATACCACGAGTCTTATAACATCACTTAGTCACTCACGAGTCAAGTATAGTCCACACACTTTCTTTATGTTCCGACTCGAGTCGTGCACCAATTCGTTTATGATCATATACTAGGTTCATGCACCCTTTTTTTGTCATAATAATAAAAATGAGTGGAGTTTTCTCACCTGTTTTCAAATGTCTATTTTTTTCCTTTCCTATCTTGAGCAATGAGTTAAACAATTAAGTGAATTATTTTATTTCACAGTACTTGGTCAAGGAACAGGGATAGATTAATACGGTTCGAGTCATTAGCTCAACAATCTCTCAAATCTAATAGGCGTTCAAAGACAACTTTGCCATCTCCACATTACTTATCACCTTTAAATGGCCACTAAAGAAGATATTGAGAACATCAACAAATCCATCGAGGCACTGTTTGCCATGATACAAACCCTTACCACTAGGGTCACTACCATGGAACAAAACAAGGTCACTGTTTCCACCCTTGACAAAATGAAGGAGAAAATGAGTAAGATTTCTGAGGATTTCACTTATGTGGAACGGCCTCCCACTCCTTTGGATGGGAAGGACAGACTCCCTTAAAAGTTCTCCACTATTGATATTCCAAAGTTCAAGCCTACTGACAATCAAATATTCCATTTGAAGGCGTTCTCTGCACCATGGATCTTAAGGGATTGGACGTAACACTCTTCCCTACGGTGTTCCCTCTCTCCTTAGAGCATGCTTGCCAACAATGGTTTTATTCCCTAGATGCCAAGCGTATTGCGACTTGGCAAGATGTCACCGAAAGTTTCATGAATTGTTACAAGTGTAACATTCAAACTAAAACTTCTGAACGTGAACTCTCCATTCTCAAACAGAAAGAGAATGAAGACTTCACCGCTTACCTGAATAGGTGGAGGGAAACATCTTGACTCTTGGTAGATCCTCCCAAAGAAAGAGAGATGGTTCGCCTCTTTATTCAAAATCTAACTCATAAATATAGGGAAAATCTCAAATTTCTTCCACTGAACACTTTCGAAGCTGTATACGACATCGGCATCAATATCTAGGATGAGCTAATAATGACTGCTGGTAGTAACAATAATAACACTTGGAAAAACAAGAAGAACGACCATCCTTCTTCTTCGTCTTCTAAGCACGAAAATACTACCAACAATATAAGCCAAGTTGATCTCAATGAAGTGTTAGCTCTTGATACTCCATTGCCCAAGAAGAAAAGAACTTACACTCCTTTAGGAATGACTTATGATGCGGCCTTTGATCGCCTTTACATTTAAGGCTTGATCACACCTATTGGGCCATTTCCAGAGCCAAAACCTGAAGAAAGGAGCGCCAAATGCAATCCCAATGCCCATTGCAAGTACCATCAAGGAAGGGGCCACACTACAGAGCAATGTTGGAATTTGAAGGACGTCATTCAAGACTTGATGGATGCAAATAAATTTCCTGTCCCTCCAGGCGGCAAGAAGTAATGAATACAAGGCACACAGATCCTTTGTGCAAGATTTCATGCTTTTTTTTTTAATCTTTTGTTTCAACCCTCTCCCCCAATAAGTCTAGCATAGGTTCCCGTTATCCATGTGTCTATGTGTCACATTTCTTACCTTCTTCATAAATGAGCATCTCTTTCTTACATTCGATCATGTGATTAGCAAAAAAAAAATAAAAAAAATTAAAAATTTGTCGAACTAAACACAAGGTACACCAATGATTTGAGGCACCTTTGCAACCCTGTCATTCCCCATTAACCACTCAATCACATATCCAGTTCTTCATCAACAACTTTGAGCCTTGTCTAACGTTTGGCCTTCATTTCTTCAACCCACATTCACTTAACCCTGGGATTTGAAGATGTGTAATTGTATAACATTCAAAAAGCAAGTAAAAAAAAATTAGCAAAGCAAAAATAAAACAATGTCTAAAGATAAGTGTTCCAATGTCTTTGATATGAACACATCTCAAATTGCGTCTCTCATCGAGTGCTCGGTACCGTGCCTGAGAAACATGAATGCTAAGTGAGTGATGGACCGCATGATCTGAGATTGCCTACATTGATTCAAAAGAATGAAAAAAAAAGTTCAAAGCAAAAAAAAATGTGTTGAAAATAAACTTGCAAAATTCAAAATTTTCAAATTCACAATTACACATCTTGGGGGCTTCTCTCGGGTCTTGAGCCTTTTACCTCTTTCTTCCTTAAACCATCAACTTAACCACATTACAACCCTTGAAAGACCTCTTTGAGGTTTACATACACTTGTGCAAAGTTCGGTTAGAGCTACGTTCGGCCTGATTCCTATCGGATACGTAGGCAACCTCACATCGAGGTGCGGCCACATTCATATTCATATCCATGCATGATCGAGTCAAAGAATATCCAATGCTTATCCCTACCCATTTAGAGCTAGACTTGGGGGCTTGAACCCAAATCACATTAGCTTACCCAGCCTGAAGAGTCATCATCTTTAACTCTCCTCACATCTCTTTCCATCGCTATAACCCTTGTAGCTAGCCTTAGTATCACATTCACACACTTCACTCACACATCCATATCCATATCAATCATCCTTCCCTTTAAGAGCCCTTTATCATGAAATCTTGTTTCAACACTGTGCATGTTTCATCATATTTAAAGACAACATTCAGTAGAAGAAACATTGTATACTTGCTTAGCTTCCTGACCTGAGAAATGTTCATTGTTTCGCATAATGTGCTAAGAAACATTTATATATCAATGATTTTTAATCATACAAAGCATATCGTGCTTAGCTCCTTGACCTAAGCAACGTTCATTATGCAATAATCACTATACATGCTTAGCTTCCAGACCTAAGTGACGTTCAAAATCGCTTCTTTACACCATATATGATGCTTAGCTCCATGACTTAAGTTCATTCATCTATCGTGTCACATGATGTAATTGTCCTTAGCCTCATGGCCTAAGAACATGCATCATGCATACATTATTTTCAGGACAAACAATTCAATCCATACGAATCATTTCATCTTGCTCAAGGAGGAAGTTCAAAACTTCTCTCCCTTTTCATTATTTTGGGGAAGTTCAAAAAAACTTATCATCGAAGGAAGTTCGAAAATAAAAGTTCAGTTTTCACATCTTTCTTTTTCGGGAGAAAGTCGGTACCCTCCACTCAAGACAAAAATTGACGGAAAATTTTTGCTTTTGCATCTTCGTTTGATGGTGTCTGCACACACACATATACACACACACACACACACACAAGTCATACACATGTCATGTCACATCAAGTCAAACTTGGTCAAGTTAGTGTTCAAGTCAATCACAGTATATACGAGTCCATTGGCAAATTTATTTTTGCAGGTCTTATCTACAGCCCATGTCCGGGGACAAACGGACCATCTACAGCCCACGTCCGGGGACAAGCGGACCATCTACAGCCTACGTCCGGGGACAAGCGGACCAGCATCATTCATGACGTAAGGTTCTCGATACACAGAGACTTGCAATCTCATCATCTTTCGACTTTCCTCAAGCATGGAAAGTATTATCCGGTGGATTTTTCTTCAAGTATAGAAAATTGCCAAGTCGGCTTTCCTCAAGCATGGAAGGCATTATCGGTGGAATTCTTCAAGCATAGAATGACACCATATTCATCAGTCGGCTTTCCTCAGGCTTGGAAAGTGTTATTGGTGGATTTTTCTTCAAGTATAGAAAACCGTCAAGTCGGCTTTCCTCAGGCTTGGAAAGCGTTATCGGTGGATTTTTCTTCAAGTATAGAAGACCGCCAAGTCGGCTTTCCTCAAGCTTGGAAAGCATTATCGGAGGATTTTTCTTCAAGTATAGAAAACCGCCAAATTCTTTTGTCGGCTTTCCTCAAGCATGGAAAGCATTATTGGTGGATTTCTTCAAGCATAGAATGACACCAAATTCGTTCGTCGACTTTCCTCAGGCATGGAAAGTATTATCCGGTAGCTTTCTTCAGGCTTAGAAAGGTACCAAACTCTTCAGTCGGCTTTCCTCAAGCATGGAAAACGTTTCAACAAATGTCACTCGGTGGATTCCTTGAAGCTTAGGAAGCTGCCAAATTTGTTTGTCACCGACACACTAGTGCCAGATACGTATTCTATCCCTTTACTCTTTTATCTGTGGAATTAACATCTTTCTGCAGGTATCGGCGTATGCAGAGTGATTTAGGATCGCAGAACGTCTTAAATCATTCTCCGTCCCTATCGGCTACTTTGACTATCGTTTTCGAAACTGACGTTTCTACAAACTCAGTCAAAGTGGGGGCTTCTGTAGACACCTAAAAATGTCTCCCCAAAATCAAACCCGATGATGAACAACCTTTCACCGCCACTATTGGTCGGGTTTAGTATTTAATCCCGAGAGTGCTTAAAAAATCGTATTTTATTAAATTTATATTTTTTAACAGTCTATGGATTAGTCTTGTTGTTTGGTAAAAGCATAGTTTTAATTTCAGCCCAACTTATTTTAAGTCCAAACCTTTTTATTTTATTGTTTTATTATTTATCTTTGGCCCAAACATTTTATTCATTTTATTTTATTATTTTCTTATTTTAGCCCGAATAATAAAAGTCAGAAAAAAAGCCCGAAATTATCAATCGGCACTTAAAAAGCCGAAAGAAATTAGGGTTAAAATGAATTTAGACGGAAAAATGGACTGGAAGTGACCGTGTCACGGTACAGTCGGACCGTGTCACGGGAACCCTTCCCGTCTGACGGTGGGACTTCCCGTGACACGGGAGGTCTGTCGTGGCACGGGACGTTCCGTGTCCTTTCCGCGTAAACCCTTAACGCGTTTTTCATTCCGTTTTCTGAAAACTTCTCGCGTCACTCCAAAAATGTACCGTGTCACGGGAAAGTGTACCGTCTGACGGTACAGTCTAACCGTGTCACGGTACGGTCTGACCGTGTCACGGGATACTTTTTTAGGGTTTTTATCATTTTAGGGTTCCGTGTGCTCCCTCAGCACATTTTCCTATAAATACCCCCTCATTTCTGATGTACGGGGCACCGAGTAATTCTCTGATTTTATTCTCTCTCTTCTATGCTTTAGCCTAAACACTAGCCTACTCTTTTCACTTCAAAATTCCTTCTTCAAGCACTCAAAGGAGTCCATATTTTACTCGAGCTTCTGTCCTTAAGCCAAGTCGTGAAAGGTAGAATCGTTTGAGGGTTTGGCCCCAAAATCAACCTTATTTTATTTAATTTAATTTAGTTATTGTTTTATTATTTCCTTGAAGTTACTAACTCGTTTATTATTTTGTAGTTGCAAGCAAACATATTCAAAGTAAGGATCATGCTCTTTTTATTATTATTATTATTATTTTTTCTAACGATTTTTATGTTGTTGGAATTGTGATTAAATTGGTTTTAATATTTATGTTATTCTATTATTTATTGATCACCATATTGTATGTTAAAGGGAATATGTAATTGAAAATCACGCCTAATAAGATAATTTGGACAACCGGTTTAGGATCCTTTTAATCTTATTATTAATTGAAGTGATCACCAAATTTTTAGAATTATATGTTGCATTAATATTAAACCAATTTAGTTAAATAATAGTTTAGAGCAAATTGAATTATTGTTTGTATGCCTTTGAGATCACACGAATGCTCTTTAATATAAGAATCGAGTAGAGGCAAATACGGGCGAATGTGAATCCATGACTCACTTCGTACCATCATCCCCGATCCTCCTTTCGTGGTTCCGAACCATATGGAGTTAGTAATCTCATGGATTATGAATGGGGTGTAACCTTCACGGGTCAATCGTTGTTGCCTTCGTTGTCCCTTATCGTGGTTGCCTTTTTATGATCCGTGAACGGTTTACAAGTTCCTTAAAAAACTTGTTGGCGGCTCCCTACTTTCCTTGTCCCTAATCGTATTATGTCAATTCCCACTTCCTATGAGTGCCAAGCATATTCACCACATGCTTTTAACGTAGGCGCACTTCAAACGACGCCTACACCTTCCCTACGTATCGCGTTAGAAAGTAAACTCAATGAAGTAGAATGGACTAGAGCGCGGTATGAAGAGCTAATTCTAATTGATGAAAAGTGACTAGAGGCTCTACATCATACTCAAGTTATCAAACTCGTATGGCTAGACACTTCAACAAGAAAGTCAAGACAAGGAATATTAAAGTAGGAGACTTGGTGCTAAAAGCATTAAGGAAAAATGTTTTAGACCCAAGAGGCAAGTTTAGACCCAATTGGTCTGGCCCATATATTGTCAAAACTATCCTATCAGGTGCTGCAACACTGATTGATATGGATGGCAATGAGTTCTCAAACATGACAAATCTTGAACAACTTAAGAAGTACTACCCATAATTACTTGAGTAGGACACTCAAGAGTGCTACGTTTGGCCTGACTCCTTATGAAAGGATACGTAGGCAACCTTTATAGGGTGCGGCCAGTTTAATTTTTACAAACCTCGCATCCCAACTGTAATACCTCGTATTTTTATATGTATTTTATTTAAAATATGTATTTTTTAAAAGTATTTAAATAATTTTAATGTTTTAATTATGGTATTTTTAATTATTTATTCTATGTAAGTTTGGAAATATTTTTTAAAAGGGAAAGTTTATTTAATTAATTATTTTATAAAATTTGGTGTTTATTTTAGAAAAGTATGATTTTAATAAGTTTTATTAGGGAAGGGATTAGGAAAACTAAAAGAGGAAAGTTTAGGGAAAAGGGTTAGTAGAGAAGGGGTATAAATATCCCACTTATAAGGCAAATCAATTTTGCCCAGAGTGGAGAAAACCCAAGGTAAACTTCTCTCTCCCTTCTCCTTATTTTTCTTTCTTTTCTTTCTCTTTTTCCCCTTCCCCTTTCTTTTTTTTTTGGCTGCCCCTTTCCCCCACCACAGCCGACCCCCAGCAGCAGGTGGCCGCCGCTGCCAGTAGCCGACAACAGGTGGATGCCGAGTCTCTTCTCCCCTTTTTCGGTTTTAAAAAAAATAAAAAAAAATTCAATCTTTATTGTTAAAAAACTAATCTATGCTTGAATCTAATTGTTAATTATGAGTTTTGGGATTTGATTTTGATATTTAATTATAAGTAATATGTTAATTAATTTTCAAATTTATGTTTTAATTAAAAAAAGCCCCAATTTTTGAAATCCAAGGTTCTTGATTTATGAATTATTGAAGGATTATGATGTTTCATGGTTTAGATTTATGATTAAAGTGTTTTAAGGCTTAATTACATCAAGTTTTAATTAAAATATAGTGCTGAAATTTTTAGTAAAGCATTTAAAATTAATTTTCTTTAAGAAATTTCAATTACCCATTAATTGGGACTAAAGTATGATGTTTTAAATATAATTTCAGCATGTTTTAATTAAATTATGAGGGGTTTTATAATAGTATATATTGCTGGAAATTTGTGTAGAGTGGATTTTAATACTCTTCTATGATTTTATATTGTAGGAGACTTTGAAGTGAGTGATTTTTACTAGTCGTGGCGATTTTAAGATCATAATCAAGGTACGTACGTGTACTTGGCATATTTTGGTGATATAGTATCATGCAAGGCTTGCTTTAAATTAATTTCAAGTAGTATCATGCGAAGGTTTGGATTGGAAACTTTGGATTGTTGATGTTGGTGATTGAATTATGAAGCATGATTTATTTGTGATGGATTATGGGATGGAAAATTATATTTTTGGCATGGTTGTATGGACTACACTTTTATTTATGGCATGTTAGAATGCATGTTTAATTAAACTACATTTTTAATTTGGCTTGGAATGTTGAAAAGGAATTTTATTATAGTTCATATAATTTTTATTGATGCTAGAAGCATGAGAAAGGAGCTATATAAGTGTCTATGTACACGAGGAATAAATTTTATGTTGGTGCCTTAGTGCACTTAAGGTGGTTTTAACACCGAGGGATAGGATTTGTGGCGCTTTATGCGTTTAAGGTGTCTTTGACACTAAGGTAAATTTAAAAAGGGTTCAACATTAAATATTATGTGGTCACTAAGAATTAAATTGGTATGCTAAATTGATTGAATAATTATTGTTGATTGAATTATTATGCTTTGAGAGTCATCACCAAGTTTAATAATTTGTAAATAACGTAAAGTGAAATAGATTGCACACCATAACTCTTGGAACGTATATACCTTGAGTATGAACATATGGGGGAGTTATAGGGTTTTATATTTAACCATAACTTCTACTGGAGTACAAGACGTTGTACATTCCTTTTATTATTATTATGCGGAGGAATTCCGCCACCTATATGTGGTTTTGATGCTGGCACGGTTAGCTCCCGTGTCAGTAACCTCAATTAATTTGGGGGAGGTAGAGTTGCAACCCGTTCGATGCGTGATCAATCCAAAATTATTTAGTTTCTAGTTGTAAAGTCTTGTTGGATGTTGTGTGTGTGTGTAACAGGTGCAGTGAGGTAAGAGTGTGTTGGTAGGTGAAAGCATGTTAGTGTGTTTAATTACGCTTATGTACTCAGCTGTGCTGATTGTGTGTGTTTGTGTGTTTTGTCCATGTCTTTATCTTGGCCCTATGATGACCCATTTTTAATGGAGAGTAGTGGAAGCAAGTAGAGATAATCTTTTCTGGTATTGAAGCATATTCATGACGGGGCATGAGTGAAGAGCGAATCATGCTAGTTTCCATTAGTTTATGATGTGTTTTATGTTTTAATTATTTATGCTATTATTTATATGTGGAACTAACGTCAAGATTTGGATTTGGTTTAGTTTTAATAAGGGTCTTAATGGTTCCAAGTTGTAGGTTGAATTTTATTTAACTTTGTTGCTTTAGGTTTAACTTTACTTTCGTTTGGTTGACTTTTGAATTGACTTGTTTTGAACGATTTTTTTTTAATGTAAGTCTTCCGCTGTGTATCTTTGATAATTGCCTTAGCCGTTTTCACGGTGGCAGTAATGTCTTAGATATTCCTAAATTATATTTTTAAAGAGTAAGATAGGTATTTTAAAGGAAAGGAATTTCTAGGTTGTTATACACTTTTACCAACAAATCAAATCATAGCAATTAGTGCAAAAATTTACAAACGCATCCCAAAATTTTTTTTGCCTAACGACAGATGTCAGCATCAGCTGAAAGCAACAGCGTTTGGCGGCGAAGACAACACCAGGCGACGAACAATAGCGTTTGGCAACGAGGACATCCCCAGGCAGCGAAGACCACCGTTTGGCGACAGACTTAAATTGCGACGCTAATTTTCCCGCATGAAATTGGGCGAATTTCGGTGTATTTCAAAAATGTTCAACTTCCGTACTAGAATTTTTTCCTGAAAAATAATTAAATGTTTCCATTGCTTTAATGGAGATTATAATGTAAATGTTGATTTAATTTAAAAAGCTGAAAACTGCATTAATAAATCAAAGTGAAATTACATTATTGATGGAATTTACATGAAAGCTTAAATAATAAATTAACTTAAAAAATTAAATTTGTCTAATAAGTTGAAAGTAAAGCAATGCTCTAATCTTTCTTCTCTTTCTTTGCTCTCTTCAATTTTTGTCAGCTTCTTTTTCTTCATCCATTACTTTTGCTAGCAAGCATCCTTTAGAGGATCTGCATTCAATTTTGGTGTTAATAGTTTCTCCCTTAGCCATTACACCATGTTTCTTCTCTACCCATATTTTCTTTTCTGTAGAGTCAGCTTTCCTTTTCTCTATCTTTGCCGTTAGTAGTGTCTTTCTTTCTAGGCATCATAGAAGTTTTGAATTCAACTTTTTCACCTAAGCGTTCCTTAACAGGAGTTATCTTGTCTCCAAAAGGATTCTTCACATTGGTTTTATTTTAATATTTCTTCACATCCTTAGACAAAGAAGGAGGAACCTTTTGGGTAACAACTTCCCATAAAGGCCTAGCACTTCATTAAGCATCAAACCTCTCTACTTCTTGTGAAACTGGAAATTCATAAGGACGACGAAGATCTCCGGAAGGAATGGTTTAAGCAAGGCCGTACTGCCTTTTTACCCTACAGGGGTAATAGAAAGTCAACTTGAATAAGCTTGGAAGACGGTAGAAGGGTTGCTTGTTGACACCAACCATCTTCTCAATTTTCCACCAAGGGATGATCCATTTGATAGCAAAATTACAAGAAGCAAATATTTTACTCCACTCCCGGCTACCCATATTTATGGAAAAGCATTTCTTTCGCCTAACAAAGCAATTTGGTGTATATTTTTCTATATTGTCAGGAGGACTAATTAATTCTAGCCTCTCCATTAGCCACATCTGCAAAAAAATTCAATGCAAATAATTAGTATTACTATACAAAAATATATGTTTTTTAATTCTCTAATTAAAAATATTATTTTTCTACCTATAATAAAATTGGAGAACCTCGAAAAGGTGCTTTTGGATTTTTCTTTAATTCATCCAAACTAAGCATAGTTTCTCCAACAATTAATGGCATTGGATTCTTCCCTGATTCTATTTGTTCCATGACAGACACTTAAATTGCTTGACCCTCACGATTATTACCACTAGTGAGGAGATATTGGCTAAACATGCAAAAGAGAAAAGCTCTCCTCCTATAAACATGAAAAGACTCAGAATATGGTCTATCAAAGTAGTGGCATGCAAATTCTTTCAGATTAACTACAGTTTTATCTACAATATTTGTTAGATCCCTGTCTTTAAGATTATAAAAACGCTCAAAATCTTTATAATAATATTCACTAATATTAGGAATTATCGCAAGATCCATGGAAGGAAAGCCTAGAATAGCACCAAATTCTTCCGGTAAAGGACTAATTTCATCATATCCTAGTCTAAAGCAATGTGTGTCTGGATCCCAATATTCTAAGGCGATATGAATAAAATCTATATCTATGTCTACCCCCTTAATACCATAAATACCTCCCAGATGAAAGAAATAAAGCTCTTTTCTCTCCCTAGCAGTCAAAGATCGGCACCACTCACGAGTAAAATCCCTAAAACTTTTAGACATTATTGCTTAAAGGGAATTAAAGCTATAACTATTATTTTAAATTAATCTGTTCGAAATATACAAAATTCGGCAGATTTGGGGGCTATTTATGCATAAAACTGGTACAGTTTTTTTTCCGAAAGGATTCGAAGAAAAAAGTATGTCACCAGACGACAGGGTCAGCGTCTGGCGACGAGGTCAGCGTTTGGCGACAGAGAGTCGGTTCGACGACAGCTTTCTCACGCTATGCAAATCATACGTTTTCTTTTGATTAAGACTCAATTTTGTGCGTTGACTTTACGTTTTTTATTCCTTTCAAACACTTTTCGATTAATTTTAGGCTTATGTTAGTCAAAATTTTATTTTTCATTTTTTTCTTTTTGGGAGAGAAAGTCGGATACCCTCCATTGATAATTAAAAATGACGGAAATTTTTTGCGCAAAAACTTAGTCACATTTTTTATCACACACTCACATGAACATAAAATAAAAAATAAAATGCAAAGATAAAATAAGCATAATATAGTCGTATATACAATATGTCTAATGTAGAAGTCGTGTGATACAAATTAGCAAAGTCCTACAAGTCAATTAAAATAAATACAAGTACAACTACGGTGCCGGAGGACGCAAATGGGGAGGCACTCCCGAAGTGTCAAAGAACAAGGTAGATTGTGGAGTATGCCCCTCACTGGCTCCAGGATCACCGACTGTCGGGATCGACATAGTATGGTTAGCCCATCCAGGCTCACCCTGGTGCTGAATAGCCAACGGCTGAGGCTGAGGCTGAGGCTGCGGCGGTGCTGCAACGACGAGCCGACCTCGTACGTCCTACCACCCCTTAAAGGAGTCGATGGCACGCCTCCTTGGCCTGTAGGCTTAGCATATGCACCCTTAGACGAAGAGCCTAAACCCTCCGGTCTCTCAGGTGGAGCCGTCTTCGATCGACCACCCTCACCCCTGGAAGAGGTACGACGACGCCTCAAGTCTGACCTCTCTCTCCTAGCCTCAGGTGTCGCTCGAGTGTGTGGAGGAGGCCGGAATTGGTTGTCCCCACAAAAGTAAATCATGTCAGATGCTAAATGAGTAAATACGGGCATGAGATAAGGATAAGAGAAATACCTCTGCAGTGTCGTCACGACGACAAGAAGCTTGACCCTCAATCTTACCGGCTGGTAACGAAAGGCGTCCAAACCTCTCGCCATCCTTGTAATCACCTCGCGAGAGAACTGTCAAGGGATAAGTCGGTAACAATAAAAAATATATGTGCAAGAAAAAGAGCAAATATATGACTCACCCAAGTCTGGTGGCGAGGTATCGACTGCTCGATAAAGCGGTAATCCGGAAGAGCCATAGGAATCATCTCCTCAACGGGGCCATACATCCCTTGATAGGTGATGGACACAGGAAGAGCAACGAACTCCGCGCGCACATCCTACAAAATAAACTGGGTAATCAATACCTACTTGGGGGTTATACAAGAGACAAATACATAAGATAAAGAATACCTCTTCTCCTCCCTCTGGCAAGAGCGACAGCAGTGCCTCTATGTAG
This sequence comes from Chenopodium quinoa, assembly GCF_001683475.1. Classification (NCBI taxonomy): domain Eukaryota; kingdom Viridiplantae; phylum Streptophyta; class Magnoliopsida; order Caryophyllales; family Amaranthaceae; genus Chenopodium; species Chenopodium quinoa. The sequence continues at coordinate 3,289,922 of NW_018744616.1, read as the reverse complement.
CATAGCTCCGGACGAGCGTGTGTCCGCCAAGGCGTGCCCTCTGGCGCCCTACTCGCCAAAGTCCTCAACCTCGCCTTATCGAATATATGCCGAGGAGGGCGAGCTAGAACAACGAAGGCCTCCGAGGAGTGCTGAATAGCCACTATCTCGCCTAAATACACCGCAGTCTCATACATACCCTGGAAGTACCGACGCTGAGCGGTGTATTGCGCAGCAAGCACATAAATGTCAAAATTGTCCCACGGCCGAAATTCCACGGCCGGCTCCTACAAAATTCATACTCATAAGACAAAATCCTTCTAAATATATAAAAAGGCAATCGTTTAAGGAACATAACGAGAGGATCATCACTCGAATGCGCCTAGTAGTAACATCCGCATTGTGACGGCCTCCCCAACCGGTAACAACGGGGAGCTCGCGACATGAAGGTCTCGCCTGCGCAAGAGATGGAAAGTACTCGTAGAACTACATCTATAAAAATAAAGAAATGTCAACAAATGCAAAAACAGATCTAGAGCTAAATTTAAAAGAAATAAAGTGCACCTCTACGACTCTCCAAAAGCTGGAAAGTGTGACGTCTCCCTCAAAGGAGCTATGACGACTAGCAAGTCGCAGTCCAACTAGGAAGTCCGCGTAAGCCAAGCTGGCCCAATCATACAACCCGACAATAGGAAGGTCGTGAAGAGCAGGCACATAGTAGAGTAGCACTCGATTACCTTTGTTAGATGAAAAGGTCCCTGACAACAAGATAAGAGCAAAAATGTGCACCCGCTGCTCTAGGGTGGTCGCACTATCCTGAAAGGTCGTCGCAAGCGTGCTTCGGCGAATGCATCTAGTGCTAAGTTGTGTCTCATCAACCTCAGCACGAGCCCGAATGGTGATAGGGCCAAACAACTCTAGTACCTCTATAGAAAAGACAGTGATCTTGCTGTCGAAAGGAAGCGAGACCGAAGTGAACTCCAACCCCGTAATGAGACTGAAATCAGCAAGGGTAATAGTCATCTCACCCCAAGGAAAATGAAAGGTGTTGGTAGTGTCCCAAAAGAACTCCGCCAAAGCTTAAACTACATAGTGGCTCTATTTGAAAGAGTACATAGCCTGAGTGGCTCGCAGTAAAGGAGTCAATCCACATGACTCCCATAGAAGGCGCAAACCATTATGGTCGAGGAAGTATGTATCGTACAAAGAGTCGATGGTCGTGTTGCCGGAACCATGGTTGCGGACCCTCCCGCTGTGAATCCCTCGTCCGAGTTAAGTTTGGAAAAAACTTGCATGGATCCGGACACACACATATACACACACACACACACACTCACAAGTCATAAACATGTCATGTCACATCAAGTCAAACTTGGTCAAGTTAGTGGTCAAGTCAATCACTGTATATACGAGTCCATTGGCAAATTTATTTTTGCAGGTCTTATCTACAGCCCACGTCCGGGGACAAGCGGACCATCTACAGCCCACGTCCGGGGACAAGCGGACAACCATCATTTCATGATGCAAGGTTCTCGATACACAGAGACTTGCAATCTCATCATCTTTCGACTTTCCTCAAGCATGGAAGGCATTATCGGTGGAATTCTTCAAGCATAGAATGACACAGTATTCATCAGTCGGCTTTCCTCATGCTTGGAAAGCGTTATCGGTGGATTTTTCTTCAAGTATAGAAAACCGCCAAGTCGGCTTTCCTCAGGCTTGGAAAGCGTTATCGGTGGATTTTTCTTCAAGTATAGAAAACCGCCAAATGGACTTTCCTCAAGCATGGAAGGCATTATCGGTGGAATTCTTCAAGCATAGAATGACACCATATTCATCAGTTGGCTTTCCTCAGTCTTGGAAAGCGTTATCGGTGGATTTTTCTTCAAGTATAGAAAACCGCCAAGTCGGCTTTCCTCAGGCTTGGAAAGCGTTATCGGTGGATTTTTCTTCAAGTATAGAAAACCGCCAAGTCGGCTTTCCTCAGGCTTGGAAAGCGTTATCGGTGGATTTTTCTTCAAGTATAGAATACCGCCAAGTCGGCTTTCCTCAAGCTTGGAAAGCGTTATCGGTGGATTTTTCTTCAAGCATAGAAAACCGCCAAATTCCTTTGTCGGCTTTCCTCAAGCATGGAAGGCATTATTGGTGGATTTCTTCAAGCATAGAATGACACCAAATTTGTTCGTCGACTTTCCTCAGGCATGGAAAGTATTATCCGGTAGCTTTCTTCAGGCTTAGAAAGGTACCAAACTCTTCAGTCGGCTTTCCTCAAGCATGGAAAGCGTTTCAACAAATGTCACTCGATGGATTCCTTCAAGCTTAGGAAGCTGCCAAATTCGTTTGTCACCAATACACTGGTGCCATATACGTATTCTATCCCTTTACTCTTTTATCTGTGCAATTAACAGTTTTCTGCAGGTATCGGCGTATATAGAATGATTTAGGATCGCAGAACATCTTTAATCATTCTTCGTCCCTATCGACTACTTTGACTATCGTTTTTGAAACTAACGTTTCTACAAACTCAGTCAAAGTGGGGGCTTCTGTAGACACCTAAAAATGTCTCCCCAAAACCAAACCCGATGATAAATAACCTTTCACCGCCTCTATTGGTCGGGTTTAGTATTTAATCCCGAGAGTGCTTAAAAAATCGTATTTTATTAAATTCATACCTTTGAAAGGTCCATGGATTAGTCTTGATGTTTGGTAAAAGCATAGTTTTAATTTTAGCCCAAGCATATTAATAAATTTTAAGCCCAAACCATTTTATTTTATTATTTTATTATTTATTTTTGGCCCAAACATTTTTATTTATTTTTATTTTATTATTTTCTTATTTTAGCCCGAGCAATAAAAGTCAGAAAAAAGCCCGAAATTATGAATCGACACTTAAAAAGCCGAAAGAAATTAGGGTTAAAAATGAATTTAGACGGAAAAATGGACTGGAAGTGACCGTGTCACGGTGCAGTTCGACCGTGTCACGGGAACCCTTCCCGTCTGACGGTGGGACTTCCCGTGACACGGGAGGTCTGCCGTGACACGGGACGTTCCGTGTCCTTTCCGCGTAAACCCTTAACGCGTTTTTTATTCCGTTTTCTGAAAATTTCCCGCGTCACTCCAAAACTGTACCGTGTCACGGGAAAGTGTATCGTCTAACGGTACAGTCTGACCGTGTCACGGTACAGTCTGACCGTGTCACGGTACAGTCTGACCGTGTCACGGGATACTTTTTTAGGGTTTTTATCATTTTAGGGTTCCGTGTGCTCCCTCAGCACATTTTCCCTATAAATACCCCCTCATTTCTGATGTACGGGACAACCAGAATTTTATTATTCTTATTTTCTCTCTTCTATGCTATTAACCTAAACACTAGCCTACCCTTTTTACTTCAAAATTCCTTCTTCAAGCACTCAAAGGAGTCCATATTTTACTCGAGGTTATTTCCTTAAGCCAAGGCGTGAAAGGTAGAACTGTTTGGAGGTTTGGCCCCAAAATCAATTTTATTTTATTTAATTTAGTTATTGTTTTATTATTTCCTTGAAGTTACTAACTCGTTTATTATTTTGTAGTTGCAAACAAACAGATTCAAATTAAGGATCATGCTCCTTTTATTATTATTATTATTTTTCTACCGATCTTATGTTGTTGGAATTGTGATTAATTGGTTTTAATATTAATGTTTATTCTATTGTTATTATCGATCACAATATTGCATGTTTAAAGGGAATATGTAATTGAAAATCACGCCTAATAAGATAATTTGGACAACCGGCTTAGTTTCCTTTTTAATCTTGTTATTAAATCAAGTGATCACAATATTTTAGAATTATGTGTTGCATTAATATTCAACCAATTTAGCATAATAATAGTTTAGAGCAAATTGAATTTTTGTTTGTATGCCTTTGAGATCGCAGGAATCACTTTTCACTATAAGAATCGAGTAGAGGCCAATACGGGCGAATGTGACTCCGTGACTCACTTCGTACCATCATCCCCGATCCTCCTTTCGTGGTTCCGAACCATATGGAGTTAGTAATCTCATGGATTATGAATGGGGTGTAACCTTCACGGGTCAATCGTTGTTGCCTTCGTTGTCTCTTTTCGTGGTTGCCTTTTTATGATCCATGAACGGTTTACAAGTTCCTTAAAAACTTGTTGGCGGCTCCCTACTTTGTTTGTCCCTAATCGTGTTATGTCAATTCCCACTTCCTATGAGTGCTGAGCCTATTCACACATGCTTTTAACGTAGGCGCACTTCGAGCGACGCCTACAGGTGGTCTCTTAGAATTTAATATAAAAAAGCCGCACTATTTATGTTGTTGTGGCTGACTAATGATAACAACACCTAAGAGACCGCCTATCAGATTCAGGCGGTCTCTTTTTGTATCCGTTTTTTTTTCGCGGAATGGGGGTACAGCTGTAACTCTATGTACCCCTAGATCCGCCATTGTCTGGGCATATACATGCAATTGGATTTCATTAAAGATTATGAAGATTAGACAACCTAAACTCATTGTTTCTGTAGTTATTGCTTGCTTCGCTGCATTGTATATTTGTATTGTGTGAGAACCATGCCTACTTTAAATCGTTAGTTTAATTCTGCCATGAATGTGGATCCTTGCTTTTACTTTGCTACTTTATTATTTGGCATAATCTATATATAAATAATATTATTGAATTTGATTTAATATTGCACATACCAAAGTTGTATATCTCTACTAATGGGAATAGTCTGAATATAAAGCATGATTAATATAAATTTATCATTTAATTTCCAATTTTATTTAATTTTAGGGTAAAAGCATGACATGTGAGTTTTAACTCAAATGCAAAACAATCTAAGAAAACCAAAAACAACAAACTTTTTATAGCAACATTCGTAAAACCCCACTTACAAGGTCACACGTAAATTGTATACTTCATCTGTTTTTAGGAGCGAGCAGCTTATTTTCAATTATTGTTTTATCTTTTCTCACTTATTTGAACTCAATTTTGTCACAACATACATTATCACACAACAAATATTTGATGCAGCAAGCCACACCGTGTAGTAGGGGTCTGTTAGGAGTTATCCGAGTTATGTAGTCAGGGGTTACTCGAGTTACTTGGTCAAGAGTTACTTGTGGGGTTCAGATAGGGGTTACTCGTGACGTTCACGTGGTTAAGGGTTACTTAAGAGATTACTCGATCAGGGGTTACTTGAATTACTCGGTCAAGGGTTACTCGAGGAGTTACTCGGTCATAGGTTACTCGAGTTACTTGGTTAGGGGTTACTTGAGCTACTAGGTAAGGGGTTATTTAAGGAGTTTGGTCAGGGGTTACTCGGTCAGCAGTTACTTGAGGGTTCATTTAGAGGTTACTTAAAGAATTACTCAGTCTGGGGTTATTCGGTCAGGGATTACTTAAGATAGAGAAGAAAGGAAAGGGAGAAGGAAAGAAAGGGAAAGGGAGGTAGAGAATCAAGGGACAAAATTGAGAGAATCATCGAGAGAGAGAAAGGGAACTAGGAAAGCGAAGGGTTTAAAGAGAGAGACAAAGTGGGGCTAAGAGATAGGGCAGACTGAAAGATAAAGATACCAGTTCAAAAGAGATAAGGGGTAGGATAGAAGAAGGGATAATGGCCGAGAGAAAAAAAAAACTCAGAAAAAATGGGAGAGATAGAAATATGGATTATGAAGTAAATAGGGTGAGATAAAGAGAGGCTAAAAAAATTATAGGAACAGGAGAAATGCAAGGGGGTTGGAAGAGAAAATAAATAGAGGGATAAATAGAGAATAGAACTATAGAGAAAAGGATAGAAAGAGTATATGATATAATAATAATAAAGAACGAAGGAGAAGGCTCGAGGGAGAGAAAGGGAGTAAGTGCGACTGTAGACACCCATTTGTGTCTCCCCAAAACCAAACCCAGTGATGAGTACCTTTCACGTCGAATCATAATCGAATGAAACGAAAGTGTGGAAAGGTCTAGTGTTGCGGGAAGTTTTAATTCTTTTCTCTTCTCTCTGTTTTTGAAAACTTTATTTTAAGAAAACAGCCAATCCAGTTTGGTTGGTCCACTGGGGAGGATTTCTATTTTAATTCCTGAATTTGTTTCGGCAATGATTTAGAATGAGTGGATGAGACTCGAAAAGTTCTAAGTATTTCATGTGCGTAATTTTGATTAACATTGTGGCATATGCATAAAAAGGTTCTCATTGGAAAGACCATCCGTAATGAGTCAAAAACATAGGATTTTACACGTAGGAAATTTGAGAAATGTCTTTCACAACTAGGACTGAAATAACACCGCGCGAAACTGGATGATTTTATTGAGCACAGAAAGCTGCTGAGGCATGTGGGAAGTAGCGTCAGGGGCCAGAGCTTGGCGCCACACTTTTTGTCGTAGCGCCAGACGCCAGTATTGGCGCCAGGCGCTACAGTTAAAAGTTGGCGCCAGTCTCTGTTTGATGGCGCCAATTTCCCCCAATACCGAGCCAGAAATATGCGTTCTAATTTCAACTGGTTTTTCTTATTGTTTGCTCAATCCTGCTTCCTGATTGAATTTTTTTCTCACTTTTCTGAAACCCATATGTGTTCTACATATGGACATAACCCTCTGGGAATTCATGCTCTATCTACCCGATTGAACGCTCCTGGCAACAAAGGGTACATCTGAGAGGTTGAATTCACCAAACCATGGAAGTGAGTTTTTTTCTAAAAAAAACTCGCGGTGTTCTATCCACACGCGTTAACCCTTCACGGTTAGGCTTCTACGCGGTGCATCTGGACAATTAACCATGGACCCTATTTGACTAAACCATATCCCGAACTTTAGAGAACTAGAGCCATGGTTAGGTTGCGAACTCATTGCATCATATTGTGCCTACTTGCCTAATTGTGCATTATTTGTTGTGCATATATATCCTATGCTCTTCTTAACCGTTTGTTGATTTGTGTTGAGATTATAATTAATGACTTAAAGAACTTTGCCTAATTAATTAATTAATTAATGAATTCGAGTCAATAAAGTTTTTTCTTCTTTTAATCGGAATTGACCTAGTACGACTTTAGGAATACCCTAGTTGACTAATAATATCGAAAACAGTCCCAGACCGAGGCTCCATTATTGGTGCCAAAATCTGAGCTGTAGTGCCACTATATGGTGTGTAGCGCTAGACATTTACTAAAAAGTCTGGCGCCAACTACCATATTGTGACGCCAGTCCTGTCGCTTGGCCGACAGTTCGGATTATTTGTCGAGTCATCACTTAATGTCTAATTAATCAGTTTCCTGTTTAATTCGGTTAATTTTGCTGGCAATAATGCTTAATTGAATCAATATTCGAGTTTAGGCACTAAGTCCCATGGTCTTACACAAGAGTCCAAGCATGTCACTTACACTCAATACACACACCAAAACACATGTCTTGATCATGATTGAGGGAGTCTTGTGTGTGCGCGTCATTTTTCGTCATTTTTGTAGGGGGGTAAGTCGGATATTAATCCTCCAATAAATATTAGTACTTAAGTTCCCTAAACACATGTACATTATTGCTCCCTAAAAATATGCATACTTTTTGCTTACCCTTTTTTTACATACCTTTTTTTAAAATAAAAGCCATAAAGTCAAATTGATTCGAGTCAAGTAATTAAAACACAAACTGGCTTAATTTACAGCGCGTGGTTAAGAAAGGAAGGACGATTAATCAAAGATAACCTCTTCGTACAAGTCCAACTTTTCGACAAACCTATAGCTGGCAAGAGGAAAGCAAGAGTTATAATGGCAACTCAGGAAGAAGTTAACGATCTCAAGAACCAACTGGCTACTGTAACTGAGACACTAAAGCTTCTCGCACTTAAGATCGAGGATCCCGCGAAGCAACAACAAATGGACCTCATGCAAGAAAGCCTAAGCAAGTTGTCCAGCGACTACAAGTTTCAAGAACTCACATCCCAAGGGGTCTCGGTGGATAAGGATCTTCTTCCGCAAAAGTTCAGTACCAACGACATCCCAAAGTTTAGGGCAATCGACAACCCCTACTTCCATCTAAGGGCATTTGAAACAATAATGAGTATCAAGGGTATCGATAAGAAAGTTTTCCCTTCTCTGTTCTCTCTATCTCTCGAGACCGTTTGCCAACAATGGTTCTTTTCTCTTGAAAAAGAAAAGACCTCTACCTGGGAATCCATAGCAAACGCTTTCGTCGATAGGTACAAGTGCAACGTTCAAGTCGAAACTGACCATAGAGAACTTGAAATCCTCAAACAGAAGGAGAATGAAGGCTTGACATCTTTCTTTAACAAGTGGAGAGAAACCTCAGCTAAAATGATTGAGGTACCAAGTGAAAAAAGTCCGTGAGATTGTTCATTAAAAATCTCCAAGAAAAATATTCAAAACATCTTAAATATCAAAATAACCTTCATACCTTTAAGGCTGTTTATGATATTGGGATTAATATTGAAGATGACTTAGCTAAATCTAAAGCTGCCAACAATAACTCCAACAGTGGCTGGAAAGGAAACAAGAACGACAATCCTTCTTCTTCCAAAACCGCCCACTCAAATAATGTTAGCGCCTTTAATCTGGGAGAAGTCCTCGCCATGAACAACCAAGGACAAAAGAAACCGTTTAGGAGAAACTTCACTCCTATTGGCATGAGTTATGACACCGCGTTTGATCGGCTAAATGCAAAAGGTCTTATAACTCCCATTGGACCATTTGGAGATCCACCAGTCGAGAAGAGGTCGCCTAATTGGAACCCCAATGCACATTGCAAATATCATCAAGGTAGGGGGCCATTCTACTGAAAGTTGTTGGAAGCTTAAGGAAGCTATACAAGACCTAATTGACAGTAACAAGCTGTCGTTGCCCCCTGCCAGTAAGAAACCGAGTATTGACAATGCACCTCTAGCTCACACATTGGCTATCTCCGATGAATAAAGCGAAGTTGACCCCTCATCTCTCATTAAGCCTGTCAAAGAAACCAACGTTGAAGAGCAAGAAGAAGAGACTTTTTTCGATGTCAAAGATAATCTTCCAGAACCAGCAAATGAGGTAAAGATACGAATACTCACACTGTATCTGAGGGAGACATCGCAACTGTTACATGAAACTCTCAAAATTTTGAATGAACTTCGCAATGAATATGATGAAGAACCTAAGAGAGAATTCACACCAGTAAAAACTGAAAGGAATAGTGTCCTTCAAACAAGTGTATTATTCTGATAGCGGGTTCAGAATTATTAGAAAGCTAATATATTCAGTAAGGTCAAGTGATCGGAATGCCTGGGTGGAGGCCGCTTCCGATCAGTAATATTAATATAATTAATATTACAGCTTAATCTTGACTGAACCCTTCGGGTCACACCCAAGCAAATATATATGCGAACCAACTCGACGAATTAATTCGGAAGAAATTAATTCGTCGTCCGAGTGTTAAATAATTAGACGTCGGTAATTCGAGCTTAGAGCGTCGAAACCGATCGTCGGAAGTCGAGTCTAAATAATAAAAGACGAGACGCGCAAAATAATAATAAATCAACAATATTCCCGAACATACCCCTAGCATCGAAGTGCCCCGAGCATCCGAATGCTAGGGGCAAGACGAGCCGGCGCACCGTGCTGCAGCCACGGCCAGCCGCGGCTAGGCACAGCAGCAGCCGCAGCCGCACCACGCCACAGCAGCAGCTGGTGCGGGCTGGGCTCGGGCCAAGTGCGGGCTGGGTGCGGGCTGCTGCGGGCTGGGCTCGGGTCGGGCTCGGGCTTGGCTCGTGACTTGGCTCGGGCCATAGGGTCGTGAATAAGGGGAAGGTTGGAATATGGGAGCAAGTGGGTTGCCATGTGGCACAAGGTGAGGGAGAGAGTGGGGAGCAAGTTTGGTCCCCATCTCCAAGTGGTCCTCACCTACTCTCTCATGTATGCTTGACACTTGTTGATTTATTACTAGTTTGCTTAATAATTTTATTTTAGCTTTAAAATAAAATGAGAAAATCTCATTGTCCCACATTGATGGGAGAGATTGTCATACTCCATCATTCCCTATAAATACCCAACTTTGGGCATTGGAAATGATGCTTGAGTGGGAGTTAAAAAGAGCATTCCATAATATTGGAAAAACTCTTAAACTCATATAACACTCGGGTTTTGGTCGGACCTCGCTAACCCCCAGGTAGTAGACCTTAAAGTTGTGTTCGCCTTTTTGTGGGTGGATACCGTTGGAGGGGCGGCGCTTGACGTGCTCGTAGCTTTCAAGTAAGAGCCCCGGTTTTTGGGCGAAGCTCGCTTTGAGGGTAAGATTCGTTATCTTTTCTTAGTGATTATTTATTTATGCTTTATGATTTTAATTATCGCGAGTGGTTCCTTGGGTCGGGGTTTGTTTCCGCGGTGAGTCGGACTCACCAAACCCCAACAGCGGTATCGGAGCCCCGCTCGTTTATTTTTATAATCATATTTTTCAAGGTTTATTTTGGCTTAATTTTCTGGTTTAAGTTGCTAATTAGATTAGTAGCTCGGTTTTATTTATTTTAATCCCGTTTTTAATGTCGATTTTGGCCCAGAACCCTGATTTTCGCCCAAGACTAGTGAATTTTGGGTGGAAAATGTGTTCTGGAAAGGTTTTTTTTCCCCATAGGAGTCTGTGATTTTAGCCAAATTCTGACCAGAAATGCCTTTTTCGAGGGGTTTTTTCGTTTTTGACGAAAAATTTTAAGTCTTTTCTAACTTTGAAATTAATGGCATAAATTGTTGATTATATGGTTGATTATTTGCATTATTTTCTGCAATTTTATGTCCCCTTAAAGCACACTTACTTGGTAGTATTTGATGCTTAAAGGTTGATTTATTTTCACATAATTGCAAACTAATTGCTTTTTAGTGTGAAAGTTTTAATTTTGAGGCTTCCATAAGTGTTAAAGATTCAATCTTTATTTGTGATAAGTGATTGAAACTTTAAAAACCACTAAATTCCATGTTATTTTGTGTTAAACTTTGATGTTTTAATCATTTTGAGTTGATTGGAAACATAAAGTTTCGATTTTTGTGATAGAAATTTGGTTATCTTCATGTTGGAAGATATAATTTTCAAGGATTCACAAAATTTAGATGGTGGATTCATTTGAACATTAAAGTTCATATTTTTCCAACTTCCCTTTACTTTGTCAAATTCTCAAGTTTAATTTAAATTGATTAAATTGAAAGTGAGAAATTGCCTCAATTTTATGTTGCACCAAGCTAAACCAATTTAATTAAGAATGGTTCTTGGAATTATTTTGGTTATTTGCACTTTGAAAATTTTATTAAGTTAGACTTGTTTAAAATTTTATTTTGCTCTCTAAATTAGTTCTAAAATTAATTTAGAATTAATTATTGTTGTCTCGCGAAAAGGGATCAAATCCCGAGGTCGTGGCACGTAAAACGAGGCATTGCATCACTTTGGCGAGTCGGGCTGCATAGCAGCCCATATGTGGCTGCCAAGGTGGCAGCACCGCTTTACTTGCGGCCACACGCGCGGCAGCAGCCATACAAGGCAGCAGCACACGCGCGGCAGCAGGTGCGGGCTGCAGCAGCCACGCGCGGCTGTGCCGTGGCAGCAGCTCGCGGCCGTGTGCCGTGGGCCGTGTGTTCGTGGTCTTGGCGTGTGTGTATGCTTGGTGCGGTGAGGTGGCTAGCCACAGTAGGCTTGATGTTGCTTATTTTGCCGTTTTACTTATTTTAATTAACTTTGTTTATTTTAATTAAAATTTTAGGAGGCTAGGCCTCGGTTTTGAGCGGCATTGGCAAAATTTCATTTTGACACGTTTGGGTGCTACCGACTTAATTAATTAGATTAATTAAGGAAATGCGGAATTTAGTGGGAGCTTCATTTATTAATGACGTAATTTATATAATCGGTTTAACAACTTTGACTAGTTTTAATTAGGCGTGTTAATCGGATTAACCACCTAGATTAGTTACTAGAGCGCGCGTTGTTTAAATGCATTTTATTTTGTTTTAATTTGTAAATTGCATGGGCCATTCACAAATAGTGAATGGATGAATGGAATATATGTATATATTCTCTCTCACAGGTTTTATGAAATGGCAACTAGTGGGACCCGACTAGGATAGAAAATACGGACTACGTGCCGTTATGTATTTTTGTAAATCTAAATACGGTCTACGCACCGTTAAGTATTTTTATACTTTAATATTTAGATCTTTCCTAGTTGTAGACACTAGTTTTTGCATAGTTTGGTTAAGTCTTGAAGACGGCGTATCTTGGAAGACAAAGCCTCGAATTGCAAATGAAGACCTTTTGAAGATATGAAGATCTCAAGGGGTCATGCTAGTTTCTAATATGCATCTATAATTTCGATTTATATTTTATGATTATATATATGTGCGAATTATTCGTTAGATGCATGTTTAGGTTTTCTTGATGTTGCGATGATTAGTTAAGTTCACTTAAATCAACCAACATAGATATCCTAGGTCCCTAATAATATTGAGTCAAACTTGCCTTTCCAAACAACACTTATTAACCGAACAAGAGTGATGGTAGGCTACGCCAAATCGAGGTGCCATAACTTCTCCAAGGGGCATAAGGCACACTGGGTGTGCACGTTGGTTTTGGTTTAACTCATCGGTATGAGTGAGGAGTCCTCATATACCGTGGCAAAAGAGATACATCGTCAAAGATGCATTAGATGCGACGATTATCTAACCAAGATTGGCTTAGAGCCATTAGCAAAGCAATGCTTACCCAAGAAGATTGAGTGTTTAAGACAAGCCAAAGCATGCTTAACCAGTCTTACCAGTTCAAGATGAACTACAACATGCATAGCATGGAGAAAACCCTCACCGAGCTTCATGGGATGTTGAAGCAAGCTGAGCAGACGCTCAAGGATGAGGGAAAGCATGATATTCTCATGATCAAGAAGGGTAAGCCGTTCAAAGGGGCAGGCAAAAGGAAGAAGGGCTTCAAGGGGAAAGGGAAGAAGAACTTTCCGCCTAAGCCGAAAGCTACCAAAGACAACAAGGAGAAAAAGGTAGCATCTTCTAAGTCTGATTCCGAATGCTTCTATTGCAAGAAGAAGGGACATTGGAAAAGAGACTGCCTCAAATTCAAGGAAGATAAGAAGAACGGAACCGTTGCTTCTACATCAGGTATTTACGTTATAGACTTTAACTTCACTAGCTCGGCTTCATGAGTATTAGATACCGGATGTGGCTCACACCTTTGTTCCAATTCACAGGGACTAAGGAACACTAGGAAGCTAGAGAAGGGAGAGATCTAGCTCCGGGTAGGAAATGGAGCAAGGATTGGTGTTATTTCCATAGGATCTCTTAGTTTGTCTTTGCCCACGGGGCTAGTTTTGGAACTTGAAAATGTTTATTGTGTTCCCAACATTACCAAAAACATCATTTCAATTTCGGCGTTGGACGCCAAAGGTTTTGAATTTCGAGTTAAAGACCAATCATGTTCATTTTATCTCGATAATGTTTTACATGGTACGGCACATTCAGAAAATGGTCTTTATGTGTTATCACCAGACAAGGAAATTTATAACGTTAATAATCCTACAAAAAAAGCTAAGACTACACAGTCTAGTCAAACTTACTTGTGCCATTGTCTCCTTGGCCACATTAACATCAAACGCATCAAGAAACTTCTACAAGAAGGCATTCTTGACTCATTTGATTTAGAATCCTTTGAGAATTGCGAAGGATGTTTATTAGGCAAGATGATAAAGAAACCATTCTCCAAGTTAGGAGAAAGGGCCAGTGACTTATTAGGACTTATACACACCGATGTATGTGGACCAATGAGTACACCCGCAAGGAGTGGTTATTGGTATTTCATAACCTTCACGGACGACTTTAGTAGATATGGTTATGTCTATCTAATGTCGCACAAATCTGAATCGTTTGATAAATTCAAAGAATTTCAGAAAGAAGTTGAAAACCAACTCGGCAAGAAAATCAAAGTGCTTCGATCAGATCGAGGTGGCAAATATTTGAGCCAAGAGTTCGATGACCATCTGAAAGAACATGGAATACTTTCAGAGTTGACACCTCCGGGAACTCCTCAATGGAATGAAGTATCTGAAAGGAGGAATCGAACCCTGATAGACATGGTCCGATCTACTATGGATCTTAGTGAACTTCCAATCTCTTTCTGGGGACATGCACTTTTAACTGCGGCACTCACTCTAAATTGTGCTCCGTCAAAAGCACTGGAAAAGACTCCATATGAATTATAGACAAGCAACCCGCCAAGGTTGTCTTTTCTCAAGTTTTGGGGATGCGAAGCTTATGTCAAGAAACTCATTTCTGATAAACTTCATCCGAAATCTGACAAGGTTTACTTTGTGGGTTACCCAAAAGAAACCAAAGGGTATTACTTCTACAACAAATCCGAGAACAAAGTGTTTGTTGCTCGTGATGGTGTCTTCTTGGAGAAGGAGCATCTCTCCAAAATGACAAGTGGGAGGAAAATCGAACTCGACGAAGTTCGAGAGGACGAGCAACAAGGACAAGTTGACAATCAAAGTGCTTACCAAGCAGCTGTTGACATTGGTCAAAGTCAAAATATGCAAAGTCAACCCGACAATGCAAATGCTCAGTCCATTACCCTACGTAGGTCGACTAGGCCAAGATCTCAACCTGACAGATATCTCGGTGTTGTATTAACCGAAGATCTGGACATCCTAGTAGTGGATGGAGACGAGCCGGCAACCTACAAGCAAGCTATGACGAGCCCCGACTCTGCAAAACGGCAAGAGGCCATGAAATACGAAATGGACTCCATGTTTGAAAATCAAGTATGGGACTTGGTTTATTTACCCGCAGGTTATACACCTATCGGATGTAAATGGATTTTCAAGATGAAAACCGACAAAGATGGAAATGTATTTATTTACAAAGCAAGGCTGGTAGCAAAAGGTTACAGGCAAACTCACGGCGTTGATTATGATGAAACCTTTTCTCCAGTTGCTATGCTTAAGTCCGTTCGAATTCTTCTAGCGATTGCTGCATATTACAATTATGAAGTATGGAAGATGGACGTCAAAATCGCCTTCCTCAATGGGATTTTGGAAGAAACTGTGTATATGACACAGCCAGAAGGTTTTGTCGACCAGAATAATCCTAAGAAGGTATGCAAGCTTAAGAAGTCCATTTATGGATTAAAGCAAGCAAGTAGAAGTTGGAATCTGCGATTTGATGAAGCCATCAGTGAGTTTGGTTTTATCAAGAATCCAGATGAGTCTTGTGTTTACAAGAAGGTCAGTGGGAGTGACATCGCCTTCCTAGTCTTATATGTCGATGACATTTTGCTCATTGGAAATAGCATTCCATTGCTAGAGTCTGTAAAGACTTGGCTCGGGAAATGTTTTTCAATGAAAGACTTGGGAGAGGCTCAGTACATATTAGGCATCAAGATCTATAGGGATAGATCAAAAAGGATGATTGGAATGAGTCAGAGTACTTACATCGATAAGGTACTGGCTCGATTCCAAATGGAAGGAGCCAAGAGAGGGCACCTACCCATGTCACATGGCATAACCTTAAGCAAGAAGCAGTGTCCAAAGACACCTGATGAGCGAGAAAGGATGAGTCGAATTCCATATGCTTCGCTTATTGGATCGATCATGTATGCCATGATATGTACTAGGCTTGATGTATCGTATGCCTTAAGTGCTACGAGCCGATACCAATCAGATCTAGGAGAGGCGCATTGGACTACGGCCAAGAATATTCTAAAGTACCTGAAAAGGAACAAGGATAAATTCCTGGTTTATGGTGGTAAAGATGAATTGGTTGTTGAGGGATATACCGACGCAAGCTTCCAGACAGTCAGAGACGACTTTAAGTCACAATCAGGATACATATTCTGTCTCAATGGAGGAGCGTTTAGTTGGAAGAGTGCAAAGCAAAGCACAACCGCTGATTCTTCAACAGAAGCCGAGTACTTGGCAGCATCTAAGGCAGCCAAGGAGGCAGTTTGGATTCGCAAGTTCATTGATGAACTTGGTGTTGTACCATCCATCAAGGGTCTAATAGACCTCTATTGTGACAACAATGGAGCTATTACTCAGGCTAGAGAGCCACGAGAACATCATAAGGTCAAACATGTCCAGAGGCTGTAGGGAATAATTTCAAGCCTTTAAAATCCCACTAGCTTGAACCCCACTGTGATCATACACTAAAGTACGGTGGCGTCCAAAAGGGAAGAAGATAGAGCAAAAGAGTCGCCAACAAGTTTTTAAGGAACTTGTAAACCGTTCATAGGATGAAGGTTACACCCCTTAACGATCCAAGAGATCGTCAACTCCATAAGGTCATGAACCAAATAAGGGTTCGGGGATGAAGGTACAAATCCAACCTAAAAGAGATTGAACCTGCCCTAATAATAGGCCTCTACTTTATTCTGATCGTATTCATGTGCGCTTTCTGATTAACATACAATCAATAGATTTAACCTTAAACCTGTTTAATCTATGTTGGTTGAATTTAATGCACAAATAAACTATTGTTGGCGATCACTTGAAATTATAATCACAATTAACCCTAACAAGATTATTAAATTATCTTATTAAGCGTGGTTGCAAATACCAATTCCCTTTAACCTGCAATAAAAGGTGATCAAGCAATAACAATATAAAATATATATGCATATCAAGCAACATAATAAATAATCATAATAATAAATCATAATCATAATCATAAATATTAGGAAGAACATAGGAAGCATCATACTTAATCATACTTAATATTAAAGACACCCTAGACATGATACTAGGAATCATAAATAACAATCTAAGCATGATATCTACATCATGAAATCAATTAAACCATTAAAGTACTTACTTGGATGCCTCGTACCTCTTTCTAATTACAAAATACACACGTTAGTAACTTCAAGGAAAATAAATAAACAAACAATTAAATTAAATAATTGAAAGAGAGATTTGGGACCAAACCCTCAGAAATTAAAACCTTTCACATCTAGGGCGAAGGCAACTTCAAATATGGCTAGGTGTATCTAGATCTTATGAATGCGGAATTTTGTATGAAAAAGTAAGGTTTAGAAAAGAATGTTAAAAGATTAATGTTATTGAAAATTGATGAATGAATGATGAAGATGAATTAAAAAGAATTGATTATTGGTAATTCATAAAGTGATTGTTGATGAATGAAAATTGTAGATGATCGAAAACAGAGTTTATTAAAACTTAAGAATAAAGAGAATTGGTGAATGAGAACGGGGTTTTTGATACGATATTTATAGAGAAAATCATCCAAAAAAGATAATTTATCAAAACAGAGTCTGAAGATCGAAAAACTAACTTGGCGCCAGCCCTGACTCATTGGCGCCAGGACCAGTGGCTAGCACCAGGCGCCAATGGCTAGCGTATGGCGCCAAGGCCTGGGGTTGGACGCCAAACCGGATTTTAACGCGTTTTCGAAAATCTGATAATTTTACTGTACTGGAAGATAAAATAATATAATTTCAGCCGAAAATGCTATTTGATCTAATTAAAACTCTGAAGAGTCCTAATTGAATTCAGAATGATAAGACCTGCTAGAATTTTCTAGAAGACCAAAACCATTCCTAATTACATTAGGAATGATAAATCATATTAGGCCCTCCCCTAGATCATTGGGCCGTACTTAAAACTCAACCCGGGCCCAGTTTAGTAAATTGGCCATAAATTCCTCAACATTCATCGGAATTGGGCTTATAATATATCGTTGGAAAGGTCTTTGCAAGCCCCATCCAACTACACCACTATTGGACCCATATCATGGACCAACCAAACTGGATTGGCTGTTTTCTTAAAATAAAGTTTTCAAAAACAGAGAGAAGAGAAAAGAATTAAAACTTCCCGCAACACTAGACCTTTCCACACTTTCGTTTCATTCGATTATGATTCGACGTGAAAGGTACTCATCACTGGGTTTGGTTTTGGGGAGACACATATGGGTGTCTACAGAAGCCCCCACTTTGACTGAGTTTGGAGAAACGCAAGTTTCGAAAACAAAAGTCAAAGTATCAATAGGGACGGAGAATGATTCAGAACGTTCTGCGATCCTAAATCAATCTTATAATGCCGATACCTGCAAAACTAGCGTTAGTTAAACAGATAGAAGAGTTAAGAAACGCGTATCTTGCACCGTCGAGCACACGTCTCTGAAAGTAACCGATTGGTACTGTTGTTTTGACGACCTCCTGCAAGCTAGAGAATGCCATCCCGCTTGAAAACCGCTACGCCTTGTAACTGCTTCCAAATTAGAAGATTGCTTCGCCTGAAACTACCTTCTCCGCTGTGATAATATTCCACGTCCAAGGGAATATCATCGAAAATTATTTCTCTTGAAATAATTCTCATCCGCATTACGATCATCTTCCATGCCTCAGGAACTATGATCGAAGACAATTTCGCCCTGAAATTACCTTCAGTTGTTTGTGATAACTTTCCGCAAGCTAGGGAATGATGTCGAAGACATCTTCTCTTGAAGTCATCCTCATTTGATGCGATAATTTTCCAAAGGAAAATACCGAAGATCCACGCCCATCGATCCTTAAAAGTTCGCTTGAACTTTGCTTTTGCTATGCCTGTACGTCGACGCTCTTTTCTCTTGAACCTGTATGTCGGTGCCCTATGCCCTTGAACCTATATGTCGGTGCTTTTTGCTAATGAGCCAATGCTTAGGCGCTTTAAGCTAAGTGAGACGATCTTTCATCAGGTCGATCACTTTATGTAATCAAGCCGGTTACTTAATCATGTCAAATTTCTTAGAGGGGCTAACTGGCGTACCAAGGAACCCAAAATATATCGCAGAAGGCTAGCACAACCCCAACAGGTGGCTGACTGCTTTGGCGTCGCTGAAAATCAATCAACGTCAGCCTTACGGCATTAGCGCCATGCGCTGGCATTGGCGTCTGGCGCCAAGCACAAAATGTGACGCCAATGTCTAGGGACTGGCGCCAGCACGAATTCTTCTTTTAATTCAGTTTTCCGTTTTATTTCTTGCTCTGTTCGTCGCGAAACAGCCCGAGAGAAGTCCGAAAACTTCAATTGATCGTTGCTCACTCATTTCTCAACCGAATTTGCTCAAATTTGTTGCAAATCAAAGCTCTTCTCATCCATATTCCCGATCTATGTAAGTTTTCCTCCAACTCACACCGGTTTTTATGAATTCTTGGCATGTTCATTCACGAATTTCATGAAAATTCGAAACTTATAATGCTCAATTTGCTTTGTTTATCAAGTTTTATGCCATGAAATTGCTTGTTTATATTTGTATATTGCCTTGGGAGTAATTTGAGACTTGTTTGACTCAATTTGGTGAAGAAATGAGCAATCCGCCATTGTTGGACCTCCTAAGGTCGTGAAAAAACAATGTGACTCGTTCTTGATGTTTTTGCTAGCAATTCTTGTTCAATTTGTCACAATAATCACTATAGTGTTGCAAGAAATTGTTTGATTGCTTGAAAAAATGCTGTCATGCTCAATTTGAATTTGTGCTCTATTTTAGTACTACGTACTCTGTTTTTGCGAACATAGTATCATGCGGCTAGACGAACCTTTAGATACTATAGAACCTTAATTTATGATGATTTTGCACAATGCAGCATGGCTAGACAACGAGGCTCAGGTTCACGGTCCCGAAACACTAGACGGGAGCATGAGCCCGTGGAGGACGACACTACACCATCCACTTCGCTTGGTCATGTCCCAGAGTGGGATGAGCAGACCTTGTTCTTTGCCCCTGTCCACCACATTTCCGAGAGGGTGAGACGGGGAACTGAGCCTGGGAGGACACGACATCACGGCTTTGGCTGCGATGGTCTAGGCGATTTATATAGGATGCATATCGCCAGAGATCGAGAGACGAGACTCCTATGGGAGTCTTGCGGACTGGTTGCCTTGTTCGAGACCTCCGAGGCTATGGTCGCCTCCAGTGGGGGTCACCACGTAGTACGCGCTCTGGTGGAGTTCTTCTGGGACACCACCAACACTTTTCATTTTCCATGGGGTGAAATGATGGTCACTCCTACAGACTTCAGTCTCATCACAGGACTGAAGTTCTCTTCTGTGCCGCTGCCATTCGACGGCAGTATCGACGTCTTTTCTCCATTGGTCGAGGAACTGTTGGGGCCAATTGCTGTCCGGGTGTTGACAAGCAACCTTTCTGCCGTCTTCCAAGCTTGTCTCGCATGACATATTATTACCCCTGCAGAGTAAAGAGACAATATGGCTTGCTTCAAAATATTCCTTCCGGGGATCTTCGTCCTCCCTATGGGTATCCCATATTTCAAGGAGTAGATAAATTTGACAATTACTGGAGCGCTAGACCTTTATGGGAAGTGATTACCCAAAAGGTTCCCCCTTCTTTACCTAATGATGTAAAGAAGTGGTTGTTGAAGAAGTCTTCAATTGATCAGGGTAGAACCGATGTGAAGAATCGTCTAGGTGACAGGGTGACACCGGCCAAGGAACGCTTAGGTGCAAGAATTGAGTTCAAGACACCTATAATGCCTAAGAAGAAGAATACTACTAAAGACAAGGGGAAAAGGAAAGTTATAGACAAGAAGGCTTGGGTGGAAAAGAAGCATGGGGTGCTAGCTGAAGGAAAAACAATCTATTCTAAGATTGAATGTAGGTCCTCTAAAGGATGCCTACTAGCTAAAGTAATGGATGAAGAGGAGGAGGCAGAAAAGAATTGGAAAAGAGCAAAGAAGGAGAAGAAAGACTAGACCATTGCTTAGCTTTAGATTTATTAGATTCTTAATTTTTATTTAAAGTTAATTTATTTCAGCCTTATTTAAATTCCACTAACAATGCAATTTTATTTCATTAATGAAATTTCAGCCTTCAATTAAATTGTTACTTTAAATTTGTTTTATTAAAGCAATGAAAAACCGAAAAAAAAATTAATTTTCGGAAACCTTTCGAGTACGGAAGTCAAAATTTTATACTCCAATTGGGATGGTATGCAAAATACTTTCCCTTACAAGTCACCGAAAGACCCAAGAAGAGAAATAAAGTTTATACTCCAATTGGGATCCCGTATACACAAATGTTTGAAATGCTCTCCGAGAATGGTAAGGTAAAACCTCTCGAATCGAGACCATTTGAATCATTAAAAAAGACAGATAGATATTACTATCAATACCATCAGTCAGGAGGACACACTCTAGAAAACTGCTTCAAGTTCAAGGATTTGGTGCAGAAAATGATTGATAGAAAATAATTAGTCCAAGTTCAACAAGAAGAGGACATAAATGTTAATGGAGTATGGGACAGTGATGAAGAAGATGTCTATCTAAAAGACATAGTAGGACCTTCACCTTCCATATCATACACCATGGACGACATTTGGGCTGAAGAAGATTCATCAATAGACGTCCTCACAAGATCCGGGAGAATACAACCTCCCGTTTCAACACAACATATGCCTACTATACAACAAATTCCCATACCTGTCATCGAAGACAATGACATTGTTAAACAATTCAAGAAGACAAAAGTTGAGATGAATGTATGGAAGCTTTTAGCAACATCTCGAGAACATAGGTTGGCTGTGATGAATGCTTTGGAAAAAATCGGGATAGATTCTGACATTACTCCTGAGGGATTAGCTAACTTCCTCACGAGTGATCTCCCTAGTCCAATTAATCTAATCACCTTCTCTGATAAAGATTTACCCCCGGAAGGTGACAAACGCTATAAGGCGTTAAACCTCACGGTAGTCTGCAAAAGGATGAATGTTCACATGGCTCTTGTAGACAATGGATCGGCTATTAATGTCTGTCCACTTAGGACTGCGAGGATGCTCGGCATAAAGGATGAGGATTTAACTCCATCCACACAAGGAATAAGAGCTTACGATAATACTCGACGTCAAGCTCTTGGCAAAATAACCCTAAATGTGACGGCAGGAGCAATAGAACATGCTACTACTTTTCAAGTGGTAGACATTAATGCCTCATTCAATCTGTTGTTAGGACACCCTTGGCTCCATGATCTAAAGGTCGTCCCTTCATCTCTCCACCAACAAGTGAAAGCCATAGTTGGAGGAATCCTCATCACTATTGATGCTTCGCCAATGAGGATCAAATCAATAGAGAATCCAATCATCAACGTGGAGCACGACGAAGATGATGAAGACCTATGGGGCTTTAACAAAGAAGTCTCCTTAATCCAAGCGGATGAAAAGACATCTCTTTGCCACAACCCCCATTCCAACATGATTATCAACACCATGCTGAAGAAACAAGGACACTTCCCTGGGATGACCTTAGGAAAGAAGAAGGGGATAACAAAATCGATAGAGTCACCTGGCCTCCCTAAGCTAGATACTTTCGGACTTGGTTTTGAACCGACTCGGAAAGATCTCAAGCGAGCCCAGGACAAATTGAAAGTTCGCATTCAAAAGAAAGCAATTCCAATGGATCAGTACCTCCTTACGCTTAATGGTCAGTTTATAAAAGAAGGAGAGGACTATCCATGCCATGAATTTCCTGAACCATTTGTTTTAAATGGCATACGACAACCAGGATTCGAGATTTTCTTGGATTGCTACTTCATTGACAAAATCCCAACTCCCGTCCATGAGGAGAAAGCACCTCCATGCTTTGACTTTAACGTCATGGGATTACTGTTTGGGCGAGAAAAGAATGAGCCAGTTTATGAGGAAGATAACTCCTCACTCATTCAAATGGTCCTATAAAGCAAAAACTTCGACCCCTCAAAGCTAATTACTCCGGCCGAAGGATCACTGCAAGGGTGGCGCAAGACTATCAAGGTGACCACTCCGAGTGGGAGGAAGATATCAATCACGACATGACAAGGGCCAATGTTTGAGGAATCGTCAGAGTCAGAGTCAGTGTCTGAGTCAGAGTCTTTCCCTTTAGAATCTTCTAAGTCTTTAGCTATAACACTTCCCCTTCCTATCTCTTCCCCTAGGATAGTTAGTGATCCAGTCCCTGAGGACATATCACTCTTTGATGTAATGATCTCAGAGTATAATAATATCGCTCATTCTTCTTACTTCTCGTGTTTTTCCCTAACCCAAGATGACGAACATTTCTTAGCTAACGATGAAAAAGATAAAGAATTTATTAAAGCAATGGAAACACTTGAAAAGAAAACAACAGTAATTGAAGAGACTGAAACAGTTGACATCTCAAATGATTCATCTCATAAAAGAGAAGTTAAAATCGGACTAACATTGAATAAACAAGAAAGAACCGATTTAATTAACTTGCTTAAAGAATTTATCGATGTATTTGCTTGGTCATATGAAGATATGCCAGGCATTAACAGAGAAATAGCTCAACACACTATACCATTAATCCCAGGAATGAAACATGTAAAACAAAAGTTACGTCGAATGAAACCCGACGTAGCACTAAAGATAAAAGAAGAAGTTCAAAAACAAATAACTGCAGGTTTCATCAAGGTATCCAAATACCCCGAATGGGTCGCCAACGTCGTCCCAGTTCCAAAGAAAGACGGAAGGGTAAGGATGTGTGTCGACTATCGAGATCTAAATAAGGCAAGTCCAAAGGACGACTTCCCTTTGCCACACATCGATATTCTGGTAGACAACACAGCAAATCACGCGCTTCTCTCATTCATGGACGGATACGCAGGGTACAATCAAATTCTCATGGCGGAAGAAGACATGGAGAAGACAACTTTTATCACACCATGGGGCACTTACTGTTACACGTTAATGCCATTTGGGTTGAAAAACGCAGGTGCTACTTACCAACGTACAGCAATTGTCTTGCTCCATGACATGATGCACAAAGAAGTTGAAGTATATGTCGACGACATGATTTTGAAATCAACGGACCGTCTAGGCCATCAAGTAGCCTTAAGGAAATTTTTCGAAAGGCTAAGAAAATACAATATGAGGTTAAATCCATCAAAATGTGCTTTTGGAGTCACCTCAGGCAAGCTCTTGGGGTACGTCATTAGCTCTATAGGAATAGAGATAGATCCAACCAAGATTAAAGCAATCATGTCAATGCCACCGCCCAAGACTGAGAAACAGATTCAAGGATTCATTGGCTGGTTGCAATACATAAGTAGGTTCATATCAAAACTAACAACGATATGGGATTCAATCTTCAAAAAGCTCAAGAAGAATGTACCAGTAATATGGGATGACGAGTGTCAAAAAGCCTTTGATCGGATCAAAGCTTATCTTGCAAATCCTCCCGTATTAGCGCCAGCACTTCCCGGAATACCTCTTAGGTTATATTTGACGGTTACCAAAGAGACAATGGGAGCCATGCTAGCACAAGAGGTAGAAAACAAAGAGAATGCAATTTATTACTTAAGTAAGAAGATGCTCGAATACGAAACACGCTATACACCACTCGAGAAATTGTGTCTCGCTTTGGTGTGGGCCACAACTAAGTTGAGACATTACATGTTGGTGCATACCGTTTTCGTGGTATCTCGATTAGATCCACTCAAATACTTGTTCGAGAAATCAACGCTCAATGGACGTATTTCAAGATGGATAGTCAACTTAGCCCAGTTCGATGTGCGGTTTATGCCACAAAAAAGCTATTAAAGGATCCGTGGTGTCAGACTTCCTGGCAGATTTTCCAATAGAAGACTCGACACCAATACAGGACAATGAATTTCCAGATGAAGATTTGATGGTCACCGAAGATGATACTTGGACCTTGTATTTTGACGGAGCCTCAAACCAAAAGGGATGTGGTGTCGGAGTGCTACTAGTATCACCTAAAGAAGAACATGTCCCAATCTCAATAAAGCTTGATTTCGACGTTAACAACAATGCTGCTGAATATGAAGCATGTGTGGTAGGCCTTGAAACAGCCCTGGCATTGGGAGTAAAGAAATTAAGGATATTCGGAGATTCCTCTCTAATCATCAATCAAATATCTAAAAGGTGGAAAGTAAGGAGCGAAAGCCTAGCCCCTTACCAAACTTATCTGGAAACTCTTACCGATCAGTTAGAGAAGGTAGAATACACATATCTACCTAGAGAAGAAAACCAATTTGCTGATGCCTTGGCAAGATTAGCCTCAACGGTTAGGATTCCCACGGATATCGAGAAAATGCCTCTAACTATTGAAAAAAGGCACAAACCAGCAAATATACAGGCTATAGAAGACGACGACCCAGTCCAAGACGAAGATGAAGAACAAGAAGAAGAACCATGGTACACAGATATTCTCAACTATGTGACCAATGGAGAATACCCTCCTCATGCTGACAAAAGAGCAAAACGAGCCTTGAGACTTTTGGCTTCTCAATATGTACTCATAGACAACGAGCTACAGAAAAGGGTACCCAAAGGTCGAGCTCTCCTATGTGTAGGGAAGGTGGATGCACAAAGAATAATGAGAATGGTCCACGAAGGAATCTGTGGAACTCATATAAATGGCAAAATGTTAGTCTAGAAAATAATGCGAGAAGGGTAATACTGGACTACCATGAGTAGGGACTGTCATCAATACGTGAAAAGATGTCCTAAGTGTCAATATGCCAATTTACAACACGTTCCTCCATCTTTTCTCTACACCTACACATCACCATGGCCATTCCCTACATGGGGAATTGACATAATTGGCAAGATCGCTCCTCCAGGGACAAGAGGCCACGAATTTATTCTAGTAGCAATTGATTACTTTACAAAGTGGGTTGAAGCGCAATCATACGCTAAACTCACCGCAAAACATGTAGCACTTTTTATCGAGAGAAATATCATTTGTCGATATGGAGTCCCACATGAAATGATAAGTGACAATGGAACTCACTTTCAAGTCGAATGTGAAGAATTGCTACATAAATATGGTATCCAACATCATCATTTTTCCCCTTATAGACCTCAAGCAAACGGAGCAAGTGAGGCAGCTAATAAGAACTTAAAGACTATCATCGAGAAAATGACAGAAAATTATAAAGATTGGCCTGACAAGCTTCACTTTTCATTGTGGGGTTATCGCACGTCAATCCGTACGTCAACAGGAAATACACCATTTTCTTTGGTATATGGGATGGATGTCGTACAACCTGTCGAGCTAGAAATACCATCTCTACGTATTGCGCTAGAGAATAAACTCGATGAAGTCGAATGGACTAGGGCACGATATGAAGAATTGATCCTACTCGACGAAAAACGACTAGAAGCTCTACAGCACACTCAGTGCTATCAAACTCGTATGGCTAGACATTTTAATAAGAAGGTCAAGACAAGAAATATCAAAGTAGGAGATTTGGTATTAAAAGCGCTAAGAACAAAATGTATTAGATCCAAGGGGAAAGTTTAGACATAATTGGTCTGGCCCCTACATTGTCAAAACAATCCTGTCAGGTGGTGCAGCAAAATTAACTAACATGGATGGCAATGAATTCTCAAACATGACCAATCTTGACCAACTTAAAAAATACTACCCATAATTACTTGAGTAGGACACTCAAGAGAGCTACGTTCGACCTGATTCCTTAGGAAAGGATACGTAGGCAACCCATTACGGGTGCGGCCACTTTATTCTTCGACATCTCCGCGTTCCAGAATCAACAAAAAGTCAACAAAAGTCGGAAAAGCAACTAGCGTCACAGAACAAAGTCTGGCACCAGCCAAAAGCCATTAGCGCCAGACGATTCTTCACATCTGTTCTACCCTGATCAATTGAAGACTTCTTCAGCAACCACTTCTTTACATCATTAGGTAAAGAAGGGGGAACCTTTTGGGTAATCACTTCCCATAAAGGTCTAGCGCTCCAGTAAGTGTCAAATTTATCTACTTCTTGAGATATGGGATACTCATAGGGAAGACGAAGATCCTTGGAAGAAATATTTTGAAGCAAGCCATATTGTCTCTTTACTCTGCAGGGATAATAATATGTCACGCGAGACAAGCCTGGAAGACGGCAGAAAGGTTGCTTGTTAACACCAACCATCCTTTTTATTTTCCACCATGGGATGACCCACTTGATAGCGAAATCACGTGATTCAAAGACTTTCTTCCACCCATGGCGCCCAATTTTAGGGATGCGCTTCTTTCTTCTCACAAAGCAAGTGGGCGTATAATTTTCAATGTCGTCCGGAGGGCTAATTAATCCTAGCCTCTCCATTAACCACATCTGTAAAAAAAAAAAAAAAAAAAAAAAAAAAAAAAAAAAAAATCAATGCAAATAAATTAATATTACAATACAAAAATATATTTTTTGATTTCTGTAATTAAAAATATTATTTTTCTACCTGTAATAAAATTGGAGAACCGCGAAGAGGTGCTTTTGGGTCCCTTTTCAATTCATCTAGACTAATCATAGTCTCTCCAACTATCAATGGCATTGGATTTCTCCCTGATTCAATTTGTTCTAGCACAGTGGTTATAATTGATTGACCCTCGTTAATTTTACCACTACTAAGACAATATTGATTAAGCATGCAGAATAAAAACGCCCTTCTTCTATAGATGTGAAAAGATTCAGAAAGCGGTTTATCAAAATAATAGCGTGCGAATTCTTTTAAGTTCACTACGTTGCCATCTACTATCTTTGATAAATCCCTTTCCTTCAAGTTAAAAAAGCGCTCAAAATCCTTATAGTAATATGCATCTACTCTAGGGATTACTACCAGGTCTATTGCAGGGAAGCCTAAAATAGCACCAAATTCCTCTGGCAAAGGGCTAATTTCATCATACCCTATTCTAAAACAATGTGTATCAATGTTCCAATATTCTAAAGCGGTATGTATGAAGTCTATGTCTAGATCTACCCCTTTAATACCATAAATTCCCCCCAAGTGAAATAAATCCAATTCTTTTCTTTCTCTAGCATTGAGAGATCGACACCATTCATGATAATATTGGGTGAAGGTTTTAGTGGCTAAAGACATGATTATTATTTTTTCTAAAGAGAAGAATAATTTTTTCGCTGGAATTATGTGAAGAATCGGTTGAGCAGGGGGATATTTATGCACAAATTGCGAGGAATTTCAATCTGGATAAAATACGGAGTCAGCGTCGATTGGCGTCAAAACCCCAATATTGGCGTCACACAACAACTCTTGGCGCCACACGCTAGAAATAACGCCTGACGCCACGCGCCACAGGCTGGCGCCAGCTGGCGCCAAGTCAGCAGAACGGCCGCGCGTGCTCAGTTTGCGTTTTGATATTAAATTGGAGTCAGTTAATGACTTTATGACCCCGTTTTTATTTTTCTAAATATTTTTCTATTTATTAATTAAATATAGCAGTTATTTTTAGTTAATTTTTATTTTTATTTCTTTTTTTTTGAATTAATTTCCAAAAATTAGCTTTTTTCTCCGTTTTATTTTTTCCTTTTTATTTTTTCTTTTTGGGGGGGAGAGTCGGATAATACCCTCCATCAATAATGAAAATAACGGAATTTTTGCGCAAAATTGTTATCACATGCACACACTAACATACACTAACATAATAATAGATAAATTCACAATAACATAAAGTACAAAGTGTCTAAGTAATAAGTCAAAGGCAAAGTTCTATAAAAAAGTCAAAATAAAATGCATATACAGAAATGAACTACGGCGCCGGAGGACGTAGGCCCATCATGCCATAAAACTGCGCCGTCTGAGGAGTCACCTCTCCACCAGCTCCAGTCTCCGTAGGAGGAGGGAAACTCAAAACAGGACCGCTCCAGCCAAGGTCAACCTGAGGCTGAGACCGCGAAGGCTGCTGCGATGACGAGTCAATCTCGTACATCCCACCACCTCTGAAAGCCGAGGTAGCCTCTCCTACCGGTGCAGCAGGAGCACCCTCAGAAGAAGACCCTGAGCCCTCAGCAACATCGGCTCGAGCAGCCTCGGAACGACCACCTCTACCTCCAGACGAAGTGCGACGACGTCTCGAGCTAGACCTCGCCGGCTCTCTCCGCCCCTCAGGCCTCGTACGGGTGTGAGAAGCAATCGGCTAACCCTGCAAAAAGAATTAAATCAGAAGCAAGGTAAAAACTGAAGCATAGTGCAGAAATAATAAGTAAAGAAAAGTTACCTCTTGGACATTGTCGTCTCGACGACAGGTAGCTGCGTTCCTCATCCAGACGAGTTGGCTCCGGAAGGCATCTATGCATCGTGCCATAGCCGAAACCACTTCGTGTGAGAACTGTCAAGGAAAGTTAAGTCAGTAAAAATGCATGATAACTGAATACAAGATTCTGAATTAGAACTAGACTTAGCCTGGTCTGGTGACGAGGAATCGACCGCTCCACGAAGCGCTCGCCCTCAGGAGCCAGGGAAATCATCTCCTCGATTGGTCCGTACATCCCCTGGTAGTGGATAGACATACGGGGTGGCACAAACTCAGTAGGACCATCCTAATGAAACAGAAAGAAATCAGTAAGGTATTACTTGGGGGGCTACTCAGCGAAAAACAAAAGTTAAGGATCTTACCCTCACATCCTCGGCCGGTACAGGGGCTGGAGCCAACAAAGGAAGTAGCTCCTCAGCATAACTCCGCCCAAGGATCACATGGGACCGCCAGAGGGAACCAGATTCCTCAGCCATGCTCGACAACTCTCTCTCGTCGAACATGTGACGTGGTGGAGGAGCAGGAACGACAAAAGCATCGGAAGAGTGCTGTTTAGCAACTCTCTCTCCTAAGTATACAACCGCTCCATAGGTCCCAAGAAAGTAGCGGCGCTCAGCAGAGTACTGTGCGGCTAATCCAGGAACTGTCCAACCGCCCCATGGTCGTATACTACCTCAGGTCCCTATAAGAATACCAATCGGGTAAGAACATGTCTAAAACATCGCAGAAGATCAAGATAAACACTAAAAGTTGTACCGAGATGATCCGACTCCGGACACGTGCAGTAGACAGGTCCACGTGGTGGCCGCCCCAAGAGGCGCTCACCGGATACCCCCTCGCGATGGTCTCGCCGGCGCAATGGAAGGAAAGTACTCATAGAACCAGATCTACAAAAAAGCTAAAGCATGAGTAAATGCTGCCTAACATATAGGGAATAATGTTTACCTCTACGACTTTCCAGAAAGCAGACAGAACAACATTCGTCCTAAAGGACCGATGGCAACACGAGTCCCTCAGCGCGCGAACGAAGTTAGTGTAGGCCAAGCTGGCCCAGTCATAAGTCCCGATCCGCCGGAGATCGCGAACAGCAGGGAGGTAATAAAGCAACGCCCTACTACCCCTTTCAGGGGCGAATGTCCATGACAACAACATCAGCACAAAGATGCGCACCCGCTGCTCTCGGGTGGTCGCATCGTCATCAAGAGCCGCTGTCAGCGTTGAGAGGCGAATCCCCCTAGCACTGAACTGAGTCGTCTCGACCTCAGATCGGGCCCGGACAGCAATTGGCCCCAACAGTTCCTCGACCAATGGAGAAAAGACGTTGATACTGTCGTCGAATGGCAGCGGCACAGAAGAGAACTTCAGTCCTGTGATGAGACTGAAGTCTGTAGGAGTGACCATCATTTCACCCCATGGAAAATGAAAAGTGTTGGTGGTGTCCCAGAAGAACTCCACCAGAGCGCGTACTACGTGGTGACCCCCACTGGAGGCGACCATAGCCTCGGAGGTCTCGAACAAGGCAACCAGTCCGCAAGACTCCCATAGGAGTCTCGTCTCTCGATCTCTGGCGATATGCATCCTATATAAATCGCCTAGACCATCGCAGCCAAAGCCGTGATGTCGTGTCCTCCCAGGCTCAGTTCCCCGTCTCACCCTCTCGGAAATGTGGTGGACAGGGGCAAAGAACAAGGTCTGCTCATCCCACTCTGGGACATGACCAAGCGAAGTGGATGGTGTAGTGTCGTCCTCCACGGGCTCATGCTCCCGTCTAGTGTTTCGGGACCGTGAACCTGAGCCTCGTTGTCTAGCCATGCTGCATTGTGCAAAATCATCATAAATTAAGGTTCTATAGTATCTAAAGGTTCGTCTAGCCGCATGATACTATGTTCGCAAAAACAGAGTACGTAGTACTAAAATAGAGCACAAATTCAAATTGAGCATGACAGCATTTTTTCAAGCAATCAAACAATTTCTTGCAACACTATAGTGATTATTGTGACAAATTGAACAAGAATTGCTAGCAAAAACATCAAGAACGAGTCACATTGTTTTTCACGACCTTAGGAGGTCCAACAATGGCGGATTGCTCATTTCTTCACCAAATTGAGTCAAACAAGTCTCAAATTACTCCCAAGGCAATATACAAATATAAACAAGCAATTTCATGGCATAAAACTTGATAAACAAAGCAAATTGAGCATTATAAGTTTCGAATTTTCATGAAATTCGTGAATGAACATGCCAAGAATTCATAAAAACCGGTGTGAGTTGGAGGAAAACTTACATAGATCGGGAATATGGATGAGAAGAGCTTTGATTTGCAACAAATTTGAGCAAATTCGGTTGAGAAATGAGTGAGCAACGATCAATTGAAGTTTTCGGACTTCTCTCGGGCTGTTTCGCGACGAACAGAGCAAGAAATAAAACGGAAAACTGAATTAAAAGAAGAATTCGTGCTGGCGCCAGTCCCTAGACATTGGCGTCACATTTTGTGCTTGGCGCCAGACGCCAATGCCAGCGCATGGCGCTAATGCCGTAAGGCTGACGTTGATTGATTTTCAGCGACGCCAAAGCAGTCAGCCACCTGTTGGGGTTGTGCTAGCCTTCTGCGATATATTTTGGGTTCCTTGGTACGCCAGTTAGCCCCTCTAAGAAATTTGACATGATTAAGTAACCGGCTTGATTACATAAAGTGATCGACCTGATGAAAGATCGTCTCACTTAGCTTAAAGCGCCTAAGCATTGGCTCATTAGCAAAAAGCACCGACATATAGGTTCAAGGGCATAGGGCACCGACATACAGGTTCAAGAGAAAAGAGCGTCGACGTACAGGCATAGCAAAAGCAAAGTTCAAGCGAACTTTTAAGGATCGATGGGCGTGGATCTTCGGTATTTTCCTTTGGAAAATTATCGCATCAAATGAGGATGACTTCAAGAGAAGATGTCTTCGACATCATTCCCTAGCTTGCGGAAAGTTGTCACAAACAACTGAAGGTAATTTCAGGGCAAAATTGTCTTCGATCATAGTTCCTGAGGCATGGAAGATGATCGTAATGCGGATGAGAATTATTTCAAGAGAAATAATTTTCGATGATATTCCCTTGGACGTGGAATATTATCACAGCGGAGAAGGTAGTTTCAGGCGAAGCAATCTTCTAATTTGGAAGCAGTTACAAGGCGTAGCGGTTTTCAAGCGGGATGGCATTCTCTAGCTTGCAGGAGGTCGTCAAAACAACAGTACCAATCGGTTACTTTCAGAGACGTGTGCTCGACGGTGCAAGATACGCGTTTCTTAACTCTTCTATCTGTTTAACTAACGCTAGTTTTGCAGGTATCGGCATTATAAGATTGATTTAGGATCGCAGAACGTTCTGAATCATTCTCCGTCCCTATTGATACTTTGACTTTTGTTTTCGAAACTTGCGTTTCTCCAAACTCAGTCAAAGTGGGGGCTTCTGTAGACACCCATATGTGTCTCCCCAAAACCAAACCCAGTGATGAGTACCTTTCACGTCGAATCATAATCGAATGAAACGAAAGTGTGGAAAGGTCTAGTGTTGCGGGAAGTTTTAATTCTTTTCTCTTCTCTCTGTTTTTGAAAACTTTATTTTAAGAAAACAGCCAATCCAGTTTGGTTGGTCCATGATATGGGTCCAATAGTGGTGTAGTTGGATGGGGCTTGCAAAGACCTTTCCAACGATATATTATAAGCCCAATTCCGACGAATATTGAGGAAGTTATGGCCAATTTACTAAACTGGGCCCGGTTTGAGCTTTAAGTACGGCCCAATGATCTAGGGGAGGGCCTAATATGATTTATCATTCCTAATGCAATTAGGAATGGTTTTAGTCTTCTAGAACATTCTAGAAGGTCTTATCATTCTTAATTTAATTAGGATTCTTCAGAGTTTTAATCAAGATCAAATAGCATTTTCGACTGAAATTATATTATTTTATCTTCCAGTACGGGAAATTTATCGGATTTTCGAAAACGCTTGAAATCCAATTTGGCGTCCAACCCCAGGCCTTGGCGCCTGGAATCAGGATTGGCGCCAGACGCCAGCCATTGGCGTCTGGCGCTAGCCACTGGTCTTGGCGCCAATGAGCCAGGGCTGGCGCCAAGATGGGTTTGTGGTCTTCAGACTCTGTTTTGATAAATTATCTTTTTTGGATGATTTTCTCTATAAATATCGTATCAAAAAACTCCATTTTGATTCACCAATTCTCTTTATTCTTAAGTTTTCACCAATTATCTTTACCAACAATCAACTCTCTTCATTCACAAAAATTATTCATCAATTACCATTCATTAATTCTCTTCATTCATCATCTACATCATTCATTCATCAATTTTCATATAACATTAATTCTTTAGCATTCTTTCTTTCTTGCTTTTTAATATAAAATTCCGCATTCACAAGATCTAGATACACCTAGCCATATTCGAAGTTGCCTTCGCCCTAGACGTGAAAGGTTTTAATTTCTGAGGGTTTGGTCCCAAATCTCTATTTAAATTATTTAATTTGATTGTTTGTTTTATTTTTTTTCCTTGAAGTTACTAACGTGTGTATTTCGTAATTAGAAAGAGGTACGAGGCATCCAAGTAAGTACTTTAAGGGATTTTATTGATTAATTGATTTATGATGTAGATATCATGCTTAGATTGTTATTTTGATTCCTAGTATCATGTCTAGGGTATCTTTAATATTAAGTATGATTAAAAGTATGATGCTTCCTATATTCTCCCTAATATTTATTATTATTATGATTATGATTGATTATTATTATTTATAATGTTGCTTGATATTTTATTATTGTTATTGCTTGATCACCTTTTTATTGCATGTTTAAAGGGAATTGGTACTTGTAATCACGCTTAATAAGATAATTAATAATCTTGTTAGGTTAATTGTGATTATAAATTCAAGTGATCGCCAATAATAGTTTATTTGTGAATTAATATTCAACCAACATAGATTAAACAGGCTTAGGGTTAATTCTATTGATTGTATGTTAGTCAAAAAGCGCACATGAATACGATCAGAATAAAGTAGAGGCCTATTATTAGGGCAGGTTCAATCTCTTTTAGGTTGGATTTGTACCATCATCCCCGAACTCTTATTTGGTTCATGACCTTATGGAGTTGACGATCTCTTGGATCGTTAAGGGGTGTAACCTTCATCCTATGAACGGTTTACAAGTTCCTTAAAAACTTGTTGGCGACTCTTTTGCTCTATCTTCTTCCCTTTTGGACGCCACCGTACTTTAGTGTATGATCACAGTGGGGTTCAAGCTAGTGGGATTTTAAAGGCTTGAAAATATTCCTTACAACGACCTATAATTTTCAGTTATTATTTTATCTTTTCTCACTTATTTGAACTCAATTTTGTCACAACATATATTATGAAACAACAACTTTTTGGTATTGTAAGCCACACGTTATCAAACAACAACTTTTTGGTATTGTAAGCCACACCGTGTTGCAGGGGTTACTCGAGTTATTTTGTTAGGGGTTATCTGAGTTATGCAGTCAGGGATTACTCGAGTTACTTGTGGGGTCCAGATAGGGGTTACTCGAAAGGTTCACTAGATTAAGGGTTACTTGAGGGATTACTTGATCAGGGGTTACTCGAATTACTCGGTCAAGGGTTACTCAAGGAGTTATTCGGTCATGGGTTACTCGAGTTAGTCAGTCAGGGGTTACTTAAGTTACATGGTAAGGGGTATTTTAAGGATTTTGGTCAGGGGTTACTTGAGTAATTCGGCCATGGTTACTTAAAGAGTTCGGTTAGGTTACTCGGTCAGTTGTTACTTAAAGGTTCATTCATGGATTACTTGAAGAATTACTCAGTCCGGGATTAGTCGATCAGGGTTACTGAAGATAGAGGAGGAGAGGAAGGGGAGAAGGAAAGAAGGGAAAATGAGGTAGAGAAACAAGGGCCAAAATAGAGAAAATCATCGAAAGAGAGAAAGAGAACTAGGAAAGCGTAGGGTTTAAAGAGAGAGACAAAGAGGGGCTACGAGATAGGGCCGACCAAAAGATAGAGATACCAAATCAAAAAAGATAAGGGGTAGGCTAGAAGAAGGGATAAAGGTTGGGAGAAAATAAAGTTAGAAAACATGAGAGAGATAGAAATAAGGGTTTTGAAGGAAAAAGGATGAGATTGAGATAGGCAAAAAAAAAGATATAGGGATCGGAGAAATGCAAGGGGGTTGGAAGAGAAATAAAGAGAGTGATAAATAGAGAATAGGACTGAGAGAAAAGGACAGAGAAAGAATACATGATATAATATTAAAGAACGAAGGAGAAGGCTTGAGGGAGAGAGAGAGAGGGATTTAGTGCAACCTATAATTATCGATTATTTTTTTATCTTTTCTCACTTATTTGAACTCAATTTTTTCACAACATATATTATCACACAACAACTTTTTGGTGCAGCAAGTCACACCGTGTGGCAGGGGTTACCCGAGTTATTTTGTGAGGGCTTATCCGAGTTATGCAGTCAGGGGTTACTTGATCAAGGATTCTTGTGGGTTTCATATAGGGGTTACTCGAGAGGTTCACTCGGTTAAGGGTTACTTAAGGGATTACTCGACCAGGGATTACTCGAATTACTCGGTTAAGGGTTACTCGAGAAGTTTCTCGATCATGGGTTACTCGAGTTACTCGGTCATGGGTTACTTGAATTACTAGGTAAGGGATTATTTAAGGAGTTAGGTCAGGGGTTATTTGAGTAATTTTTTAAGGGTTCCTTAAAAAGTTCAGTCGGGGGTTACTCGGTCAATGGTTAATTGAGGGTTCATTCAGGGGCTACTTGAAGAATTACGGAGTCTGGTGTTAGTCGTTCAGGGATTACTTAATGTGGAGGAAGAGAGTAAGGGGAGATAGAGAGAAAGGAAGGCAGAGAAACAAATGCCAAAATTAAAAAAAACATCGAGAAAGAGAAAGGGAACTAGGAAAGCGAAGGGTTTGAAGAGAGAGACAAAGAGGGGCTAAGAGATAGTACAGACCGAAAAATCGTGATACCAGTTCAAAAGAGATAAGGGTAGGATAGAAGAAGGTATAATGGCCGGGAGAAAAAAAAAACTCAGAAAAAAATGGGAGAGATAGAAATATGGGTTATAAAGGAAAGAGGGTGAGATAAAGAGAGGCTAAAAAAATATA
Source organism: Chenopodium quinoa (assembly GCF_001683475.1). NCBI lineage: Eukaryota > Viridiplantae > Streptophyta > Magnoliopsida > Caryophyllales > Amaranthaceae > Chenopodium > Chenopodium quinoa. The sequence goes on along the minus strand of NW_018744616.1, from coordinate 3,253,746 downwards.
GGAACTGGAGAAATGCAAGGGGGTTGGATGAGAAAATAAATAGAGGGATAAATAGAGAATAGAACTATAGAGAAAAGGATAGAGAAAGATTATATGATATAATAATAAAGAACCAAGGAGAAGGCTCGAGGGAGAGAGGGGGAGTAAGTGCGACCTATAATTTTCAATTATTGTTTTATTTTTTCTCACTTATTTAAACTTGATTTTTTCACAACATATATTATCAAGCAGCAACTTTTTGGTGCTGTAAGCCACATCGTGTGGCAGGGGTTGTCCGAGTTATTTTGTTAGGGGTTATCCAAGTTATGGAGGCAGGGGTTACTCGAGTTACTCGGTCAGGAGTTACTTGTGGGGTTCAGATAGGGGATACTCGAGAGGTTCATTGGGTTAAGGGTTACTTGAGAGATGACTTGATCAGGGCTTACTCAAATTACTCGGTCAAGGGTTACTCGAGGATATACTCAGTCATGGGTTACTCGAGTTAGTCGGTCAGGGGTTACTCGAGTTACATGGTAAGGGGTTATTTAATGAGTTTGGTCAGGGGTTACTTGAGTAATTCGATCATGGTTATTTAAAGAGTTCGGTCATGGGTTACTCGGTCAGCAGTTACTTGAAGATTCATTCAAGGGTTACTTGAAGAATTACTTAGTCCGGGGTTAGTCGGTCATGGTTACTTAAGATAGAGGAGGAGAGGAAGGGGAGAAGAAAAGAAAAGGATAAGGAGGTAGAGAAACAAGGGAAAAAATAGAGAATATCATCGAGAGAGAGAGAAAGGGAACTAGGAAAGTGACGGGTTTGAAGAGAGAGACATAAAGAGGCTAAGAGATAGGGCAGGCCGAAAGATAGAGATACCAAATCAAAAGGGATAAGGGGTAGGCTAGAAGAAGGGATAAAGATCGGGAGAAAAAAAAAAGTAGAAAACATGGGAGAGATATAAATATGGGTAATGAAGGAAAGAGGATGAGATTGAGAGAGGCAAAAAAAAAGATATAGGGACAGGAAAAATGCAATGGGGTTGGAAGAGAAATAAAGAGAGTGATAAATAGAGAATAGCACTCAGAGAAAAGGACAGAGCAAAAGTATATGATATAATCATAAAGAACGAAGGAGACGGCTCGAGGGAGAGAGAGAGGGAGTTAGTGCAACCAATCGATTATTGTTTTATCTTTTCTCACTTATTTGAACTCAATTTTGTCACAACATATATTATCACACAACAACTTTTTGGTGCAGCAAGCCACAGCGAGTGGTACGGTTTACCCAAATTATTTTGTTAGGAGTTATCCAAGTTATGGAGGCAGGGGTTACTCGAGTTACTCGGTCAGGAGTTACTTGTGGGGTTCAGATAGGGGTTACTCGAGAGGTTCACTCGGTTAAGGTTTACTTGAGAGATGACTTGATCAAGGGTTACTCGAGGATTTACTCGGTCTTGGGTTACTTGAGTTACTCGGTCAGGAATTACTCGAGTTAATAGGTAAGAGTTATTTATGGAGTTCGATCAGGGGTTACTTGAGTAATTCGGTCAAGGTTACTTAAAGAGTTCGATAGGGGTTTACTCAGTCACCGGTTATTTGAGGATTCATTCAAGGGTTACTTGAAGAATTACTCAGTTTGGGGTTAGTAGGTCAGGGGTTACTTAAGATAGAGGAGGAGAGGAAGAGGATAAAGAGAGGAAGAGGATAAAGAGAGAAAGGGAAAGAGAGTTAGAAAAACATGGGAGAGATAGAAATATGGGTTATGAAGAAGAGAGGAGGAGATAGAGAGAGGAAGAGTGTAGGGAATATTTCAAGCATTACCCCAAACTTGAACCCCACTGTGATCATACACTAAAGTGTGGTGGCATCCAAAAGGAAGGAAGATAGAGCAAAAGAGTCGCCAACAAGTTTTAGGAACTTGTAAACCGTTCACGAGGTGAAGGTTACACCCCTTAACGATCCAGGAGATCGTTAATTCCAATAGTTCTGGAACCATAACTGGTAGTTCAAGGATGAAGGTACAAATCCAACCTAAAAGAGATTGAACCTACCCTAATAACTTTATTCCGATCGTATTCATGTGCGCTTTCTGACTAACATGCAATCAATAGGATTACTCTAAACCTGTTTATCTATGTTGGTTGAATATTAATGCACAAATAAAACTATTATTGGAGATCACTTGAATTATAATCATAGTACCCTAAACAAGATTATTAATTATCTTATTAAGCATGATTACAAGTACAAATTCCCTTTAAACATGCATAAAAGGTGTGATCAAGCAATAACAATAAATATCATCAAGCAACATAATCATTATCATAATAATAATCATGATAATAAAATTATGATCATAACAATCACAATTAAAAATAATCATCATAACAATAATTATAATAATTATAATCATAAATCATAAAAATAATCATAATAATGTTAAAGCATAATAATAGCAAGATCCTAGGCATGATACTAACAAGATTAATAACAAACCCTAGCATGTCACTAAATATCAAAGATCAAAGCTTTAACCCTTGATACTAACATGAAAATTAGAAAGAAATAGGAAGCATCGCAGGAATCACAATTGTCATATTTGATATTAGAAATTATAGTTATTACCCTAAACATGATACTAGGAAGATCAAAACATCCTTACATGACACTAGGAATCAAAATAACAACCTAAACATGATTTCTAAATCATAATATCAATAAATCAATTAAAGCACTTACTTGGATGTCTCGTACCTCTTTCTAATAACAAAATACACGTGTTAGTAACTTCAAGGAAAATAATAAAACAAAAAATAAAATTAAATAATTGAAAGAGAGATTTGGGACCAAACCCTCAGAAATTAAAACCTTTCACGTCTAGGGAAAAGGCAATTTCGAACTTGGCTAGGTGTGTCTAATGCTAATGTATGAGGAATTGTGTTTGTACAAGGCTAGTTTAGAAAAGAGAGAGAGAGAGAGTATTCAAGAGATTCTTGATGAGAATTGGTGGAAATTGATTATTGTTGAGAATTAATGATTGAAAACAGAATTTTAAGAGGCTATTTATAGTGAAAATCAGTCGAATGGATAAAAAAAACGAATTAGAGTTTCAACGAGAATAAAACACGATTAGCGCCAGACGCTGGTCATTAGCGCCAGGCGCTGAAGGTTAGCGCCAGGCGCCAAGCCTTAGCGCCAGGCGCTAATGCTTCACGTCAGGCGCTAATAATCAGTTTCACGCGTTTTTTGTTTTTATCATATCTTTTGATCCGGAAGTCCAAATAAGGCATATAATATGTCGTTAGAAAACCCTTGAAGTCTATTTTCCAACCTAATTAGAATCAGATTAAAATATTTTTTAGATAAAAAGCTACGGCCGAAATAGTGGAAGGATGTCAGTTTTGGATAGAGTTTCATATTCCATCCATATCTTTTTCGTTATAACTCGGATTTAATATTATAATATATCATTGGAACGATAATTTCAAGATCTATCCAAACATATAAAATTTAGATAAAGATTATGAGGCACGAAAATAAAATCTGAATATATTCCACTTCGTACAAAATAGTTTTATTTAATTTCAAACTCTTTAAAACATAATTATAGATCCTAACTCCATTAGGATTTAAAAGAACCTTCTAAAGTATTCTAGAAGACTATAATCAATCCTAATAGCTTTAGGAATGATAATTAATAATAGGTCATCCTCTAGATCATTGGGCCGCATATAAAACCAAACCGGGCCCAGTTTAGTATTTTGGCCATAACTTTCTCATTATTCATCGGAATTGGGCTTATAATATATCGTTGGAAAGATCTTTTAAAGCCCCATCCAACCACACCATTATTGGACCCTTTCCATGGACCAAAAAAAACTGGATTGGCTATTTTCTTAAAATAGGTTTTCAAAAACATAAAGAAAGAAAAGGAATTAAAAAAACTATCCGCAACACTAGACTTTTCACACTTTCGCTTTGTTAGATAATCAAATGACGTGAAAGGTATTCATCACTGAGTTTGGTTTTGGGGAGACACATTTGGGTGTCTACAAAGAGAAAGAGAAAGAGAAAAATTGGAGCATCGACCATACAAAAAACACAATTTAACCCAAATCTAAATGCACATTGATCAAATCCGACTAAAACAATTCATAAATTGAAAAATATAAATCTATCAATTTGAACATGTATAAAATTTACAAACAAATAGTAGATATCAAGTACAAATGTATCAATTTAAATATTTATATTATCAATTTGAACATGTATAAAATTTTAAGATAAGCTAGGCTAGGCCCAGTTCAACTTACAAATCAATAGCTTAATAGATGGGCCATAAAATCATCATTTGTTAATTTTGTACAACAATAAAAACAAATCCATTCACATAAAAAAGAACGACCCATATTTAAATCACGTTATAATTCCTTTCTACATACACAATAATGACATTACTTATCCATATATAGCAATAACATTATATTTGTAGATACAACAAATACTATGTCAAAATACAACAAATCAATTACACATTTACCTTAATTGCTATGCAAGACTATTTCAATTTTCCAAATGGAGCGCGCGCATCGCATTGAAATAAATTTGATGGTAATTAATATTAGAAAGGGTTTGTCATTTGAATGCATAAGTGACAAACCCATTTTAGAAGTTAATATGCATTATCAATTACAAAACCAAATTTTAGAAGTTAATATGCATATTCATCCATTTTCAATTATTGTTTTATTTTTTTCTCACTTATTTGAACTCGATTTTGTCACAACATATATTATCAAACAACAAATTTTTGGTGCAGCAAGCCACTCTGTGTGGCAGAGGTTACTCGAATTATTTTGTTAGGGATTATTCGAATCATGCAGTTAGGGGTTACTCGAGTTACTCGGATAGGAGTTATTGTGGGGTTCAGATAGGGGTTACTCGAGAGGTTCACTCGGTTAAAGGTTACTTAAGGGATTACTCTATCAGGGGTTACTCGAATTACTCAGTCAAGGGTTACTCGGTCAGGGGTTACTCGAGGCACTAGGTAAGGGGTAGGTCTGATCAAGTATGGTCGGGCATGACCCGACCCGGATTTTGCCCGGGTTTAGGCAACAAGTTTAGGCCTGAATATCGGGTTTGGGCAAGCAAGTGCAGGCCCGAATATTTTCTAGGCGGGTCTGGGCAGCAGATCTGGCCCGTGGGCAAGCCCGGCCCGAAATAAGACATGTGTACAACATTAAAATAAACTGCCAATATAAATTAATTCTTAAATTCAAATCCCGTAGGCTAATACACACTTAAACAAAATTCAAAGTTATTAGGAAATTTAAGGAAAAAGTGTACTTAGTATATTGGGACCCTCAATAAATCTCGTATCTTTGTGAGAATGGAAAAGAATGGATACTTTGTGAGAATAGATCAAAGATACTACAACTTGTATACTTGTATGAGGTGGCCCCATGAAGATGATGACATCATCATTAACATGTGAAATGTCAGGTTCAACAAATGCTATACAAATGACAGGGTAAAGTCGTATCCCCTAATCAAAAGTAAATACCTAAGTCCTCTAACTAAAGTAGAGGGAAGTAGGGTCGATCTCCACAGGGAAACAAGTCTTTCTATTCCTAATTAACTAAAGTAATCTAAATTATAAAGTAACCAATATGTGAATTTGAATATTAAGCTAAACTACGAAGATTAAGAATAGGGAGAAAATAATATATAAAGGATCTAGGGCATAGGTTCACCAATAAATAATATTCCAGGGTAAAACATAATAATCATTCATCAATGCATACATTAATCAGATCATAAAGGGCTTTCGCTACGTATTACAACCACACAATTAATTTACCGGTATTAAATCTCATCTCTCGAATCTCGACTTAACCATTTATAAATTAACCTGCCTATTGAAACTAGACCTAAACATCAATTCTCATCTCTCGAATCTCGAATCAATATTGTCAAACTCATGCATAAAAGATCAGGTCTAATCTAGTCACAGAGCATTAAACCAATCAATAGGAAATTAATCTAGCATTGATAATTAACAATAATAAATTACCCCTTCATATTATTTATGGATCCCCACAAACCCTAGAATGAAAACTACTCACACATAATAGAAGTTAAACTAATCAAAGCAATAAAACAAATCATGATGAAAGGAGTAAAATAAACAACTAAGATTAAGAGAAGAGAAATAGTTACCAAACTAATCTGTATTAATGGAAATAATTAAGAACAAGAGTTGAGAGAAAATTTAAGAGAGAGAAAAATCCTAAGTAGAGAGAGAAAGTCTAAGGAAGAAGATAAACAAAATTCCGTACAAAACTCTTATATAAACGTTTCCTAAAACAAAAATTTAAAACTAAACTAATCAGGTCCTATAAAAACGCGCGCCCGATCGGGCGAAGCCGCCCGATCGGGCCCGCCTTTTTCTTCGCGTTCCTTTCTCCGCAGCATCGCCCGATCGTGCTAGACGCTCGCACGATCGGACGCAAGCTTGCCCGACCGGGCCCTTTGCTTCACTTTGAGGCTCGGACTTCGATTGGGCTTGATTTCTCGACCCAATCTGGATTTCCTCTTCGGGTCTTGAATACTCGGTCCAAATACCTCGGGATCCCAATTACCGAGCCCTTAATCACCGGCTCTCACCGATCCTGGGCTTCAAAAGTGGTCGTGTCTTTCTAGCTTCCGTAGTTGATCCATAAAGCCCGGGAAAATGCTCCAAGAGTGCAATTTCCTGTAAAATACAACTAAAACTACGAAAACACTAGAAAACACAAATTAGTAATAAAAGTGGCTCGAAAGAGCCAGAAACACTACTAATAATGACCAAGGGACGGGAGTAAAATACTATATAAAAAGGACATATCAAACTCCCCCAAGCCAAACCCTTGCTTGTCCCTAAGCAAAGATATCATCAATGAATCAATAAATATGCTTCACCCCAAAAGTAAAAATCAAGCACAAACGATTCAAGGTAAATCAAATAAACATGCTTCAAAATCAACCAATCAAATCCATCTAATTACCAATCTTCCCTAACAATTGTCAAACAGAGCAAACCACAAGAGCATATAGAATTCAAGACTAGTGCTCACGCACTCAACTCTCATTTTTGTGGCGAGTAAAAGATGTACTCGATCGCTCTCCAACCAACCCCTTTATCTGAAAAATACCCTCCCAACTCACACTCTCGTGTGTATAAAACAATGAACGCTCAATCCTACTAGTCGACTCGAAATATGTCAAATCATAACTTGCATTGATAAGAAACAATTCCACATTCATACAATTCTATGCACAAAGGTCGGAAGGTCTTTAAAGCTTGTAATGTAAGGCTAGGGTAAAGGGTAGGATAAATTTGGGAATAAGTGAGAGAAAAGCTATGCTTAAAGGAGCCATATCCTAATAAAACTCATGATCAAAATAAATAATGATCAATACATCTCCAACAACATAACCAACTCAAACATCAACCAAATATACTCCAATCATAATAAACAACCCCAAATCATACATTTTCACTCATAAGATATAATAATGAAAAAGTGGAGTGAATAAACAAACTTATTTTCCAAACTTGAATTTTTCATTGAAGCTCAAAATTATTTTTCTTTGATCAACCTCCAACTAGAACATTTGAACATTTTTTTCTTTTGAAGTTCACTTATTTTTTTCACATTTTTTTCTTTGAACTTCTCTTTTTTTTCTTTTCATAACATCATGCTTTATTTTTTTAAGAAAATATAACTCTCAAACTCATCAAAAATAAACATGATCAACAACAAAACAACTTCTCAAAACCCACCCAAATTGCGCAAATAATAAGCACACTACAAACTCCCTCACCTCACTCACTAATAGCTCCCCCAAGCCAATCTTGGGACTAGTAACCAATGGGGCAAAATAGGCTTGTAATGCGGCTAATAAACAACAAAAAGTCAAGGCAACAACATGGGTAGCAAGAAGGGAACAAATGTATCTACAATATCTGGAGGCTACCTAAAAGAACAAATGCCTTCGTCCTCCACGATGTGCATAATAATGAATCATATAAACATTATTAATAGTTGTAAACCAATACTCAAATTCATTGACATACCAGGAACTATGGAACTATCACACATTCCTTACCAAATCAACTAGTCAAGCACTATATTCACAAGTAGTTGGACAAAATTGACGCATGTAAAGGTTTCAAGGCAATCAAAAATCAAATCATGATCAACTAATCCACAATGCCTATCATCAAATACCAAGAATCAAAACAATTTTCTCAAGTAAGGGGCATAGGGAATCATAATTTATAATTCATTGGAACGTATTTTTTGGATTTTTTTATTTTTCAAATTTTTTTGTATTTTTCATAAATAAGAAAGCAATAAAAAACTACACTAGGAAAGCAATAAATAGAGAAAAGAGAAAGAAGGTTACCATATATATAAGAAATCTCCCCCCAAGCCAAATCAAGCAATGTCCTCATTGACTTGGGAGGGTAGCTAGGAGGAGCTACTCCTCGTCGTCATCCATCCTCTCATATCCTCCTCCATGGCTCCAGCCGGAACCACCATAACCCAAACCACCTGCAAAGTAGTTAGGGTCCATATTCCCCCCATACCCCCAAAAGGAGCATCACCCCCATATCCGTGGACTGAAGAGTAGTCCACATAAGTACCATACACACCGGGGTGAGAATACCCTCCTTGGGGGTATTGGAACCAATCGGGAGTAAGTGAATTGGGGGAATAGCCCCCCGATGGGCATAATCATCATACATGGGGTATAGGCCCCTCCCGAGGTTCCTCTCTATGTGACCAAGAATCTAGGTTTTGCATCATACCCTCAACTCTCCCTTGCCCCGTCTCAATACGGTATAATTGGCTCCTAAAAGCCGAAAAGTCATAAGGGGCATTGGGGTCGACATTATAGTCGACCGAGGAAGTGGGTATGCCATAGGTTAAGGGTGGAGGTGGTTGGTAGTGTGGTGAATGGTGAGTGGGGGAATGGTATAGAGGAGATTGGTGGGGTTGTGGTAAAGGGTGAGGTGGTTGAACCTCACCTTGACCATTAATCTCGAAAGTATAAGAAGGCTTCCCCTTCTCAAATTTGGTCAAGGCGGGGTTGGGTAAGGTGAAGGCTTGGTCCCTCCTACCCGATTGTCGGTGAACTATCCACCAAGTGTCACTCCCCACGGGTTGCACCCAGTTCAAACTCCCTAAATAGGCTAGGTCCATGAGGTTTGATCCTACAACTTTCCTATGCCCATCCGGGTTCCAACCTAGGTGTTTTCTAGCAATGTGGGTCACTAACCCCCCAAAATAAATAGGTTCCCTAGACCTACTAGCCTCGGCCGCATTGGCCGCCCTTTGGAAGTGATTGGCTATCCTATGAGGTATGTTCAATTTTTCGACAGTAGGAATTACATAGGATGCCAAGAGTTCCAATTCATCTCTCCTAACATTTGTCGGTTCATGCCTCCCAAAAATAGTGAGGCCGACAAATCTTTGCCAAAGTTTTGGGACGGGATGTTGAATCCACGTCCCTTTGGCATGTTGGAGGTTAACCAAATCCTCCCTAGTTAGCCTCTTATGGACCACGGCGGTGTGGTCTTGAGAGGGTTCAATCGGTTTATCCGATTTCAAATCAAACAACTTTTCGAATTCTTTAAGAGTTAGTCTCACATCGTTGTTTAATAATCAGAATTGTACATGAGTGATTAGTGCATTCATTTTAATAAAATTAAAACTTGAAATAAATTCTACTGTTAAATAGTCATACGTATCATGGCACATTTGAAAGAAACCACTCATGCCTATACCTTTGAACAATTTTTCCACATATTTATCTAAGCCTAACCTAGCTAGTGTGGGATAATGAATAAAACGGGTGGAGATTACCTGGCGATCGATGAGGTTTAACATCCTAGCCCATTTCTCCTCCGAGGTAATGACAACCTCCTCCCATCCCGGAATTTGAAGGTCCGGGTTGACCGTTGGTTGTGGTGCCCTCGAACTCTCACCCCTTTGTGTTCTTGAACGTTTTGAGGCCATTATATGTGGAAAAATTTGATGTTTGGAGCTTTCTCTCTCTAAGGGTTTGAAGGAAGTATGAGAGAAAGTGGGAGAAAATAGGTGGGAAATATAGAGGAAAATGTGAGGATTAAGAATATGTAAGAAATTTGAGGTTTTAATGGATGAATTTGAGGAGATCTTGGATTGAAAGTGTAGTTGAAGGTGTGAAAATGGAGGTTTTACAAAGAGAAAATAATGGTGAAGAAGATGGAAGAAGAAGAAAGTGAGAAAAAAATAAGGGGAAAAGAATTAAAAGACCGGCCAAAATAAGGCGCGCCCGATCGGGCGAGCCTCGCCCAATCGGGCGAATTATGCTGAAACCCAGAACCTTAGTTGCGCGCCCGATCGGGCGCGAACACGAACGAAAATTTCCCCCTTTCACTCGCCCGGTCGGGCGAGCTTCGCCCGACATTTCTTTTCCTTCACTCGATTTGCGCCCGATCGGGCGAAATTTGCTCGAGTTTCTGACTGCACTTGCGCGCCCGATCGGGCGAAATTTGCTCGATTTCCAACTCTCCTTTCGCGCCCGATCGGGTAACCTCGCCCGATCGGGCGAAATTAAAGCTGAAAGTTTCCCTTGGTTGCGCGCCCGATCGGGCGAGCTTCGCCCGATCGGGCCCGTGCCCAGTCAGATGTCCTTAACTTTTTCTTCGTCTTCAAATTTTTCTAAGTCTTTTGACCTCTTAAACCTATTCCTGTACAAAAACACTTATAAACGGTAAAATTTCACTCTTCTCGCCTCTCTAAAATAAAAAAATAAAAAAATAAAAAGAGAAAAGGAAAACTAGTCTAGAAAGCAAGAAATACGGGTTGCCTCCCGCAAAGCGCTGGTTTATCTAGGTCCCGCATGACCCTCTTACCACATTTTAAATAACTAGGATCCTTGGCCTAACTCTTGATCGGGTGGTTTCTCACCCGGTCTAGCGGTGTTTAGGCTATGACGCGGTTTCCTGACGTGCCCTGTGGGACGCCAATACACTTTATCGAGTGGATCCTCCTTGACTTGGGTAAGGGGTTCTTCAATGCTACGCACCAAAGATCGTTCTTTGATCGAAGGTTGCTTCAAATTGTCATTGCACTCAACACTTGCAACTCGATCTGACGGAGCACTTACCGTAGGCTCAAATCTCACAACTTCCTTGATCGGTTCCACCTTTTCATCCTCAAAACCAAGACCAACATTGTAGAGTGCTCTTTCGATTTCATCGACTTCCTTCTGCCATTTGTCTATCTCATCTGAAAAGGATGCAACACAAGATACCGCCTCCAAGGGATCTTTTTCAAGAGCTTGGGGCTTGTTAGAATAATTTTCAACCACATTAATACTGAAACATTTCCTCAGTCATGGAGCTTTTAGGGGAATTATTCAGATTAAAAACAACTTTATCATCCCCTACCGATAATGTTAACTTACCACTTTTTACATCTATGACCGCTCCTACAGTGTTAAGGAATGGTCTACCCAAAATAATTGGGGTTTGCATATCCTCAGCCATATCAAGAACAACAAAATCTACAGGTATATAAAATTTTCCTACTCTAACGGGGACATCCTCTAAAACACCTAAGGGGTATTTGAAAGAACGGTCAGCCATTTGTAGAGTTATATTGGTAGCTTTTAATTGACTCATATTCAACTTAGAACACACAGATAGTGGCATGACGCTAACACTAGCACCCAAATCACATAATGCATTATCGATCAAGAGATTGCCAATATGACAAGGGATAGATAAACTACCCGGATCTTTTAATTTAGGTGGAGACTTATTTTGAAGTACGGCACTACACTCTGCAGTGAAAGCTATTGTCTCTAACTCACTAATAGACCTTTTCCTCGTCAATATTTCTTTCATAAATTTTGCATACGAGGGGATTTGTGTGATTAATTCGGTGAAGGGAACTTTTACCTTCAAATCTTTTACCACCTCCAGGAACTTACCAAACTGCTTATCCAAGTTTGTCTTTAATTGACGATTGGGGAACGGGAGTTTGATAATTGGCTTTGGAGCATTATTGCTCTTGTCTGGAGTAGCCACCTTCTCTGGAGTCGTATCCTGCAATATAAAATTAGATATGTTAGTACTATCCTTTAGCCCTGCAGGGCTATCAACTACATTGTTTGGTTTAACGGAATCAAGATTAGCATTATTTAATAAAACAGGTTCATCAACTCTGGGCATAGGGGACCCTTCATAGTTTGAACCACTCCTTAGAGTAATTGCAAATTCTTGATCCGTAGGCCGGGTCGGCTGTGCCGGCAGAGCTCCCTATTGGCGGGCTTGTAGAGTAGCAGAGAGTTGCGCAATTTGATTATCTACAATTTTATTATGTGCTAGAATGTGATCAATTGTCGCATCTCTACTCTCCATGTGCTTCTGCATATTAACCAATATTGCTCTAATTTCCACCAGGGAGGAGTCAGAAGATGAGGAGGTTTGTTGTGGTTGGTTCTTCTGGCCAGCATTGGGATGATAATATTTCTGCTGCTGTTGTTGTGGCGCCTGTGGTCTTGTGGTGGTGGATTTTGAACATTAGTGCTCTGGTAGGAAAAGTACGGATGATTCCGATACCCAGGATTGTAGGTGTTGGAGTATGGGTTATTCTGCCTATAGGCTTGAAAGGCATTAACTTGCTCCACGGAACTCCTGCAATCCTGCTCCCAATGACCTACAATACCACAATTTTCACAGAAAGCCTCATTAGAATTATTATTAATTGCAGAAACATTAGCTACATTATCAGTGCTCGGATTATCTAATTTTTGGCAAATAGAGGTTAGTTGAGCTTGCAAAAAGGATACAGAGTCGACACTATGCTTCCCCTTATTAGCGAATCCTCTAAGGTTCCCATATTGGGAATTGTGTTTCAATAACCTGACCTGCATCTTCAACATCAAGATTCATAAATCTCCCACTAGTTGCAGAATCTAAAATTATTCGAGAAGAATTTCCAAGGACATTATAAAAGGCTTGGATTAACTGTCATTGCGCTAAATTATGGTGAGGGCAATCTCTTTGTAAATCCTTGAACCTCTCCCAAGCCTCATATAAAGATTCATCGGCTTCTTGGGCAAAGTTCTGGATCGCACTCCGTAGTACGGCTATTCTCTCTGCAGGATAATACTTGTTATAGAAATTCAAAACAAGAGTTTCCCAGTCAGTTATACCAAGTGTAGTTCTATTTAAGCCATTAAACCACAATTTAGCTTTTTCAGTTAAAGAGAAGGGAAAGAGAATCACCCTGATTTGGTCTTGAGTGACCCCGGCTTGCCTGATGGTGTTACAATATTGACAATAGTCGGCAATGTGAATATTCGAGTCTTCACCCTTGGCTCCACTAAATTGCTTCCTCTCTATCATCGTTATAAATTGAGGTTTAATTTCGAATTGAACCCCAAGAGCCGGAATAGGGGTGAGATGTGGAAAATCCGTAAGCTTTGGTTGTGAGTAATCACTAAGCTTCTTTGGAGCCGTCATCTCTGATTCTGGATCTGATGATACCTCTTAATCGCTAGAACCAGTTGGAGGATTTCGGTGATTATTGTTATTATCACCAGAATCCGCCAGGATTTGCTTGTAGAGATTTTTCTGTCTATGGAAGGAATGTTCGATCTCAGGATCGAATTGGATGTAACCTGATCAAGAACACCTGGGCATAAACAAAAACTAGAAGAAAATATGAGATTTGCCTCAGAGAACTAACGCTCTCTGAGACAAAAGGAAAATAATCTAGACTACAAAAACAATCAGAAATAAAAATAAAACCGTTTCCCCGGCAACGGCGCCAAATTTTGATAGGGTAAAGTCGTATCCCCTAATCAAAATTAAATACCTAAGTCCTCTAAGTAAAGTAGATAGGGAAGTAGGGTCGATCTCCACAGGGAAACAAGTCTTTCTATTCCTAATTAACTAAAGTAATCTAAATTATAAAGTAACCAATATGTGAATTTGAATATGAAGCTAAACTAAGAAGATTAAGAATAGGGAGAAAATAATATATAAAGAATCTAGGGCATAGGTTCACTAATAAATAATATTCCATGGTAAAACATAATAATCATTCATCAATGCATACATTAATCAGATCATAAAGGGCCTTCGCTACGTATTACAACCACACAATTAATTTACCGGTATTAAATCTCATCTCTCGAATCTCGACTTAACCATTTATAAATTAACCTGCCTATTGAAACTAGAACTAAACATCAATTCTCATCTCTCGAATCTCGAATCAATATTGTCAAACTCATGCATAAAAGATCAGGCCTAATCTAATCACATAGCATTAAACCAATCAATAGGAAATTAATCTAGCATTGATAATTAACAATAATAAATTACCCTTCATATTATTTATGGATCCCCACAAACCCTAGAATGAAAACTACTCACACATAATAGAAGTTAAACTAATCAAAGCAATAAAACAAATCATGATGAAAGGAGTAAAATAAACAACTAAGATTAAGAGAAGAGAAATAGTTACCAAACTAATCTGTATTAATGGAAATAATTAAGAACAAGAGTTGAGAGAAAATTTAAGAGAGAGAAAAATCCTAAGTAGAGAGAGAAAGTCTAAGGAAGAAGATAAACAAAATTCCGTACAAAACTCTTATATAAACGTTTCCTAAAACAAAAATTAAAACTAAACTAATCAGGTCCTATAAAAACGCGCGCCCGATCGGGCGAAGGGCCGCTCGATCGGGCCCGCCTTTTTCTTCGCGTTCCTTTCTTCGCAGCATCGCCCGATCGTGCTAGACGCTTGCACGATCTGGCGCAAGTTTGCCCGATCGGGCCCTTTGCTTCACTTTGAGGCTCGGACTTCGATTGGGCTTGATTTCTCGTCCCAATCCGGATTTCCTCTTCAGGTATTGAATACTTGGTCCAAATACCTCGGGATCCCAATTACCGAGCCCTTAATCACTGGCTCTCACCGATCCTGGGCTTCAAAAGTGGTCGTGTCTTTCTAGCTTCCATAGTTGATCCATAAAGCTCGGGAAAATGCTCCAAGAGTGCAATTTCCTGTAAAAAATACAACTAAAACTACGAAAACACTAGAAAACACAAATTAGTAATAAAAGTGGCTCGAAAGAGCCAAAAACACTAATAAAAATGACCAAGGAACGGGGGTAAAATACTATATAAAATGGACATATCAACAAAACTTTGTGATTTTTGTAATTTTTACAAAAAAAAAATAAAAAAAAAATTAAAAAAAAATTAAAAAAAATAAAAATTTGGCAGTAGCTATTTTTGTAATTGATAATCACTACTCGTATGTGATGATGATGCTGGTGGAAATTTGGGCTATGATTTCAGGTTTGTCTCACAAATATTAAAACACTTTCATTTTATTTGGGCTTCCATTTACTACTCCATAAAAAGTAACTGATAGAAAAAAATTCCAACGTTAAAAATATGGATCAGGCCCGAATGGCACGAAAAGCCCGACATGCCCGAATGGGACAGGTTTGGGCAGCAGCTTATTGGCCCAATGTCTGGCCCGGCCCGACCCGACCCGCATACATGGGCAGGAAAAAATGTGTTGGCCCAGCCCGAACCCGGCTCGGCTCGAGGTTTGATTAGGTCTAGTGAGGGGTTATTTAAGGAGTTCAGTCAGGGGTTACTTGAGTAATTCGGTCAGGGTTACTTAAAGAGTTCGGTCAGGGGTTACTTGGTTAGCGGTTACCTGAGGGTTCATTCAGGGGTTACTTGAAGAATTACTCAGTCCGAGATTAGTCGATCATGGGTTACTTAAGATAGAGGAGGAGAGGAAGGAGAGAAGGAGAGTAAGGGAAAAGGAGGTAGAGAAACCAGGGCTACATAAACAGGAAAGAGACGATAAACTTAAATGGGTCAACACGAACTCGATCTGAAATTTAAATGGGTTAGGTTAAGGTTGAGAATCTCAACCCGAAATGACCCACATAACCCGAAAAAATAAATGGGTCAAAATCAAGTTGGGTCAACCCGAAGATAACCCAAACTCAAATCAGAAGTAAATAAAAAAAAATTAAAAAAAATAAAAATAAAAAAAAATAAAAAATAAAAAAACCTCTAAAGTAAATAAAAGGCTTACAGGCCCAAGCACCAAGCCCAAATTCATACCGTAAAAAATGTTAACCCCTAAATATCTACTTGTTCCGTTGTTCTCCCCTATCAGCCCCCAAATCAACATTCCCAGTTTCCCACTCTCTTACTATTTCTCTTTGTAAAATATTCTACCTCAAGTCCTCAACCATGGCTCCTTTCCTCCATCCCTCCTTCCTTCAAGAGTTTTTCCTTCAAATTCTAAAGTAATTTCAATCGGAACTATAGATCCTCCTTTGGAACTTAAGGTGGAATACAAGTACAACGAGTCAACGACGGCACACCATCACTAATATTGAGCAGAACCATTTGTTGATTTTAAACCTTGTAATTTGTAAAGTAGAAATCATTTGTAGCTTTTGAAATCCCCTAATTTGTTAAATAGACTTGCTTTGTAATATGTTACGTATTTGACTATGTTTATTAGCTTATGGTTGAGAATTTGAGATTGAATTGTTAGTTTTTCTTTATAATTGAAAATTTAGGTTGATTAAAAAAAACTAGACTACTTAACGAATATGGCAGACTTGATTTTAGTTTTTTTTTTTTAAAAATGTTAAACGGGTCATTTTCAGGTTGAAGGTTTAAGTTTTCAACTCGAAAACTTAAACGGATCAGGTTTGGGTTGGGGATAGCTGACCCGAAATCAGGTGACCCGAACCCGACCCAACCTGATCTATTTGCCACCCCTAATCAAAAATATAAGTGAGCTCATACAGTGATTGTCAAAATAGAAAGTTTGGTGGAAGAATTAGGCTACAAAATTGGTTGATGATTTGAAAATCAAGAGTAATGGAAATTGTAAACTCTTTAATTGGCGAAAGCATGATAATATTTATGATGATCAAAGTTTGAGCAAAAATAATATACAACAAACATGAGACGGCCGAGCATAGAAATTTATCAATAGAAAGGCTATATAAAACTAGATATAAAACTTTTGGAAAATAAACTTAGTTGTATAAAAAAAAAGGTTACATAATATTAAATAAATTATTTAAACTATTTTAAGAAAATATCATAAAATATTCAGGTATTACAAAACAGCACGGGTTATAACGTAACATATCTATTCTATTAACTATTACTAAAACAGAACTTGCTGACGTCACCATAGCCCACGAGTCGCTATCTCAATAAAAATTTTGTCGCTTAAATGCAATGATGATGTCATTTTTTTTTTATAGAACTGTCATATTTAACATTTTTGAAATTTAAATATGGAAGCTTCTACATTACAAGTAAAACCTATCAATTTATCGTAGGAAATTGAAACAATTTTAAATAGCACATTAATAAACGACCTCCTATATTGAACTATAAATTAGACAACATTGAACAGATACCATATCATAATTTTGATTAAAATAAAAAATTTTGAAATTACAAAATATACATAATTCTTATTTATATTCATGTATAATAGCGATTTATTTTTAAAATATACAAATTAAAAATAGGCTTTATATAAACCGTGCATCTCACGATTTCTAACCTAGTATTTATACGATAGAT
Organism: Chenopodium quinoa; assembly: GCF_001683475.1. Taxonomy (NCBI): domain Eukaryota; kingdom Viridiplantae; phylum Streptophyta; class Magnoliopsida; order Caryophyllales; family Amaranthaceae; genus Chenopodium; species Chenopodium quinoa. The sequence continues at coordinate 3,236,073 of NW_018744616.1, read as the reverse complement.
AAATAATGCAAAAGTCAAACCATTGAGATGAATTTAAAAGCAAATAACCCATATCCATATTATTAGGGGACTGGAACTCAACCACCCAAAACTGATCTTTGAAGCCAGATTAGCCCAAAGGGTGAATTGGGTGAAACACACACACAAAATATTATATATATATATATATATATATATATATATATATATATATATATATATATATATATATATATATATATATGGTTTTTTTTATATTTCATAATAACACTCCCCCTTGGATGTCCATTAACCCTGTGGGATAAAAACCTAATGAAGGAAAAAGAGTACAACATTCTTCGTAATACGTTTGGGATACTGGCTCGTTAAAAACCTTACCAGGAAAACCCAATGTGGAACAAAACCATGGTTAAGGGAAAAAGAGCGCAACGCGTATTTGCTCCCCCTGATGAATTCATAATGTATTAACGTGAAATCTTCCAGTGCAATAAATCCCATGCGATATGGTTGGGTAATTTCTTCAATGTAGCTGAACACCATTTCTTGATGATTGATCCTTTCAAATTGAACTTGAATCTTCAAATCTTCACATGGGCTTATTGAGGCGTCTTCATTACTTCATACTGTGGAAATAATACAAGTGTTTACCACTATTTCATTCGATAGTTTTAATTTGATTCGAATTATCATAACAATTAGATGTATGCCTTCTTCTGGAGGTCATATATGTACTACAAAATGATGATCAATAATTGATCACATTATCCAAACATAATTTCATGGCAACACTTAATATCATCACATATATATCATTTTCCAATATCATATGAATTAAGAAATCAAACTAATTACATATTTTGCTCATGGCTCTTCTGGACCATAAGTATATTATTCTCACTCAATGGTATCTCAACTCTATATGAGAGTTCGCCAATGAATACATAGACTTGTTGAATCTCACATACTCAAACATCAGATTGAGAAATCGATGATGTAGTCATCATATTGACTTTTATGAGTTTGATAATAATTGCAATATTCAAATATAAAATATGTAAGGCTGGGTATCTAAATACGTTGTATATAAGTTCTTAAGGAACTCTTCTTACATGAATCATAACAAGATATTATTAGAACGACGTCATCAATAATTTCATCACTAGTGTAAGCCCATTGGAATATAAATATTTCTTTGTAAATTTCCATCAATGTTGTATATACACCTTACTATACATTGGATAAACATTCACACATACCACAATTATTATATAGAAACTAGCTAGTGAATGAAATATGAGATATAGAAATCATGATAAGATATTGAACAAAATATACGATGAGTAATGTATCTAACAACTTTCTAAACATGTAATAACCAATCCATTAACCTATGGCTCACACATGCACATGGGTATAAGACTCAAATTAATGCAAGACATTGTACGGTGTGGATTTAAAAATCCATATTTCATTGGACTTCTGGTCCATGATAAACTTTGATGATTATCACTATGTCGACATCATAATAGACATATGTTTTAGATCCCTTATTCAACAGACCATTCTATCATGCATATGCATATTATTCATCGGTTTCATTGTGTACTAGTATCATAAAATTACTTTAATGTACATTTCGCATCCTATTTTATAATGATATCTGAATACATTTCTCATTGTTGGTACCATCATAACATTTCTTACATATATAATTGGTCATCTATTATAATAATTCAGATATCTATACCACCTATCAAGGGTATTTATCACTCTATGGTATTAATATACTATTATTATACTTTAAAAGTATCAACTGCACTATCTTGTCATATATCACATATTTATATTGGAACCGAACATACAAACCTACACTTCAGGGGAAATGATTTAAAGTACACTTCAGGTACAGTGATTTAAAGAAAATTGGCAATATCTTAATCTATGCACATAATAACGTTAGCACTATAATCAAAATATATCTCTCTATTCCTCTAGATGGGTCATAACGGTATACAAATCAAATTATAAATGTGAAACATAGGTTGATAAAAAGTTGGCATGTAACTTTATAAATTATCATTAGAGGGATCAACTATTTATAGTTTTATAATTTTGCCAATTTACTTCAATTCTTCCCCCTAAGTTGGTAAAATATCTCAAATACTGGGGCAATTATTCACCAACTTAGAATATAATTTCATGTGCATCAAATTTCATCTCGTAGAATAATCATATCATATTATATTCAACAAAGTTCTATCTCTTCTGGAGAATAATGAAATTTTGTTCTCTTCTAGAAATTAATATTAATAGGGGGATAATAAATTGTGCAGTTGCTAATTTTTTATTCTACATGTGCTGACATACAATAGCCCCAATCAAGAGAATTGTTTTACAAATATAAACTTTCTTGTAATTTCACTAGGTAGTGATTTTCGGGATCACTAGAAGCATTGATAGTATGATATATACTAGTTACTTAAAATTTTCATTTATAACTTGTACGTGGTGAGCTTCTGGTCACCTAATATTTGTCAGCATATAAATTATTCTAGTGAGCTTCTAGTCACCAATTATTCAGAAAAACCAATATATTATCTCTTGAACTTTTCTTTTAACACAAACTATTAAAAATCACAATCCAATTATAGCTCAATCTCAATGTTATGTTTTGCCATTCAATTTATTTCATATATTTAACATGAGAGAGTGTCAGCACATTATTTCTTTCATATCAAATGAAACTTTATGTTTTCATAACGGGAATTTATTAAACCCCGTATGGCCTAATTATTAATTGTCACATCTATTCACTTTTCCTTTAGTATTTTAATTATGGTCAGTTTTATAATATTAGTGATCACCTTATTAGAGATACTTTATGCATGACCATGAATGTGATGTGATATAAATACACTAATGTGTTTCTTACTACAATTGGCAAGACAATTAACTAATACTCATACTCCACTGGAGCATTGATTGTAATCTTGATACATGCTAACCTTGTTGGACAACATTTTACTCTTCTGGAGTACTTTATATAATCATATCACATTTTAATGTATTAGAAATGATCTCTTCAAGAAATACATAAAATGTGTCACTTTCTCAAATTTGTCTTGTCGATTAGTGCTCCTTTCCTCTTCCAAGGATTTTTATCGTTGTAACCTTTGGATTACCACACTTCAGGTGTGCTAGTTCAATAGCAACTGATCTTACCCATCTAGGACATCAACTTAATACGTACATTTATAGCTAGTATATAGGTAATGACATTTATTTATATCCATCTTCAGGGTGGTATCATTCTAAATATTTGATTATCATGTGGCCACCTCTATTAAATTAAATCATTGATATTTATGCTAGTGTATGTATGTAGGGAATATTTCAAGTGTTAATCCCCTAGCTTGAACCCCACTGTGATCATACACTAAAGTACGGTGACGTCCAAAGGGAAAGAAGATAGAGTAAAAGAGTCGCCAACAAGTTTTAAGAACTTGTAAACCGTTCACGAGGTGAAGATTACACCCCTTAACGATCCAAGAGATTGTCAACTCCATAAGGTCTTGAACCAAATAGGGTTCGGGGATAAAGGTACAAATCCAACCTAAAAGTTATTGGACCTGCCCTAATAATAGGCCTCTACTTTATTCTGATCGTATTCATGTGCGCTTTCTGACTAACATGCAATCAATAGGTTAACCCTAAACCTTTTTATCTATGTTGGTTGAATATTAATGCACAAATAAATCTATTATTGGCGATCACTTGAATTATAATCAAATTAACCCTAACAAGATTATTATTTATCTTATTAAGTGTGATTACAAGTACAAATTCTCTTTAAACATGCATAAAAGGCGTGATCAAGCAATAACAGTAAATATCAAGCAACATAATATAATCATCACAATAATAATAATAATAATAACAATCATGTTAATAATAAAGCATAATAATAGCAAGATTCTAGGCATGATACTAACAAGATTAATAACAAACCCTAGCATGTCACTAAACATTAAAGATCAAATATTTAGCCCTAACATGATACTAACAATCATAAATATTAGGAAGAACATAGGAAGCATCATACTTTTAATCATACTTAGTATTAAAGTTACCCTAGACATAATACTAGGAATATCATAATAACAACTAAACATGAACTCTATATCATAACATCAATAAAAAAAAACCATTAAAGTACTTACTTTGATGTCTCGTAACTCTTTCTAATGACAAAATACACACGTTAGTAACTTCAAGGAAAATAATAAACAAACAATTAAATTAAATAATCGAAAGAGAGATTTGGGACCAAACCCTCAGAAATTAAACCTTTCACGTCTAGGGCGAATGCAACTTCGAACATGGCTAGGTGTTTCTAGATCTAATGAATGCGGAATTTTGTATGTAAAAAGCTAGTTTAGAAAAGAGAGAGAGAGTAATCACGAGAATCTTGATGAGAGTTGGTAAGAATTATTATTGAAGAGAACTGGTTAAAACTGGTTAATGAAAACGGAGTTTTTAATACGTTATTTATAGAGAAAATCAGCCAAAAAGATAAAATATCAAAACAGAGTTCTGGCGCAAACAAAATGAACCAGCGCCAACGCTGACCCTGGCGCCAAGCGCCAAGGCTAGCGCCAGGCGCTACAGCTGGCGTTTGGCGCTGACCTGGAAATTCACGCGTTTTCTTAAAATCAGATAAAAATTGCCGTACAGGAGGATAAAATAGTATTTCCCTCAAAAATGCTCTTTGATTTTAATTAAAACTCTGAAAAGTCAACAAAAGTCAATTTATCAATGCTAATTGAATTAGGAATGAAAAGAACCTTCTAAAAGAATCTAGAAGACTAAAACCATTCCTAATTGCATTAGGAATGATAAATCTATATTAGGCCCTCCCCTAGATCATTGGGCTGCATATAAGGCTCAAATAGGGCCCAGTTCAGTAAATTGGCCATAACTTCCTCAATATTCATCGGAAATGGGCTTATAATATATCGTTGGAAAGCTCTTGTCAAGCCCCATCCAACTACACTGCTATTGGACCCATATCATGGACCAACCAAAATGGATTGGCTGTTTTCTTAAAATAAGTTTTCAAAAATAGAGAGAAGAGAAAAGAAATTAAAACTATCCGCAACACTAGACTTTCCACACTTTCACTTCATTCGATTATGATTTGACGCGAAAGGTACTCATCACTGGGTTTGGTTTTGGGGAGACACAAATGGGTGTCTACAATGTACCAAACTGATGATTAACATATTTAATTATTCATGTGCAAGGATTACATAAAAACAATGGAAAAAACACTATCTCCCCTAATCCTTGCTTATAAGGTATAAAAATAGTCCAACAATCTTTAAATCCATTCTCTTTTTAAGCCATAAATTCTTTTAGCATTGCATGTATCAAAAAAAGCAAAGTTATTATTTTCCTCTTGCTCCATTATATGAATCTTAATATTGAAAATTCTCAAAATTAAAGTATGAATACAATTTTCAACTAAGAATTTTATAATGTCATGCTTAATTTCTTTAGCTCATAATTTTCTTACTCAAATGAATAATATGTAGTCATGTTTGCAATTCTTATGAGCTTTTACACAAATTATAATTGTCATGTAAACATTTACCCTTTCAATCATACCATTCAATTCTCATTCACTTCTGGGAATAATTAAATAAAGTTGCCTATTAACACTCCTATAGAGTTTAGTATTAAAAACATTTACAATATTAGTTCCATATGACATTGTGTTTATAGAATCACATTAGTATTGTGAATGGTAGATTATATATATTTAAGCAACATACTTTAGAAACTAATAGAAATTTCTAGGTAAAATATGTATCTTCATATTATTCTTGAAGATTTGTGAATCTTATATTCATCTTACACCCAAGATAAGTAGTTATTTCCAATGATATCATCACAAAATCAAGTTTTGCAAGATTCAACATGATATGATTCACTACACAAAGCAATAGTGCAAGTTAAGCATAATATTTACACAGAATAATAATCTACACGAAGAGGTTACTACTTACTAGCAATATATAGTTTTAGATAATCTTATAATATGGGTGATGCCAAATTACTGATAAAACAGGTTACATAAAATTAATTAATAAAAATAAAATTCATTTTCAAGATACCAAAGTACATAAGAGGATTACACTCTAATAATGAAGTCTAACACTGATTATATAATCACCCTATAATTCAAACAATTTAACATTAATAAATCAAGATTAAAAAATAAGCATTAGTATAAAATTGATAGAATTAGTTCATAACTTTAACACATTCTTGTAGACTATCAAACTAACAGAGATAACTCAAGCAAAGTAATTTTAGTTTTAGAAATAGATGGCCACTTGCGAACACACATGAACAATCTGTGAGATTTTCATAGGAGTAAAATACACCGTTCAACTTCAAAGAGTCAATTGGGTTCTTCCGGTGGCAGTTGAGAAATCTTACAAGCTAAAAAGAAATCTCCATGAAGGGTATGGCCTTGGTGCTGAATTACTGATCAGGCACATTGATGATTGCTTCTTTACTTTGTATTAGGTTATTGCCAAGCAAGATAAACTAAGGAAGATATATACAATATAATCTATACTTTAGCACATTTCAAATCAGTTACATTAAAACCAAAGCAAGTGTACAAAACAATGAAAATCAAACATCACACAGTAATGTCTTATACCATGGTTTAAAATAATAAGGTAACAATGACAATCATAAATTTGTGATGCATTATCCGAGTTCGATAACAATGACAAATATCGTATAATTTAATTATATAAGGTGGTATTATGATTGCTAGCAAAAAGAAAGAGAGAATGTATGGTATGGTCAAATGGTTTCATAAGTGTAAAATTGTGATAAACTTTGGCTTAGCCTCCTTCATTCAAGAGCAGAATATTTATAATATAATATGCTTAGTTTTCTAAACCTCCTCAAAGTCGTGTACAGCTAGATAAACATAGGAAAATGTATCTAGTGAATCTAAATATTCACCCAACCAAATATGCACCTAAATATATCTCAGTAATAAGCAATTCAAGTTAAAACAGATCAATAAAATTAACTATACAAATTAGTAGTTAGTACTGACACAACACTCAATAATAGCTAAATAATGGGATCTTGCTAAATTATAGAGAGAATATGATAAATTGAATAAACTCAATCACTTGCCTTCCATTGATACGACCATAGCCAATATATAATACAAGGTTTCACTAATGTGATAAAATTAGGAAATATCACAAAGATCTCAAAAGATTATATTCTAGGCACAAAATATAGCAACTAAATATTATCATATAATTTCTTAAAATATAATATTCCCAATACCCCCCCTCAAGTTGGAGCATGGGGATTGTAAATGCCCAACTTGAAAAGAAGATGATCAAACTGAGACTTCCCAAGCGCCTTAGTGAAAATGTCTGCAAGTTGTTCCTTAGTGGAAACATAAGAAGGATCAATTAAGCCCTCTGTAATGGCATCACGAACAATGTGACAATCAATCTCAATGTGCTTCGTACGTTCATGAAAAACTGGATTTCGAGCTATATATAAAGCAGATTGATTATCACAAAACAACTTGATCGCCTTAGGGTGTTCAACACCCAAACTCTAAAGCAAGGCCTTCAACCATTTCAACTCATGTGTGGTTGAAGACATGCAATGATACTCAGCCTCAGAAGAGGATGTGGCAACTGTAAGTTGTTTCTTGGTCTTCCAAGAAATAGGTGATTTACCAAGGAACACAAGCCAACCTGTCAACGAACGACGAGTAAGAGGACACGCCGCCCAATCTGAATCACACCAACCCTGCAAAGTCAAGTCACTATCTGCACTCAACAAAATACCCTGTCCTGGGGTACCTTTTAAATAACGAACCACCCTGAGAGCTGCTTCCCAATGCTCAACCCGTGGCTCGTGCATAAACTGTGAAAGAATATGAACCGAATATGCCAAATCCGGTCTAGTCACCGAGAGATAAATCAATCGCCCTACCAGTCTACGATAAGACTCGGGATTCTCAAGTAACTCACCACTAGCAAGACTTAGCTTGCGGCTCTGCGCAATCGGAAAACCACTTGGTTTCGCACCTAATAGCCCTGCTTCAGAAACAATATCCAAGGTGTATTTTCGTTGACACAAAAACAAACCTGATTTACTACGAGCAACTTCAATGCCCAAAAAATATTTTAAAGGACCAAGATCCTTCATCTTGAAACAATCACCAAGATAAGCTTTGAACACATTTAATGCAGCGGAATCATTCCCAGAAATAATAATATCATCAACATAAACTAAGACATTAATCTGAACATTGCCTTTAGAGTATGTGAAGAGAGAATAATCAGAGTAAGACTGAATAAAACCGTACCCTTTTAGAGCCGTAGTGAGTTTTGCAAACCAACATCTCGGAGCTTGTTTCAACCCATACAAAGACTTTCTCAAACGACACACCAAACTTGAATCCGAACTCTCAAAACCTGGGGGTAATTTCATGTACAATTCCTCTTCTAGATCACCATGTAGGAAAGCATTATGAACATCCATTTGCTGAATTTCCCAGTTTTTTGAAACCGCTATAGCAAGGAAAGCACGAATAGTAGTCATTTTTGCAACCGGAGCAAAGGTCTCACCATAATCAATGCCTTCTCGTTGATGATTACCAAAAACAACCAATCGAGACTTTAGACGCTCAACATCACCATTAGACAAAAATTTTGTCTTGTACACCCATTGACAACCTAGAGCTTTCTTACCGGGAGGAAGATGCTCTAATGTCCAAGTCCCATTATCCTCCAAAGCCCTTATTTCTTCTTTCATAGAACGTCGCCAACCTTCAGATTTCATGGCTTCTCTAAAAGATTTTGGATCCTTTCCCAAAACAACAGCTGCAAGAAATTTGCGATAATTTACAGAAAACATGTCACAATTTATATAGTGGGCCAAAGGATAAGGCGTACCTGAAGGAGTATTAGATGACGGAGAGGAAGAAGACGGACTATTAGCAAAAACAGAATGTGTCACATAATCACGCAACTTGACTGATGGAATTTTCACACGATGACCTTTACCTAACACCTCCGGTTGAGGCTGCTTGGAGGTATCAAGTTGCTGCTCGGCCTCTGTGTTGCTGCTGTCGGGCTGAATACGAGACCCAGCTGTCGCTGGAATTCTAGCGCTTGAGGAAGCAGCTGGGTTCAATGGCTGTGGAGTATACCTTGCGCCCGTAGGAATTTCTGCGGGGGAAGCTGGAGCAGTCTGCTCAGCCGCAGGTGCACCCGCGTGTGAAGGCTGCGGTGTGGCAGTGGGCACTGTGTTGGGGGCAGACTGTTCGAAGGTCTGAGCTGCCTGTTGCTCGACATACATACCTCCATTAACACCCAATTCAAACTCACTGTCATATCCCAAAAAATCCTCATGTATGTCATCATTATTATCAGAAATTGGAGAAGTTATATTTACATCTTCCGGGGAACTAAACGGAAACACCCCTTCAACAAACTTCACGTCTCGTGACACAAAAAAAACTTTTGAATCAAGATCATACAATCTCCATCCTTTCTTCCCAAAGGGATATCCCAGAAAGATACATTTCCTACTCCGACTGGCAAACTTGTCCCCATTTGTTTTCTGATTATGAGCAAAACAAAGACATCCAAAAGTACGGAGAGCATCAAACAAAGGTGGTTTGTTGAACAAAATTTCAAATGGAGTTTTATTTTGTAACAAGGGAGTGGGTGTACGATTAATTAGATGAGCAGCGGCAAGGACACACTCCCCCCAAAAATAAATAGGCAAATTGGCTTGAAACCTCAAAGCTCTCCCAACTTCAAGAATGTGTTTGTGTTTTCTCTCAACCCTCCCATTTTGTTGTGGAGTCCCCACACAAGAGGTTTGGAAAACAATACCGGTAGCACTAAAATAATCATGCAAGCAATTAAATTCCGTACCATTATCACTTTGCACAACTTTAATATTTTGAGAAAATTGCCTATCAACCATTGCAACAAATGCTAAAAACATTCGAAACACCTCAGTTTTATCAACCAACAAGTAAATCCAAACAGCTCGGGAATAATCATCAACGACAGACAAAAAATAACGAGCTCCGCACGATGAGACATGTCGATACGGACCCCACAAATCACAATGTATTTTCTCAAAAATCCTAGAAGCTCTACCATCACTTAAAGGAAATTTATCTCTAGGATGTTTAGCACGCATACATACCTCACACCCTTTAGCAAGATTATGTTTATTTCCACTGACATGAGGAAGTAACTTAACCACTTTTTCAGAAGGATGACCCATTCGACGATGCCACAACTCCAAGGTCGACGTAACTTCACCCACATCAACATGATTCACCGAATCTGAATTGCTAAAATAATATAGTCCGTCTCTCCTAGCTCCCGTTCCAATCAACTCCTTCGTTTGATCCTGTACAACACACATATAAGAGTTAAATTGGACAGTACAATTAAGCTCATCTGTAATTTGGGACACAGAAAGCAAATTACAACTCAAATTAGGAACATAAAGAACCCCGTTTAGGGTGAGCTTGTCCGGCAAACGAACATAACCAATTAAAGAAGCCAATACGGTGTCACCATTGGGAAGACCAACAGGACACTCAAAACCCTGCGTATCAAATAACCAAGATTTGTCTCCGGTAACATGATGAGTTGCCCCTGTGTCAATTATCCAAGAGGTAACATCAAATTTTCCTGTCAAAAAATTTTCGGGCATATGAACATTATCGAACAATCCTGTTATTGTCTCAACTGTAGTACTTGAAATGGCATTAGCACGAATCAAATTTCGTGGGTCTGGATGGTGCTCGGCCATGTATATGGTATTGTGATGTGTTTGTAGTGGAGGGAATGCATGAAAATCACAATTGGCCACCACATGGCAGCTTTTGTTGCAAATTTTATCTGATTTATCATCGAAATTGGTAGCTTTGAGTTGGGTAGAAGTTAAAAAATTCCTAGGTTGACCTTGCAACTCAAGGGACAACGGTGTATTGGTTGTAATTTCGAGATAATGAAGTGACAATAATGGAGACGTGTCTCCGACCATTGTGGAAAAAAAATTCAACCTGCTCTTGATACCATACTAAATTATAGAGAGAATATGATAAATTGAATAAACTCAATCACTTGCCTCCCATTGATACGGCCATAGCCAATATATAATACAAGGTTTCCCTAATGTGATAAAATTAGGAAATATCACAAAAATCTCAAAAGATTATATTCTAGGCACAAAATATAGCAACTAAATATTATCATATAATTTCCTAAAATATAATATTCCCAATAGATCTTAACTTGACGAAACATCAAGATAGCACAATCCATAAAAGTCTATCAGAATTATAAAGTACTTCATGACCCATCTTGAATTGCTTCAAACATTTACTACGAAACTTGCAAATAATTCATTATTCAACTTTATAGCATCTAATGGATTATTGTTGATACAAGAAGGGAAATTCCCTGTTTCTCATGGTGAGAAACAAATTTGTTTCTCATAATGACATTTTCGTGAATAAATTAACAACTTTTTCATACAAGAATGCCTCGGTGCTTATAACATTCATCAATAATCGGTTACTTCTATTCTATTTTCTTTAATTTGTTTAATTAATTATACTATTACATGTAAATAATTTTCTCAATAATATAGATTAACCAGTAGCTTAATGAAAGCATAACTTCATCCAATTCCACACACACATAGCTAATTTAATTGGACAAAAATTAAAATCAAACAGAAAGTTACATTCGGAATTTATTCAAGAAAAATAAAAAAGAAAAAACCTAACCTGTATTTATATCAAAAATTACGTGCTATTGATTTCTTTTGTTTGTTTGCATAGTCGGCTTGCTTAATTGACGAGATTTGGTGTTGATTACGTGTTATAAAATAAAGTGAAAATATTAGAGATAAAGAGAGAATTAATCTAGGTGTTCTACTTTATATATATATAATATTATTTTTTTAAAAAAAATTCCATAGCACACACATGTAACTCGGATGGGTATAAAATACGAAACCGCAAAATCTCCAACATCAAAACCCCCTCTTTTTCTCTCTCTCTACATCTTCACTCAGTCAGTGGCACGCTCTCCAAACGGCGGGAAAACGGAAGTTTTTAGGCCGAAATTCTCAAATCTTCATCCCTCCAAAACACCCCCAAATCCCCAATTTCAAACCCTAGATTAACATTGTCACTCACAATTTCATCCTCATTTTCTCTCTCCTCTTCTTCTTCAATGGCGTTTCCTGCGTCGCAAAATTCGATGCAGGAAAACTGCCATGAACAAACTCACGAACAACAGCAGCAGCAGCAGGAACATTTACCAGATTCGCAGAAATTGGGGTGTGCTGAAGATATCGATAATCATTACGCCGGAACTCCAATTAGGTTTCTTCCTCTTCGCCATGTTTACTCCGCTACTTCTCCTTGTGTTAGTGCTAGTGGTTCTTCCAATGTCGTTTCCAAGAAAGTTCGAGCTCGAAAGCTAACCCTAATTGACGACTGCTTGGGCGATCATATTTGTCATCAGTTAGAGGAAGGGGAGGAGAAGGAGGGGATGAAGGAAGGGGTTAGTAAGGAAATTAAGGGTGAACCCTTATCGGATTCGTCGCAGGTGATCCGGGTTTATTCTCGCCGGGGAAAGAAGAATTCGTCGTTGCAGCGTTGTGATTCCAAGGTGGAGAAATTGGACGGTGAGGGGGAGGGAATTGTGGTGAAAGAGGAGCCGGTTGAGGAGGAGGGTTTTGTTGGGGATGTGTTTGTGGGGTTCCCGAATAAGAAAAGGCGACTCGGGAATTCGGAGCTTGTGAAATTAGGGGTGGATTCGAGTGTTTTGTGTAGGTTGAATGGCCCCAGATTGAGGGAATCGCGGTTTCAATACAATGTAAATACTAATAAATCTGCTGTAAAGAAAGGGAAGCAAAATTCTTCGGCTAATCAAAAGAATAACAATGATTCTCGGGCAAAAAAATGGTTTCTGTATGTTGTTTGTTTTCTAATTTGAGGCTTTTGAGATCATAATATATTTATGTGTTTATTTATGTTTTATGAGGATTTTTACATTAGTTTGATTTGAACTGTATTATGCACCAGGTTAACTTTTGATGGTGTTGATCCTATGGTATTTGATGGCTTGAAATGCGAGGCAAGTTGATTATTTTATTCCTTTTGTGATTTGATGAATTAGTAGGGTTGAATGAAAATGGGAAAAAAATATCTTGATTTTGTGCTTAATGTAGGTTTATTGGCCATTGGATGATGTTTGGTATAAAGGGTCTGTATCTGGCTATGATGCGGTATCGAAAAAGCACAATGTATGTTCTTTTCACTATTATTTGTTTGCTTTTTGGTCGGAGTGTTTTTCATATTGGTTGGAGCTTTCTGTAATGCATGTATACAAATTTAATTGCAGATTAAGTATGAGGATGGTGAAGAAGAAGAGCTGATTTTATCACAAGAACAGATAAAATTTTATATGTCAAGAGAGGAAATGCAGAACAAAAATCTTAAAGGGAAAGAATATACGGCTGACGATGATCCTGATTACAGTCAGTTGATGGGTCTGGCTGCTAGTGTAGATGAAAGTCGAGACCTTGAGCCTGGGGATATAATTTGGGCAAAACTTACAGGTGAGTAAGCTACTAAGATATATATGAAACAGTATGAGCAAACTGGAAAGTAAGGAGCTGTATTGACTTATGTTATGTCCTTCTGGACTTCATATCTTTGATGGATCTATTTTGAACGACTAAAAGGTAGTACCTTGTGTTGAAGTGAAGAGAAGAAGCTTGCATTTAAATTTCACTGTCACCATTTTGTATTATGTTGTTGTAGATCATCTCGTGTATACAGTTTTATGCTTACAGTATTATAAAAAACACAAGTTTGCACAGCGTTACGTGAAATAGTAAACAGCTGCTGCTGACCCTTCATGTGCAAACATGCATTCTTGTTATTTTGTGTTAATTTATCTTCTTTCAGGTCATGCAATGTGGCCGGCTGTCATTAGTGATGAATCACTCGTTCGTGACCGCAAAGGATTGAACAACAGCTCTGGAAAAAGATCAATTCCTGTGCAATTCTTTGGAACTCATGATTTTGCAAGGTTGGCTTTTGCTCTTTTTCTAATGATTACTTCCTCCGTTTCTAAAAAATTCTAACACTTTGACTAATTATGTGATCTTTTTGGGCAAGGTGTTGCAATTTTTTTACACGGAGGAAGTAGAATGTAGTTTGCAGGAAATTTTTGTTGTTACTGAGTTAATATGTTCCTAAGAATTTCTTGTTGACAATCAGAATACAGGTGAAACAGATAGTATCCTTTGTAAAAGGACTGCTTTCTTGTTTTCATTTGAAGTGCAAGTCCACACGCTTTCTTCGAAGCTTGAAAGAAGCAAAATCGTAAGTTTTTGCTAGTTCTCTCTCTCTCTCTCTTATTTCAAGGGTAGTTATTAAAATCCCTTCTTCTCTCTATCTGCTTCTGTACCTTTAGGGCCACAAAATTTTTTCTTACCAACATAGTTCATCCTTATTAACTGACTATGTCTTGCTAACATGGCCTGTTTTTTTTTTTTTTTGATACAAATGTATTAGGTTGTTGCATAATTTATGTACGACTACGTTATGCCTATCTGTATTGTACCTTGATTACTTGGTGTATTAATGGTAAATCCTGGAATTCAGAAACAATTGATTTTAAAATAAATACATGACGAGATAAATTTGTCTAAAAAAAAACATTATGTGGCAAGATAAATTGGTCCAAAGAAAAAGAGAGTTGGTTTTAAAATAAATTTCTTACCAACGTCTACGGTGTTGGATGCACCAAAATCAATTGGTAACCGTTGACTTATATAGAGAAAATACCTGTATTTTAGGGGTACAGTGGTCTTTTTGATCTGGTTAGCAAGGCTAGTGGAGTAAATTCACTATCAAGAACAGTACTACCTCAATAGATACTAAATTGCATCGTCAGCATATATCTGTTTTCTCCCAAGTAGTTTTGTAGAATGTTTAATTGTGCTTTGTGATCTGATTAGGTGGCTTTATTTTTGGAAGTTCTAATTCCACATATAATTAGCTAATTCCACATATAATGAGCTAAGTTCTAAGTTGTATGATATCCATTTGTAGGACTACTAATTACTGTAGAAGAAAACTAGTCCTGTGTTTTGACAATGAGAGTTGAGAAATGCATATCCATGCAATCCTCTTTTGATTTTGTTAAGATAGGCTTATCTGGAGCATCTTTTGACTCTATTGCCTTTTCTGTTCAATTGGAAACCTTTATTGAGTTTGGAAGCATTTTAAAAGTTCTAGTGTAGAAGGAAGACATTTGCATCATTGCTTACTATCTCCTGCAGGGAGTGGATGTATTCCTTAAGAAGTTAAGAGTATTGCAATATCATTACCTTGCTGCTGCCTATTCTTCATGCCAAATTCCAATGGTCTAATATTTGACCTTTTGTTGTGCTGCATCTGAATCATATGGAAAACCTTCAATGTAATTTTTCTCTTAAAAAAAGTACATGATCGCATTATTGTTTCTTGCATCATTATGTGGAAGCCTTATTGGGCTGTATAATGTTGCAGTTCTATCTGTATTCTGCATCTTTATCTAGCTTACTCATTAATTTTCTTGATCCTATTAGGGGTTATACTTGTGTTTTTACTGCATTTTAGATGGTATGAAGTGGGAATCCTGTTTGGTACTATGTGTTACGTTTCAAATTCTGTAAATTATATCTTTTCGAATACAGCCTGATTATACAGAGTAACTCTGGTTGTGTATGTTAATGTTGTTCACTTTTATTTTATTGTTTTTTTTTTCTTTGAATTTCCTCTTTTAAGGTAGAGGTCAAGTATGATTTAGCTAAATAAATGTTTTTTCTTAGATTAAATCTAAATTTTAGGCTGAAAATACTGGCTTGTGATTGTTCCCTCTGTCTTGTTTAGATCTTCTCATAGCACCAAAGTACTGATACTTAAGATCTCCTTGTCTACTGATGATCCTCTTGCTTCTTATCATTAGTTAGTTTCCTTATGTAGGCTTTTGGTCCTACTTAATGAGACATTTAGTAATCATACTAAGCTTGCAGACATACTGTTCTATCAGGTACTTGACGGTGCAGAAACTTCCTAAAAGCATGTTGAACATGCGTGTATCCATGGATGTTCAAACTGTTGATTCAGATGAAGCTTCAATGAAGGATGAGGTAACTACTGATCCGTATAAATTAATTCTGTCGGTTTACTTAGCATCATGTCAGTTGGTTTATTTCTTATTCAAAGCTTTTGAAATGTGGCATGTTAATCTTAACATTTTTGATGATGAACAGGATCGTATAGTATAGGTGATGTAGTATTAAAATTACACTCTGCAGAAGTTGTACACAGCAAAACAATGTGTGAATATCTTGCATCACACTAATCTTTTATGGTTTTTGTCAAAAGTTTTTTTTTTTTTTTTTGAAGAAATTAGTTGTATTTAAAATTTTTTATTTTGGTTATGTCTTCTTTAATATTTGAATGCAACATTTGAATGAATTATGATTAATGTATGGTATTGGCAGGTTTTTTCATTTTCAAAAGGGCCAATTAAACTCCCTTCACGTAAATCATTGCCTGAAAGGTTCCAGAACATGCCCAATGGTTATTGGCCTATTCGTATTAATTGGAAAGATCTTGATAGATGCAATGTGTGCCACATGGATGAGGTGAGGAATTAAATCATTAAATTCTTAATCTATCCACCCTCTTTTATTATCTGTCTCAATGTGGTAATATGCTGTTGTTTTTTATATAGGAGTACGAGAACAACTTGTTCCTGCAGTGTGATAAATGCAGAATGATGGTGAGCATCCATTAGATTATCGCTTTTCCCTTTGACCATCTTTATTTCTGGCCTGATACTCCTAATATGCATGTATTTTGCACATAGTCATTGGCATATGTCCATGTGCTTGTTCCGTTAGAGGGTATGCCTGAAATTTTTAGTAAGATTAGAAGGTTGTTTGACTCATGGGGATCATTGAAGCCAGTGGCGGATCCTGGATTTAAGGAATAGTGTGTCACCAATGTTCACCGACCACATAACAATGAATAACAAAGGCATGGATAAAATATACGAATTATAAATTGAGACTTATATATAGCTCACAACATTTCATATTTTGATATCTATCGTATATACTAATTCCTACTAATTTTTTTTTTCCGGCAAATATCAATTGACAAACAATTTCAGTGCCAATCAATTTTTTCCGTATCAGTTGTAAATTAATATTTGAGAAATTTATAATTTATAATTTTACTGTAAGGCTGCTGCTTTTAATCCTTTTATTTTGCTTTCTATTTCGTTGTCTTTTAGTTTTGCTGCTTCTATTTACTAGTTTAACTTGTTTTGTTTTAGGGCCTAGCCCCTCTCCTTTACCTAAAAAAAAAAAAAAAATTTTTTTTTAAAAAATCATCAACTTAAAACAATATCTTTAATTCTCTGAATGAAAAGCACAGTAAACAGCAAATAATAATTCAACAACAATGAGCAATTAGATTGACTATTTAATTTGAAAGGAGAGGAAAGAAGGAATACCCTCTTAGCCTGTTCTCCCAATCTGCACCACCATGACCCCCATCCCCTCGTTCATGGCACCACCGCTGCAACCACCACACATCCACCGCAAACTTCTGTAAAAGCTACGGCTTTTGTGGTAGGGTTCTTTCTCCATTATTTCACTTATAAACTAGTGTTCTTTCTCTTCTTTATATTTAACTTAATCTGCAATTTCATCAATTTGTTAATTGTCATACCTGAATTTTACTCTTCGTTTTACAAAATACTTCGTACTATTTATTCACATCTTCTCCTTTTTTTTTTTTTTTTCCTTTTAGGGACTTCAATTCTTCAAATGAATTTTCATCTTATATGAAATATGAATTGGTGGTTTTATTTATTTCTTTATGAATCAGTAAGAGTGGGTTTTACTGACTTGGTGAATTGGCATGGTGAAAGGAGAGAGGGCGTAGAAGAGGGCCAGAGGGGTATTGTTAAAGTAAGAAAGAGAGTTTGGGGAATTGAAAATGTTTTTGGTTGTGAGTGTGGTGGGGACCAAGACAGAAAGATGAAAATTTAATTTACTAGAGGTGATTATTACTTACCGAGGTAGTAATTTTTTTCCAAAAAAAGTGTCACTTGACACACTATGACCATAAGTGGGTTCACCCTTGGTTGAAGGTGGTGTTGATATTGCATAGTGGAGATGATTGAGATGGGATAGGGGAGGTAGAAATTTTTATGTTTGAGAGGGGGGGGGGGTGGGTGGGTTTGGGGTATAGGTTCGGGGTATAGGTTCCCTGTTACAGGGGTATGTATTAACCCTTACTGAATTTTTATATTAATTCCAATCCCAAAAATCTGCATGATATACCCCCAAAATTGTTGTATCAATTATTCCTCATTCCAAGCATACCTTGAGGCCTGAACGTCTCTAGTACTCATGGAAACTATTTTGAATTGAAAAAAATTTTGTGATAGCATGCTTCTTTCTCAGGTTCATGCCAGGTGCTACGGGGAGGAGTCTGTTGATGGTAGACTTTGGTTGTGTAATCTGTGTCGAGTTGGTGCACCTGAATCTACTCCACCTTGTCGTCTCTGCCCTGTTGTAGGTACATATAGCTGCATTGAAGATGGTTAAATAAACACATGACTGTCACATATTAATTTTGTAATTGATGCCTTATACAGGTGGAGCTATGAAGCCCACAACTGATGGTCATTGGGCTCATCTAGCTTGTGCTATCTGGATTCCTGGTTCGTTTGTGCACTATGTGGTCTTGCTCTTTCAGCATTTTTTTTCTTCCTATTTGACCATATTATAACCCCTTACAGAAACGTGCTTATCTGATATCAAGAAGATGGAGCCCATCGATGGCGTTAGCAGGATTAATAAGGTAGTTAGTGTTTGTATGTATTTGCTTGCTTTGTAGTATGGATGCCGTAATGCTTTTCTACTGCTAACTTTCTCTGAGGCCTTTTCCTTTTAGGACCGCTGGAAGCTCATTTGTAGTATTTGTCATATCCCTTATGGAGCTTGCATCCAGGTAAAAGCGGTTTATGCTGTATATTTCAATTATTATTAATCATATATGTTTGTCTTCAAATTTTCTAACATTTCTAAGTACTGAGTAAAATATTTTATTTTGTTGAAAATGAGTTGGGATTACTTGCTTCATTTTCCATTTTGGGCTGTCCCAATTTGCTTGCCCTGTTTCCTCTTTAGAATTTTTTTCCTCTACTTTTTCTCTTGGGTTGGGTTCCATGCTTAAGCTATTTGTTTTCCTCTCTTTTTCTCACCTGAATGAATTCCTCTGCAAATGGCTTTAGGCAACTGAATTGAGATGGAAGGAGTATTCCTTTTCTTTCTTTTCTTTTCTTTTTCTTTTTTTTTTTTTTTTCTGGTAATTTTTAAAAAATACACTACTTGAGATTGTGGGAATTGAGGCAGCTTCAAGACAGCAGGCTTAAGTGTTAAGTTGTTATGCGTCTCTAAGGAATGAATGGGTTTTTTTTTTTTTTTTTTTTTTTTTTGTTTTTTTATTCTTTCTGATTTTGACCTCGGAAACTTACATTTTTTGTGCAACGCTCAAAACAAGTACGGGAAATATACTGGTAAAGTATCAGCTATAGCTATAATCTAGTGTGGATCCTGCATTAATTGGATCTGTGGAGTGCCGACTGACTTCCCTTAGGAAGCCATTATGCTAACAGGGTAGTTGATCACTTATCTTTCATTTGATTTCTTATGGATTGGTGAAAACTACTAATTAGTAGTAGAAGAACGAGTGGGAGAGATAGGAAAAATGGCTCAGTTAGGTGCTATGTTACACGAACATGGGTATGGGTGTTAGGACAAGAGTATATATTCTAGTGTCGGACCCAACAAAGCTAGAATTTTACTTCATGGAGACCTTGTCGGCTTTCCCTAATCTAAGACACAGGCACGGAGATATGATGATTGTTTTAATAATAAAAAAACAAACTGCTGTTGAACTGTAAGAGAAATAGGTGGATGATTCAGGAAATTTGCAACAGAAGACAGCTTTTTGACTGTTGTACTATTCACAAGGTTGATAGGGAATTGGTGGTAGATGCTCATAACCGGGCTCAGCTAGCAATCCGTCTTGCGATTACTTTTGAGGATGATTTGTAATCCCTCCGTTTTTTTAAAGTGCCCCATTGGAGTTTTGGCACTATTTATTAGGCCTACTTTGACCAATGTTTGTGAATTATAAGAAAAAAATACTCTTGTGGGGTACTTGTTGGAATTGTCTGAACGAGTAGATTATTAATATTGAATTGTTGTTTTTTTTGAAGAAAAAAACATTGGAAAATGCTATACATAGCTCTTAGGGCTACATATAAGCATTAAATTTACCCTTGAAAATCGTAAAAAGTTAAGAAATCATGAAAATATAAACACTGATTTACGCGTGTTTTTTTCATGAATTCCTAATTTTATACAATTTCCAAGAGTATATTTAATGCTTATATATAGCCCTTAAGGCTACATATAGCATTACCCAAAAACATTAATGATTACATTCTTAAAAAAATAAAAAATAAAAAAAATCAATTGTTATAATTTATAGTTATTGATAATTAAAGATATTATTGGTCAAATTATTGCATCGGCATGTATGTCATGTCACAATGAGGCACATATTAAGAAAACAGAGGGAGTATTTAGTTTATTTTGTTTGTTTTCCAGACGTCTAAATAAAAAAGTATTAGAAATTTAATAACAACTTTCATGACTACATGATACTTTTTCTCTTGGAAAAGGTTACCAATGACTTGGATAGTTTATTTAAATGAGAAAAGAAAGGGAAAGTGCAGGTGTAAATACTAAATAGTATGAAAACAGAAGAAAAAAGTATAATAGTAAAAGTTACATTTGGGTTTCTAGTCTTTCCACTTTCTCAGGCTTTATCTCTATTCTACTAGAAAGAGAAAGTTGAACAGACTTATTGTGGAGTTTGCAAACAGCATGTCAGTTCCTACGGGTTCACCAAGCCTCATGACTCTAGGAAGACCATTGGTGTAATTTATCCCTACTTCCCTACTTTATAAAAATTATTACTATACTCTTATGAATAGTGTGTCTCCAATTATGCCCGTAAATATGTTATTTTACATATTTGCCCCCATTAAAATTTTGAAACCTTTCTTCTCTCTCTTCTGTGGAGCTCGGTCTGGTTCATCTTGTCTCATGTCTCAATCACGTTTCTTTTATTCGTTTTCTCTTCCTCCAACTCCTCCATGGCAGACCCTCTCATCTTTCATCATCTAATTCATTTTCTCTTTTTATTTTATTTTCACTTTCTAGCCAAGTTTTTTTATTTTTTATTTATTTTTTATTTTTTTATTTTTAAAAGTAAATCTACAATTAAGTTGGGGTAAATTATGGGGTTTTTTTAATGAGTCGGAGGTAAAAATTATGGCTATGGCCTTGCTTGACAATTGGCGTTCGCTGTCGACTGGTTTGATTGGCTGGCTGTTTGTATTGGTTTTTTTTGTTGGCTGTTTGACTTTTTATTAGTCTAAAAACATGTTTGGTAAAATTGGCTGTTTGATGTTATTAGTAACTTAGGTAGCCAAAAGCCAAAAGCTACTCTTCTCCAAGTAACTTTTTCATTTTGGCTTAAAAGCGAGGCTGAAAAAGCCATTTACCAAACACAAATTTTGGATGTTTGGCCAAATGAAAAAGCCAAAAAGCCAATGAAAAGCCATGTACCAAACAAGCCCTTTAATAGCCTGCAGCCAACCGATGTAGCTTTTCTCCCTCTTACTGTTTCAATTCTTCCTGATTCATACAGATTTGTTAATTTTGAATGGAGAAGTGTCATTGTTGTTCGTTGTTGAAATTAATTGAGATTTCATTTTTAGGCTTTGGGTGAGGGGGTTGTGAAGGTGAGTAGTGGGGCTGGGGTGTTGTCAACAATCCCTAACAACATGAAAAAGACTATTACTGGAAATTAGTGTGATGATGAGATTTATGCAATGCGTGAGGAATGTTCTATAGATCCTAACCACTCAAACACCCTATTTTACCTATTGTCTATCTCCTTTAGTCCTGTAAATCAGTGTGATGAAGAGATTTATGCAATGCGTCATCACTACCTCTTTATATTTCTCTAAGTTCCCATTTTCCCCCTTTACACCGATTCATCTCCCTTATACCCTCTAATTCTTCCATATCATTAATATGATGACCAAGAATCACACTCGATATGATATTACTGACCAAATTCTTAAGGTGTGTTTTGAGTGCCTATTTAAACTCTCCACCAAGATTAATTTAAATTTAAGGGAGAGAGACGGGCTGATATCAAAACAATAGATTGTTAGCAAAGTTAAGGAAACTATATCCTAATGTTGGCTTACTGAAAGATAAGTAGCCACCAATGTTGCATGAAATGATTAGTATCCCATCACAATGAAAGTGAGATTTAAAGTGAGATATCAGGTAAAGTTGAGCACAATTTTCTTATATTCTAATATATATTTTGTTAATGTGTTAATTTCTTTTCTAGCTTTGTTCAATGTATCCCATCTGCTAGGACATAGCAAAAAGGTTGGACTACAATACAAATTATGAGGGATTGACAATTGTTTGGCTTGAGTTTGCCTTAGACATCATTTGGTGATTGGAAGAATAGTTGTATATTGTGTACAATGAGCATTGCATAGCAAACAAGAATACACATTACATTCTAGCTATATATATAGTTACAACAAAATACCATGCAAAGGGCCATAAAAAATAACACCAACTACGAAAACTCTTCTAAAAGATCTAGCTGTATTGCGCGGTTTGAACCCTTAGTATTGTAAAAACACATTGGTCTGTTTGGATTTTACCCCCAAAATATACAGACCTAGGGCTAATAAACTAAACAATATACTTGAATTGAGTCCTTCCTCTTGCAATCTCTCTTTCTTTTGTCATACCATGTCTGACTGATCTTTGGATCTGGTATGGACTATGGATTCCATACTTGGATAGGTGTTGGGTCATGCCAACCTGGGTATGAATCTTAACTTGTTTCAAAGCAAGATAACATAGGTCAGGAATGGTGAAATATAGTGTAAGGAATGGTGAAATACCCAATTTATTGTATGACTGGTCCAAAGCGTCCACCTACTAGGGTTTAACCTGGATGAGACACTAGGGTTTAACTGGGATGAGACAATTTTGCTTCTGATTTTTTCTGAATAACTTTGATTGAGCTATTTGAATGAGGTGAATGTTGGGAATCATGGGATTGCTTAATTATGGTATGACAGTAACATTCACAGGCAATTTCTGCTCTACATGTTTCTGATGTCTCACCTGTCTTCTATGAGTGTCAAAGTATTACAATCTAGCGTAAGGAGAAACTTTGTGACTGTTTGATTGCTTTAGAGGCCATCTTGTTCTCTGTTTTTGTAGTTGGACTTCAATGGGTATCCTTATTTCCTTTTTTAAAGCACGGGCAAGAAAGACAAGCTATGGGCTACCGTTTTTGTTGTTCTTGTTGTTTTTCTTCCCTTGTGTCCCAATTCTTGTCTCTGCCAATTGACTTAATATTGCATTTTTCTTATAGACCTAATATTGACTCTTATTTGGAGGACATGTGTCATTTTTTTGGCGTTTATTATTCTGTTTTCTTACTATGAAATTTACAAAATTTTGGCCATTTGATTTCAGTGCTCTAACAACACCTGCCGTGTTGCATATCATCCACTCTGTGCACGTGTTTCTGGCTATTGTGCTGAGGTATATCTTACTTTGTTAGTTTTAGTGGTTGCTTTGTGAGGATGCTATTAGAAGCCTCTTCTGGAATGCTATCTAATTTTTTTCAACATCAGAAATAATATCTCATGTAATTTTACTTTTGCAACCTCTGTTGGGTATCATTTTGCTTAGCTTGAAGATGAAGACAAACTTCATCTCATTTCTGTAGATGAAGATGAGGAGGAACAGTGTATTCGCCTACTTTCTTTCTGCAAAAGACATAAGCAGCCATCTAATGACCGTCCAATCACGGATGAGGCAAATGGGAAAAAGTCTTGTCAGCAATTGAGCTACATCCCCCCATCCAATGAATCTGGCTGTGCACGCTGTGGTAGGTTACTGCATATCTGGTATCTGGAAATTATGTTTTTTTTTTGACAGTGAGTATTTGGAATTATTAAGTCAACTTTTTTTCTTTTTACGCCGTGCTTAAGTTTTGGATAAATGGGAATACAATAGTATCAAATATTAATGGCATGTATGCTCTCTGTCGCATTATGATGCAATTCCAAGGTATCAATATTATCATTATATTATATTTATTTATTTATGTCGAGTCTTATATTAATCCTGAGGTTTAGTGGCGTCAATCCAAGAGTTACGCATGATTAATCGAATTAGGGTTGTAGTAGAATTAGTAAGATTGATAAGATATTATTTTCTAATATTATTCGAAGATATATATTTTGTTATTGGGACTATTTATATCTTATATTATTTAATTTATCTTTTGGTTATCCTAATGGCATAGGATGTTTGCTTATAAATAGTAATTCATTTTCATTGATGATGTTAGAGAAGTTTTGAGTTATATCTGATCAATACGTATGGATTGTTTTAGCAAGAGAATACGTAGTATGATATATGTTGAGAAGGCTACAAATTTAGTCTTGGTTAGATTAAATAGCTTTATATCCCCGAATTTCTTGAAGTTTTCAAAAGAGCCCACTAAATTACTCATCTTATTACCTTAGAGAGTTGGAGTTTAAACCTTAGTTTTAAAAAGTGCGCCTAGGCGCAAGGCACAGTGAGGCTCAAGAGTTGGCGCCTTAGCTTTGTGAGGCTCAAAGACCTTTAAAAGGCGCGTGCCTTTGCATCTTTTTTCTAGGTTGCTTCTTGCGCCTTTGCGCCTTATGTTGTTAAGCATCAATAGCTATTTTGTAAGTTTTTCTTTTCTATAAAACGCTATGGGACTTTGTGATAGGCAGGTTAATTAATTTCTAAAAGGAAAGAAGAATCCATATCCCCCAATTCGATTTGAAGAACCCTAGCTATTGATCACATGGCCCTTTCACCTTATCACATAATTCCAATTTTACACTTATTTAATAGATATTATTTGTTTTCTATATGAATAAAGTGCACCTCACCTACAAAAGGCGCGTGCTTGCGCCTTGTGCCTAGGCTCCAAGGACTTTTGCGCCTTGGTGCGCCTTGCGCCCTTTAAAACTAGGTTTAGTCAAATGTGTAAGTCAAATTTGCTGTAAATTTTTTTACCTTTCTGTTATGTTTTAATGTGTTGGCGTGTTGCTTAACATCATATCTTTTTGTGGTGCTCATGTATTGGGTTATTTAAGTTTTTTTTTTTTTCTATGGTAAGGTTGTTTTCATCAATTGCTCTTTGATTTTCTTTTGCAATCATGAACAGAGCCTTATGATTATTCTGCCCGAAGAGGACGTAAAGAACCAGAAATCCTTGCTGCAAAACGTTCATTTTTGCTTAATATGCCGCACCTGGTTGGTTGTTACTACGTGCATGAGATTTTGGCTCGCATGGCAGTGGAGGACAATATGGATAATGGCTCCAAGTCAACTCCAGTGATTCAAAATGTATCTTCAAATCAGGAAGCTCTGCCTAGCATACTTTCGATGGCTGATAAATATAGATACATGAGGGAGACTTCTAGGAAACGATTATCATTTGGTAAGTTTAAATGTTCATGAGTTACATAGTTAACTTCATCAATGTGTTGATACCATGCTCAATCCCTGTGAAATATCTGCATTACTTATAATTTTGTATTCTGAAAAGTTCTAGGTATCTCATTCTCAATGATTTCTGGCAAGGAAAATTTATGTAGCCAATGGTAGAACTTGGATTTTAATCTTAGAGGAGGTGGTATAAGTTTTCCAGTCCAAATATCCAAGGGTTTGAAAGATAAAAAGAAAGGGCATCAAAGAAGCTTGCCACAAGTTTCAAACCTAGGAATTGGATTAATCTGTAGTAGCTGCTTTTGCTTGTAGGTCAGCTTGTTCTACTTATTAGTGATACTCTTTTGGCAAATATAATACTACCTCCGTTTTTATTTATTTTATTTTTTATATACTTGCAAAACTTTGACTTTTACACTATTTACTTGCTTCACTTTGTCTAGCTTTGATGATTTATATTTAAGTAAAAATATAGTCATGTGGGATCTTGTTAGATTCGTTTCAATTTATACTATATTAATTTCCAATGTTTATAATTTTTACATATTGGTAATTAAAGATATTAACAATTGAAATAATGCATTGGCAAGCGTGAAAATTGAAGTTTTGCAAGTAAAAAAAACGGAGGAGGTAAAAAGCAAGCGTTTCAAATATTAAGAAAGTTAAGCGGAAAAAAGGAGATAGGAAGACATAGTTTTTTAGCAAATCCCAGGCCATTTATCCTTTTTTACAGTTAGTACATGTCATTAATAATGTTAGTACAAATACATGTCATTCAATACCTAATTAAAGCTTTTTAATTTTGAAAATAAGATTAAAGTGTTTAGAAATAAGGCATGCATAAAAAGACTGTAGCCTTTTTTTCCTATCTCTCACCTCTAAAAATAGATCATGGCATCATTCTAACAATTCAACCTTCGATGAAAGTTAGTCTGCATAATTATACGTAAATTGAGGAGAGAGACATAGAGAGAAGCAATTCAAAGATTGCTGGATCGAAAGTTGCAAGTTCTCTTCCAACAGGAGAGCTTTAGTTCGTGGAACTCTTTTTTTTTTTTTGGCAATTGAAGCATCTCACTTTAAATGGTTTATATAGGCAACTTTGGCGAAGATAATCTTAAGAATTTTAATTTTTTACTACCTAAAAGTCAATTTTTTTTTAACATGTGATACTTTTGGCATTGATTCGGTAGTTGATTATTATAAATTACAATTTTTTTGCCTTTGTGGTTTTCTAACATGTTCTCTCATTGACATGATTATATCAAGATCACTATTACTATAGCCACATATTTTTGTCTTGTCATTTGGTTTATCTCAAAAAATTAATTAATATGATTTTTGGTTTGGGTCTGTTTGGTTCAGGCCAAGTAGAAGTAGGGTAATCTAGTTTTGGGTATAATTTGATTTGGGTTAGGTTATCTTAGGCTGGGTTACTTCGGCGACGTTGGACTTTTGGCCTACCTTTAGTTAATGTGTAAATTGTACTGTCAATAGTTTCTATTTATCCATATTGATTTAATTCATTGTTCATATTCCCATTTTGACCATCTTTGATTATCATTAAGGAAAATGGATCTTTTTAGATTTTTCATAATATGAATTTTCAATCTACTAACTTAATATATCATCTATTTATTGATAGAAAATTAAAATTCGTAATGGTCAAAGTTGTGGCATAGACAAATTTGCCAAATCAATGAGGACAACCAGGAAAATGGAGAAATAATTCATATAATCATGTGTGTAGTTATTTTATGTACTAGAGTAGCTCTTGCTATTTGGTATTGCTTATGATTGATAATTTGTGAAGGTCTCTGATGCCTTATGGATATTCAGCGCTAAGCATGTATATGATGTTAAAATACTTAAGTGCGTGAGCTTACTATTTCCAATTACAATTTGTATGTTTATCTGTTTGAATAAGCTTTTGGATGTTCCTTGACTTTTTACCTTGATTTATTTTTCTTTGTGATTTATATCAAGACTACCTGGTCATCGTGACATGAAATTCTTAAGGTATTAATTTGTGTGCTAGTTTATAAAGGTTGGATTTGTGTAGATTGTGTTAGGACACTGACAGTATTTTTTTTATTGAGAATATGTAGTGTTGAACTATATATGTTTTTTTTTTTTTTTTTATTTTTTTTTTATTGTTGTTGTTTTTGTTTTTGTATTTGTATTGATTGCTAGTATTTTTATGTAGGAAAATCTAGAATACATGGATTTGGGATCTTTGCGAAGCAGCCACATAAAGCTGGAGACATGGTAAATACACACCCATTTGTTGTAGCCTCTTCACTTATATAAAAGTATAGCTGGATAATTTAGTCACTTGTGTTGTTTGATTCAGGTGATCGAATATACCGGTGAACTTGTAAGGCCGCCAGTGGCTGATCGAAGAGAACACTTAATATATAATTCCTTAGTTGTAAGTCAAATTTAATCTTTTTACTTGTACACTTTGATTTAATTCAAGTTGGCAATTATTTGTTTGTATGATGTTGATCATCTTGGAAACAATATTGACGCTATCATGGCCACATGTTGCCATTTGTGTGGAATTAGCTATGATTCTGAGCTATCACTGATGTATTATTCTCTCTTCTGTTTTTGAGTTTCCATTGTCTTAATCTATTATTTGTTACTAGTTTTCTTGAGCTTTGCGCCTTTATAGCCATTTTCAATTGTTAATTACTGTGAGATTAGCGTCAGTTTGACTGATTTTCAATGCAGGGTGCTGGGACTTATATGTTCAGGATTGATGACGAGCGTGTCATTGATGCTACACGCGCTGGAAGTATTGCTCATTTAATAAACCATTCTTGTGAAGTAATTATTTTGTCCTTTCTTCTATGCAATGCCGTCCAGCTCATGGGAAATTTCTTATTTCTTCTTGGTGCTCTTTGCTTCTATCTTATAATTTTCAAAATTATCACATGAAACACCAATGGCAATAGACTGGAAGTGTTTTATAAGTCTAATTTGCAACATGTTCAATTGCTATTTGTGTTGCATCATTCATAAGTTTGATAAGATTTTATTCTCTATATTCATTTTATTTATTTTTTAAAATGTCACTAGTCTATCCTTTCTGTTTTTTGTGTTGCTTTTGTAAACATGTCAAGTTACCAAATGCCTAAGTAACAATTAATGTATTGAATACATTAATTGTTACTTTAAGCAAATCACCATTGAATGCCTAAAGTAACAATTATTGCGAATACATTAATGGTTTCTTTAGGCATTCAGTCACCTGGCATGTTTACAAAAGCTGGTTTAAGAAATATAATAAACGGGCCTTGGAAAAAAGGAGGCTTATTAAATTTTTTTTGATAAATATGTTTTGAGGTTTTGAACATTGGAAAGGGTTATGTGTTTGTTCTGTAAGCATGGTGATATTGTTTTTTTTTTTTTTTTTTTTTTTTTTTTTTTTTTTTTTTTTTGTTTAGATTCAGTAATGCCAAGAATGTTTTGTAATTTTGCTTTGTATTTTTTGCAGCCCAACTGTTACTCTAGAGTTATAACTGTTAGTGGTGACGAGCATATAATAATTTTTGCAAAAAGAGATATTGAACAATGGGAGGAACTGACTTATGACTACAGGTTTGACTTGTGAGCTCGTTTCTTTGCTATTCATCCTGTTTATTTGGCGGCCTGTAAGCTTGAGTTTTAATGATACAGGTTCTTTTCTATTGATGAGCAACTTAAATGTTATTGTGGCGCTGAAAGATGTCGAGGAGTAGTTAATGATATTGAAGCTGAGCAGCAGGCTGCTAAGCTATATGTTCCTCGCAGTGAGCTGATAGATTGGAAGGGAGAATAGGAGCTGTAAGTGAATGCACATACCAACTTTGTTTCTTCCCTTGTAACTTTTGCTCTTTGAGATGCTCTGGATGACGATTTTCACTTTTTAAACTGAAGATAAAATCTTTGAAGATGTTGTGACTTATCCTGCTTTCCATTTTTTTTTCTACTGTGTGGGTAGGGGAGTTGTGTAGTTGTGGAAGGGGAAAGAAGACACCTTGTGATTTTCTTGAGATGTCCCGTTCGATTATCCTCACTGTATTTTCCAGCTGCTAAATGTTTATATGTGTGCAAGTTTATATTTATTACCTTGAATAAGGCAAGTGCTGATACTAGTTTTTTTTTAGAAGCGGTGTAAAGGCATCTGTTACAATAATTCAAAAGTGTAGTTGAAGTTCAAAATAGAGATTTATGGTCAAATGAAGAAGTTCATCTGATATAGGTACAACATTGTGACTTTATGATTTGCAAAGAGACTCCATTAATATTACTTGGTGATGGAAGAGAATACATATCGTGAGTAATGGTTGTGACTTCTATTACTTTGAAGAATAATTAGTGTTTAGCTTATAGAAGTCTTTAAGTCTTGAGTAGCCTTTTCTTATGATTATGGGTATTGCTTGGTATATGTTTGGAAACTTCCAATGAATTTTTGAAGAGAAGTTGGACATGTTAGGGAGTAAAATAGTAGGATAGGAAGGAGACAATAAACAAAGATCAGAGATCTTTTGCAGTTTTGTTGGGTGATGTTGTTGCTGACTTGAGCCTATGGAGATGCCTGAAATGTTAAAATTTAAAAGACAACTGTATGTGGCTTGAGTATCTTTTTTTTTTATTAATTTTTTTACTATGTATATTTTAATGAGCTGTTGAACATTCCTTGTTCTGCATGTGGTGAGGCATCTTTAATTATCAGAAGAAGACAATCAATTAGCGAAGCAAAAAAATTGAAAAAGATTTAGAAGCTACCCTTATTTTTGCGGTTGTGTAATTATTGGCTTGCTGTGTTGTTAGGTATCTTGAATGAAAGCCTTCAGAATGGTTGAAAAATGTTATTTAGGATTGGGAATACTGAACATGCTTGAATGATTGTATCAAAGATCTATGTGGTTCAATATCTAAAGATGACAACAATCCTAGAATTTTTAGATAAAGAAGAACTTCATTGAGTGGAAACAAGGATTGTACTACTTATCAGACCAGTTTTACTTTATGTATTATCTATAGAGTTTGGCTGGTTGCTAATTAAGCTGTAGGATTTGGGGGCGAACAAGGATAGAAATGTTTTCCATCTACCATTGAGAAAATTCAAGACCTTAGTAGGTGGGGCCTGTACTGTACCGTGAAAGGCTGTTTAGGATTCTAAGATCTATTAAAATTAATGTGGAGACATGAGTTTTAATTTTATCTAGCTGGTGAGTTAATTGGTAATCTGTTGCATTTTTATTGAGTGAATTTGCTTCATTTGGCAGGGTTTATGTGTTAGTCAAATAAAACATACGAGTAACTTGATATGTATTTAGCACATTCTGCCCAAACAACACTGCTGTTGCCTAGAAATTATGCAGGAAGAGCAAGCGAAACAACTAGTGGATACGAAGTCTTGAAAATCTAATAAAATAGCAGGCCGTCTCATAGTGATAATATGCAGTTAGAATGGAACACAGGTGGTGGGTCCATTACTCCATTGCATTCTTTGTTGGCTCACCTACAAGAATGAACTGAGATTTGAGTGATATGTTTGACTTGTGATTTGACTTGTAAAGAAAAAGCTATAAAAACTTTAAATAAAGGGTACTTTGTTAATAGAGCTTATAGGCCATTGCCAATTTGCCATGGTAAAATTGTCGGTAATAACACTATCTTTGTCCGATCCTCTAAAAACAGACCTTTTGATTTTCCCAAAATAATACAACCTTTGATGGTTATCCTCTCTTAAAAGAATGTGACTTGATGGTAATCTGTTTAATAGGTTTATTTTGACACGTGCTGCATTGTGATTGGTAGAAATTTTAAAAAAAAATATTTACAAATTTTTATCTAATGAAATTTGATAAAGAAAAAAAAAAAAAAAAATCAAACACCCATCCTATCAAATACCTATATGTCACCGGCCCCCGCTTGCCCTGCCACCCAACCCCCCCCCCACCTGCCCGAAATCCTCGCCTAGCCTACCCTCCACTAGTCTAAAACCCCAACTCCCAACCCTCCACCAGACCCAACCGTCCTGCAACCCCGATACCCCACCAGACCGAAAACTCCACACTTACCCCTTCACGAGCCCAAAACCCTATGCCTCCACTAATTATGGCTTTTTTTTTGCTGTGGCAAGGTTAATACCTCTCTCCTCTTTCACTTCCCCGCCCCATGTTCTCTACCGCTGCCAAACAAAAATCTCACCCATTTTCTCTCTCCTCATTCAACCTTGCAAAGCAAATCTCTCTCCCCCTTGCAATTTCAGGCAACACCGCAACACCTCATTCATTTAATCACATTCGATGACTTCGTGGTGGTGGTAAGGATGGAGGAATGGAAGAAAATGGTGGTGGGGATGTGGTGATTAGATTGCGTGACTAAGGGGTTAGGGTCAGGTGGAGTTGGCTGTTAGGGGAAGCAGGTTTTTTAATTGTTTTTTTTTTAAATAAAAAATGTTTTTTAAAATAGAAAAATCAATTTATTAAAAGTGAAATAAAAATGTAAAATATAAATTCTTAACCAATCAAAATGCAATGCGTGTCCGGTTGAACCTATAAAACAGGTTTCTGGTTTTTAGTCTTTATTCAGATACCTCCAAAGGTCATATTATTATAGGATAATTAAAAGGTTGTTTTATATTTGTAAGACCGGCCAAAAGTCATATTATTCTTAAGACACTTTTTCCTTTGCGATGAAGGTTGTTGAAAATATGTGTTCTGCGTAAGGTTGGTGAGTATGTCACTCTAGTTTCATCTGCACCTGGATGGTTGCACAATTGCGCATCTTAACCATCTTCTTCTTTCTAAATTGACTCCTACTTTCATTTTTTTTCCTTCAGATTTTGTTGTTACAAACTTGTTCCCTTGTAAATGACATCGTAGCTGATACATCTTCTACTTCCCTTGTGCAGAAGATCTCTCCTGTCAATTGCAACCCCTCTGAGTGTCTTTCTGTTGGCGAGAGCATGTTTCTTTTCTACAATCTTCTCTGATCTGAGATTGCCTTGCCTTTTTTTTTGGCCAAGAAGAGCTATGGTTCTTTTTCAGTTTCTCACTGCTATACACAGATAGTGTTTCAGCTTCTCATGCTTTTCTCTATTTTCTTGCCCTCTCAGATTATGAAAATCAATGGAAGCCTTAAGTCCGTTCCTTTTATCTTTTAGTAATCACCTTTAGATCCATGACCGTGAGTGGCTTTGTATGTACATAGACCTTACATGTTTTTAATCTTTTAATCATGAGTACTAGTCTTATCATAGTTTGATGTGCTGCAACATCTTGAGTACTATCACTATTATGTGGCACATGCTCACCTATAATGTGGCTTATGCCATTTAGCTTCTCATTCAATCATGGTGGATTGATTTTCAGTTGCTTTGTGTTGGTAGCTACATGTGCTTCTAACTTATGTGCTGAATATTAAATTAAATTAAGCTGTATCTGAGTTTATGAATTGCAAATTTATTGAACTATGTTTCAAGGGTGATTTGTTCTAAGGGTGCCTCACACCACTATTGTCTATGTTTAGTCCCTATACCTTCTCTGCTGTATCACTTTAGTTACTAAGGGGCAACTATGTGCTTTTCATAGTTTAGCAGTAATGTCCCTGAGTTGGTTCAGGTGGCAAGCCATTTGATCATTGCATCAGTGGAATTGTTGTGTTTTGGTTTATGGTCCATCAATGGTAATGCAATTTAGAGGACCGAAGCTCTTTGTAAAGCATGTCTTTTTTGGCATGGCAAATTGACAACAATCAAAGAGATCTAATATGACTTAATGATATGTGGAGAATGAGTTCACTAACTTAGAGGACCAAAGCTCTTTGCAAAGCATGTCTTTTTTTTTTCCCCCTCTTGACTCTTGTCCTTGGCATTTGTATGGAATGTGTTGGGTGTGACCTCATTGTATCATATGTTTTTGTGACTTGGAAATTTTGGATGAACAAAGATTGAATCGTTGTAGTCTACATGATATCATCTAACAACTAGTGGCCTATGTTACTTGTACACGGAGGATTTTCGGATACAAAATTATTTTAAAAAAATTTGGCTTGACTTTTTGATTGGTTTGATGTGGTACTATGTTAAGAAAGAAAAAAGCGCAATGAAAATATTTTAGAAGTATAAATGATTACATTTATGGATACATTTATTTCAAAAGTTGTAAAACCTAATTTTTACTTATATTTCACAACGGATTGCTATTTCCTTGTTTCACGGTTGTTTGATTACCCATATTGCTTCGAACTTTTGACTTGTAACTTAAACCAAAACTTTTAAGTTTTAAGCATTTTACTCGTAAGTTAGTTTTAAAACTTTTAATTTTGATTTGGCTATCAAAATTTTTGATCTTATCGATACTAATATTGTAAAATAGGAAGTTGGAAGGACATTTTTCCTCTTCTAGTTTTATAAATTAATCTTTTTTTAATTTTTTTATTTGACCAAAATTCAATGAAACATTTTTATATCCCATGTATACTCTGAATTAATCATGCCTTTTCGAAGTATATTTCTTTTTCTTTTTTAATTTCAATCCCCTCTAACAAAAATAAACTAATATAAATTAATATAAATCTTCTTTTCTGTCTCAAATGCCTTAAAGTTCAATTCTAAAAAAAATCATAATAAACTAATGAAAATCACTTGTGTCTCTTGGTTCTTATAACTTTCAATATAAGAATTACATTGAAAATTAGTTTCTTTCACCTCGCCCTTTTCTTTGTTTCTTCCTTTTCTATATTGTTCCTCCTTTAACCCTCAATCTATAATTTTTATTGTAACTTTGTTTATGATTTATTTTAAGCTTAAGTTTATCAAATTTTTTCCGAAATTAGTTTTTATATTTAAATTTGATGATTTTATGTTTAATTATTTCTTTTTCGAATTCTCCTTTATATTTTATTCCGAATTTTATGTTTAGATCTCTATAATTTGTGCTTTGAAACAAAAGGTATGCATAATTTTTTTTTTTAAACAAAAGGTTTTTTTTAAAAAAAAAAAAAAGAATTTTGTTACTTATATTTCCTATACATTAACATTTTGGTTTTTATTTACTTTTTATATATTTTTTTTTCCAATTTGTGAACAAAATGCTTTTATTTTGTTAGATGTTTTTTGTGTTTAGTTATTTTTCAAAACAAATTGTTGTTTAGAATTTTGTATGGCTATTTTTTGAAAATTTATTCAAATTTAATTTTTCTTTAACTTTTTCAAAGTTAGATTTGTAGTTTTTATTTATTTTATTTTTGTTTTATGTTTCCGTTTTTATTTAAGAACACTTTTTAATTTAAAAACAAAAATTTGATTTTTGTAATTTAATCTTTACAAAGTTGTACGTGAAATTTTCTTTTATCCATTTTCTATGATTTAAACGAATTGTGTATTGAACTCTCATCTAGCTTTATATATATATATGGGAGGGATTCGGTGAGAATATGTTCATATGTGATAATTCATACTTATATGAGAACTGATTTAAAATTTAGAACATATGAGTAAAAATTTAGAACATGCGAGTTAAAATTTAGAACATGTGATTCAAACTAAAATTCTGAACATATGAGTAATAATTTAGAACATTTGTGTGAGTAATATGTTTAGAACATTTGATTTAAGAATTAGAATAAGTGATTAAAAATTTATAAAATTTGCTTTATGAAATTTTAAACATATGAGGAAAATTTAGAACATCTGATTTAAGATTTTGAATATGTGAATAAAAATTTAGAACAAACTGATATAGAATATAGAACGTGTGAGTAAAGAATTTAGAACATAAGTGTAAAAAAATAAAACTTGCGCTTTAAAATCTGGAACATATAATTAAAAAACTTAGAAAACATGTTTTAAAATTTAGAACATATAAATTAAAATTTTGGAACAAGTTATTTAAAATTTATGACATCAAACTTAACTAATTTATGGTTTAGAACATGTGAATACTAAATTAGAACATTTGATTTTATTTAGAACACCTAAAGAAAAGTTTAGAACATTAGATTTAAAATTTAAAACATACGAGTAAAAATTTAGAACGTAAAGAGTGTTCTCACATAAGAAAAATTCTCACGAGAGCCTTCCCCCCCCCCCCCCCCCCCCCTCTCTCTCTCTCTATATATATATATATATATATATATTATTTTTTTTTTCCTATGTTTAAAGATCTGCTATTTTTGTTTTATATTCAATCCTAATTTTTTCTATAATTTCGTTTCTTTTTTTCGAAAATCTAGAAAAATATTTTAATATTTATATGGATTTTCTTAAAGGAATTGGTTTATTGTTTTCTACTTTTCTTGGACTATATACAAAAATAAAAAAAAAAAATCATAAAAAACATTGCTTGTTTTTTTCGTTATTTATTTTTTTTGTTTTACATATTATTGCTTTGGTTATATTTTAAATTAGGTCCACAAATTAAATTTAAGGATTTAGATAATTTTTTAATTTACATATTAAAATAGGTTTTTTTTTTTTATTTTTTTTTTAATTTTTTTATTTTTTTGGTGTTGTGAAAAATCTTTTGTTTAAAAGTTGATGAACTTCGCTTTATTTTTTATAATTTTCTATAACTTTTTTTTTTTACCTTTTGTTATTCTTAGTTTGATTTTTTACAAAATTATCTTTTTCTATAGTTTATATTTTACTCTACAAGCAGATATTTGTATTTTGTATTAATTCTTTTGATGTTTTATTATTGTTAATTTTTAAATGGAATTATTTTTCATAAATATATTCGTTAAATTTTTTTTCTTCATTTTTATTTTTAAAGGTAGGCATAACTAGATCCACCCAAAAAAAAAAAAAAAAATTTTCTCTTGTTGCTTGGGCTAAATACTAGTTATCAATTTAAATATGTTACTCCCTCTGTCCCTATTGTCCCTATTTGATAGTCACTTTTGGACAATTTTCATGGGAATTAATAAACATGAATAAGAAGTAGCAAAAGTTCATTAAAAAATTTAGTAGAGAGGGAAAGTAATTAAAGTTCATGAGAAATCAAAATTTACATTGGAAAGTTAAATTTGCACACATATTTTTGCAAATTGAAGTAAATTTTGGTAAAAATTCAGGGGTCGTTTGGCTCACACGCGGTAATCAAAATGGAATGAACAAAGGGAAAGACAAGGAATGGAATGAAAATACGTAAAATTTTGTATGCCCTTTGTTTTGAAAACAAAGGGATTGAGACCCACCACCACCACACATCCATCTGAAGTCTACTCGTGTCTACTCGTCGGAGGTTGTCGCACCTCCCTCACCATTCGCCTCCCTTCTCCGGCCATCCCCGCCGGCGAGGAGGGTTGAGGTAGGTGCGAACATGGGCAGCGTGATACCTTGGGGGGGGGGGGTGGGGAATGAACTTAGAAGGATTTGGGGGAATTGAGGGGGTAAAGGGAAAAGGGAAAAATGACTATCAAACAACAACAAAGGGAATCAGGGTGCGAATACTCCCAACTAAACGACCCCTAATATTAATGGTACTTGAAAAAAGCAAATTTGACTAACATTTTGGGGCACCAAAAATGGAATAAGTGACTATCAAATAGGGACAGAGGGAGTATTAATTAAAAATAATAGTCGTAAAGCACTACTACCTAAGTTAACAAAATATAATTACTATTATACTTTTTTTTTGTTTAATTAAAGTAAAATATAAGTATCATTAAGTAGCTAGTTAGCTTAAAACATATTTAAATAATGAAACGAATCTTATGTGCATTTTTTTTGTAATGTTCAGTTATCACTTCTGCTTTTGTTTGCATTATAAAATTATATATATTTAATAATTAATTTAATCTTGTGATTTGATTTTATTTTTTACTCATTATTAAAACTACCCTCTCGTAGTTCATCCCCAACCAAGTAATTTATAATATTATTTCATATATGTTATAACATCATAATATTTTTTATTCAGTTTTTTTTTTTTTTTATTTCTTCTATTTTAATGATACTTGTTTGTATATAATCATATTTTTCTTCATATTTTGGCATTGTGTCACTTATCAATCCTTTTAAATTACATGTCATTTATTTATTGTGTAACTGTCTTTCTTTATATAACTACTATAAATGTTTTTAACTTGGTTTTATTCTAAATTTGCGTTGTGATAATATTTATATTTTTCAGCAATTTTGATATTTTTATTGCATATCTTTAGGCTTTCTTTTATCAACTAAAATTGTATGGTATTTTTTTAAACTTTAAATTATCTTTTGACTTTTTTTTTTTTTAAAAAAAACCCTTATTTTGTATATCATTTAATAATTTTCAACAAAACAATTGATGAAAAACCCAATTAAATGGTGGGGGAAAAATGCCCTAAGAATCAACATGTGTTGATATTGCTATCTAGTGTATAGTTATATGTTATAGATTGATTATTATGATAATTATAAATTTTTGTAGGAATAGCAAATTTATGTTAGTGGTTTGACTTTTGTATTGCTTTGTTGGAGTACAAAATTTAACTAATTATTTTAGGACAAAACAATCTGAAAAATTGTTTTTGTTAATCTATTTTTTGCTTTTGGCTTATTATAGTCTTGTTTTTGTTGTTTTTATTATTGTTGTTGTTATTGTTAGAGAAAAGCTATTTATTTCTTACCTATAAGATCTGTTTTGTGAAAATAACTTATTTGTTTTAGAAATAAACAAATATTATCGATACACTCGAAGATAATGTATTTCCTTTATATATATATATATATATATATATAAAGAAAATACTTTATGTGAAGTTAATTTAATTTCAAATTTTCACAAAAAATACATGGATCGATAACTATCTTGTTCACCACACAAGTTTTATCATGGTGCTTATCATAGCTATGCGCACCTTGATAAACCCATTCTAGTAGTTCTCCCAGCGAAACTTTCAAGTGTCTAAATGTATAAGCTCTCATAATGAAAGATACATATTGTTGGTATGGGTAGGGGTTTGCAAATTAGAGGTGAGCATATCCGGGTACCCGATCAAATACTTGGAACCGGTTAACACCGGGTCCGGAAAATTAAAACTGGTTCCGGAACTTGTGAAATCAGGTCCTAGATTTTTAGAACTGGTCCCAGATTCGGTGGGAACCGTTTCCAAAACCGGGTACCCGTTTAAATGTCAATGTGTACATAAAAATAAAAAAACCCAAGCTATGTCACATCAAATCACCACTGTCTGTAGCCGGTACAACCCTGTCTAGCTGGCCGTCAACCTCCTCAGCCACTTAGAAACTCAACCATCAGCACCATGGATGAATTCTTGATGTATAAAAAAAAACCTTGATCATCAAATTTTCAAATCAACTCATGTAAATCTAAAAGATTGTAGATCTACTAATTATTAATTAATTTTTTCAGAAAATGAAAAACTAAAGACGAAGTTCAACATTGATGGACAAGAAAAAGGCAAAGGGTTGAAAAGAATTATTAAAAAAAAAAAAGAGTAAGAAAACTGAAGTTTTCTAATGGTATTATTGTTACAAGAAGATGTATAAAAAAACCTTAATCATCAAATTTTCAAATCAACTCATAT
Source organism: Chenopodium quinoa (assembly GCF_001683475.1). Classification (NCBI taxonomy): domain Eukaryota; kingdom Viridiplantae; phylum Streptophyta; class Magnoliopsida; order Caryophyllales; family Amaranthaceae; genus Chenopodium; species Chenopodium quinoa. The sequence goes on along the minus strand of NW_018744616.1, from coordinate 3,196,689 downwards.
TAATTTAAAAGATTGTAGATCTACTAATAATTAATTAATTTTTTCAGAAAATGATAAACTAAAGACGAAGTTCAACATTGATGGAAGAAGAAAAAGGCAAAGGGTTGAAAAGAATTATTAAAAAAAAAAGAGTAAGAAAACTGAAGTCTTCTACTGGTATTATTATTACAAGAAGATGGGTAAAAAAAAGATGACTGCGTGTTTGTAAGTGAGTTAGGTTTAAGGTTAGTAGGATAAATGGGTTGGGCTTAATGCAAACTATGTAGTACATTTATATTTTATGGTTTGTATTAATAGTACGTGGTGGGCTAGGCTAAATTCAAGTTAAAGATATTTTAAACTTTCTAGTACCGGGCACCGGGTCCAAAATTCTAAGAATTGGAATTGGTACCGGCTATAATCGGGTCTTAGTTTTTGGATTTGGAATTGGTTTCGACGGGTCCAATTACGCGTTCGGACCTACCGATTCCTAACTAATTCCGAGTCCAGTACTGGGTACCTAATATTCATGCTCACCCCTAGTGCAAATGAATACTTAGACCTATGATCGGATCAAAATCAGACTTGATTGGACCCGATTGGATTGATTGAAATTGGTTCCTAATTTCACTACTACACTAGAGATTTCCTTTTCCCCTAATAACTTTTGATCATCCAAAAGCATATGTAATTCACGCTACATATGCTATTTTGAGATTTCGTTGTGATCCGGGTTCATCTCGAATTATTCTTGTTTTGACTAGAAATCGATCCATATTTTTATATGCATATCTTTTTAATTCCTTTTAATTGTTAACCTTTTTATTATTAATACAACCATTTGCAATATAAAATGTAAATCCTAAATTTTATTTGTTCGTTGCATAACATTTTATAAATTCATACAATATGATTATTAAATTTCCGGTTTATAAAATTTTGGAATTTTATAATTTTTGTATTTTATTGATTTTTTTATGAATTTTATAATTTTTGTATTTTATTGATTTTTTTTACTATAACTTATTTTTTTAAAAAAAATTAGGATTTTAATATTAAAATCACAAAAGCAGCTTTAATTGGTCAAAAGTGGTCCAAAATTGGATCATACAGTAATAATCAAGTTTGCACAAATATGACCTCGTCTCAATTCGGCCCAACCATAGTCATATGTATATACTATGTGTAGTACATCAAATCTCTGAAGCTATGATATGTGACCTTGATAACTTCGTTGCGCTTAAAAAGTGCCCACATATTTGGTCGAAGCCAATGGTATAGCCTTGTAATGAAAATTAATCACATATTCGACCATAGCCTATGATGTAACCCCATACCCACCTCTAGGTTAGGCGACTAACTTGTCACAAATTGATGTGGGACCATTTGTAACACCTTATCCCTTGGTGGAGTATAGTGTAACTAAATTTGTTTTTAGAACTAATAATTGTTCCTATAGAGTATTGACTAACCTAGGCTTGGTTCATGGTTCATGGTGACATTAGAATTTAGAAGGCATCAACGATTATTTGCAATGTGAGAAGGCGTAATTGGTGGTGTGTTTAGGCAAGGAGGCGTAAATCAAGGCATGTGCTTTACACAAATAATTTTTGTTGGAATATTTATGTTAATAGATCGATCTTGGTAAAGGTCCTCAACCACCGACTTGATGTGCATCGAGGAGGACTCACAACTTGCTTCACATACCAACACAAGGATGATCTTTGATAAGGTCTTAGTTAACAAATAACCGTAACTTTAAGGTCCCAAAATGCTAGTTTTTAAAATTTTTAATCTAAAATAATATACATCTTTTTTTTTTTTTATTATTTTTTATAATTTTTTTATGTCCTATTAGTAAATGATTGTTTATGCACAAATATATATATATATATATATATATATATATATATGTACATGTACATATGTATGTATGTACATGTACATATATATATATATATGTACATATAATTGAAATCTCTAATCTCATTTTAATTGCTATGTTGTGGTTTGATTGATCCATGAAATTAGATAAAAAAAACTTCAGTCTTATTCGTTTTTTTAATTAATAAAAATTAGATCTCACATGCATATCTTATTTTCGAAATAAATTGCATCTTTTGTTTTCATTTGTTGGAAAACTTTAGATGACATCTTTTAACAAAATATAATTTTATTTATTTATTTATCTTGAACTCTTTATTTTCATTTGTGAGAATATAGGCTCTATTGGGTAACAACATTCTAGATAGTAGATTAAGTTTTGCTCCCTTCATTTTCCTCGGCGAAACTATAGTTACGCAAACTATGGAAAGGTGAAATAGAAGATCCTTTATGTGGATAATTTTACTTTAAGGAGGAGAGATATAGAGTAGGAGTTTAATTAAATATATTTGGATATAAAGAGTAGAAGTTTGATTTAATATAACTGGACCCCCATGAAGTGAGGCTTTATATGATAAAAAATGCATAAATTATTGACATATAAGGAATAAAGTAAGAGTGAGGAGAACTTAGAAAGACGGATGAAAACGGAAAGTGAGTAGATTAGGAAAACGGAGGAAATATAAAATAAGTGTATGGCAAGGTGGTGGTTCATGTAGCGGGGTTAATGGTAGAGATACCATGTGACTAGCTTGTCTTGAAAGTAAAAATTTTAGTGTTCAAAGTTTGTAGGTTGTGTTTATCAAATTTGGTTACTTTTAAAACAATATGTACCGATTTTATTGTATTTTAATATTTTAAGCACTACTTTTATCAATTACTCATACTATTAACCACTACACTAATAGTTACTTTTTTTTTTTGTAAGCACAACACTTTCCTTTTGCGGCCTTTTTTGTAAGTGTATCACTTTACTTTTATGGTTTTTTTTTGTAAGTGAATCAATTCCTTCTTTCATCACATAAAAGGTAAAAGAAATATGTTATGGTGGTGATGGTAGTTTAAAATTTTAAAGGTTATCTTAGTTTTGGAGAATAAGACATTGTTGAAGTATTAGTTTCTCCATAAAAGTTTAAACAAATACATTAAAGGTTGGCACCACATGATTGATAAAAAATGGGGTGCAAGATGAGAGCAAAAGTTTTGTGTTTTAAAGGGATTTTTATTTATTTATTTATTTATTTTTATTTATTTATTTATTTTTTTTTTTTTTTGGCTTCTTTGGAGGCACTACCTCATTAATCGCAAGAGTTTAACTTTTTCACTGTTCATATATATACTTGGTATTCTTTGGATCAATATTTATTTATATTTTCATCATATCAACTTTTAATATTTCTTACTAATATATATTTGCCAATATTAATGGTCAAAGTTTTGCTTTGATACGTGTAACCACCAAATTATTGCCATTATAGGGGGTAGCAATTTTGATTAGTGCCATAAATAGAGAAGATATTAAGTGAGAGTTGGGTAGCAGAATATTGGTGGGAAATGAAGGATGAAGGCTGCGATATCATAATAGATTTATGCTAAAGATTGTAGAAAGGAATTGGAGAAGCCTTTATTATATTAGTGAGTTTCATTGAATAATTATGGTACTTAAGAAAGCACCATGGTTTATCCAAGGTATATTGCCTATATATAGGTGATTATAATGCAATTACTTTATTGATATCAATCTTGAGTGAGGTATATCTTCTACATGAATTTCAGGTGGACACAAAGGGAAAGTCCACTCTTGGAATTGAGTTGCAAGATGAATACTCATTGATTGCTTGATTGGTGGCTTACGATGATATTGTTTTGAGTTGATGATTTTTGAGAGAGGAGATGCATGATTGAAGAAAGGGAAAGTCCACTCTTGGAATTCAGGACATAAAAAATTATATATATACAAAAATTATACAAGTCACTAATGAATCTAAAATTGAATTTTTAAAATTATATATTATGTTTTACCAATAATTAGTGTTTGGCCTGTACGATGTCTTGAGTCATTGTACATGAAATCAAAATCGTCATTAAGTATCTGAATTATGAATGAATTAGCGATATAATGGTTAGATATTATATCAATCATGAAATTACACAATATAACCAAACTTTAAAAGAGAGATGTAATTACTTCAAAAAATGAATTCTGAGCGTTTTGAAGAATAATACGAAGTAGAAAATAAAGACTGTGTTAAGCTTCGTTCATTTCACCTTATTTTTCCTAAATTGAAATATTTTAACCAAATAGAAATTAGTTTTGCTGAACTTGTATTATTTTTATTGACCGGAAATTAATTTTATGAAACTGAAATTATTTTTTCCGGCTGAAACTATTTTTACCGATTTTCTAATAAATTTCTTCTTTAAATATACTGAATTTTACTGAATTGAAATTATTCTTACTGAACTAGACTTATTTTTACTGTAATGCTAACTTAAATTATATTTGCTGAAACCGAGATTATTTTGGTTGAACCAAAATTATTTTTTTTTACAGGTTTTCTACTATATTTCTTCTTTAAAGATACTGAATTATACTCAACTGGAATAATTTTTACCAAACTAGATTTATTTTTACTGTATATAAATTATTTTACTTAATTGAAATTATGTTTACTTAATATTATTTTCTTAAGATGAAGTGAACAGCCTTAATGAACATAGTTGATTATCATTTAGAAAAATAGAGATAATAAAAATTAGGGTGATTGTATGGAAAGGAAACAAATATAAAATGCAGCACTGTAGTGTAATATTAGTTTATTTGTTTTTTTATTTTTTTAAGAGAATGAAGCAATTATTGCAAGGTGAAAGGGAATACAAGACTTGTGTGCCATGTCTAGTGGCGGAGACACCCTTGTGCACGGTAGGTCACGTGACCTAGCACAAAAACAGAGAAGGTTTAAATATTAAATATTGCAATTAGTAATGATAGGTACTCCGTAGTCCAATGGTGGAGGCTTCATATTTTTAGACTAAAGTTACCGGTTCGACTCCTAGGGGAAGCTACTTTCCTTCCTTTTTTCTTGCATTAAGAAGATGTAATATATAAACATTTAACAATGCAATTATACAAGTAAGTGCTTAGTGTTGTAATGGTGGGAGACATTGTAAATTTTGCCAAAGGTTATGGGTATGATTCCTAAGGACAATGTTTTTTTTTTTTTTTTTTCCTTTTTACATATATCTACCACTACCTACTTAGTTGTCAAACTGGTACATTGTTAAAGTCATTGTTCGAAAATTTTTTGGTAGTTTCATTAGTGACTTGTCATTATCCTTCTCCTTCCCCGTAACATTTAATATTTTTGGAATGTCTTTTTATAGAAATTTTTTTGGTAGTTTCATTAGTGACTTGTCATATCCTTCTCCTTCCCGGTAACATTTAATATTTTTGGAATGTCTTTTTTTAATTAACTTTTAGAATATTAATGCATTAATTATGATTGGTATCGGTCGATGGGTAACGGTGACCTAGCACCCGTAAAATCCTGGATCCGCCACTGGCCATGTCATTGGTCATGTGGCATCAAGTCATGTTGAGGGAAGGATGACACAAGTTAAGATGTTTCTTTTATAATATTATAGATTATAGATCTGAATATATATAAACTTAAAGGTTTTATAGAATGGAGACAAGTGGTTGACAAACACTTAGGTTCTTCTCTATACTAGAATTTCTTCTATCCTTGTTTATTTTTTAGTAGTTTATCCAACATATTAGCCTTTATTAACACTATCTTATCTTATCTTGTATGAATTATTAGACCGGTAGGTGAGGCGAGTAGGCCTTAACTACAGTGTGTCGAAAGGGACTTAAGACGAAATTTTGAGTTTGAAGCTCTCCCCATTTTGGCTCGTTTGGTGGTCACAAGTGTTTCACTACCACGCTCGTTAGCTTGGCTAGTTTGATAGTGAAGATTTTACGACTACCATTGATGGAGAGAGATAATGAAGGGGTTACCAGCTGAATAAATGGGGAGGATAGGGAAAAATGGAGAAAGATTAAGGTTGTGATATCATAATAGATTTATGAGAAAGATTAATAATACTGTTGAGATGGTATAAGTCTACAACTATAAATTGCGTTACAGGAGATTTAAACTCATTCACTAGAAGATACATTAATAATCTATAAAAGATATTTGTCTAAGATATTGGCATTATATTATCTGGTGATACCAAGAAATATATATGCTAACTGTATAATTTACTATCCGAGACATTGATATGCCTTCATGACATGGGTTAGCTGCATTTTGAACTGTGCTTGTGCAGGCAGTTGGTTCATCGCACTGCCCCTTTAGTCTGTTGGCTGCTAGAATTAGGAAGTCAGTAGTTAGTTCATATTTCCTTATATTGATTATGTATTTTAAGGAATTATGGTATTTTTTTTTTTTAAGATATTATTGGAATTGTGGAACTTAATTATGTATCTTTATCCCCGTTTTCCTTAAGCATATGCACGGAAATTATCATCTGGTTTCTGTTAAGTGAATTTCTGCTGACTGGTTCTGCATTTCTGTATGCCTCTTGCAGCAACTTGTGTTAGATATTTGTAGTTGGGAACATCCCAATTTTCGCTGATAGACGGGAGTAACCTGTTGCAGATTTTGTAAGTTCTATTACTCATATCGTTGCAAGTCTTGTGGCTTTAGCGTTCGGGGTTTCTTCCCTGCTTTTCTTTATTTGGTGACCCACTTTAGACTCTTAACAGCTTTTTGTCTGCTGCAGATGCATGGTTGGCGCTCTTGTGCTCTCCTTATCAGGTTTACGCTTACTCTTTGCTGATATGTTTAGAAGGGAGATTTTAACAATATGAGCGGCTATGAGTTTTATCTGTATTATTATTGTTTTGAATATGCATATTTAATTTAAGAGGGAATCAGGAAGAGAGTTTGTGTACATGGGAACTCGAATTGATACTAGAAATAATTAGTTTGCACTTATGTTAAGTAACCACACACTACCAGTTACAGTTGTAATTTGTAATAACAACCAATAGAGTGTTTCATATTTATTTAGTAATGGTTACCTATCTTAACTATCATCCCTTTAATTTACCAACCTACATTTTGCTCCCATGATTTTACTAAAATAAGAAGCAAAAAAGTTAAAATATTCCGCATTTAGGTGTAGTTATTTATTTATTTATTTAATTATTTTTGCTTTTGTTTCATGCCTTGGGGTTGGATTTTTTTTTTTTTTTTTTTTTTTTTGTAGAGGTAATGTTTATAATGAGGGTGTGTAACGGTGGTGGTGGGTAAATGGTTTTGAAAATATCTACCCCTTTATCTCTATATTTTTTAATTTCCATACAACCTGACTTACATATTATTTTAATAAATTCAAATCAAACGTTTACAAATTTTTGCAGTCAAATTATTGTACTTAAAAATCGGAGCGAATATTGAAATGAATATTATTATAATGAATTAATCTCTCACAATAGTTTTGAATAATTCATATATGATTAGAGAGTTTATTAAAATTTCAAGTGTTAAGTTATAAGTTACATTCATAAATTAAGATTTATATTAGTTTAGTATGTAACCATTGTATAATGACGCTTAAGTTGAGGAATTTGAAAGAAACCACCTTTTATATCACTTTTGTTATTATTATTATTATTATTTTTATTATTATTATTATTATTATTATTATTATTATATTTCAAAAACAAAAGTCATACAACCTACAATAAATTAGTGGGAAGCCGAGATACAATCTGGGCCCCCACTCCTCTAGCTATAGCAAATCCTACCCTAGTGAAGATATTATTATTATTATTATTATTATTATTATTATTATTATTGTTATTATTATTATTATCATCATTATTATTATTATTATTATTATAATAATAATTATTATTATCATTATTATTATTAATTATTATTAATTATTATTATTATTATTATTATTTTTTAAGAATTACCTAAAGCCACAATACTTTTTGCAAGAAAACACCTTAGGCCGTTTCAGGGCATTGACCATGTTTCCCGGCGTTGATTCTCACATGAGTATCAGTGCGCAACCCCTCCCTTTTTTCCCCTTTTACCTCCATTTACTATTTTTCTCCTCAAAACCACCAAAACCATAGCCTAACCAACCCCATCCGCCGACGCCCCTGACTAGCTGCCACTAGAACCACCTCTACACCATCACCCATCAACCTAGTTGATATCACCGCCCACCCAAATTACTCTAAACCCACCCGAAATAATCCAATTTAATTCTTTTTTTCCCTCCAATTAGACTTTCTCTCTCCTTTGTTCTTCCTATAAACCCTCGAATTCAATTAATTGATGGGGCAAATCCAGTGTTTTGTTGGAATTGTTGCAAAGAACTACTTTAATTAACTTACTTTTGAGGTAGGTAAGTTGTTAGAATGAATGAAATTGATTCATTGTTGATTTAATTGGTTTATAATTTACCGTAGGTTTGGGTTTTTAATTGGAGGGACAAAGGGGGAAAAAATCGCTACCAACACTCTTCTCTCCTCTTTATTGGTTGTTTTTAAGGTGTAAAGGGTTGTTTTCGGGATGTTTAGGGTTGTTAATAAGGTGGTTGGTGGTGTTTATGAAGATGCTAAGGGCTTTTTAATTTGGTGTTTTCGATTAGTCTACTGGTTTTGGAAGGTGATGGATGGTGTAGGGGGGGGGGGTGAGGGGTTAATTTCAAGTGAGGTTGGTTTTTTTTTTTTTTTTTTTTTTTTTTTTTTTTTTTTTTTTTTTTGGGGGGGGGGGAGGTACGGTTTTTTCCGAGTGGATTTGAGGGGGGGGGGAGGGTACGATTTTTTCCGAGTGGACTTGGGTGGTTTCGGGTAGGACGTGGGTGGTTTTGGATGTGGGCGGAGGTTTTTTCGAGTGGGTTTAGAGTTTGGGTGGACGATGATGGAGGCTAGGTTTATATGTGATGGTGTTAGTAATTGGAGAAAAAAGGGAAAATTAAAAAAAGAAAGGGAGGGCTTGAGCACGTGACCCTCATGGGGAACCCGGGAAGCAAGATCAACGCCTTGAAACTGGTACAAGGTGTTATCTCGTAAAAAATATCTGGATTTAGGTGTGTTCTTACCCACAAAAAAAAAGTTTTAAAAAGTTGTTTTTGACAATTTTATAATGGGTACATGTTTAGTAAGACAAGTGAGCTTAATTTACTAGTAAATGCTTTCTCCTAAGCTAATTAATTTTTTCTTAGTGAAATCTCTCTCTCTCTCTCCATAAAAGAAGACTCAACCACATTTCCTAAGAACCCCGTCATCTTGACAAGGACATTGCAATGGAGTGAATGATGAAAGTGACAATAATTGCTTCCCTAATTGCGCAAATACGGTACAGTTTTTTTTTTCCCTAACTTAGTATAAACATATGATGGATTGAATTGTGAATTTTGAGTGATTGCCGTCCATAATAATGTCAATTTGAAGTGTTTTATGTTGCATTTTAGTTGGTGTAGGTGTTAAAGTCTGAATTTTGGCTATTTCAAATCAATTGCAAGTAAACTGAGTTGTGGTCCTAATGTTGGAGTTAGGGTTAATTGGTGACTTGAGAAAACTGATAACCTGTTGATATTGATGTGATGTTAATGATAATAATTTTAATAGAAATTAGATAAAATTGAAGTAGCTAAGTTGTCTAAGACACAAGATGCATTTCTAGTCATTTTTTAACTGATTAAAAAGCAACTATTGTAGTTGTGATGAGATTCATTACTAAAACGTGAAATCTATTTTCTAAACCATGATATATATTTTTTTTCATAATGATGGTTGTGTGTAAATGCGTTTTCATTTTAATTGAAAAAGTGTTCCTAATGATGATGGTTTTGTACTGAATAAAATTGTTTCAATTGATGTTGAAAATGGTAATGTATATTTTATACTAGTCCACATTTTAAGGAAAATTGTTTGTCACTTACTACCTTGCAAATTAGGCACCTCAGTAATTACTACCTTCAAAATAAATTAATAAATACTATCTTTTAAAATTAGATTATTTTTTCAACTTTTGTGTATTTTTTAGTACAAAAGAGTTGGTGATGATTATAAAAAACCACATTATTTAAAGAAAAAATTGACAATTGCAGCTATTTAAATTTTGATTTTTGTAAATTACAATCATTTAAAAAAATTTGGGAAGTGCAGCCAAAAGTACTAATAAATTATAAATTGCAACCCAAGTCAATTTTTTCTTGATTTTTGTGTCGAAAAATGTTCCGTTACGGTTTAGGGGTCATTTTCATTCCTTTAAAGACCTAAATTGAGCTTGAAATTTGCAAAAAAATTACGTAAGTGTCTCATTTTTTGTATAAATGTGTGCAACTATTTTTTGATGTTTAAACGAGGCCCTTATGTTAATTTTTTGCCAATTCCGAGTTCATTTTGGTTATTTTAGGGCTAAATTAGCTCCTAAAACCTCACCAAAATATTTTCAACACGCAAATCAATTAAATAATTGAATTGGGTTGCAATTTTCAATTTATTAGTAGTTTTGGGTTACAATTTATATTTTTTTTAAATGGCTGCAATTTGCAAAATATTAATTTTAAAAGGCTGCAATTGGCAAATTTTCCTTATTAATTGCTCATGATTTTAGAGTGTTTTTGAACCTTAATTTCTTGATAAATAAACGTTTTGCTTCACTTTTACTCTACTTTTATACGATTTTTGTGTATCCTATGTTCATGGTTATTTTTTTTTTTGGAGATTTATGGTCCATAGACGACCAACTAAAGCCTATGGATAAAGAACCGAAGCTGGAAACAAGAAGACAATGAAAAGAAGCAAAAGATCAAAAATAAACTTTTCATCAAAGAATTGAAGGGCATTGCCTCTCCATTGGGCACTATCTCTCCTGATTAGTGAAGAGGGCCTCTCACACATAATACTAACCTTCCTACCCAAAGTCAATTTTGATGTTTAGAATGTGGCGCGTCCTCTCCATTAGTATAGTGCGGTTTATCACACTTCCTCTCTACCTATTTGGAGGTGTATTCTCTCTACCTATTTGGAGAGCCTTCTCCACTCTAGAGCTGGAGTTCTTGACTTATACTAGACCTAAAGTGGCACGACCTCTCCACATGGCGTGGCTGCGCCCGTCTTTTCTTGAAATGGGCACTAAATTTTTTTTTCGGGAAATCTCATCCCGGGAGGGAATTTTGCTCCAAACCAAAGAAGGAGTTCATGCACTTTCGTAAGATACAAGATTGAAAGATATGGCTTTGTCCAGGCCGGATGACAACATTTGTTGAACTAAACGAGCGGGGGGCGCTAATGTGCCTTGGATGATCCACATCTCAAGGTTAGGCGTTGATGGGCACATTGAACTATCCGTGTGGTTGAGAGCCCTCCCAACGACACTCTTTTTTTTTTATTATGTTGATTCAAGCGAACTTTTGAGCAAAGATTAGTATGTAATTTGGAGGGATATAAATACTTCTTTAGCTTCTTTTGTACGGATATCCAATTTCTCATTGTTTTTCTCTTAGTTAGCAATTGTAGTTTATAAAAAAATTTCAAATTATTACTTGGATCCTTTTTTTTTTTTTTTTGACAAAGGAGACTAACAACAAAAAAAACAAACAACAATTAAAATTAATAACAAAGTAAGTCCCTACGACGAGCAGCCCCTGCCAAGGCATGAGCATCAGCAACAGAACTTCTAGACACCTTTCTGATATGACACGTAGAAAAACCCACAAACATATCCTGGATAGCAGCGAGAATCCAAGCAATCGAAATATCCCTAAGACCCAAATTTAAAAGCATGTCAGGAATAGCTGCACAGTCTGTATACAACAAAACCCGCGTAAACCCCAAATGAGAGGCATGTTTAAGCCCCCAAAAGCAAGCTAGCAATTCAGAATGTAGAGCTGAAGAAGCCATACAAGCTCTAGCCCCACCAGCCACTATCTGGGAAGAAACAGGCTCTTGAAAACACCAACCTGTACCCGCCGATAGATTCCTATGCTCCCAAGCACCATCAAAAAACAAGGATATCTCACAAATATCCTGTAAATTACCCTTGAGAGCAAAAATCGACTGACGACCAGACTCCGGAAGAGGAAGGACTAAATGGGGCAATTTCAGCAACCGAGCCTCCCTACTACGGACACTCCAACTCGAAGCTAAATGAAGAACAGAAGAAGGAGAAAACACCTCAGAACGAAATTTGACGTTATTCCTAGTCAGCCAAATAGCCCAACATAGACCAAAGAAATCATCCAAAAGGCCCCAATTCTTAACCTTCGCAGCCTCAGACACAAAGGTTGTAAACCAAACATGAAAGGGAGTTGCAATTCCCAATCTCAAACGATGAGCCCATGGTGAAGCATCCTAAAGAAAAGTCGTAACCTGGCATTCTCGGAACAAATGTTCCCTGGACTCAGAAGCCGCCCCACAAAGCACACACACAGGATCAATGGGAAGACCTTTTAAAACAAGCAGAGCCGACGTTGGCATAGAATTACATAGAAGTTTCCAAGAAAATAACTTCCATTTTGGGAGAATGGGTAAACCCCATAAACGCTTCCACCAAGAACCGGGAAGCATTGAAGTTAAATTCGCACGGTGGTCCAAATGCTTGAATACGCCGACTTTGTAGAAAAGGAACCATCACGAGTGAATTTCCAGTAAACAAAATCATCAATCTTCTGTCTCGGCCGATCAAGCCCCAAAATAGGCGAAGCTACATGCTGCGGAAAAAGATGCCTGACAGAAGAAGAGTCCCAAGAGCAAGAATCTGGTAACATTAATTTCGACACCATGGACGGCCTAACAGCCTGAGGAATATCCGGGTTGAAACGAACATCAACACCAGGAAGCCAACAATCCCCCAAAATACTAACCTGATTACCCTGACCAATCTTCCAGGCAGTACGTGTAGAAATGACTAAACCCCCATCCAGCAGACCCCGACTACCCCATCACGGTCGAGAACAAGAAAGACTAGGCCGAGGATTAAGAAGCCTTGGATACTTAGCCTTATACACCCTGGAAACAAGAAACTGAGGATTATGCATTAACCGCCAAGTCTGTTTTCCCATCAAGGCCAAATTAAAGGCTCGAAATTGACGAATCCCAAGACCACCCAAACCCTTAGGTAAATGAAGTATCGAAGAAGAAGACAAAGCTAAACCTTTAGAATCCTTAGCAGATTTCCACCAAAACCGAGAAAGGAGGGAGTCAATACGATCACAAATCGAAGCCGACACTTTAAAAACTGAAAGGATATGGTTGAAAGAAGCAACCACAATTGAATTAATAATAACCAATTTCGCTGCCGCTGATAATTGATACGTAGCATAAGACGCCAAGCGCTTAACCACCTTATCTACCATGAACTGGAAGGCTTTACATTTACTCCGCCCCAAATCAACTGGCATACCTAAGTAATCACCAATAGATGATCTAGATTGCATTTGAAGAGCAGAAGATAAAAACTCCCTATAATCATCTGGCGTATTCGGGATAAAGCGAACAAAGGACTTATTCATATCCAGTTTCAAAGCCGCAGAACATAACTTAGACGATGAATTAGTCATATAAGATAACAATTCATGAGCCAAGAGACTGTTATCTGACAATAGTCTTCCTGGAACAAAAGCTGACTGAGATTCTAAAATCAATGAAGGCAAAACACGACGAAGTCTACTTGTCATGCATTTAGCAATGCATTTATATACCACATTACAAAGACCAATCGGACGAAACTGAGAAGGAAATTCTGGGTTTTCCACTTTTGGCAGAAGAACCAAAAAAGTGCGGTTCCATTCTTTTAGTAAATAACCGTGAGCAAAGAAGTATTGAACAGCCGCAACAATGTCAGAACCAACTACATTCCAGTGGGCTTTAAAAAAGCCCGCCGTGTAACCATCAGGGCCCGGTGATTTGTCATCACCAATATTAAACATAGCTCTCCTAATCTTAGAGGCAGAAAAAGGTTCCAACAGGAATTGACAATCCAACGGCAATAAAGATGGGATATCCAGACTGTCCCAATCACAGATAGCCGGTGGAGGGGACGAACTGTAACAATTGTAAATACCCGAAAAATGACTTTCCAAAATAAACGAGATACCCGCATGGTCTGAAACCCAAATACCCTGTTCATCCCTAAGGCTCATAATTTTATTCCTCTGATGACGAGTCTGAACCGAGCGAAAAAGTAAATGAGAATGAGTATCCCCTAACGCGTCCCATCTCGTCTTACAACGCTGTTTCCAAAAAAGAAAGGTCGTGTGAGCTTGATCTAGTTTCTGCTGACGAAGACGTAGAAACGACTCTCGATTAGAAGAGTCACATAAAGGAAAAAGGTCAACATCAATAGAGGCTCGTAAATCCTGCCAATCAATACCCCACTGCTTCTTATGAGTAACACACCAAGACAGGAGAGAGCGTTTCAAGTCTTCTAATTTCCTGGAGATTGAAAACATGTGAGAACCAGGACAAACCTTCATCCATTTAGACGTAACCAGGTTGGATCTTAGTTGTGTTAGAAATGTTAATTTCAATTTCAATCATTGTAGATGACAAGCAAGTTCCATCATTGTTATTCAAGTTTGAACCTTCTAGTAATACTTTATTCCCTTACTCTTCTATCTTCTCTGTACTTTAATTGCTACTAATTTCTTAGATTGTTAAATTCCTTAGCATTAATTTTGATTTTGTTCATGAACTTCTAGATGATTGTTAATTTCTTTCTCTTCCATGGATAATGAGTAGTCTAATTTCTAAGGTTTGGGTAAACCCTCAATGTAGTCATAGATAATTTGTTGCATATGTTAATTTTGTTATTGTTGGGTGTTAATTAGTTGAGCTTAAGTGGTTTCCTTATTAGTTCTGTATATGTTCACTGCTAGAACTAATAATACAAGTTTTCTTAACGAAGGATCGAGAGATGAAATTGAATTAGATACCTTGTGCTTAATTGACTTAAAATACCATGAGAATAAGAACTTTTAGTCGGGAACTTTGTGTGTGTGTGTGTGTGGGGGGGGGGGGCTTGGGAATGGATATTTATGCAATTTTAGTTGATTATTTTTTGCTCGATCCAAAAATGATCCAAAAAAGCCCATACAACCAAGCCATTTTGGGTGGGCTTAGGCACGTAATTCTAGCCCAAAGCTTGGCCCGACCCGACTCGAGAAATGGGCTTATTTTTTTGGCCTTGGCTACCCCCCAATGATCAGCTCTACCGTAGATGACCTCCCCTAATCTATCCCCCAATTTACCTTATTATGCATGCTTATTGTGGTTTGTGATGAGGTTGAGTGGTGTAGCCTGATCCCTAGGCCTCTCTTAATATTGTTAATCTCCTCCTAGCCTTTAGTTGATTTGAACTAGTAGTTATTAAAAAACCCAAACCAAACTTAACTTGATTTAGCTTATTCAAATGATAACATATCGGTGGATGATTCAATACCTCTCTTGGGTTCAACCCTTTTCTTACCCTTGCTATTAGTTTAGTTAGACCAAGATAGGTTTATCTTAATTGGAAAGCTCGATGACAGCCTATCAATTATGTTAGGAACAATGTTAATAAGGTGAAGCGAGAAAAAGTCCCCTTAAAACCATCTTTAGGAAAAACGTAAGAGTGAGGGAAGTGTTGGTAGTGCCAAAAGAAAAAAAAAATTTGACATTCAAGCTTGTATAGATATTTTAAAAATGTCTATCGAGGTTGACGAACTATCAATACCACCAACTAAATAGTACAAGTATATCTTTCCAAATTGTAGAACCTCTAAAATGATATAAAGGAAGTTAAAGAGATGGGTGATTTTTTTTGTGTTTCAATATATGAAATTTTTATGACAAGGCAATAATGGTAATAACTTCTTTTTGGCACCCTTTTTAAAAGAGCGGAAACTCTTGTTCCTGAAGACGTATTTTTTTAACAGTAAGGTCAACTGGACCCCAATCGAATCCTCTTATCACAAGAAGTCTGGCTGGAAAAGCCCGGAGGGGGTAGGGTGAAGGGATTTGTGTTTGATGATAATCTAACCTCGCACCTTAAGGATGTGAGGCGGCCTCTGGACCACTGCTTCAAGAGGTCTTTCTCACTTAAATAACTTATGTATTGTCACTATTATATTTGTTTTATTATAAGTTATAGGCTAATTTTTAAATTACCACCCAAAAATGTACCCATTTTCGAACTAACCACCCGTTTAATATTTTATTTTAAATTACCACCCTTTAAATTAAATAAATGCTCAGAATTACCACCCATTTACAAAATTCGGTGGATTTCCCGTCTGTAGGCCCCGCATAACACTAAGTTTGACCCTTTTGCCTGATTTTTTCCCCGATTTTTCACTTAAAAATGCTCTCTAAACTTTAATTCACATTTCCTTCACCAAATTCTAACAAATTTCAAAGCGAAAAATGTGAATTAAAATTAAGAGAGCATTTTTAAAGAGAAAAATCGGGGGAAAAAAATCGGTCAAAAGGGTCAAATAAACGTTAGATCGGGTCCACAGACGGAAAATCCTCCGGATTTTTGAAATGGATGGTAATCTGAGCATTTATTTAATTTAAGGGGTGGTAATTTAAAATAAAAAAATTAAACGGGTAGGTAGTTCGAAAATGGTTACATTTTTGGGTGGTAATTTAAAAATTTTCCATCATCTTTCAAATTTATTTAAATAGTCATCTTTTTTTTTTTTTTGGGAATTTTTTTTTTACATCTTTTTTTTTGTTATAATCATAATTATAAAAATCCCATCTAGGTTTTCAAAAAAAAAAAAAAAAAAATCCCATCTAAAATTAGAATCTTACGATTTTACGATTTATGTATTTCCCTTTCAAGTTGATTTACGATTCTACTTAATTTTATATACTTCTCTTAACTAGGGAAAACCTTGAAGTTTAAAACATATCTACAAAGTTATTTATAAATATATGTTGTCAATTATTGGTTGCTTAGCGGATAAACAACTATTTTCTATTATATTAATAATTAGGTTTTTAACTTATAATTCAAATATATATTCAATTAAATTTGGATATGACGTCTTGATTAAGCATGTCTGTACGATTCTAGGATTCAATTAAAAGAGATCCTTTCGATTCAAATTAAAGTAGAATCTCGATTTCGATAACTTTGGTTATAATGCTATTGCATCTAATGTGTTGTAATGGATATGACTTTTGTTTGGCCTTGTGTGATGATCATTGCATTTGAAAAAAAAAAAAATAGAATACTTGGCCCACTCGTAAGACAACTCAGTGTAAGGGGTGACCCCGATTGTGATTAGATCCATAGAATATTGTGTGCTCGTCCTAACTATTGCAAGGACAATACTTAAGAAGGGATGGCAATGGGTCGAGTCCACCCTGACCCAGACCCGAAATTTTGGAGGCGGACCCAGATCCAACCCAGACCCAGATCCATCGTGTAATACCTCGTATCTTTATACGTATTTTATTCAAAATAAGTATTTTGTGAAGTATTTAAATGATTTGAAATGTTTTATTTATAGTATTTTAATTATTTATTTTAAATAAGTTGGAAATATTTTATAAAAGAAAAATTTATTTAATTAGTAATTTTATTTAAGTTGGGTTTAATTTAAGAAAGTTTTATTTTAGTAAAGTTTTATTAGGAAAGGCATTAGGAAATATTAAAAAAAAGGAAAGTTTAGAAAGAAGGGTTTCTAGAGAAGGGGTAAAAATATTCAACACTTGGGGCAAATCGAACTTTGCCCATAGTGGAGAAAAACCCAAGGTAAATTTTCTTTCCATTCTCCTTTATTTTTCCTTTTCTTTTTCTTTCTTTTACCCCTTCCCCTTTTTCGGCTTTCACCACAGCCGACAGCAGCGAAAGCCACTAGCAGTGGCGCCGACCTGCTGTCCGGCTGCCCTTCTTCATTTGAAAAAAATAAAAATTAATCTTTGTTTTAAATTTTGATTTAATCCTAGATCTAATTATTAAATACGGGTTTTGTGATTAGTAATATGATGTTTGATTATAAGTAGTATGTAATTTAATTTTCATATTTTAATTCTAATTAAAAAGCCCCAATTTTGAAACCCTAGATTCATAAATTATTAATTATTGAAGGATTATGATTTAGGATGGTTTAAACCTTTGATTTAAGTGTTTTAAAGCCTAATTACGACAAGTTTTCATTAGTATATAGTGCTGGAATTTTTGGTAGTACATTAAAAATCAAGTTTCTTTAAGGAATTTTAATTACCCATAATTGGGATTAAAATATGATATTTTTAATATTATTTCAGCTTATTTTAATTAAATTATGAGGGGTTTAATAATAGAATATATTGGTGGAAATTCGTGTAGAGAGGATTTTAATACTCTTCTATGATTTTAAATTGTAGGAGACTTCGAAGTGAGTGATTTAGATTAGTTGTGGCGATGTTAAGATCGTATTCAAGGTACGTTCGCGTACTTAGCATATTTTTTTTTATGATGTAGTAGCATGCTAGATGTGATTAATTGATTACAAGTAGTATCATGCTAGATTTGGAATGGAAATTGTAATTTTGTTGTTATTGGTGATTGAATTATGATGCATGATTTATTTGTGATGGATTAATGGTTGGAAAATAATAGTTTGGAATGTTGAATATGAACAATACTTTTATTTATGGCATGATAGAAAACATGTTTAATTAAACTACATGTTTAATTTAGATTAGAATATTAAAAGGGAATGTTATTATTGTTCATATAATTTTTATCGATGCTTCAAGCATGAGAAATGATCTAAGTAAGTGTCTATGTACACGAGAAAAAAATTGTATGTGTGGTACCTGGTTTTTAGTGGACATAAATTAGTCTATAAAAGGTTCCACTTAGGTGTCTGATAAGAATTATAAACAAAACTTAGAGTCGCCACCTTATTTTTATCCGAATAAGGACGAATTTTTGAACAGTCAATTTTAAGAAATTAAAACTTAATAAAAATCAACTGCTAACTCCATAATAGGAAATAAGGCACAGGGTTCGGGGTTTAGGTTAAGAGAATCGAACGTCTGGAACTCGTCTTCTCTTCCGTTATATGGAACAGACTCTTACTATTGCGTTGTCAAAAATCAAGTTTTAAGACATATTAACTACATAAAAAAAAAATTAATACAAGGTAGGTTTGAGCACCAAAGTTGCACTACGTACCGATCATAGTGAGATTTTGAATTCACTCACGGATCAAAACCTTCGTAGTTCGGACAAATGCCATGTTTTAAATAACCAATTCCATTGGGTTTTCAATTTGGGCTGTTGACATAAATGTCATTTTCGTAAGTGGGATTTTAGTGATCTTTGACGGATTCACTCATAAAAGTAAAATGAACCACCTTGGTTGAGGAAAATCACCCCGATTAGTGATCACCAAAAATGTCTTTTGAATAAGACAATTCAACAAATGCGTCCCAATTGACGACTTTTTAGTGGGTCAAGGTATTTTTTGGAGCGAAACTGTAAGGGTTCACTATATAATGTCACTTTGGGTTTAAATTCACTCAAGGATAATTTTTGTAAAGTTTTAAGGGTTATGTGTTTAGGCTTAATGGAATTGACCAAACAAAACACGACACCTGTCTAAGCCTTACTTCCAAATAAAAGGGAACAATTAACTATTTAATCATATCTGATTGTCAATTAATCCATCGGGTAATTATAATGGAATGTAAGTTTATTTTTATGGAGATGGATAATTGTTACAACCTTATACAACTAAATAATTAATCTTAACCTCATGTTTGGAAATGAGGCCATAACCTCATATTAACTATCATTACCTTAAAAAATAAACAATCAAAGTTATGATTCATTCTTGTTCACAAAAGGGTTTGAAATAAGAAGGTTCACAAAATTATAAAAGAAAATAATGCTTGTTAAAACTTTTATTTCTAAAGTCTTAAAAGAAAATTAAAGTCCTTAAGACATCATTTATTTCAAAAGGTATCTTATAAACTAAGATTAAAGATTTTAAAAACAACAACATTTAGAATTAAAGACTCTTATCTCTGAAGTCATCTTTAAAATAAGATTAAAGTTTCTTAAAATAACACTTAGAATTAAGGCTTGTTAAAACTCTTATTTCTAAAATCATTTTTAAAATAAGATTAAAAAAAAAATTTATTAAAACTTTATAAGTCAAGAAGTAAATATATAATATAGTGTAATATAGGTTTCATACCACCATTAATAAAAATTTTAAAAAGCAATTAAGAGAAAAACGTGCATATTTCATCTTTTTGATAGTTTGAACTAAAAAAATCATTAAAAATCATAGAAAAATCGAAAAAATTATTGTGAGATATGGTTGGAAATCTCTTGAAAAGTTCTATTACTTGAGCTAAAGAACTGGAACTGATTCTGATCGTAAAGGTTCTTTCATAGGCCATCTTTGGGACGTGGTAAGTAATTCCTTACTCTTGAACATCCTCTACATAAACTCTTAATTCATTAGGTCTTTAAGCTCACTTTAAGAAATAAACAATTCTAAAAAAATATTCTTTAGGCAGACACATGAATTTATTGACCTTTCATATTTAAAATGCATTAGAAAGGGATGCAATGCAAAATGCAATTACCCCCCTCTTTTGTAACCTATCACCTCACCAATAGGCTTGGCTTTCTAATGTGGAGTAATGAAAGATTTAGGGCTAATTTAGCACCTAATATCGTCATTACCCCTATTGGTAACACCACATGAAAACAAACACATTAGTTAGCATAATAATAATAATTAAGGAAATTAAGAAAGGAATAAAGATAATACCTTGAACTAGATGTAGCAATTTTTTGGATAACCCTTCTTACTTATCAAGAATGAAAAGATGATTACTCCTTAGTTAAAGTGTAATAAAGAGACTAAGTGATTTTTTTTTGGAATTTTGAGATATTAAAAGAAATTAATGCAAAATAAAGCTAAAGAACCTTTTTTTTTATTTTTTTATTATTATAGAAAATAATCTTGAAAAATAAAACTAAATCTTAAGAAAGAAATTTTTTTTGGTTTTTTTTAATATAGACTAGGATACTTGAGCAATTAAACTAATATTTTTAACAAAGATAATAATAACAACAATACTTGAACTTGAAATATTTTTGTGTTTTTTTTATAGGAATTAAAGATATTAACGATACTTAAATAAAAAAAATAGCAATTTAATTATAAGATGCTTTTAATAAGCTAATAACTTAAAAATAAAGCTAAATTAGAGAGATTTTAACTAAAACAAAGATTAGAGGAGAAATTTTTAGAGAGAATTTTTAGAGAGAGAAGTTGTAAGAATTTTTTGATATCCTTAAAATTTGAGAATTAGGGGGTATTTATAGGAAAATAAAGGGGTTAATTTGTAAATAAAAGAAAGTAAATAAATTAAAATTCAAGGATTATTTTGGTAAATATCAAGATTTTGGTAATAATGAGAATCTTGATATTAAATTCTCTTGTTTTACATGTAACAAACTTGCTAATCTGTTTTGCAACACTTAAACTGATAAAATAAAGAAAACCGTAATAAAATCAACTCTAATATTCACATATTAAAAAAAAGGTTCTAAAATGCCATGATAAAAAAAAAGAAATTATATGACCAAGTCATGTGACAACTCAAAAAAAAATAAAATAATACTCACATGGTATACAATATCAGAGTGCCTAAATTTATTTAATGACTATTATACTCACCAAGGTACTAAAACAACACTTTTTTTTTTTGAAAGAAAGTTTAGAACCAAATTTATTAATCAATGGACAAATTGTCCATGAGAACATACAGAGTAATTACAGAAGGACAAGAGTTTTCCCAAACCTGTTCTACCCCAAATGGTACTAAACTAGCGAGGTGATGGGCAACAAAATTTCCATCCCTACATACATGAGACCACGACAAAAACTCAAAACTAGAGCTGAGAAATAAAATATCATCCAAGATTGTATCTAAATCAGAGAGGAAAGTGGCACCCTTCGAGAGACGAGAGATGATAACCTGGCTATCGGATTCGATTATTACCTTTTTGTAGCCATAACGACGAGCTAACTTAACACCAAGCAAAATCGCCTTACTCTCAGCAATCTTCAGGGACCAAAAGCCACGAGTACGTCTGACCCCTGCAAAAAGAACTTCGCCTGCTGAGTTTCGCGCTACTGTACCAAGACCAGCCCAGCCATCGTCTTTCAAGCTTGCATCGCAGTTTACTTTGATGAAGTCTAAAGGTGGGGGCAGCCACTTCTTCGGACTCCTACTCTTTCGAGAAGGATTAGCACCATAAATGCTAGCTGCATATTTGCCACAATCAGCCACCAACTTCATAACTCTCTCACGAATAATCAGATGAGGGATGTCCTTGTTCTTGAAAATTTTTTCGTTCCTCCTACTCCAAATGAACCACATTAGCGCCACCCCCACTGCACATTTCTTGGCGTCCGTCTTCCTCCAATGTGTCAGGGTATCTTTAAAGTCTTCAGTAGGATCAAAATCAAGGAGGCTCAAACAATCACACTCACGCCACAAGTCACTGACTGCTGGACATTCGAAGAAGGTATGATGCAAAGTCTCAGGTGAGGAAGGGCACCATGGGCATGCATTAGTGTCCAGCATATGTCTGCTGTGAAGAAGCACACGAGTTGCAAGAGAATTTGTACAAACTCTCCATAGGAAATGCTTAACTTTCGGTATTGTGTCTAAGCTCCAGATATCCACCCAAACCCGATGAAATTCATCCAAATTGCACGACTTCCCCAGCATATAAGCTGTTTTCACCGAGTAATAGCCATCCTTTGAGAAGGCCCATGTTAAGTCATCCACCTGATTACGAGAGCTCAAAGGAACAGCTAGTATGCTTCGAACGTCCCTATCTTCAAAATTTGACACTAGCAAATCATAATTCCACTAGCAAATCATACTAAAACAACACTTATAAAATAAACATTAGTTCTAAAAAATACACAAAGACATTAGGTTACAATATTAATAGGGTTGGACAAAATATTTCAGAGTAAGTAAAAAAAAGTAAAAAGAAAAATAACCCCTGCCCTTATTAGATAGTACATATAAATTTACTCAAGAACATCTAAACATACGACAAAACCTTATAAATATGAGCATTTCAAATAATAACCCTTACTAAAAAAGTAGGTTATAAGATTGACATGACCAACGTGAAAAATACATCATACAATATTAAGTCATACAACATAAATTTAAGGTGGTCAAGAGTAAAATATTCCCTTGACCGAATGACCTTAAAAAAAAGTGAACTCTTATCTTGCTTTACTCTACTAAAATACAAATTTATATTTATCATAGTCGTAAATAAAAAGACAAAAGATACAAAATTAGATCAAAACAACAGGAAAACAAACAAAACGGAAGCCAAATTCATGTCGGCAAAGTAAATTATCATAACAGAAATTACTATTTGGAATAGTGCCAAATAGTGTCTGCATAGTGTCAAATAGTGTTTTGACGCGTATGAAATCTAATTGTCCCAATTAGCGTCAGATAAATATTGATACAATTGGTCCAAATTGAAATCTATTGGATACAATGTTAACCGCGAGGGTTAAAAAAAAGTAACGTTAATTCACTATTGACAATCATACATAAAAAAACATTGACAAAAGAACACACAAACTAGACTAAATAAGCAAAACAAAATGTTTGGAAAAAAAAAAAGTAAAGAAAGAAAAAAAAGAAGAAAAGAAAAAAAAAAAAGTTACATACCACCATGGCCTACGGTGGTATGGTGTGCACAAAACAACCAAGATAAGATGAAAAGTATACTACAAGATCCGTAGTATGCGCTGCATTCAATATATGATTGCTTCAACATAATTACTAAAATACGTATTGCACCGTTCATTGTACGCGTAATATTAACCATCAAAATCCCACTGTCCCGTAATTTACTCACATCCACGTATCTATCATGTTAGATAATATTGGTACAATTGACCCGAATTGAAATTTATCGGATCCAAAATAGATTGAAGGAATATATATATATATATATATAAAGTGGTATTATCTTAGTCCATAGCTCATAATGGTAAAAAGTGCTCATTCAAGAAAGAGAATGTTTGTCATCTCCCTACCTTGGTTGGACATGAGTCTTTAGAGTAGTGGACCTTATAGCTTAGGTAAACTTGTCATATAATAGGGTAGTGCACAAATCACAACAACAAAAAAAAAAAACACTAGATAAAATAAAAAAGTACTCTAACAGTCTAAGTGAACATATTAATATACTTACTATACCCTAAAGGGTTAAACGATACTTGCTTATAAGGAAAATGACATATTCCCCTGGCGAAACAAAAATTATTGTACTTTATACTATACGATTATTATACATATACGTATAAAAATACGGTCTAAAATACTTACTTTTACTATAAAAAGAAATTACCCTTATCCAAAATCTCCACTCACCACTTAATTCTTATCTTCTTCCATCTTCCTCCTTACTCGAAAAAAATCAAACAAAAACCACCATTAAACTCAACCACCATGTTTCAAGAAAACCAGGAAGATCAGCCTGGCTTGACCTTTGAGGAAGACATGAGGATGATAAGGGTGTACTTCATGTACATTGTGGGGCTAGTGGTCCTCCTAATGGCTGTATTAATTTACTTGTTAATCCATAAGTAAAAACCCGAAAACTACTTCGGTGGAGCAGGGTAGAAATGTATGTAGTGTCAGTTGTACTTCAATATTTTGTAATTTAGTAATTTAGAAGTACAAATTGTAACATGTATTTTGGAAATTATGAATAAAAATCATTATTATTACTCGTTTCCTTCGTTTTATGTAATAAAACAAACGTCATTAGCAAAATAATAATTATTATTTGAAAAAAAAAACAATAATTATAGTAATAAAAAATAATTAATAGTGATAATTAAAGAGGTAGGATCAAAATTTGGTGTCTACAGATTGCCCCACATTGATTGAGTTTAAATAAAACGATAATCAATGTTTGAGAAAAGACACAAAATTTTGATGTATGTTAAAAAAAAAGAAATCCTAATTGATCTTCATTTAAACATTGACCTGAGTGCAGTTGAAAAACTGGCTACAAAATAGAGTGAAATTCTCACTCAATTGCAACACAAATGTTGGC
The DNA here is from genome assembly GCF_001683475.1 of Chenopodium quinoa. Lineage (NCBI taxonomy): Eukaryota > Viridiplantae > Streptophyta > Magnoliopsida > Caryophyllales > Amaranthaceae > Chenopodium > Chenopodium quinoa. The sequence goes on along the minus strand of NW_018744616.1, from coordinate 3,171,667 downwards.
TTGGGTGCAGTTGAAAAACTGGCTGAACAATAAAGTGAAATTCTCACTCAATTGCAACACAAATGTTGGCTTAGGTGCAGTTGAAAAACTGGCTGAAAAATAGAGTGAAGTTCTCACTCAATTGCAACACAAATGTTGGCTTAGGTGCAGTTGAAAAACTAGCTGAAAGAGAAAAAAAAAACATAGAGTGAAATTCTCACTCAGTTGCAACACAAATGTTGGCTTGGGTGTAGTTGAAAAACTGGTTTAACCTTGCAGAAGATTAAAACTCCGATTTGCACGAGCTTGAAGAAAAAATAACAATCATTCTTGAAAAAAAAAACACAATTTATGGATTTCGGATGCAAAAACAGCAGGTGGTTTGTACTGAGTTCTCGGAAAAGTAAACTCCTTCGGCCTTTTCTCCCTGGCTCTATTACCACCACTCCTATAAAAAAAAAGTGGTATTCATTCCTTTCTACACCAAATCAACTCCCTTCTTCTTCTTTCAAGCTTTTCATGTCTTATTTATTCTCTCCTCAAATTTCTAAGAAAAAATGAATGCCATGTTTCAAGAATTCAATGAAATCAGTGGAGCTAGAAAGCTCCAACTAAAAGGGGTGATAAAAAAAAACATTTCTCCACCTCGTCTTTCCTCTTATACATGTGTCTTTACTAGAACCATCACCCCTCTCCTAGTTATTCAACCTCGGTATGATATGATTCATGCTGCTATTGAATTTTGGGATGAAGAACGTCATGTTTTTCGTTTTGGAGAGACGGAAATGACTCCTCTTCTAGAAGAAGTGGAGGGTTTACTAGGTCTTTATAAAGAAGGTCGTGTGATTACACCTGCTGACCCAAGGGCAACCAATGCGGCCATGAGGGATTTGCTAGGCATACCATTAAAAATGGAAAGCAATTATCGCCTGCTTGACAGCTTAATGTTAGAGAATTTCCTTGAAACCTTCTCTTTATCTCATTGGGAATCTGCCAACAATGAGGATTTCAAAAGGTGCCAAGAGAGAGCTTGCATCCTTTTATTGCTCGGCCTTGTTTTGCTCAAAAAATCATTATTTTCCTGTCATGTTCGTTGCCTTTCTTTGCTGTCTCAGATTGAGTCAGGGAACCGTTTAGGGCCTCTTATCCTAGGGGAACTTATGATGGGGCTTGACCATATGAAACAAAATCTAGGTGGTTTTGTTAAAGGGTGTCCAATTGTGCTTCAACTTTGGTTATGCGAGAAATTCAAGCTATCTAGACCACCTTTTCGAACTCCTTACCAAACCCAACATATTCCGGAGAGAGGCTTTTTTCCTATATTTCGTCAATGTTGCAATCATGGTGGATGGAAAGACGTCTTTGCCGTAGCTGATGTGGAATGGATCATTTCATTTCTCAACATAAATTCCATAACAATTAGCACTAGCAGACGCAGAGGTGTTCAACTTCCAGGATTGTGTCGTGTCACATTCTATCTTCCTTGGAGATGCTTGAGACAAACGGGCCAACTCCAACGAATCCTAGAGCTCCATGAACTCCCAGTGGTACCTTGTACCACTTATGAAATTGGAAGTGTGGAAGCTCTTAGGGCGTCATCCCGTGTATGGCAATTTGCACGAATGCTTCCAGCACTTTCAGTCCTCGAAGATGATGTTCCAACCGCGTCCTATACAACATGGTTGTTGGAGGACCTCGAGGGTGATGCTTGAATAAATCCTTAGAGGGATTTCGTTATTTGTACTTCATAATTTGTATTTTGTGTTTCCCTTGCTTATGTATTTTCAATTCCAAAAGAAGAAATCGTATCCAAAGGCATTGGTCTCTTGGGTATGGTGTATGTGGTTGTTGTTTCCATGTTTAATAATGGATGTAATCTCGCCAAAAACTGAGAGAGTTTGTGTTATGATCAAATAATAAAAAAAATGTTTGTTGCAATCATATTTTGTTAAGTATTGCCTTGATCATGATCTTTTAATAATAATGAATATTTCTACATGACTCTTAAGCATGCAATGCAAACATGAATGAAATCTAAACTTTAACAAGATACACATAACTATCTAGAGCTAGTAGGAGATTTACGTTTTTTGTTTTTTATTTTTTTTTTTTTGTTTTTTTTGCAAATCCCATAAATACAACACCGTTCTAATCAAGCATAATACTTTTTTAACTAATCAAGGTTGGTGAAATGAACAAATTCATTTCCATCAAGATCCATCAATTTTACCGATGATGTTTCGATTGGAAGAAGCGGATCCATTCCATATACCAAAGAATATGGAGTAGTCCCAGTTGGTGTTCGAATGGAAATTCTGTATCCCCAAAGTGCGTAGGGAAGTTTATCGGGCCATTCTCGAGCCCTATCTGTCATCTTGGCGATTATCGTCTTGATGGTTTTGTTAGCTGCTTCAACAGCTCCATTGGTTTGAGGACGATATGGTGATGATTGGTGATGTCTGATTTTATACTTCTCAAGGGTTTCTTTGAGATGGCCTTCAAATTGCGAACCATTGTCGGAAATAATTTCAAAAGGTACCCCATGCCGACATATAATATTATTGATTATAAATTTTGAAACTTGTTTTGCCCCTAGTTTCGAATATGATGATGCCTCCACCCATTTCGAAAAATAATCGACAGCAACCAATATATATTGATGCCCGTTCGAAGCTTTCGGATGTATTTGCCCAATTATATCTATGCCCCAGCTGGAAAAAGGCCATGGAGAAGTAAAATTATTTAGGCTAACTGGCGGCATATGATTAAGGTTTGCAAATAGCTGACATTTTTTGCACGTTCGTACGAAATGGATGCAATCACTTTCCAAAGTTGTCCAATAATACCCTGCTCGTAGAATCTTCCGAGCAAGCATTCGTCCATTCATGTGAGGCCCACATTCTCCCCCATGTACCTCTTCCATGATCCTTCGTGTCTGCTCCCCATCGATGCATAATTGCAAATTTCCATCGAAACTCTTATGATACAACAAACCTTTCAATATTGTGAAATGAGAAGCTAGCCTTCGAATAGCCAATTGATCCTTCTTGTGACTTCCTTTAGGATATTCTCCATTGATTAAATACTTCTTAACATCAGTATACCAAGCATCCTCATCATCTTCCTGGGTTAATAAAGCGATTGTTGGTTTAAAATTAACCACTGGAATTTCTTTTTCTACAATTGTTACCGATTGTACCTTCACATCATCGTCCCATTAAATTTACCGCCAGATTTGCCAAAGCATCGGTGAAACTGTTTTGTTCGCGAGGGAGATGTTTGAACTCTATTTCTTCAAAGAATGGGATAAATTGTTGAAGATACTCCGTGTACATTTGCAACCTTTCGTCCCGAACTTTCCAAGCTCCAATAGTCTGGGAAATTATGAGATAAGAATCACCGTATACTGTGAGAGTTTTTGCACCAGCTGCTAATGCCGCTTTGATTCCATAGATGCAGGCTTCATATTCAGCCGTGTTATTCGTCGTTGGGAAACTAAACTTCACAGCGAAAGGAATATGTACTCAATAAGGATCGATCAATAATACCCCTGCACCATTTCCCCTTCTATTTGAGGCTCCGTCGAAATACATCTTCCATTATGACGTACTAAGACAGAAAATATGTTCATCTGGAAAATCATCATCAAATTCATCACCCGATATAGGTCCATCAGCCAAAGCTTCAGATTTAGCCCTCCCTTTGACAGACTTTTGATTCACGCACTGAATATCAAATTCTGACAATATCGCATGCCACCTTGCTATTCTTTCACTCAAGATTGGCTTCTCAAAAATGTACTTGATTGGATCTAACCTCGAAACCAGATAAATAGTATGTGCTGGCAAATAATGTCGAAGCTTCTTTGTCGCGTAAATAAGGGCAATGCAAGCTCTTTCTAAAGGAGTGTATCTAGTTTCATACTCAAGGAACATTTTACTGAGGTAGTAGATAGCTATTTCCTTCCTTGTACCCTCTTGGTATTATGCCAAAAGAGCTCCCATGGCTGTTTCCGTAATAGTAAGATATAATATCAAGGGCTGCCCTGGTTTCGGCGGCATTAAAACCGGAGGATTGGAGAGGTATTCTTTCATTGAATCAAATGAGGCTTGACATTCGTCATTCCATTTTGTAGGAACATTTATCTTAAGTAACTTGAATATAGGTTCACACCGGGTTGTCAATTGCGATATGAACCTACTAATATATTGAATTCTACCAAGAAATCCCCGAATCTCCTTTTCCCTCCTTGGCGGAGGAAGCTCTTGTATGGCCTTTACCTTGTCAGAATCAACCTTAATTCCGTCTTGACTTACGATGAAGCCTAGAAGTTTTCCCGAAGTTACTCGAAATACACATTTCTGAGGATTCAATCTCAGATTGTATATCCTAATTCTATCGAAGAATGATTTTAAAGCATCAAGGTGTGTTTCACGATCATGACTTTTGACAATCATGTCATCAACATAAACCTCCACTATATCATGGATGAGGTCATGCAAAATCATCGTTGCAGCCCGTTGATAGGTTGCCCCAGCATTCTTTAATCCAAAGGGCATTGATCTATAACAAAAGGTTCTCCATGGGGTAGTAAAAGAAGTTTTGGACATGTCCTCTTCTGACATAAGCACCTGATTATATCCCGAGAATCCGTCCATGAACGAGAACATGGCGTGTCCAGCAGTGTTATCAACCAGAACATCAATGTGGGGCAAAGGAAAATAGTCTTTTGGTGATGCTGAATTTAAATCCCTAAAATCAATGCACACTCTGACCCTTCCATCTTTTTTGGGTACTACCACCACATTCGCCAGCCATTCCGGATGCTTAATTGGTTTGATGAAGTTGGCATCAAGCTGCTTTTGAATTTGCTCCTTAACTTTGAGACTAACTTCTGGTTTCATTCTACGAAGCTTTTGTTGCTTTGGCTTGCTATCGGGATAGAGTGGTATACGATGTTCAGCAATGCTACGATCGACACCAGGCATATCAGCATAAGACCATGAAAACACATCCACATATTCTTTAAGTAAAATAATAAATGCATTTTGTTCATCGAGGGAATGGGTGGATCCTATCTTGACTTCTTTTACATCATTATCCGTACCTATGTTTACAGTTATAGACTCTTCCATGGGTGTCACACATGATTTAGGTTCATTGAAAAGTTCATTATTAGAAAATGCTTCATGATCAAGATCAATTTCTTGTACGCAAATATGTTAACAAGTAATTTTATCGATATCTTCATGATATGGGATATCAGGCAGTGTATGGATAGATGATTGGCTAGATGATGAGCTATCGGTTTCATAACCGTCTGAGATAGAGGATTGAAAAGTATATAGTTTAGGGAAAAAAGGGAATTATTCTCGAGTTTCGGATCGGATATTGTTTTCAACTTCTGTTTTTATTGGAGTAATAAGCGTAATGGGATCCAATCGGACTTCATAATCAGAAATTGATGAAAACAAGCCTCTTAGAACTCCTTGCTTTAGATGGTCAGCCCAATCAAAATCTTTCTTAAATACTGGTTTCTTATCAAACCATTTCTTAATAAATTCTTCATTCCTTGCTTCTGCAAAGAAAATTTCTAACCCAGGGATAATTTTCTCTTTATCCAAGTCATACCAAGGTTCTGAAAACTCATAAAATGGCTCAGTGTCATTTTGCAACACAAATTGCCCATTCAAAGCGAGAGACTTCTTTTTCATAACCTTAGAACCCATGTTCTCATCGAAGCCCAAACCATGACGATTTCTCTTATCGATTATTGGGATTGGGTGCCTCATGCCTTCACCGTTTCGTCCTAAACCAGATCCTGGAACATAACCCATTTTCAACGTCAATTGAAGTCCTCTAGTAAGTGTTTGGGGTATTGGATCTTGGATTTCTTGAATGGAATCCGAGGGTAGAGTAGATTTTCGAGTTTGGTTGGTCATGGGTTGGCAAAGGATACCTAAACATTACATACCGAAGATTACGATATCCTCCTTTTTTTTAAAATAATTAAAAAAAAAGTAAACGATAAATGCAAAAATGCATGCGGAAAAAAAAAGATTTTGGTAAAAATTAAAGGACGTCTATTAAGTTAGATAAGTTAGTGGGGTGTTCATTCCCAAAAAAAACTTTTTAATTATTTCGGGTCGCGCCATAAGGCTGCCTACGTATCTCCAGATAGATTTTTTTTGTATTTTCACTTTTTTTTTCTTCTTTTTTTTTTGGAGAATCAGTCCCGTCGTAGTTCAAAATGGAAGGAGGAGGTTTTTTTTTTTAAACAGCTGCACTCGATCAGAGTTGCCTACGTACCCCAATAACAATGTGCGTGCAAGTACAATTTTGTGTATGATCATGAAATAGTGCTTTAGGGGATCAAGCTTTATGTAGTTCTTTGTAGCAAAAGAAAACATAAGGAGGAGAAAAAAAATGCTTGGTTTACAGTGCTCATACTACCCCTTTTATTCATCCTACTTGATGGAGGGTAAGATAGAGGTCACCATGTCGTTGTAGATGCTTCCTTTCCCATGTATAGATTCCTTAGGCTTCAAGGTTTTCAACAATCTTTCTCGTAGTCTGAGTAGTGACGAGCAATCAAAAGAGTGGGATCATCTTCGTGTGTCCAAAGGGAAAGGGAATTTATGGACACTTTCTGATTCGGGCAGGAAATTCCAGTTGTGCGCTTTATACACCAACGGAGGGCGTGACATTCGTTAGTATCATGGCCATGTAACTGATGATAGTGACAATATTTGTTGAGATTTGGTCCAACAGGATCAACTCCTGCTCGACGAGGTAGTGGCTTGATACGACCTTCTTCAAGTAGTTGAAGGAAAAAATCATCTTGAGAGGCCCGTGGTTGTGCCGGGCTTGTCTCTGGTACGCTAGACTGAGGATGGGACGGAGTGATGATCCCACGATCAATAAGATCCTGGATTGCACATTTAAGGTTGTAACAAGTATCGGTTCTATGCCCATATAGATGACAATAACTGCAATATTGTCTCATATCGGTCCCATGTGGTGGTAACGAATACACATAGCTTTTTGCCCAAAGAATACCCTTTTTGCTCAAACGATCGTACACTACACTCAATGGTTCATCGATTCGAGTGAATATTCTCCTGTTAGCTCTTTCACCTTGAGGGTGCACCTTAGGCCTTCTTTCTTGTAGTCGATAGGCATCAATTTCGTAACCATGTCTCTCCATGTGCGAGAGATCGACGTATTTGATGGAGACCATATGTTGATAATAAAAATCATTTAACTTTCTTAACAATATCAACATAAACTCCCGATCAGTTATGGGAAAACGAAGTCGAGCCCGAATGTAAGAACATCTTGAAAAGAGATGTGAAAATGATTCCCGGTCACTTTGCTCCATATTCACTAGCTTCAGTTTTTTTGTGTCAATCTGTCGAAATTCAAATGCCCAGTCACTCAATGCTTGAGCTATTTCTCCCCAAGAGCCTTTACTTGTTACCCCTGAGGTATAATACCAGGATAACGCAGGTCCACCCAGACTTCTATTAAACAACATAGGAAAATGTACTTTTGGAACATTTAAAGGGTATAAGGTGTTCACAAAGTTGTATAAATGGAGAATAGGATCTCCCAACCCATTGAACTTCTCAAACTGAGGAAGATTAAGATAACGATCTACATGCCTGTAGTTAGGGAAAAGAATCAACTCCTCCGGGTATACCAACCTTCTATAACATAGGACATCAAAATCCAAATCAAAATCCTTGGCCCTAGACCTCTTCCGAGATCCCTCATCATTTTTAAAGGAATTACTTGTCCAAGATTCTCCTCTAAAATAAGGATCGCTGTCTTTTGGAGTTTTAGGCTCCTCTTCTACCTCATCTTCATTGGACCAGTTTGTTCCATGTCTAGCTCCTTGACGATTAACCTCAGAATCATTGTCATTTTCTTGAAGCTCTTCTTCTGGATCTTCCTCAATTTCTTCGTCTTCCTCTAAGTCCTCTTCCGGATCTTCCTCCGTTCTTCTTATTCTTTCCATGAGCTACTTGAATCAAATCCAATATTATGAATAGTGAATCCGTCTAATTGACTACCCTCTTCTTCATCTAAATGGAGCACTGATTTTCCAACACTAGAAACATTCATAACTTCTGGATTACCCACAAGTGTCACTGCACAATGATCTGTGAGCAGCTTCACCTTTTGGTGTAAGGTAGAGGCTACCGCCCTATTCTCATGAAGCCAAGGTCTACCGAGCAAAAGGTTAAAGCACGCTTCAATATTAATTACCACAAATTCAACATTTCTAGCCACTGGTCCATATTCCAAAAGTAACTCAATTGACCCCAAAACGTCCCTTTTGGCATTGTCATAAGCCCTAACAACCTGTCTTGAAGGTGTTAAATCTTCTTTTTGATAACCGAGCTTCGTCATAACTCGATAAGGACATACGTTGATGGAAGAACCATTGTCAATAAGTACCCGGGGTATTGTCCACCCATGACATTTCACAGTTATGTGTAAAGAGTTGTTATGGTTGACACTTTCTGGGAGATCATCGTCGGTAAACATTAAAGTGCGGTTGGCTCCATGAATAAGTCCTACCATTTGATCCGGTGTTATGGATGCATCAATTGAAACTTCATTGAGATGTCTCAGAACAGCGGCCCGATGAGGTTGAGAATGAGTCAGTAACTTCCATATAGAAACATTTGCATTAACCTCCTTCATGCGCGTAATAGCATCATCTTCTTCCTTATTCACCTCTACCAATTCCCTGTCTTTTTCTTTCCTTCTCAGGGCTTCCACAGGGTTATCATCTTCAAGATATGAAGGTTTAAAATGACGACCTGCGCGAGTCAAATGGGCCACATGTAGATCTTCATCATCACTGAGATCATCAAGATAGATCGGACATTGGAAATTACTAGGGGTACTCAGGTGTGCCCCAACATTTTTCTCAGCCATTGACAACAACGAGAAAGCATCCTCTTCATCATCTATTAGGCAAAATGCCCCATCATATCCTATAGTGGCGCAGACATTGGAGAACGAATCTTTATTAAAGATGACATCCAAACCTTTGCATGGCACAAGCTTGACCTTTTGCTGAGTGGAGTGATCATACACAACACACACATAATTTCTGGATAATGGCATCTCATACATTTGAGGGGTATTTCGAACCATTAGTAATGTTGGATCAATCTGGTTATTGGTAGTGGATATGGTGTTTATAGAGACAGGAGGCTTATGATTGGGGAGAGGATTATTAGAGATGCTTGGTTGTGTATTTTTAAATTTATCAGAGGGTTCCCCAACTGAAAGCCTTCCTCCATCTACTAGATCTTGAATACGGTGCTTGAATGTTGTGCAATTTTCAATGTCATGCCCAGGCCCTTGATGGAATTCACAGTGTTGGTTTGGGTTGTAACTGGGAGGAGGGTTTCTTGGGGGTGGCCTTGGGTGTAAAGGTTGAACAAGGTTGGCCTTTTTTAGTTTGGAGAAAGCTTGAGCATAGGTCATGTTCAAAGGAGAAAAATTCCTCTGCGACCTGAATTGGAATGCTGGTGCGGTGCCGATATTGTGTATCAAGTTTGTTGGTTTTGAGGGTATTGAGTCGTTGTTATTGGTTTTCCTATTCCCCCCAAACTTAGGATTGTAAGAGGTGTTACTGCTGCTCCCTTCATCCTTTTTGATATCTCCATTTTTTATGGCATCCTCAACCAAAGTTCCTGTTGATATGAGGGCTTTAAATGACGGAAAAAACTGGAAAGCCATTCGTCCTTGATAGACGGGAAGAAGATTCTTCACTATCATCTGTAATTGTTCTTCCTCGTTCGGCCTATTCACCATCTTTGCAGCCTTGTTTCTCCATCTAGTAATGAAGACGGAAAACGTCTCGTTAGGATTTTGTGCAGTTGTCTCCAAATCCCTCCTTGTCACATTGATCTCTTCATTATATTGTATTGGCTAGAAAATTCTCGCACAATATCGGCCCACGAAGTTTTCTTTGAATTTTCCAGATTAAGAAACCAATGAGCGGCAACCCCATCTAAATATTGCTGAAACAATTGCGCCATTAAAGGTTCATCAACACCCCAAGGACTCATAGCCCCTACGTATGATTTTAAGAAATTGGTGGGACTTCCTGTACCATCAAATCTCGTGAGATTCGGCATCTTAAACCCAGGTGGCAGTCTTGCTTTCGGAAATAAGGTGAGACCATGAATATCTAACCAAGGTTCTGCTTTGGTCATACCCTTCAGTACTTCCTAGAGCCTGAGAATATCTTCCTCAATTTTGGTAGGAGCTTCTCTATCACCATTTCCTTCATCCAAATGCAATGGTGAAGCTACCTCTGAATCATGGTGAGGAGGAGGAGCACTTGCACTCTGTCTTAACAAACCCTGTATTGTTTGTTCCATAGTATCTTAACGATCAAGGATAGCTCGCATCATTCCTCAAAGATCATTGGATGGATCAGGGTTTAGCGAACTTTCATGGCCAGGAATCTCGGACATTTCGCTTGGTGGTGGAGAACGAATTTCCCTTGGTGTCGAATGACCCGGTGAGAAGGCTACTGAATCGGATTGTAAACTGTGAAAAGAGGTTTGCCGGACAAGCCTAGATCCTGTGCGGGTCCAGGTGGATTTCCTGGGTAAAAAGGGAACATTTCCAAAAAAAAAAAAAAATTTCTTCAACAAGCTAAAAAAAAAAGTAAATAAAAGATTTTTTTTAAAGAAAAATGAACACCCCTTTTTTCTAAAAAGTTTTTTTTTTTCAAAAATAAAATAAAATAAAAATATTGGACCCTACTATGAAGATTCCTTGCGTGTTGAACACACCATTGGTTATTGGCTTATAAAAAAAACTAAAACTTGAACAAGGATTATTCACCCAAACTTCTTCTCTCTCTAAAATCTCAAGTGTTTTCTTTTGAGATTTTGCTTACTTTGCTTAAATTTAAGTTATGGATCCTAATGCCTCACGCGTTAGAGATTTAATTCACTTCTTCTCTGACACTTCGCGCTCCTCCCTCCAAGAGTTACGAGAAAGAGAACGCAACGAGATTCTTAGTTCAATACGGCCAGAAGATCATCCATCTCAATTTTCTAGGGAAAACCTCTCTCTCCCTTATGATCAAAATTCTACAGCTATCCCACCTTCAGTTCCTCAAGTGAAAGTTGCACTAGTGACTGGTCCACCCCAGGTATTCGAGATAAATAACTCTCTAGAGTCACTTTCCTTATTTGTGGCAGATACAATGGTGCTAGCTATGTCTCTATTTCTACGTTTCTCTGAAGACTCATTTTACCCTATCATAGCTACTATAAGCCAACAAAACCTCCCATTCGCTAGCCAACTCGCAGAGAGTCCGTACCTGCCATCACATTTCCCTTTTAATCTTCCTATGTACTCATCTCTCAGGTTACTGTTTTGGGATGCTCGTGGGTACTGTACGAGTCAAATATTACATAATATCTCCCTATTACACAAAACTCATATTCCTACTTGTTTGGTCTTACTCATCTCTAATTTGTCGATTGGCAAGGAGGTCTCTGAAAACATAGATGTAACAAGGTCTTGTATTCTCGCAGGGAATAATTCTCTCCCATCAACTCTATTCCTATGGAGTGACACGTGTTTCCTTTCACTTACTCGATTGTCTGAAGGATCAATAGCCATATCGGCTTACAATACCCCTTGCAGTATTTATTCTAGGACTTCCTCGCGCCAAGGGAGAGGCCCACCCCAAAGCTCAGTTAATCATCCCTGGTTAGGTGTATCAGACTTCATAACCTACAATCACTTAACAATGATGATGGGTGGTCCTTCAAACTATCGAGAATCTAAGGAGAATTTTCTTCAAAAACTACCTCCGCGTCATAGGCGTTACGTGTCTCGTCTCCCTGAGACTTTATGGTCAATAGGTCAAAGGAGTCACTTCATAATAATAGATAGATTAACTAAGGCATTGTCGACTACTCCTTGGTCACAAGAAGATCCTCATACTCTATCTCTAGCAGCCTTATCGGATGGCTCAGATGGATGTAGAGGTGGGTATATATTGCGAGAGCCCGGGCATGTTTGGAAGTTTGGTTTTGGTTCAAGGCTTAGAGGACCTAGCTTTTCCTTTTTCTCGCTTTGTTTACTTCAAAATGGATTGCAAAAGGCTCGCTCTCTAGAGGTGAAACAATTAGAAGTAGTGATGAACGTTAATCGCTTCATCTCATCTCTGTCTAGGCTTGATGTCTACCCAACAAATACCGAGCAAAAGTTATGCGACATATTTCTCCTAATGCGCTCTCGTGGTTGGGAAGTTAGTATTCGACATTCCCCTCAAGACATGCTTCGAGGAGTCTGTCTTATGGTTGATCATTGCCAAGGGTTTACTTGGGGTCAAACAGAGGTGTTCGAATCTCCCCCGTCTCCTGAGATTCAGTTAGGGACTTTTTGACTTTTGCATTATGTATTTTTTTTTATTTACTGTTATGGCTATATCACTATGTAAATATGAATTAATGTTCTTTTTCGTCTATTTTCCACCTCATGATGAAGGAAAGCAAATCAAATAAATAAATCAATAAATAAATAAGTGAATCCTGCAGCAATAACAAACTGTTAGTGGCCGCGCCCGAAGGCTGCCTACGTATTCCTGAGTGCGGAAATGTGCTGAGTGTAATGTGATTCAGGAAATCAGGCCTATCGTAGTTCGACACAATAAGGAAACCAACTTTTAAATTTTTGCGACTGCACTCAAAGCGAGCTGCCTACGTACCTTGTTACAAGATTTTTTTTCATTTTTTTTTCATTTTTCATTTTTTAGGGATCAAGTCGCTCGTAGTTCGCAACAAAAAAAACTTTTACAAAAAAAACTTTAATGAAAATGACACTACCATGCTTCTATTTCCTCGGTCAAAAGTCGCTTCTCCCAAACAGCTTTTCGTTTAGCAACATAGAAAGGGTTATCTTCTTTGTCCAAGATCCATGATGCCCATGCTTTACACACTACTGTGCACGATTCCGTTGTAAAAAGGTCGATGTTGTCGAGGAAGATGTAGGGTTCCATGATTTCTCGAAGAGATGCCACTTTATTTGCAGATGTTTTAACCCCCTCACAAGAAACTGCTATATCTTGGTCGTAAAGCCAATTAAACCTTCTTCGGATATCATCGGCCTTTTCCTTATTAGGCATCCAATTTGGCTTGTCCCGTTCATTCTCTGGAATAGGAAAATATACTGTTGTTTTTGCAAAGGGTGGACGCCTTATTACTTCAACAGCTTCACTATTTTCTATGCAATAACCTGTTGTGCTTATGGTGTTTGTCCAACCACCATACTGTGACGAGCTTTCTCCTTCATAAGCTCCCCTGCTATAGTCACCACATATAGTGATGATGCCCCATGATGATCTCATTCTTAATTTTTGATGTAAGCTAGACGAGACTGCTTTACACCCGTGCAGCCATGGTCTCCCTAGTAACAAGTTGCATGAGAGTCGAAAATCCACTACCATAAAATCTATGCTGAACAGAGCATTCTCATGTACCAAAGGTAAGACTATAGACCCCGTCACTTCCCTGGGTAATTGGTCAAAACCTCTGAGAAGAATGGAGCGGTAAGTGATATGTAAATCATTGTACCCTATCTCGTACAGGTATTCTCGGGAACAAAGATTAACATCAGATCCGGTGTCAACCAAAATGTGATTAATATAACTTGCACTGTATCGAAGAGTGATATGCAGTGGTTCATTGGGATAGTGATTAGGGGGTAAATCGCTATCTGTAAAGGTGAGTCCTAGATCAATATCGTGATGTTCGACATTTTTCCCTTTTCGTGAGGAAGAGTGAAAAGCGTTTAAGGTTTTGAATACGTTTTGAGAATACATTGATTCATGGATAGGCACATCATATAATAATTCTGGGCTAGTTTGACGAGAATGGGGGGCAGTTTTTCTTGGCGAGAGGCCTTGGATCGTTCTATAGTGGAAACTTTTGGATGTGGGCTTTTATCATTTGGAGATTCAGGCCTTAAAGTTAAACTCTTAGAGCCATCATGGAAGGTCAAGGATTCACGAAGTCGGGCCGGCGTCTTTTGGGATTGAACTAACATAAGGGGATGAAATTGGTAAATCCAAGGCTGACCAAGTTTGATATCATAGGGAACTGGTATATCACAAATTATGAAACTTGTGGTGAAACTTACACCTTTGTATTTAACAATTGCATCAATTTTACCACATACATTTTCATATATATCGTTGTTACAAAAATCATCTATTGTTACAGGTTTAAGTTCTTCTTCCTCGAATTCCCAATCAACAAATGTATGGTACGGGCACATATTAATGGAAGATTCTTCATCAATGTGAACATGATAATACTTGATGTTATGACATATCATTGCATGATCCAGTGAGTCATTTATAAAACCCTTTTTAATCAAATCGTCTTTGACCTGGTGTGGATCAAGTTTGAAGATTTCCCTCAAATCTCTAAAAGGGGTTGAGGCGTTTATGATTGTTCTTTTGAGATAATCGCTAAAAGCCCCACGATACATTGAGGAATTTGATAGTAAATCCCATAATGATTTTTCACAATTCTCCTTCTTTGGTTTTGAAGTCAAACCTTCCCCAAAGCTCACCATATTACACACCGTGGTTGCCGTATGCGGTAAGGCTGCATCCCCATGAATGGTTATTACGCCGCCCGGGGTTGAAAATCTAACTTTCTGATGGAGTGTAGAGGCAATTGCCCCTATGTGTTGTAACCATGATTTTCCCAGGGTAAAGGTGAGGCTTTCCGGGTCATCGATTACTTGAAACTCAGCATTACAAACCCAATCATGATATCCTAATGGTAAGGTGATTTCCCCAATTGCCCGCATGAGAGTGCGATCACTTGTTCTAACCACCTTCTTTGAGGGTCTTAAAGAAGCGTCTTCACACCCTAATTTCTTGAGAATCGTTTTGCTGCAGATGTTGAATGTGGACTCTCTATTTACCAAAATTCCTGAGACCTTGTAACAATCCGATACCAAGGTAATGAACAAGGGCCGGTCATTACTGTAGTCATTCGACAAATCTGCATCGGTAAATCGTAGAGTAGGTGGAGTCCACGATCTTGGAATTGGAATTTTCCCATCATCAATGAGTTGTTGGACTGCATGTCTCAGATCACTACAAACATTTGTATTGTGTCCGTAGTCATGACAATAGTTAAAATACTTTCCCATATCAGCCTCAGGAGACGGCATAGTGTAGTTATTGTGTTTTGACTTGAGGAAACCCTGTAACTTCAGCCGATGATATATAGAACTTAGTGATTCACACCTCCTAGAGTAAATCTGGCGGATGGAACCCCAACGTTGTCCTCCAATACGCATTTGTGCTCCTGTATCCATATCTCGGTCTCTAAACAACAAGTAAACTGCAATTTCAAGAACATGGTTAAGAAAACCTTCAAGGTGCTGAGGGGTATAAGACTTTCCTTTGAAAAGAACATTAACTCATATATTAATTCATCAATAGTGATTAAACCATTCTTTAAGTTGAAAAGGTTTTAGAGGGGGATTTTGGCATTGCTTAAAATGCACCACATGTGGTGTTAGTAGTCTTAGAAAGTTAAACTCTCTTGAAATCATATGAGGCAAGGTCTAAGGATAACTCTTAGTTTATTATCGGGTCCATAAGTAAGCTTTCTAAAAAAAAGTTTCAATTAAAACAAGTTTTTGTCGAAAAAAGAAAAACTTTCATGACAACACGAATGAATCATTAACACAAATGACCGTAGAGACTTCATGTATGTATTGATGCACATGTTTCTTAATCTAAAGATCAATCCATTTTGAGGAAATTATTAACCAAGTGGCCTCGTATCACTTCCAACTGTGAACACCAAGGTTGGACGTTCCTAACAGAGCCGATTGCAGTAGCGCACGGATGTAGGTTTACGCCCTTAATTCATTAATTTTGTTGTCTAAATCCGACCTTACCAATAGGCATAGGTGCCGGCCTAAAAAAAAGAAAAAAAAATGAATGCTTATGATCATGACAATTGATGAATGATGAATGACTACATGCGTACACTTAAACAAATTAACAACGCAAATTCAGGTTTGTAGACACCCATTTGTGTCTCCCCAAAACCAAACCCAGTGATGAGTACCTTTTGCGTGAATCATAATCGAATGAAGTGAAAGTGTGGAAAGGTCTAGTGTTGCGGAAAGTTTTATTTCTTTTCTTTTCTCAATGTTTTTTGAAAAATTATTTTAAGAAAACAGCCAATCCAGTTTGGTTGGTCCATGATATGGGTCCAATAGTAGTTTAGTTGGATGGGGCTTGCAAAGACCTTTCCAACGATATATTATAAGCCCAATTCCGATGAATATTGAGGAAGTTATGGCCAATTTACCAAACTGGGCCCGGTTTGAGCCTAATATGCGGCCCAATGATCTAGAGGAGGGCCTATTATTAATTATCATTTCTAAAGCTATTAGGATTAATTATAGTCTTCTAGAATACTCTAGAAGGTTCTTTTAAATCCTAATGGAGTTAGGATTGATAATTATGTTTTAAAGAGTTTGAAATTGAATAAAACTACTCCTTTTAAGAATCCTTGTTTTGTACGAAGTGGAATATATTCAGATTTTATTTTCGTGCCTCATAATATTTATCCAAATTTTATATGGTTGGATATATCTTTAAATTATCTTTCCAATGATATATTATAATATTAAATCCGAGTTATAACGAAAAAGATATGAATGAGACATGAAACTTTATCCAAAACTGACACCCTTCCACTATTTTGGTCATATCATTTTATCTACAAAATATTTTAATCTTATTCTAATTGGGTTGGAAATTAGACTTTAAGATCTTTCCAACGACATATTATATGCCTGATTTGGACTTCCGGATAAAAAGGTATGATAAAAACAAAAACGCATTAAAAACGGGCTTGGCGCCTGACTCCAGGCATTGGCGCCTAAAACCAGGCCTGGCGCCTGGCGCCAACCATTGGCGCCTAGCGCCAACCATTGGCGCCTAGCGCCAATGGCCAATGCCTGGCGCCAACCTCGTTTTGCGTGCGCCAGACTCTGTTTGGTTAATTTTATCTTTTTGGCTGATTTTCTCTATAAATAACGTATTAAAACTCCGTTTTCGAGAACCAGATTTCATCAATTCTTATTTCAATTCACCAACTCTCATCAAGATTTTCTTGATTATTCTCTCTCTCTCTCTCTTTTTCTAAACTAGCCTTTTCTCAAATAAAAAATTCCGCATTCGCAAGATCTAGATACACCTAGCCATATTCGAAGTTGCCTTCGCCCTAGACGTGAAAGGTTTTAATTTCTGAGGGTTTGGTCCCAAATCTGTCTTTCAATTATTTAATTTAATTGTTTTGATTATTATTTTCCTTGAAGTTACTAACGTGTGTATTTTGTTATTAGAAAGAGGTACGAGGCATCAAAGTAAGTGCTTTAATGGTTTTAATTGATATTATGATGTAGAAATCATGTTTATATTGTTATTATGATATTCCTAGTATCATGTCTAGGGTAATTTTAATATTAAATATGATTGTTGTGATGCTTCCTATATTCTTCCTAATATTTATGATTGTTAGTATCATGTTAGGGCTAAAGATTTGATTTTTAATGCTTAGTGACATGCTAGGGTTTGTTATTAATCTTGTTAGTATCATGCCTAGGATCTTGCTATTTTTATTGTGCTTAACATGAACATGATTATGATTATAATTATTGTTATGGTTATTTATTATGTTGCTTGATACATTATTTATTCTTTATTGCTTGATCACGCCTTTTATGCATGTTAAAGGGAATTTGTACTTGTAATCACGCTTAATAAGATAATTAATAATCTTGTTACGGTTATTGTGATTATAATTCAAGTGATCGCCAATAATAGTTTATTTGTGCATTAAGTTCAACCAACATAGATAAACAGGTTTAGGGTTAATCCTATTGATTGTATGTTAATTAAAAAGCGCACATGAATACGATCAGAATAAAGTAGAGGCCTATTATTAGGGCAGGTTCAATCTCTTTTAGGTTGGATTTGAACCTTCATCCCCGGACCCTTATTTGGTTCATGACCTTATGGAGTTGACGATCTCTTGGATCGTTAAGGGGTGTAACCTTCATCCTATGAACGGTTTACAAGTTCCTTAAAAACTTGTTGGCGACTCTTTTGCTCTATTTTCTTCCCTTTTGGACGCCACCGTACTTTAGTGTATGATCACCGTACTCTAGGTTGCGAACTTTTTTACATCATCGTGCCTAAATGGTATGTGGTTGTTTGGTGCTAACCTTCATGTGTTTGCTCTTTTGTTTAACCCACGACCGAGGGTCTTTATTCTCACATAGTAATTAGTACGGATCTAAAATTGGTTAAAATCTGGAAAAATCACAAAACTAACCTGGAACTGCGCACCGTGTCACGACATGTTATGTCGTGCCACGGTGAACACTGCCGTGACACGGGGCTGTCTATCGTCTGACGACAGACTGCACCGTGTCACGACAGTCTGCACCGTGACACGATACCCAGGAAAGCGTTCTGTCAGTCTTTTTTTCGATTTTTGTGCGAATGTTGTGTCCAGTTTTGTGTCATGTCTAGTTATATGGTCAAAACACGCGTCTATAACCTCACTTAATCACTCACATGTCGTGTTCACACACTTTTTTGCTTTAAGTCGTGCACCACTTTTTTGACCGTATTTTAGGGAAGTCTTGTTTTTGTGTCGTTTTTTTTTTTTTTTCGGAGTAAGTCGGATGGTATCCTCCCTTTAAAAGTAAACAAGTAGAATTTCAAAATTATAGATTTTTTTTTTAAAAAAAAAAAAAAAATCCTGTGCCACGTCAGCATCCACCGTGGCACGGGAATGGGTGCCGCGACACGGGACTGTGCACCGTGTCACGGCACAGTCCACCGTGGCGCAGTGGACTTGCAGCAAAAAAAAATATTTCATACCACGTCAGCATCCACCGTGGCACGGGAACGGTTGCCACGACACGGGACTGTCCACCGTGTCACGGCACAGTCCACCGTGGCACGGTGGACCTGCAAAAAAAAAAAATTCCCGTGCCACGTCAGCATCCACCGTGGCACGGGAATGGTTGCCGCGACACGGGACTGTCCACCGTGTCACGGCACAGTCCACCGTGGCACGGTGGACCTGAAAAAAAAAAAAAATTTGTCGCGCCATGGGTAACTCTACCGTGTCACGACAAATTTCTACCACGACACGGTGGATGTCCAAAAAAAAAAACCACCGCGTCACGGCAGCTTGTCACGTGACACGGTACAGTTTTCCGTGTCACGGTGCCCTTGAAATAAGTCTAGTCAGCTTTTCTTAAGTCTTCTGTGTTAATTTGGTTATTGTTCACATGTCTAGCCATACGATCATACCACGAGTATTAATAAACTCATCTAATCATACATGTTGAGTCATTGCACACACTTTGTCTTCGAGTAATGCACTATATTGTTTATTATCGTATATTAGGACCATGCATGCGTCGTTTTCCGTCGTAATAGGAATGAGTGGAGTTTTCCCATCAGATTTCAAAATTGTTTCTTACACTCTTCCTTTCCAATCTGATTATTGAGTCAATGCATTAAGTGAGTTCATCCTTACAAAGTACTTGAGTCTAAAATCACTAGGAAATAGTTGGAAGATTAAGGGGAACGTCACTCCTTCCTTCTTTCCTTCTAATCAAAGCATCAACAAGAAGGAACTTTTTTTTCACCAAGCGGCAAGAAGTTACTCATAAACAGCCATAGAGACAATGCACGATGCAAGCTTCTCACCAAGATTTCATGTTTTCTTCTTCTTTTGTTTCAAACCCTTCCCCCTAAAAAGTCTAGCATAGGTTCTCCTTATCCATGTGTCTATGCGTCACATTTCTTACCTTCTTCATAAATGAGCATCTCTTTCTTACATTCGATCATGTGATTAGGAAAAAAATAAATTGGTGAACTAAACACAAGGTACACCAATGACTTGAGGCACCTTTGCAACCCTGTCATTCCCTGTTAACTGTTCAATCACATTCCATTTCTTCATCAACCATTTTGAGCCTCATCTAACATTTGGCCTTCATTTCTTCAACTCACATTTACTTAACCCTGGGATTGGAAGATGTGTAATTGCATAACATTCAAAAAGCAAGTATAAAAAAAAAGCAGCAAAACAACAATAAAACAATGTCTAAAGGCAAGTGTTCCAATGTCTTTGATATGTACATGTCTCAAATTGCGTCTCTCATCGAGTGCTTGGTACCGTGCCTGAGAAACATGAATGCTAAGTGAGTGATGGACCGCATGATCTGAGATTGCCTACATTGATTCAAAAGAATGAAAAAAAAGAAATTCAAAACAAAAAAAAGTTGAAAATAAACTTGCAAAATTCAAAATTTTCAAATTCAAAATTACACATCTTGGGGATTCTCTCGGGTCTTGAGCCTTTTACCCCTTTTTTCCTTAAACCATCAACTTAACCACATTATAACCCTTGAAAGACCTCTTTGAGGTGTACATACACTTGTGAAAAGTTCGGTTAGAGCTACGTTAGGCCTGATTCCTAACGGATACGTAGGCAACCTCACATCGAGGTGCGGCCACATTCATATTCATATCCATGCATGATCGAGTCAAAGAATATCCAATGCTTATCCCTACCATTTAGAGCTAGACTTGGGGGCTTAAACCCTAATCACATTAGCTTACCCAGCCTGAAGAGTCATCATCTTTAACTCTTCTCACATCTCTTTCCATCGCCATAACCCTTGCAGCCAGCCTTAGTATCACATTCACACACTTCACTCACACATCCATATCCATATCAATCACCCTTCACTTTAAGATCCCTTTATCATGAAATCTTGTTTCAACACTGTGCATGTTTCATCATATTTAAAGATAACATTCAGTAGAAGAAACATTGTATACTTGCTTAGCTTCCTGACCTGAGCAATGTTCATTGTTTCGCATAATGTGCTAAGAAACATTTATATATCAATGGTTTTTAATCATACAAAGCATATCGTGCTTAGCTCCTTGACCTAAGCAACGTTCATTATGAAATAATCATTATATGTGCTTAGCTTCCAGACCTAAGTGACATTCAAAATCGCTTCTTTACACCATATATGATGCTTAGCTCCATGACTTAAGTTCATTCATCTATCGTGTCACATGATGTAATTTTCCTTAGCCTCCTGGCCTAAGGACATGCATCATGCATACATTACTTTCAAGAAAAGAAATTTAATCCATGCGATTCATTTTGTCTTGCTCAACTAGGAAGCTCAAAACTTCTTTCCTCTTTTCGTGTCTTTTCTTTTGGAAGGAAGTTCGAAAATAAAAGTTTAGTTTTCACATCTTTCTTTTTCGGGAGAAAGTCGGTACCCTCCACTCATGACAAAAATTGACGGAAATTTTTTGCTTTTGCATCTTCGTTTGCTTGTGTCTGCACACACACATATACACACACACACACACTCACAAGTCATACACATGTCATGTCACATCAAGTCAAACTTGGTCAAGTTAGTGGTCAAGTCAATCATAGTATATACAAGTCCATTGGCAAATTTATTTTTGCAGGTCTTATCTATAGGCCACGTCCGAGGACAAACGGACCATTTATAACCCACGTCCGGGGACAAGCGGACCATATACAGCCCACGTCCGGGGACAAGCGGACCATCTACAGCCCACGTCCGGGGACAAGAGGACCACCATCATTTCATGACGCAAGGTTCTAGATACACAGAGACTTGCAATCTCATCATCTTTCGACTTTCCTCAAGCATGGAAAGTATTATCCGGTGGATTTTTCTTCAAGTATAGAAAACCGCCAAATCGGCTTTCCTCAAGCATGGAAGGCATTATCGGTGGAATTCTTCAAGCATAGAATGACACCATATTCATCAGTCAGCTTTCCTCAGGCTTGGAAAGCGTTATCGGTGGATTTTTCTCCAAGTATAGAAAACCGCCAAGTCGGCTTTCCTCAAGCTTGGAAAGCGTTATCGGTGGATTTTTCTTCAAGTATAGAAAACCGCCAAGTCGGCTTTCCTCAAGCATGGAAAGCATCATCGGTGGATTTCTTCAAGCATAGAATGACACCAAATTCAAACGTCGACTTTCCTCAAGCATGGAAAGTATTATCCGGTAGGTTTCTTCAGGCTTAGAAAACTACCAAACTCCTCAGTCGGCTTTCCTCAGGCATGGAAAGCGTTTCAACAGACGTCATCCGGTGGATTCCTTCAAGCATAGGAAGCTACCAAGCTCATTTGCCACCAATACACTGGTGTTAGATAAGCATTCTATCCCTTTACTCTTTTATCTGTAGAACTAACATTTTTCTGCAGGTATCGGCGTATACAAAATGATTTAGGATTGCAGAACGTCTTTAATCATTCTCCGTCCCTATCGGCTACTTTGACTATCATTTTCGAAACTGACGTTTCTACAAACTCAGTCAAAGTGGGGGCTTCTGTAGACACCTAAAAATGTCTCCCCAAAACCAAACCCGTTGATGAACAACTTTCACCGCCATTATTGGTCGAGTTGAGTATTTAATCTTTGGAGTGCTTAAATCCATGTTCTATACAATATATTTCATAAACCAATCCAAATTCTAGCTCATTTCCCTAAACCATAACCTATTTTCCACTTTTCGTGTCCACTGAGAGAAACTGATTTTATGGATATACAATTTTGATCCAATTATTATTTTGTTGGATAGGCCTTTAAATAAGATTTCCAGCCATATATCATAAGCCCAATTCCGAGCTATAACGAAAAAGATATGAGCAAAACACCAAACTCGGCCTAAAACCGACACCCTTCCACTAAAATGGCCATATCTTAAAATCTACATATCATTTTTACTTGATTTTAATTGGGTTGGAAATTAGACTTGATAAGATTTTCAATGATTTATTATATGCCTTATTCCGAGTTACGGATCAAAAGTTATGATGGTTTTAAAAACAGGTAAAAACCTGGAATCACCGCGCACAGTGCAATTCCACCGTGTCACGGGAAATTGCACCGTCTGACGGTGGGAATCCCCGTGACACGGTGCCCTTGCTGTGACGCGGGGCTATTCCCTGTCCTATTTGCGTTCTTCGTACCTAAACAACTCCCGCGTCACGGCATTTTCCACCGTGTCACGGGAATTTACACCGTCTGACGGTGGGATTCCCCGTGACACGGAGCTGTTTCCGTGTAATTTCTGCGTCTCCCATACCGTGACACGGTGTACTGTACCGTGTCACGGTGGATACTGCCGTGTCACGGCACCTGTGCCGTGTCACGGGATATTCCGTGTCTTTTCCGCGTAAACCCTTAACGCGTTTTCTTTCTCGTTTTCTGAAAATTTCCCGCGTCACACTAAAAATGTACCGTGTCGCGGGATAGTTTGCCGTCTGACGGTGGGACTTCCCGTGACACGACAAACTATATTGCATGTTTAAAGGGAATATGTAATTGAAAATCACGCTTTATAAGATAATTTGGACAACCGGTTTAGGTTCCTTTTTAATCTTGTTGTTTAATTCAAGTGATCACAAATATTTTAGAATTATGTGTTGCATTAATATTAAACCAATTTAGCTTAATAATAGTTTGGAGCGAATTGAATATTTTATTTGTATGCCTTTGAGATCACAGGAATGCTTTTCACTATAAGAATCGAGTAGAGGCCAATACGGGCGAATGTGACTCCATGACTCACTTCGTACCATCATCCCTGATCCTCCTTTCGTGGTTCCGAAACATATGGAGTTAGTAATCTCATGGATTATGAATGGGGTGTAACCTTCACGGGTCAATCGTTGTTGCCTATCGTTGTCCCTTTATCGTGGTTGCCTTAAATGATCCGTGAACGGTTTACAAGTTCCTTAAAAATTTGTTGGCGGCTCCCTACTTTCCTTGTCCCTAATCGTAATGTCAATTCCCACTTCCTATGAGTGCCAAGCATATTCACCACATGCTTTTTACGTAGGCGCACTTCGAACTACGCCTACAAACATCAATAAAACAATTAAAGCACTTACTTTGATGCCCCGTACCTCTTTCTAATAACAAAATACACACGTTAGTAACTTCAAGGAAAATAATAAACAAAACAATTAAATTAAATAATGGAAATAGAGATTTGGGACCAAACCTTTAGAAATTAAACCTTTCACGTCTAGGGCAAAGGCAACTTCGAATATGGCTAGGTGTTTCTAAATCTAATGAATGGGGAATTTTTATATTTGAGAGAAGGCTAGTTTAGAAATGAGAGAGAGAGAGAGTAATCAAGAGAATCTTGATGAGAGTTGGTGAGAATTGGTGAATCAAAACGGAGTTTTACGACGTTATTTATAAAGAAAATCAGCCAAAAAGATAAAATATCAAAAACAGAGTTCTGACGCAAAAAACCGAGTTAGCGCCAGACGCTGACCTTAGCGCCAAGCGCCAATCGTAGCGTCAGGCGCTACAGCTGGCGTTTGGCGCTGACTCAGAAATCCACGCGTTTTCTTAAAATCAGATAAAAATTGCCGTACATGAGGATAAAATCGTATTTTTCTCAAAAAATGTTCTTTGATTCTAATTAAAACTCTAAAAAGTCAACAAAAGTCAATTTATCAATGCTAATTGAATTAGGAATGAAAAGAACCTTTTAGAAGAATCTAGAAGACTAAAACCATTCCTAATTGTATTAGGAATGATAAATCTATATTAGGCCCTCCCCTATATCATTGGGCCGCATATAAGGCTCAAACCGGGCCCAGTTCAGTAAATCGACCATAACTTCCTCAATATTCATCGGAATTGGGCTTATAATATATCGTTGGAAAGCTCTTGTCAAGCCCCATCCAACTACACTACTATTGGACCCATATAATGGACCAATAAATCTGGATTGGCTGTTTTCTTAAAATAAGTTTTCAAAAACAGAGAGAAGAGAAAAGAAATTAAAACTATCTGCAACACTGGACTTTCTACACTTTCACTTCATTCGATTATGATTCGACGCGAAAGTTACTCATCACTGGGTTTGGTTTTGGGGAGACACAAATGGGTGTCTACAGAAGCCCCCACTTTGACTGAGTTTGGAGAAACGTAAGTTTCGAAAACAAAAGTCAAAGTATCGATAGAGACGAAGAATGATTCAGAACGTTTTGCGATCTTGAATCACTCTTGTTACGCCGATACCTGCAAACTAGCGTTAGTTAAACAGATAAAAGAGTTAAGAAACGCGTGTCTTGCACCGTTGAGCACACGTCTCTAAAGGTAACTGATTCGTTGCCGCATTGCAGTTGTTTTGACGACCTCCTGCCAAGAGAATGTCATCCCGCTTGAAAACCGCTACGCTTGTCTGCTTCCAATATTGAAGATTGCTTCGCTTGAAACGATCCTCTTCCGCTTTGATAACATTCCACGTCTAAGGGAACACTATCGAAGATAATTTCGCTTGAAATTACCTTCAGTTGTTTGTGACAACTCTCCACAATCTAGGGAACGCCATCTTGATGTTTCGATGTTCACTCGTCTCTGAACAAAGAGCTTTTTTTTATATGTTCACGCGCCTCTGAACAAAGAGCTTATTTTTTTTCGGATATGTCCACGCGTCTCTGAACAATAGAGTTTCTTTATTTTTTTTTAATATGAACTTCTGAATGATGTGTCCACGCGTCTCTGAACAAAGAGCTTGATAATAGGATGCCCACGCGTCTCTGAGCAAAAGAGCTTGAAAGAAATGTCCACGCATCTCTGAACAAAAGAGCTTTGATGATATGCCCACGCGTCTCTAGAGCAAAAGAGCTTGATGGAAATGTTCACGCGTCTCTGAACAAAAGAGCTTGAATGTTTATTGCGATAATATTCCGAAGAAAAATTTCCGAAGACCAACGCTTGTCGATCTCTAAAGCTCGCTTGAACTTTGCTTCCGCTATGCCAGTACGTCAGCGGTTTGCTGCTTGTGAACCATTATGTCGGTGTCTCCGTGATGAGCCAATGCTTAGGCGCTTTAAGCTAAGTGAGACGATCTTTCGTCAGGTCGATCACTTATTGCGATTGTAATCAAACCGACTACTTAATCATGTCAAATTGATTATAAGGGGCTGGCGTACCAAGGAACCCGAAATTGCTGTATGAGGTCAAAATCACCTTTCTGAGAGGCTTCGAGCTCTGTCGCTGCTGAAATATCTCTGGCGCCAAGAACTGACTCTGTCGCCAGACGCTGAGATCTAGCGCTAAGCGCTGAAATCTATTTCCAAACGCTAGATGTTGTCGTCTGGCGCTGGAGTACGGTCTTCCCTATTCTGCTGCACCTGTATTTATTTTTGACTATAGAACTTTGCTAATCTCTTTAATTATCTTAGGGTTGACCTAAGGTTTAATGTCTCTTGACTCATTGATTTGACATGACTCAAGGTATAAACTTGACTCGCTGTGATTGACTCGAGGTCGACTCGACTCGAAGTGAAATGACAAGTGTGACTCATGACCCGTGTGTGCATAGTGTTGATTCAATGCGACTCAAAAATGCAAAAAAGCAAATATTTTCCGTCATTTTTGTGGAGGGTACCGACTTTCTCCCGAAAAAGAAAGACGCGAAAAAGAATCGAAGTTTTGAAGGTGAATATTGAATGATCTTAGTCAAATGTTGTTTGATACTATCTCTCAAGGTGCAAGGATTAATCCATCCTAGGCTATCTCAATGGTTCACTCAATGATGAAAGTATTTGGGTAACTTAGGCACGGAGGCTAAGCACTTCATACTTTGTGATGCAATGACAATTATGAGTGATGTTGGGCATTTTGACATGACAAGGCATGCTTCAGTGTTATGTTAAGATTTCATGACAAAGGGTTCCTAAAGGAAGTATATTTGGTCATGTATCTGTGTAGTGTGTGAAAGTGATACTAAATTTAGGCCGCAAAGGTTAAGTGTGTGGAAAAAATATTTTGAAAAGAGTCAAATGGTGGTGACTCTTAGGCTAGGTAAGCTAATGGTGTAAGGATCAAGCCCCCAAGTCTAGCTCTAAATGAAAAGGGATGAGCATAGGAGATCCCTTGATGTGTCATGATGTGTGAATCTGAATATGAATGCATTTTTATTACGGCCGCACCTCGATGTGAGGTTGCCTACGTATCCGTTAGGAATCAGGCCGAACGTAGCTCTAGCCGAACCTCACACAAGTGTGTATACCTCAAAAAGGTCTTTTTAAGGGTTGTAACGTATAGAAGAAGGGGAAAAGGCTCAAGACCCTAAATAAGCCCCCAAGGTGTGCAACTTTGCTATTGAATATTTGTATTTTCATGCTTGAGGTTTTATACTCTTTTTTAGCTCTCTTTTCTTTTTTTTGCTTTTTCATTTTCTTTAGCGTTTATTTTATTTTTATAAGTGTGGGCAATCCCGATCATGCGGTCTATCACTCACTTGACATTCATGTATCTCAGGCACGATACCGAGCACTCGATAAGAGACGCAATCTGAGACGTGTTTTTATCAAAGACATTGGAACACTTGCCCTTTTTGTACACTTTTATTTATTATTTTATTTATTTTGATCTTTTGAAATCACTCAAGCTTTGTTCTTTGAAAATTGCATAAGTTGTACACCATCCCATCCCAAGGTTAGGTAGATGTAGGTTGAAGAAAGAAAGGTCTATGGTTAGACGAGGCTCAAAGTGGTTTATCAAGAAAAAAGGATTGTATATTTGAAGGGTGAAATGTGATATGATGTGGCTCAAGAGGTGCCTCAAATCATTGGTATACCTTGTGCTTAATTCGAAATGGTTCTTTTTTTTTTTATTGCAATGCGATGCGATGATCATATGCAAGGAAATAAATGCTCATTTTATTAAAAAAGGGAAAAGAAAGAATCTACAAAATTAATCTAAGGGAAAAGAAAGGTGCCTATGCTAGACTTATTGGGGAAAGGATAATAATAAAAAAAATAAATAAATAGGTCACGAAATCTTGTCGTTGAAGCTCGCCTTTGTTGTTTGCTTTATCATCACTCGCTCTTCTTGTTAACTGGAGGCATAGGAAGCTTGTTATTATCAATCAAATGCTGGATAGCCTCCTTTAGCTTCCAACAGCTCTCAGTGGCATGACCCCTACCTGAATGGTACTTGCAGCGCACATTTGGATTCCAACTAGGCAACCTCTTCTCAAGCTGGGGATCTTGAAGAGGTCCAATTGAAAGGAATGGTGTCCTTCGAACAAGTGTATTATTCTGATAGCGGGTTCAGAATTATTAGAAAGCTAATATATTCAGTAAGGTCAAGCGATCGGAATGCCTGGGTGGAGGCTGCTTCCGATCAGTAATATTAATATAATTAATGTTACAGCTTAATCTTGACTGAACCCTTCGGGTCACACCCAAGCAAAATATACGAACCGACTCGACGAATTTATTCGGAAGAAATTAATTCATCGCCCGAGTGATAAATATTTAGACGTCGGAAATTCGAGCTTAGAGCGTCGAAACCGAGAGTCGGAAGTCGAGTCAAAAATAATAAAAAGACGAGACGGAAAATTAGTAATAAATCAACAATGACCAAAATACCCCTAGCATCGGAATCCCAAGTGCTAGGGGATTAGCCGAGCTAGCAGCCCGCACCATGTGCAAGACATGCTAGCAAGGCGTGGCTAGCAACCCGCACCATGTGCGAGGCACGGCCAGCAGCCCACAAGCAGTGCGTGGCGTGCTGGCGTGCGCTGCTGCTAGCAGCCCGCACATGTGCGTGGCTAGCTAGCAGCCTCCTCGGTATAAGCAGCCCGCACTGATGTGCGTGGGCGTGCTGGGCCGTGGGCCTAGGTCGGGTAGAAAGGGGAAGCTAGTAAGTATGCTTGCTTTTTGGTGTGGACAAGTGTCACAAGGAGAGGAAGGAGTGGGGAGCAAGTATGGTCCCCTCCTCTCCAAGTGGTCCTTACTCCTCTTTACATATGACTAGGACACTTGTTGATTTATTACTTGCTTATATATTTAATTTAGCTTTAAATTAATTTGTGGAATTTCATGAATCCCACATTGATGGGATAGAAATTCCCACTCATACTTTCCTCTATAAATACCAACCTTGGGATTTAGAGTAAAGTGCTTGAGTGGGAGTTAGAAAGAGCATTCCATATTTTGGAAAAAACTCTTAAACTCCATTAACACTTGGGTTTTGGTCGGACCTTGCTAACTCCAAGGTAACGGACCTAAAAAGTCGTGTTCGTCCTTTGTGGGTGGATACCGTTGGAGGCACGGCATTTGCGGTGCTCAAGGCTTTCAAGTAATAGCCCGTTTTAAGAGGGCGAAGCTCGCTTCAAGGGTATGATTCGTTCTTCCTTGTGTTTATTTATTTATGCTTTATGGTTTTATTAATTACGAGTGGTTCCTTGGGTCGGGGTTGTTTCCGCGGTGAGTCGGACTCACCAAACCCCAACAGCGGTATCGGAGCCCCGCTCGTTTATTTTTATAATCATGTTTTTCAAGGTTTATTTTGGCTTATTTTTCTGGTTTAAGTTGCTAATTAGATTAGTAGCTTTGTTTTATTTATTTTAATCCCGTTTTTAATGTCAAATTTGGCCTGGAACCCAGATTTTCGCCCAAAAATAGTGAATTTTGGGTGGAAAAGGTGTTCTAGAAAGGTTTTTATCCCTTTGGGTCTGTGATTTTAGCCAAATTCTGACCAGAAATGCCTTTTTCGAGGGATTTTTTGTTTTTGACGAAAAATTTTAAGTCTTTTCTAACCTTGAAATTAATGGCATAACTTGTTGATTATATGGTTGATTATTTGCATTATTTTCTGCATTTTTAAGTCCCCTTAAAGCACACTTACTTGGTAGTATTTGATGCTTAAAGGTTGATTTATTTTCACATAATTGCAAACTAATTGCTTTTTAGTGTGAAATTTTTTGTTTTGAGGCTTCCTAAGTGTTAAAGATTCAATCTTTATTTGTGATAAGTGATTGAAACTTTAAAAACCACTAAATTCCATGTTATTTTATGTTAAACTTTGTTGTTTTAATTATTTTGAGTTTATTGGAAACATAAAGTTTCAATTTTTGTGATAGAAATTTGGTTATCTTCATGTTGGAAGATATAATTTTCAAGGATTCACAAAATTTAAATGTTGGAATTTTCATTTGAACATTAAAGTTCATATTTTTCCAACTTCCCCTTACTTTGTCAAATTCTCAAGTTTAATTTAAATTGATTAAATTAAAAGTGAGAAATTGCCTCAACTTTGTTATTGCACCAAGCTAAACCAATTTAATTAATAATGGTTCTTGGAATTATTTTGGTTATTTGCACTTTGAAATTTTATTAAGTTGGACTTGTTTAAAAAATTTTCATTTTTGCTCATGAAGTTAGTTCTAAAATTAATTTAGAATTAATTAATTATGTCTCGCGAAATGGGATCAAATCCCGAGGCCATGGCACGCAAAACGAGGCAAAGAACCACACTTGGCTAGCCGGGCTGCATAGTAGCCCGCATGTGGCTGCCAAGGTGGCTGCCCCGCCTTGCATGCGGCCATACGCGCGGCAGCAGCACACGGCCACAGCAGCCACGCAGCAGCAGCCATGGCTGTGCGTGCGGCAGTGGCAGCAGCTCAAGGCTGCTTGCCGCGGGCCGTGTGTGCGGAGCTTTTGTGTGTGTATGTGCTTGGTACAGTGAGGCGAATGGCCGTAGTGTGCTTGGTTTGCACGAGCCGCAATTATTCGAGTTTCTTTGGCAAAACGCTTAAAGCAAAAGCCACTTGAAATGCGGTTGCCTTAATATTTGCTTACTTTGCCATTTTATTTATTTTAATTAATTTTGTTTATTTTAATTAAAATTTTGGGAGGCTAGGCCTCGGTTTTGAGCGGCATTGACAAAATTTTATTTTGACAAGTTTGGGTGCTACCGACTTAATTAATTGGATTAATTAAGGGAAATGCGAAATTTAGTGGGAGCTTCAATTATTAATGACATCAATTACATAATCGGTTAAACAACTTTGACTAGTTTTAATTAGGCGTGTTAATCGGATTAACCACCTAGATTAGTTACTAGTGCGCGCGTTGTTTAAATGCATTTTACTTGTTTGATATTGTAAATTGCATGGGCCATTCACAAATAGTGAATGGATGAATGGAATATATATTCTCTCTCACAATTTTTATGAAATGGCAATTAGTGGGACCCGATTAGGATAGAAAATACGGACTGCGTGCCGTTATCTATTTTTGTAAATCTAACTACGGTCTACGCACCGTTAAGTATTTTTGTACCTTAATATTTAGATTATTCCTAGTCGTAGACACTAGTATTTGCATAGTTTGGTTAAGTCTTGAAGACGGCGTATCTTGGAAGACAAAGCCTTGAATTGCAAATGAAGACCTTTTGAAGACTTGAAGAATTCAAGGGGTCATGCTAGTTGCCAATATGCATCTATTATTTCGCTTTATATTTTATGCTTATATACATGTGAATTATTCGTTAGATGCATGTTTAGGTTTTCTTTATGTTGCGATGATTAGTTAAGTTCACTTAAATCAACCAACATAGAAATCCTAGGTCCCTAATAATATTGAGTCAAATTTGCCTTTCCAAAACAACACTTACCAACCGAACGAGGGTGATGGTAGGCTACGCCAAAGCGAGGTGCCATCACTACTCCAAGGCTCATATGGCACACCGGGTGTGCATGTTGGTTTTGGTTGAACTCATCGGTATGAGTGAGGAGTCCTTACATACCGTTCCAAAAGAGATACATCGTCAAAGATGCATTAGATGCGACGATTATCTAACCAAGAGTGGCTTAGAGCCATTAGCAAGGCAATGCTTACCTTAAAAGATTGAGTGTTAAGACAAGCCAAAGCATGCTTAACCACTCTTTGTTTCTTTGGATCTTGGAATCGCCTTATTTTCGCCAAATAGGGACAATTTTTATGCGTAAATAAGTCGTTTAATAAGATTGAAGTTTGCATGAATGCTATTAAATTTCAAACTTATTATGTTCTTGATAAATGGTTATACTTTGCACTTATATTTATAGTATTCTAAATCAAATAATATTGTTTCCATGATTGGTAAAGGAAATCCTTGAGAATAGTTCTCAAAGACATGAAAATCATTTCTAAAATACAATTCTCATAAATGACTATAACTAAGTCCGAAAGGACGGTTGGACATCATGTATTCAAAATACTAGGTAGTTTTGATAAAACATGAGGTATTGAGTTGCAAACTCAAGATTGTCAATGTTTGACAACCAATGTATCTTTTCGCATCATACATAATTGAGTAGGACTCATTGATGTAGTAA
Organism: Chenopodium quinoa; assembly: GCF_001683475.1. Classification (NCBI taxonomy): domain Eukaryota; kingdom Viridiplantae; phylum Streptophyta; class Magnoliopsida; order Caryophyllales; family Amaranthaceae; genus Chenopodium; species Chenopodium quinoa. The sequence continues at coordinate 3,139,358 of NW_018744616.1, read as the reverse complement.
TTCGAGTAAGAATTAATGGAAAAGATGGAACCTTGTTTTATGGCGCACTAGGTGCTTGATTATGCCTAACAAAGTATAAGAGTCAAGGTACTTAAAGAAATGATTCTTAAAGTAAGATTATGAGATATTGTATGATAAGAAATATAGGAAAGAAGGAACAAAGAAAAGGAATTAGATTCCATTTCAACTCATGAGTTCATGTTATTGTAGTTAACTTAGCAATTCGTTATCTTCACAAGTGTAGGATACTGCTTGAGTGTTCCACTATGATAGTGACCTCAAACTATTGAAGTTAAGCTAAGTTATCAACTTACAAGCTTAGAATGAAGCAAGAAGAGCTACATCAGTTGTAAGGTCGTATGTTTTGTTTAAAGACCTTTTAAGCCAAAGGCTAGAACAAATAATCGTTATTATGTTCCATAATCAGCAATTGATCCGTTTACACACGGAAAGACTCACATTCAAAGTAATGAGCAATAGTTGCGAGATTTATTTGAATGGCATGGTTATCCAAGCGTTGAGTCAAGAATGCTTGATTATAAACAAACATTTCCCTAACATGATTAACTCACTAAGTTCAAGTCATGGGCTTGATTTGCGTTCCAAACATCTTTAGCAATGTCATATCGACAAGAACGTACTCAAGATTCTATTAGATAGGCTCTTGATAGTTGCTTGATTTGGAATCATTCTAAGACAAGCAAGTCTTAGTTGTTGAAACCGATAAAGCAGAGAGTTATTGTTCTTGGTATAGACAATTGACTCCGAAGGATAAAGAGGAATCAATTACTTCAACGTTTCACAAAGAATTTGAAAGGATATGGCTATATTCATCAAATGTGAAAAAACTTGACCTGAGTAGCTCAAGAGTCCAGTGAAGTACAGAATCGACTTGGCAAGATATCAAAACTTCTAGATTAGATCTAGCAATGTTTTCTTGAGCCAAGCGTGACCATCTCAAAGTTATGAATGGAAATTTTCATAAAGAACTCCACAAAGAACATAGTGTGTCCTCACGGAGACCTCGATGTCATTGGAAAATGACTCACACGATGATGGTTCACAACCCTTCCTATAAAGTTCTTAAAGATTTGCACAAATGACTAATATTACACTAAACAATATGTCGAAGCTAAGAAAGGACGCCATATTCAGTTATGGATAGAAATAACTTCTAAAAGTCTTTTCAAGTATATGTCTAAGGCTCTTAGTCTCAGTGGGAGCTAAGTGGCTCAGTGGGAGCTAGGTGGCTCAGTGGGAGCTGAATGGCTCAATAAAGACTAAAGATAGCTCAAGTGGGAGCTAACTGTTTCACAACGAACTTTTACCCAAAGACAATATACATGTCTCTTTGTAAGCATTCAAGTGAGACTACGGGCATTACCTCCACATCCTAATTGAGAACATAATGTTTGTTGCTCTAAGTGGTGTCTTTCTAGAAAGTAACACGTTTCCAAAACGACAAGTGGGAGGAAAATGAACTCGATGACCATCGAGCTTAGAAACAAACTAGAACTGAGAATCTCGGAAGACCTTAAAGGACTTCATGAGAATGCTTGATCAAAAATACTCAAAAGGACTTTACAAGTGCCTTAAAAGAGAATTCATTACTCACAAAACATTAAAATTTTTGGAGTAAGATCAACATGATAAAAGGGCTTTGAAAGCGCCTTAAAACTCAGTGTTTGATGCAATTACCCCGTATAGGTATAGAATTCACCAAAGGCTTGGATTGAATCCTATAAATTTTCTATTAAGTTAGAAATAAACCTAAGACTTACAAGCAAAGGAATAATATCTTGTAAGATAGCTACGACAAATCCAAATTCCGAATGATGGTTAGAGGCCATGAAAATCCGAAATAGACTTCATGTTTGAAAAACATGTTCGAAACTTGATTAATTTGCATGAAGGATGAAAGATCCATCAATTGAAAATAAGTTTTCAAGGAGAAAACTAACAAATGTGGAAATGTATATGCATACATAGCTAGATTGGTTGAAAAGGATATAATTAATTTCAAGGAGTTGAGTTTAATAAAAACCTATTCACCAATCGAAATGCTTAAGTCTTTTCGTGATTGATCTAGCAAAATTACACATATGAAATACGGAAAAATAGATACCAAAACCGCCTTCCCAAAATAGGATCTTGGAAGTGACTATGGAATAGTCTAAGGGTTTTGAAAATCTAATTAATTCTAGATTTGAAAGCAAGCACATGGAATCCGTCATGGGATTAAAGAAAGCATTGCATGAAAGAATTGGAACGTGTTTTCTCATAAAGTTAATAAGAGGACTTATGGAGAAACATAGAAATTCTGATGAACAAGAAGTTTAGTGGGAGCAAAAGTAAAGGTCCAACGAGAAGTTTACGAACTCTATAGTGAAACAACTATCAAATACTAAATGCTTAGATTTGAAAGTATTTTCGACAATGGACCAAGCTAAAGACGATACTTAGTACATGTTGGGAATTAAGTTCTATGGTATAGACTTAATTAAATGTTTAAATGAGTTAAGGAATTTACCAAATTAAACATGAAGGACTTTGAAAGGCTTTCGACCCATATATGTATGAAGCTAAGTAAATGTTTGAACTAAGTATAAGCTAGGCTAAATACTAAGTCAACCAAGAAAGTCTCTAGTAAGAGACTTTCAACCATATCACATAGCGAACATTTTGGCAAGACTCGGTGTAACTAAATGAGCTAAATTTCACATGGATGGAATAGAATTGAGAATCATTCTAGAATTAAATCCATCATGTAAAGCTATGATATGGAATCGTCAGACGACTTACTTGCTTAGAGAATGTGAAGTACGTATATAATACCAGTCGACATTAATCTAAGTATTAGATCATTAGATTATAGTCAAGAACATCCATAGCACTTAAATATGTAGTTGGATGAGTTCTTGACGCATGGAAACAAATACAACTTGAGTTTTGATGTTGCAAGCACAAACCTTAACAAGGATTAGATCCTTAGCAAAGAAGCCATTTATAAGCACGAGGCAAGAAGTGTCGTGGCTTGAGAATGGTAACATGGATATGCATCCATGTATAATGTGCGGAAATTTAAGATACATTTCCATGATTGTAAGTGATTTGAGTATTCCAAATCATTGTGAGTCTTTTGGAGTGAAATCCATGCAAGGCATCAACGGAGAGTCTACTAAAACATATGTTGAGAATATTGTTGCCTTAAAGGCAATAATAAGATAGATGTTAAATGGAAAAGTTCGTTGTTGAACATTGATGATTGTAGGTTGTCAAGTAGAAGGTCTCAAATCATGAAAATGAGTGGGAGACATTGCTTGGACAATAAATCCTGAATCACTTGTAATCCATTAACACTCTCAAAATTTTATCATCTTATTATGGAAATGGTGGATAATGAAGATGCTAAGGTTTGCAAAGTAATTATAACTAAACCTATGCAATAAGTGAACGACAACATTCATAATTGCATGAAAGAAATCAAGCATATCAAATATGAGTGTGATTTCTATGAATGTTTTATGAAGAGTAATACTCTTAAAACATTTGAGAAAAACCATTTATCATAAGATGAAACATTGTGAAGTTTCATAGTGGAATAAAATATTTCTAAATATTCCACAAAACTATTTAATTGTGGTTTAGAATTAAATAATGAGTCCATTCGATTTTAATAAATATTCAAAATAGGGTATCAAGTCAATGGCTTGGATAAAGAAACACCTATTAAGTGAACATTGAATATTTTAATCGGAAATTATCCCTAATCAAGGTCATATTTTTTGTGGACGATTAATGACCATTAGAGATTAGTGTGTAGTATGATTTATGGCACCGTTTCTTGTGCTATGAGGATATAAATCATTTGCACAGGTATTGGTTTATAACCATACTGGATCGACCTATGAGAATACTTTAAGAGATTTAAAATAGTCATAAGTATTTTTCTCATTATTACTATCAGAACTCTTTTCCTTGACCATGAGTAATGGGAGGTCTCTTGTTTGAGTACTAGTTCGCTTTGGTATCCGTCAAACGTCTGCCGTAACTGGGGATTATAACGACAGATATCGGGCGGCTAGGTCCTCTTAGTAAGAGAAGCTACATTACAAGACTGGAAATGTCCCCCTACTAACAATAGGGAACATGTCTTGTTGTTTACAAGGCCTCTCGAAGAGCGAGACTGTGAAGATGCATGGTCGTGCTCAGATGGATTTTAGAAATCATCTGCTTATTGACAGTCAAACTCGGATTTCGAGAAACACTTCTGGACGTAACAAAGATGACGAGTAATTTTACTCTGTAGTTCATGAAGAGACATAGGAAATGGGCTATACACTAAATGCACACTTGTCCGAAAGGACAAGTGGGAGATTGAAAGGAATGGTGTCCTTCGAACAAGTGTATTATTCTGATAGCGGGTTCAGAATTATTAGAAAGCTAATATATTCAGTAAGGTTAAGTGATCGAAATGCCTAGGTGGAGGCCGCTTCCGATCAGTATTACAGCTTAATATTGACTGAACCCTTCGGGTCACACCCAAGCAAAATATACGAATCGACTCGACGAATTAATTCGGAAGAAATTAATTTGTCGTCCGAGTGTTAAATATTTAGACGTCGGAAATTCGAGCTTAGAACGTTGAAACCGAGCGTCAGAAGTCGAGTCAAAAATAATAAAAAGACGAGACGGTAAATTAGTAATAAATTAACAATGACCAAAATACCCCTAGCATCGGAATCCCGAGTGTTAGGGGATTAGCCGAGCTAGCAGCCCCACCATGTGTGAGGCATGCTTACACAGCACGGCCAGCAGCCCACAAGCAGTGCGTGGCGTGCTGGCGTGCGCTGCTGCTAGTAGCCCGCACATGTGCGTGGCTAGCTAGCAGCGCCCTCAGCATCAGCAGCCCGCACTGATGTGCGTGGGCGTGCTGGGCCGAGCTGGCATCAACTAGCAGCCCGCACGTTGCGAGGCTAGCTGGGTTGTGGGCCTAGGTCGGGTAGAAAGGGGAAGCTAGTAAGTATGCTTGCTTTTTGGTGTGGACAAATGTCACAAGGAGAGGAAGGAGTGGGGAGCAAGTATGGTCCCCTCCTCTCCAAGTGGTCCATACTCCTCTTTACATATGACTACGACACTTGTTGATTTATTACTTGCTTATATATTTAATTTAGCTTTAAATTAATTTGTGGAATTTCATGAATCCCACATTGATGGGATAGAAATTCCCACTCATACTTTCCTCTATAAATATCAACCTTGGGATTTGGAGTAAAGTGCTTGAGTGGGAGTTAGAAAGAGCATTCCATATTTTGGAAAAACTCTTAAACTCCATTAACACTTGGGTTTTGGTCGGACCTTGCTAACTCCAAGGTAACGGACCTAAAAAGTCGTGTTCGTCCTTTGTGGGTGGATATCGTTGGAGGCACGGCATTTGCGGTGCTCAAGGCTTTCAAGTAATAGCCCGTTTTGAGAGGGCGAAGCTCGCTTTAAGGGTATGATTCGTTCTTCCTTTTCTTGTGTTTATTTATTTATGCTTTATGGTTTTATTAATTACGAGTGGTTCCTTGGGTTGGGGTTGTTTCCGCGATGAGTCGGACTCACCAAACCCCAACACCAATAGGCGTAATGAGTCCTTTGGCATGGAGTCGATCGAAAGCGTCATCGTAGCTAATTCCAATAGGGGTAAAATCCTTTTTTTTGTTGCTTTCTAAATCCTCAATTATCCATGGCTAAGATCTCATTAAGGTCGAAAGTACCAACATTGTTACTAGAGTAGGTGTTTTCGGAAGAAGAAGGGTAGTCGTTCTTCTTCCCTTTGCAGCCACTGTTACTATCGTTACTAATCTTGGCCTTCTTGTCGTGCGGAGGAACATGAAGGAGATTTGAATCAATGAAGTCTTCAACACGATCCTTGAGGGCGAGACACTTTTCGGTAGTGTGACCGCGATCTCTATGGTATCGACAATAGGAATTTGGATCCCAATTGGGAAAATGTTTTTCAGGTGGAGAGTCTTGACTGGGACTAATGGAGTGAATAAGACCTTGATCGTGAAGACAGTCAAAAGCTTCATTATAAGTCATTCCTATAGGTGTGTATTATTCAATGGTCCGTTTTTCCCGTGGCTTAGGAGCATTGAGTTTTTCATTAACTCTTGGCGAGAATTTTGTTCGATGACCATCACCCGATTTTCTAGTCCTTCTACCACATTCAAGAGCATGACAACGACATCTTGCAGTTTTCGAACGTCCTCTGTTAGACTTGACGAGTCTTCCCTAGTATTATATAAGAAAAGACTTTCAACCTCCCCAATCATGGCCACTTCATCGAGAGAGGTTATATAAGATGTCTCGATCATGGGCTGTCCTACAGGTGTAATAAGAAGTGATGGATCGAAGGATGTTTGATCTCCTTCAATGGCTATAATTTCGGAAGTTTCATTGTTATCAATCAGATCTTGAATAACTTCTTTGAGTTTCCAACACTCCTCAGTGTCGTGACCCCTTCCTTGGTGATATTTGCAGTGCTTATTAGGGTCCCACTTGGGTGGCTTGGCTTCTGGAACTGGATCTTTGATAGGCCCTATGGGCATGACTAGTCCTTTGTGGTGTAACTTCTCGAAAGTTGTTTCATAACTCATACTAAGTGGAGTGAACACCCTTTTTGACCTTTGGATTCGCAATTTAAAGGAGTTCGTGGTATGTACCTCATTAATGGGAGAGGAAGAAAAAGGATGATCGTTCTTCTTTCCTCTCGCACTATTATCTTTCAGATGGTCATCTTCAATGTCAATGCCTATATTATAGACAACCTTGAAAGTATCCAAGTTGTGTTGGTACTTTAAGTGCCTTGAATACTTCCCTTGGAGGTTCTTGATAAACATCCTCACAGATTCTTTTTCGATAGGAGCCTTGACCATATTAGCGGAAGTTTCCTTCCATTTGTTGAAGAAAGAAGTGAACCCTTCGTTTTCTTTTTGTTTTAACATCTCGAGTTGTCTATGGTCTGTTTCGTCTTGGATGTTGCACTTATATCTATCTATGAAAGCGTTTACTATGGACTCCCAGGTGGAGGTTTTTTCTTTCTCGAGAGAAAAGAACCGTTGCTGGAAAACGGTCTCGAGAGATAGTGAGAACAGAGAGGGGAAAACCTTTTTATCGATACCCTTAATGCTCATTATAGTTTCAAAAGCTCTTAGATGGAAGTGAGGGTTATCTGTTGCCTTAAATTTAGGGATGTCAGTGGCGTTGAACTTATGCAGAAGAAGTTCCTTGTCCAGCGAGACCCCTTATGAACTAATGCCCTGAAATTTATAGTCACTAGATAGCTTGCTCAAACTTTCTTGCATGAGGGTCATTTGTTGTTGCTTCACAGGGTCATCAATTTTGAGGGGTAAAGCCTTTAACACCTCAGTCACGTCATTCAATTGATTCCTAAGTTCATTGACCTCTTCTTGACTTGCCATTATCTTTTTAGCCTTCCTCTTTTGACGAATTGGTTTATCTAAAAGTGAGACTTGAATAAAGAGGTCGTCCTTGATTAATCGCCCTTCTCTCCTTGACCAAATACCGTGGAAAAGGAATTTGGGGATACTCATTGTTAATTATTTGACTCAAATTTTATTCAACATGCAATATGGAGGAAGTGAAGAAATATTGGAATAGAATGTGAAGAAAAATGATGTAGATGGAGGGATATGAAGAATTAGGAATAGAATGTACCCCCAACTCAAATGACGGGAAAAAATGACTCATGCATGAACTTAAGACATGGTCATGGTGATATGTACTCAAAGTGCGTGCTAAGAATAGTGAGTGTAGGTGACATGTTGAGACTCGTGTCATGACTAAGTGGCTAGACTATGTGACTAGAATCAATTAATGACTTAACAAGGTATTATTGACAGTAATATTTAGCCGAATTAATTAGTAACTGGTTAATTAGACACAAAGTGATGACTCGATCAATAATCCGAACTGTCGTCAAAACGATAGGACTGGCGCCTCTCTTTGTATTGTAGTGCCAGACGACAGAGCTGTCGCCAGGCGCCACACTCCACAGAGTGGCGCTACAGTCCAGACTTTGGCGCCATTACTGGAGCTTCAATCTGAGACTGTTTTCGGTGTTATCAATCAATAGGGGTATGCCTAAAGTCGTACTAGGTCAATTCTGATTAAAAATTTATACTTTATTTACTCAAATTAATTAATTAATTAATTAGGCAAAGTTCTTTAAGTCATTAATTCATTAAATCTCAACACAAGTCAAACAAACGGTTAAGAAAACATATATATGCACAACAAATAATGCACAATTAGTTAAGTAGGCACAATATGATGCAATGAGTTTGCAACCTAACCATGGCTCTAGTTCTCTAAAGTTCGGGATATGGTTTAGTCAATAGAGGGTCCATGATTAATAGTCCAAATGCTCCGCGCGGAAGCCTAACCATGAAGGGTTGGGGTGAGTGGATGGGACACCGCGAGTTTTAGAAAAACTCGCTTCCATGGTTTGGTGAATTCAACATTCTCGGATGTACCCTTTGTTGCTCAGATCGTTCAATCAGGTAGATGGAGCATGAATTCCCAGAGGGTTATGTCCATATGTAGACCCATATGAGTTTCAGAAAAGTGAGAAAAACTCAATCAGGAAGTAGGATCAAGCAAACAATACGAAAAACTTGTCGAAATTAGAACGCATATTTCTGGCTCGGTATTGGAAGAATTTGGCGCCAGCAAACAGAGGTTGGTGCCAGGATTTAGCTGTAGCGCCTGGCTACAGAGCTGTCGTCTGGCGCTACAGTTAAATGTCTGGCGCCAGCTTCTGTTCGCTGACGCTAATACCTACATGCCTCAACATCTTTCTGTGCTCGATAAAATTTTTCAGTTTCTCGCATTGTTATTTCGGTCCTAGCTGTGAAAGATATTTCTCAAATTTCCTACGTGTAAAATCCTATGTTTTTAACTCATTACAGATGGTCTTTCCAATGAGATCTTTTTTATGCATATGACAACAATGTTAATCACAATTACGTACATGAAATACTTAGAACGTTTCGAGTCTCATCCACTCATTCTAAATCATTGCGGAAACAAATTCATGAATTAAAATAGAAATCCTCCCCAGTAGAGTCGCCAAAAGCTGTAGGGAATATTTCAAGCGTTAATCCCTAGCTTGAACCCCACTGTGATCATACACTAAAGTACGGTGGCGTCCAAAGCGAAAGAAGATAGAGCAAAAGAGTCGCTAACAAGTTTTGTAGGAACTTGGAAACCGTTCACGAGGTGAAGGTTACACCCCTTAACGATCCAAGAGATCGTTAACTCCATAAGGTCTTGAACCAAATAGGGTTCGGGGATGAAGGTACAAATCCAACCTAAAAGAGATTGAATCTGCCCTAATAATAGGCCTCCACTTTATTCTGATCGTATTCATGTGCGCTTTCTGACTAACATGCAATCAATAGGATTAGCCCTAAACCTGTTTATCTATGTTGATTAAATTTAATGCACAAATAAACTATTATTGGCGATCACTTGAATTATAATCATATTAACCCTAACAAGATTATTAATTATCTTATTAAGCGTGATTACAAATACCAATTCCCTTTAAACATACATAAAAGGCGTGATCAAGCAATAACAATAAATATAATTTATCATCAATATAATTTATCATCAAAATAATAATAATAATTATCATAATCATGATTAAAATAATAATCATAAATCATAATCATGTTAAAGCATAATAATAGCAGGATCCTAGGCATGATACTAACAAGATTAATAACAAACCCTAGCATGTCACTAAATAATAAAAATCAAAGCTTTAACCCTAACATGATACTAACAATCATAAACATTAGGAAGAACATAAAAGGCATCATACTTAATATTAAAGTTACAATAGACATGATACTAGGAATTTAAAATAACAATCTAAGCATGATTTCTACATAATAACATCAATAAAACAATTAAAGCACTTACTTTGATGCCTCGTACCTCTTTCTAATAACAAAATACACACGTTAGTAACTTCAAAGAAAATAATAAACAAAACAATTAAATTAAATAATGGAAATAGAGATTTGGGACCAAACTCTCATAAATTAAATCTTTCACGTCTAGGGCGAAGACAACTTCGAATATGGCTAGGTGTTTCTAAATCTAATGAAAGCGGAATTTTTATATTTAAGAGAAGGCTAGTTTAGAAAAGAGAGAGAGAGAGTAATCAAGAGAATCTTGATGAGAGTTGGTGAGAATTGGTGAATCAAAACGGAGTTTTTACGACGTTATTTTTAAAGAAAATTAGCCAAAAAGATAAAATATCAAAAATAGAGTTCTGACGCAAAAAACCGAGTTGGCGCCAGACGCTGACCTTAGCGCCAGGCGCCAATCGTAGCGTCAGGCGCTACAGCTGGCGTTTGGCGCTGACTCATAAATCCACGCGTTTTCTTAAAATCAGATAAAAATTGCCGTACAGGAGGGTAAAATCGTATTTTCCTCAAAAAAATGTTCTTTTATTCTAATTAAAACTCTAAAAGCTATTAAAAAAAATTAAAACTCTAAAAAGTAAACAAAAGTCAATTTATCAATGCTAATTGAATTAGGAATGAAAAGAACCTTCTAGAAGAATCTAGAAGACTAAAACCATTCCTAATTGCATTAGGAATGATAAATCTATATTAGGCCCTCTCCTAGATCATTGGGTCGCATATAAGGCTCAAATCGGGCCAGTTTAGTAAATCGGCCATAACTTCCTCAATATTCATCGGAATTGGGATTATAATATATCGTTGGAAAGCTGTTGTCATGCCCCATTCAACTACACTACTATTGGACCCATATCATGGACCAACAAAACTGGATTGGCTGTTTTCTTAAAATAAGTTTTCAAAAACAAAGAGAAGAGAAAAGAAATTAAAACTATCCGCAACACTGGACTTTCCACACTTTCACTTCATTCGATTATGATTCGACGCGAAAGGTACTCATCACTGGGTTTGGTTTTGGGGAGACACAAATGGGTGTGTACATGCACCATAAGTCTTGGAACGTATATATCTTGAGTATGAACATATGGGGGTAGTTATGGGGTTTTATATTTAACCATAACTTCTAATGGAGTACCGGACGCTGTACATTCCTTTCAATTATTATGCACAAGAATTCCCCCACTTACGAGTGGTTCTTTTATACTTGCACGATTAGCTCCCGTGTTAGTACTCCTTTATTGGGGTAGGTTAGGGGGAAACCCGTTCAATGCGTAATCAAAACAAAATAATTTATTTAGTTACTTCTTTAGAGGTTTTGTTGAATGTTGTATGCTTGAAAAACAGGTGCAACGAGTTAAGTTGTGTGTTGATAGGTAAATGCATGTTAGTGTGTTTAAATACGCTTATGTACTCAGCTTTGCTGATTGTGTGTTTGTTGATTTTGTCTTTACCTTGGCCCTATGATGACCTATTTTTAATGGAGAGTAGTGGAAACAAGTAGAGAGAAGCTTTTCAGGTGATGAAACTTATTCATGATGGGCATGAGTGAAGAGCGAATCATGCTAGTTTACATAAGTATATGATGTGTTATGCTTTTATTTATTTTATGATATTTCTATTGCGAGACTAACGTAAAAGTTTTAAATTGAATTGATTTGGTTAAGGGCCTACAATGGTTCCAAGTTGTAGGTTTGACTTTGTTTTACTTTGGTTTGACTTTACTTTCGTGAGTTGACTTTTTAAATTAAGTCGTTTTAACTTTAAAGGAGAGTCTTCCGTTGTGTGTTTGATAGTTGTCTTAGCCGTTTTCACGGTGGCGGTAATGCTTTAGATGTTTCTATTTAATGTTTTAAATAGGGAAAAATAGGTATATTAAAAGAAATAAATTTCTAGGGTGTTACACATCGGGTCTAGGGGTCTCAGGTAATATTATTTATTATAATTATTGTAATCCCCATATTTTTATTAATTTTTATGATCTTTTATATATATTATAAATTTATTGTAATCCCCCATATTTTTCTAATATAATTATTTATTATTCATACAATATTTTAATTTTAGTTTTATAAGTATGAATTATTTAATGTAAAAGCAATACAATTTTCTTTATTAATAAGTTAAAACTACTAAGTTTTTATTAAAATTATAGGTCTTTCCTTAACTTAGTGACCCAAATACTTAATTCCTACCCAAACCTAAATTACCCAAAACCCACTCATAATAAAACTAGGAGAATAAAATCTAAATTAAACACCAAACCCTCACCTCTCTTCCTCCTCTTTTACGTGAATCAGAAAGCAAACAAAAAAAAACAAAAAAGTTGAAGCTTCGAAGTTTTCCTGCCCAGCGAAACCGCAGCCTCCACGCCGCCGCTTGCAACCACCGCCGGCCACCAGCCGACGCCTCCCTTGCTGCTGGCATTCGACCCTCTTCTCCCTCTCTTCCTTTATTTCTTTTTATTGTTTTATTATCTCCATTAAATTGCTTAAAGATTCAACCTTTAATTAAAATTTTGTTCTAAATTATATTATTATGGTTTGATAGTATGTTTAAATTATAAAAGATTATAAATTTATGAGTTTTAGTATGTTTAATTTATTATATAAAATTTCAGATTATATAAGTTGTATAATTTAAGGTTTAAACCTTGTTTTTTTCATGTTTTAGGGCTTGATAACGTACTAATCAAGTTACTTGATTACTTTATGTTTAAACTACAACAAAGTATGATTATTTTGAATATATATTCATTTTCAGATTATATATTTTGGGAAATTTGAGTTTTATGTTATTTATTTGAAGGGTTTTAAGGTTTTAATGTGTAATATACTATTCTAACTATTGAATTATGATTATAGATCTTCAAAAGTTTGGAAATTATAGTTTCAATTATTTTCCAGATTTTATATAATCTGATTTTTATTAGTTTTGAGCCAAAAATAAAGTTTTAGAATTCTTCTATATGTTTTAAACACCTATTTATGCAATATGATAAGTATAGATTATAGGAATTGCAAAAACTATTAATAAAACAAATTTTCAGCATATGTTAGTAAGTTAAACTTGCTGTAATTTATATTTTACGCTATATTTTAATGATATAAACATATAAACTTATAGTTGGGATGTTATATTATTATTTTTAACTAAAGGGAACAATTTAAAAGCTTTATTTTGATGATTTAAGAGGTTTAAAGTAGTTTAGTATTGTTGTAAATTTATTTGCTTGGGTATTGATTTATTTCTCATTGTTTGGTTTAGGAGGGGACTTTGTAAAAGGCGACTTCTAGTTCTAAAGTGGCCAACCGAATTGTTTACACAAGGTACGTATAAGTTACAAAACCTTGCTTGTAGGTGCATGTTTATGGACGGATCGAGAACTTAGTATCATGTATAGGGATGACTGGGTTAAATTGTTTGGTTATACATTGTGAATTTCATATGATGTGCACTATTTTATATTGCAAGTATTATTTGTGCTCTAATTATGCAAGGTGCGCTTAGAGGAAAAGGTATGTGATTGGTGTAAAGATTAATTTATTACTCATTCATAATTTTGCAAACAAGATGAGTAAAGGAAGAATTCAAGTCTTACAAGAAGAGGTTAAGGTTTTGGGGTGCCTTATGCACTCAAGGTGTTTATACACCGAGGTAGTAAAGGAATAAATAATAAATGTTGTTTGTCACTAATAAATCAAGAATTGAAATTGGAAATTTGCCTTGTTTGATTGAATTGTGTTTGGAATGTTTGTATTGTTATGCATATGAGTCATCGCCAAGTCTAAACCTGTAAATCACGTAAAGTGCAAGATGGATGAGCAATAAAACTCTGGATTGGTGCACGTCTGGAGTAATGACAATCAGGGGTTGGGGTACATGGGGTATTAGCCGTGTACTTTTATCGAGGACATCTGATCTACGAGTCTCCTATTTCAAATATTTTTTTTAAAACTAGGAGTTAGGTGAGATCTCATACTAACTACGGTCACGGAGTTGCGTTCGTGGTCATTGGATGTTTATTGATGTTTCCGAAAAGAGGCATGGGGTTTTTCTTTTATTGATGTTCCAAATGGAACATGGGTTGGACAACCTTGTCTATTACTAAATCCAATGAAATAAATAAATAAGTTAGTTAATATCAACTAGTGAAGTCCTAATAAATTTGATATTTGAGTCATGTGTTGAGTCTATAATTTAATGATGCTTATGCTTGATTATTAGTAGCATGTTAAGTGTTTCTTAATTTATTTCACAGCTTGTATGTACTCAGCTTTGCTGATTGCGTGCTTTTGTGTATGTCTTTCTTTGGTCATGGCCTTCGCCTTTCAATTACCCTGTGACAGTCCAATTTTTACACTTGTAATATTGGGGAGCAGATTAAACACAGGTTCTTACACATGCAGCATCTGTTTCTAGATGGTGGGATCTTGAGTGGAGAGTTGGTTACTTTTCTTATTTTTATTTCTATTTACTTTTCAAGTTATTTAAACTAAACTTTACTTTCATACTATTTCTATTGGTTTATGTTTTGAATAAGGGCCTTAAGGGTTCCAAGTTGTAAGATTTAATTTGGTTTTGGTTATTGGTTTTGAAACTTATCTATACTTGATTTAGTTTTTCTGCTGCTATTTTATGAAAAAGCATTAACGTTTGAACACGTGGCGGTAGCACGCCCGTAATTCTCTTGAAATTGTTCAGGTTATTCATAGGTTTTTAAGAGAGAATTATTAGGGTGTTACATAACTATACTAATGCTTGAAAGTAATTAAATATTAAAAAAAAAACTTTTTCATAATTTTGGCACACAAATAATTTGTTCATTAAAAAGTAAAGACAATGCTTGAAAAAAATAATCTTAAAAACTAATTTCTTTGGTTGTACTGACTTTCTGTAAAGTCTATCATCTCATCCTCTAATTAATTAGTATAATATTAAAGTATATTTTATTAAATGGTTATTTTAATAATATTATACTTAATATATATTATTATTTAATTTTTTTTTTTTTAAAAAAACTGGTCCATGGGTCGAGTCTGGGTCTACGTTTTTTGACCCGGACCTGACACATACCTATTGGGTCTAAAATTTGAGGACCCAAAGCCTAAAATATTGATCGGGTCCAACCAGGTCTGGGTCGGTTCCAGGACCCATTACCATCCCTACTTAAGATTAGATCGAGTTATATTCATCAACTTAGTCAAATATGCAAAGGCTACTACAAGAAGGTAGATTTATGGTTGTCGTTACGCAATTAGGAACAATCTTATTTATATGCAGACAATGTATAAATTTCAACATGGTTTGGCAATAATTAGCTTATATTTCATAATTTCACTACAAGTCTCCACTAAAGTCGATAAATTATTTCAAGAATTGGATGAGGTTCGGGTAAAAATTGCAAGCAGCACAAAATATTATAATTTTTTTAAGGTAATATGTAATTTTTATTTTAACTTTGAAATTTATTTAGGAATTTTTTTTTACCACCCACTAAATACACCTATTCTGAAATTACCACCAATTTTGTAAAAAGTACCACCCAGTTTATTAAAATAATTTATTAAATCACCACCTTTTTGGCCTTTTCATATTACTTGTTATTTTTCCGGCAGTAGGCCTCACTTTTTTTATATCCGTCTTTTTTTTTCTTCTCTATTCTCGATTTCCTTTCATACTATAGTACTCTACTCTACTCTCCCTCTATTCGTTTTCTTCCTTTTTCCTCATAAATTCATTGTCAAATCATCAACCTCTCCACCATTAATGAAAGTAAACCCAATTTTTTTTCCCGTATTGCAACATAACTACAACGTATGCACTTGCATTTTCTGAGAAAGAGGAAGGAGAAGTCTCCATCGTTGGTAGTTGATAGGGGACTAGAAGGTGGGAATATTTGATTATTAAGACGCATATCAATACATTAATAATCAATTTTTTAAGACAATTGCACAACAATAACTACAAAGAAACCTAATTTCATAAAAACTCCCAATTTAATTGAAGTAGAAACCCTTTTAAGAGACCCCAATTCAATTGAAGCATGAACCCTAATTTTAAGAAGAAAAAAAAACCAACTCAATTGAAGTAGGAACCCTAATTAAAAAAAACCCCCCAATTCAATTGAAGTAGGAATCTTAATTTCAAAAAACTCCGATTTAACTGTGCGAATAACCCTAATTTAACAAAGAATTGAGCTTACCTGATTGTGAAAGGAGCATCTGCACTTGTGTGAGATATTTCTTCAAATACAACCTCGCAAAATTTGTGAGAAATTAAGGGTAATTAATGAAGAAATTTGGAGGAGTTGGAAGAATAGTTTAAATGGGGGGGGGAGAATAGGGTCAAAATAGTCGTTAGTAGCCAAAGTGTGGGGCCCGCTACAAGACAATTGACCGGATATACGAAAAAGGTGGCGATTTTATTAGTTTTTTTTTTCAATTTAATTGGTGATAATTTAAAATAATTTTTTTGGGTTGTATTTTCAACATAGGTGTATTTTGTGGGTGGTAAAATATAAAATTTTCATTTATTTATAATAATAAAAAAAAACACTTAATTATATTTAATTATATGTATTTAGGATTGTGTTGGAAAAGGCGTTACATTGGACAAAGATGGCAAGCTATTTTGGGGATGTGAAGGAACCAGAATAGGAATGTTATTTCTAGTTGGCTAGTTTCTTCTTTGATAAACCTTTCACTTTTGTTAAGGTTTTAAATCAATTGGTATTAGCAGTAACCCACTTGAACTTTTTTATTTTATTATTATTTTTTTTAGGGATGTAACCCATTCCATTCAATGTTAATCCTTCTTCCTCTATTTCTTTAATGTTGGCAACCAAATAATCAATGTGGAAGGTGATACGGATATATCTCATGTGTGTGGGTTCTACATACACATTGCTTTGCATCAGCTTGCGACACGTCACATAACTTTTTTTTTTCATAAAAGCGCCAATATAGAAGATAGGGGCGGGATAATTTTTGCGCCTTTTCCCTCCTGCCTTGCTGCTATACGGGATTTTGATGGCACAGTCCTCGAATAAGTGATCTTGGCGGGAAAACGAATAATTTTTCTTGGTATTATTTAAACATAGAATTCGATCATTTATAGATATACTATTGTTTATACAGTGGTCATTGTATTTTTGCGAATCAAAATAAAAATCAAGCGAGTATAGCCCCGACAAAATACATCACCGTTGAATGTCACTCTGGCGAAATCTATCTAACACGGTGATATAGTGAAGGGTAGCTCTTTGCACTAACTCCTTCCTCCATATGTTGTTCTTATTTGACGGCAGAAATCACTATCCCAAGTAGTTTCATAATCGCAAGCATGCCATTAATAAGAAAATAAGTTTAATATTGAAGGATTTTAAAAAGTCAAGAACAACAATTTGATAAAGCAAAAGGTATTTTTGAATATAAATTATAATTACTTGAAGTTAAAAAAAAAACCTTGAAGTCATCAATAAAAACAACAGTTTAATTGAAGGGATTAGTCTAGTATAGCAGACTTAATCAAATAGTTCCACAAATTAAACAGCTATATTATCATATTAGCCCGGTATCTTTTCTTGTTAATGCTCAATAGGTTCATAATAGTTACTTCTTCCTTGTGTCAATTGTAAATTATGTTATTTATCTTCTAAATTGGGGTAAGGGTTAGCAATAAATTCATATTGTACTTAAAAACTTCAAAAAATTAAAGAACTAAAGTAGAGAAAATACTGTATTAATGTTAGATAGAAGACCGATTTGTGGTTATTATTCTTATGTTATATATTAGTGTAAGAAGTTAGGGTGTACACTTATCAAGAGTTTAAATCATGACATTCATATTGTGGAATTGAAAGTGTAAATTATTAATTTTATAAAGCTAATATCAAACAAAATTAGCTTATGATCAAATAAAGGATTATATAATAATATATTAACAAACATTATTAACATAATACCTGATACCTACTAACAAACAGTCAATCACAACTACTATAATACATGAATATGGTAACCTTTCATCAAACAAATCAACATAATATGATACTATAGTAACACATTATTCAAGACTCAAAGGATATCATCCATTATTATTCCTATGTTGTATATTAGCGTAAGAAGTTAGGGTGTACAATTATCAAAAGTTTAAATCATGACATTTATATTGTGGAATTGAAAACGTGAATTATTAACTGTAAAGCTAATATCAAACGAAAATCATATATTTTCCTGACTGTAGTAGCTTATTATCAAATAAAGGTAGTATAATAAGTTATTAACAAACATTGTTAACATAGTACCTTATACCTACTAGCATATAGTCAATCACAACTACTATAATACATGAACATGATAACCTATCATCAAACAAATCAACATAATACAATACTGTAATAATACATTATCCAAGAATTAAAGGATATCATCCATTATTATTCCTATGTTACATATTAGTGCAAGAAGTTACGGTGTACAATTATCAAAAGTTAAATCATGACATTCATATTGTAGAATTGAAAACGTAAACTCTTAACTTTAAAACTAATATCAAACAAAAATCATATTTTGTCTGACTATTGTAGCTTATTATCAAATAAAGGTTATATAATACTCTCTCCGTCCACAAATTATAGTCCCTTATGGGAAAATTCACGGGAATTAAGAAACTTAACTAAGAAATACAACTCTATAAGGAAAAGAAACCGAGAATGATAAGCAAATAAATTCTAGAGAGAGAAAGTGTATTTGCTTTGTTGTTTTGCGCTTTTAAGAAGAAACCAAAGGATTTTTTTTTATTATTCAATGTCCACTAAGAATGCACTATGCAATGCTGAATCCATGCAAATTAAAATTGACCAATGAAATTAGAGTATTTCATTACAATACCCAATGAAATTAAAGTACACAGATTGCTCTCTAAATCAAATCAGAATTGAAACTCATTATCCTGTATAAAAAGAATTTCATTCCCTGCTAAACTAAATTTAAACTTTTCACAACACCAAAAATAAGGAAAAAAAATTTAAGTATATCCACTATCATCATTGCACTACTACAAAAATTAAATAAGGGACCACTACTTTAAGACCCGTTACGTTAGCTAATGGGTCTATTTGATGTAAGATATCCAATATGAATGATAATAGATAGGGGTGGGACTTTTCAAACCGAACCATGAAACCGCCCGTTACCGAACCGAACCATCACGGACCGATCCGTTTATAAACCGATAAATGTAAACCGAAAACCGAACTGAACCGTTCAATACCAAACCGAAACCGAATTGAACCGCTCAATGTCAACCCGTTACGGACCGTAAACCGATAACAAACCAAACTGCGCAAATCCGAACCGAAACGAAACCGAACCGAATGGTTTATAAACCCGTTAATGACCTGAACCGTTTATAAACCAAAACCGTTTAAACCGGAAAAAAAAACCGTTTAAACCGAACCATTTGTAACCCGCTAACCGTTTAAACCGAACCATTTGTAACCCGCTAACCGTTTAAACCGACCCGTTTATGAACCGAAATCGTTTAAACCGCACGTATAAACCGAACCGTTATAATCCGCTAACCGTCTAAACAGAACTGCCATAACCCGTTAAACCGTTAAAATCGAACTGTTTTCGAATCGCAACTTGTTTAAACTTATCCAATTACAAACTGCTTAATTCAAATTGAATTATTTACAACCTAAATGGCTAAATAGTAAATACAATTAAATAATTAATGTTAATAAATGTAGATCTAATCAAACGGCTTAGGTTTATACAAAGGTTTATATCACCTAGATCTAGGCCAACGACATTATTAATATCGTTTTAGATTACTTATTTATTTTAATTACAAGATATATCATTTGTATCTTTTCATTCCAGTAATAAAGTCCACCCAAATTATCTTCATTGTTCCTTGATATTCATGATCATCCAATAAGATAACATAAGATTGGAGATAAATAACATTAAAATTAGAGTAATATCAACAAGCAATTAAAAAAAGTCACCATTTTCATTGATTAAAATTCACAATACATATACCAATACATAATGAAACTACTATCACTACTACCCAGATTAGATTTCAAATTTATCAACTAAAACATCATCAAGTTTAGGGTTGCAAAAAATGATACATGATAAGATGAAGGGAGGAGTGAGAATGTGAGTGATTTGGGAGCAGAATCTTGAAGCAGAATCTTGAAGCAGCAGCCCAGCACCCAAGAGCAGAGGAAATAGCAGCAACAAGCAGGAACCAGCACACGCAATAACAGATCAGCAACTTATCCGAAGCAAGGAATAATATAAGCAGAAGGGACTCAGCAGGAACTTATTTTTGTTTTTCAAAATTGCTCTCAGATTTACGTTTATCGTATCATCACTGAGCAATGGCTGTTTAAAATTTAAAATTTTAGACCTAAGAGACCAACTGTTATCAACATAATGAGCAGTCAAAGTGAGATAGCTTCGGTTAGTACATGCAGTCCACAAGTCACATGTAAAGACCAGAAACATTAGCCAAAGACTCAAGCAACAAGGATTTATATTTATCATGCTCAGCAATAACATACTTTAACATAGTTTTTCTACAAACATGCTGCACCTTAGGATTCAAATATGCATGAAGTTCCCTAAGATATTCATGCTCTACAATATTTAAAGGATATGCATGGCAGATTATAGCTTTAGCAAACTTTTGTAAATAAGTTTTTTGATCAAATTGTGATTCGTTACCGGACTGGAGACCATGCTTTTCCAAACATGCATTAATATGAGCTCTACAAGTTGAAGTACCCGCTTTACCAGGTGCTTTATATTCTTTGCCACAGAAATTACAACGAGCATAATCTACATTTTCATTACCTATCGTCTTTACAAAAAAAGTGTAATGCTTCCATATACCTGCGGTTCTTTGACGTTTATTAACAGAAGGATTGATAGTGCCGGTATTACTAGCATCATCAACCGAGACAGAGGCAGCTTGAGAGCTAACAGTATCAAAATTTGATTGCCTCTCATAGTCAAATTCATCATACTCGCGAGACATGACTGAAACAAAAAAAAAACAGCATTTATAACTTATAAGTACCAAATTAAGTGACAGATTCTACTAATAGTGAGCAATTAAGCATGCATTGTCTCATGCAACTGACACTGAAGTCACGACAGTGAATCCTATTCACTCAATACCAAAATTCAACTAAATAGATAGTTCATATTTCAGAATTTTATTTGCACTAGTCAATGTTTCAAAATTCAGAATTATACAACAAACGTGATTACAACATATATCCTAACAGAATATAGAAAGTTATATACGATACAGTCACATATGTGTACATTTTAAGTACTAACTTTAAGCCAATCATATACAATGCTTGTATTCCAACAATATGGGTTAAAAATGTAAAGCTAAAATCCCAATAAATAAACAATGCATGTATTCCAACAATAATAATCACATAATCCGAACAACCCATCATCATTACTTTTAAATCGAGCATAATAAACAACAAAACAGCACAAATCTACCATTTTCCCGTAAAAAACAAAAATACAATCAACAACAGATTTTACTCATTTTAGGCATATTTCGACTATATTCAAGCAAGAACAACAACAATAATCAAATACAAAAACAGAAAAACTGTATTAAAAAAAAAAAAACAAAAAGGAAAAAGTAATTACCTTTGACGGCTTGAAGGAGATTTGAAGATGGAGAACTACCTGAACTGGAGATCAAAAGAAAAAAATCAAGAATGTAGATTATCAGAACTTGAAATAAATAAAAAAAAAACCGAAACGAAAACGAAAAAAATCGAATAAATTAACAAAAAAATTACCTTAGGGTTTGACGGCTTGAAGGAGAGGAAGATTTGAAATCAGAAATCAGAAATCAGAACTTAGATCCAAAACAAAAATGAAACGAAAACAAAAACCCTAAATAAACAAACCGAAACAAAAACGAAAAAAATCAAAACGAAAACAACAAAAATTAACAAAAAAACGAGAATGTAAAGCGAGAAATCAGAAATGTAGATCCAAAACACAAATGAAACGAAAACAAAAACCCTAAATAAACAAACCGGAACAAAAACAAAAAAAATCAAAACGAAAACAACAAAAATTAACAAAAAAACGAGAATGTAAAGCTAGAAATCAGAAATGTAGATCCAAAACACAAATGAAACGAAATTGAGCTTGAGATTCTTGAGAATTTCAGAACGAAAGAGTGAGAAACTGAGAAGTTAGAGAGAGAAACTATGACAGATTGTGAGATTGAGAGAGAGACGGCTGAATGAGTGAATGAGAATGGCTGAGAGAGTGAGAGTGGGTTTTTTTTTCTAGGTTTAGGTTTTACTTCAGTTGATCTAACCGTCCATATTCAATCTCAACATCTAAGTTAGATCTAACCGTTCATTTTTTTTTTTTTTTTGTAGATTCTAGAATATTCATCTAGATCTAACGGTCTAGATTTTCTTTGTGCTTTTCTAGGTCTTTTTGACCGTTTTTTTTTAATTATTTATTATTATTATTATTATTATTATTGTTAGTATAATTATTTGTTAATATTATTATTATTACTAGTTTACTACTACTATTATTATAATATTATTATTATTATTATTATTATTATTATTATTATTATTATTATTATTATTATTATTATTATTATTATTAGTTTATTACTTATAAGTTATAAATTGTAAGAAACGCAAATGTTTCAAAATTGAAATTGATTCAATACGACATAGTTAATGACTTAATGAGTTAATGGCTTAATGCTCATCAATATGACAATATCTGACATCTGTGAGTCTGTGATTGTATATCAGTATATATAATAAACTATAAAACTAATAATAACTTAATAAGTAATAATACTAATAACTAATAAAGTAATGAAAATCTAACCATTGTTTTTCATGGGCATTCAATCTAACCGTTGTATATTTGACTATTCGTACATTAGTATTGCATAATGCTTTCATCACCACTTTAATTAGTGATTTCGTCCATTTAACTTATTAAGTTGTTTGAGTTAGTAATCTAAATAAAGTAACAAACTAAATAACGAATCCATTTAATCTCGTGTAAGTTATAATTTATAAGAAATGCAATGTTTGGAAATGGAAATTGAATCAATACGATATTGTTAATGTATATGTAATTATATTATTATGTATATGATGTATATCATATCGTACGAATGTACGGTTGGTATCATTATCATACTATCATAAGTATCATTGCCTCATTGAATTATTGGTATGTACTATAATCGATAAACATATTTAGTTATTTACATATCTGATCATTAAAACTTAAAAGTTTAAAACACTTGTTGATCAATCTAATTGAATACTTGTACATTCTTAATTATCGATTTATCGTATTATAAGTATCAACTCATTAAATCATGGTCATGATTTCGTGATTTCGTCCATTTAACTTATTAAGTTGTTTGAGTTAGTAATCTAAATAAAGTAACAAACTAAATAACGAATCCATTTAATCTCGTGTAAGTTATAATTTATAAGAAATGCAATGTTTGGAAATGGAAATTGATTCAATAAGATATTGTTAATGTATATGTAATTATAGATTAATTATTATGTATATCATATCGTACGAATGTATGGTTGGTATCATTATCATACTATCATAAGTATCATTGCCTCATTGAGTTATTGGTATGTACTACAAATCTACAATCGATAAACATATTTACATATCTGATTATTAAAACTTAAAAGTTTAAAACACTTGTTGATCAATCTAATTGAATATTTGTACATTCTTAATTATCGATTTATCGTATTATAAGTATCAACTCATTAAATCATGGTCATGACGCGATCTTTAAAACAATCATGAATTCAATTCATGACCCAAACCGCTTATAAACCGAACCGACATGATCCAAACCGTTCATAAACCGAACCAATTGAACTGTGTAAACCCTCTACTAAACCGGCCCATTTCAAACTGAACCGACATGATTCGCACCGTTTATAAACCGAACCGATATTGACCCGGGTAAATCCGCCCCTAAACCGACCCATTTCAAACCAAACCGGCTTGATCCAAACCGTTTGTAAACCGAACTGACATTGACCCGGGTAAACCCGCCCCTTAAACCGACCCGTATCAAACCGAACCGACATAATCCGAATCGTTTATAAACCGACCCGCTTATGACCCAAACCGAATTTAAACCGCAAAGAAATAAACCGAAACCAAACCGAGCCGTGACTAACCCAAACCGATCCGCCAGCTAAACTAAACCGTTTCAATCCGAACCGCTCCAAACCGAAACCGACTCAAACCGAGGTCAAACCGAACTGCCAGACCGAAGTCCCACCCCTAATAATAGATCTCTTATATGTAGTTGGGCCCACCACATTGGCGGGTAAAATAATTCAAGAGAAATAAGTAGCCCTTTATCAAATTAAACCTAAAATGTCTCTTACTGTGTACCGTGTTTCAATTAAAAAATATACAAGTATTTAAGAGACATGTCATCAACTAATAGATCACTTAAAGCTTGTAGTACATTTTTATATACCAGCATCTTTATATAATTCCCTACTATTCTTTTAATATTCTTCTAGTCTCTTCCTTATCTTGTCTCCATTCTCTCTCCTCTCAATTTTTTCACTCTAAATTATTGAGACCAAATGCAAGAAAATCCCTCGTTTAATCTTCTCAAGATTTGTTTTATTTTCCCCAAATGAGAAATCTTGGCGATAACAATGTGACGACAACGCAACAATGGTGGAATTTTTTTTTGTACTTTGTTATTTTTATAACAATTACTGCTTCTATTTCTCTTTGATGGATTAGATCTAAAATAAGATAATTTTGTTTGTGATTTTTTTATTTTTTTTGTTTGAATTTGCATGCGGTTTTGTTAAATTGAAGTTGATATTCATCCATATGTTTTTAGATTTCAGAAATAATCCTTGTAACTTCAATCGTTTTTATGGTTCTTGGCAGGTTGAATTGTGTTGTATTGTTGATTTTTCTATGTATGTTGCGATGTTGCAACAAAGAAGAAGATGTGTGATTCATTTAGCGCTTAATTTGTTTTAGCTAGATCTTATTCAATTCATGGATTTCCTTTTTTTTTTTCTTTAGTAATGTGCATTTCTTATTTAATTTTTTTTTTTAATTATGTGTGGTTATCTAAATTAATTCTTTGTTTTTATAATCCCAGATCTGTTTTCCACAAAATCTCAAATGAGGCAGAGCGAATATGGAGTACTCAAGCTATATTAACGTATATTATTGATAGTAATTATAAGTGTAAATTTCAATTATGTTTATACTTCGTGTGTTTTAGTGTTGGAATTTTCAAAGGTTTGAATTTTTTTTTGTATACGTAGTAATTATAATACTCCATTACTCTGTATCAGTTTTGTTATGAAGAACATAGTACTTTTCTAGTGTGTAATGAACTATTTTTCCGCCATTGGAATAAAAGAATATAGTTTCAAATTAAAATAAGAAGAAAAAATTGATTTTTTTTTTAAATGAAAAAGAATCTAAGAGACCCATTACAAAACATAACAGGTATGTTAGTTTCAATTGAAAATACCTAATATTTTAAATAACAGGTCTGTTTCCCTTAGTATATGATCAACTTGTACCTTCACATAACAGACCACACATCTTTATTAACGGGTCTGTTTGTCTTTGTAGGGAATACTTCAAGCCATCCCACACTTGAGCCCCACTGTGATCATAAACTTAAGCATGGTGGCGTCCAAATGGAAGGAAGCTAGAACAAAAGAGTCGCCAACAAGTTTTAGAAACTTGTAAACCGTTCATAGGGTGAAGGTTACACCATTTAACGATCCAGGAGATCGTTAACTCCAATAGGTCTAGAACCATGACTAGAATTTTGGGGATGAAGGTACAAATCCAACCTAAAAGATATTGAACTTGCCCTAAAAATAGGCCTCTACTTTATTCTTCTCGCATTCATGTGCGCTTTCTGACTAACATACAATCAATAGGATTAACCCTAAACCTGTTTAATCTATGTTGGTTGAATATTTATGCACAAATAAATCTATTATTGGCGATCACTTGAATTATAATCATATTAACCCTAAACAAGATTATTAATTATCTTAATTATTTAGCGTGATTACAAGTACAAATTCCCTTTAAACATTCATAAAAGGTGTGATCAAGCAATAATAATAAATAAAAACATCAAGCAACATAATAATCATAATAATAAAAATAATGTTAAAGCATAATATTAATATCAAGATCTTAGGCATGATATTAGCAAAATTAATAACAAACCCTATCATGTCACTAAACAATAAAAATAAAAGTTTTAACCCTAACATGATACTAACATGATATAAGGAAAGACATAGGAAGCATTATTTGAATCATACTTGATATTAGGAGTTATCCTAAACATGATACTAGGAAGCAATAAAACATCCTAACATGATACTAGGATTCAATAAAACAATCTAAGCATGATTTCTATATCAAAAGATCAATAAAACAATTAAAGTACTTACTTCGATGGCTCGTATCTCTTTCTAATAACAAAATACACACGTTATAACTTCAAGGAAAATAATAAATCAAACAATTAAATTAAATAATTGAAGAAGAGATTAGGGACCAAACCCTCAGAAATATCAAACCTTTCACGTCTAGGGCGAAGGTAACTTCGAACTTGGCTAGGTGTTTCTAAAGCTAATGTATGAGGAATTTTGAGAGAGGGAAGGTTTAGAAAAAGAAAAGAGAGAGATAAATCTTCTAGCTTTTTAGAAAGAAGGAGAAGATGTAGATTGTGAATATAGATGATTTGAAAACAGGGAGATACAACCCCTATTTATAAGAAAAATAGCACGGGATCGAAAAAAATCATATTCGGAATAAAACTCCTCCCGTCGCAAACGACAAGAGCCAGCGCCAAACAACGAGCTCGTCGCCAGGCGACGAAGGCCAACGTCAGGCGACAAAGGTCAACGCTCGACGACGACTCCGTCGTCTCGCGCTGATCCAAAAGTCAACGCGCTTTTTCACGCGTAATTACCTTCAACTTCGGTTGCAGGTAATTATTCGTCCGAGCAGTTTTCGAAATTAGATTTAATATTTTTTATTCTAAATAAAACATTCTTTTAAAATAATATGCCCTCCTCTAGATCATTGGGCCACCTTTAAAAATCATTGGGCCTAATCTAATTTAATCCATAACTTCCTCATAAGTCATCGGAATTAGGCCTATAATATATCATTGGGAAGCTCTTTTCAAGCCCAATCCAACTACACTATTATTGGAACTATATTATGGACCAAACCAAATTGGACTGGCTATTTTTCATAAATAGGAGTGAGAAAATAAATATTTTTTAGAAAACAGAAAGAGAAATATTTTATTAAAAACATCCTCATCATTAGATTTTCCACACTTTCACCTCGTTCGATAATCAAATGACGCGAAAGGTATTCATCACCGAGTTTGGTTTTGGGGAGACACATTTGAGTGTCTACAGAAGCCCCTACTTTGACTAAGTTTGGATCGGAGAAACATTTTTTTCGAAAACTAATGTCAAGGTAACGATAGGGACGGAGAATGATTCAGAACGTTCTGCAATCCCAAACCATTCATGTAACGCCGATACTTGTAAACTAGCGTTAGTTAAAATAGATAAGACAATTAAGAAACGCGTATCTTGCATCGTCGAGGACACGTCTCTGAGGGTAACCAATTTGTTGCAGCATTTGTTGTTGTGACAACCTTCCACAAGCTAGGGAACGCCATCTTGTTGCTTTGGCGCTACTGATATTCACTCGTCTCTGAACAATGGAGCTTTTTGATATGTCCACGCGTCTCTGAACAAAGAGCTAATCGATCTCCCTCAAGCTAGGGGATACTGTCTGAAGACTGCTACGCCTGTAACTGTTTCCAATTTCTGCTGTGATAGTCTTCTACAAGCCAGAGAACACTACCGAACATTGCTTCTCTCGAAACGATCTTCTACCGCCTTGTAACCATCTTCCGCAAGCCAGGGAATATGATTGAAGATTACTTCGCCCGAAACGATCCTCAGTTGTTGCGATAATATTCCAAAGAAAATTACTAAAGATCAAGGCCCGTCGATCTTTAAAGCTCGCTTGAACTTTGCTGACAATCCTCTCTTTTTTAGGAGCAATTGTCAACACAACTCTTAAATAACCTAGACAATCCGATTTAGGGAAAATTGTGAAAGCCACGTAACAATCCGTCCTTGGAAATGTTGCCACAATAAAGCGACAATCCGTATCTCGGAAATTTTGCCAAAATCCATTTTTGGGAAAGGTTGTCAATGCTTCGTAACAATCTATCATAGAACCTTGCTACAATCGACAACCCATATCTTGGAACATAACTCTTGAAAGCAATCCATCTTGGAAATTTGCCAATGCTATACGACAATCCTTTTAGGAAAATGTTGCCACAATTGACAATCCGCGTCTTGGAACTTTTGCAAAAGAAGAGTCGATCGACAATCCACTTCGGGAAAATTTTCCACTTACTAAAATGAATGACAATCCACGTTGAGGAAATTTTTCCATAGGTAACTATGTGTATGACAATCCAATCTCGGAAAATTTGCCAGCGATGACAATCCGAACTTGGAAATTTTTTTCCAAACAGAGCAGGAGCACGACAATTCACGCTTGGAAACTTTGCCAGAGATGACAATCCAATCTTGGAAAAATTGTCGTTTAAGAAGAATGCGCGACAACCCATATTTGGAATTATTGTCGGTTGGGGATGACTATCCAATCTTGGAAAATTTTTTCGTATAAGTGCTTGCTTTTGAAACGATGCCTTGGTGCTTGTAATGAGCCAATTCTTAGGAGCTTAAGCTAAGTGTGACGATCATCGTCAGGCCAATCACTTACTGCGATTGTAATCGAGCCGACTACTAATCATGTCAATTTGCTTATAGGGGCTAAACTGGCGTACCAACGAACCCAATAAATTAATAAGACTGCCATCAGGTCGATCGACAATCAAATATGATTGCAATCAAGCTGACTCTAGTTGATTTGCGAAGTTGTTTGCGTCCTTTTGCTTCAAACCTTTTGTAAAGCTTACCCGTCCGTCTTACACTTAGTGTACCTGTATTTACATTTTAGACTATAGGACTTTGCTCATGTAATTAGGGTTGACCTAAGACTTAGTGTTGCTTGACTCATTGACTTGACATGACTCAAGGTATAAACTTGACTTAATGATGACTCATTTCGTGTGACTCGTGTGTGCATAGTGTTGACTCATGAAGCCTGATATGTACATGGCTCGAAATGCATAAAAACAAAAATTTCCGTCATTTTTTGTGGAGGGTACCGACTTTCTCCCGAAAAAGACGCGAAAAAAGAAAGAAGCAAAGTTTTTGAAGGTGCATGTTGAATGAGCTTAATCCGTTAACGTTGTCTCTCACAGTATAAGGATTGTAACGTCTTAGACTATCCTAGTTGACTTGATAATGAAAGTATTTAGGTAACTTAGGCGCAGAGGCTAAGTACTTCATATTTTGTGATGCAATGATGATTAATGTTGATATGACAAGGCATACTTCAGCGTTGTGTTAAGATTTCATGACAAAGGGTTCCTAAGGAAAGTATATTTGGTCATGTATATGTGATGTGTGTTATAGTGACACTAAAGTTAGGTCGCAAGGGCTAAGTGTATGGAAAAATATATTGAAAAGAGTCAAATGGTGGTGACTCTTAGGCTGGGTAGGCTAATAATGTAAGGATCAAGCCCCTAAGTCTAGCTCTAAATGAATAGGGATGAGCATTGGAGATCCTTTGATATGATTAAGGTGTGAGTGTGTGAATGTGAATATGAATGCATGTTTATTACGGCCGCACCCCTTTGTGAGGTTGCCTACGTATCCGTTAAGAATCAAGCCGAACGTAGCTCTAGCCGAACCTCGCACGAGTGTATGTATACCTCAAAGTGGTATTTTAAGGGTTGTAACGTGGTTAGGCTAAAGGTTTGAAGAAGAAGGGGATAAAGGCTCAAGACCCTAGATAAGCCCCCAAGGTGTGCAACCTTGCTTTTGAATATTTGTATTGTTATGCTTGAGGTTTCTCACTTTTGAGCTCTTTCTTTTTTTTTTTTGCTCTCTTTTTTTGCTTTTGTATTTTTTTTATTTTGAATCTTTTCTATAAGTGTGGACAATCCCGATCATGCGGTCTATCACTCACTTGACATTCATGTTTCTCAGGCACGGTACCGAGCACTCGATAAGTGACGCAGTCTGAGACGTTTTCATATCAAAGACGTGTTCATGTCAAAGACATTGGAACACTTGCCCTTTTGTACACTTTTATTTTGATTCTTTTGAATTTTTTATAAAATCACTCAAGCTTTTATTCTTTGAAAATTGCATAAATCGCACACCATCCCATCCCAAGGTTAGGTAGATGTGGGTCGAAAAAAGAAAGACCTATCGTTAGGTGAGGCTCAAAGTGGTTTATCAAGAAAGGATTATATATATTTGAAAGGGTCAAGATGATATGATGGGCTACAAGAGGTTCCTCAAATCATTAGTATACCTTGTGCTTAGTTCGACATTTTTTTTAGAATGTAATGCAATGATCATATGTAAGGAAATAAATGCTCATTTTATTAAAAAGAGAAAAAGAAAAAACCTACCAAGTAAATCTAAGGAAAATAAAAAATTTATATGCTAGATTTATTGGGGAAAGGAAGAATGAAAAAAAATGAAATAGAAAAAGAGGTCATGAAATCTTGTCGTTGAAGCCTCCTGTAATCCCCTGTATTTTTAAATATTTTATAAAGGAAATATTATTTTATTTATAATATTTATTTGTATTTTTCCGGAATTTAATTTCAAAAGTTTCAAATTATTAATTTGGGTCGAAAATTATTTTGGTACAAATTATTTTATGCACTTTCATTCTACAATTTATGTCCAAACAAACAAAGCTTAGTCCATTGTTATTCACTTAATTGGCCCATTAATTTCATGAGGCCTAATCTTTCTACTTACTCTACTACTCTCCCTCCTATAAATATCCCATACATTCCCAAAAATTTTCCCCACACAAAAAGGTTAGTAAATTCTTTTCTCTTTATTTTATTTCTTTATTTTTCCTTTATTTTTCTTTTTCCTTTATATTTTTTTCTTTTTCCTTTTTCTTCCTTTTCTTTTTCTTTCTTTCTTTTTCATTTTTGCGTGAGTTTTCACTCATTTCTTAGCTTGCTCGGACTGCCTCCCCTTATGCCGCCAGCCACCTGCAACCCGCCGGACTCCGGCGCCGCCGCCCCTGACCACTGGCGCACCACCAGCAACGCGGCCCACGTGGCTGCTTGCTTGCTCTTCTCTCTCTTTCCTTTGTTTTCCTTTTGTTTTTGTTCAATGTTTATTAAATTGTTTTGGGTTTTATTTTATTTTTTGAAATTAATTTAATTAGTATGAAAAACTATATTTTGGTGATTGAAAGTTATAATTTCAGATTTAGAACTGTTGTTAATTTTTCAGATTTTATGAATTATAAAACCTAAGGTTTTAATTTATTTAAATTGAGATTCTAGGGTTCTTATGATCAAAGTAATTTGGGGCTTTTGTGTACTTAGTGTTTTAATTGATGATTGAGTATAAAGGTGATGTGTTGATGAAGTTTTAAAGGGTTTTTAATTAATCTAAAGTGCTGAAAATAGTTTCGAAGTACCACTTTTGATATTTTATAAAGAGAGTTTAATCACCCATTAAAAAGTGAAATATTTAGGGGTTTTTAAATACTTTTTAGATTTTTAGTAAGTTTTAAACTTGCTGTAATTTCAAGTATAAGGGTGTATTTTAAGGTTTTTATTAAGGAAACCTAAATAACTATATATAAGCTTTTAATTTTTAACTAAAGGGAAGGTTTTAAAGTGTTGTTTGATTTGGATTTTGAAGGTTTTAAAGTAAGTTAGTATTGCTGTAAATTTAATTGATTGGGTATTGATTAAGATGTTATTGTTTGGTTTAGGAGAGGAGTTTAGTGGCATACCAATTCGTTTATTCAAGGTACGTATGAGTTTTGAAACCTTGCTTTAGAAGCATGTTTAGGAACGTAACGAAAACCTAGTATCATGTATAGAGAAGACTGGGAATGATTGTTTGGTTATACATTGTGATTTATGTATGATGTGCACTATTCAACTTTGTAAATATTATTTATGCATTACCTTTGCAAGATGCGCTTAGAGGCAAAGGTATGTGAATATGTGTAATGATTTATTTATTACTCATTCATGATTATTGAAATAGGATGAGTAAAGGAAGAATTCAAGTCTTATAAGACGAGTTTAGGGTTTTGGGGTGCCTTATGCACTCAAGGTATTTATACACCAAGGTAGTTAAAGAAATAAATAATAGATGTTGCTTGTCACTAATAAATCAAGAATTTAAATTGGAAAGTTATTTTACTTGATTAATTTGGTATTGGATTGATTGTATTGTTTGCATATGAGTTAATGTGTCTATTTTATATAGTATTTTACCCCAGTCCCTTGGTCATAATTAATAGTGTTTTTGGCTCTTTAGAGCCACTTTTATTAATAATTGGTGTTTTCTAGTGTTTTCATAGTTTTGGTTGAGTTTTGTAGGAAATTGTACTTTTGGAGCATTTTCCCGGGTTTTCATGGATCAACTACGGAGATTGGAGGAGCACGACCATATTTGAAGCCCAAGGCCGGTTAGAGTCATCAAGCCGGTGAATAAGGGCTCGGTAATCGGGATACTGAGGTATTTGGACCAAATGATCAAGACCCTAAGTGGATATCCGGATTGGGCCGAAGAAATAAGCCCAATCGAAGTTCCAAGCCTCGAGGTGAAGCAAGGGCCCGATCGGGCAAGATTAGCTCGATCGGGCGTGGCGCGTGAGAGTTGTGATGGTGCGTGGCCAAAGACGCGCCCGATCGGGTGAGCTGCTAGCTCGATCGGGCGCGGCTGTTTAAAAGAGTACGCAGAGAAAAAGGCGGGCCCGATCGGGCGACCCTTTGCCCGATCGGGCGTGTGTTTTTTTGGGGATCTGATTAGTTTTCAATTAGGATTTGTTTTAGGGAGGTTTAAGTACGATTTTTGTACGTAATTTTAAGGACCTTCTTTGACTCTTTCTTAATTTTTCTTAGATTTTCTCTCTCTACTTAGCTTTTAGATTAGTTTCTCTCTCATATAATTTGTTCTTAACTCTATTCTTAATTCCAGATTTCTTTAGTAACGATTTCCCTTCTCTTAATCTTAGTTATTTATTTTATTCCTTTGATCATGTCTTGTTTTATTACTTTGATTTGTTTAGATTTAATTATGTGTGAGTAGTTTTATTTCTAGGGTTTATGGGGATCCATAAATAATATGAAGGGGTAATTTATTGTTGTTAATTGTCAATGCTAGATTAATTTCCTATTGATTGATTTAATTCTCTGTGACTAGATTTGCGCATATCTTTTATGCATGAGTTTAACAATATTGATTCGAGATTCGAAAGATGAGAATTAATGTTTAGGTCTAGTTTCAATCGACAGGTTAATTTATAAATGGTTAAGTCGAGATTCGAGAGATGATATTTAATACCGGTAAATTAATTTTGTGATTGTAATACGTAGCGAAAGCCCTTTATGATCTGATTAATGTATGCATTGATGATTGATTATTATGTTTTACCCTGGAATATTATTTATTGGTGAACCTATACCCTAGGCCTTTTATTCGTCGTTTTCTCCTTATTCTTAGTCTTCGTAGTTTAGTTTTATATCCAAATTTACATATTGGTTACTTAATAATTTAGATTATATTAATTAATTAGGAATAAAAAGACTCGTTTCCCTGTGGATTCGACCCTACTTCCATATCTATTATTAGTTAGTGGTTTAGGAATTACTTTTGATTAGGTGATACGTCTTGAGCCTGTCAAAATTTGGCGTCGTTGTCGGGGAAACGGTTTTATTTTTATTTCTGATTATTTTTGTAGTCTAGGTTATTTCTTTTTGTCTCAGACAACGTTAGTTCTTTGAGGCAATTCTCATATTTGCTTTTAGTTTTTCTTGTTTATGCCCAGGTGTTCCAGATCAGGTTACATCCCATTCGATCCTGAGATCGAACGATCCTTCCATAGACAGAAGAATCTTTACAAGCAAATTCTGGCGGATTCTGGTGATAATAATAATTACCGAGATCCTCCAACTGATTCTAGCAATTCAGAGGTATCATCAGATCCAGAATCAGAGATGACGACTCCAAAGAAGCTTAATGATTACTCACAACCAAAGCTTACAGATTTTCCACACCTTACTCCCACTCCGGCTCTTGATGTGGTACAGTTTGAGATTAAACCCCAATTTATAACGATGATAGAAAGGAAGCAATTTAGTGGAGCTAAGGGTGAAGACAAAAATCTTCATATTGCAGACTATTGTCAGTACTGTAATACCATCAAGCAAGCTGGGGTCACACAAGACCAAATCAGGGAGATTCTCTTTTCTTTTTCTTTAACTGGAAAAGCAAAACTATGATTTAATGGTTTAAGTAGAACTGCACTTGGTATAACTGACTGGGAAACTCTTGTTTTGAATTTGTATAAAAAGTATTATCCTGCAGATAGAACAGCCGTACTACGGAGTGCAATTCAGAACTTTGCCCAAGAAGCCGATGAAACTTTATATGAGGCTTGGGAGAGGTTCAAGGACCTAAAAAGAGAATTCCCCCACCATAATTTGGCACAATGGCAGTTAATCCAAGCCTTTTACAATGGCATTTGAAATTCATCTAGAATAATCTTAGATTCTGCAGCTAGTGGGAGGTTTATGAATCTTAATGTTGATGATGCAGGTCAAGTTATCGAAGATATGGCGATACATAATTCCCAATATGGGAATCCTAGAGGCTTTGCTAACAAGGGGAAGCATAGTGTCGACTCTGTATCCTTTTTTCAAGCTCAATTAACATCTATCTGCCAAAATTTAGATAATCTAAGCACTGCTAATATAGCTAATGTTTCTGCAATTAATGATAATGCTAATGAGGCTTTCTGTGAAAATTGTGGAATTTTAGGTCATTGGGAACAAGATTGCAGGAGTTCCGTGGAGCAAGTTAATGCCTTTCAAGGGTATAGGCAGAATAACCCATACTCCAACACCTACAATCCTGGGTACCGGAATCATCCGTACCTTTCCTACCGGAGTACTAATGTTCAAAATCCACCACCACCAGAAGAACCACAAGCGCCACAACAACAACAGCAGAAATATTACCACCCCAATGCTGGCCAGAAGAACCAACCACAACAACCCTCCTCATCTTCCGACCCTTATTTGGTAGAAATTAGAGCGATGCTGGTAAACATGCAGAAGCACATGGAGAGTAGAGATGCCCAAATTGATTCAATTCTAGCACACAATAAAATTGTAGATAATCAAATTGCGCAACTTTCCGCTACTCTACAAGCCCGCCAACCGGGAGCTCTGCCAGCGCAGCCGACCAGGCCTATGGACCAAGCCTATGCGATTACTCTAAGGAGTGGTTCAAACTATAAAGGGCCCCCGATGCCCAGAAATGATGAACCTGTTTTAATAAATAACGCTAATCTCGATTCCGTTAAACCTGACAATGAAGCTAATAGCCCTGAAGGGCTAAAGCCTAGTACTAATACATCTAATTCTACATTGCAGGGTACGACTCCAGGGAAGGTGGCCACTCCAGATAAGAGCAATAATGCTCCAAAGCCGGTTATCAAACTTCCATTCCCCAATCGTCAGTTGAAAACAAATTTGGACAAGCAGTTTGGTAAGTTTCTAAAGATGGTAAAAGATTTGAAGGTAACAGTTCCCTTCACTGAATTAATCACACAGATTCCTGCATATGAAAAATTTATGAAGGAAATATTGACAAGGAAAAGGTCTATTAGTGAGGTAGAGACAGTAGCTTTCACTGTAGAGTGTAGTGCCGTACTTCAAAATAAATCTCCACCTAAATTAAAAGATCCGGGTAGTTTTTCTATCCCTTGTCATATTGGCAATCTAATGATTGATAATGCATTGTGTGATTTGGGTGCTAGCGTTAGTGTTATGCCATTATCCGTGTGTTCCAAGTTAAATATGGGTAAATTAAAAGCTACTAATATTACTCTACAAATGGCTGACCGTTCTTTTAAATACCCCCTAGGTATTTTAGAGGACGTTCCTGTTAGAGTAGGTAAATTTTATATACCTGTTGATTTTGTTGTTCTTGATATGGATGAGGATATGCAAACCCCAATTATTTTGGGTAGACCATTCCTTAACACTGCAGGAGCAATTATAGATGTGCGATGCGGTAAATTAACACTATCAGTAGGGGACGAAAAAATTATTTTTAATCTCAAGAATACCTCTAAATGCCCCATGACAGAGGAGAAGTGATTTAGTGTTAATGTGGTTCATAATTATTCTAACAAGCCCCAAGCTCTTGTAAAAGATCCATTGGAGGCGGTATCTTGTGTTGCATCCTTTACAGATGAGATAGACAAATGGCAGAAGGAAGTTGATGCAATAGAAAGAGCCCTCTACACTGTCGGTCTTGGTTTTAAGGATGAAAAGGTGGAATCAATCGAGCAAGTTGTGGAAATTGAGCATGCGGTGAGTGTTCCGCCAGATCGAGTTGCAAGTGTTGATTGCAATGAAAATTTGAAGCAACCCCCAATCGAAGAGGGATCTTTAGTGCTTAACTTTGAAGAGCCCCTAATCCAAGTCAAGGAGGATCCACCAGACGAGGTGAATTGGCATCCCACATGGTATGTCAGGAAGCCGCGTCGTAGCCTAAACATCGCTCGACCGGGTGAGAAACCACCCGACCAAGCGTTAGGTCAAGGGTCCTAGTTCTTGTACTTGGTAAGAAGGTCGTGCGGGACCTAGATAAACCAGCGCTTTGCGGGAGGCAACCCATATTTCTTGCTTTCTAGAATAATTTTTCTTTTATTTTTCTTTTTTTTTGGAGGAGAGGAGAGTGCAATTTTACCTTTTGCTAGGGTTTTTGTACAGGTATAGATTTGACAAGTACGGAGACTTAAGAAAAGAAGTTGAAAATAAAGAAGAGATCCGATTTGGGCACGGACCTGATCGGGCGAGGCTCGCCTGATCGGGCGTGCAAGTAAGGAAAATTCCAGCTTTATTTTCGCCCGATCGGGCGCGCAAGTGAGGTTGGAACTCAATCTATTTTCGCCCGATCGGGCGAAATTTTTGAAAAATCGAGTAAGGAGAAAAGATATGTCGGGCGAGCAAAGGGCGAAAATTCCCTTCGCATTCGCACCCGATCGGGCAAAGCTTGCCCGATCGGGCGCACACTTAAACTTTCAGAACAAACTATTTTTGCCCGATTGGGCGAAGCTTGCCCGATCGGGCGCGCCACTTTTGGCCGACCTATTACCTGCTTTTCTTCCTCTTCTTTTCTCACTTTCTCCTTATTTCATTTCTTCTTCATCACTTTCTCTCTCTAAAACCCCCATTTTCATACCTTCAAACTCGACTCCTTTTCAAGATCTTCTCTAATTCTTCTATCCAAACTCAAAATTTTTTACATATTCTTAATCCTCTCATCTTTCCCTTCGATCTACAATAAATTTCTACCACTTTCTCTCACATTTTTCCAAAACCCTAAGAGAGAGAAAGCTTCAAATTCCACCATTTCTCATAAAAATGGCCTCCAAAAGATCTAGAACCGTAAGGGGTGAAATCTCAAGGCAACAACTACGACCATTGGTTGACCCGGAGCTGCAAATTCCGGGATGGAGCGAAGTGGTGATAACCTCACAAGAACAATGACAAAGGATGCTCAACCTCATCTCGAGGCAAGTAATTCCTACACGTTTTGTTCATCATTCTACGCTTTCTAGATTAGGAATCGATAAACCGGTAGAAAAATTGTTTAAGGGTATTGGAATGAGTGGTTTATTTCAATTGCATTATGATACTTATGGCTATTTAACTTTGGAATTTATTTCTAGTTTTAATGTGATAAAATCTAATGCTTTGATTACTCATGTTCAATTCCGTTTGCTTAATAATGATGTGAGATTGACTTTAAAAGAGTTTGGTAAATTATTTGAGTTGAAATCGGGTAGACCTATTGAACCATCCCAAGACAACATTGTCGTTTTCTATCAATCCCTCACGGGGGATGCCAATCTAAACCTCCAACATGCCAAGGGCACTTGGATACAACATCCTGTGCCAAAAATTTGGCAACGGTTTGTTGGCCTCACTATCTTTGGGAGGCATGAACCCGCCAATGTGAGGAGGGATGAACTAGAGTTGTTAGGGTCTTACATGATCCCTAGGAGTGACAAGCTAAACATACCTCATAGGATAGCCCAACACTTTCAACGGGCGGCCAACGCGGCCGAGAGTGGTAGGTCTAGGGCCCCTATTTATTTTGGCAGTTTAGTCACCCACATAGCGGTCAAGCACCTTAACTTTGTTCCTAACGACTTTAGGAAGGTAGTGGGCCCGACTCTTATAGACTTACCCTACTTAGGTAGCCTCAACTGGATCAATGTCATAGGGGGTGAAACTTGGTGGGTAATCCAAAGGGATTTGGGTAGAAGGGACAATGCCTTTACGTTGCCTTACCCTGTTTTGACTAAGTTTGAGAAGGGTCAACCTTCTTACACCTTTGTTTTAGGTAACCAAGGTGAGGCTCAAGCGGCTCACCAAGCACCACCTTCACCACAACCTCAATTTCACCCTCAACCACCACCCCATCCCTACACTTATGACATCCCCACTTCTTCCACGAACTATAACATCAACCAAACGCCCCTTATGACTTCTCGGCTTTTAGGAGCCAACTAGATAGGATTGATATGGGGCAAGGGAGAGTGGAGAGTATGGTGCGAAACTTAGATCTCTAGAAAGGAGGGTGGGCATGTGGAGAGAAACCTTGGGAGGGGTTTATACCCCATGTATGATGACTACGCACGTCGGGGGGCTATTCCCCCTGACTCACTTGTTCCCGATTGGTTTCAATATCCTCAAGGAGGATATTCGGACCCAAGTGCCTTTGGTACCTATGTGGACTACTCTTCGGTCCGCGGTTATGGGACTGATGCTCCTTTTGGTGTGCTTGGGGGGAATGTAGACCCTAACTATTTTGCAGGTGGTTTGGGTTACGGAGGTGGTGGTTCGAGCCATGGAGGAGCCGGTTCTAGCCATGGGGGAGGCTATTCGAGGATGAATGAAGATGAGGAGTAGTTACTCTAGCTACATTCCCAAGTCAATGAGGGCATTGCTTGATTTGGCTTGGGGGGATGATCTTATTTTTTGGTAACTCTCTTCCTTTTCTCTATTTATTTGCTTTCTCGTGTAGTTTTTTATTGCTTTCCTTTAAGAAAAAATGCAAAAAAATTGAAAATAAAAAAAAATCCAAAAAAACGTTCTAATGAATTATAAATCATGCTTCCCTGTGCCCCATACTTGAGAAAAATGTTTTAATTCTTGGTTATTGATGATAAGCATTGTGGATTAGTTGATCATGATTTAAAGTTTGATTGCTTAGATACCTTAACATGCGTCAATTTTGCCCAACTGCTTGTGAATATAGTGCTTGACTAGTTGATTTGGTTAGGAATGTGTGATAGTTCCTGGTATGTCAATGAATTTGAGTATTGGTTTGCAACTATAAGTAGTGTTTATACGATTCATTATTATGCACATTGTGGAGGACGAAGGCGTTCATTCTTTTAGGTAGCCTCCAGATGATTGTAGATACATTTGTTCCCTTCTTGCTACCCATGTTGTTGCCTTGACTTTTGTTGTTTATTTAGCCATATTACAAGCCGATTTGCCCCATTGGTTACTAGTCCCAAGCTTGGCTTGGGGGAGATATTAGTGAGTGAGGTGAGGGAGTTTGTAGTGTGCGTAATATTTGCACAATTTGGGTGGATTTTGAAAAGTTATTTTGTTTTTGATAATATTCATTTTTGATGAGTTTGAAAATTATATCTTCTTGAAAAAAAAATAAAGTATGATGTTATGAATAAAAAAAGAGAAGTTCAAATAAAAAAAAAAGAAAAAAAAAGTGAACTTCAATAAAAAAAAAAAAAAGCAAAAAAGAAAAAAAAATTGTTTAATGTTCAAATGTTCTAGTTGGAGGTTGATCAAAAGGGAAGAAAAATTGAGCTTCAATGAAAAATTCAAGTTTGAAAAATAAAGTTTGTTTATTCACTCCACTTCTTTATTATTATATCTTATGAGTGAAATTGTAAGAGTTGAGATTGTTTATATTGTTTGAAGTTGTTTTTGGTGGATTTTTGTTAGAGTTGAGTTATGTAGGAGATGTTGATCATTATTTATTTTGATCATGGGTTTTACTAGGATTTGCTCCCTTAAGCATAGCTTTTCTCTCACTTGTTCCCAAATGATTCCTACCCTTTACCCTAGCCTTACATTACAAGCTTTAAAGACCTTCCGACCTTTGTGCATAGAGTTGTATGAATGTGAAAGTGTTTTTTATCAATGTAAAGAATGATTTGACATATTTCGATTCGACTATTAGGTTAAGCGTACATTGTTTTTATACACACGAGAGTGTGAGTTGGGAGGGCATCTTTTACTCGCCACATAAATGAGAGTTGACTGTGTGAGCACTAGTCTTGAATTCTATATGCTCTTGTGGTTTGCTCTATTTGACAATTGTTGGGAGGAAGGGTAATTGGATGACTTTGATTGATTGACTTTGAAGCATGTTTATTGGATTTACCTTGAATTGTTTGTGCTTGACTTTTACTTTTTGGGGTGAAGCATATTTATTTATTCATTGATGAGATCTTTGCTTAGGGACAAGCAAAGGTTTGGCTTGGGGGGAGTTTGATGTGTTTATATAGTATTTTACCCCCGTTCCTTGGTCATAATTAGTAGTGTTTTTGGCTTATTAGAGACACTTTTATTAACAATTGGTGTTTTCAAGTGTTTTCGTAGTTTTGGTTGAGTTTTGTAGGAAATTGCACTTTTGGAGAATTTTCCCGCGTTTTCATGAATCAACTACGGAGATTAGAGGAGCACGACCAACTTTGAAGGCCAAGGCCGGTTAGAGTCATCAAGCCGGTGATTAAGGACTCGGTAATCGGGATACCGAGGTATTTGGATCGAATGATCAAGACCCTAAGTGGATATCCGGATTGGGCCGAAGAAATAAGGCCAATCGAAGTTCTAAGCCTCGAGGTTAAGCAAGGGCCCGATCAGGCAAGATTAGCTCGATCGGGCGTGGCGCGCGAGAGTTGCGCTGGTGCGTGGCCAAAGGCGCGCCCGATCAGGTGAGCTGCTAGCTCGATCGGGCACGACTGTTTACAAGAGTACGCAGAGAAAAAGGCGGGCCCGATCAGGCGGCCCTTCGCCCGATCGGGTGCGTGTTTTTTAGGGGATCTGATTAGTTTTCAATTAGGATTTGTTTTAGGGAGGTTTAAGTACGATTTTTGTACGTAATTTTAAGGACCTTCTTTGACTCTTTCTTAATTCTTTCTTATATTTTCTCTCTCTACTTATCTTTTAGATTAATTTCTCTCTCATATACTTTGTTCTTAACTCTATTCTTAATTCCAGATTTCTTTGGTAACGATTTCTCTTCTCTTAATCTTAGTTATTTATTTTATTCCTTTGATCATGTCTTTGTTTTATTACTTTGATTTGCTTAAATTTAATTATGTGTGAGTAGTTTTATTTCTAGGGTTTATGGGGATCCATAAATAATATGAAGGGGTAATTTATTGTTGTTAATTGTCAATGCTAGATTAATTTCCTATTGATTGATTTAATGCTTTGTGACTAGATTTGCGCAGATCTTTTATGCATGAGTTTAACAATATTGATTCGAGATTTTAAAGATGAGAATTAATGTTTAGATCTAGTTTCAATAGGCAGGTTAATTTATAAATGGTTAAGTCGAGATTCGAGAGATGAGATTTAATACCGGTAAATTAATTGTGTGATTGTAATATGTAGCGAAAGCCCTTTATGATCTGATTAATGTATGCATTGGTTATTGATTATTATGTTTTACCCTGGAATATTATTTATCGGTGAACCTATACCTTAGGCCTTTTATTCATTGTTTTCTCCTTATTCTTAATATTCGTAGTTTAGTTCTATATCTAAATTTACATATTGGTTACTTGATAATTTAGATTATATTAATTAATTAGGAATAAAAAGACTCGTTTCCCTGTGGATTCGACCCTACTTCCCTATCTATTATTAGTTAGTGGTTTTAGGAATTACTTTTTATTAGGTGATACGACTTGAGCCTGTCATGATTCATCACCAAGTCTAAACCTGTAAATCACGTAAAGTGCAAGATGGATGAGAAATAAAACTCTAGATTGGTGCACTTCTGAAGTAATGACAATCAGGGGTTGGG
Source organism: Chenopodium quinoa (assembly GCF_001683475.1). Classification (NCBI taxonomy): domain Eukaryota; kingdom Viridiplantae; phylum Streptophyta; class Magnoliopsida; order Caryophyllales; family Amaranthaceae; genus Chenopodium; species Chenopodium quinoa. Next base: position 3,096,917 of record NW_018744616.1, on the reverse strand, counting down.
GTACACAGGGTATTAGCCGTGTAATTTTCTCGAGGCCGGCTGATCTACGAGTCTCTTATTTCAAATATTTTTCAAAACTAGGATTTAGGTGAGATCTCATACTAACTACGGTCACGGAGTCGTGCCCGTGGTCATTGGATGTTTATTAATGTTTCCGAATGGAGGCATGGGGTTTTCTTTATTGATGTTCCAAATGGAGCATGGGTTGGAAAACCTTGTCTATTGCTTAATCCAAAGAAATAAATAAAATGAGTTTGCTACTATTAACTAGTGTAGTCTTAATAAAATTAATAATTGATTCGTGTGTTGAGTCTATAATTTAATGATGCATGATGATTGATTATTAGTAACATGTTAGGGATTTCTTATCATGTTTCGCAGCTTGTATGTACTCAGCTTTGCTTATTGCGTGCTTTGTGTGTCTTTCTTTGGTCATGGCCTTCGCCTTTCAATGACCCTGTAATGATCCAATCTTTACACTTGTAATATTGGGGAGCAGACTCATCACAGATGTTTACGTAGTTTGGACTTGCATCAAGGTGGTGGGATTTTGAGTGGAGAGTTGGTTATTGTTTGCAGTATATTTCTTTTTATAAGTTTGAAGTTATTTAAATTCTGATTCTATTTATTTGAACTCTGATTCTATTTATTTACTACTTTTGTTGGGCTTTGAATAAGGGCCTTAATGGTTCCAGCTTGTATCACTTAATTTGGTTTTGGTTATTGGTTTTGAAACTTATTTATATAACTGATTTTTCCGCTGCTATTTTCTGATAAAGCCTTAACGTTTGAACACGTGGCGGTAGCATGCCATTAATTCTCTTGAATATTGTTCAGGGTCCTCACAGGTTTAAAGAGAGAATTATTGGGGTGTTACACCTGCCTCATGTCTTATGCTAATCATCACCCGGTCTTCTTGGAATTTCTAGTTAGAGGCAATGGGATCTTGTTTGCTTCTATGAGATCTTGAATGAGATTTTGAAATCTGTAGCATTCATCGGTGGTATAACCATTTCCTTGATGGTACTTGAAATAAGAATTGGGATCCCATCTTGAAGATCGTTTTTTTGGCGTTGGATCATCGGTAGGGCCAATAGGTTTGATTAATCCTCGATCATAGAGACGATCAAAAGCAACATCATAGGTCATTCCAATGGGTGTGAACTCTCTTTTAGGTTTCTTTTTAGATCCTTGATTATCCATGGCTAAGACACCGTTATGGTCAAAGGTATTAACATTGTTACTAGACTAGATGTTTTCGGAAAAAGAAGAATTTTCGTTCTTCTTTCCTTTCCAGCCACTGTGGTTACTATTGTTAGCAGCTTTTTGCTTTGTGAGGTCATCTTTGATTTCAATACTGATGTCATAGACGGCCTTGAAAGTATTCCAATTATGTTGATATTTCAAATTCTTCAAATACTTCTCTTGGAGATTCTTGATAAACATCCTTACAAATTCTTTTTCAATAGGGACCTCAATCATCTTAGCAGAGGTTTCCCTCCACTTATTAAATAAAGGAGTAAAGCCTCCATTCTCTTTTGTCTTAGCATCTCAAGTTGTTTATAGTTAGTTTCGACTTGAATATTACATTTATATCTATCAATGAAAGCGTTTACAATAGCATCCCAAGTAGAGGTTTTCTCTTTATCAGGAGAAAAGAACCATTGTTGACAAACAGTTTCAAGTGATAAAGAAAACAATGTATGAAAAATTTTCTTATTTATCCCCTTAATATTTATTATTTTCTCGAACACTCTTAAGTGAAAGTAAGGATTATCTGTAGCCTTGAACTTAGGGATGTCACTAGCACTGAACTTCTGCGGAAGAAGTTCCTTATCCACTAAGACCCCTTGTGAGCTAATGCCCTGGAACCTATAATCGTTGGGTATTTTTGCTCAAGCTTTCTTGCATGATCTCCATTTGTTGTTGCCTTACAGGTTCATTGACTTGAAGAGCTATACTCTTCATTAATTCAGTTAGGTTGGCCACATCCTTCTTGAGTTCATTAACTTCTTCTTGAGACGCTATTATCTTCTTAGCCTTTCTTTTCCGACTAATTGGGTTGTCAAAAAGTGAGACTTGAACAAAGGTATTGTCCTTAATTAATCGCCCTTCTCTCCTTAACCAAATGTTGTGGAAAGGAAATTGGGGATATTTACTGTTAATTATTTGACTCAAACTCTATTAAACATTCAATAGATGGAAGGAGGTTGGAAGAATGAATATATTGATATGGAGAAAACATGTAGAGAATGGAAAGATTATGTATATGGGGATATATAGAAGAATTAGGAATAGAATGTACCCCTAACTCAAATGACGGAAAGGATGACTCATGCATGAACATAAGACATGGTCATGGTGACATATTCACAAAGTGTGTGCTAAACTAGTGATTGTGAGTGCCATACTTTGACTCTTTTGTGAGACCATGGTATTATGTTCCAAGACTCGATTAAGGACTAAATATAATTACTGCCATTAATAAACTGATTAAACCATATTAGCAAATCGATTAAGCTGACACATCGTGAAGACCTAGCAAAAATACAAACTATCGTCAGAGGACAGTACCGTCGCCAGTTGATGTGTCTATTTTATATAGTATTTTACCCCCGTCCCTTGGTCATAATTAGTAGTGTTTTTGGCTCTTTAGAGCCACTTTTATTACTAATTGGTGTTTTCTAGTGTTTTTGTAGTTTTGCTTGAGTTTGTAGGAAATTGCACATTTGGAGCGTTTTCCGGGTTTTTCATGAAACAACTACGAGCATTAGGAGGACACGACCATCTTTGAAGCCCAAGACCGGTTACAACCATCGAACCGGTGATTAAGGGCTCAGTATGTAAGATACCGGGGTATTTGGACCGAGTATTCAAGACCCGAAGAGGAAACCCAGATTGGCCCGAAGAATTGGAGCTCAATCGTAGTCCAATTAGTGGCCCAAGAGAGGCGCCCGGCCAAAGAGGCTGGCGCCCGGAGGCACGCCCAGCCGGGCGGGAGAAGCGAAGGTCGGCGCCCGGTGATGCGCCTAGCTGGGCGCGAGATTAGAACTGAAGACTAAAAAGGCGCGCCCGATCGGGCGCGTGTTATTATTAGGAGTTAATTTCGTCATTTAAGTTTGTTTTAGTTTAGGATTTGTACGGAGTATAAATACTCCTCCGTAATACGATTTTAGGATCTATCTCTCTCTCTCTCTCTCTCTTTACTCTTTCTTTACTCTCTTAATTGTTTTCTTAGGTTTTCTTTTTCTTAAACCTTTGTTCTTAACCTACTCTTAATTCCAGATTTATTTTGGTAACGATTTCCCTTCTCTTAATCTTAGTTGTTTATTTCATTCCTTTAATCATGTCTTTCTTTATTGCTTTGATTAGTCTAGTTTCTATTATGTGTGAGTAGTTTTCTTTCTAGGGTTTATGGGGATCCATAAATAATATGAAGGGGTAATTTATTGTTGATAATTATCAATACTAGATTAATTTCCTATTGATTGATTTAATGCTCTGTGACTAGATTAGGCCTGATCTTTTATGCATGAGTTTGACAATATTGATTCGAGATTCGACAGATGAGAATTGATGTTTAGGTCTAGTTTCAATAGGCAGGTTAATTTATAAATGGTTAGGTCGAGATTCAAAAGATGAGATTTAATACCGGTAAATTAATTGTGTGATTGTAATACGTAGCGAAAGCCCTTTATAATCTGATTGATGTATGCATTGATGAATGATTATTATATTCTACCCTGGAATATTATTTATTGGTGAACCTATGCCCTAGATCCTTTTATATATTATTTTCTCCCTATTCTTGATCTCTGTAGTTTAGTTTATTATTCAATTATAAATATTGGTTACCTCATAATCTAGATTATATTAGTTAATTATGAATAGAAAGATCTGTTTCTCTGTGGATTCGACCCTACTTCCCTATCTACATTAGTTAGAGGATTTAGGAATTACTTTTGATTTTGGGATACGACTTTACCCTGTCACCAGTCTCTGGCAGCCAACGCCAGACGATGGGATCGTTGTCTGGCGCCAGACACTAGCGTGTGGCGCAGCAGTCTAGATCTTTGCGCCTTTATGGAACATCGATCTGGGACTGTTTCCAATGTTTTGGTCTAAAAGGATTAGCCTAAAAGTAGTACTAAGTCCAGTTTGATCAATTTATTAAACTTTTATTATTTATTAATTAACTAATTAATTAAATTAGCAAAGTCCTTTTAGTCATTATTTGTATTTATTTAACTCATACACAAATGAAACAAACGGTTAGGAAAAAGCGCATAGAGTATGCACAACAAATGATGCACAAGTAGTCATATAGTCACGATATGATGCAGTGAGTTTGCAACCTAACCATGACTCTAGTTCTCTAAAGTTTGGGATATGGGTTAGTAAAAAAAAAGGGTCCATGGTTATAAGTCCGGATGCACCGCGCAGAAGCCTTACCTTTGGAAGGGTTGGCGCGTGTTGATGGGACCCCGCGAGTTAAACTCGTTTCCATGGTTTGGTGAATTCAACATTCTCGGATGTACCCTTTGTTGCCAGAACTGTTCAATTGGGTATATGGAGCATGAATTCCTAGAGGGTTATGGCCATATGTAGAACACATATGGGTTTCAAAAAATAAGTGAAAACTCAATAAGGAAGTAAAACCGGGAAAACAGTATTAGAAAACTAATCGAAACAAGAAGGTAGATTTTTGGCTCGGTAGTGGAAGAATTTGGCGCAAGAAAATAACGTAGTCGCCAGACGCTGGCACCATCAACGTCAGGCGCCGACGCTGTTTTCTCAGATCTAATTTCTACATGCCTCAGCAGCTTTCTGTTCTTGAATTTTCCAGTTTTTTCGTAGCATTATTTCAATTCTAGTTGTGAAAGATATTTTCCTAGATTACCACGTGTGAAAAATCCTATGTTTTTTACTCATTACGGACGGTCTTTCCAATGAGAACCTTTTTATGCTTATGCCAATAATGTCAATCAAAATTACGCACATGAAATATTTAGAACTTTTCGAGTCTCATCCACTTATTTTAAATCATTGCCAAAATAAATTTTAGGATTACAATAGAAATCCTCCACAGTGGAGTCGCCAAAAAACTGTAGGGAATATTTCAAGCCATCCCACACTTGAGCCCCACTGTGATCATACACTTAAGAATGGTGGCGTGCAAAGAGAAGGAAGCTAAAGCAAAAGAGTCGCCAACAAGTTTTAGGAAGTTGTAAACCGTTCACAGGGTGAAGGTTACACCCCTTAACGATCCAGGAGATCGTTAACTCCAATAGGTCTGTAACCATGATTGGAAGTTCGAGGATGAAGGTACAAATCCAACCTAAAAGAGATCGAACTTGCCCTAAAAATAGGCCTCTACTTTATTCTTCTCGCATTCATATGTGCTTTCTGACTAACATACAATCAATAGGATTAACCCCAAACCTGTTTAATCTATGTTGGTTGAATATTAATGCACAAAAAAAACTATTATTGGCGATCACTTGAATTATAATCATATTAACCCTAAACAAGATTATTAATTATCTTATTAAGCGTGATTACAAGTACAAATTCCCCTTAAACATTCATAAAAGGTGTGATCAAGCAACATAATAATCATCATAATAATAATAATAATAATAATAATAATAATAATAATAATAATAATAATAATAATAATAATAATAATAATAATAATAATAATAATAATAATAATAATAATAATAATAATAATAATAATAATAATAATAATAATAATAATAATGTTAAAGCATAATATTATAGCAAGATCCTAGGCATGATATTAACAAGATTAATGACAAACCCTAGCATGTTACTAAACAATAAAAATAAAAGCTTTAGCCCTAACATGATACTAAAGTGATATAAGGAAAGACATAGGAAGCATTCTTTGAATCATACTTGATATTAGGAATTACCCTAAACATGATACTAGGAAGCAATAAAACATCCTAACATGATACTAGGAATCAATAAAACAATCTAAGCATGATTTCTATATCAAAAAATCAATAAAACAATTGAAGTTCTTACTTTCATGCCTCGTAACTCTTTCTAATAACAAAAAAACACGTTAGTAACTTCAAGGAAAATAATAAATCAAACAATTAAATTAAATAATCGAAGAAGAGATTAGGGACCAAACCCTCAGAAAGTATCAACATTTCACGTCTAGGGCGAAGGCAACTTCGAACTTGGATAGGTGTTTCTAAAGCTAATGTATGAGGAGTTTTGAGAGAGGGAAGGTTTAGAAAAAGAAAAGAAAGAGAGAAAGCTTCTAGCTTTTAGAGAGAAGGAGAAGATGTAGATTGTGAATGTAGATGATTTGAAAACAGGGAGATACGACCCCTATTTATAAGAAAAATAGCACGGGATCGAAGAAAATCATATTGGGAATAAAACTCCTCCCGTCGCAAACGACAGGAGCCAGCGCCAAACGACGAGCTCGTTTCCAGGAAACGAAGGTCAACGTTAGGGGACGAAGGTCAACGCCTGGCGACGACTCCGTCATCTCGCTTAGGTCCAAAAGTCAACGCGCTTTTCCACGCGTAATTACCTTCAACACCGGTTGCAGGTAATTATGCTTCCGAGCAGTTTTCGAAATCAGATTTAATTATTTTTAATCTAAATAAAATATTCTTTTAAAATAATAGGCTTTCCTCTAGATCATCGGGCCTAATCTAATTTAATACATAACTTCTCATAAGTCATCCGAATTGGGCCTATAATATATCATTGGGAAACTTTTTTTGAGCCCAATCCAACTACACTATTATTGGACCTTTATTATGGACCAAACCAAATTGGAGTGGCTATTTTTCATAAATATGAGTGAGAAAATAAATATTTGTTAGAAAACAGAAAGAGAAATATTTTAATAAAAACATCCTCATCATTAGACTTTCCACACTTTCACCTCGTTCGATAATCAAATGACGCGAAAGGTGTTCATCACCGAGTTTGGTTTTGGGGAGACACATTTGGGTTTCTACAGTCTTTCAAACAGACCGCCTATCATGACGGGGTCTATTTATCAAACAAACCCCTGAGATAGAGACCCGTTAAAAGGTAGTTTCTTAGGCATATTTGAACGACTCTCTTTGATAATTTTTGTTGTAATGTCGCCTGTATTCAATGGCTTTAGACATGTTTTTTTATTTACATGTTGTTGTTGAAGATGTTGGAAACGAAGATGAGGAAGACGTCTTTGAATATGATCTTAATGTTGCTTACTAGTGATTTAAAATGGCATGAAAAATTAATTTGGCACTACCAAACACCACCAACTAACAAATCATACTTGGAAATAAAGAAAAAAATGAACACAAAGGGTTTAATACGCACAAAGGGTTTTATCCGAATACCTTGGGATGAAAATGGCGAGTTCTTTGGTTTTTTTAGGGGGCTTTGCATCGCAGGTCCTATGTAAATACCGATCTACAACTCGATTATCAATATCGTCATTTGAAATCCTTGAATTTAGGAGAGAGAACAAACAAAAACTAGGGTTCTTCAAGAATTTATGAGAGAGAAGAAGGGAAAATGAAAAGATCGAGTGAAAGAGGGGACATAAAATTTAATGCTAAAAGAGAGAGGAAGAGTGTAGAAATTTAGGAAAAAAATGGCACAAGAATCTGAGGAAATTATAGGGGTAAAATGGAAGGACAGAGGAAAAGGATAAAAAAAAAGAGAGGGTATTTTGGTAAACTAAAATATTAATGCTATTTGAAAAAAGCAAATGGGACTGTCGTTTTGGGACTGAAAATTTCTCATAAGGGACTATCATTTGGTGATAGAGTGAGTACTATATTAAAAAACATTGTTAACATAATACATGATACCTACTAACAAACAGTCAATCACAACTACTATAATACATGAATATGATAACCTATCATCAAACGAATCAACATAATATGATACTGTAATAACACATTATCCAAGACTAAAGGATATTATCCATTATTATTCTTATGTTATATATTAGTGTAAGAACATAAATCATGACATGCATTTTGCAGAATTGAAAACGTAAATTCTTAACTTTAAAGCTAATATCAAACAAAAATCATATTTTGACTGATTGTTGTAGCTTATTATCAAATAAAGGTTATATAATAATATATTAACAAACATTGTTAATATAATACCTTATACCTACTAACAAACAGTCAATCACAACTATTATAATACATGAATATGATAACCTATTGTAATACTCCGTATTTTTATGTATTTTTATAAAGTATTTAAGTATTTATAAAATATACATTTATGGGTTCAAGTAATTTAATTAAATATTCTACACGGCTAAAATATTTTAATTATAAAGTTTTATAAAAGTAAATTATATTTTGGGCCAAATGTTTATTGATTATTTGGGTTCAACTAAAATATCGTATGTAAACTAGTTCTACATACTCTTATTAGAATAACCCCATTTCATTTAAATAAGTTCAACCCTTTATTTGAACCATTGTGGGTCAAATGTTTTATAATCCAAGCCCACTTATTTATTGAGCCCAAATTTAAACCCTATTTTCTACTCGATAAAAACCTCTTAAAACACTAAAATTTTCCCACAAAAAGAGGCACAAAAATCAGATTGGGGGTAAGTATTATTTTCTTTTTCTTTTTCTTTCTTTTCCTCTTTTCCTCCTTTTCTTATTTTCCTTTCTTTACTTTTGCGGTTGGAACTTCATGCTTGAATTTCCCACGCAAGTCACGCAACCCACCTTGCGATCACCTCACGAAGCCGCCACGTCACCACTGGCGGACCTCTAGCCGTCCACCTAACTCCCGTCGGCGACAGTCCGGCCAACCACTGTGGAGGTCTTTCCTCCTCTCTCTCCCCCTCCTTGTTTTAAATTAAAGTTTATATTAATATATATTTTGGGTATTGATTTTAATTATTGAAAATATGATTAGTATGTCCTATAATTATGTTTTGATGATAAAAGATTGTAAATATTAGATTATAAAGTGTTTTATTTTCAGATTTTTTAAAGTATTAAAAGTTAAAGTTTTTATTATTAAAGTGTTGATTTTAGGGTTCTAACTTACAATTGATTTGGGGGTTTTATATACCCATTTATTATAAGTGGTTCTAAAGCTTAAAGATTGTATCTTTATGGAGTTTTGATGAGTTTTAATTAAATTATATTGTTGGATTTCTAATTAAGCACTACTTTTGTGTTTTAATAAAAAGGTGTTGATTACCCATAACTAGAGAAGGTTTTATTTGGTTTTAATAATATTTTTTAGATTTATTTGAGGGATTTAGACCTTAAAAAGTGTGCTGGAATTTTAATATAAGCACTATAATTATGTTTTTAATTTGTGGTTTTAATTACCCACTTAAAGAAAGATTTTTAAGTGTTTTAAAACAAAATTTCATCCTGCTAAAGAGGTTTTAAAGTGTTTAAAAGTTGTTGAAAATTTGTGTAATCAAGGGATTAATTGAGTTTATATATTTGGTATTGTAGGAGACTTAAAGTTGAGTAATTTCTAGCATTTTGGCTAGTTGGAAAGACGAATTGAGGTACGTTCGCGTACTTAGCATATTTTTGATGTTGTAGTAAAATTCTAGGCTTGATTAATTAATCTCAAGTAGTATCATGCTAGATTATAGTTGGAAATTGCGATTTAGTTGATTTTGGTGATTTAATTATGAAGCATGATTTATTTGTGATGGATTAATGATTTGAAAATAGTCGTTTGGCATGTTGAATATGAACCCCACTTTTATTTATTGCATAATAGAAAGCATATTTAATTAAACTAAAATGTTTAATTTGGTTTGGAATATTAAAAAGAGAATTTTATTATGGTTAATATAATTTTTATTGATACTATAAGCATGGGAAATGAGCTATTTAAGTGCCTTTGTACACGAGGATTAAATTATATTTTGGTGCCTTAGTGCACTTAAGGTGTTTCTAACACCGAGGGATAGGAATTTTAACGCATTACGCGTCCATGGTAGATTAAAAAAGGGTACAACATTAAATATTATGTGGTCACAAATTTTTTAAGAATTAAATTGGAATGTTTAATTATTTGAATAATTATTATGATTGAATGATTATGGTTTGAGATACATCACCAAGTTTAATATTATATAAATAATGTAAAGTGAATGAAATTACACACCAAAACTCTTGGAACGTATATACCTTGAGTATGAACATATGTGCGGAGTTATGGGGTTTTATATTTAACTATAACTTCTAATGGGTGTACAGGACGCTGTATTTTCCTTTTATTATTATGCGTAGGAATTCCGCCACTTACGAGTGGTTCCTTTATTTTGGCACGGTTAACTCCCATGTTAGTACCCCTTTATTGGGGCAGGTTAGGGAGGAAACCTGTTTGATGTGAAATATTAAATAAATTATTTAGTACTTAGTTGAGAAGTTTTGTGGTATGTTGTGTGCTTGTAAACAGGTAAAACAAGGTAAGTTATTTGTTGATAGGTAAAGCATGTTAGTGTGTTTAAATACGCTTATGTACTCAGCTTTGCTGATTGTTTGTTTGTGTGTTTATTGGCCTTGTCTTTACCTTCACTACTACAAAAATACCCTATGGAGTCGCCCTTTTAAAGTCGCCTCAAATTAACATGTGACGCGTAAAGTTTTAGTGTCGCCTCTTACAAACCATGTGACACATAAAGCTAGATAAAAGACACTTAAAAATGGGTTGAATATCATAAACATCACCTACACTATAACAAGCGACACGTAAACTATACGCATCCCATCTTTCATTATGTATGACTCATAAAGAATTACTTTACGAGTCTCTTATATTCTAGCACTATTACAGGCTATATCTATGCCAAGTTATGACACAAAATAACCTAAAATTAAAAACCCTAGAAACCTCATTCTTTCCCTTAGTCTTTTTTGTTCCATCCTCCCATCGTCTCCCTCATTCATTCCCATTTCCTCTCATCGCCTCTCGCCGACTGAACTTAATCCTCCATACTTTTTCACCTCGATCTCTTCCCCTCGCAAAATCACCGACAATGACTACCTCTACTTGTCTCTGTTGTTAGATCCGCGGATCAATTTCTCATTGCCGACCTCTCATTTCTCTTTCTCACCTCAAAAGCGATGGCAAAGTCTTCTTCATGGTGGTAATTAGTGTCAATGGTGTCCCAAAACTTTCTCCTCCGCCTACATACTTCCCTCTCTGACTTAATCGGTGGCAGCCGCGGCAACATTTGACCGGCAACGGAAGGATAGAGCTCTCCCATTCTTTGAGTTCTATACATCTCTACTTCTATTTTGTAAGGTAAATTACTAAATTAATCTTATAATCTGTCTAATATAATTATAAATTGCAAATATATTTAATTATAATTTAAGTTATTAAAATTTAGGTTAAAGTGCAAAATTATAGTTGTTATTGAATCATTGTATAATTTCCAATACATATGTTGCTATCAAATGATACAATTTTAGGAGACAATGGAGTGAGGATTTGATATTTGATGTATATGCTATTACTATAATGTTTTTTGCTGCTGAGAAGTAGTGGATGATGCTTGATTGGAAAACAAAGCTTTCGGATGTGCTTCCATTGTTGACCCTTTGGCTTGGGAAGGATGGTTCAAGATGGGTTTGTCTTCAGACATAACTTATCTATTAGGTCGTATGAGATACGGGCAGATAGATTATCATCTATAGACATGTTAATGAATCATCTGCATGTATTGTTTAGAACTTTAAGGATGTTTGTTACATACTTTCGTACTTCATACTCCTATGGAGTTTGTTGTACCAAGTTTCTAAATTATCTTTTGATCTATATATGGCAGGAAACAACACTCAATCATGTTAAATAAGAAGGGCTTTGAAGTGGTGGTTTATAATAAAGCATAATTTCATTCTTTTGAAATTCTTAGATTATTATTGAACTACTTGTCTATGAACAAATGCCTAACAGTGAAAATATAAAACATTTGATATCATTGTGTACGTATTCTATTGCACTGCCTAGGATCATAATTTTGTTGATACTTACTCTGAGTATGTTTGTGTGACTTCTCTAATAAATTTGATGTTGGTTCCTAGATTTGCAAGCAGTTTTGTACCGGCGAATACATGTATGTATTAATTTATTAGATTAATGCTTGCTATTTTTGGGTCTTATTAAGGGGATGCGAGTATGAATGTTGCATTTAATTGCTCCATTTTGTACACAATATTCTTGCATTGTTTGTTTAAGTTGGCAGGAAAGTTATAAGGGATTTCAGTTCCACAGAGTAATTAAGGATTTTATGATTCAAGTTGGTGATTTTTTAAAGGTATGTCAGCTTCTCAGGTCATGAAAGCATTGTTTTCGATGCAAAATCCTAGCATCTCTCTTCTTCCAAAAGACATACTCATACACACACTAGACCCACACACAGAGATGAGTGGGGGATCAAAGAAATTTGAAATGTGGCTAATGACTTTTATCGTATGTAATAATTAAAAGAATAATAATCCTGTGATAATGTGTAATTTGAATATGAAAAAACAGTAGCGTTGATGCTAGAAAATGAATGTGTGATATTAAAAGACAAATATCTTAGGATATCAAGTGTTTTTACCCAAGAAAATTGTTGCTTTCAGCCTTTCTGTCTGAGTAAGAACTATTATCTCTTATATTTGGACTTCTTATAACTTTCTTATATTAAATAAGAAAATTTATCATTAACGAAGTAAGTTATATGTAATGGTCGACTATAAATTTCTCTAAATATTTTGTTTTTAATTATATATTTTATATGCTTTGTATATTTTAATAATTAATTAGCCATACCATTTAGCTTTACTTGGTTAACTTGTACTTGTAATAGTGATGGAAAACCAATTTTCATTCTCCTTGTTAAGGTAGCTGAAACTCTGAATCTGTTAAGGAAGATCTACCTACATACCTCACTGATCATTAACATTAAAAATGTCTTACTGTAAAGTTACTCTTTGTGTTGGTCATGAACCTTGCCTTAGGATGATGGTTGATTGGTGACTCACCAATCTTTGGTCTTATAAAATTTTCTGGCCATGGTTCTTTCTGAAGGTTTAATTCACATTATGCAGCTTAGATGGACCGGAATGATTTAGATGTCAATCAGCATGTCAACAATGTTAAGTACATTGGCTGGCCTTGATTCTTGAGGTGTCATTTCTTATCTCCCTTAGTATACCAAGTATGACTTTTACATGATTGGTTTCATAACCTGTAAATAATGTCTCAAAGAATTTCATATTCTTGGACATGACTCATTTAAATTCTTCTATAGCAATATTAATTAAGATTACAAAAATTATGAGTTGCTGAATGTTGTGCAGCTAGTATGTATAGGATTAAACCTTAATGGAATTTTGTGGCCGTCTGGTCGTTTCTTCGCTAAGCTTGGAGCTTATTGTCACTTGCCTTTGCTATTCTAGGATGTCTATGTTTATTTATGAGGGAGGTTAGTTTTATTTATAGAAGTTTTGCTATTGAAGTTTTTGAAAGCCTATTAGCTCAAATGGTATAGCAATGTGCTATTGCACATAGATATAGGTTCAAGTCCTACATAGGTTGTAATTATATATAGTAACAACTAGAAAGTGTGAATTTAATGAGGAAATAGAAAAAAAATAGAATTTTGCGCATTACTATTGAAGAATTACACTTTTCATAAAATTACTTACGCATCGCCTCATAAAAAGCAGGGGACTCATAAATATACCTAATGCATCGCCTGTAATGAAAAGGGCGATTCATAAACCAACCTAACGCGTCACTTGTAATGAAAAATGCGACTTATAAAACAACCTAATGTGTCACCTGCAATAAAAAATGCGACTCATAAGCCCACCTAACGCGTCACCTATAAAGAAAAAGGCGACTCATAAACCAACCTAACGCGTCAGGTCATAGACGACACGTGAGGGGGTACCTATTGTGTCGGTGCCTGAGTGTCGCCCTTAAAGCGATGTGTAAGATGGTTTAGAGGCGTCTCGATAGGGGTTTTTTGTAGTAGTGTTTGGTCCTATGATGACCCATTTTTAATGGAGAGTAGTGGAAACAAGTAGAGAGAAGCTTTTTCAGGTGATGAAGCATATTCATGATGGGCATGAGTGAAGAGCGAATCATGTTAGTTTCCATAAGTTTATGATATGTTTATCGCTTTAATCATTTTATGATATTAATGTTTATGACACTAATGCGATGGTTTTGCATTTGGTTCGGTTTTGTTAAGGGTCTACAATGGTTCCAAGCTGTAGGTTGACTTTTTTTAACTTTGGTTTGACTTTACTTTCATTGGTTGACTTTTAAGTTGAGTCGTTTCAAATATTTTAAAGGAGAGTCTTCAGCTGTGTGTCTTTGATAGTTGCCTAATCCATTTTCACGGTGGCGGTAATGTCTTAGATATTCCTATTTTGAGTTTTAAACAGAGAAAAACAGGTATTTTTAAAGAAAGGAATTTCTAGGGTACGTGTAACACCTCTCATCAAACAAATCAACATAATACGAAACAGTAATAACACATTATCCAAGACTTACAGTATATCATCCATTATTATTCCTATGTTATAGATTAGTGTAAGAAGTTATGGTGTACAATTATGAAGAGTTTAAATCATGACATTCATATTGTAGAATTGAAAACGTAAATTTTTTACTTTAAAGCTTATATCAAACAAAAATCGTATGTTGCCTGACTGTTGTAGCTTATTATCAAATGAAGGTTATATAATAATATATTAACAAACATTATTAACATAATACATGATACCAACTAACAAACTGTCAATCGTAACTACTATAATACGTGAATAAGGTAAGCTATCATCAAACAAATCAACATAATATACTGTTACAACACATTATCCAAGACTTAAAAGATATCATCCATTAGCTAATAATATTTTATTAGCTTATCAATAAAATATTATGATTTGGAGTAGAAATTTATAATATGTGTATTGTTTAAATCTTAGAATCATGGAGCAGAGAAATATTGATCATAATGATATGGCCGTCGATGAAAACCCTAATGAAGGAGCAGGTGAAATGACTGAGCTAAAGGAAGGAATGCCATTTGAATTAAGTAGTGTGTTTGAACCATTCTTCCATGTATACGCCTATAATAAAGGTTCCATGTTTTGTAAGAGGAATAACAGGCTGATGAGAGAATACAGGGAAAAAGTTGTATCTAGAAAAGGTGTGGGAGATCTTGAGGCGAAACCCCACATGATGGAGGAAATTAGGCTCAAATATAAGTTTGGTGGAAAAGAACAAAGCACCAACTCTAACGTCAGTGGGTATAAAGTTCTTTTATATGCTCAAATAATAGATGGACAAATGGTAATCACATAGTGAAGGCTTGACCACAATCATCCTCTTGATCCAAAATCTAGCCAAATGATGGTCAATTACAGAGGTCTTGATGACCCTACTTTTGATGGGATGATGGTTAATGATCAAGCCAGAATCCCTATTGTTTAGATTTTACTGCGCAAGTCATTAAAAACAAAGGCCACAAAAACTTGAACTTTAACAAAAGAGATGTAAGGAATGATTTGAACATTGCAAGGTATCGATCAAGGATTCAAGGAGATGTAGAAGCCGTTGAAGATTATTTCAAAAGGCACCGTATGTTTAATATCCAATTTTATAGTTCAATGCAGGAAGATTATGAAGGCATATTGTTGAATGTATTCTGGTCTGATGCAAGGAGTAGGGCATTAGCTAAATATTTCGGTGACATCATCACATTTGACACAACCTTTCGCAGTAACAGGTTTGCATCTTTGTTAACTTATTTAATTTAACTCTAACAAGGACAATTTATTAATTAATAACTAACATTAATCAGGTATCGCATGCCTTTTGCCTCGTTTGTCGAGGTTAACCATCATGAGAAAGCGGTAATCTTCGTTTCGTGTTTAATTTCTCACGAGTATGCGCAAACATTTGTTTAGGTTTTTAGCAATGGATGGAGTGCATGGGGAAAAAAACCAATGGGAATCTTCACAGGCAAGAGCCATTGGAAAAGTAGTTGAGACCGTATTCCAAGATGTCCCCCATAGGCTATGCTTGTGGCATATATTATAGAATGCACATAAGAGTTTAGGTAGACATCCAAAATGGAACGAAATAGATGTTGCTATGAGGACAACCGTTCATGATTGTTTGGAACCATATGACTTTGATGAAGCGTGGAAATTAGTTATGCAACAATTCGGATTGCAAACCAATGCATGGATGAATGAAGCATTTGAAAAAAGACGGTGTTGGGCTCCAAGACATTGGAGAAGTACATTTTGGGCAGGAATGTCGTCTACAGAGAGGAGTGAGAAAACTAATTGCTTAGTAAAATTAGTGTCAACATTGATTTGGGTCTTGAATTTTTTGTGAAAAAGTACGAGTTGGTGTTATAGGGAAAGACAGTTGAAGAGGCCGAATTGAACTTTAAGGCTAGGTACAGTTCCCTAGCTGTTGACAAGGGTGTCTTAGTTGATTACGTGTTTACAAAGCCTATACAAATACTAATTACAAAGAGGTGAAGGATGAGTGTGATACTTTGAAGCATTTTAGTTTTACAAAGATTAGGACATTAGGGTCGGTATTGTTTTATAAACCAGATGAGAAGATACCCACCCCTATATGGAGGAAGAGATGGAAGAGCTATTTCGATATCTCACCGTTGACAAGGACAAAGGCGAGTTCAAATGTTTGTGCAACTTGTTTGAGTTTCGAAATATCCTGTACAGGCACATAATACGTGTTATTGAGTTTGAGGAAATTGATTGGATTCCTGAGAAATATATCCTACAACGGTGGAGGAAGGATATTGTTAGGAGTTATGAAGATATTAGGATGTCTTACTATGATCCAGAAGAATCAGATCGAGTTGTCCGGGCAAGGGAATTATCACGTAGGAATAATTATCTGCAGGGGTTAGCGTTGCATAACGAGGAGACATACAACTTATTTAAGGAAGCCACAGATATCATATGTACAACACTAGACACCACAATCGGAATAAACCGTTCTGCCAACGTCTACCAAGGATGGTGGGATCCAACCGCTTCAATTGTTTATGGTCGGCGAAGGATACGTTCGAAGGAGAATAATCAACACCACCTAACCCAGCCAGTAGAGGACGTGGAGCCTGACTGCATTAAAGACCCAAAAGACAAGCGATTCACTGGTAGTGTAATACTCCGTATTTTTATGTATTTTTATAAAGTATTTAAGTATTTATAAAATATATTTTTAAGGGCTCAAGTATTTTAATTAAATATTTTAAAGGGTTAAAGCATTTTAATTATAAAGTTTTATAAAAGTAAATTATATTTTAGGCCAAATGTTTATTAATTATTTGGGCTTATTTAAAATATCGTATGTAAACTAGTCTTACATACTCTTATTAGAATAACCCATTTCAATTAAATAATCCCAACCCTTTATTTGAAGCCTTATGGGTCAAATATTCCATAACTTAAGCCCACATTTTTAATAAGCCCAATGTAACACCCCTGATATACTAACCAATAATAAATTATAAATAAAGGAAAAATAAACCACATTTAAATAAAACTGGGGAAGCATACACCTAAATCGGAGTTATCGCCGTCACACTCAACAACCTGTCAAGTGTTAAGGCTTACAAAATCCTAATAATTACAACCCAATAAACTAGGTGAGCTATTTATTCAACTTTATAAGCTCATGACAGCATACTAATCAAAACACTTGAGCTCATTTAGCTACGACCACTTGATCAACCTGCTTAGAAAATCTTGACTGCTCACCATTAAGGACAAATTCCCAAATAGATTGTCGTAGGGCCACCATAAGAAAAAGACGTGGCCGTAATCACAAATAGCACAACAAAATAACACACACGTTAGCAAAAAGCTGAGTAATCACCACTTATCAAATATACAATGAAGTAATATAATATTTAATAATATAATTAGCTCACTGACAATGTAGTTTGAAACTACATTCACCAAAATGTCAAACTAAATACGACACTCCACATAACTAACCTTGATAAAATCCCATCTCTAAAATAATACTGTGATACTTTGCTCAATTAACTCATCTAACCAATAATTTTGCCACGCTCTTTGTTTTATACCTAGCCTTGGACATGGGTAATTCAAATAACAAACCAACAAGTTTAAAACTTGAATACTCTCAATAACCAGAAAACACCTTGAACAAGACCACATACGAGCCAATTCCCACTGTAGGGGACCATAGAAAAGCATAAATAAATATTGTACCTCATTTTTAACTCATGATTATCATCCTCTTACCAACATGCCAAGGACTAAGGTATATAACATCGAGCCTCAAACCAAGAACACAATATAATTCTCAAACTTTTGATCTCATATATCGATCAAATAACCATTCATTGATTAATAAATATTATCTCAACAACGGCACATGTTCCCAAATAATATAACAATTCAAACTCGATTCAATCATAGTATATCTCAACTCTTATAGGCCAATTGAACTAATACCCAAATATAATTAACTCATAACCCAAAAATAATACTCTGCATTAATAATCCTAAAACCTCAAGAACAATACTCCCTATAGCAATAACATTAAAACCCTAGAAAAATAACACAATCAATTAATACAACAATAATAACAAGACAATTAAATCAGATCATATTATAGAATTATATACATCAATCATATATATAAACTCAAGCATATAAATATCAAATCATACAATAATCATTTAAAGCAATAATTAATCCGTGTGATTACATATAATAATAATACAGTTAAATTATAAACAAACAACTCCAAACGATTGATAGTGTGATTACCTTTTCGATGAATACCAAAACAATGAAACACTTGAGAACCGAATATGAAACTATTACTCTAGCACTCCAAGTAGAATGACACGCAAATTACATTGAATGATGAGCAATTTAATTTACTCAATATGATGCACACACTCGAAACCCACTGCCGAAAGATCATAAGAAAAGGTAATGTTGTGCTCCCATGAAATTTGTATCAAGGGTAATTAAATAATAAATGGTTGATGATAAAAGTTTGGTTGAGTTCATGAATAATGATAATAATCAATATAGGTTTAGAGGTATACGGTGCTGGTTGTTCCAGTTCCAAAGGCAAAAGTGACGGGCAAACGACAGAAGTAAGCTAAGGCTTGAATAATAAAGCAACAAAATTAATTAAAATAAATAGGGTTTAATAATATATAGATGTTGATAAAAAGAGTCTTATTTAAATTAAAATAGGGTTTTGAAACTTTCCGAACTCTAAATTAAAAATATGAGATTAGTAAAGTTATTTAATAAATAAAAATAAACTATTTTTCATATAAAAATGTATTATATAAAGTCATAAAATATTCGGGTATTACAATCTACCCTCCTTAAAACTAGTTTCGTCCTCGAAACTTAAAATATAAAAATTTAGGGTATTACACCCAAACTTAACCCTATACTCTCTACTCTATAAATATCTCTCAAAACCCCAAAATTTTCCCATACAAAGAAGCTGAAAAATCCGATTAGGGGTAAGTAATATTTTCTTTTTTATTTTCTTTTTCCTTATTTTTCTTTCTTTTCTCCTTTTCTCCTTTTCTTTTTTTTCTTTGTTTTAGGGTGTTCACGCGTGAACAACTCTCACGCATTAGCAAGCATAGCAACTTGCTTTGTTGCTGCCACCTCACGCCTGCAACATCACTGACCACCCGCTGGCAATCCGGCTAACCAGCCACCACCCACGGTGGTCATCCTCCCTTCTCTCTCCTCTTGTTTTAATTATTATTCTTACAATTTATAATTTGGGTTTTTGATTTTAATTGTTTAAACATGATTAGTATGTTCTTTAATCAAGTTTTGATGATTAAATGTTGTAATTGTTAGTTTATAAAGTGTTTTATATCAGATTTTATAAAGTATTAAAAGTTAGGGTTTTAATTTATTCAAGACTTGATTTTTAGGGTTCTTGTATAAATTAATTTGGGGCTTTTATATACTCAATGTTTCTATGGATAATTTGAGTATAAAGATGTATTTTGATAAAGTTTCAAAGGGTTTTTTTAATAAGTTTAAAGAGCTGGAATTTTATTTAAATTAGTATAATTGTGATTTTAATGAAAGGGTTTAATTACCCATTAATAGAGAGGTTAATTAGGAGTTTTTAAATAATTTTTAGATTATTATAAGTTGTTTAAAGTGAGTTTAAGTTGCTGAAAATTGTGTATATGAGGGTAATTAATATAGTATTATTGTCCTTTTATGTAGGAGACTTGGTTCCGGAATTATTGTAATGTATTTGGCTACTTTAAGGGCTTATTTGAGGTACATACGCGTACTCCGAAATTTATTAAGCGTGTAGAAACATGCTAGGGTTTACTTAATTGATTCCAAGCTAAGTTAGTGTCATGCTAGGAATTGATTGGATTGGTTGAATTGAAATGAGATTCATGATTTGAATTGCATTATCGAATTGAGAATGGTTTTGGTGAATTATTTGTGAAGCATGATTGATTGAAATAAATTATTTATTGGACTTGATGATATTAGAATATTGTCATTGAACCATAATATATTTTTATTGTTGGCACGTTTAAAGGTTTATTTAATTAAACTATTGTTTAATTTGGATTGAAATATTGAAAAGGAATTTTATTATGGTACATATAATTGTTATTGATGCTATAAGAATGAGGAAAAAGCTATTTAAGTGTCTTTTTACACGAGGAATAAATCATATTTTGGTGCCTTAGTGCACTTAAGTTGTTTCTAACACTGAGGGATAGAAATTGTGGTGCATTATGCGTTTAAGGTGTCTTTGACACCGAGGTAGATTAAAAAGGGTTCAACATTTAATAATATGTGGTCACTAATCATTCAAGAATTAAATTGGTATACTTAATTGTTTGATAATTATTATGATTGATTGTATTATGCTTTGAAACTCATCACCAAGTCTAATAATATGTAAATAATGTAAAGTGAAAGAATTACGCACCAAAACTCTTGGAATGTATATACCTTGAGTGTGAACATATGGGGGGAGTTATGGGGTTTTACATTTAACCATAACTTCTACTAGGGTACAGGACGCTATACTTTTCATTTTATTATGCGCAGGAATTCAGCCACTTACGAGTGATTTTTTTATATTGGCGAGGTTAGCTCCCATGTTAGTATCCCTTTATTGGAGCAGGTTAGGGGGGAAACCCATTCGATGCTTAATCAAGATAAATAAATAAATTAGTTATTTATTGTATGGTCATGTCGTATGTTGTGTGTTTGTAAACAGGTGAAACAAGGTAAGTTGTGTGATGATAGGGTGAAAGCGTGTTAGTGTGTTTTATTTATGCTTATGTACTCAACATTGCTGATTGTGTGTTTGTAAGTTATTTGGTCTTGTCTTTACTTTGGCCCTACGACGACCCATTTCTAATTGCGAGTAGTGGGGACAAGTAGAAAGGAGCTTTTCAGGTGGTGAAGCATATTCATGATGGGCATGAGTGAAGAGCGAAGCATGCTTAGTTTTCATAAGACTATGATGTGAGTTATTGCTTTATTTAATATATTATATTATGCTTGTGGGATTAACACAAAGGTTTTAAGTTTTATTTGGTTTTATTAAGGGCCTACAATGGTTCCAAGTTGTAGGTTGACTTCATTTGACTTTGGTTTGACTTTACTTTTGTTTGGTTGACTTTCAAAGTTAACTTGTTTTGAATGTTTTTAAAGATAGGCTTCGGCCGTGTGTCTTTGATTATTGCCTTAGTTTTCACGGTGGCGATTATAGTTTAGATTTTCCGATTTTCAGTTTTTAAAAGAGCAAAACAGGTATTTTAAAAGAAGGAATTTCTAGGGTGTTACAGGTAGGGCCAACAAGAATCGTCCTTAGAAATCAGGAGAAAGTGGAGTAGTGTCCAAAAAAAAAAGACAATTTCTAACAACAGAACAAATTGAAAAAAACGAGGTTTTGAGTAGTATCATGTCAATATAACCAGTCTGATGTACTTTGTAATTTTGTATGTATTGTGTTTACACTTTGTTTTCCTTTTGCAGGCTATTATACAATCAACATTTTTCAATTTGGAGTGTTTCCAGAATATACAGAGACGTTATTCGGCTAACAACAATGTGCCAATACCCTCAAGATTTCCTAATTACCGAGGTTATTCCAACAGACAGCATAATGTTGCATCCATTTCCTGTGTAGACCCTTCTCAGGGATTGTCTCAGTAATACTACTGGGAAAATATGCATGTTCCATTATTTGATTGAAGTGCTATTAGCTACATCTTTCGTGAATATGATGGAGTATGATTGACATTTTCTAATAAACCTATTAGGTGTCATTATAAATATATTTGATTATATGATGGAGAAGGTGATCATGTGAAATTAATATGGGAAGAGAAAGAATGTTTTAAATAAACATAATACATACAATACTTATTAAAATAATACTATTTAATATTGTACTCGTTTATTATTAATATATTTTATTAATGTATTTTGATTATTTCCCTTTCCCCGATTAATTCTTGTCTGATTTTGCTAAATTTGTATTTCATTAACATTAATTTCTATTGTACGTACATGTCGTATGGCTTTATTTAACAAAATATATAGTGTCCTTTAGGATTTCTTCTTTTTTTTTTAATAAAAAAAAATGTACTCATTTGTGTTAAGGTATCAAACATTTATCATTATACATACACACAGATATAGACTAGCAATATTGTTGATCAGTGCAAAAATAAGAAAATGGAATTCCAAATAATATTTTATGTTCCCATATATATATATATATATATATATATATATATATATATGTATACTTGTTATAAATTAATAGAAAAACACAAATAATAATCATTCTAGTAGAAATTAAATTAAATTTGTCATGCCAAAAATATATTGATATTGTTAGGTTTTGCACTAACCTTGTCTGTTATATTGAGATATTAAACGACGTCATACCTTATACTCATGTTTTTAGAGTTCGTTTAAATTGTAGGCTGTTGATATTTAATGTAAACTTACAAGGGTGTATAATAATGACATTCATATACATCAGACAAAAAATTAGCATACGCGTACTTATTATTTTGGATTCTTGATCTGTGCCATTTATGGCACCTTTAGGCTATGTTTTCTTTATATTTCTATGCTCGTTTTTAGTCTTTTATGTCGTGTTTTTAGAGAATAATGCTCGATTTGCGTGTTTTTGTGTTAGTTTAGAGAAATGTGTGCTTTTAATGGTTTTCTTATCATTTTGTTCATTTCTCGGCTATTTCTCTCGCTTCTCCGTTTCTTTGTCTTGTTTTGTAGGTACGTCGCAGGCTATATGCATCGGAATTGAAAATATCATCCACTAGGATCGATATGCACTTTTCGGAATTAAATTTGAGTTAGAAACAAAGGAAAACGAAGGCTTCCAAAGTATCAAAAAGGACCTTTGTGCATTGTGTCAGCCATTTCTCGAGTTCTACGGATCAAATTGAGGTGATTCAAGTTGGGTTGGAAACTAGACTTGAAGAGCATTCCAATGATAGGTTGCACGCCTTCATACAATTCCTAGATTATAAGTTACAACCTTCCGAAGTTGGTCTTGCAAATTTGCCGCGGGCGAGGGCTACAGTACCCGCGGGCATGAGACTACTGCAACCTATTTCTGCCCATTTTCGACCAGGAACTTGGAGAGGGCTGGCCGCGGGAACTACACATAGAACATACGTTATTAAAGGATTGGAATTAAATGGTTTAAGTGGAATGAATTTATTAATTATTCCACAAGGTTATTATTTATTTATTTATTACTCAATCATGACTTGTTAGTATGTTGAGTAAAGGTGGATTATTAAGCCGAAATGACTAGGTGGGTTGACTATGTTCAACAATTTGGATAATTTGAAAGTTTAATGGAAATAAAGGTCAATTTGTGATGTGATCACCATTGTCCTAAATAAGTTTAAAAGTGAATTCATGTATGATTGTTATGTATGGTCTTCTTGAATGAGCCGGCTATTAATTAAAATTGTAATCACGTAAAGTGAAACATAGATGAGCAATAAAACTCTGGAAAGCGTGCACTTTTAGAGTATTGACAACTATGGGTTGGGGTACACGGTGGTAGACCGTGGCTTTTTGAGGCTTGTATGATCAACACGTCCTCTTCTCTTTTGGTATTTACATTTTTATTTTATAATGAAAGTTAGATGGGATCCTAGACTAACTTTGTGAGAATGGAGTCGCGCCCATTCTTGCATTGCGCTAAACTTTTATTTTAAATGGTCATTTGGGACCAAAATGATTTGGTGGTTTGGACAACCTCGTCTATTGCTTACTCCAAATTGAATTAATCAAACTAAATACAAAGAGTCAAGTGTTTGGAATTGGTTAGTAATTATGTTGAGTCAATTGAATTTTCTAAGTGTAAAATCTTGATTAATGAATTCGTGTTGTATGCTTATTTACTTTAATTAATTGATCATGCTAGGTTTGGTACGTTGTAGCTTGTATGCACTCAGCTATGCTGATTGCGTGCTTTTGTGTGTGTTTTCTTTTGGTCATGGCCTTCGCCTTTCAATGACCTTGTGATGATCCAATTATTACACTTGTATTATTGGGGAGCAGTATTGCACATGTAAGCTTGATGATGTGAAGTTCGGTGATTTGACATACGCATTGTCAAGGGATTGGTGTGATTGAGAGTATTCGTTCTTTGCGTTGAACTTATTTATGTTTTACTATTTTGATTATGTTTTGGGATTTTGAATATTGGTTTGATTCAATAAGGGCCTTTATGGTTCCAATTTGTAAGCTTTGACTTATTGGTTTTCTAAATTATATTATTTTAAGATTTGAGTTGGATTTCCGCTGCAACACTTTGATAAAGCCTTAACGTTTTAACACGTGGCGGTAGCATGCCAATTGTTCTCATCTATTTTTTATTTAAAGTAAGTGGTTTGGAAATGGGAGAATTATTGGGGTGTTACAAAGTGGTATATGGGAGCTTAGGTTAGATTTAATTACCACTAAAGCCAATTTTAAAGTATTTAGGCGCCTAACGTTTTAAATTTAATGAGTTTTATTTAAGTACCTTATTTAAAGTAAACTTAAGTTTTCAAAAATTATTCTATTCTATTATATTTATTTCGTCATTTATATAAAAAAAAAGGATTTTTTTGAAAATAACACCACATATTTTGAAAAAAATGGATTATAACACCACCTTTTCTCGAATTTGTATTATAACACCACATAAAAATCAAAAAAATAGATTTCGCCACCTACTAACGGATTCCATCCAAGAATCCGTTAGTGGTGCTCACTTTTGACACATGTCACTCATTTATTGGATTAAAAAAAATTAAAAAAAAAAAAGAAAAATCCTATAATGCTAAACCAGCCACCACCGCCGGTGGGTTCCCACCACCGTCACCCAAACCTAACCTCTGAAGCTCCGAGACCGTCGCTGAACCACCTTCGTCACCATACCCTGCCCCAAAACCTCCGATACCGTCACCACACCATCGAAACCCCAACCTAAACTAGCCGAAACCCCAGCCCACATCGTCGCCGAACCACCGTCAGCCGAAACCTAACCCAACCTAGCCGAAATCTCCCAGCCACTTCGATTCCTCCTCGAAAAACCACCCCTGTACTTCCGCTTCACCTTCAAACCGATCGAAAACCACTTTCGAAGCCCTAGCTAGGTCGATTTTGCGGTGAGGCGACGACATGGGTGGTTTTCGGTGGTTCGTGGTAAGGGTTTGCACGAACTGATTGGTGGGATTTGCGCGGGGGGGGGAGGGGGCTGTGGTGGGTGGGGATGATGAGCGGTGATTTCGACGGTGAAGGAAGGGTTGCCGGCGTCAGTATGAGTCTACGGCTGTGGAGTCGCGGTCGCCGGTGGTGGGCTAGTGGCTGGGTTATAGGGTGTTTTTCTTTTTTTTTAATTTTTTTTTACCTTTATTTTTTAAACCAATGTCTTATTGCCACGTGTCTATCTTGGGTCCCACTAACGGATTTCATCCAAAATTCAGTTAGAAGGTGGTGAAATCCAATTTATGGATTTTTTTGTGGTGTTATAATCAAAGTTTGAAATTATGTGGTGTTATAATCAATTTTTTGTAAAATTTGTGGTGTTATTTTCAAAAAAAATCCTAAAAAAATAAAATAAAATAAAAATTATTTTATC
This sequence comes from Chenopodium quinoa, assembly GCF_001683475.1. NCBI lineage: Eukaryota > Viridiplantae > Streptophyta > Magnoliopsida > Caryophyllales > Amaranthaceae > Chenopodium > Chenopodium quinoa. The sequence continues at coordinate 3,070,663 of NW_018744616.1, read as the reverse complement.
TAATTTTTGAATTATTTATTTATTTTGAAATAAAATTAATTTATTTATTTATTTTATTTTCTTAACTTCCTTGCTTGTTTCATTTTGTCGGTGAGATTTGGGTAGCTTTAGAAAGGGCGTATAAGATAGATTATTTCTTTCTATATGCATTGTAATTAATTCTTTTGTCTTTTTCTTATTGTATGAAGTGATTATGCAAGTTATTTAATTGTGTTTGTTTTATATAAAGGTGCTACTTGATTGTGATCACCTAGTATCATGTTTAAGGTTTAAAGCACGTAATATGGAACTATATGTGATGATTTGTGCTATATGATATGTGTAAATTAATTTTATGTGAAGCATATAATTATGTGACTATTATAATGTGTTTATTTAATTATATTATTTACTTAATGTTTGGATTTTGGAAGGGATATTAATCAGGGAATTATTTTGATTTAATTTTCGTGTGCGTAGGAATGATTAAAATTAAATAATCATTTCCTTTAGAAGTGATTTATTAGGGGCGATTGTGTGGCCGTGTCCACCTTTCTACCTTAATATATATATTTGATGATTGTGAATGTGATTTATCGAGCAAGTGAGTTCTTTCATGTTCATGTCGGCCTGAGAATGTGTTATATTTCTAGGCAGAGAAGGAGGATGGCTAACAACGATGCTTTAGCTGATGCTATTAGGCTTCTAGCTGAGAACTTGAACCAAAACCGCAATGATAATCCCGATCCTGCGGGTGAGATGTTTAAGAAACTTGCCCAAGTTATGCCACCATACTTTGAAGGAGGTGGATACCCAACTTTTCTGGAGAATTAGATTAGGGAGTTCGATAAGATCTTTGCTGCTTTGAATTTCCATGAGAATATGAGAGTGGATCAAGCCGCCATGTATTTGAAGGAAGAGGCAGACATTTGGTGGAGGGATAATGGAAACGTGCTTCGTGCTGAGGCTAATTTTGGTTGGGAGACTTTCAAAACAAAACTTAGGGAGAAGTTCTATCCACCATTCTTAAGGAATTGAAGCAAAAGGCTCAAGAGTTCATCAATCTGCAAATGAAAAATATGTCGATTACTGAGTACTATAACAAGTTTATGAACTTGTCGAGGTTCGCTCCTGAAGTAGTGCCTACTGAGGAGTTGAAATCTCAAAGATTTGAGCAAGGTTTGACAAAACAGTTACAGAAGGACTTGGCTGGAAAGACTTTTAAGACTCTTGATAAGGTTTATGGGAGAGCAGCGCACTTGTACGGTCTGAATGTCAGGAGTGCACCTGAGAGTGGAAGTGTTGGAGAAAAGCGTAAGGATTTTGGAAATTCGAGTGACCAAGGTCGCTCCAAGAAGCCAAGGAACGAGAATTTCCAGAATAGGAATGTTTAGAACAATGGAGGGTCATCTAGAACTAATGGCCAAGCTGAGAGGCATTACAACTGCAAGAGATGTGGAAAGGATCATCCTGGAAAGGATTGTGATGGAAACTTGGTTGTGTGTAGATTCTGTAACAAGAAAGGTCATAGGGAGTTTGAGTGTTTCTCCAAACTGAAGCAACAAGGGAATGGGAACAAGTTTACTTTAACAAGCAATCAAGGAAGGAATTCGAATGGTCAAAATGGGAATACAAAGAACGAAAATGTTAACAACAACAACTCCGGGAATCAAGGAAAGAATGTTACTCCAGGTTGTTTGTTTGTGATGAGCAAGACGGAAGCTGAAAGGTCTTCTGGCGTTATCACTGGTAACTTTTCTATTTATTCTATTTCTATTAAAGCTTTATTTGATTCTGGAGCCACCTATTCTTTTATTTATAGTTTTGTTGTGAAACAATAAGGACTAGTTGAACCGAATCCGTTTGACTTGCCTATTAGTTTGCCTACTGGTGAAGTTGTGAGGTGCACCAAGATACATAAGGGTTTATCTTTGAGGATTGGAGAGACTGGTAATTTTTCCATCTGATCTTATAGAATTTGAGTTGGGTGACCTTGATGTCATTTGGGGAATAGATTGGTTGGCTACTTATAAAGCTAAGATTGGTTGTGAAGTACACAAGGTTTATTTAGGGAGTCCTTTGGGAGAGAATGTGTCTTACAGACATTTTGGGAAACCAAATGGTATTGGTATTATTTCTGCGATGAAGTTGTCGAATTTGGTAAGTAAGGGGTGTCCTTTAATTTGTTCTTTTGTTGTGTGTAAGACTTGGAAATGAGTAGTAAGGTGGATGTGGAAGATGTTCCAATTGTGAATGAGTTTTTGGATGTATTTTGTTAAGAAGAAAGATGGGAGCATGAGGTTGTGCATTGATTATAGAGTGCTGAAATAATATGACTACCCAGGATCTATGATTTGTTTGATCAATTGAAGAGAGCTTGTGTGTTTTCCAAGATTGATTTACGTTCGAAGTATCATCAACTAAGAGTTGTTGATAAGGACTTTCCTAAGACTGCTTTTAGGATTAGATATAGGCACTATGAGTTTTCAGTTATGTCTTTTGGGTTTGACCAACGCACATGCAATCTTTATAGACTTGATGAATCGAGTATTCCATGAGTAAGTTTGTAGTTATTTTTATTGATGATATTTTTTGGTATACTCGAATAGTAAGGAAAAATATGAGCCCTTGAGAGGTCGAGGATTATATGAGAAAGAGAAATCCTGAGTTATTTAATGAGGTGAGTTACGAGGGCGTAACTCTTGTTCTTTAAGGGGGGTACAATGCGTATAATTTCGCGCTTTTTGCCCTATTTTATGCTATTTTATGATGTTTTCAAGCTTTTCATAGCTATTTTATTGTTTACGTATCTAGTGAAGTGTGTAAATTGGGATGGTGATAAAGTATTAGTGTCGATATTATGACACAATTGGAATTCCAGCAACATAATATTGATAATTTTGAAATGATTTTATGCAAATGTTTTGCAATTTAAGGGATTTTGTGCTAAGTTTCGGGACGAAACTTCTTTTAAGAGGGGTAGATTGTAATCCCCCATATTTTTAAATATATTATAAATGAAATTTTACTTTATTTATAATATTTATTAGTATTTTTCCGAATTTTATTTTAAAAAAAGTTTCAAATTATTTTGGCCGGAAAATTATTTTTATTACATTATGATTTTTATATGAACCATCATTCTATAATTCATGTCCAAACAATCAAAGCCAATCTCACTTTACATACTTAATTGACCCATTAATTTTATGAGGCCCAATCTTACAACTTGCCCTACACCACTCTCTCTCCTATAAATACCCCATACATCCCCAAAATTTTCCCCACACAAAAAGGTTAGTAAATTATCTTCTCTTTATTTTATTTCTTTATTTTTCCTTTATTTTCCTTTTCTTTTCCCTTTTCCCTTTTTCTTTTTCTTCTTTTTTTTTCCCTTTTAAGTGAGTTTTCACTCACCACCACCGCTGCCTCACTTATGCCGCCAGCCACCACTGACTCCGGCGCCGCCCCCAAGTCGCCGGCGAACCACCTGGCCGGCCACCATGGCCGCCTCCCCCACCTTCTTTCTCCATTTATTTTGTTTTATTCTCTTGTGTTTTATTAAATTGTTTTGGGTTTTGATTTCAGTATAAAGATTATATTTTTAGTATCAAATTATATTTTGATGGTATAAATATTATAAATTTCAGATTATAATTGTTGTTTTAATTTTCAGATTTTATGAATTATAAACCTAGGGTTTTAATTTGTTTAAATTGGGGTTTTAGGGTTCTTATGATCAATTAATTTGGGGCTTTTGTTCCTATTGCATTTCTAATGATTAATTAAGTATAAAAACATGTTTTTAATGAAGTTTTAAGGACTTTTAATCTAAATTATATTGCTGGAAACTTGGTTAAGTATTAATTTATTGTTGTTGGTTGTTTTCTAGGAAGTGATTATTCCTTAGGAGACTTTTAACTGATTAAAAGTGGCACAAAGGATTGTTTACACGAGGTACGTACATGTCTACTTCGTTGTAAGTAGTATCATATTTAGGTACCAAAGAAAAGAATTTAGTTTCATGATTAGAGAACACTTGGATGAAAATTGTTTGGTTATACATTTAATTAATTCATGTGCTTATGTTTATGAGACATGTTTTGGTGAATTGATTATGTTTGTATGGAATTATGGATGCAAACATGTTGAATTATATTGGATTAATTGTTTATATGGAGTGTTGATACATGCATAATTTTATTGGATTGGTTTGTTAACCACATTTGGATTATTAAAGGATTGGAATTGAATGGTTTAAGTGGAATGAATTTATTAATTATTCCATAAGGTTATTATTTATTTATTACTCAATGATGACTTGTTAGTATGTTGAGTAAAGGTGGATTATTAAGCCGAAATGGCTAGGTGGGTTGACTATGTTCAATAATTTGGATAATTTGGAAGTTTAATGGAAATAAAGGTCAATTTGTGATGTGATCACCATTGTCCTAAATAAGATTAAAAGTGAATTCATGTATAATTGTTATGTATGGTCTTCTTGAATGAGTCGGCTATTAATTAAAATTGTAATCACGTAAAGTGAAACATGGATGAGCAATAAAACTCTGGAAAGCGTACACTTTTAGAGTATTGACAATTATGGGTTGGGGTACACGGTGGTAGCCCGTGGCTTTTTTAGGCTTGTATGATCAACACGTCCTCTGCTCTTTTGGTATTTACATTTTTATTTTATAATGAAAGTTAAATGGGATCCTAGACTAACTTTGTGAGAATGGAGTCGCGCCCATTCTTGCATTGCGCTAAACTTTTATTTTAAATGGTCATTTGGGACCAAAATGATTTGGTGGTTTGGACAACCTCGTCTATTGCTTACTCCAAATTGAATTAATCAAACTAAATACAAAGAGTCAAGTGTTTGGAATTGGTTAGTAATTATGTTGAGTCAATTGAATTTTCTAAGTGTAGAATCTTGATTAATGAATTCGTGTTGTATGTTTATTTACTTTAATTAATTGATCATGCTAGGTTTGGTACGTTGTAGCTTGTATGCACTCAGCTATGCTGATTGCGTGCTTTTGTGTGTATTTTCTTTTAGTCATGGCCTTCGCCTTTTAATGACCCTGTGATGATCCAATTATTACACTTGTATTATTGGGGAGCAGTATTGCACAGGTTAGCTTGATGATGTGAAGTTCGGTTATTTCACATACGCATTGTCAAGGGATTGGTGTGATTGAGAGTATTCGTTCTTTGTGTTGAACTTATTTATGTTTTACTATTTTGATTATGTTTTGGGATTTTGAATAATGGTTTGATTAATAAGGGCCTTTATGGTTCCAATTTCTAAGCTTTGACTTATTGGTTTTCTAAATTATATTATTTTAAGATTTAAGTTGGATTTCCGCTGCAATACTTTGATAAAGCCTTAACGTTTTAACACGTGGCGGTAGCATGCCAATGGTTCTCCTCTATTTTTTATTTAAAGTAAGTGGTTTGGAAATGGGAGAATTATTGGGGTGTTACACCCCCACTTTGACTGAGTTTTTAGAAGCGTCAGTTACGAAAACGATAGTCAAAGTAGTCGATAGGGATGGAGAATGGTTTAAGACGTTCTGGGATCCTAAATCACTCTGTATACGCCGATACCTGCAGAAAAATGTTAGTTCTACATATAAAAGAGTAAAGGGATAGAACGCTTATCTAAAACCAGTGTATCGGTGGCAAATGAGCTTGGTAGCTTCCTAGCTTGAAGGAATCCACCGAATGACGTTTTGTTGAAATACTTTCCATGCCTGAGGAAAGTCGACTGATGAGTTTGGTAGTTTTCTAAGCCTGAAGAAACCTACTGGATGATACTTTCCATGCTTAAGGAAAGTCGACATATGAATTTGGTGTTTTTCTATGTTTGAAGAAACCCACCAATAATACTTTCCATGCTTGAGAAAAGTCGACAGATGATTTTTGCAGCTTTCTATGCTTGAAGAAATCCACCGGATAATACTTTCCACACTTGAGGAAAGTCGACAGATGATGAGATTGCAAGTATCTGTGTATCGAGAACCTTGCGTCATGAAATGATGGTTCGCTTGTCCCCGAACGTGGGTTGTAGATGGTCCTCTTGTCCCCGGACGTGGGTTGTAGTTGGTTCGCTTGTCCCGAACGTGGGCTATAGTTGATTCGCTTGTCCCCGAACGTGGGCTGTAAAAGGTTCGCTTGTCCCCGAACGTGGGTTGTAAAAGGTTCGCTTGTCCCCGAACGTGGGTTGTAGATGGTCCGCTTGTCCCCGGACGTGGTCTGTAGATGGTCTGCTTGTCCCCGGACGTGGGCTGTATATGGTCCGCTTGTCCTCGAAAGTGGGCTATAAATGGTTCGCTTGTCCGCGGACGTGGGCTGTAGATGAGACCTGCAAAATATAATTTGTCAAGGGACTCGTATATACTGTGATTGACTTGACCAAGTTTGACTTGACATGATATGACATGTGTATGACTTGTGATTGTGTGTGTATAGTTTGAGTGTGTGTGTGCAGACACAAGCAACCGAAAATGTAAAAGCAAAAATTTTCCATCATTTTTTTCATGATACTAGTGGAGGGTATCGACTTTCTCCCGAAAAAGAAAGACGTGAAAAATGAAGTTTTGTTTTCGAACTTCCCTCGATGAGAAAATTTTTAATAAGTTTTTTGAACTTCCTTAAAAGAAAAGACAAAAAAAAAGGAAGAATTTTTTAACTTCCTTGTTGAGCAAGATGAAATGAATCGTACGAATTGAATTTCTTGTCTTAAAAATAATGTATGCATGATGCATGACCTTAGGCCAGGAGGCTATGGACAATCACATCATGTGACACAATAGATGAATGAGCTTAGGTCATGGAGCTAAGACACATATATGGTGTAAAGAAACGATCTTGAACGTCACTTAGATCTAGAAGCTAAGCACGTATATAGATGAAGTGATTATGAATGTTGCTTAGGTCAAGGAGCTAAGAACGATATGCTTTGTATGATTAAAAAATATTGCTCAGCACATTATGCGATGCGTGAAACAATGAATATTGCTCAGGTCAGGAAGCTAAGCAAGTATACAATGTTTCTTCTAATGAATGTTGTCCTGAAAGATGATGAAACATGCACAATGTTGAAACAAGATTCCATGATGAAGGGTTCTTAAAGGGAAGGATGATATGGATATGTATGTGTGAGTGAAGTGTGTGAATGTGATACTAAGGCTGGCTGCAAAGGTTATGGTGATGGAAATATATGTGAGAAGAGTCAAAGATGATGACTCTTTAGGCTGGGTAGGCTAAATGATGTGGGTTCAAGCCCCCAAGTCTATCTCTAGATGGATATGAGTAAGCATTGGATATTCTTTGACTCAATCAAGCATGGATATGAATATAAATGTGAATGTGAATGTGGCCGCACCTCGATGTGAGGTTGCCTACATATTCGTTAGGAATCAGGTCGAACGTAGCTCTAACCGAACTTTGCACAAGTGTATGTACACCTCAAGGAGGTCTTTCAAAGGTCGTAATATGGTTAAGCTGAAGGTTTAAGGAAGAAAGGGGTAAAAAGGCTCAAGACCTGAGCTAAGCCCCCAAGATATGCAATTGTGTATTTGAAAATTTGAACTTTGCAATTTTATTTTTCATATATTTTTTTTATTTGAATTTCTTTTCTTTTTCTTTTTTTTGAATCAATGTAGGCAATCTCAGATCATGCGGTCCATCACTCACTTAGCATTCATCTTTCTCAGACACGGTACCAAGCACTCGATGAGAGACGCAATTTGAGACATGTTCATATCAAAGACATTGGAACACTTACCTTTAAACATTGTTTTATTGTTGCTTTGTTGCCTTTTTTATTTTTTTACTTGCTTTTTGAATGTTACACAAATTTCACATCTTCCAATCCCAGGGCTAGGTGATTGTAGGTTGAATAAATGAAACCAAACTTTAGATGAGGATCAAAGTGGTTGATGAAGAAATGGATATGTGATTGAGTGGTTAATGGGGGAATGAATGGGTTGTAAAGGTACCTCAAATCATTGGTATACCTTGTGTTCAGTTCGACAATTGATTTTTTTTTTTAATTTTTACTAATCACATGATCGAATGTAAGAAAGAGATGCTCATTTATGAAGAAGGTAAGAAATGTGACACATGCATAAGGAGAACCTATGCTAGACTTTTTAGGGGGAAGGGTTTGAAACAAAAGAAGAAGAAAATAAGAAATCTTGGTGAGAAGCTTGCATCGTGTTTTGTCTTCATGGCTGTTTATGAGTTACTTCTTTCGCCTGCTGAGAAAAAAGTTTCTTGTTGCTGATGCTTTGATTGGAAGAAAAGAAGGAAGGAATGACGTTCCCCTTATTCTTCCAACTCTTGCCTAGTGATTCTTGAACTCGAGTACTATGGAACAAAATGAGCTCGCTTAATGCATTGACTCAATACTCGGATTGGAAAGGAAGAGTGTATGAAACAATTTTGAAATCGGATTGGAAATACTCCACTCATTCCTATTACGACGGAAAACGACGCATGCATGGTCCTAGTATACGATCATAAACAATATAGTGCATTACTCGAATACAAAGTGTGTGCTTGACTCAACATGTGTGATTAGGTGAGTTTATTAAGACTCGTGGTATGATCGCATGGCTAGACATGAGGACGTTGTGAAAAACAAAAGACCCAATGACCAAATAGCACGGGAGACTAAAAGACAAACTAACTTGATTATTTTTGTCCAATTTTAATGTTTATACTATTTACTAGGTGAAAAGAGTCCATTGGAAATCGTTAGTCATAAATAAGATCAACCACAATCAAAGACAAAGAACACATGTTAAGGTTAGCACAAAAATCGATCACAAGAAACTAGGAAAAGGAGTAGAATTCTAGAAGAGTCTATAATCCTATGTTATAGACTCATGGGTATAAAAATAAATAAATAAATAAAAAAAAACTAAAAATCTATAATCCTATGTTATATGAGTTCACACGGATTAAAGGACTTGGCTAAGACTAGCTTGACACGAAAAGATAAAAAAAATTAAAAAAAAGGCAAAATTGGCCTCAACACTCTGAACTTTTGCTTGGGTGCACTCAGCACCCTGAACTAAGAAAAATAGCCAAAACACCCTGAAATATTAGCAAGGGTGCACTTAGCACCATAAAAGAAAATTTCCGGCCAAAAGTGGCCGGATTCCGGCGACTTTTTTTTTAATAAAAAAATATTTTTTTTTATTTTCTTCTTCTTATTATTATTATTATTATTATTTCCCTAAATGGATCCAAATTAAGCTCGGAATTCGCAAAAAATAATGGAAATACCCCATTTTGCGTGTCGAGGAATATCTCGATTTGGGTATTGGTTTTAGGGTCATTTTTACTCTTATTGGGTCCGAATTCAGATCGGGATTTGCAAAGAAAATACCTCGTTTTACGTGTTAAGAAATATCTCGATTTGCGTGTCTTAGCTACTTAGATATTTCTCGACACGCAAAACAAGGTATTTTTGTTTTTTTTTTTCAAAATCAAAGCTAAATTTGGATCCATTAAGGGTAAAAATGACCCCCGAAACCTTACCTGAACAATTTCCGTCAAAAAAATAACAACACGCAAATCGAGGTATTTTCGTAATAATAATAATAATAATAAAAATAAATAATAATAATAATAATAATAGTAATAATAATAAAATAAAATAAAACATTTTTTTATTAAAAAAAAAAGTCGCCAGAATCCAGCCACTTTTGGCAGGAAAATTTCTTGTATGGTGCTAAGTACACCCATGCTAATACTTCAGGGTGTTTTGGCTGTTTTTCTTAGTTCAGGGTGCTGAGTGCACCCAAGCTAAAGTTCAGAGTGTTGAGGCCAATTTTGCCAAAAAAAAAAAGAAAGTTGACGATAAAAAGACACCTAAACTGGACAGGTTGTAGTATATAAATTATAACTTTTGATCTGTCACTCTGATTGGGACGAAACCAACTCTAAATCGAAGATAAAACTCGGGGCTACAGATCCATAGGTTTCACGACATGTAACTCTTTCTAGAACTCCGGCTATGACCAAAAAACGTTGGCTCTTGTGCAGGATACGAGAATAAAAATCCGGGTTGACTCAATTTAAAAAAAAAATCTATGACTCGACTCAAAAAAAATAAAAAGGGTTTGATAAGAGAAGAAAAAATAAATAAAAAAATTCAATAAAAAAATGCACATATAAGCATATTGTCACGCATGATGCAATGAAATTCGCAACCTAAAGTCAAGTTCTATGTTCGACTATGGTCAAACTTTTGGGTGTCAAAGGGTACCATGGTTAAAAGTTTGGACGCGTTAGCAAGGCAGCTTCCCTTGAGGGTGCTTGCCAACGGGCGGCTCCGCGAGTTCGTGATGAAATCGAACTCGACTCCATAGTTTGGGTGGATTTAAAAACTCGGATGAACCCTTATTGCCATGAGCGTTTTCGGGTTGATATATCATAAAACCCCCGGGCTAGCCACATACATAGAACACGTACTATTATGGCAAAATAGGTAAGCTAGAATGCATATGCATATGTGACAATGCCAATTAAATCACAAGAATATTTTTCAAGAATCTTTCAAGTCTCATCCACTCATCTTAATTAAATACCGATCACTCAAATCGATAAATAACAAAGAATTTTCCCCAATGGAGTCGCCAAATTGTAGGCGTCGTTTGAAGTGCGCCTACGTTAATGTTGGGGTTTGGTGAGTCCGACTCACCGCGGAAACTAACCCTTACCCGAGGAACCACTCGCAATAATTAAAATCATAAAGCATAAATAAATAATCACAAAGAAAAGATAACTAATCTTACCCTCGAAGCGAGCTCGCCCAAAAACCGGGGCTCTTACTTGAAAGCTACGAGCACGTCAAGCGCCGCGCCTCCGACAATATTCACCCACAAAAAGGCGAACACAACTTTAAGGTCTACTACCTGGGGGTTAGCGAGGTCCGACCAAAACCCGAGTGTTATATGAGTTTAAGAGTTTTCCCAAAATTATGGAATGCTCTTTTTAACTCCCACTCAAGCAAAGAATTCTCAAGCCATTCCATGACTATTTATAAGGAAGTATGCCTTGTGAATTTCACTCATCTTTCAATGTGGGACTTTTCACAAAAAGATCCCACATGGAAAGATTGGTGAATTCAACCCTTAGTTAAATAAACAAAGGAACATGTAACAAGTGTCACATGGCTAGGTGTGGACCACTTTCTCACTTGGTCCCCAAGGCATTTCACATGCAATGTGAACTAACCATGTGTCACCCAACCTTGAGCCCCAAGTTGGGTTCGGTTGGCCCATTTTATTTTGGCCCGTGTCCATGACCCATCAACCCAGGCCCACAGCCATTGCCACATGTGTCGCCACCGTGGCGCACCGCCACCATGGCGCTGCCACGTGGCACGCTGCCACTTGGTGGATGCCAATGTGGCGGCTGCCAACGTGGCGGCCACGTGTGTTGCCACGTGTGCTGCCACATGGTGTTTTGCCATATGTGCTGCCACGTGGCATGCTCCTATTGGGCACGCATTCCTAGCCTTTTGCGTGGCTAGGATTTTACTTGTTACTTGATGCATTTTCCCGTCTTGCCAAATCCTAAATTTTGGCTCGACATTTGAGATTCTCCGACGCTCGGTTTCGACGCTCCAAGCTCGAATTTCCGACGTCTAAATGTTTAACACTCGGGCGGCGAATTAATTTCTTCCGAATTAATTCGTCGAGTTGGTTCGTATATTTTGCTCGGGTGTGACCCGAAGGGTTCAGTCAAGATTAAGCTGCAATATTAATTATATTAATATTACTGATCGGAAGCGGCCTCCACCCAGGCATTCCGATCACTTGACCTTACTGAATATATTAGCTTTCTAATAATTCTGAACCCGCTATCAGAATAATACACTTGTTCGAAGGACACCATTCTTTTCAATCTCCCACTTGTCCTTCTGGACAAGTGTGCATTTAGTGTGTAGCCCTTATCCTATGTCTCTTCATGTCTCTTCATGAACTACAGCGTAAGATTACTAGTCATCTTTGTTACGTCCAGAAGTGTTTCTCGAAATCCGAGTTTGACTGTTAATAAGCAGATGATTTCTAAAATCCATCTGAGCACGGCCATGCATTTTTCACAGTCTCGCTCTTCGAGAGGCCTTGTAAACAACAAGATATGTTCCCTATTGTTAGTAGGGGGACATTTCCAGTCTTGTAATGTAGCTTCTCTTACTAAGAGGACTCACCCGCCCAATATCTGTCTTTATAATCCCCAGTTACGGCAGACATTTGGCGGATACCAAAGCGGACCAGTACTCAAACAAGATATCTCCCACTACTCATGGTCAAAGGAAAAGAGTTCCGATAGTAATAATGAGAAAATACTTATGACAATTTTTAAATCTCTTAAAGTATCCTCATAGGTCGATCCAGTATGGTTCTAAACCAATACATGTGGAAATGATTTATATCCTCATAGCACAAGAAACGGTGCTATAAATCATACTACACACTAATCTCTGATGGTCATCAATCGTCCACAAAATATGTCCTTGATTAGGGATAGTTTTCGATTAAAATATTCAATGTTCACTTAATAGGTGTTTCTTTATCCAAGCCATTGACTTGATACCCTATTTTGAATATTTATTAAAATCGAATGGACTCATTATTTAATTCTAAACCACAATTAAATAGTTTTGTGGAATATTTAGAAATATTTTATTCCACTATGAAACTTCACAATGTTTCATCTTATGATTAATGGTTTTTCCCAAATGTTTTAAGAGTAGTACTCTTCATAAAACATTCATAAAAATCACACTCATATTTGATATGCTTGATTTCTTTCATGCAATTATGAATGTTGTCGTTCGCTTATTGCATAGGTTTAGTTATAATTACTTTGCAAACCTTACCATCTTCATTATCCACCATTTCCATAATAAGATGATAAAATTTTGAGAGTGTTAATGGATTACATGTGATTCAGGATTTATCGTCCAAGCAATGGCTCCCACTCATTTTCATGATTTGAGACCTTCTACTTGACAACCTACAATCATTAATGTTCAACAACGAACCTTTCCATTTAACATCTATCTTATTATTGCCTTTAAGGAAACAATATTCTCAACATATATTTTAGTAGACTCCCCGATGATGCCTTGCTTGGGTTTTACTCCAAGCGACTCACAACGATTTGGGATACCCTAATCACTTGTGATCATGGAAATTTTCCTTAAATTCCCGCACATTATACATGGATGCACATCCATGTTACCATTCTCAAGCCACGACACTTCTTGCCTCGTGCTTATAAATGGCTTCTTTGCTAAGGATCTAATCCTTGTTAAGGTTTGTGCTTGCAACATCAAAACTCAAGTTGTATTTGTTTCCATGCGTCAAGAACTCATCCAACTACATATTTAAGTGCTATGGATGTTCTTGACTATAATCTAATGATCTAATACTTAGATTAATGTCGACTGGTATTATATACGTACTTCACATTCTCTAAGCAAGTAAGTCGTCTGACGATTCCATATCATAGCCATACATGATGGATTTAATTCTAGAATGATTCTCAATTTTATTCCATCCATGTGACATTTAGCTCATACAGTTACACTGAGTCTTGCCAAATTGTTCGTTGTATGATATGATTGAAAGTCTCTTACTAGAGTGTTTCTTGTTTGATTTAGTACTTAGCCTAGCTTATACTTAGTTCAAACATTTACTTAGCTTCATACATATGGGTTGAAAGCCTTTTAAAGTCTTTCATGTTTAACATGGTAATTTCTTTTACTCATTTAAACATTTAATTAAGTCTATACCATAGAACTTAATTCCCAACATGTACTAAGTATCGTCTTTAGCTCGATCCATTGTCGAAAATACTTTCAAATCTAAACATTTAGCATTTGATGGTTGTTTCACAATAGAGTTCGTAAACTTCTTGTTGGACCATTACTTTTGCTCCCACTAAACTTCTTGTTCATCAGAATTTTTTATGTTTCTCCATAAGTCAATCCTCTTATTAACTTTATGAGAACACACGTTCCAATTCCTTCATGCAATGCTTCCTTTAATCCCATGACGGATTCCATGTGATTGCTTTCAAATCTAGCATTATTTAGATTTTCAAAACCCTTCGACTATTCCATAGTCACTTCCAAAATCCTATTTTGGGTAGGAGGTTTTTGTATCTATTTTGCCATATTTCATATGTGCAATTTTTCTAGATCAATCACGAAAAGACTTGAGCATTCCGATTGGTGAATGGGATTTTAAAACCAATTCCTTGATATTAATTATATTCTTTACAACCAATCTAGCTATGTATGTATATACATTTCCACATTTGTTAGTTTTCTCCTTGAAAACTTATTTGCAATCGATGGGTCTTTCACCTTTCATGCAAATTAATCAAATTTCAAACATGATTTTCAAACATGGAGTCTTTTTCGGATTTTCATGGTCTTTAACCATTATTCGAAATTTGGATTTGTCGTAGCTATCTTACAAGACATTATTCCTTTACTATCTAATAGTAAGTAGTATGCTTGTAAGTCTTAGGTTTGTTTCTAACTTAATAGAAAATTTATAGGATTCAATCCAAGCCTTTGGTGAATTCTATACCTATATGGGGCAATTGCATCAAACACTGAGTTTTAAGGCGCTTTCAAAGCCCTTTTATTATGTTGATCTTACTCCAACATCTTTAATGTTTTGTGAGTAATGAATCCTCTTTTAAGGCACTTGTAAAGTCCTTTTGAGTATTCTTGATCAAGCATTATCACAAAGTCCTTTAAGGTCTTCTGATATTCTCAGTTCTAGTTTGTTGCTAAGATCGATGGTCATCGAGTTCATTTTCCTCCCACTTGTCATTTTGGAAACGTGTTACTTTCCAGAAAGACACTACTTAGAGCAACAAACAATATTTTTTGTTCTCAATTGGGATGTGGAGGTATTACCCGTAGTCTCACTTGAATGCTTACAAAGAGACATGTATATTGTCTTTGGGTAAAAGTTCGTTGTGAAACAAACAGTTAGCTCCTACTTGAGCTATCTTAGTCTTTATTGAGCCATTCAGCTCCCACTGAGTCACCTAGCTCCCACTGAGCCACTTTTCTCCCACTGAGACTAAGAGCCTTAGACATATACTTGAAAAGACTTTTAGAAGTTATTTCTATCCATAACTGAATATGGCGTCCTTTCTTAGCTTCGACACATTGTTTAGTGTAAAATTAGTCATTTGTGCAAATCTTTAAGAACTTTATAGGAAGGGTTGTGAACCATCATTGTTCGAGTCATTTTCAAATGACACCGAGGTCTCCGTGAAGACACACCATGTTCTTTGTGTAGTTATTTATGAAAATTTCCATTCATAACTTTGAGATAGTCACGCTTGGCTAAAGCAAACATCGCTCGATCTAATCTAGACATTTTGATATCTTGCCAAGTCGATTATGTACTTCACCGAACTCTTGAGCTACTCAAGTCAAGTTTGTTCACATTTGATGAATATAGTCATATCCTTTCAAATTCTTTGTGAAACGTTGAAGTAATTGAATCCTCTTTAGCATTCGGAGTCAACTGTCTATACCAAGAACAATAGCTCTCTGCTTTGTTGGTTTCAACAAGTAAGACTTTCTTGTCTTAAACGATTCCAATTCAAGCAACTAACAAGAGCCTATTTAATAGAGCCTTGAGTACGTTCTTGTCGATGTGACATTGCTAAAGATGTTTGGAACGCAAATCAAGCCCATGACTTGAACTTAGTGAGTTTATCATGTTAGAGAAATGTTTGTTTATAATCAAGCATTCTTAACTCAACGCTTGGATAACCATCCCATTCAAATAAATCTCGCAACTATTGCTCATTACTTTGAATGTGAGTCTTTCCGTGTGTAAACGGATCAGTTGCTGATTATGGAACATAATAACCATTACTTGTTCCAGCCTTTGGATTAAAAGGTCTTTAAACAAAACATACGACCTTACAACTGATGTAGCTCTTCTTGCTTCATTCTAAGCTTGTAAGTCGATAACTTAGCTTAACTTCAATAGTTTGAGGTCACTATCATAGTGGAACACTCAAGCAGTATCCGATACTTGTGAAGATAACGAATTGCTAAGTAAATAACATGAACTCATGAGTTGAAATGAAATCTAATTCCTTTTCTTCGTTCCTTCTTTCCTATATTTCTTATCATACAATATCTCATAATCTTACTTTAAGAATCATTTCTTTAAGTACCTTGACTCTTATACTTTGTTAGGCATAATCAAGCACCTAGTGCGCCGTAAAACAAAGTTCCATCTTTTCCATTAATTCTTACTCGAATTACTACATCAATGAGTCCTACTCAATTGTGATGCGAAAAGGTACGTTGGTTGTCAAACATTGACAATCTTGAGTTTGCAACTCAATACCTCATGTTTTATCAAAATTACCTAGTATTTTGAATACATGATGTCCAACCGTCCTTTCGGACTTAATTATAAAAGTCATTCATGAGAATTGTATTTTAGAAATGCTTTTCCTTTCTTTGAGAACTATTCTCAAGGATTTCCTTTACCAATCATGGAAACAATATTATTTGATTTAGAATACTATAAATATAAGTTCTAAGTATAACCATTTATCAAGAACATAATAAGTTTGAAATTTAATAGCATTCATGCAAACTTCAATCTTATTAAACGTCTTATTTACGCATAATAATTGTCCCTATTTGGCCAAAATAAGGCGATTCCAAGATCCGAAGAAACAAAGAGTGGTTAAGCATGCTTTGGCTTGTCTTAAACACTCAATCTTCTAGGGTAAGCATTGTCTTGCTAATGGCTCTAAGCCACTCTTGGTTAGACAATCGTCGCATCTAATGCATCTTTGACGATGTATCTCTTTTGTCACGGTATGTGAGGACTCCTCACTCATACCGATGAGTTAAACCAAAACCAACGTGCACACCCGGTGTGCCTTATGGCCCTTGGAGAAGTGATGGCACCTCGCTTTGGCGTAGCCTACCATCACTCTCGTTCGGTTAGTAAGTGTTGTTTTGGAAAGGCAAGTTTGACTCAATATTATTAGGGACCTAGGATTTCTATGGTGGTTGATTTAAGTGAACTTAACTAATTATCGCAACATCAAGAAAACCTAAGCATGCATCTAACGAATAATTCACACACATATATATAAGCATAAAATATAAAGCGAAATTATAGATGCATATTGGCAACTAGCATGACCCCTTGAGATCTTCATATCTTCAAAAGGTCTTCATTTGCAATTCAAGGCTTTGTCTTCCAAGAAACGCCGTCTTCAAGACTTAACCAAACTATGCAAAAACTAGAGTCTACAACTAGGAATGATCTAAATATTAAAGTACAAAAATACTTAACGGTGCGTAGACCGTATTTAGATTTACAAAAATACATAACGGCACGCAGTCCGTATTTTCTATCCTAGTCGGGTCCCACTAGTTGCCATTTCATAAAACCAGTGAGAGAGAATATATATATTCCATTCATCCATTCACTATTTGTGAATGGCCCATGCAATTTACAAATTAAAACAAAATAAAATGCATTTAAACAATGTGCGCACTAGTAACTAATCTAGGTGGTTAATCCGATTAACACGCCTAATTAAACTAGTCAAAGTTTTTTAACCGATTATATAAATTACGTCATTAATAATTGAAGCTCCCACTAAATTCCGCATTTTCTTAATTAATCTAATTAATTAAGTCGGTAGCACCCAAACTTGTCAAAATAAAATTTTGCCAATGCCGCTCAAAACCGAGGTCTAGCCTCCCAAAATTTTAATTAAAATAAACAAAATTAATTAAAATAAATAAAACGGCAAAATAAGCAACATCAAGCCTACTACGGCTAGCCACCTCACCGCACCAAGCATACACACACGCCAAGACCACGAACACACGGCCCACGGCACACGGCCGCGAGCTGCTGCCACGGCATAGCCGCGCGTGGATGCTGCAGCCCGCACCTGCTGCCACGCGTGTGCTGCTGCCGTGCGTGGCTGCTGCCCCGCGTGTGGCCGCAAGTAAGGCGGCGCTACCACCTTGGCAGCCACATATGGGCTGCTATGCAGCCCGGCTCGCCAAGGTGATGCAATGCCTCGTTTAGCGTGCCACGGCCTCGGGATTTGATCCCTTTTCGCGAGACAAAAATAATTAATTCTAAATTAATTTTAGAACTAATTTAGGGAGCAAAATAAAATTTTAAACAAGTCTAACTTAATAAAATTTTCAAAGTGCAAATAACCAAAATAATTCCAAGAACCATTCTTAATTAAATTGGTTTAGCTTGGTGCAACATAAAATTGAGGCAATTTCTCACTTTCAATTTAATCAATTTAAATTAAACTTGAGAATTTGACAAAGTAAAGGGAAGTTGGAAAAATATGAACTTTAATGTTCAAATGAAAATTCCAACATCTTAATTTTGTGAATCCTTGAAAATTATATCTTCAACATGAAGATAACCAAATTTCTATCACAAAAATCGAAACTTTATGTTTCCAATCAACTCAAAATGATTAAAACATCAAAGTTTAACACAAAATAACATGGAATTTAGTGGTTTTTAAAGTTTCAATCACTTATCACAAATAAAGATTGAATCTTTAACACTTAGGAAGCCTCAAAAATAAAACTTTCACACTAAAAAGCAATTAGTTTGCAATTATGTGAAAATAAATCAACCTTTGAGCATCAAATACTACCAAGTAAGTGTGCTTTAAGGGGACATAAAAATGCAGAAAATAATGTAAATAATCAACCATATAATCAACAATTTATGCCATTAATTTCAAGGTTAGAAAAGACTTAAAATTTTTCGTCAAAAACGAAAAACCCCTCGAAAAAGGCATTTCTTGTCAGAATTTGGCTAAAATCACAGGTCCCTCTGGGGAAAAAAAACCTTTCCAGAATACGTTTTCCACCCAAAATTCACTAGTCTTGGGCGAAAATCTTGGTTCTGGGCCAAAATCGACATTAAAACGGGATTAAAATAAATAAAACCGAGCTACTAATCTAATTAGCAACTTAAACCAGAAAATTAAGCCAAAATAAACCTTGAAAAACATGATTATAAAAATAAACGAGCGGGGCTCTGATACCACTGTTGGGGTTTGGTGAGTCCGACTCACCGCGGAAACAAACCCTTACCCGAGGAACCACTCGCAATAATTAAAATCATAAAGCATAACTAAATAATCGCAAAGAAAAGATAACGAATCTTACCCTCGAAGCGAGCTTCGCCCAAAAACCGGGGCTCTTACTTGAAAGCTACGAGCACGTCAAGCGTCGCGCCTCCAACGGTATCCACCCACAAAAAGGCGAACACAACTTTAAGGTCTACTACCTGGGGGTTAGCGAGGTCCGACCAAAACCCGAGTGTTATATGAGTTTAAGAGTTTTCCCAAAATTATGGAATGCTCTTTTTAACTCCCACTCAAGCCTTAGTTAAATAAACAAAGGAACAAGTAACAAGTGTCACATGGTTAGGTGTAGACCACTTTCTCACTTGGTCCCCAAGGCATTTCACATGCAATGTGAACTAACCATGTGTCACCCAACCTTAAGCCCCAAGTTGGGTTCAGTTGGCCCATTTTATTTTGGCCCGTGTCCATGACCCATCAACCCGGGCCCACGGTCATTGCCACATGTGTCGCCACCGTGGCGTGCCGCCACTATGGCACGCTGCCACTTGGTGGCTGCCACTAGGTGGCTGCCAATGTGGCGGCTGCCAACGTGGCGGCCACGTGTGTTGCCACCTGTGCTGCCACATGGCGTTTTGCCATGTGTGCTGCCACGTGGCATGCTCCTATTGGGCACGCATTCCTAGCCTTTTGCGTGGCTAGGATTTTACTTGTTACTTGATGCATTTTCCCGTCTCGCCAAATCCTAAATTTTGGCTCGACATTTGAGATTCTCCGACGCTCGGTTTCGACGCTCCAAGCTCGAATTTCCGACGTCTAAATGTTTAACACTCGGGCGACGAATTAATTTCTTCCGAATTAATTCGTCGAGTTGGTTCGTATATTTTGCTTGGGTGTGACCCGAAGGGTTCAGTCAAGATTAAGCTGTAATATTAATTATATTAATATTACTGATCGGAAGCGGCCTCCACCCAGGCATTCCGATCACTTGACCTTGCTGAATATATTAGCTTTCTAATAATTCTGAACCCGCTATCAGAATAATACACTTCTTCGAAGGACACCATTCCTTTCAGTTAAAGCATGTGTGAATATGCTTGACACTCATAGGAAGTGGGAATTGACATATACGATTAGGGACAAGGAAAGTAGGGAGCCGCCAACAAGTTTTTAAGGAAGTTGTAAACCGTTCACGGATCATAAAAGGCAACCACGATAAAGGGACAACGATAGGCAACAACGATTGACCCGTGAAGGTTACACCCCATTCATAATCCATGAGATTACTAACTCCATATGGTTCGGAACCACGAAAGGAGAATCGGGGATGATGATACGAAGTGAGTCATGGAGTCACATTAGTCTGTATTGGCCTCTACTCGATTCTTATTGCGAAAAGCATTCCTGCGATCTCAAAGGCATACAAATAAAGATTCAATTTGCTCCAATCTATTATTAAGATAAATTGGTTGAATATTGATGCAACACATTATTTTAAAATATAGTGACCACTTGAAATAATAACAAGATTAAAAAGGAACCTAAACTGGTTGTCCAAATTATCTTATTAGGCGTGATTTTCAATTACATATTCCCTTTAAACATGAAATATAGTGATCAACAAATATAGTAAAACAATCATTAATATTGGAAGCAATTTAACAATAATAACGTTAGTCAAATCAAATAATAATAATAAACCTAATCATGATACTAGCAATATAAAAATAAAATAAGTAATTAAATTAATTAATTACTCACATTCTGCTCGTTCCCTTAAAATTGCTACATCATGAATAAATTGTTAGTAACTTCAATAAAAAATATAAATCAAATGAAAATTAAATTAAATAAATGTAAAGTTGATTTGGTCCAAACACTCAGTTAATTCTACCTTTCACGCATTGGTTTAAGTATAGAACTTTAGGTATTGTATAAACTCCTTGGAGTGCTTAGGGGAAGTATTTTGAGAGAATAGGGTGGCTAGTATTTAGGCTAAAGAGGGATAGGAGAATTATTTTGTGATCAAGCTTGTTGATGATTGGAAAAGGGGTGACATTTATAGAGTAAAAAGAAGGGTCGAAAAAACAAGATAAAATCCGAATTAAACCGGAATAAAACTCGATAGACAGCAGTTTTTGAGGTTTTTGTTTTTATCATATCTTTTGATCCAGATATCGAAATAAGATAAATAATATATCATTGGAAATCTCTTGAAGTATAATTTCTAACCCAATTAGAATCATATTAAAATATTTTGTAGAATAAAATATATTGCCGAAATAGTGAGACGGTGCCAGTTTTGGATAGAGTTTGATATTTTATTCATATCTTTTCCGTAGAGAGAGAAAATCTAAAAGTTTGATATTTTAGAGAGAGAAAATATTCTAAGTAGAGAGAGAAAATCTAAAAGAGAAGGTAATAAAAATTACGTACAAAAATCGTACTTAAACTTCCCTAAAACAAATCCTAATTGAAAACTAACAATCTTGACAATCAGGTCCTCTAAAAAACACGCGCCCGATCAGGCGAAGGGCCTCCCGATCGGGCCCGCCTTTTTTCTTGCCCTTCCTGGTGCGCCACGCTCGATCGAGCTTACGCTCACCCGATCGGGTGTGCCTTCTTGTTGATGTTTCTTGTGCGCGCCTGCCCGATCGGGCGCAAGCTTGCCCGATCGGGCCCGACTTCTTCTTCGAGGCTTGGACTTCGATTGGGCTCGATTCTTCGGCCCAATCCGGATTTCCTCTTCGGGTCTTGAATACTCGATCCAATTGCCCTGGTATCACATACCAGCCCTTAATCACCGGCTCTAACCGGTCCTGGGCTTCAAAGACGACCGTGTCCTCCTAATGCTCGTAGTTGCTTCATGAAAAACCTGGAAAACGCTCCAAATGTGCAATTTCCTACAAAACTCAAGCAAAACTACAAAAACACTAGAAAACACAAATTAGTAATAAAAGTAGCTCTAAAGAGCCAAAAACACCACTAATTATGACCAAAGGACGGGGGTAAAACACTATATAAATTGGACATATCACTACTTGATTACTAACAACAAGCAATATAGCAACTATATGCAGAAAACATCTACAATAAATTTCGTAAGTGTAAAACCATAAAATAAAAATTAAAAACCAAAATCGTAAAAATAAAACACAAAAACAAACACTAAATTGTATAGAATAATTCAAAGAACAATTAATAAGTAAAAATTGATAAAAATTACGATAAAAAACCCTAAATAGGAAAACATGTAATAAGATAAACAATGAAATCAAAATAAACAACGAAAATACAAATATAATTAGAAAATTACCTCAAGGAATGAAAAAAATATCGAAGAATACGATGTAATTGAAGATCAAAATCGAAAAATCTGGGCAGAAAAATTCGCAAAATCGAAGAACAAATGGCGTGGCGGAGAAAGCAATGTTAGAGAGAGAAAATAAGAACGCGAAGAGAGAGAAAATGAAAGGAAGAGAGAGAGAAAGAAAGGAGGTCATTCAAAGTGGGAAAATTACCAAAATGCCATTACTGAAATGAAAAAGACGGGTGGGATGTCAGCCGTTGGATTAAGGACGATCAACGCACCAGATTAGTTCCTAGCTCCTATTCTATGCTTAGGTTCTCACATGATCCCATATATATATATATATATATATATATATATATATATATATATATATATATATATATATATATATATATATATATATATATATATGCCTAAACCCGGATACCGATGTTTCACTTGGTTTCAGACTTTGGACATGTACATGGTTATGTCAATTGGAGCAGGTTAACCCGAACCTGTCGCCATGAGAAACATTGAATTTTTTTGTCCAAAATTTTTTTTTTTTTATTATTTTTAAACCAATATTTTGTCCTAAATAAATAATCAACATTTGATATAGTAACTTAATATCTGATACAATTCTTTAAATGTCTGATAATCAAATTTCAAAACCAATAACCAAAAAATCAATACCTGACATACAATTTGATGTCTGCTGAATACAATATTTATCCACAAACTTTATTTTACAAATATAATTTAGTGTTCCAATGACATATACTTTCAGCTATATAATTTTTCATTTTTAAAATCCAAAACTTCACATTATGTCAGAACGGAAGTGTTAGAGCACTCATCAATTGAATATACAGAGTTTAGAAATGAAGTTCTTTTACACACAAATTTATACATTAAGCTTTTAATTGAATAACGATGGTAGGAAAACAAGCAATTGCAACTGAAGTTGAAGAGAGTAAAATAAATTTCAATTTCTAATTCAATCACACAAAATCAGAATCTCCAAATGCAAACATGATCAATCTCTAAGATTTTAAGGACAAATTACACTACGGCTTTCACTGCTGTCACCATAGAGGATTATGATCATTCAAAACTCATAACTTAAAATTTTACTTACCTAAATTAATTGAGCACAGTGACCACATAATTTAGAGAATAAATTTGAATGACGACCGAATTGAGGGATAGTGCTTGAGATTCTAAATAGAGGTAACAAACAAACGAAAGTGAATGGAATTTACTGAAACAAATTACATACAGAAATACATTGGTCATTTATAAGCACAAGGAAAGGAATTTTGTACAACGGATGGACGGTGAGTCCGTCCAGATAAATAGAAATAACCTACCCTCTAAACAGCAAGAACAACACGAACAAATATAAATTTTGGTGAATTTGGATTGTCAAATTTTAAGTATATTTAAACGGCTATCAACAGTTATTCAATGTTGTATCATATATTAATAAGTGTTGTCAGATAATTCAATTTGATATTAGATATTAAAAAGTGAAAAAATGATATAAAACTTTGATAATGAAATGTTAAAATCTTACAATCACATCGAATTCTTATATAGTTACTTTTGTAAACATAAATGTAAAGATTACAACTCCACAAGCCAATATACTCATGCTCATGTTCAAGTCAATGTAGGTCGTTATTATTAATATCAATCATAACCATAGTTTCACAATCAAGTCAGAGATTCATAATAACAATCAAGTCAGAGATTCAATAGAACATATTGAATCAATAACATACTTAATAATAAAGTCTTACAGTGGGGATGTTGGTGTTGTTGATATCAATGGAATCAAGCAAAGAAGAAGAAGGCATTGAAAAGGCAGCAACTTTTGGCATAATTTGGTTATTTGAAAACCCTCCTAAAAACCGCGATGTATAAGATATGGTTGTACTCCAACGTGAGAACATATCTATGACCTGAATCAATCAACGATATCAAATACCTAAATCAATCAGCGATATCAAATTATAATTATTATTCGAAGAGATTTACTAACTGGGAAATTGGTAAATAAGGGATTTTAGAATTGTATATACCGAAGCTTGGAGTGAGTGACGTGCGTTTCATACAGAAAAGCTTGAAATCAATGAAAATTTTAACATACACCAAGGTGTACCATGCTTGGTACACCCGGTTGAGAAACGCCGGAAGTTTCTCACTTTTTTTTAAAAAAAATTTTGACCCCTTAATTTTAGGAGACTTCCATTGCAGCTGTCGTATATATCTCTGTCAACTTTAGCATATTGTAGAATTTTCTATATTTTGGTTTTTTGAATTTTTTGAAATTAAGATTTAAGAGAGAGAATTTCATGGATTAAAAATTATGGCTGCATATTCTTGCTAATTTGCTAACAATGATTGTGATAATTCTCCGATCGAGAATGAAGGTGAATTTGAGTAATTGTCACCTAAAGGAAAAGGTAATTTTAGATGAAATTTATATCTATTTTTCAACAACTATGTTATTTTAGATTT
The DNA here is from genome assembly GCF_001683475.1 of Chenopodium quinoa. NCBI lineage: Eukaryota > Viridiplantae > Streptophyta > Magnoliopsida > Caryophyllales > Amaranthaceae > Chenopodium > Chenopodium quinoa. Next base: position 3,045,684 of record NW_018744616.1, on the reverse strand, counting down.
TAATTAGAATGTTTTGCATGATATTCAAATTCATTGTTTATTTTCAATTTGATTTAGAATATTTTGCATATTATCCAATTCATTGTTTATTTTCAATTTTAATTGATATTTGATAAATTTGTATATTAAATTCGAGAAAAATGATACAAAGGTGGAAGATGATGTTCTTTTTAAAATATTGTTATGTTCATTGTTTTTAATAGCTTTGAAATCAATGTTGAATTTCTTAATTTACATGTTATATTTAAATATAACTTATGTTCTTTTAAATATTCATTGTGTATTTTCAAAATATATATATATGTAGTGAATATTATTTAAATTTTAACGTGACAAAATTTTGAAAATTAAAATTTTGATTTATTTTTAAGGAAAAAAACCTTATAGAGGATAATTATTATAAAAAACAGATTTCCTAAAAAAGATTTACCATTAGAGGCGGGCTAAAAAGATAAAATCGTAATTATCTTTTACTTATTAAAAATCTATGCTAAAAAAATTTCGCGTTCTTTACCTTTTAACAATATGTTCTTTTCACTCTAATTATATGTTCTTTATCTCAAAGATTTAAAAGCACTATGTTCTTTATGCGCGAACACAATGTACTTTCCACCTTTATTTAAGGTATATCTTGCTTAGTATACTTAGGTGTAGGAACCATGCATTGTGAAATCAATACTATACTAATATCAACATGCAACAACAAAACCACCAGGGAGGGTGATGTATTTCCGATTCGTCGTCGACAATTATGGAAGTAAGCCGTTGGTCGCAGCAAAGAATATAAGAGAGTGATCACAAAACCTAAGAGAAAGAAACGGATTAGATTTAAATTTTTAAAGTTCAGAAATTAAAATACAGTTTAAAATAGAAATAAACATAATATCTATGGTTTTTTACTAAATGCGCTTGACCTTTCGAAAAATTCATCAAATACCCTCAAGTTTTTTAAAATTCATCAAATAGCATTGACGTTTGTTATTATTAATACCGTGACTTTAAAATGCCCCTGACGTTAAAGGTCCGTTAGCAATAAAATTTAATTCATCAAATGCCCTAACTTTGTTAAATAATTCACCAAATGCCCTAACTTTGTTACAAATAATTTAATTCACCAAATAATGAATGACTAGTTTGAAATTTAGAAAACTAATCGTTAGTTTTGGTTTTCACCCTTTTTTACATAAATACTCAACACATAGCAACCCTCTTATTTGCTTAACCACAAATTTTAACACCATGAGTTTATATGTCTAAATCATTTTCCTCAATGTGTGAGTGCGTTAGAGTTGCAAACAACTTCTATTCATAAAAAGAAGTGTTGGACACCAGGCAAACAGAGAAAAAAAAGGGGTTGTCCGCGAGCTAACGGACTTAGAGATTCTAAGGCCCCGTTCTTTAGAGTTGCTCTGCTCTGCTCTGCTGAGCCATGCTTTGCTCTGCTCTTCTCAAAAGAAATCTGCTCTACTCTGCTCAAAAGAAAGCTACTCTGCTCTGCTCTATTTTCAAATAATAATTAATAATAACTATAATAATAATTAATATTGTATTGATGATAATAATTTATCATTTTGAATAATTATAATAATTATTAATATTAAAAATAATTTTAATAATTATTAATATTAATAATAATTAATATTTATTAATCATAATAATTATAATTAATAATAATAGTTATCATTATTAATATTTAATATTTCAAACTATTAAGAATTAATATTTAATAATATTATGAATTAATAATTTCTAATAATTATAACAATTCTCTTAAATAAATAAATAATAATAATAACAATTATATAACAATTTCTTTTATAAACATTTGATATTAGATTCACAATGTGTAGAAACATTATATGTATGTGGGTATTGATTGTTAGTTCATTGAGTTGAATTATTTTTCAAATCTTTCCATAAAATTTAAGAATTTAAAAAAAAAAAAGGTTGTTTTCAATTAGTACTTTGTTTATCATTATTATTTAGGGTTAAAAATATATGATTAAGACAAATTTATAAGTAAAATCATTATTACTCATGAAATCATTTTATTTTAAAATTTTTGTGAAATAAATATAAGTAAACCATTGTCTTTTATCTTTCTACTATTAACATATGTTAATATAGTATACATATATTTATGTTTTCACTCACCTAAATCAATGGCTTATGCACTTAGTAATAGTAATAGTAATAATAATAACAACAACATTAATAATAATAATGATAATAATAACATTAATAATAGTATTATTATTATTATAATTAATAATAATAATAAGGAAAAATTGCTCCCATTAATCTTAACTTTGCCTCATCCGCCGAAATTAATCCCAACTTCAGTTTATTATCTATCACTAACAACTTTGGAGGGTATTAATTTTCGTTGCACCCAACAGGTCATCTAACCTGATGTAGTAGGTTACCTAGACACGTGTTAACACGTGATAGGTCCAAAAAAAATTAAAACAAAAAATTTTTTTAAAAAAAGGAAAAATACCCAACCCTCCACCCTATCCCGGAAAACACCACACCCCTACCCCGTCGGAAAAACCGCCCCTTCCCCGAAAACCCCTCATTCGCTACCGGAAACCACCGCTCAGCCACCCCTCCCCAGCCCCGATAACCCCTCCCCAGCCCCCGATTACCCCTCCCCAGCCCCGAAAACCCATCCATAGCCCCCCGATAACCCTTCCACAGCCACCGATAACCCCTCCCCACCCTCGAAATCGGCGAAGCCAGCCACGAAATTGGCGACGCCTATGCACGAAATCGGCCACAAACGGCCGAAATCGGCCGGTTTAGGGTATTCAGCCCTAACATCGGCCATTTGTGGCCAATATCGGCCATTTTTGGCCAACGGTGGTGGTGGTTTGATGTGCGGCGGTGGTGTTCGTGTGGTGGTGGGTGCTGCTGGGTTGTTCTATTTTATTTATTATTTTATTTTTTACATTTTTCTTTATTTATTTTTTTTTTTTACTTTAATTTTTTTTTTAATTTTCTTTATTTTTCTCAACCAATTACATATTGACACATGTGCAAAAAAAAAAATCACAAAGGTTTACCTGTTTTACCGGCTGCAAGTCATTTGGGTGCAACGAAAATTAATACCCCCCCAAAGTTGGGAGTGATAGATAATAAACTGAAGTTGGGATTAATTTCGGCGGATGAGGCAAAGTTCAGATTAATGGGAGAAATTTTTCCTAATAATAATAATAATAATAATAATAATAATAATAATAATAATAATAATAATAATAATAATAATAATAATAATAATAATAATAATAATAATAATAATAATAATAATAATAATAATAATAATAATAATAATAATAATAAAAATAGTAATAGTAATAATTATAAAAATAACAACAACATTAATAATAATAACATTAATAATAGTAATAATAATAATAATAATAATAATAATGATAATTGATTAGGGGATTTTTATCCACCAAGCGCCGTTTGACAAGTGGACCAACCAGGTTCCGCCACGCGTCCTCCACGGACCACTTAAGACACGCCACGTGTCCACCCATGCCAAATGGGACAACCGGCCATCAAGGCCCATTTCAGTCTAGAAGCCCGATCGGCCCTAGGTTTACCTTAAACCTAGAGAGTTGCACGCTTCCCAAGGCTATAAATACTCGATTAATCCTCATTAATCAAGGGACCGAATAATTAACGGAACGGAGGAGAAACATTACGGAACACACTAATAACCGGCTGATCTCGCTAGCAAAGCAGATTACCTACATTAAATACTCTCACCTAGAGAGACCTTATTACTTTAATTTCTGTATTAATTACTCCTTAATCAGGTACTAACTTGACCGTTGGAGGCGGAGCTCTCAGGAGTCTCCGTTATTTTGCAGGTACAGGCGTCCGGTTCCAGTCTCGGAATTGTAGCTCTCCCGCAGGACATCAGAAAACCCCGAAACATTTGGCGCCGTCTGTGGGGAGAGTACTTCAGAGATGGCATCCAAGTCTGTACCAACCCCAGAAGAGAGGCGTCCCCTAGACGACCCTCAAGTTCAGTCGGACCATGATACCGAAAGTGAATTTGAAGTTGAAACTCATACAGCTCCAGACGGGACCCTAAGGGCCCGCCGTACCCGTCATACTGAAATAAGGGAACGGGAGTATCTTCAAACAGGAAGCGAGCCAGCAGGCGCACCGCTTGCTCGGCAACAGCCGACTGATGGGTCTGCTCCCATCACAAGGAACGAACTCATGACCTTCATGAGGGGATTCAAGGGAGAGATCCAAGAGTTGATCAACAAAAAACCGCCTGCTTCAGTCAAAGAGCAGGCGGCCAAAAAACCTTCCACTTCACTGAAGAGGAAGCCAGTTCAAGGGCGAGAGGCGACTCCCCATCCTAAATCTAAGAAGCGGGAGCCGTCTGCTCTTGATTTCACAAAACTCCGTTATCCTACGGGAAATAGGAAACCGGTTCGTCATATTCAGGCGGACGGGTCAAAGCAAACGTTCACAGATGCTCGGCACCTGCTAGAGCAGAAGAAGAGTGACCGATTATCAGAGTCGGCTTCTACTTCAAATTTTCAGGACAGTTTGCGAAATGCCTCGATGAGGCCAACTCAGTCGTACCATGAGAGTCAGTCAGGCGGCACCTCCCGTCAGTCTGGCTTTCATAGTGCGCAGGCGGTACCAAATTTACCATTTGTGCCGCAACAACAATATTTTATGCAGCCACCTCCATTTGGTGGACCTGCAGCAAAAAAACGTCCAACCTATGGACTGGCAGCTACGGCTGCTTAGACTTGGTGAACAGCCGTCGGCCTTCTCCAAGGAAATTACTGAAGCCGCTCAGCCGGCCAAAGTAAAAAATGTTTTAGTAGGCGCCTATGATGGCACTACTAACCCGGAAGACCATCTGATGGCATTCACCAACCTGATGTACCTTCAAGGGTTGGATGATCCCACTTGGTGCAAGTGTTTCCCAGCAACTCTCAAGGGAATTGCACAGCAATGGTTCGGCAACCTGCCGACTGGTTGTGTAAACAGTTTCAGGACGCTTGCTTACTTATTTGCCTCCAACTTTGCAATGAACATCCCTGCGAAGAAAACGACCCTTGATTTGGGAACAATTCAGCAGGGTGAAAAGGAGGGGCTTCGTTCCTACATCAGGCGGTTCAACCTGATGAGAATACAGATTCAAGGATTACCGGATGAGGTAGCTTATACTGACTTTTTTAGAGGTCTCAAAGACGGGTCTACCTTCAAATTTGATTTAGTTCGAAAAAGGGTGGCGACTCTTCAAGAGGCCTTGATTGAAGCAGAAGCCTATATACAGGCGACTGATCTGTGTACAATGAAACAGTCGGACGGGAAGAGGTTCGACAATAGAGAAGGACGACAGAAACAGTCGTCCAACAAAGATGAAAAAAGAAAAGGGGTCTGGGCGGCTGATTCCTCTAAACAGCCGGCCAAGAAGAAAAAGGAATTCAAACCATACTCCCCAAAGTATGTGTTTAACAAGGATAACCAGTTTATCCTAAAAGAAATAAAGGGACGGCTCTCAATTGAGAAACCGCCCCCCATGAAGGGTTCTGCGAGCAACCGGGACCAAGACAAAATCTGTGCTTATCATGATGACATTGGTCATCACACCAACGACTGCATTAGTCTCATGCGGTACCTAGACCGCTTGGCTGATCAAGGTGATCTTGACACTTATGTCAAGAAATCTACGGGGAATACTTCCTCAAAAAAGCAGTCGGCCAAAAAGAATCAACAGGCCGACAGTTCCGATACAGATGATGCAGTCGTCTACACCATTGCAGGCGGCTTCTCAGGAGGCGGCCCCACTATTAGGGGCAACAAAGATAATATAAGGCGGTTAGATGTAAATTCCGTTCACCAAGAACGACCGTCCAAATATACATTTCCTGAGATTGTCATCACTGAAGAGGATCTAGGAGGAATAAGGGGGCCGCATGACGACCCTCTCGTTATTGAATGTAAAGTGGCCAACCAGAGAGTTGGTCGAATCCTCATAGATACTGGGAGATCTTCAGATCTCATCAGCAGCAAATGTCTGTCAAAACTGAAATATCAGACGGACTGCATACATCCGGCCTCCCACCCTTTAATAGGGTTTGGAGGAGGAGTCGTCCACCCACTGGGACGAGTTGATCTACCCGTCCGCCTGGGCGAAAAAGGGGAAGGACGACACATGGTAGTCCGATTCCTAGTTGTAGAGGAACTCTCTGCCTACAACATGATTCTGGGTCGCCCAACCCTGAATAGTGCCAAGGCTGTTATAATCCCGTCACTTATGCTGCTTAAGTTTGAAAGGGACAATGGAACAGTCGGCTCCCTAAGGGGAGATCAGAGGATGGCCCGAGAGTGCTATCTCTCGGATGTCAAACCCACTGCTAAGGCCACTGGGTCAAGTGGAGAAAAAACAGACCTTGACAATGTCAAGGAAAGTGCGCCTGTTCAAGAAACAGGCGACAGAAAAAGAAAGGCGTCCCAGACAGAGTCCGCCAGAAAGGCAAGAAAATAGCAATCATTGGCAGAGGACCGGCCGGATGAGTTCCGCCCTCAGCCGGCTGGTGAGCATACGGACCTGATATTAGACGACTCCCGCCCTGACCGAACAGTCAAAGTTGGGACGACTGCTCTGAGAAACCTTGGTGATGACTTTCACAACCTGTTGAAAGAATACAAGGACATCTTTGCATTTGAAGTCCATGAAATGCCAGGCATTAGTCCTGATCTGGCAGTACACAAACTCGCTGTGGATCCGAAAAAGAAGCCGGTACGGCAAAAGAAGCGGAACCATGGTGAAGAAAGAGGTCAGGCGGCCGCCGCCGAAGTCAAAAAATTACTTGATGCAGGGTTCATTCGGCAATGTTACTTCCCAGATTGGGTTGCAAATGTGGTACTTGTTAAAAAGCCGAATGGCACCTGGCGAATGTGTGTAGACTACACAGACTTGAACAAGGCGTGCCCCAAAGACAGTTACCCTCTGCCCAAAATTGATAACCTGGTCGACTCAACAGCCGGCCATGCCTTGATGAGTTTTATGGACGCCTATTCTGGTTTTCATCAAATTCCTTTGTGGAAGAAAGATCAGGAGAAGACGGCCTTCGTCACTGATCAGGGATTATACTGTTATACGGTCATGCCGTTTGGTCTTAAGAATGCCCCGGCTACATTCCAACGAATGATAAACACAGTGTTCTTTGATCAGATTGGGAGAAACGTCGAGGCATACATTGATGATATGATTGTTAAGACTAAACTTCAGAAAGATCATCTGACGGACCTCCGAGAAACTTTCGCCACACTCAGGCGGCACCATGTCATGCTCAATCCCAAGAAATGTGTATTTGGAGTTGAGTCTGGGAAATTTCTCGGATTCCTTATCAACCAGAGAGGAATAGAGGCGAACCCTGAGAAGGTACAGGCGGTCATTGACATGCAGTCGCCTCGTACCGTCCGAGAGGTTCAGAAGTTAACAGGTTGTCTGGCGGCCTTGGGAAGATTTCTAAGCCGATCAGGCGACAAATGCCTATACTTTTTCCAGGCAATTAAGAAAAAGGCAAGGTTTGAATGGGGGCCGGATGCTGAGGCCGCCTTCCAGAAATTAAAGGTTCACTTGCATTCCTTGCCAAGGCTGGTCAGCCCTTTGCCCAAAGAAAATCTCTACATGTACCTGGCCGTCTCTGATCATGCGTTAAGCGCGGTGCTCCTTGCTGAAAGGGACGGCTGTCAACTTCCGGTCTACTTTGTCAGTCACGTACTGAAAAATGCCGAGTTGAGGTATCCCCTAGTGGAGAAATTTGGTCTTGCACTCTTCATGGCTGTTAAAAAATTGAAGCCCTACTTTCTGGCACATGCAGTCGTCGTGTATACCGACCAACCGATCAAACGGCCCCTTACCACCATGGAGTCCTCCGGACGAATGATCAAATGGGCCATAGAAGTGCAGAGTCTCGAAGTTACTTTCGAGCCTAGAAAAGCAGTGAAGGGGCAAGCCTTTGCTGACTTTATTGTAGAGATGACTCGTCCTCCTGACTCTCAAGTTCCAGACCAAGTCTGGAAGGTATATGTGGACGGAAGCTCTACTTCAAACGGTTGTGGAGCAGGCGTCGTATGTCAATCTCCAGAGGGCGACAGGTTCGAGTATGCTCTACGCTTCAGTTTCCAGGCTTCAAACAATGAGGCAGAATATGAAGCTTTACTAGCCGGGATCCGCATGTGTAAGGCGGCCGGGGCAAGGAAAATAGACGCCTGTTCTGATTCACAACTGATAGTGAGTCAGTACAATGGCGAATACGAAGCAACACATCCGGCCATGATCAAATATTTACAGGCGGTCCGACAAGCAGTCGGCTCCCTTGAGGATTTCCATCTGATCCAAGTACCGAGATCAGAAAACAACCAGGCAGATGCACTCTCGAAATTAGCATCATCCGCCTCCTCCGATACTCCTCGAACTGTGTTTTGGGAAGTAATGGAGAAGAGAAGCATCGAGGAAAATCCTATTGGAATTCTAGACAGAAGCTCAACCTGGATGGATTCAATCAGGGCATATCTGACAAACGGTACACTGCCGGATGATCCTCAACAGGCGGCATCACTGAAAAAACGAGCCTCCTGTTTTGAAATGATACAGGGGGAACTGCACAAGAGGGGGCACCTTCAACCCTTCTTAAAGTGTGTTACTCCTGAAAAGGGACGAGAGATACTAGACGATCTTCACTCTGGTTTCTGTGCTTCCCATATAGGTGGTAGGATGCTTGCTCAAAGGGCAAGGCGGCAGGGCTACTTTTGGCCTACTTTGGAAGCAGATGCAATGGAGATGGTGAAAAAATGTGACAAGTGCCAAAGGTTTGGCAAATTAATTCACCGTCCGGCTACTGACCTCACTACCATTCACAGCCCACTACCGTTTGCTAAGTGGGGCATGGACATTCTGGGTCCATATACGCCTGCTACAGGCGGCAGAAGGTATATACTTGTTGCCGTTGACTACTTCACTAAATGGGTAGAGGCGGAGGCTGTAAAGGGAATCAAGACGAAAGATGTAATTTCATTCATTTGGAAAAACGTCATCACTCGGTTCGGGGTTCCCATGTCTATGGTTTTTGATAATGGTCCCCAATTTGAGACGCCTGTTCTCAAAAGCTGGTTGGGAGACCAAGGAATTGGACATTACTTTGCATCTGTCGGCCGTCCACAAGCAAACGGCCAGGTAGAAGCCTTTAATAAAATCATCTCAGACGGTCTCAAGAAAAAAATTGAACGAGCAGGCGGCCTATGGGCAGATGAACTACCACATGTTCTTTGGGCCATTAGGACGACTGAAAAAGGGGCGACTGGAGAAACTCCATTCCTCCTAACTTATGGTGCAGAAGCTGTTCTTCCAATAGAACACTACGAGCCGACTCTTCGAGTAATGCTATATGACGAAGAGGCAAACTGGGAAGCTATGCGCCTGGCATTAGACTCACTTCCTGAAAAGAGGGGCAATGCTGTTTTGCGCCATGAAATCTACCGCCTGAGAATGACTAGATCATACAACAAAAAAGTGCACAGGCGTCCACTCAAAGTAGGGGACTTTGTACTTAGAAAAATGGAAGCAGTTGGTAGGGCTAACGAGTCTGGCAAACTAACTCCCAACTGGGAAGGACCCTACCGAATCTATGCGGAAGTCAGGGACGGTACCTACCGTCTGGAAACACCAGACGGACAACCGTTGCCTCGAACTTGGAATGTAGATAACCTTAAGAAATATTTCTTTTGAATGATGTAAAGTAAAGAGCTACTTAATAAGTTGGCACTTACTATTCAATTTTGTATTACGAGGGGCATGCCGTCTGTACCTTTACAGTCGGCTACTCTCCATTGAGTTTCACTCTTTATCTTTACAGGGGCATGCCGTCTGTTCCATTACAGTCGGCTACTCTCCCTCGAGTATTTTACTCACAATACTTAGCTAAAAAGTTTAGGGCCTGGCCGATCCTGTAACTAACAGGCGGCTACCCTTCTTTTACTTAGCACATACGTTCACCAAGAACGTACCAAGGCCACTGGCCGAATGATCAGACCAGGCGCCTAGTCAACTGATCTAACTTTTAAAAACTAATCCGACCTGTCCCAACATTATAGCAGGCGTCCGGCGGCATCCATTCGGATGAAATTCGTCGCAGAGAGCAGCTCCCTTTTGGGTGGAACATTGTTCTATAAACTAATTACACGGCACCTATACGACTGTCCCAAAGGGCAACCACGTAGCCGTTTTTGAGACAAGGATAACTCTATCACTAACCAAACCAGTGGTAGCAGTTGACATCTGAGTCAGATAACCGCCTGTATTACTTGGGATAAATGCAGGGGGTACCTATTGAGTTAATAGCCAACAAACATTGGCGAATCAAGGGGTCTAGCCGGCCTACGCCGCCTGGTACCTCTACTTCTCAAACAAAAGTGACGACGACTGAGTAACTCCAAAGTTAACTCATAGTCACTCCTTCAAATTTGGTATGGAACCTAAAAAGTTTGAGTCGTCCGCCTGTTTTATACAAACAAGGGCACTCGAACCCCTATTCCTACTGGATAACCTATTGAGTAAATAGCCAACAAACATTGGTAAATCAAGGGGTCTAGCCGGCCTACGCCGCCTGATACCTTTACTACTCAATCAAGATTGTGACGAAGACTAAGTAACTCCTATGTTAACTTAATAGTCACTCAAACTTAGTACTGAGCCTAAAAGGTACGAGTCGTCCACTTGTTTTTAATAAACAAAGGCTCTCAACCAATACTCTTGCTAGGTTAACAAATAACAAATTAGAGGCCAACATTGGCAATAAAGGGAAACAACCGGTACCCGCCGCTTGTTTTCCTACTTAAATTCCTTGGCTACTTGGTAATTCTATTTACTTGGTCAAATTGAATAAAGAGTTCGAATACCGATTGATTAAATGGCCGACTGATCATCTATCCTGGAAACAGACAACCAGTCGTCCAGGGGCATAGGCGGCATACTTACTATTTGTACCTGTCTTAACGTTCGGCCATACACAACAGTCTGTCTAGTGAGCAAATTTCAAATACTTAGACAAATTTGAACAAAAACAAAAAATTTGATTAAAATGAGCCGGCCATAAAAGACCAGCAGAATATTCAAAACCCCGGCCCCCTGGCCGGGTAATTACAAAGCAAACGGCACGCAGGCCGTGGAAAAAAAAAAATATACTTAAAGCTTAAGAAGGGGGCAGTTCAGTATCAGCAGCAGCCGCCTGGTCAGCACTCTTCTTGCTGGACTCGGCCTTCGCTGCATCATCTTTTGATGCCTTTCCCCCAAGTGGCACAAGCGCCACAACCGGCTCTTCCTCCTCCAACGCAACGTCCATCGCCTCTTCTTCAGCAGCCGCCAGGATCTGTTGATTATATATTTCCGAACACTGGCGGTACGTTCTTTCCCATGAGGCAAAGTCGGCACTGGGGAACAGTCGTTCCCAGGTCATGCGCTGGATTTGGGCGGAGTCTTCCACCATCTCCCGGACGAGCTCTTGTTTTTCTTGCTCGGCCTTGTCCGAGAGCTCTTGGGTAAGACTCTTCTCCTGGTTCACCAGGCGTTCTTTTACGTTAGCCAAAGATTTCTCCATGGCTTCGTAAGAGTGCATTTTCTGGCGAAGGGGTTTCAGCTCGGCTTTAAATTTGGTGACGGTCCCCTCCAGCTCGTCAACCTTCTTTTGGGCCGCCTCTAGCTGAGCCCGAACAGCGGCGGTCGCCTGCGCCTGATAATAAAGAAGATCAATGGTCAGTACTTCATTTTGGGCAATTTGAAACATTGCTTTATCACAGCTGGAGGCGGCCATAGCCTTTGCGGCCTTTACCTCTTTGTTTTTCCGATCAATCGGCTTGCGAAGGCTGTTGACTCGGAGCAGGGCCTAAGTACAAAGAAAAACAGGCGTCAGTTTCCAATCAAAAGGGTTAACAGGCGTCCTGGAACTTCAAAAGGGTATACCTCAGCTAGGATCCCCGAAATTCCATCGAGGTCAAGGGTGCCGGCACCCTTGACCGCCTCCCTGTCAGAGGGAGGAACTACTTTAACCATTGACTTGGCTACCTCAACCAAGTCAAGTCCCTGGGGGCCGGCTGCATTAAGCAAAAGGAAAAACAAGTTAGACCTAATCAAGAAGGAAGCAAGAGTGAGTTTTTACAAGCAAGTGTCCATACATCTAGGCGGCCCCGCCTGGGTTTTTGAAGAAGTGGCCGGCTGCTTCTCAGCCGCCACCGTTTTCCTGGAAGACCCAGGAGAGCTTGCAACAGTCGTTCTCCGGGCCTTGGGGTCCGGCTGTTGCGAGGAAGAAGCCCTTGGAGTGCCAGACTGAAAACAAAAAGAGTTAGTATATGCATAATACAACTTAAAGGGGAAGAGTTTTCAAAGCTTACCAAGGGTGCCTCCTTGCTGGGGAAGTCGGCGTACGACTGCTTCATTAGCGAAACCCGCAGCATGGCCGCCGCAGTCTTAGATGCTGTTATTTTACTCATGGCGTCGGCTGAAAGAAATAAACAGCAAAGTTAGTAAAAATCCCAAGTAAACAAGGCGTGAAAAAACAGAGTATTCGTCAGGCCGGCTACCTCTAGAGCACCGACTGCCGAGGCCACAGGCGGCCAAGAAGTACTCATCATAGAGCCACTTGAAGCTCGGGACGCAGTGTAGGGGTACTTGCTCTCGTACCCCTGAAGTAGAGTTCACCCTAGTCTCTACTTTGAAGAGTCCTTTGTCTAGGATCTCTCTTTTAGCCTTTGGGGGAACAGGCGGCATGCTTCGGCCGCCTGCAAGAAGAGGCGGATCCCTGTTCCACTTGTTAAAACGTTTGTTCAGCTCCGTGTCTGAACTCTCGATAATAAGGAAGGTGTTCCGCCAATCCTTCCATTTGTTTGCCTTACCTCTCGTCATGAGGTAACCCCTGTGGCTTGTTAGTTGATACCAGCCGGTACCTCCCGACTTAGGGGTCCGGCTGAGATAGTTCATGTGGGCGAAAGCCTCAAAACTTGGCTCCACCCCGTTCAGTTCGCACCCGGCCACATAGCCGAGTACGTTTACCCAAGAGTTGGGGGCTAACTGCCATAACCCCAGATCATACCCATCTAAAATCCGCTGAACAGCCGGATGTAATGGGAAGCGCAGACCAGCTTTGATGGCCGCCACATAGCAGCCAAAACAGCCGTCACCATAGCTGGTACCAGCCGGCCAGACGACAGTATCTTCTGGATCCGGCACAAACAGTAAATACTCCGGGCCCATTTTGTGGTTAGCAATAAAGCTCGCCACGTTGTCTCGCATGGTTGCGATCCGGCCCCGGGGCACCCTGCAGTAGTAGGGGGTGTTTTCCTCTCTGTAAGAGGCGGACGGCTCTGCCCAATTATCCCCCTTCTCCACTGCATGGGAACTTCTCGCCTCTTGTAGGCGGTTATGTTTTTCTTCTGAGTCAGAAGAACTATGGTCAGAAGAACTATGGTCAGAAGAGCTGGAATCGGACTCGTCCCCTGACGAGTCCGAAGAGGACGACGCCTCCCCTCTCCTAGAGGGGCCCGCCTCCTCTCCCTTAGAAGGAGCAGAAGGTAAATTAGACATGTCCACGGTTAGATGAGAAGGGAACACCTTGGTCCCTCTCTCAGAACTGTCAGCTTGACAGTCGCCTCGTTCCACATCTGGCGCCTGGTCAGATGTTTCGCTAAGGAGTACCCTTTGGGAGGAGCCGTCTGAGTTTGATATTCTAGCAGTCTTTTTTGTTCTGGCCATCACGTTCTGCATAGACACAGATTCAGTCGGACTCTGTATAAAGGGCAAAGATGGGTCCAGAAAAGGGCAGGCGGCACTCCTAGTCCTAGATTCAGCCGTCCCCGGTGACCGGCTGATCACTAACTTAGGGCGTGTCGTGTGCTTCCATGGTGCCATTTCAAAAAATAAAAAGAAAATTAAGAGTAAGAGAACTGAGTTACCTGAACGGATGACAGTTGATGAAGTCCTGAAAGTTCGGGTCAGTCGGCTTGTCAGAACAGGCGGTAGGCAGAAAAAGTCCGAAAATGTCAGATCAAGTTCAGGGGTCCGAATGTTCTCGCAAAAATTCTCAAATGTGAAAATGACCGAAGTCAGCACTTCCTTTTATAGGCAAAATGAGAAGGCGAAGGGTCGCTTCCGAATTCAAATTTGGGCGGGAGAGTCTCCCGGCCGTCTGCAAGGTGACACCTGTAACGGGCCGTCGCCTGTCACCGTGCGACACCTGTCACAGGCGACACGTGACCAGTCGCGTGCCACCTGTGAGGGGCAAATGATTAGGGGATTTTTATCCACCAAGCGCCGTTTGACAAGTGGACCAACCAGGTTCCGCCACGCGTCCTCCACGGACCACTTAAGACACGCCACGTGTCCACCCATGCCAAATGGGACAACCGGCCATCAAGGCCCATTTCAGTCTAGAAGCCCGATCGGCCCTAGGTTTACCTTAAACCTAGAGAGTTGCACGCTTCCCAAGGCTATAAATACTCGATTAATCCTCATTAATCAAGGGACCGAATAATTAACGGAACGGAGGAGAAACATTACGGAACACACTAATAACCGGCTGATCTCGCTAGCAAAGCAGATTACCTACATTAAATACTCTCACCTAGAGAGACCTTATTACTTTAATTTCTGTATTAATTACTCCTTAATCAGGTACTAACTTGACCGTTGGAGGCGGAGCTCTCAGGAGTCTCCGTTATTTTGCAGGTACAGGCGTCCGGTTCCAGTCTCGGAATTGTAGCTCTCCCGCAGGACATCAGAAAACCCCGAAACAATAATGATAATGATAATGATAATGATAATGATAATAATAATAATAATAGTAATAGTAATAGTAATAATAATAATAATAATAATAATAATAATAATAATAATAATAATAATAATAATAATAATAACAACAACAACAACAACAACATTAATAATAATAACATTAATAATAGTATTAATAATAATGTTGAAATCTGCTCTGCTCGGCTCTGCTATCCTAAAATCTGCTCTGCTCTGCTGACCCCTGCTCTGCCTAGAAGCTCAAAAGAACAGGGCCTAAGAGTACTCATACATTCAGGAAGATGAATTGAACATATAACTCAAGATGTTAAAATTATGGTTAAGCAAATAAGAGCACTACTATGTGTTGAGTATTTATACAAAAAGAGTTGAGAATCAAAATTAACATTTAGTTTCCTAAATTTCAAACTAGTCGTTGTACCTCAAAAAATAAAGGGTATTTTGTATAATTATTTAACAAATTTAGAGTATTTGGGGAATTTTGCAAAAAGTCAAGGGCATTTGGTAGCTCAAAATGAATGTGGAACCCACAGGCCATATACATCCCGGGATCTATGTGTATTTCAAATTTCAAATTTTGCAAAAGGTGAATTTCAAATACAAAATAGGTTTTAAATTTCACTTAAAATTTCAAAACAAGTGGAATACAAGACCCATATTATTTAACCAATTGCAAGTTGCCAACATACATCCCACGTATGTGTAGCCTTTTCGCAAAACAATTTATGAAATTATTAAACCAAACAAAGCTATATTAGCATGCAACTCGCACTTGAGCACTACATTCTCATCGAATTATAAGATATTTGACATGTATTGCTAAAAAAGAGTGCAACTGCAGATAAATTATTAGAAGGATAACTGAATCATTACATTATTAGGGGATTATACAAAAATTTATTAGTTAAATATAAATAATGTAAAATAAAAAGAAAAACTAGTGATACAAATGCTAATTGTACAAAATTGCAGTATCAGGCTATCAGCTAGTGCTCCCAGACTGTTCTCCAGAAAATGCACTGCCATACGAAGTTGATCCTGTTTGTGAAGCTGATCCTCCATGAGCTTTCTGCAGTTGGCGCAATCTGAAGGCATCTTTGGGAAGAGGTGCGCTCTGCATTGAAGCAGTTTCATCATCATCTTGTCCTGCAAAAAGAAATCAACCATATATAATGATCCCGAGCAAGTTAATACGTATAAAGCTTCACAAGTATCACAACGATCAGCTTGATGAGTGCTACACTAATACTCAGTATGGTATTCACACTATACCAACCACAGCCATTCACATAATCCAGCCAGCAAACTCCAGGTATCAAAATAACCAAAAATCAGTTCTATAGGAGCTTTTAAACCTGTGACTCGCAAGCAACTAATGAGACCATCAATATAAGGAAACCAACTAAATTTGGATACATAAGAGTATAAGACTAGGTTTCAAATTTAAAGACATCTGAGAAACCTGTATCAGCAGTTTCTTCATCAAAACTCAAAACTGTAGATACAGACCTATGTTTAGTTTCAGCAAGGTACAGTATCTAATTCAATGCATTTGAATTTTGAGTACATTGACTCAGTTTGATTGACTTGGTCTGTTTCTAGTAATCAGTTCATGATATATCATATCAACTTCTAGTTCAACTTATCAACGAAATAAGAAATAGTTGTGGTTGTTTTACGTTATCTCATAAGAGTACAGATATGCTTTGAAATGGAATGAAGAGCTTTGTACCATGGGAAACATATTGAACAAAACGAAAAACAATAAGAAAAAAATGCATTGCAGGCAAAACTAGCAGAAAAATCAATTAATGTGAAACTAAGACTCCCTCCTATGGAGCAGCAAGCATTGTAAATTTTCATTTCCGAGGTACCTATCATCCACTAAAATAATAAGATTACTTAGTTCATTGTTAAATAGACCATTCTATAGGCTTAAAAAATTCTTAATACTCACATCTATCATCCTCAATAAACACAACTTTTGTCCTTCATTAAAAGTAAGACATCTGGATTTCATATACTCTCCAATTTTGAAAGTTTTAACTCAGTTTCCCATTTGGGGTGATTCAGAAAGCTTGACTTAGTTCCCTTTTACAACCCTACCAACACTATTTACTACTTCACAGTTTCTTACTTTATCCACCTTTCCCTTACACTAACCTTGTTTAAATTCATCTTACTTTAACCACCTTTCTCTTACACCCAAACAATAGCCTACAGTAGATGAATCAAACTTCTGAGAGTATGAATTTTGATGCCTTGTCTGTTGTGTCTTATAAGGCGGAACAAATGGCAATTGGCAGAGAGTTGCATATTCGAGAAAAGTAGACTTTGATTGATTTCAATGGTAAAATGTAATACTCCTTCCATCCCACAAAAAACTTACCCTTCTCTTGGGACACTGTTAAAAGAGTGCAAGTGAATATTAAATTAGGTAGTGGATAATCCTTCCATCCCATTATTAAGTGTCTGTTTTACTAATTGGGTGCCTTAAAATAAGTGCTTTGTCTCATGTATTCCTTAAATACCCTTTAAAATTGGGGCCCATATGAACATCACACATGCTTTTTCATTATTGTCTTTACTAGAATACTGTACTCTTTATAATTATTTCCAATGTACTTCACACAAGCTTTCTATACTTCCTTCATTTACATTACAACCCATGAAATATGAGAAACGAACACTTAAAGGGAAAGTAAACCATTACTATATTAAGTGGACCAAATTCAAGAGAGGAATGGGAAGCTTATTGAGGGACAAGAATTAAGAGAATGGGAAGTTTTTTTGTGGACTTCCATTTCCTTTTAATATTTCACATTTTATGCCAAAGAATGCATCATTTGTCTAAGGTCTAAGATAAGGTTCTAGGTCTCAGAAGCAACCTTTTAATACATTTCCAGTGAAGCTCATTCACATTGATACAACCACTATCCCATTAGTTTTTATTAAAATATATTTCCTGAAAGTTCTGAGGACTTAATTATCAGCTGCCCTGTGGTAAGCAACATGTCTTGATGATACAAGGAGTGAGCAATCATGCATGTTTAAGATGCTTGTAAAAATCTTCTAAGCCATGTCCATTCTTATAAATCTTGCATTTATTAGAACCACATTGATACAACCACTATCCCATTAATTTTTATTAGAATATATTTCCTGAAAGTTCTGGGGACTTAATTAGCAGCTGCCCTGTGGTAAGCAACATGTCTTGATGATACAAGGAATGAGCAATCACGCATGTTTAAGATGCTTGTAAAAATGTTCTAAGCCATGTCCATTCTTATAAATTTTGCATTTATTAGAACCACATTGATACAACCACTATCCCATTAATTTTTATTACTAGTAGAATATATTTCCTGAAAGTTCTGGGGACTTAATTATCAGCTGCCCTGTGGTAAGCAACATGTCTTGATGATACAAGGAATGAGCAATCATGCATGTTTAAGATGCTTGTAAAAATCTTCTAAGCCATGTCCATCCATATAAATCTAGCATTTTACACAAATATAGTGAGGCATCTTAGCAAACATCCATTTCACACAGAGACATAGTTGAGCATCATAGCAATCATGCATTTTACACAGACATAGTGAAGCAACAAAATTATAAAACATACTCTCTGCATCTTTCCTCTTTCCAGGTTGTCTATCTCTTGCCATTCTCACAGATGAACCACTTGGAGCTGGACGGGCTTTGTGTGTACCAGATGGCTCGCTCATACCAGAAGCAGCTACTGCAGGTACTTGACCTGCTGAGGGCACATGCTTCGACGCCTGTCCGGTTACAGGGTTACTTTGCAAACATATTGACAGCACGAAATCTACATCTGGTGCAGGACCTGACATTTCAAAAATTAAACTTTAGTTGTGGGGTAGACTACAGATTAAGAGGCAATGAGAAAACAGCAACTAGTAATTCGAAAGGAACCACAAATTGGCAGAATGCTGAAACTGGCAAGCACAAAATGTTAGATGTAAACAGAAAGCATCAAATCCAGTAAAGAGAAATCCCCCATTCCACAAGTTTTCTTTAACCAGAACAACCAGGGTCAACAACTTGACAACTAATAACAGGTCAGGTAAGAAAGGAAACTCATAAATATAATCCTCAGATTCAGTTTCTTACTTTTGATCCACCCTCCCACGATTCCCAACCTCATTAAAATTAAAAAAAATAAATAAATAAAATAATAAATAAAAAAAAAATTGAACACATGCTATAGTTTGCTCTTCCATATTTTCCTCAACTAGTTACACACTTACACTACGGCTTTCAAATTCATGAAAATAATCTTCAAACCCAGAATTCTATATTGATGATACGATCTTGATTCCACGGAGCAATTAGGTTGTAAAAACTTTTTTATCAATTTTTTTCATATTGACCATGCCCAAGATTTTACTTTTTTCACTTTCATTTTCAAGCTCTTTACATCATTATATATATCCAGCCATAAAGATGCATATCCATTAAGCTTATTGACTATGATCATAAAAGACTTCTCATCTATATAGCCTTTCACTACAAATCCTATTACACCTTGTCATCCATTCCTAAAAAGCATTAGGATCAAATTACTTACCTAGTTTTGGAGGCTCTAATTTAACATTTTTAATGCACGCATTTCTTCCTTTCCCACACTCATCTTCCAAAGAACTAGAAGTTCAACTTATAATAACCTCAAATTCTTCCTTGTTTTTAAATCCCACATGCTTCTATGCCTCTTAACTACAACGTCAATTCCAATGGTTGTGAGTTTGTGAATAGTGGTTGATTTCTTAAATATATCACTTATCTAATAAGATTATTAAGACATCTTCCCTGATTAAAAGACGTGTTTAATTGAAAATTATCCCCATGCATTCGGCACTTTGTGGTCCAAAGTGAAAGTACAAAATAACAGACTGGGGATTCTTTGTTTTTGAAGCCGAGGATTAAGAACTGCGTAATGATTCAAAACCCTCAATTAACCAACACTTGTGCAAATGAAGCTATTGAAAAGTTGAAGACTTACATTATAACTCGTGTTAAAATTCAAGAAAGTTTTAAAGGAGTGGTTAAAACGTTGGAGTAAAAAACACATAAAGGTTTGAGAAAACATTAGTAAAGGAAATCAATACAGTTCACAAAATAGTAGTGGGATAAAATAATAAAATAAAATAAGATAATAAATATAGCAAGTATGTATATAATAACAACATGTTGACATGAAAATTTCTCCCTCAACACCGCCCTATCCAACACCATATTTTCCTCAATACCTAAAGCACTCATGTCACTCCCAATCACCCTCTTTCAAGTTTTATTAGGTCTTTCCCCACCGCTCGCGATCGTAACACTTTGCAATTCTTCAAGCCTCCTTAGTCCTTACCGCACAACACTTGGTCTGCTTCTTACATGGCTAGACTATCTTAAACCATCTTAAGCGATTATCCCTCATCTTGTACTCAATCGATGTAACCCCCTACTTTCTTCCTAATTATCTCATTCCCCAACCGATTTTAAGGCAAATGAAAAGAATCTCAAAACAAGTTTCAACTTCAAAGGATCGTTTAGTAAGTGAAAGAGTGAGATACTTGGCTAAAATTCTACTTTACATTACCCTTTAAGCATAACACTCAAAATAAAGAAGTGAAAATTTTAATAATTATAAGATAAGAGCTCTAATATATACTTGAAGAAAGAATAAGAATTTGTATTTCTTCCCAAAATGGATTTTACAAAAAAGTCCAAAGGAAAAAGAAAAAAAAAATTGAACACTATAGATGTTGCTGAAATTGTATTCATGACTTACTATGGCCGAATAATACATTTGTAGAAAAATTTGAGGAAAATTATACATTCTCGTGACTTCCTTGTGTTCACAACTTCACATGTTTTGATTCTGAAAACCCAGTTAAAATGTTGCTTCTCACTAGAATTTTGGCTGATAATATATGGGTGGATGGGCACTCCACCACATGTTTTTAAAGCAGTAATTTTCTCTAAATGGCTAGTTATCAAACTCTGCTTTTGGTTAACAGTAATGGCTGATTTGTAAATGCTGATCAGTCAGAAACAATTCAGTACAAAAATGAGTAAGGATGTTAGACAAAAATTACTAGTGCCATTTCTTGATACAAGCAACACATAAAAAGGCTCAAGGCGATGGGGATTTACCTATGCCTTAGGCTACCACATTGAAGTGAGACAAATTTAATATAAGGTGAGAAAATTTCGAAAAAAAAGCCGAGTGCACCTCACCAAAATCACCTCACCTGGTCCAGTAAATGTAAATAGACCATGTCACTTTGTGCCTAAGGCACACCTATACACCAATACTTAGCCAAAAATAAACTACAAAACAAAATTTACAAAATCCCTCTTTTTTCAAGCATAGGGTTCTAGTACATTTTAAAAATAAATTACAAAACAAAATTTATAAATTCTTCTTTCGTCAAGCATAGGGTTCTAGTACATTTTAGCAATATCTTTTTTAATAACAGGTATTAAAAAAATTTAAAGGAAAAAATTTACTATTAAGATCAAATCATCATTAAAAAAAGGTTAAAAAGAACATAGAAAAAAAATCTTTTAACATTAATCTCATTGATCTCGTAAGTGTGATACCAAATCCCATATTGCACCGCATAAAGTGTAAAAAATTAGAGGATAAAACTTTTATGTACCTATCACTAGCAAAACAATTAAAAAATTGAAGCACTTGAATTAAGTTCAATTATCACCTTCTATGGCAGGAAGATTTGCTATAAATGCTACAAGTGCAGGAGGAGCTGCTTTTAGAATCCCATCAAATGTTGACATGGTAGTAGAGACAGTGGGAAGACCCCCTATTATTTCACTTGGAGGAGTTGTAGACCCTGCAGTTAATGATCAAGTTTTCAACATCCAGAAATGGTACGAGTAAAAACACAAATTAAGTGTTCGGGTAAACATGAAGTTATCATTAATTTTGCAAAAGTTGAAACTATGTTAACTCCTAAAGTGTGACGCAGTGAAAAATTCATAACTTGAATACTTTGATCATCATCTGTAATAAACTTAATTTCTTTGAGAAGCTTGATTCTTATAAATTTGTGCCTAATGCTAAAAGTGAATATTCTAGTATCAAATTAAAGGAGACTCCCGTAAAATTTCATCCCCTAAAATATCTAAATATCCGAATACAAAAGAACCTCATTTGATGCTTGTCATTAAAATTTAATTTTATTAGGGTCATTTATGTGGACAATTTTAAAATCCCTGATAGATGTAATTATGTAGTATAAAATTATTGCACAGCAGGCTAAATTTCAAATGACATAGTATGAACTGATGATCCAGAATTCACAGACTCACAATTCATATAAGCTATGTTACTTGGACTCTTTATTTTTCCTCACATACCCGTGTTGGATCCTCGACATTCGAACATGGGTATGACACTTGGACACTTCACTTTTAGTTCAAAACCATGGAGTTTTTTACAAAATAGCCGAGTCAGACGCTTGGACACACACCCATATCAGACATGGGTAACCAAGTCCAAGTAACAATAGCATATAAGAGTATATCATACTCTAATTCAGAGGCATATATAAATATATATACAGGATTCTGTTTCATTGCATTAGCCACTTATTCCAGCTTTCTAATCTCACATATTTTCACATCTAGTTTAATATTTGCAGTAGACACATGTAGGGACTAGGGAATATGAATAGCTACATAAATTTTACAATAAGTCTATAAAACCTCTTTACTTTTATGATATAAGTAAATCACACAACATATTGAGCAAGGCATTCCCAGGGGGGCTGCACCTTCTAAGCCATTTGTATTTCTTGAGAGTAGCTAACCCTCAGCATATGCTCAAAATTGAGATTTTCATGGATTAGGCGCTTTTATGGACATAGTAAGCAAATCCAACATAAAGGTTCTACTCTAACTTTGAACTTTGGTTGTACAAATCCAACATATAGCATATATATTGTTTGCAACAAGTTGCAAGGCATGTCAAGTTGTCACAGTTGTAGGTTCTGATTACAGAGCATAAAATGTACTGGCAAGATTACACATAGATTCAACATCATGACATTTTGTGCAAAACAGTTGCACACAAAATATAATCGTTGCAAAGTTTGGTTCCAAACCTTGTTTCTGCCCAGGCTCATATATCATCATCTGGGTAATATCAGGATAAATCACTTTGGACGATTGGTCCAACATAGGAGTAACTCCTGAAGTACTCTTCTCTTCACCTTAAGTAGCACAAGTAACCCCATCAACATTTAATAAAATGTGGAAAATCTATCACAATCAACACAGTGTTTAGAAATTCAGTACCTGTAGTAGTACCTCCATTTGGCACGTTAGATTTTTCCGCTTTTCTGTTCATGTTCATGGTGAGCCACTGGATGTTTAAACAAAATGATGCGTTTAGTATTCTTGAAACATTTAGTAATCAAAACATACTAAATTTCTTATAGCTCAAGAATTTGTTGTGCTCTAGTATTTGTTACACATATTTAGTGATACCAGATGTCTGTAATGCCATAAAACCCTATCCAGTATGCAAGGAAAAAGAAGGGAATAAAATATTTATGGTTGACATCACAGCAGTAGGGTTACATTATTTGTGGACAGTGGTACAACCGTATACGATGCATGCATTATAAGAAATTGACTGGGCATAGAGCCTACAAATCATTTTTCCATTCTTTCGAGCTATATCTGTCATTTTACACGCGTACTCCTGATTGTGATACAACCACATTGCATGATCTAGATCATGGACATTAATCCTATAAATCCTTTTTAAATTTTTAAACATACTCACCAAAAAAACTCAAAAGACCTCCTAACTTTGTTACAATCGGTTACTATACTCTTTGGAATTAAACAGAAGCAACAAGAAAAAATTTCATACATTAGTTGATAGAACCTCAAAACAATTATAGATTGACACCTGTCCTATTTCTATTAATATATTATTATCCACCATACAACTAGTTCTGAACCAGGGTTCTTCAGAAATTGGGTTCTCTAACAATTCTTGATTATTAGGAAACAGTGTGCCGCACAAGTAACCAGGAAAATAACAAACACATTCCACACAATTTTCTCTCTACAACATCAAATTATCAATAATCATTTTAACAAAATGACATCAACATTTAAACAAATAAAAGATTACATTAGGCACTAGTACAGGATATGGGAACAAAAAGTAAAGGTACATCTGATTTTAGTTCCTCTATCATCACAAATGCAGGAATTTGATAAGAAAAATGTAAAGGTAACTTGCAAATCAGATAATCTGATTTCGGTTGCTCTATCATCACAAATTTTGTCTCTTTTTCTATTTTTATGTTTTGGAAAGACAGAAAGACAAGAATTAAAACACACCGCTTGCCGTGCTAAATTATCCAAATCTTTAGATGAACATGGCCAAAGATCCATAAAACTGTATCGTGAAATTACTTCCTGTAGTGAACCCTCCAAATGTAAAGGTAACTTGCAAATCAGATAATCTGATTTCGGTTGCTCTATCATCACAAATTTTGTCTCTTTTTCTATTTTTATGTTTTGGAAAGAAAGAAAGACGAGAATTAAAACACACCGCTTGCCGTGCTAAATTATCCAAATCTTTAGATGAACATGGCCAAAGATCCATAAAACTGTATCGTGAAATTACTTCCTGTAGTGAACCCTCCTGTGCTACACCTCCATCATCACTGGTCCTCCAAAGAGCCTCTTTCCTTCTTTGCTCAACCTAACAACAAACATCAGACACTATCAGAAACTCCTATACGAACCTTTACCATGTATAAAAATACGGACATCAAATCACACAATGACCAACTACATACTTATTTCAGTGCCACTCAGGTTAATATAAAATTTGGATACAAGGCTAAAAATATTCAATTCACTATTAGTCATACAAGTTTTAGTACTGTTTCTCTGCAATTTGCATACAGTAAAAATAACGTAAGACCCATTCTTCATCTTCAGGTTTGACAGAACAATTACAGACATGTATTTTCAATATTTGTTGGATAAGTTACAAAAAAAAAAAAAAAAAAAAAAAAAAAAAAAAAAAAAAAAAACTAGGTCCCTGAAGGCCAAACTCCATGCTCTGTTGAAAAGAGAAATTCCAATTATCAGTCACTGTTCTCATTATATGTGGTACAAATAAATCAGAGGAAAAAATCCTAAGAGACTTATTAAGCAGCAGTAAGCACATCAAAAGGCCACTGAAAATGAAGAGCTATATGAAATTAAGAATCAAATAACAATCTTTACTACCTTAAGCATACTAGCCAGGTCTCCATATGTTTGCTCAAATTGTGCAAACCGCTTCCAAACCTGTGGATTATAATTGCTAGAATAAAACACTCTTTTTACTAAGTAACCAAAGATTAAAATATAAAAGATAATATGCAGTGAGAGGATCAATTAAGAAACTGGACATTAACTTATTGCATTTAAATTTTAAGGTAAAAAGGACCAGACCCAAATCCTTAACATTTTAACAAGTCTTTTATGTATCCAATTTATACAAGATCTCCCACAGTACCTTCCACTAATGAATATTCTGAATATTGACCTCAACCTCAAGGCTATACTTCCTCCATTGTATACTAGTCGTTACCTTTCCTAATTTTAGATGTATTACTATAATTGCTAGTTGACGAGGACCAAGAGGTTTCTTCCCTGGTTTATTCTTGCCATCGTCAAAATTTGGAATTGCTATTTGAGGTTTACTTCCTTATGTCACTCATAGAGTCATAGGAAGTGATTAGGTAATAACTAGTCCTTTTTTTTTTATTTTAAGTGATTTTATCCTCTACTTATACAATTTTAGTCCCGTTTACATTTTAGTGGTTTTTATTCATTTTTATTCCTTATTTAGTAATTCATTTACAGTTTCTTGATTTTTATACTTTGTTGATTTAGTTTAGTTCTCTTAATTTATTTCGACTTTTATTTAATCACTTTCCCTTGTCACAACTACAACAACACTCTCCCTTGTCTCACCACGGCCACCTTCCAAACAACAACTCCATGCAGCAGCACCCCCTCACAAACACAACATCAGCCTGCAGCCTCACGCACTAAGAACAATGCCATTCTCAGGCCTCAGCACAACGCAGCATCAAACACCAACTTTCGTCCCTGCACAATCAACACCCCTAAGATCATTACAACCCCACCAATTACATTGGTCCCATGCAAACCAAGAAAACAGAGCAATTCTCGAGTTCGAACGAGCCACAATCAAGAGGCGTTCGGCGAACCTAAAGGTGTTTGGTTCGTTCAAACCTTTTAAGACAAGCCATATACGGAATTAAAGAATGTTTGACAGATGTGATCTGATTGGTGGGTCTCTTTGATTTCGGACCGCATTGATGATGATAGACGAAGTAACAGCCAAGATTGATTAACGATGATGGGCAGCAAAGAAAATCTCATGGAATAGCCAACAAAAAAGGGAGGGGGATTTCTAACTTTTGGGGGTTTTATTTTTATTTTTATTTTTCCTTTCTCTTCAGTTTTCTTTTTGTTTTTATTACTCCTCTATTTTTTAAAGTGCCTCACTTACACTATTCAAATACACCAATGTTTGTTCTTTATACATAAAATCTAACATAGTTATAGAGGTAATTGCTACCTAGCTTACCTAAAATGTTTGTGATTCATTGTAGTTTAACAACATCCCCAAATTTTGTTTGGTAGCTAGTAGTTGGTTTATTGATATTTTCAACTCCTATTTAGTTGACTCAAATAAATTTTATTAGTCCTTGAGGACTGAGGATAATGACCATTGCCACATTACTTGTTTAATGATCCAAACAATGCGAAATTTCCTTTGTCATAACCACCAACACCCCTATTACTTTGAGAAGAAAGAAGAGTAAAATATAGTAAAAAAAAACCGTTAATGTTAGAGTAGCTATATATACTTACAAGTAAAAGGTGGAAGATGGTATATTAAGTGGGAAAACATGAATTGAATTTCACAATGCTTATTACAGAGAAGTATATCCCCTTATTAGGACAACTATAAATCTGATATTGGGATTCTTTAGCGACTATGGGTGACCATTATATTGAAATAGTTGGGACAGCAACGGTCTCACTTGAAGCATAGGAAGGTTAAGAAAAGATCATAACTACTAAATAGCCACAATCCACTCCCCCCCCCCCCAACACAAGGACATTCTGTAAGCTTTATCAAGAAACTAAATTAGATGTGATTGCTTTCAGAGCAATCTGGAGAATGAGTTTGCACCTCAACAGATTCTTCAGGTGGAAGTGAGTTGAGTGCACGTTCAAACAAAGCTCGGATGTTTCTATCATCATTCAAGCGTGACAAAAAATCTGCATATCTGCAATATATAATAAATATGGAAAAAAAAAATAATAATAAAATAAAATAAAACAGAAAGATGTGTTGGTGATAGTGTTATATATATATACACACACTCACACACACACACATATATATGTTATCATGAGTCACATTGAAAACAAAGAAAAAGGATTGTATGTTGAATAAATTTTTTGATGGTCTTTTCACAATAACTTGTTCATTGACACTTGAGCTTTTATTTATTACTAGGGTGGCTTATGCGCGCGATGCGCGAGTCATAGGTAGCAATATTCGGGAAGCTCTTTCGGTTTGGCCTTACATCACAACTTTAGTTATTAGTAGCAAGAGAGAAAATAGGTAAACAAGTATTTTTCAGGGGTATAAATGTCCGCACACTATTCATAAGAGTTTTAAAAAGTAGTTAATTAACATCAATGGGGGCAATTAAGTAAATAAACATTTTAGACGGTATAATTGTCCAAGCACTATTAATAAGAGTTATCTCATGCTTTTTAAAAAGTAGGGATGTATATTGAAGATAACACAATCTCATTTAGTCATATTTTCGAAAACTGTTAAACCACAATGAACATCACAGAATGCCCAAAAAAGTGTGCTTCCATAAATGTGTCAGACCTTTGTTGGCCAAACATAAAAATTTAACCATTGATTTATAGAGAAAAATACAATAACGTTACTGATCAATCATTATCTAAAAGTATTTTTCACGTCCTTTGATAATTCAATAATAAGGAGATTTGGGAGAAAATGTAATTAGGAAAATTGCAAATATTTGCAATGGCAGAAATTTAGCATGGAACCAGTTAACATGTTTTAACAAGGCAAATCACACCTGAACTTAATATATAGTTTGAGCATCCTATAAAATGGTAGTCAATGCCTTGGACAGCATGAAAAACCTTGTTTTCTAGGAGATAAAGACTTGAAATGCTCAAATAACAATTTACACAAATGGGTATTCAAGGCATTTTGTTATATATCCACCAAAATCTAGTTCAAAATGTGTCTGGTATGGAAAGTAATGTATTTGTTACTAACAATTCATGGAAATAGTGGTCAAGGATATTTTTTCCTCATCAACCATAAAAAGTCAACTGGAGTTATTTACATGGAAAACAGAGAATATATATAAATACTCACTCAAGGATGTATCCAGGCTCGTGCATGAAACGTTTTAATCCTGCTTCAAATATATTATGAGCAACCTGTATGAAGAGACAACACAAAAAATCAAACAGCAGAAAAATAACAGCAACAACTATTGAACAAGAATAAGAAAGACATGGCCTAATAATAGCAATAATGAACAGTACAGTGAGTATACAACAAAAACTGGAATTCATTTTTCTGGATCTCCCGGCCATTTGAATGCAGATAGCAGGTATTGGTTTCAATACAACAAAAACCAGGTAATATTGGATAATTTATGAATGAGAGCTTATTTCTAATAAGAACATTAAGACAACATAGTGGGCTAATTTTGTGGGTCAAAGAGAGTATGTTAAGTTTTTCTTTTTTTTTTTTTTTTTGGGGGGGGGGGGGTATTTAAGTAAGTAATTTACTTCTTTATATTAGAAATTTACACCGGCATCATATAAGTTCAAGCCCCCGTGTTGGGGCAAAATAGTAGGTTTACATATGTTACACCCAATAGCAAGGGTATGTAATTCATAAAACCGCATTTCTTGTTCTATCGTAGTAATCATACAAATGATCTTAATTAATATTTGATAAGAAATTGGGGAATAGATTATAGAGCATTGAACTACCTTCGGATCCTTGTCAAGACAAAAAGACATCATTGCATATGCAACATATACATGATAAGTGCACTTAGGTGACTTGCGGGCATCCAGAAAATACTTGCGGGCAGCTTCAACTCCTTCACTTCTTCTAAGAAATCTAATAAACTGGAGCATCAAACATCACAAAGCAAAAGTTAGAGACTGAAATGACGAAATTACATGTGTATTCTACCAAAGGAAAGCGCTTATCAACATGGTATAGATTCAGTATTGGAGATGTGATGCTGTAAAACGGAGTAAACATCATCAAATACAGGTCACCCGAAGACAAAGACCAAAATCCATGATTATTAATCTCTTTCCTCAATTCCTTTAAAAGTTCAATAAAAAAACTTGTTATAATTCTAGTGATCAAATACCAGAAACCATCTTCAGAGAATCCTGATCACTGGTAGTCATCAACTTTGAATAAACAAGAATAGCCAACAGAACTTTGGCAAATCAACTATGTAAACTGCAGAATCACAAGAGTTCACACAGATAAGGTCTCCAGGGAAGAAATATCGCTGCACATGCATGTGACAACTCTTTCAACAAGAGCCAGCTGAGAACATTATTGCATGAATTTTTTATTTATTCTTGCCAAAAAGCACACCAGGTCAGACCAAAACTTCTTATTTCCGTTTAATTTCTAAGGAAAATTTTATTTTATGTGTCACTAATATATATATATATATGTCATTTTGAAAATTCACATTAAAACCTAACAAGATCCTGCTAGATTTTTTTTCCTTATACAACAACAACAAAGCCTAGTCCCAAAATGATTCAGCTAACATGAATCGTCATAAGGAATCGTACGATATAAAGAAAAGGGACATAACAAGACAGCCAGTTAGAAGAGTTTGAAAAAAGGTGAGTAATAAAATGAGAAAAAGAAAGAGCATCCAAAAGGGAGTTTTAAAAGAGAACCAACTAACCAAGAATAAAATTCAAGAAAGTTTTGGAGGGGTTCAAACGTTGGAGTAAAAAAATCATACAGGTTTGAGAAAACTATAGCAAAGGAAATCAATACAGTTCATAAAACACAAAGATAAAATTATTAAAAGTTTAAAAATATAATCAAAGTTTAAATGTCAGATCAGACTAGACAAAAAAGAGTCAAACCAGACAAAAAGCTTAAGGCTATGTTTGGATAACAAAAAATGGAAGAAAGGAAGGGAAGGGAAAGGGAGGGAGACAGGGTTTCCTTGTTTGGATAATATGTTGGGGGAGGGAAGGGGAGGGGGAGGGAGGGATCCATTTTCCCTCCTCCTTTAATAAAGACCATCCCTTCAAAATTGGAGAGATTTGGAGGGAAAATGGAGCTCATCATTTCCTCCACTTTCCCTTCCTTCCCCTTCCTCCTATTTCCCTCCCTTCCATTTCCCTTCTAATTTGTTATCTAAACATAGCATAAGTCTTATATTATTGTGACATCATCAGCAGTTTCCTCATTTGCATGAACAGGCAGGAGAAACTATTTCATGGTTACAAATATCAATCTCAGAAAGATGTCATACTCTTGAAGGTTATAAAGCAAAGACTGATAAGAGGCTCAACAACAAATGTCAGAAAAGGACAGGTAACATGAGATGTTCAATTATGTCCATCTCAATTACAGTATGGCAATTCATCGGTTGAGCTTGTTAAGTGCAATAGAATGATAAGCTGATACAATATGTATTCATATATGCGGTGTAGTATGCACAAAACAAATTGAAACCAATAAATTGGGTTAAGACTTGAGCTTAACTGCTTAAATCCATAAAGTCAATATGGCGAGTATCCTTAATCTTAAAGCCTGATAATCAGCTTGCATAATCTCAAACAACTTTCTTAAAAGGGAGATTATGACAAGACCTTTATATTCATATTATAAATAGCTAATTGAATGCTCTTTGCTCAGGAAAAACTGCTCTAAGACAACTTTGATTATTAGAAAAGTCCTTATAAATTTCTACCACACATTACTTGTATATGTGAAAGGGCTGTTGCATTCACACCATCGCCCAGCAGGCTCTCATAAATCTTCTTTGCAGGCTGCATCGAGTAAGAAAAGTTATTATTAGATAAACGATTCATATAAATGATCAAATAGATAAAGCAAGAGAAGTTCACCTGGACCGCTCCACGGGATTCTTCCAGCTCAGCATAAGCATACTTCAGCATCTCAGAACCTGCTTGAGGAAGAAAATAAGAAGCTTCAGAAAGCCCACAAGGAAAGGCAGAGACACTTTCATTTCATGAAGAAAGCATAGACTGCCTATGAATTAAAACATGACAAGAAGCTATGAAAAGTCAAAAGCAAGAAAATCACCTGGAAGAGCCTTCAGAGCTCTCTGATAAACTTTGATAGCAGAATCTACAGAACCACTTTTAGCATGCCATGAAGCATAGTCATACCATATATCAGGATAATGATATAAATACATCAGACACTGGAATCATTCAAAAAGCAAGGGAAAGTTAAAAAGTGACAATAGGACAGTAAGAGCACAAATTTCAAACAAAAACCATGAGAAACAAAATTAGAAGCAGCAGAAAGGAACCACTAGCTTAGCAGATGTATGATCATTTAGATGAACACAGAGTTGCAAGGTTTTCAATATTAGCTGCCTCATAGTAACGTTATAAAGTTAGTCAAGAAATTACTTCTGGCTCAAAAGCAAAGGTAATACTGCAGATAGTACAGGCACAATTTTGAGGTACATGCAAATGATGTCTGCCACTTAGCACTCTTCAAATTCAGTAAGGGAAACAATCATCCAAGTTAGCTTGAACTTTATTTGGGTAAGCAAGCCTCAAAATCAGGTAACTATACACTTTTGTTTTTCTTTTCCTTTTTGCTTCAAGCCTTATTTTCTCTTCAGAGCGCATGAAGTTGGTGTTTTTTTTTTTTTTTTTTTTTTTGAAAGATAAAAAGCAATTCAATTAAATTAAGTCCAGCACATGAAGTAATTTAATTTAAGAAAAGAGACAATCATCACTTAAGTATGCTAAATTCTACAGAATAGCTAATGATACTAAAGCAACTTGCATGTTGAAACTAGCCCACCACTTTATATATGTAAATAAATGAAAAAGAGAAGGAAAAAAAAAAAAATCGGAAACTAAGTTCACAGACTCTTCAATTCACCTCAAGTATCCGTATCGGATCTTTGACACTCGGACATGGGTGGATGCTTAGACACTTCATTTTAGTTCAAAATCATGAAAACTTTTAACAAAATAGCCGAGTCGGACACTTGGACATGTAACCATGTCAGACATGGGTACCCGAGTCCAAGTAGCATAGATTGGAAACGCATTGAAAGGGGAAATAGATCACTAAAAGAAGAACATAACAACAGCATATCCAGTATACTTCTGCATAAATGCATACATCTATTACTCTACCTGTTCATAGGCAAAGACAAATCTTTTATTAGATGATACACTGTCAATCCTTTGAGGATTCCCCCTGCAAAGAAAACATTTTCAATAAGCACATAACTATAGCAGAATAAACAAAAGGATAGATGCGGAGGAAAGCATTGTGTTGGTTTGAAGCACGGAACCAACTTTTAAGCAGATATCATAAAGCAACTACAAGAATGAAACAGTACATACATCTAGTGTTATGTACGGATCTATAAAAAAAAATACTTGAATTACTTTAGTCTGATAAGGTTGTTACCATAGAAAAAAATCGCGCTCGCGGTCGCGTTCGCGGAAACGGACGCGTTGTTGCGGAACGGTCAATTAGAACAGATCGCGGATTTCGCAGCGTGATTTTTTCCAAAACTTCACATAAGTCTTTTTTTGAGCTTTTAAATACATTTTTATTTATTTAAACAATATTATTGCCAAAACTACTTTATATACAGCCCAATATATGAGATATGGCATTTATAAATTTATTTTACCATTATTTGAGCTTTATTTTTTGTTACACTCAAATAAAATAAAAGCTACAGTCAGCACAGGTAGTGTATACTTTGTAATACTCCAAAGTCCAAATAGAAAGAAAAGTCTAACCCTTCAAACCACAAATAAAACATTAAAATAAAAAATAAAAGAAAAAGAAAGAAAGAAAGAATTGAGAAAAGGCCACGTGATAAGAAAAGCTAAAAGGTAAAAAAGAGAAAACAAGCAAGGAAGCCAGCCGCATGCCCGCATCAGACAGGAGAGAGAAAATAGGACCTGCAAATTAGTTATCGCAGGGAAAGAATTTTGGCCGGAGTACAAACTGCTTTCAGCTCGCCTAATTCCCACGACTAAAAGCCCCAATACCTTTCTTCCTTTTATGGCTAGTCTATTTGTTAATCAATAGATTTAGGGTTTTATTTTCGAACCATAGATCTGGAAATTAGGCTGAATATGGATCGAGTTTCTACATTTAACGGCCGCTACAACTATAGAACGGTTATATAACGCCGTTCTACCGTTACGTAACAGCCGTCGCGCGAGTTGGGTGTGATTTTCAATGCGCCGTTATATAACGGCTTTTCGCGGAACGGTAAGTCCCAAACCCGTTACAAAGCGGCCGCAATAAAACGGAACGGCCGCTTTTTAATTTCATGGTTGTTACACAGCCATGAGGTTATGCGTTCAAACTCTGACCTAAACTTTTCACTTCCAATGTTATTGGGAAGCATAAACAGAAACGTAACTACGGTACTATTTTTTATCCACAGGGAGAAGGGTGAATTTGCTGGATCTTTGAAAAAGGAGAACCCACTGAAATAAAGCAACCAATAATATGTAATGCCATCAGATCAAAGTCCATGGCAAAGCAGGTCTAGGGCATAACCACAATTCTTCTGACTTA
This sequence comes from Chenopodium quinoa, assembly GCF_001683475.1. Classification (NCBI taxonomy): domain Eukaryota; kingdom Viridiplantae; phylum Streptophyta; class Magnoliopsida; order Caryophyllales; family Amaranthaceae; genus Chenopodium; species Chenopodium quinoa. The sequence goes on along the minus strand of NW_018744616.1, from coordinate 3,011,845 downwards.
CAAAAATGGAAATAGCCATATGAAGAATGCATAGTCATTTCAAGTAAGGCTGATAATAAGTTCCAAAGAAAAGAAGGTAAACGGTACCCCCTAAAATTTCTTATAGGTGAACACATCACAATCTTTTGTATTAAAATTGGGAAAAGGGGAATGATACACAATACTACATCGTATAAAGTACAAGTAAATAAACAAAATGTGAAAGGCTTACGGTACCAATACTTACTTTTCAAATGCTAAAAGTTTTTTCCATGTCATCCATTGTTGTTCTTCCTGTAAACATTCAAAGATAAATCAACCATGAGATATGAAGGCGTAAAGTGGGAAGGAAAGAGTTTTAACTACAAACGATGTATGACAATCCAGCAAGTGACTGGCTTAACATGCATTAGACATGAAGGCATGGCAAGAGGATGAGTTCTAACTAAAACAATGATTTATGACACTCTAACAAGTGAATGAATCAACATGATTAAGCACAATATCTTTGCATGGCCATAGCATATGCAAACAAAAGGCCCAAAATAGGCGTAAAGTGTGAAGGAATCAGTTCAATCAACAAATAATGTATAAAACTCTAACAAGTGACTGGCTTAACATGCATCAAACATGAAGGCATGTGAAGAGGATGAGTTCTAACTACAAATGATGTATGACACTCTAACAAGTGACTAAATCAACATGATTAACCACACTATCCTTGCATGGTCATAGCATATGCCAACAAAAGGGCCAAAATTTTGAAACAAACAAGATACAATCTTTAACCAAAACTAATACATATAAATTGCCTTGCAAGAACCAGTTGGTGGGACGGCCAGCATGTTCCAATCAATTTCATCAACATATTTCTTCCGCTCTCTATAGACAGCTCTTGCACTATTAAATTTTGGTTGAAACTCCGATATAAGTCCTTTAGCCTGCATAACAATTACCACATTTCTAATCATGATACATTACGGCTTCTCAAGTATTAAATATCAAAGTTTATGCTACCAAGGACCATTTTCTCCATAAAAGAAATTGATAGAATAATTAAAATTAAGTAGCCATCGCATACGCAGATAATTATAAAGCATCATGCATCAGCATTTTTCATTTCAAGACCAGCATTAGTGAGAATATGGAGCCCAGCTCATCCAGCAAGCCTATATGGCAACTGATCCAGCATACAAAGTATAAGCTAACCATGGTATACTATACATCTAGTCCTGACTAAAGAACTTTATAAACAAAAGCTCAAGTACTGCCATATACTCGAAATATGGAAGATGCTAAAGGGACTTAATTTGACTAGATACAATGATACATGCACCATTGCTATACAGAAGCCCAATATTAAATTGAAAATGATTGCCGATCATTGGTCCACTAGAATTACCTCATTCACAATATACCTATAAAAACCTCTAATTTTTCAAATAAGAATCATATAGTAAGAGCCAAGTCACTTTTCTCCTGTAAAAAAATTTGGTTACACATTTCAATACAGTTAAAAAATGTTAAGACACCTCACAAAATTGCGTTTATCTATCCATTCTCTTTCTAAATATTCACGCTGACTATAAAGTTTCTTTCTTGATCCAGGTTCCTCTCTAAGTTAAGTATTAATAGTCAGAGAGGGGATATTTCCTCAAAATCCTTTTAAGGGTAGCTCAAATTTGCTACTTGGTACAAATTTGGGCAATTGTGTAGCAAGCAAAAGAAAGTTCATATCTCATTCATCTATCCTATGTGCCCCCTTGTAGCATATTTCTTAAGAGACCTTCTTTCTCCACTAGCCTAAGAAAGGGAACTTATATGTTGGACAAGCTCATATCAAAACACAACTAGGAACAGGTAATGGAAGGTTTATGCTACAGCTTCAACTCTTAAGAAAGGCAGAAATTAATTCTTTAGAGATATTCATATTTAGGTAGCAAAAGAGATTGATACAAATAGACCAACATGGTCCAATCCAAAAAAGGTGAAATAAGAAAACGAGACAAAAATATAGGTCAAGTGGTCATTTCCATGGCTAAACCAAATGTAATAAGCCTGCATATAGCCTAGAGTCAACTCCACTTCCCTCAAGAAAATATCACTGATAATCAAAGGCAACAAGGAAGATATACATAGGACATGATATTTTATCATATCAAACAAAGCTCAGTAGTACAACTATCAATCATTCAATCCTCCTACTATACATAATGAAAAGGTTTAGAGGATTGCCCTAGAACAATTAGCCTCAGTTCTACTAAATAAGAAGCCCCTTAAGATGTAATGAACAAACCTAGGGGAGGGGCATCATGGAACTCTGATATTATTCTATTAGTAGTCATCAGATTTGATATGAAATTATGAACAGGGAGAGTAGGCATAGAGAAAAGGCATCCAGAATATTTGAGTTGTTATTTGCTAGATTTGCAAGAGGGTCAAGTCTTTTGAATACTTGTAATTATTATTTATCTTTTTGTATTTCAGGTTTGCTAATTAAAATCACCATTCTCATCTCTTAGAACCATGTGCAATATGCAGTTCATTACAGCAAGCTAAGGCACTAAAGCTTTGTTCTCTTTGCGTGAAATAAGCTGTTCTTGTCTGAATTTTCTAAAATTCTGGTGTGGTTTGAATTTTTCTGATGTGGGGTGGTCTGGTCTGAATTGACATGCAAAGATAGGATCTTGTTAGGTTCACTCAACATATATTTTTTAAATATCTAATATTTTTTATTTTTAAATACGAATATAAGATAGATGGCAATAAGGATAAATAAATAAGATCTAATCTGGTCCGAAATTTTCTGATCTTAAAAAGAATAAGCAATATGTAATAAGAATAAGGTGAAAAGAACAAAGCCTAAGAATACTTAATTTAGAGTTTCCTAGGAAATGGATCCCTAAGAATACTTATTTTAGAGTTTCCTATGAAATGGATCCCTAGCACTATGGGTAAAGAGGTAAGCTCGATTTTATAACACCCTCTGCATTACATCCACTTATAGTTCACTTAGTCAGAATAAAAAGCTACCCGAAGTAAACTCTATGACCTCAACTGTCACTAGAAAGTGAAACTCATTAGGACAAGCATCAAGCCCTACTTTCAAAATTGCACCTTGATATCTTGACAGCAGTTAGATGCAATTGCATTGAACCCATGCACAAGTGTGGCAGAACAAAGTCTGAGTGGTGATCTCCACATAATGTTTTCAGACTCACTTGAGCTTGAGTGAAAGGATAAGTAATAGACAAGTTGTCAATAAGACATGAAGACTAATTCTAGATGTTAACATGTTAGGTGATTATTTTATGCATTTTGGCCCATTGGGTATTTAACAAATTCGATAAAGAAAAAAACAAAAGAAATGAAAGTCCTTAAACTACATACATGAATATGTACATAATAACACCAAAGTAAGCTATATCATGCGCAGCAGGATTGATAACACACATAAATGTGTTAGACTCAGAATTACTATTAAGCAGCGGGTGTACAGGCTTTGACAAGGGAATCAAAACTTAGTAATTTGGCAAGAATGAGGAGAATGAAATTTTACCAAGAGAAACCATGCAGTAAGGATCCACACTAGTGGGTTGGTTGTCTATAAGCTACACAAAATTTAATTCAGTTACATATGCACTTGAATATGTTTAAATACTTGATGGGAACATTAAAAGCTCACAGGGAATAATAGGGAAATAGAAATAGATATTATTTGCTCCTAAGTAGGATTTGGGGGATTCTATATATTTTAATCAGTAAAAATCAGATAAGTACAGTAAAAATAATATTGGTTCATTTAAATATTGTGAAAAGAACCAGGCTCTCACATTGCATAACTCCAAAACTACAATAACAATTATCTAGAATCATGTTAAATGAGATGAGCTATATTGATAAATTTAATATGATAACTAGTCATCCCCATCATGCACAAAGAGTTCATGAGTCATAACTTCTTTAGTTATCTCCCAGTAAAGGAATTGGAAGCTAAAGAAATGGGCCTTTAAGTGCCTCAAGTGCCTTTGGGTGCCTCAACAACACCTCACAAATATTGATTTACATAACAGCATATGCTTCATGCTTAGAACAAGACGGCGCACAATGGAAAACATTATAAATATAATACAGAGTAACACTAAGGGAACTAAAATAAAGAGTAATGTAGTACATGTCCAAACACGGTACATTACAATACTTAAGATGGTACATTGAAAACAATGCTGAATAGAATAAGAACACACTTCTGCGCTTGCTTACATCTATATACTAAAAGAAGTAAAAAATTTCTTGAAAAACCACATAATAAAAGATCAAAATTACCAGTACGCGGCTGACAGAATTTTCAAAATTCTCATATTCCTTCCATAGTTGTTCAACATTGTGCGTTGGAGTGATAATAGCTTTTTGATATGCTTTGCGAACAGCAGTCATACGATGAGTCTCATCCTGTGCTGAACGAGCCTGCCAAAACACTGTTAGAATGCACATATATCATTGTAGAAGGTAATGTAAAGATAAGTGTGACTAACCGGTAAGGACTTCAAGAAGTTGATGTACTCTAACCATACAGGGCCCGATGCAACATCAGCTCCTGTTACAAAACTATGTATCATTAAAAGCATCAAGCATCTCTCAACTGTCACACCCTTCAATCAATTGCTATAATCAGGACCAATTCCACCTCCTTTTGCAGTATGACTATAAACTGCAAGCCTGTCCTTAATGGTTTATCCAAGCAGAAAAACCATAGATTTACGATAAAAACTTTGACCAACAGGGTGGCAACAAAATAGACTTCAAAAAGGCATTTGACCAATTCAGATCACAGGCATGAATTTGCAACCTGAAGCCCCAAAAATCGCATACACTAGCTAAGGCCACATAACAGATGTTAGTTTACAGAAATCAATGATGGCTATACCCTACTTGGTAAACACAACACTAAGGCAATTAAGTTCTTTTGCTCCATGCTCAAAACATCAAACATATAACTGTAGATGATGAGGATAATAACGAACCAACTCACCAACTGAAGGTTATATGAATTATATCCTTCTGTCAAACTAGATAATTAAACTACAGTGAATAACTGAACGAACAAGTGGGAAAAAGGTGGTGGCCATGAGAGTCATTGGAAAAAATTCAGTACGGAAACATCTTACTGAAAGTTCTTTATGTATGTTTGCGAAAAGAGTTAACTTACCGACACAATTCAGCATATAATCAAAGGCTTTCCTTGTTTCTTCCTGACCATCAAAGCCCTTCTTTTCATTAACCTTCTTTATAAAACGAATATAGCACCTCCTTTTAGAAGCAATATGGAGCACACAGTGAGACATGTATTAATAAACAAGAAAAGTACACTTAGAAGACATCAAAAGATACTCATATATCACAAACAACAACTCCAAATTAGAAGGCATGTACAAACCTAAGACCAGATTCACATAGCAAGTTATAATGTCAGATTATCCATAGTAAAGCCCAAAGGAAATAGAAGATCTCACTTACCAAAGAGGAACTTGAGGACAAATCATTAGACAACGGCTAAAGATTTGTTTTGTAGCATCATCATTATTGACGGCCATTTGTGCCTCCACATACTGCTTCCAAAACTTTGCCTGGACATCAATTTATTCAGTTTAGATCAATACTTCGTACATTAATTCATTCTTATTTAATCGCAACGTGTTCCTTTTAGGGATGTTGCAATTAATTTCAAAATTATATTATCCGGCCAATGATTTTCACTATCTCTCTCTCCTCGTCAAGTTTCCATCTATATTGTTTTGCTTTAACTTCCAACCATAATCACTACTTTCTAAACACTTTAACATCTTGGGGTTTGAAAATATATTAGCAAAATTATTACTACTTGCTTGTTTCACCTCACCCATTCCCATTAAAATCAAACAAAAAAAGTAAATCAAACCAATGTAGTTTTGAACCTAATAATGATTCCAGTTTATCATTACATGATTCAAATATTACCAAAACCCGAAATTTCATTACTTTGAACATAAAAATGATTTGTTCCTATATGACAAACTTAGCATAAGAAATTATTTATGAGCAGAAATTTAGATAGAGCGCACTTACAGCAGTAGGATATATGGCCAGAAGTTGTTCATAAATAGGAATTGCTTCAGTAATTGCCAGATGCTAATCACAAAAAAAAAAAAAAAAAAAAAAATTAAATAAATAAATACGAAAAATTGCAAGGAATTGAATAACAATAAATTAGAGTGAGAAAATCAAGTAGTAAAAATTACCAAAGCTTCGTTTGCCAAAATCTCAGCAGCTTCAACATAGTATTTATCATTATTATTGTCGAGATTATCGGCCATTAGTGGGTTAATTAAGGGGGTTTAATGGGTTCAACTAAACCCCCAAATCTGAAAATTTTATTCAATTTTTATTGGAAAGAGTTAAACAATGAAAGAATAAACGGAAACGAATGTGTAGTTAGTGAAGTAGCGAGTGATTGAGCTCGATTTCTCAAGAGTTCAAATATGCAAAAAATAATTTGGCATTTTTGGTTAACAATTGGGGATGCAGAGAGGGCATCTTGGCGCTTGAACTCGATTTTATAACTAACTAGTGTGTGGCTCCGGATTATTACTTTGAATCTTGTAATTGAATAGATATATTCATTATTTATTATTTATTTATTCATTATTTGTTTATTTTTAATAGTTTTGCATTAAATCTTTGAATAAATTATTTATTGAACAACTATTGATTATTTATATAAACATAATATTTGTATAAAATTTATAATGTAATGAAAATAAAAACATAAATAATATCAAAATAACATAATCTTTTTTTTTTTTTTAAGAATTATAGTTCTTAAAGGTTCAGATCTCCAATCCATATATATATATTTATGACTCAAAAATAAAAGCATGATTATTTTATGTAGATGAAATGGTAAGTCATCTAATGCGTATTTTTGCGGTTGTGAGTTCGAATCTCATGATAAGCATTTTTCAAATATGAATATGATGACGTGGCGATGTTGCCACGTGGCACATAAACATTTTTAGGAATGATAATTTTTATTAATATTTAATTTATAGTAAAATTCATGTAATATGGGGCCAATTGACCAGATTGGTAAATAAAAAAGACCTCTAGCGACAATTTGGTAAAAAAATTACTCCGGCGACAGTTTGGTAAAAAAAGCTAACAATATGCGACAATTTGGTAAAAATAATAAACTCCGACGACATTTAGACCAATAAATCTATTTTTTTCTCGACAAACTCTTTAAAAATCCTATTTTAATTTGTTTTTGTGTTCTTAAATTTATTTTTTCCTTTTAAAATTTTGAATTTACATGTCATCCCTTTTTATTTCCAACCCCTTTTTAAAAAAAATTCGTAAATAAGGGGTATGAAACTTGAGTGAAAATTGATACTTAATGTTTTTTTTCTTCAAATTGTTATTTCCGTAAAAAAGGGTTGGTAAAATAACAAGAAAAACGAACTATATTAAGCATTCGCGAGTAATTTATCGGAAATTTTTCTATTTTTTGGGTTAATTGTCGCCTGAGATTATTTTATTTACCAAATTGTCGCTTAAGGTTATTTTTTTTTTTTTACCAAATTGTCATCGGAGTAAGTTTTTTTATCAAATTGTCGCTAAGGGTCTTTTTTATTTACCAATCTGGTCAATTGGCCTATAATATGATAATAGCTTAGTGGCTAACATTTTAAATTTTAAACTTAAGGTCTTGATTTTTCAAATCTTATAAAACCATAATTTTAAACATAGAGTGAAATTGGATTTAAGTGAGGGTGTTTCCCTATAGCTTAAACATATGGAGTAAAAAAACAAGGAGTCGGAGAGTAGCACGTGGCCCCTTATCTTGTTTAAGAACGTCTTTTAACATATAGTATAGATAGATAGATAGATAGATAGATAGATAGATAGATAGATAGATAGATAGATAGATAGATAGATAGATAGATAGATAGATAGATAGATAGATAGATAGATAGATAGATAGATAGATAGATAGATAGATAGATAGATAGATAGATAGATAGATAGATAGATAGATAGATAATAGATAGATAGATAGATAGATAGATAGATAGATAGATAGATAGATAGATAGATAGATAGATAGATAGATAGATAGATAGATAGATAGATAGATAGATAGATAGATAGATAGATAGATAGATAGATAGATAGATAGATAGATAGATAGATAGATAGATAGATAGATAGATAGATAGATAGATAGATAGATAGATAGATAGATAGATAGATAGATAGATAGATAGATAGATAGATAGATAATAGATAGATAGATAGATAGATTCATTGAATAATGCTTAGAGGTGCCAAATCGGGTTCCAAGATAGAGTTTGGGTTGACATACAATGGATCAAGATATTTAGGTTGGGTGATGGCAGGTCATTTTATCCTATCAAATCAAATCAAGTCAGGTCAAGCTTAATTAAATACGGGTCAAAGTTATGTTCGAGTATGGTCGGGTACAAATAGAATTTGGGTCAAGTTGAATTCAGGTCGAGTTTAGATGAGCTCATATGCAAATCTAACCGGGTTTATTTGGGTCAAGATGGATTTAATAGACTTTGATTCGGGTCATTTCAAATTCGGTTAAATCTCAGTTGAAATCAATTCACTTTTAATTTTGGTTAAAATTAACAATAAGTTTTAGGTCAGGTTAAATTAGGGCATAAGTAAATAAAGGTCGGGTAAAACGAGGTATTTTTCGGATATAAATGGTTTTGGGTAAATTTCTCAGGTTCGATAAAATTCAGATCTTAAATTATCGGGTTTTATTAGTTCGGATAAACAATGAGTTGATAGCAAGTTAGGTTTTGATATACAATGATAAAGTGGATTTATAGTCAAGTTTGGGCTGATCATTCTAGATTGAATTTGAATGAATAATTCTCAGGTCCCACTGTAGGGAATAAATTCAAGCGTTAATCCCCTAACTTGAACCCCACTGTGATCATACACTAAAGTACGGTGGCGTCCAAAAGGGAAGAAGATAGAGCAAAAGAGTCGCCAACAAGTTTTAGGAACTTGTAAACCGTTCACGAGGTGAAGGTTACACCCCTTAACGATCCAAGAGATCGCAAACTCCATAAGGTCTAGAACCAAATAAGGGTTCGGGGATGAAGGTACAAATCCAACCTAAAAGAGATTGAACCTGCCCTAATAATAGGCCTCTACTTTATTCTGATCGTATTCATGTGCGCTTTCTGACTAACATGCAATCAATAGGTTTAACCCTAAACCTGTTTATCTATGTTGGTTGAATATAATGCACAAATAAACTATTATTGACGATCACTTGAATTATAATCATATTAACCCTAAACAAGATTATCAATTATCTTATTAATCGTGATTACAAGTATTAATTCCATTTAAACATGCATAAAAGGCGTGATCAAGCAATAACAATAATAAATAATGTATATCAAGCAACATAATAATAATCAAAATAATTATAATCATCATAACAATAATCATAATAATAATAATAAAATAATCATCATAAATAAAATAATCATCATCAAAATAATAATAATAATAATAATATTCATAATCATCATGAATTATAACAATTATAATCATAATCATGTTCATGTTAATATTAAAGCATAATAATAATAGCAAGATCCTAGGCATGATACTAACAAGATTAAATAACAAACCCTAGCATATCACTAAGCAATAAAAATCAATGCTTTAACCCTAACATGATACTAACAATCATAAATATTAGGAAGAACATAGGAAGCATCGTAACAATCATATTTAATATTAAAATTACCCTAGACATGATACTAGGAATATCATAATAACAATATAAACATGATTTCTACATCATAATATCAATAAATCAATTAAAGTACTTACTTTGATGCCTCGTACCTCTTTCTAATAACAAAATACACGCGTTAGTAACTTCAAGGAAAATAATAAACAAACAATTAAATTAAATAATTGAAATAGAGATTTGGGACCAAACCCTCAGAAATTAAACCTTTCACGTCTAGGGCTAAGGCAACTTAGAATATGGCTAGGTGTTTCTAGATCTAATGAATGCGGAATTTTGTATGTTTGAGAGAAGCTAGTTTAGAAAAGAGAGAAAGAGTAATTAAGAAAATCTTGATGAGAGTTGGTGAATGAAAACGGAGTTTTACGACGTTATTTATAGAGAAAATCAGCCAAAAAGATATAATTAACAAAACAGAGTCTGGCGCACGCAAAACGAGATTGGCGCCAGGCGCCAATGCCTGGAGTTAGGCGCCAATCCTGTTTTTGAGGCGTTTTCTAAAATCAGATAAATATTGCCGTACAGGAGGATAAAATCGTATCTTTCCTCAAAAAATGCTCTTTGATTTTAATTAAAACTTTGAAAAGTCAACAAAAGTCAATTTATCAATGCTAATTGAATTAGGAATGAAAAGAACTTTCTAGAAGAATCTAGAAGACTAAAACCATTCCTAATTGCATTAGGAATGATAAATCATATTAGGCCCTCCAATAGATCATTGGGCCGCATATAAGGCTCAAAACGGGCCCAGTTTAGTAAATTGGTCATAACTTCCTTAATATTCATCGGAATTGGGCTTATAATATATCGTTGGAAAGCTCTTGTCAAGCCCCATCCAACTACACTACTATTGAACCCATATCATGGACCAACCAAACTGGATTGGTAAGTTTTCAAAAACAGAGAGAAAAGAAAAGAAATTAAAAATATCCGCAACACTAGACTTTCCACACTTTCACTTCATTCGATTATGATTCAACGTGAAAGGTACTCATCACTGGGTTTGGTTTTGGGGAGACACAAATGGGTGTCTACAGAAGCCCCCACTTTGACTGAGTTTGGAGAAACGCAAGTTTCGAAAACAAAAGTCAAAGTATCGATAGGGACGGAGAATGATTCAGAATGTTCTGCGATTGTAGGGAATAATTTCAAGCTTTAAACCCCTAGCTTGAACCCCACTGTGATCATACACTAAAGTACGGTGGCGTCCAAAAGGGAAGAAGATAAAGCAAAAGAGTCGCCAAAAAGTTTTAGGAACTTGTAAACCTTCACAGGATGAAGGTTACATCCCTTAACGATCCAAGAGATCGTCAACTCCATAAGGTCTAGAACCAAATAAGGGTTCGAGGATGAAGGTACAAATCTAACCTAAAAGAGATTGAACCTGCCCTAATAATAGGCCTCTACTTTGTTCTGATCGTATTCATGTGCGCTTTCTAATTAACATGCAATCAATAGGATTAACCCTAAACCTGTTTATCTATGTTGGTTGAATTTAATGCACAAACAAATCTATTATTGGCGATCACTTGAAATTATAATCAAATTAACCCTAACAAGATTATTAATATCTTATTAAGCGTGATTACAAGTACCAAATTCCCTTTAAACATGCATAAAAGGCGTGATCAAGCAATAAAAATAAATAAGCAAGCAACATAATAATAATAAATAAATAAATATCATGATAATAAAAATCATAACAATAATCATGAATAAGAATAATTATAATAATCATTATAATCATCATAATAAATTGAAACAATCATATTAATCATACTATCAATTAATAATAATGATCATCACAATAACAATTATAATAAATATTTTAAAAATCATAATCATAGCAATCATAATTAATAATAATTATAATAATCATAATAATTATAATAATATTCATGTTAAAGCATAATAATAATAATAATAGCAAGATCCTAGGCATGATACTAACAAGATTAATAACAAATCCTAGCATGTCACTACGCAATAAAAATCAAATCTTTAGCCCTAACATGATACTAACAATCATAAATATTAGGAAGAACATAAAAAGCATCGTAACAATCATATTTAATATATTAAAATTACCCTAGACATGATACTAGGAATATCATAATTTAATAACAATATAAACATGATATCTACATCATAATATCAATTAAAAACCATTAAAGTACTTACTTTGATGCCTCGTACCTCTTTCTAATAACAAAATACACACGTTAGTAACTTCAAGGAAAATAATAAACAAAATAATTAAATTAAATAATTGAAAGAGAGATTTGGGACCAAACCCTCAGAAATTAAACCTTTCACGTCTAGGGCGAAGGCAACTTCGAATATGGCTAGGTGTTTCTAGATCTAATGAATGCGGAATTTTGTATTTGAGAAAAGCAAGGTTAGAAAAAGGGAGAGAAAGAGATGAATGATTAAAGAAGAGAATTAGAGAATGAGAGAGAATTGATTCAATGAAAACTGATTGTAGGTGAATATTAATTAAAACTGATTGTTGATGAGTATTCGTGAATGAAAACAGAGTTTTTAATATGTTATTTATAGAGAAATCAGCCAAAAAGATAAAATATCAAAACAGAGCACTTGGCGCACGCAAAACGAAGTTGGAGCACGCAAAACAGAGCTGGCGCCAACCCTGGCTAATTGGCGCCAGGCGCCATGGTTCCAGGCGCCAATGCCTGGAGTCAGGCGCCAGGCTTGTTTTCAACGCGTTTTTGAAAATCAGATAAGTTTGCCGTACTGGAGGATAAAATCGTATCTTTTTCTCGAAAATGCTTTTTTGATTTTAATTAAAACTCTGAAAAGTCAATTTATCAATGCTAATTGAATTAGGAATGAAAAGAACTTTCTAGAAGATTCTAGAAAACTAAAATCATTCCTAATTGCATTAGGAATGACAAATCATATTAGGCCCTCCTCTAGATCATTGGGCCGCACATAAGGCTCAAAACGGGCCCAGTTTGGTAAATTGGCCATAACTTCCTCAATATTCATCGGAATTGGGCTTATAATATATCGTTGGAAAACTCTTGTCAAATCTCATCCAACTACACTACTATTGGACCCATATCATGGACCAACCAAACTTGATTGGCTGTTTTCTTAAAATAAGTTTTCAAAAACAGAGAGAAGAGAATGCCATCCCGCTTGAAAACCGCTACGCCCGTAACTGCTTCCAAATTAGAAGATTGCTTCGCCTGAAATAATCCTCCTCCGCTATGATAATTTTCCACGTCCAAGGGAATACTATCGAAGACTGCTTCTCTTGAAACAATCCTCAGTTGTTTGTGACAACTCTCCACAATCTAGGGAACTCCACCTTGCTGTGTCGATGTTTACTCGTCTCTGAACAAAGAGCTTTTTTTTTTTATATGTTCTTCTGAATGATGTGTCCACGCGTCTCTGAACGAAGAGCTTGATAATAGGATGCCCATGCGTCTCTGAGCAAAAGAGCTTGATAATAGGAGATCTTTGATGATATGTCCACGCGTCTTTGAACAAAAGAACTTTTGAATGATATGCCCACGCGTCTCTGGAGCAAAAGAGCTTTTGAAAGGAATGTCCACGCGTCTCTGGAGCAAAGAGCTTTTGAAAGGAATGTCCACGCGTCTCTGAACAAAAGAGCTTGAATAATATGCCCACGCGGCTCTGGACAATAGAGCTTCAGTACTTGAACGTTTACTGCGATAATATTCTGAAGAAAAATTTCCGAAGACCAACGTTTGTCAATCTCTAAAGCTCGCCTGAACTTTGCTTCCGCTAAAACCATTATGTCGGTGTTTTCGTGATGAGCCTATTCTTAGGCACTTTAAGCTAAGTGAGACAATCTTTCATCAGGTCGACCACTTATTGTGATTGTAATCAAACTGACTACTTAACCATGTCAAATTGCTTATAGGGGCTAACTGGCGTACCAAGGAACCCGAAATTGCTGTATGAGGTCGAAATCACCTTTCTGAGAGGCTTCGAGCTCTGTCACTGCTGAAATATCTCTGGCGCCAAGAATTGACTCTGTCGCAGAACGTTGTAATAGGGTCTTCCCTATTCTGCTGCACCTGTATTTATTTTGACTATAGAACTTTGCCAATTTCTTTAATTATTTTAGGGTTGACCTAAGGTTTAATGTTGCTTGACTCAATAACTTGACACGACTCAAGGTATAAACTTGACTCGATGTGATCGACTAACTCGAGGTTGACTCGACTCGAAGTGAAATGACACGTGTGACTCATGACCCGTGTGTGCATTGTAATGTGATCGTGCGATTCGAAAATGCAAAAAGCAAAAATTTTTCGTCATTTTTGTGGAGGGTACCGACTTTCTCCCGAAAAAGAAAGACGCGAAAAAGAATCGAAGTTTTGAAGGTGCATGTTAAATGAGCTTAGTCAAATGTCATTTGATACTATCTCTTAAGGTGCAAGGATTAACCCATCCTAGGCTATCACAATTGTTGACTCAATGATGAAAGTATTCGGTAACTTAGGCACGGAGGCTAAGTACTTCATACTTCGTGATGCAATGACGATTGTGATTGAGGAGTGATGTTGATATGACAAGGCATGCTTTAGCGTTGTGTTAAGATTCCATGACAAAGGGTTCTTAAGGGAAGTATATTTGGTCATGTATGTGTGATGTGTGTGAAAGTGACACTAAGGTTAGGCCGCAAAGGCTAAGTGTGTGGGAAAATATATTGAAAAGAGTCAAATGATGGTGACTCTTAGGCTAGGTAAGCTAATGATGTAAGGATCAAGCCCCCAAGTCTAGCTCTAATTGAATAGGGATGAGCATAGGAGATCCCTTCATATGATCATGGTGTGAGTGTGTGAATGTGAATATGAATGCATTTTTATTACGGCCGCACCTCAATGTGAGGTTGCCTACGTATCCGTTACGAATCAGGCCGAACATAGCTCTAGCCGAACCTCGCACAAGTATGTGTATACCTCAAAAGGTCTTTTTAAGGGTTGTAACGTGGTTAGGCTAAAGTTTATAGAAGAAAGGGATAAAGGCTCAAGACCCTAGATAAGCCCCCAAGGTGTGCAACTTCGATTTTGAATCTTTATATTTTTATGCTTGAGTTTCTACTCTTTTTTTTAGCTCTTTCTTTTTCTTTAGCATTTATTTCATTTTAATAAGTGTGGGAAATCCCGATCATGCGGTCTATCACTCACTTGGCGTTCATGTTTCTCAGGCGGTACCGAGCACTCGATAAGAGACGTAATCTAAGACGTGTTCATATCAAAGACATGTTTATGTCAAAGACATTGGAACACTTGCCCTTTTGTACACTTTTATTTATTTTTTGCTATTTTAATCTTTTGAAATTATTCAAGCTTTTTAGAATTGCATAAGTTGCACACCATCCCATCCCAAGGTTTGGTAGATGTAGGTTGAAAAAAGAAAGGTCTATCGTTAGATGAGGCTCAAAGTGGTTTATGAAGAAAGGATTGTAAATTTGAAGGGTGAAAGGTAATATGATGTGGCTACAAGGGGTGCCTTAAATCATTGGTATACCTTGTGCTTAATTCGACATGGATTTTTTTTTTAATGCAATGCAATGAAATGATCATATATAAGGAAATAAATGCTCATTTTATTAAAAAAAGGAAAAGAAAGGATCTACAAAATTAATCTAAAGGAAAAGAAAAGGTGCTATGCTAGACTTATTGGGGAAAGGAAAAAATGAAAAAGAAATAGAAGAAGAGGTCATGAAATCTTGTCGTTGAAGCTCGCCTCTTGTCTTGCGTTGTTTCCTTTATCATCACTCGCTCTTCTTATTAACTGGAGGCATGGGAAGCTTGTTGTTATTAATCAAATGTTGAATAGCCTCCTTTAGCTTCCAACAGCTCTTAGTAGCATGACCCCTACCTTGATGGTACTTGCAGTGTTTGTCTGGATTCCAAATAGGCGATCTCTTCTCAAGTGGGGGATCTTGAATAGGTCCAATGGGAATAATGAGTCCTTTGGCATGGAGTCGATCGAAAGCCTTATCGTAGCTAATTCCAATAGGGGTGAAATCCTTTCTCAGTTGCTTTCGATTACCCATGGCTAGGATCTCACTAAGGTTGAAAGTACCAACACTATTACTAGAGTAGGTGTTTTCGGAAGAAGAAGGATAGTCGTTCTTCTTTCCTTTACAGCCACTGTTACTATTGTTACTAATCTTGGCCTTCTTGTCGCGCGGAGGAACATGAAGGAGATTTGAATCACTGAAGTCTTGAACACGATCCTTGAGGGCGAGACATACTTCGGTGGTGTGACCACAACCTCTATGGTATCGACAAAAGGAATTTGGATCCCAATTGGGAAACCGTTTTTCAGGCGGAGGGTCTTAACTGGGACCAATGGGGTGGATAAGACCTTGATCGTGAAGACAGTCGAAAGCTTCATTGCAAGTCATTCTTATTGATGTGTATTCTTCAATGGTCCGTTTTGCCTGTGGCTTAGGAGCATTGAGTTCTTCATTAAACTCTTGGCGAGAATTTTGTTCAATGGACATTACCCGATTTTCTAATCCTTCTACCACATTCAAGAGCATGGCAATGACATCTGCAGTTTTCGAACATCCTCTTTTAGACTTGACAAGTCTTCCCTGGTATTATCTAAGAAAAGACTTTCATCCTCCCCGATCATGGCCACTTCATCAAGAGAGGTCATATAAGTTGTCTCGATCATGGGCTCTCCTACAGGTGTGATAAGAAGTGATGGATCGAAGGATGCTTGGTCATCTTCGATGGCTAGAATCTCGGAAGTTTCATTGTTATCGATCAGATCTTGAATAGCTTCTTTGAGTTTCCAACACTCCTCAGTGCCATGACCCTTCCCTTGATGATATTTGCAGTGCTTATTAGGGTCCCACTTAGGTGGCCTGGCTTCTGGAACTGGATCTTTGATGGGCCCTATGGGCATGACTAGTCCTTTGTGATGTAGCTTCTCGAAAGCTGTTTCATAACTCATGCCATGTGGAGTGAACACCCTTTTTGATCTTTGGATTCGTGGTTTAGAGGCGTTCGTGGCATGTACTTCATTAATGGGAGAGGAAGAAGAAGGATGGTCGCTCTTCTTTCCTCTCGCACCATTATCTTTCAGAAGGTCATCTTCAATGTCAATGCCTATGTTATACACAGCCTTGAAAGTATTTAAATTGTGTTGGTACTTTAAGTGATTTGAATACTTCCCTTGGAGATTCTTGATAAACATCCTCATAGATTCTTTTTCGGTAGGAGCCTTGACCATATTAGCAGAAGTTTCCCTCCATTTGCTGAAGAAAGACGTGAACCCTTCGTTTTCTTTTTGTTTTAACATCTCAAGTTGTCTGTGGTCTGTTTCGTCTTGGATGTTGCACTTATATCTATTTATGAAAGCGTTTGTTATCGACTCCCAAGAAGAGGTATTTTCTTTCTCGAGAGAAAATAACCATTGTTAACAAACGGTTTCGAGAGATAGTGGGAACAAAGAGGGGACTGTTTTCGGTGTTATTAATCAGCTGGGGTATGCCTAAAGTCGTACTAGGTCAATTCTGATTAAAATATTAGACTTTATCGACTCAAATTAATTAATTAATTAGGCAAAGTTCTTTAAGTCATTAATTTATTTAATCTCAACACAAGTCAAACAAACGGTTAAGAGAAACATAGAATATATGCACAACAAATAATACACAATTAGTCAAGTAGGCACAATATGATGCAATGAGTTTACAACCTAACCATAGCTCTAGTTCTCTAAAGTTCGGGATATGGTTTAGTCAATAGAGGGTCCATGGTTAATTGTCCTGATGCACCGCGCGGAAGCCTAACCGTGAAGGGTTGGCGCGAGTGCATGGGACACCGCGAGTTTTGAAAAAACTCGCTTCCATGGTTTGGTGAATTCAACATTCTCGGATGTACCCTTTGTTGCACAGAGCGTTCAATCGGGTAGATGGAGCATGAATTCCCAGAGGGTTATGTCCATATGTAGAACACATATGGGTTTCAGAAAGGTGAGAAAAAATTCAATCAGGAAGTAGGATCGAGCAAACAATACGAAAAACTGGTCAAAATTAGAACGCATATTTCTGGCTCGGTATTGGGGGAAATTGGCGCCAGCAATCAGAGATTGGCGCCAGGATTTAGCTATAGCGCCTGGCGCCAATGCTGGCGTCTGGCGCTACAGTTAAATGCCTGGCGCCAATGCTCTGGTCATTGGCGCTACTTTCACTTGCCTCAGCAGCATTCTGTGCTTCATAAAATTTTCCAGTTTCGCGCAAGTGTTATTTCGGTCCTAGTTGTGAAAGATATTTCTCAAATTTCCTACGTGTAAAATCCTATGTTTTTAACTCATTACGGATGGTCTTTCCAATGAGATCTTTTTTATGCATATGACAATAATGTTAATCAAAATTACGCACATGAAATACTTAGAACGTTTCGAGTCTCATCCACTCATTCTAAATCATTACCGAAACAAATTCAGGAATTAACATAGAAATCCTCCCCAGTGGAGTCGCCAAAAACTGTAGGGAATAAATTCAAGCGTTAATCCCCTAGCTTGAACCCCACTGTGATCATACACTAAAGTACGGTGGCGTCCAAAAGGGAAGAAGATAGAGCAAAAGAGTCGCCAACAAGTTTTAGGAACTTGTAAACTGTTCACGAGGTGAAGGATACACCACTTAACTATCCAAGAGATCGCAAACTCCATAAGGTCTAGAACCAAATAAGGGTTCGGGGATGAAGGTACAAATCCAACCTAAAAGAGATTGAACCTGCCCTAATAATAGGCCTCTACTTTATTCTGATCGTATTCATGTGCGCTTTCTGACTAACATGCAATCAATAGGTTTAACCCTAAACATGTTTATCTCTGTTGGTTGAATATAATGCACAAATAAACTATTATTGGCGATCACTTGAATTATAATCATATTAACCCTAAACAAGTTTATCAATTATCTTATTAATCGTGATTACAAGTATTAATTCCCTTTAAACATGCATAAAAGGCGTGATCAAGCAATAACAATAATAAATAATGTATATCAAGCAACATAATAATAATCAAAATAATTATAATCATCATAACAATAATCATAATAATAATAATAAAATAATCATCATAAATAAAAAAATCATCATCAAAATAATAATAATAATAATATTCATAATCATCATGAATTATAACAATTATAATCATAATCATGTTCATGTTAATATTAAAGCATAATAATAATAGCAAGATCCTAGGCATGATACTAACAAGATTAAATAACAAACCCTAGCATATCACTAAGCAATAAAAATCAAAACTTTAACCCTAACATGATACTAACAATCATAAATATTAGGAAGAACATAGGAAGCATCGTAACAATCATATTTAATATTATAATTACCCTAGACATGATACTAGGAATATGATAATAACAATATAAACATGATTTTTACATCATAATATCAATAAATCAATTAAAGTACTTACTTTGATGCCTCGTACCTCTTTCTAATAACAAAATACACGCGTTAGTAACTTCATGGAAAATAATAAACAAACAATTAAATTAAATAATTGAAATAGAGATTTGGGACCAAATCCTTAGAAATTAAACCTTTCACGTTTAAGGCGAAGGCAATTTCGAATATGGTTAGGTGTTTTTAGATCTAATGAATGCGGAATTTTGTATGTTTGAGAGAAGCTAGTTTAGAAAAGAGAGAGAGAGTAATCAAGAAAATCTTGATGAGAGTTGGTGAATGAAAACGGAGTTTTACGACGTTATTTATAGAGAAAATCGGCCAAAAAGATAAAATAATTAAAATAGAGTGGCGCACGCAAAACGAGATTGGCGCTAGGAATTGGCCATTGGCGCCAGGCGCCAACATCAGCGCCAGGCGCCAATACCTGGAGTTAGGCGCCTTTTGACGCATTTTCTAAAATCTGATAAATATTGTCGTATAGGAGGATAAAATCGTATCTTTCCTCAAAAAATGCTCTTTGATTTTAATTAAAACTTTTAAAAGTCAACAAAAGTCAATTTATCAATGCTAATTGAATTAGGAATGAAAAGAACCTTCTAGAAGAATCTAGAAGACTAAAACCATTCCTAATTGCATTAGGAATGATAAATCATATTAGGCCCTCCAATAGATCATTGGGCCGCATATAAGGCTCAAAACGGGCCTAGTTTAGTAAATTGACCATAACTTACTCAATATTCACCGGAATTGGGCTTATAATATATCGTTGGAAAGTTCTTTTCAAGCCCCATACAATTACACTACTATTAAACCCATATCATGGACCAACCAAACTGGATTGGCTGTTTTCTTAAAATAAGTTTTCAAAAACAGAGAGAAAAGAAAAAAAAATTAAAACTATCCGCAACACTAAACTTTCCACACTTTCACTTCATTCGATTATGATTCAACGTGAAAGGTACTCATCACTTGGTTTGGTTTTGGGGAGACACAAATGGGTGTCTACACCCACGAGTTTGAAAATAGTTCAATATTAAGTAAACCTTTTAGGTCGGGCAACTTTCTGACACTACCCTTAATGCCTACCCTTCCACGAACAGCATATATCGTCTATATGTTAAATAAAATATTATTTTTGTAAATAAAAAGTTAGGTGTCGTTTGGTAACTCAAAGGGAAAGGGAATAGTGTTGGGTTTCGATGAGTTTGTGTAATCCCCCATATTTTTAAATATTTTATAAATAAAAATTTATTTTATTTATAATATTTATTTGTGTTTTATCATAATTTAATTTCAAAAGTTTCAAATTATTAATCTGGGTCGAAAATTATTTGAACAAATTATTTTATGCACCTTTATTCTACAATTTATGTCCAATCACACAAGCCTAACCCATTTGTTTACTTAATCGACCCATTATTTTTATGAGGCCCAATATTCCTATTTACCCTACAATTCTCTCCTATAAATACCCCATGAATCCCCAAAAATTTCCCACACAAAAAGGTTAATCTTATTTTCTTTCTCCTTAATTTTATTAATTTGTATGACTATAACTATTGATTTATGGGTTTTGATTTTATTGTTTGAAATTAATTTAATTAGTATCAAGTTGTA
This sequence comes from Chenopodium quinoa, assembly GCF_001683475.1. Classification (NCBI taxonomy): domain Eukaryota; kingdom Viridiplantae; phylum Streptophyta; class Magnoliopsida; order Caryophyllales; family Amaranthaceae; genus Chenopodium; species Chenopodium quinoa. The sequence goes on along the minus strand of NW_018744616.1, from coordinate 2,990,941 downwards.
TTTTAATAAGGAAAAATGGAAAACAATAATCCCACCTTTGCTCGGTCTTCTAAAAATAATCCTACTTTCAATTATTCCAGAAATAATCCCACCTTTTACATCAATCTTCTTTTAACAAGCCCTTTGACTTGTTACTTGTTCTACCGGTTAAATAATTTTCTTTTTTTTTTTAAGAAACATGTCTCCTCGAGTCCTCTCCACCATCACCACTGCCATTGCCACTGCCAGTCTGCCGCCCAACACTAATGGCCAACCAAAATAAGCCCACCTCCTTTCCGACCACCCTGCACCCATTACTACCCCCCTTACCTCTCCCCAATAGCCACCTCCTCACCACCACCAAAACCACCATCCCTCCTTCAACTAATGCTAACCATCGATCCTCACCAGCCCACTACCCCACCTGGAACTCACCTCCAACAACAAAATCCATCGTCGTCCAACAACCAAAAGAAAAAAAACACATTCTCCAAATTTCCACAGTTAATTTAAGAAGATTGAAAATTGGATTTTAGTCGCAAGAAAGCAAACAAGAAACATAAAAATGCATTCATCAAGAAAAATAAAAAGGAAATCATTTATAGTAGAAACAAAGAGGAAATAAAAAACAAAGAAACCTGGTCAGGGACGAAAATGGAAGAGTTATAAGAGGAAGAAGAAAGGCTTTGTGAATTGTTCATGGCTACTTAGAAGGGTTAAAGTAGTGGGAAATTAATGGAGGAAAGAGAGACATTTGCACCCCGCATTTCATAGCGACAAAATCCATTGTTGTCACCCAAAAATCTCACCCCGCAACCTCCTCCCTCAACTAATTCAATGCTAGTCCACTACCGTCACCACCATCGCGTCGCCCCAGCACAACAATTAACAATGTTTAAATTAACCCAAATCACCAATTGAATTGACGATAAACCCTTTAATTATTAATATAAACAATCCATGTTACCTTAGAAGTTGCTTTAATGGGGGGAGAGAAAGCTCACACGCTGCTCTGATGGTGAACTTGGAGTACATTCAATGGAGAAAAGGGAAGGAAAAGGGGTGAGATTGTTTAAGTGAAAAAGAGGAAAGGGATCGGAAAAGGAAGGGGAAGGTGTCGGGTTGGTCAGGCGGCAGGGAAGGGAATGGGTCGGCTTCGGCTGGGAGGGTGGGGCTGGTCAGGCCGGCTGCCATGTGCTGAGGCTATCTCCGGTGAGGGTAAAAGGAAAGGAAGGGTGGGAGTTTTTTTTTTTTTTTTTTTTTTAATCATCAAAATAACCAATTAGATAGCAACACCTGTCAAGTTACCTTCTCTAACCAGTTGCCAACCTAATAAAACCGGTCAAGGCTTGTTAAAAGAAGATTGATGTTAAAGGTGGGATTATTTCTGGAATAATAGAAGGTGGGATTATTTTTGGAAGACTGAGCAAAGGTGGGATTATTCTTTTCCATTTTTCCTTTTGATAATTAAACTTTATAATTTCAGATTTTATAAATGTCATAATTTTCAGATTTTGTAAATTTTATAACCTAGGGTTTTTAATTATTGAAAATCATGATTTTAGGGTTTTTATGAACAATTGATTTAGGGCTTTTGTAGTAATGATGTTTTGAAATTTTGGTGATTATAACTAATGATTAGTTTAACTTAATTCCAGATTATTTTGAACATGTAAATTCGTGTTTTAATTTTTTAGATTTCCGTTCGTTAATATTAATCCCGTTTTAATCCCGATCAGGTTCTGAACTCATCCGATTTTGATGAAAAAGTAGTGTTTTTCATGTGGAAACAACATTTTAAGAAAGAATCACCACCTTTGGTAGTGTGTACCACCCTCTCGTGGCCAAATTCAGCCTCTAAATATGATTTTTTGGGCACTTTTTGATTTTAACAAAGTTTTTTTTATACTTAAAATATTATCCTTGAGTTTAATTGATAAAATTAATTATGTTTAAAGTTAATTAAGCATAAATATATGTTTTTATTGAAGTTTTAAGTGCTAGAAATAGTTTCTAAGTACTACTTTTGATGTTTTATAAAGAGGGTTTAATCACCCATTAAAAAGGGAGATTATTAGGGGTTTTAAAATAATTTTTAAATTTTTATTAAACTTTAAAATTACTGTAATTTCATGTATAAGAGTGTATTTTAAGGTTTTTATGAAGAAAATTCAAAGAACTATATATAAGCCTTTAATTTTAACTAAAGGGAAGGTTTTAAAGTGTTGTTTGATTTGGATTTTGAAGGTTTTAAAGTAAGTTAGTATTGCTGTAAATTTGATTGATTGGGTATTGATTGAGATGTTATTGTTTGGTTTAGGAGAGGAGTTTATTGAAGGTGATTTCTAGTTAGTAAAGTGGCATACCAATTGGTTTGCTCAAGGTACGTACGAGTTACAAAACCTTGCCTTTAGGTGCATGTCTAAAGACGGATCGAGAACTTAGTATCATGTATAGGGATGACTGGGTTAAATTGTTTGGTTATACATTGTGAATTTCATATGATGTGCACTATTTTATATTGCAAGTATTATTTGTGCTCTAATTATGCAAGGTGCACTTAGAGGCAAAGGTATGTGATTAGTGTAAAGATTAATTTATTACTCATTCATGATTATGCAAATAGGATGAGTAAAGGAAGAATTCAAGTCTTATAAGACGAGGTTAAGGTTTTAGGGTGCCTTATGCACTCAAGGTGTTTATACACCGAGGTAGTAAAGGAATAAATAATAAATGTTGTTTGTCACTAACAAATCCAAAATTGAAATTGGAAACTTACCTTGTTTGATCGAATTGTGTTTGGAGTGTTTGTATTGTTATGCATATGAGTCATCACTAAGTCTAAACTTGTAAATCACATAAAGTGCAAGATGGATGAGCAATAAAACTCTGGATTGGTGCACATCTGGAGTAATGACAATCAGGGGCTGGGGTACATGGGGTATTAGCCGTGTACTTTTATCGAGGCCGTCTGATCTACGAGTCTTCTATTTCAAATATTTTTTTTAAAACTAGGAGTTAGGTGAGATCTCATACTAACTACGGTCACGGAGTCGTGCCCGTGGTCGTTGGATGTTTATTTATGTTTTCGAAAGGAGGCATGGGATTTTTCTTTTATTGATGTTCCAAATGGGACATGGGTTGGACAACCTTGTCTATTGCTAAATCCAATGAAATAAATAAATGAGTTAGTTAATATTAACTAGTGAAGTCTTCATAAATTTGATGGTTGAGTCATGTGCTGAGTCATGTGTTGAGTCTATAATTTAATGATGCTTATGCTAGACTATTTGTAACATGTTAGGTATTTCTTAATTTATTTCGCAGCTTGTATGTACTCAGCTTTGCTGATTGCGTGCTTTTGTGTGTGTCTTTCTTTGGTCATGGCCTTCGCCTTTCAATAACCATGTGACGATCCAATTTTTACACTTGTAATACTGGGGAGCAGATTAACCATAGGTTCTTACACACGCAGCATTGGCATCAGGGTTGTGGGATTTTGAGTGGAGAGTTGGTTATTATTCGCAGTTTATTTCTTTTCATAAGTTTGAATTTTATTTAAACTCTGGTTTTTATTAATTTACTACTTTTGGGGGGTTTTGAATAAGGGCCTTAATGGTTCCAAGTTGTAAGATTTAATTTGGTTTTGGTTATTGGTTTTAAAATTAATTATAATTGAGTTAGTTTTTCCGCTGCTATTTTCTGATAAAGCCTTAACGTTTGAACACGTGGCGGTAGCACGCCAGTAATTCTCTTGGAATTGTTCAGGTTATTCACAGGTTTAAAGAGAGAATTATTGGGGTGTTACAGTTTGACTCACCGCGGAAAATAAAACCCAAGCCCAAGGAAAAACTCACAATTAATATAACAAAATGCATAAATAACAAGATTAGAGAAAAGACTAAATTACCCTTGTAGCGTGCTTCGTTCAACCGGATGGAGATCTTACTTGAGAAAGCCAAGTCTCACAAAGAGCGATGACCTCTGACAAAGTCTACCCACAACGCGACCCGACCGGTCTACTACTTGGAGGTTAGCCAAGTCCGACCAAAAAGACTACCCGAGTAATTGATGAGCTTATAGGTTTTCTCTCAAGTGGAGATGCCTAATTGAGCTCTTACTCAAGTGAGTTTTCCTAATTTCCAAGTGGGATATTTAAGGGAAATTCAAGTGAAAATCCACTCTCCCATTAATGTGGGAGATTTAGTAAATTTAATTTTCTCCTTTTATTTTTAAATAAAAAACAAAAGAAAATAGCCAACAACTAATTAATCAACAAGTGACATTCTAAGAGGAGGGGTTAGGTAAGGACCACAAGGGAAGGGGGGACCAATACTTGATCCCCAAGGCTCCCAAGAAAACTGGCCAACACCCCTCACATGGCCCAACCAATGCGCGCCAGGCGTTTCATCCATAGAGTGGCGCTGTAGTCCAAATCGCGGCGCCATTGCTGGAACGTTGATCTGGAACTGCTTTCGATATTATTACTCTACAGGGTATGCCTAAAGTCGTACTAAGTCAACTCTGATTAAATTATTAGACTTTGATTACTCAAATTAATTAATTAATTAATTAGGCAAAGTCCTTTTAGCCATTAAGTAGTTTATTTAGTCTTAACACAAGTCAAACAAACGGTTAGGAAAAACATATAGAGTATGCACAACAAATAATGCACAATTAGTCAAGTAGGCACACTATGATGCAATGAGTTTGCAACCTAACCATGGCTCTAGTTCTCTAAAGTTCGGGATATGGGTTAGTCAAAGAGGGTCCATGGTTAATTGTCCGGATGCACCACGCGGAAGCTTAACCGTGAAGGGTTGGTGCGAGTGGATGGGACATCGCGAGTTAAAAACTCGCTTCCATGGTTTGGTGAATTTAACATTCTCGGATGTACCCTTTGTTGCACAGAGCGTTCAATCAGGTAGATGGAGCATGAATTCCCAGAGGGTTATGTCCATATGTAGAACACATATGGGTTTCAGAAAAGTGAGAAAAAACTCAATCAGGAAGTAGGATCGAGCAAACAGTGCTAAAAACTGGTCAAAATTAGAACGCATATTTCTGGCTCGGTATTGGAAGAACTTGGCGCCAGCAAACAGAGGTTGGCGCCGCGATTTGGCTCTAGCGCCTAGTGACAAAAGTTGTCGCCTGACGCCAGATTCAAATCATCGGCGCTAGACTCTGTTTTCTGACGCTAGTTCCCACATGCCTCATCAGCTTTCTGCGCTCGATAAAATTTTCCAGTTTCGCGCAGCATTATATCGATCCTAGTTGTGAAAGATATTCCTCAAACTTCCTACGTGTAAAAATACTATATTTTTAACTCATTACGGATGGTCTTTCCAATGAGATCTATTTTATGCATATGACAATAATATTAATCAAAATTACGCACATGAAATACTTAGAACTTTTCGAGTCTCATCCACTCATTCTAAATCATTGCCGAAATAAATTTCAGGAATTAAAATAGAAATCCTCCTAGTGGAGTCCCCAAAAACTGTAGGGAATATTTCAAGCATTACCCCTATCTTGAACCCCACTATGATCATACACTAAAGTACGGTGGCGTCCAAAGGGAAGGAATCTAGAGCAAAAGAGTTGCCAACAAGTTTTAGGAACTTGTAAACCGTTGACGAGGTGAAAGTTACACCCCTTAACGATCCAGGAGATCGTTAACTCCAATTGGGTTGGAACCATGACTGGAAGTTCGGGGATGAAGGTACAAATCCAACCTAAAAGAGATTGAACTTGCCCTAATAATAGGCCTCTACTTTACTCTGATCGTATTCATGTGCGCTTTCTGACTAACATGCAATCAATAGGATTAATCCATAACCTGCTTAATCAATGTTGGTTGAATATTAATGCACAAATAAACTATTATTGGCGATCACTTGAATTATAATCATAGTAACCCTAAACAAGATTATTAATTATCTTATTAAGCGTGATTATAAGTACCAATTCCCTTTAAACATGTATAAAAGGCGTGATCAAGCAATAACAATAAATATAATCATCAAACAACATAATAAATAATAATTAAAATAATAATAATCATAATAATAATCATAATAATAATTAAAAATCATCATCCTCATGTTAAAGCATAATAATAGCAAGATCCTAGGCATGTACTAACAAGATTAATAACAAACCCTAGCATGTCACTAAACAATAAAAATCAAAGCTTTAACCCTAACATGATACTAACATGAATATTAGAAAAGAAATAGGAAGCATCACAGGAATCACAATTGTCATATTTGATATTAGAAATTATAGTTATTACCCTAAACATGATACTAGGAATCATAATAACAACCTAGACATGATCTCTAAGAACCATAAAATCAATAAATCAATTAAAGCACTTCCTTGGATGCCTCGTATCTCTTTCTAATAACAAAATAAACACGTTAGTAACTTCAAGGAAAATATAAAATAAACAATTAAATTAAATAATTGACGAAGAGATTAGGGACCAAACCCTCAGAAATTAGAACCTTTCACGTCTAGGGTGAAGGCAACTTCGAACTTGGTTAGGTGTTTCTAGATCTTGTGAATGCAGAATTTTGTATGCAAAAAGCTAGAGAGAGAGAGAAATCTTGATATTCTTGATGAGAGTTAGAGAGAGAATAAGCTTTAGCTTAGAGAGAGAAGAGAATTAGAGAGTTGTTGATCCAAAACGGAGGTTTTAGGAGGCTATTTATAGAGAAAATCAGCTGGACGGATACAAAAACGAATAAGAGTTTCGAAGAGAATAAAACAGATTAGCGCCAGACGCCAGACATTAGCGCCAGGCGCTAAGGCTAGCGCCAGACGCCAAGCATTAGTGCCAGGCGCTAATCCTGTCGTCAGACGCTAGAAATCAGCTTCACGCGTTTTCTTAATTTTGATAAAATTCAGCCGTACAGAAGGGAAAAATCGTATTTTCCTTAAAAACACTTCTTTTATTCTGATTAAAACTCTAAAAAGTCAACCAAAGTCAATTTATCAATGCTAATTAAATTAGAAATGAAAAGAGCCTTCTAGAAGAATCTAGAAAACTAAAATCAATTCTAATTGCATTAGGAATGATAAATCAATATTAGGCCCTCCTCTAGATCATTGGGCCGCACATAAAGATCAAACCGGGCCCAGTTTAGTAATTCGGCCATAACTTCCTCATTATTAATCGGAATTGGGCTTATAATATATTGTTGGAAGACTCTTTTCAAGCCGCATCCAACTACACCATTATTGGACCCTTTCCATGGACCAACCAAACTAGATTTTCTGTTTTCTTCAAATAGGTTTTCAAAAACCGAGAGAAAGAAAAGAATTAAAAACTATCCTTAACACTAGACTTTCCACACTCTCACTTCATTCAATTATGATTCGATGTGAAAGGTAATCATCACCGGGTTTGGTTTTGGGGAGACACAAATGGGTGTCTAAACCATGCTAGGCTCGGCTTGGTGCGCATGATAGCCACCATTGCTATACCAAATGCCCCTAGCACTCGGTTTGCTCAGGGAATTCCAATGCTAGGGGTATTTCGGTAAATTGTTGATTAATTAGTGATTTAACTGTCTCATCCTTTATTTATTCGACTCGACTTGTGACGCTTGGCCTAGCTCGATTTTCGACGTCCAAATATTTATTACTCGAGCGACTCATCAATTCCGTCCGAATCAATTTGTCGCGTCGAATCGTTAGTTGCTTGGGTGTGACCCGAAGGGATCAGTCAAGATTAAGCTGTAATATTAATTATACATTAATATTACTTATCGGAAGCGGCCTCCTCCTAGGCATTCCAATCACTTGAGCTTACTGAATAAATAGCTTTCCAATAGCTCCAAACCCTTTTATTGAAATAATACATTTGTTCGAAAGACACCATTCCTTTCAAATAGAATGAAGAAAAGGATTAGAAGCAAATGGAAAGAAAATCACTTTGATGTAAGTTGTTGTTTGGGTACTATCCTTAATTTCTCTCACTTTGGTCTTTATATTCTTCTCCCACCACTAATCCACTTGGTTACTCTTATTTTTCTCCACCTCTCCTCTTTTCACAATAGTTCTGACTCTCCATCACTACTCTCTTCCTCTGCATATTTCCTTCCTCGGTATCGCCGCCATCACCACCATAACTAACACACTTGTAAATAAATCTAGTTCTTTATGAGTGGGAGGTGGTAATATATTTTCATTAGTGGGGTTAGATTTTCGGGAAAGAGATTTATTATTTGGTGGGTGATGATAAATTTTTGGTTATAAATGGTTGGTTCATGGTAAGGTGGGGTTATGTATTCAAGTTGGTGGTTGTGGGTTCGTGTAGTGGAGTTGAGTTATTAGGTGGGTGAAGAGGGTTTTCGGGTGGGAGGATGACTTTTGGGTGGTTTGTTGGTAAAGGTTAGTGGTTGTTAGGCATATTTCATGCAAGTTAGGTTGATTACTGTTGGCATTTCAGGTGGAGGGGTTGGACGGTGGGTGGTTTTAGTGGTTGGGGTTGTTTAGCCAAATGGTCAAGGTGGTTCCCTGTGGTGATCAAAGTGGCTATGGGGTAGAGTAGAGATAGGGAATGTGAAACCCAGGGGGGGGGGGTGGAAATGAGTGTAGAGGACTTTGGGGGTATAGAGGGCGTAAAGGGAATGGTTGAATTGCTGATATGTCTATTTATATAGTGATTTACCCCCGTCCCTTGATCATTATTAAGAGTATTTTTGGCTCTTAGAGCCTTTTTTTATTACTAATATGTGTTTTCTAGTGTTTTCATAGTTTTGGTATTGTTTTATAGAAAATTGCATGTTTTGAGCATTTTCTCGGATTTATTTGAAGCCACTAAGAGCATTAGAGAAGCACAATCATCTTTCATAGCCCAAGTCCAGTTAGAATCATCAAACCGACGATTAAGGGCTCGACATAGGAGAAACCGGGGCAACGGGCTGACTTATAAAGACCCAAAGAGGAAATATGAATTTGGGCCAAGAATAGTGGCCCAAACAAAGTCTTAATGTTGCCTAAGGAGTCCGCCCGATCAGATGCGGCCTTGCCCGAAGGCAAGCTTGACAAGGTAAGGCGGGAGAAAGAAGGACCTCTTCGCCTTCGGGCGCGAGAAAAGTAGCCATTCAAGAAAAAGGCGGGCCAGGCCAGGTGAAATGGTGCCCGACCTGGCGTGTGTTTTGGAAAGAAGATTTTCAACATTTTTTACTTAGTTTCTAATTAGGATTTTGTGGGTTTTTATAAATACATTTTGTTTAGTTTTGAGACAATTATCTCTTTCATTAGCTAAAATTCTCATACTTAGTTTTTAAGCTTAGACTTTTCTCTTGTTTCTCTCTCTACAACTCTTGGTTTATGCAATTTATTATTTCCGTTAATTTTGTTAACAATTTCTTCCCTTTTTATTTCCGATAATTTTATTGCTTTGATTCATCATGTCTTGTTTAATTGTTTTGTTTAGTTTAGATTTTAATATGAGTGAGTAGATTATTTTCTAGGGTTATGGGGATCCATAAATAATATGAAGGGATAATTTATTATTGTTGATTTATCAATACTTGATTAATTTCCCTTGATTGATTTAATGCTATGAAATTAGATTAGGCCTGGTTTAATTGTATGAGTTATACAATATTGCTTTGAGATTTGAGAGATGAGAATTGATGTTAAGGCTAGGTTTCAATAGACAGGTTAATTTATAAATGGTTAAGTCAAGATTCAAGAGATGCGATTTAATACCGGTAGTTAATACTGTGATTGTAATACTTAGTGAAAGCCCTTTATGATCTGATTAATTATTGCATTGGTAATTGATTATTATGTTTTACCCTGGAATATTGTTTATTGGTGAACCTATACCCTAGGCTTTTATTTATTGATTTCATCCTACTTTAAATTCTGTTTAGTTTATTTCATCATATCTATAATTTAGTTACTAAATAATTTAGATTATTTATAAAGTAGAGGCCTATTATTAGGGCAGGTTCAATCTCTTTTAGGTTGGATTTGTACCTTCATCCCCGAACACCAATCATGGTTCTAGACCTATTTGAGTAGACGATCTCTTGGACCGTTAAGGGGTGTAACCTTCACCATGTGAACGGTTTACAAGTTCCTAAAACTTGTTGGCAACTCTTTTGCTCTATCTTCTTTCCCTTTGGACGCCACCGTACTTTAGTGTATGATCACAGTGGGGTTCAAGATAGGGATAATGCTTGAAATATTCCCTAAAGTGTCCATCGATTACTTCACTAAGTGGATTGAGGTTGCTTCTTACGTGAATATCACTTCTAAACATGTCGCAAAGTTTCTCGAACGAAACATATTTTGTAGATATGGAGTTCCACATGAACTAATTAGTGATTAGGGATCTCAATTCAAAGCTGAAGTCGAGACCCTCTTAACTCGTTATAAAGTAAAACATCATCATTCATCCCATACAGACCTCAAATGAATGGATCTGAAGAGTTGGCAAATAAATATATAACAGTCATCATTAAGAAAATGGTAGAAAATTATAAAGACTGGCCGAATAAACTACACTTCGCATTATGGGGTTATAGAGCGTCTATACGAACATCAATAAGAGTAACTCCATACTCCTTAGTCTTCGGAATGGACGCAGTTCAACTAGTCGAACTGGAAATACCATCCCTACGCATCGTACTTGAAAGTAAGCTACCGGAAGCTGAATGGGTAAGAGTAAGGTATGAAGAGCTTTTATTCCTCGACGGACGACGATTAAGAGATTTGCATCATGCACAATTCTACCCAAGGCGCATCGCGCGTCATTTAAATAAAAGAGTCAAACCTAGTGTAGGGAATATTTCAAGAGTTAATCCCCAAGCTTGAACCCCACTGTGATCATACACTAAAGTACGGTGGCGTCTAAAGGGAAAGAAGATAGATCAAAAGAGTCGCCAACAACTTTTTAGGAACTTTGTAAACCGTTCACAGGGTGAAGGTTACACCCCTTAACGATCCAAGAGATCGTCAACTCCATAAGGTCTTGAACCAATAAGGGTTCGGGGATGAAGGTACAAATCCAACCTAAAAGAGATTGAACCTGCCCTAATAATATGCCTCTAATTTATTCTGATCGAATTCATGTGCGCTTTCTGATTAACATGCAATCAATAGGTTTACCCTAAACCTGTTTATCTATGTTGGTTGAATATTAATGCACAAATAAAACTATTATTGGCGATCACTTGAATTATAATTAAATTAACCCTAACAAGATTATTTATTATCTTATTAAGCATGATTACAAGTACAAATTCCCTTTAACATGCATAAAAAGGTGATCAAGCAATAAAAAATAAATATCAAGCAACATAATAATCATAATAATCAATAATTATAATAATAATAATCATAAACATAAATCATAAAAATAATCATAAATCATGTTAAAGCATAATAATAGCAAGATCCTAGGCATGATACTAACAAGATTAATAACAAACCCTAGCATGTTACTAAGCAATAAAAATCAAATCAATAACCCTAACATGATACTAATATGAATAAATATTAGGAAGAACATTAAAGGCATCGTACTTTTAATCATACTTGATATTAAAGTTACCCTAGACATGATACTAGGAATATCATAATAACAATCTAAGCATGAACTCTATATCATAACATCAATAAAAACCATTAAACTACTTACTTTGATGCCTCGTACCTCTTTCTAATAACAAAATACACACGTTAGTAACTTCAAGGAAAATAATAAACAAAACAACTAAATTACATATGGGAAATAGAGATTAGGGACCAAGCCCTGAAAAATTAAACCTTTCACGTCTAGGGCGAAGGCAACTTTGAATATGGCTAGGTGTTTCTAGATTTAATGAATGCGGAATTTTTATATTTGAGAAAAGGCTAGTTTAGAAAAGAGAGAGAGAGAGAGAGAGAGTAATCAAGAAAATCTTGACGAGAGTTGGTGAATCAAAATGGAGTTTTTACGACGTTATTTATAAAGAATTAAAAGCAGCCAAAAAGATAAAATATCAAAACAGAGTTTTGGCGCACGTAAAACCTGATCAGCGCCAACGCTGGCTATTGGAGCCAGGCGCCAACATTAACGCCAAGCGCCAAGCGTAGTGCCAGGCTTTGGCGCCAAGCGTAGCGCCAGGCGCTACAGCTGGCGTTTGGCGTTGATTCAGAAAATCATGTGTTTTCTTAAAATCAGATAAAAATTGTCGTACAAGAGGATAAAATCGTATTTCTCTCAAAAATACTCTTTGATTTTAATTAAAAACTCTGAAAAGTCAACAAAAGTCAATTTATCAATGCTAATTGAATTAGGAATGAAAAGAACCTTCTAGAAGAATCTAGAAAACTAAAACAATTCCTAATTTCATTAGGAATGATAAATCTATATTAGGCCCTCCCCTAGATCATTGGGCCGCATATAAGGCTTAAACCGGGCCCAGTTTAGTAAATTGGCCATAACTTCCTTAATATTCATCGGAATTGGGCTTATAATATATCGTTGGAAAGCTCTTGTCAAGCCCCATCCAACTACACTACTATTGGACCCATATCATGGACCAACCAAAATGGATTGGCTGTTTTCTTAAAATAAGTTTTCAAAAACAGAGAGAAGAGAAAAGAATTAAAACTATCCGCAACACTAAACTTTCCACACTTTCACTTCATTTGATTATAGTTCAACGTGAAAGGTACTCATCACCAGGTTTGGTTTTAGGGAGACACAAATAGGTGTCTACACCTAGAAATATAAAAGAAGGGGACTTTGTACTAAAGGAGGTTAGGGGTCCACCAACCGATCCAAGAGGGAAATTCGAACCTAATTGGATAGGTCCCTACCGCGTCATTGAAATCCTATCAAGAGGAGCCGTTAGATTAATGGATATTGGAGGAGATGAAATTCGCCAATTAATAAACATTAATCGCCTTAAGAAATGTTACATATGAAATCTGGATTAACTCGTTCACTCATATAACTAATTTTAATTAGCATTCAATTGAAAGATTCTAAGTGTTATGCATTTCACCGAATAAATCGGTAAAATACATAACACTTGGGGGGGGTAATTTAGAAGTAATAAACCGCTCTAAGTGTTCAAATTTTTTCGAACATCATGAAAAAATATTCACACTTGGGGGGGGGGTAATAATATAGAATTTTAAAAACAATTTTTTTATAATACAAAATTTTAAAAAAAAATTCGAGACATTCCTAGCACAGGTGTCGCACGCAACTGGAGGAGTTGTGCGAGGATGTCACGCGCAACAGATTTCGTTGCGCGCGACAAGCTCGCCCAACTACAGGTGTTGCGCGTGCCACCTGATGACGAACTGCGATAATCCTCGCCTGATGATATCCTCATTTGTTGCGATAATTTTCCAAAGGAAATTACCGAAGATCTCCGCTTGTCGATCTTTAAAAGCTTGCTTGAACTTTGCTTCCGCTATGCCTGTACGTCGGCGCTTTTGCTGCTTTTGAACCTGTACGTTGGTGCCTTTTGCGAATGAACCAATACGTCGGTGCCTTTTGTTAATGAGCCAATGCTTAGGCGCTTTAACCTAAGTGAGACGATCTTTCATCAGGTCGATCACTTTGTACAATCAAGTCGATTATTAAAAATCGTGTCAAATCGCTTAAAGGGGCTAACTGGCGTACCAAGGAACCCAAAATATATTGCAAAAAGGTAGAATAACCTCACTGAGTGGTTGAGTGTCCTGACGCCGCTGAAAAAGGAGTGCCACACAACTGGCCTTATCGCCAGGCGCTGGGATTGGCGCCAGGCGCCAAGCCTGATTGTTGACGCCAAAGCCTAGCGCTTGGCGCCATAACGGGGTTTTCCTTAAATACCCCTTTCTTCTTCATTTTCGCTGTTTTGCTCGTCAAGTTTTGCTCGAAAATTCGCAGAATTTCATTTGCTTCGTTCTTTCTCGTTTCTCAACCAAATTCACTCAAATTTAATGCAAATCAAAGATTTTTTCATCCATTTTCCAGATCTATGTAAGTTTTCTTCGAACTCAATCCGGTTTTTATGAATTTTGCACATGTTTATTTTCGAATTTCATGAAATTTCGAAACTTAGAATGCTCAATTCTCTTTATTTGTCAAATTTTATGCCATGAAATTTCTTGATTATGTTTATATATTGCCTTGGGAGTAATTTGAGACTTGTTTGACTCAATTTGGTGAAGAAATGAGTGAATTGCCATTGTTGAACCTCTTAAGGTCGGGAATGTAATGTGTCCCGTTGTTGATGTTTTTACTAGCAATTCTTGTCCAATTTGTCACAATAATTACCATATTATTGCAAGAAATTGTTTGATTGTTTGAAAAATGTCGTTATGCTCAATTTGAATTTGTGCTCTATTTTAGTACTACATACTATGTTTTTTTAGCGAACATAGTATCATGCGGCTAGGCGAACCTTAGATACTATAGAATATGATAATTCTGCCTAATGTAGCATGGCTAGACAGCGAGGCTCTGGTTCACGGTCCCGAGACACTTGACGGGAGCATGAGCCCGTGGAGGACGATGCCGCACCGTCCACTTCAATTGGTCGACTCCCTGAGTGGGATGAGCGGACCTTGTTCTTTTCCCCCGTCCACCACATTTCTAAGAGGGTGAGACGGGGTATCACTGTTGGGAGGACGGACTGTCATTGCTCTAGCTGTGATGATTTGGGCGATCTGTACAAGATGTACATCGCCAGGGATGTCGAGACGAGACTCCTATGGGAGTTTTGCGGTCTCTCTGCGATGTATGAGACTTCCGAGGCGATGGTTGCCTCCAGCGGGGGTCACTATGTAGTACGTGCTCTGGTGGAGTTCTTCTGGGACACCACCAACAGTTTCCACTTTCCCTGGGGTGAGATGATGGTCACTCCTACCGACTTCAGTCTCATCACAAGACTGGAGTTCAGCTCTGTGCCACTGCCGTTCGACAGTGGGATCGACATTTTTTCTCCCGAGGTCGAGGAGATGTTAGGGACGATTACCATTCGGGCCCGAGCTGAGGTCGAGTCATCTCAGTTCAGTGCTAGGGGGATTCGCCGCTCGACTCTGGCAGCTGCTTTTGATGATGGTGCGACCACCCGAGAGCAGCGGGTGCGCATCTTTGCGCTTATTTTGTTGTCAGGGACGTTCTCCCCTGACAAGGGTAGTAGGGCGCTGCTTTACTACCTTCCTGCTGTCCGCGATCTACACCGAATCGGGACTTATGACTGGGCCAGCTTGGCCTATGTTGACTTCATTCGTGCGCTGAGGGACTCGTGTTGACACATGTCCTTTGGGACGAATGTTGCTTTGTACGGCTTTTGGAGGGTCATAGAGGTAAACATTATTCCCCATAAAGTTTAGCTCTACACTTTAGCTAGCACTTGCTGATAATTTTAACTCATTCAAGATCTGGTTCTACGAGTACTTCCCTTCTGCTGTGCCGGCGAGACCGTCGCCGCGCAGGTTTCCAGTGAGTGCTTCTTGGGGCAGCCGTCGTGTGGGGATGTCCACTGCATATGTCCGAGACTAGATCATCGCGGTATGATTCTTTTCTTATTTGCCATTTTGTGATGCTTTAGGTAAACTCTCGCCTGATTATGTTAGAGGGAGCTGGTACCCCTTGGCGATCTTGCACGATCCCTGGGCGATGCTATGCAGAGGAGCTACTGCCGTTGTTAGCTCCAGTTCCTGTACCGGCTGAGGATGTGGCGGTAAGATTTTTCAACTTTTACTTTTCGTTAAGTAGCCCCCAAGTAATGCTTTACGTACTTGGTTTTTGCTTTATCAGGACGATGCTGCTGAGTTCGTGCCACCCCGTATGTCTATCCATTACCAGGGGACATACGGGCCGATCGAGGAGATGATTCCTCTGGCTCCTGAGGACGAGCGCTTCGTAGAGCGGTCGATTCCTCGCCACCAGACTCGGGTAAACTTATTTATTTGCAATTTTTGTCCGTATATATTATGCACGTTTAGTGACTTATTTCTTTGAAAGTTCTCGTGCGAGGTGGTTTTGGCGATGACACGATGTATAGATGCCTTTCGGAGTCAGCTTGTCCGGATGAGGAACGTGGCTATCTGCCGTCGAGACGACGCCGTTCAAGAGGTAGTCTTTCTTTCATATATTTTGCATTACCGCTTCGATTTTGCCTTGTTTCTGAGTTTAATTCCTTTTGTAGGGTCAGCCTATTCCTTCTCGTACCCGCACGGACCTGAGATACGGAGGCATTCGGCAAGGTCTAGCTCGAGACGTCGCCGCACTACTTCAGGGGGTAGAGGAAGTCGCTCTGAGGTTGCCCGTGCTGATGTGGCAAAGGGCTCGGGTTCTTCCTCTGAGGGTGCTCATGCTGCGCCGGTAGGCCAGGGAGAGGCTACCTCGGCTCTTAGAGGTGGTGGGATGTACGAGGTTGGCTCGTCATCGCAGCAGCCTCCGCAGCCTTAGCCTCAGGTTGATCTTGGGTGGAGTCGACCTACGTTGAGTTTTCCTCCTCCTGCAGAGACTGGAGCTGATACTTGTGCCGGAGCTGGAGCAGGTGAAGGGGTTACTCCTGGTACGGCGGAGTTTTATGCGATGATGGGTTTATCTCCCCCAGCGTCGTAGTTTGTACCTGTGCTTTTTATTATTTATTTGACTTTGTATAGAACTTTGGCTTTTAGTTAGACTCATTTTTTAGACATATTTTGTATATACATACTATTATGAGTTTATTTTATTTATCATGTTTTTTCTTTTTTAATATTATCATTATTATCTGTATGTTTGTGTGTGCAAGAAAAGTGTGACAAGTAATTTGCGCAAAAAATTCCGTCATTTTTATTATTGGTGGAGGGTATCCGACTTTCTCCCCCAAAAAGAAAAAATGAAAAAAGGAAAAGTCAAATAAAAACTTGGGTTTATAAAGACTTTGGAAATTAACCTAAATAAAATCCAAAAAGAATAATATAATTAATATAATAACTATATTAATTACAAAAAGAATAAAAATATGTATAGAAAAAGATAAGGAAGCTGTAAAGTCATTAGTAGACTCGAATTATGGTAAAAACGCGGTTTTAGAAAGCGCGCATGACGAGGTAAATTGGCGCCAGCTAGCGCCGCGCAATTGGGTGTAGCGCCAGGCGCTACACTTAACGTGTGGCGCCAAGCTTTGGCGTCTAGCGCCAATAGCGGCGTCTAGCGCCAAGTAGCGCTGACTCCGTATCCTACCCTTATTAGAATTGCTCCGATTTCGTGGATAAATAGCCCCCTGCCCAGCCGATTCTTTTCATAATTTCAGCAAATAAAATAATTCTTGGCCTTAGAAAAATAATATCATGTCTCTAGTCACCAAAACTTTTACCCAATACACCCATGAATGTTGTCTGTCTCTTAATGCCAAAGAAAGAAAAGAATTAGATTTGTTCCACTTAGGGGGAATTTATGGTATCAAAGGGGTAGATCATGACTTAGATTTTATTCATACTACTCTAGAATATTGGAATGTTGATACTCATTGCTTTTAGAATATGGTATGATAAAATTAGCCCTTTGCCGGAAGAATTTGGTGCTATTTTAGGTTTCCCTGCAATAGACCTCATAGTAATCTCTAGAATAGATGCTTATTATTACAAGGTTTTGAACGCTTCTTCAATTTAAAAGAAAGGGATTTATCAAAAATAGTAGATGGCAACATAGTTAATTTGAAAGAATTTGCTCGCCATTATTTTGATAAACCTCTCTCCGAATCTTTTCATATTTATAGAAGAAGGGCTTTCTTATTTTGCATGCTTAATAATTTTTTTCATAGTAGTGGTAAAAAAAATGAGGGTCAATCAATTATAACCACCGTACTAGAACAAATTGAATCAGGGAGAAATCCAATGCCATTGATAGTTGGAGAGACTATGATTAGTCTTGATGAATTGAAAAGGAACCCAAAAGCACCTTTTTGGGGTTCTCCAATTTTATTACAAGTAGAAAAATAATATTTTTAATTACAGAAATCAAAAATATATTTTTGTATAGTAATAATAATTTATTTGCATTGCAATTTTTTTTACAGATGTGGCTAATGGAAAGGCTAGAATTAATTAGCCCTCCGGACAACATTGAGAAGTACACTCCAAATTGCTTGTGAGGAGGAAGAAACGCTTCTCTAAAATAAGGCGCCATGAGTGGAGAAGGGTCTTCGAATCTCGCAATTTTGCTATCAAGTGGGTCATCCCGTGGTGGAAAATAGAAAGGATGGTTGGTGTTGACAAGCAACCTTTCTGCCGTCTTCCAAGTTTGTCCCGTATGACTTATTACTATCCCTGCAGGGTAAAAAGACAATACGGCTTGCTTCAGAATATTCCTTCCGGAGATCTTCGTCCTCCCTACGAGTTCCCTGTCTCCCATGAAGTAGACAGATTTGATGCTTATTGGACTGCCAGGCCTCTATGGGAATTGATTACCCAAAAGGTTCCTCCTTCCTTGCCCAATGATGTGTAAAAGTGGCTGCTGAAGAAACCTGCAAAGGACTTGAAGAAAAATCAGGGTAAAACTGATGTGAAGAGCCGTCTAGGTGACAGGGTGATTCCTACCAAGGAACGCTTAGGTGAAAGAGTAGAATTCAAAACACCTGCAATGCCTAGGAAGAAAAGTACTACAAAAGATAAGGGAAAAAGGAAAGCTGACACCACAGAGAAAAAAGCTTGGGTAGAAATGAAGCATGGAGTCCTAGCTGAAGGGGGAACTATCTACTCTAAGATTGGATGTAGGTCCTCTAAAGGATGCCTACTAGCTAAGGTTATGGATGAGGAGGAGGAAGCAGATAAAAATTGGAAAAGAGCTAGGAAAGAAAAGAAAGATTCGGAGCATTGCATAATTTCAAATTATTAGACTTAGTTTATATTTTTTATTTAAAGTTAATTTATTTCAGCTTTATTAAAATTCCATCAATAATGTAATTTTATTTTATTAATGAAATTTCAGCTTTTAATTAATTATTTAATTTAAATTTATTTATTAAAGCAATGAAAACCGAAAAATACTAATTTTCAAGAAATTTTTGGAGTACGAAAGTCGAAAATTTTCCGAAAAACACCGAAATATTCCCAGAATTTTACTGTGAATAGCCGCTGCTTATCTGCGACTGGCGCCGATCACAGCAGTCTGGCGTCAGGCGACGGTGCCGTTGACTGGCGCTGATGGTCCTTGTCTGGCGCCAGAGTTTTTTCTGCGACTCTGATATTTCTCTGATCTTCTGTCGAATTTTTAATTAATTCTGGGACGCGAGAATTTCGAAAAATAAAGTGGCCGCACCCGTAAAGGGTTGCCTACATATCCTTTCTTAAGGAATCAGGCCAAACGTAGCTCTCTTGAGTATCCTACTCAAGTAATTATGCGTAGTATTTCTTAAGTTGGTCAAGATTTGTCATATTCGAGAACTCATTGCCATCCATATCAGTTAGTTTTGTTGCACCTCCAGACAGGATTGTTTTGACAATGTAGGGTCCAGACCAATTAGGTTTGAATTTTCCTCTCGGATCCAAAACATTTTTCCTTAATGCTTTTAACACCAAGTCTCCTATTTTGATGTTTCTTGTCTTGACCTTCTTATTAAAATTCCTAGCCATACGAGTTTGATAACACTGAGTGTGATGCAGAGATTCTAGTCGCTTTTCATCGAGTAGAATTAATTCTTCATATCTTGCCCTAGTCCATTCAACTTCATCAAGTTTGCTCTCTAACGCGATGCGTAGAGATGGAATCTCTAGTTCAACAGGTTGTACGACATCCATTCCATATACCAAGGAAAATGGCGTAATTCCTGTTGATGTACAGATTGACGTGCGGTAACCCCACAATGCGAAGTGAAGTTTGTCAGGCCAATCCTTGTAGTTTTCCGTCAATTTTTCGATGATTGTCTTTAAATTTTTAATAGCTTCCACGACTGCTCCATTTGCTTGAGGTATGTAAGGGGAAGAATGATGATGTTGAATGCCATATTTTTGTAACAATTCTTCACAATATGCTTGAAAGTGAGTTCCATTGGCACTTATCATTTCATGTGGGACTCCATATCGACAAATAATATTTCTCTCGATAAAGAGTGTTACTGATGAGCGTCATTTATGGCGCTCAAAAGAATAAGATTTATGTTCTTTTTCTATATTTTCCTTCATTATTTTCCTATATTTTTCTTAGTTTTATTTGGTTTTCCATTTTAATAACTCATTTTGAGTTTTTTTTAGTTTTATGTGTTTTTCATTATTTTAGTCCTTAATTCATAGTTTTAGTTTTATTTCTCTTATTTCTTTTATTTATTTTTACTTTATTTATTTTATTTTATTTGTCTTCTATTTCTCCCTCATGTTTGGTTGTTCGTGTAGGTGATTGCTCGGGACAAGACACGAGTCAAATGGTCATATTTAGAGTTCCGATGTTCAAGCTTGATGTTTCGAGGTCTTAAGTTCAAAATCAATTAAGTTGTTGCAACGAAAACAAGCCAACACAAGTCATCACCCTTGCTCCCGTCTTATCCTACACCCCACTATATCCTATCCTCCACCACACCAAATCACTCCCTTTATTGCAACACAACAGCCAACAACACCTATAACAGCAACGCTCCCCTTCTCCCAACACAACAACCACAACACAACAACCTCACAAACGACCAGCTTCCACCAGCCCCTGCTCACCCTTTGCTTCACCAATTCGTGACCCCACCAACAACAACTACCACTCACCAAAGCCTCACGCTGCAGCCTCCACCGCACTTGGTGGCGCAACCAAACCAGCCACCTATCCACCAATTTCCCAACACCATTTGCGTCACCAATTTAAGCACAAATCGCAGCAGCAGCTCCAGTTCATCTCCAACCACATTCCTCTGTTCCCACAATAGCCACCACTCCGCAACATCACCACCAATCGGCAGCCACCCTTCTCCACCTTGAGCTGCCACCAATCGAACTCAATCAAGCCCCAATTCAATTGAAATTCCCCGAGGGCGCGGGTGTGAAAGGAGCGGACGCAGGCTCGATGCCTCAAATCAGGAAGTAAGTAGCCGCGGTTGTCCCGAGGTCTTCCCGCGGACGCGGTGGCTCTGGAGAGGGCGCGACTTGGACCACCGCGGGCGCGGCTTTCTGGGTTCAATTTGAACCCGTATCACAATCTTCTCACGTGGTTTTAATAAAGACCAACGACCTTGATTGATGGCCGATGATAGATGATGAAATGAGCGATGATGATTGAAGTTGATGATGATTGATGGATGGTGAAGATGGTGATGCGCTTCAATGGAGAACAAGCAGCTGAAAAATTCGAAGGAGAAGTGTATATTTTTGGGGATAATTAGAAGCAACTTTTATTCTATTTTTTTTTCTGAATTAGTTTAGAGCTTAGTTTTCTCTCTCTTAGGTTGAGAGCTTCTCTCTCTAGTTTAGGCTAGATTAGGAGTAGTTTTAGAGAGAGAAAGTGAGGAATTTCAATGGTGATTGAGAGATTGAAGATGCAAGTGTGACAATTGTGTTGGAGATCTTCTTAATTATCAATGAGCATTTCTAAACTCTATCTCATTCAATTGCTTTGTTTAATTTGATGTTTGTTTGGTTTGATTTTGATATTTGATGTTTGATTAGAGTAATTGTTCTTGATATTTTGTTGATTCTTGTTCTCTATAGTTGATATTTGATAGATGATGATTCTTGAATAGTTGTTTGGCTAGGAATTGGGGGAAACTTGTATGATTGATTAATTGTGATTAATTTGGGAATTGTGTTGATTGATTGTTGAGATTAAAGTGATTAGTGAAGGTTTGCATGTGTGTAATTCAATTTGTCCTTGAGAATTATGCTAGATTGCATTGTAGTTGCTAATGACATGAACAATTGATTTAGGAATTGCACTTATCAATTGGTTTTGATTATGGTTCTCTTAGTTTGTTATTCATAGTGAACCCTAGCTTAACAATTAGGAGATAGCTCTTTGATTCCTATTTATTGCTCTTATCATTTAGTCCTCACAACCTTTGATTGGCATGCTCTTCCCAAGTTGTTGCAATTGACATGATTACTTGTTGATCCCCATTCCTAGTGTTTTATTTCCTTGGTTACTTGTTTTGTTAGTTGTTAGTATTCTCTCTTACCTTCGTCTTTGACCTAGCTTAGGCGCATAATTGAAAGTGCTTGAACATACCGTTCCTTTGGGTTCGACCCTTGACTTGCCTCTATACTCGTATTAGGGTTTGTTAAGTGTTTATAAATTTAGTTTGACCGAGGGAAGATTAGATAACGACCTAGTTTTCCACTCGTCAAAATGGCGCCGTTGCCGGGGAACGGTGTCTATGTTTGAGTGTTTTTGATTTCTTGAGTCTAGGTCTTGTGTATACTTTTCTTTTATTTGATTTTTTTTGGTTTTGTGAAAAAAAAAATGGCATGTCTATCATTTCCTCAATATAGCAATGAGCCTTTTTGTGAATATTTCATTAGACTTGAGGGATTTTTGGACTATAATTGTTGTAATATTTGGGAGGCTTGTGAGATTTGTTATTTTGGTTTGAATGAGCTAACTAGGGATGAAGTTGAATGTATGCATAATGGTGAATTTAGAGCATTGTCAATTGATGATGCTTGGGATTTTTATGTTTGGTTTGCTAGGGATGTTTATGATAGGGGTAATCATGAGTCTAATATTGATATGCAATGTCTTGATTCTTCTAATATTAGCATGAATTCCCATGATTTGTCACATGATCCCTTAAGTGAACCTAGAACACATGATTTCTACTTTATTTCTCCTTTTGTTCATGATAATGACGTGCAAGCTCAAGTTGATGCTAATGGTGTGTTTCAATATTCTTCATTATTTACCATGCCTTCTTGTGATGTGCTTCATTCCCTTAATGATGAATCTCATGTTGTAAATTGTGCCCCCACTCCCCAATGTGATGTATATGCTCATGATCTTAATGTTGATTCTTCCAATATTGGTTGTACTTATTCTTCTCTTGTTGAGCCTCAACCTTCTACATCTTTTGAATCTCTTGTTGATACATTTGAGTCTCAAATTAGGCGCATTGAGCTTGATAATGAGTTTAGGCCTAGTAAGGAGATGATTCTTAATTCTATGAGAGGTCAATTAGAGATAATGAAAAAGAATGAGGAGCGTATTGAGGAGGAAAAGAGAAGAGGAGAAGAGTTAGAAAGCCAATTGTCATCCTTGATGCTTGTTTGTGATAAATCCCAATTTAATGTGTGTATTGAGGATGATGATGATGATTTTGAGCAACCAAGAGAGTGTGAGGATCCCATTTGTGAGCATTTGAGTGATGGTGAAGGAGTTGAGAATGAAGAAAGTGTTGATATTGATATTTCTATCCCTTTTTCCCATCTTGATGAGTCTCATGTGCATGTTTGTGACTCTTCTATCCATGAGTATTTCGACTCGATTGAGGTTATGACCAATGCATTCTTTGAGAGTCAAAAGAAAACCCATAGCCTTTTAAATGAGTTCATTGAGGATGCTTCATGGGAGAGAGATGAGTTTGAAATGAATTTGCATCCATTCATGCATGGTTTTGAGACCTTAGGCTTTAAAGTTGTTGAGGGAGTTGTTGTTCATAGTTGTGATGGAGGGGATTATGTTTTTCCTCTTGGAGGTTGGATGTTTGAGGGAGATGGATCTCATGAGTGTTCTTCTTTTGAGGACTCTATGATTGATTTCCATGCTCTTATTGGTGATTTGAGGCATGGTGGTGAGAAAAAGCTCATTTGTGAGACCATAGCCCCTTTTCTCTTTTCTCATACCCCTTTTTCAAGAAGATTCAACCATATCCCTTACACTCCTATTTCCCTCCCTTCTTTTGTCAATGAGCCTATTGGGACCCTTTTGTCTATGATGATTTGTATGAAGCTCATTCGTCCCAAATTGAGGAAAAGGGTGATGTTGCCACCCAAAAATATTTTGAGGAGAGTTTGCCTTCTTTTTCTTCTTGCTCTTCTTTTTCTTCATATTTTGTTGAATTTTCTTTTGATTCTTCCTCTTCCTTTTCTTAGCATCTCTCTCCTTATTTGCGTGCACTATCCTTGTTGCACGTACTCTTCGCGTCATTTGCCTACCTTCTCTCCTATGAAATGTGTAGTAGTGCATTTGACAAGCTCTTGCGCGCGTTGAATTATTATTTTCTAGAGCGGTCAAGCTTGGACCTTAAGCAAGCCTTTCTCGGGAAGTAACCCGTGTTTTATTGCTTTTATTTTCTTTTCTTTTTAGAATAGATTTTATCTCATGGAAATGTTTGTGTTCCTTTTTCTAGGTACATGACTTGATATACTTTGGTGCTTCTATTTGGATCAAGAATCAAGGAAGATTGGCACCACATTTGCTAACATATAGAAGGCAAGATTCAATATTAGAGGTTGTTAGCTTTGAAAGGTTAAAATTGGGTCATTTGTGGGTATTTACACCCACCTAATATCCGGTAATATCCTTCCTTGCTCTTTCTCTAGTGGATGATGACTTGTTGGACATATGTTGGTTTGATTGGATTAATCTCCTTGTTTTTCCCCTCTCGTGGAATATTTGATTTATGTTTGAGCATGTTGTCTCATTCAAGCTTGGGGGAGGGTATTCTATCATGTTTGGTGGAATGTTGATTCATATATGTCATGCACCTTTGTATATGCTTTTCCATGTTCTCATATTTTGAAAAACTCCAAAAAGATTTTCGTTTTTATCAAGGCAAATTTGCAATGTGTTTTGTTTTGTTCTTGCTTTGGACATAATAACATTTAGACTTGTATACTTGAATGCTTTTCTTCCTAAATGGTAGTGGTGTGCACGGTTTGAGATTACGTTTGGTTGATTCTAGGATAAAGCATGCTAAGGTAGTTGTCTAGAACTAGGGGGATCATGAAGCCGGATTCTACTTGTTTGTGGCATGTTTGGTAGTTTCTCCCTATCTTCGATTTGACAACCTTAGTGAGTTTTTGCTACAACCATGTGAGATTTATATTTGTTCACGCATTCATCATATTCTTGCATGAGCGGCATGGTGTCCTTGACTTTGCAAGCCTAATCTATAAAGCTTGATGTATGATTCTTAAACCCGAGACCGAGCTATCTAGGGAGGACAAAGGCACCTTTTTCGGGGTGGTATTTTTCATTTTTAGGTTAGTTTGATTCATATTTGTTTTTGGGTTTCCATTTGCCTTCTTGCAACCATTTGAGCCTTATACCTTATTTTCAAGCCACATCTTTAGTTCTTTGGCCTTTTGTTTCATTTTCTTTCTATTCTTGGTTTTTTGTGAAGCAAATTGATCATGTATGATGGAGTTTGTGGTGGATAAGTTGGAAATTTGGTTTTTATGAGTGCTAGTTTGTGATTAAGTCTTTTTTTGTGAATAATGGCAAGTGTTTGAGTAAAAGCCGTCCTTAATCATAAAAGGCATGGACTAATAAATTGCACTATAGAAAAAGCCGTCCGAATTTAGCAAAAGGCGAGGACATTGCAAGTTTAAGTAAAAAAAAAAGAAAAAAAATTTGAAAAAAGTGAAAATTCAAAAATATTTTGATGTATTCTTTTCTCCTTCTAAGCATTGAGGACAATGCTTCATTTAAGCTTGGGGGAGAAGCGTTTACGCTTTTTGTATATATTTCTTGTGAGTATAGCTTCAAATAAGCTTGGGGGTGTTGCTTTTTCTTGGTGATTTCTTGATCGTGTTGTTAAGGATTGATCACCCTTTTGCTTCACTTTTTAGGAAAACCTCCAAATTTTAAATTTTATCCTACCTTCACCCTTTATGCCTTATGTTACAACCTTGGGGAAAGGCCTTTCGACCTAGAAAGTTGAGTCACTATTCGGGGGAGGGAATCATGGGTCATTTCCTAAGGAAAGGGATGCGAAGTCAAGATGTCGAGTAGCCCAAAAATTTGATCTTTTTCCGGTTCCTTCGCGGAATCTATGAGATGCTCACTATGGGGAGATATGAGATTAGTAGGGGGAACGCGGTAAGACCGTTTGGGATGAAAGTGGAGTGTGATAACTAGTTCCTATGCTTAGCATATTTATGTTTCAATCAACCTTAGGTATCTTGTAGCGTGCACTCCCTTACTTGTTTAGAAAGATTTGCATTCACTTGTGCTTGTACATTTGCAAAAGTCCTTTCATGAACATTTGTTTGCTTTTCTTGTATTTTGTTTTCTTTTTCATGCTTTGCTTTGTTTGTATTATTATGAGAGTTATGGGTAAACTCTTAGGATACCCTTACGAGAGCATCACTCGTCCTCTAGGGTGATCTAGGGGTTTAAATGGCTTGTTTTTAGTTGCTAAAATTGACCGTGATTCCTACGAAAGTGAGTTAGTGTATATTCCCATTCTCTCTAGTTTTCTTGTTTCTTTCCTTGCTTGAATAAATTCATCATTTTTCCTTGGGTTGGATTTTATTTTGCTCGAGGACGAGCAAAATTTTAGCTTGGGGGAATTTGATGAGCGTCATTTATGGCGCTCAAAAGAATAAGATTTATGTTCTTTTTCTATATTTTCCTTCATTATTTTCCTATATTTTTCTTAGTTTTATTTGGTTTTCCATTTTAATAACTCATTTTGAGTTTTGTTTAGTTTTATGTGTTTTTCATTATTTTAGTCCTTAATTCATAGTTTTAGTTTTATTTCTCTTATTTCTTTTATTTATTTTTATTTTATTTTTCTTCTATTTCTCCCTCATGTTTGGTTGTTCGTGTAGGTGATTGCTCGGGACAAGACACGAGTCAAATTGTCATATTTAGAGTTCCGATGTTCAAGCTTGATGTTTCGAGGTCTTAAGTTCAAAATCAATTAAGTTGTTGCAACGAAAACAAGCCAACACAAGTCATCACCCTTGCTGCCGTCTTATCCTACACCCCACTATATCCTATCCTCCACCACACTAAATCCCTCCCTTTATTGCAACACAACAGCCAACAACACCTATAACAGCAACGCTCCCCTACTCCCAACACAACAACCACAACACAACAGCCTCACAAACGACCAGCTTCCACCAGCCCCTGCTCACCCTTTGCTTCACCAATTCGCGACCCCACCAACAACAACTACCACTCACCAAAGCCTCACGCTGCTGCCTCCACCGCACTTGGTGGCGCAACCAAACCAGCCACCTATCCACCAATTTCCCAACACCATTTGCGTCACCAATTTAAGCAAAAATCGCAGCAGCAGCTCCAGTTCATCTCCAACCACATTCCCCTGTTCCCACAACAGCCAACACTCCGCAACATCACCACCAATCGGCAGCCACCCTTCTCCACCTTGAGCTGCCACCAATCGAACTCAATCAAGCCCCAATTCAATTGAAATTCCTCGAGGGCGCGGGTGTGAAAAGAGCAGACGCGGACTCGATGCCTCAAATCAGGCAGTAAGTAGCCGCGGTTGTCCCGAGGTCTTCCCGCGGACGCGGTGGCTCTGGAGAGGGCGCGGCTTGGACCACCGCGGGCGCGGCTTTCTGGGTTCAATTTGAACCCGTATCACAAGCTTCTCACGTGGTTTTAATGAAGACCAACGACCTTGATTGATGCCTGATGATAGATGATGAGATGAGCGGTGATGATTGAAGTTGATGATGATTGATGGACGGTGAAGATGGTGATGCGCTTCAATGGAGAACAAGCAGCTGAAAAATTCGAAGGAGAAGTGTATATTTTTGGGGATAATTAGAACCAATTTTTATTCTATTTTTCTGAATTAGTTTAGAGCTTAGTTTTCTCTCTCTTAGGTTGAGAGCTTCTCTCTCTAGATTAGGCTAGATTAGGAGTAGTTTTAGAGAGAGAAAGTGAGGAATTTCAATGGTGATTGAGAGATTGAAGATGCAAGTGTGACAATTGTGTTGGAGATCTTCTTAATTATCAATGAGCATTTCTAAACTCTATCTCATTCAATTGATTTGTTTAATTTGATGTTTGTTTGGTTTGATTTTGATATTTGATGTTTGATTAGAGTAATTGTTCTTCATATTTTGTTGATTCTTGTTCTCTATAGTTGATATTTGATAGATGATGATTCTTGAATAGTTGTTTAGCTAGGAATTGGGGGAAACTTGTATGATTGATTAATTGTGATTAATTTGGGAATTGTGTTGATTGATTGTTGAGATTAAAGTGATTAGTGAAGGTTTGCATGTGTGTAATTCAATTTGGCCTTGAGAATTATGCTAGATTGCATTGTAGTTGCTAATGACATGAACAATTGATTTAGGAATTGCAATTATCAATTGTTTTTTATTGTGATTCTCTTAGTTTGTTATTCATAGTGAACCCTAGCTTAACAATTAGGAGATAGCTCTTTGATTCCTATTGATTGCTCTTATCATTTAGTCCTCACAACCTTTGATTGGCATGCTCTTCCCAAGTTGTTGCAATTGACATGATTACTTGTTGATCCCCATTCCTAGTGTTTTATTTCCTTGGTTACTTGTTTTGTTAGTTGTTAGTATTCTCTCTTACCTTCGTCTTCGACCTAGCTTAGGCGCATAATTGAAAGTTCTTGAACATTACCGTTCCTTTGGGTTCGACCCTTGACTTGCCTCTATACTCGTATTAGGGTTTGTTAAGTGTTTATAAATTTAGTTTGACCGAGGGAAGATTAGATAACGACCTAGTTTTCCACTCGTCAGCTACATGTTTTGCAGTGAGTTTAGCGTATGATTGCGCTTCAACCCACTTTGTGAAACAATCAATTGCTACTAGTATATATTCGTGGCCTCCTGTTCCTGGGGGAGTTATTTTGCCGATGATGTCAATTCCCCATGTAGAGAATGGCCATGGCGACGTTTAGGTGTAGAGCAAGGATGGAGGAACATGTTGTAAATTGGCATAGATTTGGCACTTAGGGAATATTTTTACGTATTGGTGGCAATCCCTATTCATTTTTTGGACAAACATTTTGCCATTTATATGAGTGCCACAAATTCCTTCGTGGACTATTCTCATTGCTCTTTGTGTATCCTTTTTTCCTACACATAAGAGAGCTCGACCCTTAGGTACCCTTTTATGTAGCTCGTTGTCTATGAGTACATATTGGGAAGCCAAGAGTCTTAATGCTCGTTTTGCTCTTTTGTCAGCGTGGGGAGGGTATTCTCCTTTGGTGACATAATTGAGTATATCCGTGTACCACGGTTCTTCTTCTTCTTCTTCTTCTTCTTCTTCTTCTTCTTCTTCTTCTTCTTCTTCTTCTTCTTCTTCTTCTTCTTCTTCTTCTTCTTCTTCTTCTTCTTCTTCTTCTTCTTCTTCTTCTTCTTCTTCTTCTTCTTCTTCTTGTACTACTTTGTCGTCTTCTATAGCCTGGATGTATGCTGGTTTGTGCCTTTTCTCTATAGTTAGAGGCATTTTCTCGATTTCCGTGGGAATCCTAACCATTGAGGCTAGTCTTGCCAAGGCATCAGCGAATTGATTTTGTTCCCTAGGTAGATAGGTGTATTCTACCTTCTCTAACTAATCGGTAAGAGTTTCCAGATAGGTTTGGTAAGGGGCTAGACTTTCGCTCCTTAGTTTCCACCTCTTAGATATTTGATTGATAATCAAAGAAGAGTCTCCGAATATCCTTAACTTTTTTACTCCCAATGCCAAAGCTGTTTCAAGGCCTACCACGCATGCTTCATATTCAACAGCATTGTTGGTAACGTCGGAATCTAGCTTTATGGAGATTGGAACATGTTCTTCTTTAGGTGATACTAGTAATACTCCAACGCCACATCCCTTTTGGTTTGAGGCTCCGTCGAAGTACAAGGTCCAAGTTTCATCTTCAGTGACCATTAAGTCTTCATCTGGAAATTCGTTGTCTTGTATTGGCGTCGAGTCTTCTATTGAAAAATCTGCTAGAAAGTCTGACACCACAGATCCTTTGATAGCTTTTTGTGGCATAAACCTTACATCAAAATGGGATAAATTGACTATCCATCTTGATATGCATCCATTGAGTGTAGATTTCTCGAATAGATACTTGAGTGGATCTAATCGGAAGAATACAAAGACAGTATGCACTAGCATGTAATGTCTTAACTTGGTTGTGGCCCACACCAAGGCGAGGCATAACTTCTCAAGTGGTGTATAGCGTGCTTCGTATTCGAGCATCTTCTTGCTTAGATAGTAGATTGCGTTTTCTTTGCCTTCTACTTCTTTTGCTAGCATAGCTCCCATCGTCTTTTTTGGTAACCGTCAAATATAACCTAAGAGGTATTCCGGGAAGTGCTGGTGCTAATACGGGAGGATTTGCGAGATAGGCTTAGATCTTTTCAAAGGCTTTTTGACACTCGTCATCCCATATTACTAGTACATTCTTCTTAAGATTTTTGAAGATTGGTTCATATATCGTCGTCAATTTTGATATGAACCTACTTATGTATTGCAACCGGCCAATAAATCCTCGAATCTGTTTCTCGGTTTTGGGCGGTGGCATTGACATGATTGCTTTGATTTTGGTTGGGTCTATCTCTATTCCTCTAAAGCTTATGACATAACCCAAAAGCTTGCCTGAGGTGACTCCAAAAGAACACTTATATGGATTCAACCTCATATTATATTTTCTTAGCCTTTCGACAAACTTCCTTAAGGCTACTTGATAGCCTGGATGGTCTTTTGATTTTACAATCATGTCGTCGACATATACTTCGACTTCTTTATGCATCATGTCATGGAGTCAGGCAGTTGCTGCACGTTGGTAAGTAGCACCCACGTTTTTCAAACCGAATGGCATTACCGTGTAGCAGTAAGTTCCCCATGGTGTTATAAAAGTCTTTCTCCATGTCTTCTTCTGCCATGAGAATCTGATTATAACTTGCGTACCCATCCATGAATGAGAGAAGCGCGTAATTTGTCCTGTTATCTACCAGAATATCGATGTGTGGTAAAGGGAAGTCGTCCTTTGGACTTGCCTTGTTTAGATCTTGATAGTCGACACACATTCTTACCCTTCCATCTTTTTTCGGAACTAGGACGACGTTGGCGACCCATTCGGGGTATTTGGATACCTTGATGAAACCTGCAGTTATTTGTTTTTGGATTTTTTTTTTAAGAGCTATGTCGGGTTTCATTCGACGTAACTTTTGTTTTACAGGTTTCATTCCTGGAATTAGTGGTATAGTGTGTTGATCTATTTCTCTATTAATTCCTGGCATATCTTCGTATGACCAAGCAAATGAATTCTTTAAGTAAGTTAATTAAATCGGTTCTTTCTTGTTCGTTGAGTGTTAATCCGATTTTAAATTCTCTATTATTGGTTGAATCATTTGAGATATCAACCGTTTCAGTTTCTTCAATTATCGATGTTTTCTTTTCGAGTGTTTCCATTGCTTTAATAATTTCTTTGTATTTTTCATTGTTAGTTAAGCAATGCTCGTCATCTTGGGTTAGAGAAAAACACAAGAAATAAGGAGAACGAGAAATATTATTATACTCTGAGATCATTACATCAAAGAGTAATATGTCCTCAGGGACTTGATCACTAACTATTCTAGGAGAAGAAATAGAGGGAGGAGGTGCTACTACTGAAGACCTAGAAGACTCTATAGGGAGAGACTCCGACTCAGACTCTAACTCTGAGGACTCTTCAAACATTGGTCCTTGCCCTGTCGTGATGGATATTTTTCTTCCGCTTGGAGTATTCACCTTGATAGTCTTGCGCCACCCTTGTAGTGATCTTTCAGCTGGACTGATTAGCTTCGAGGGATCGAAGCTTTCGCTTTGTAGGACTGTTTGAATGAGCAAGGAGTTATCTTCTCTGTAAGTTGGCTCATTCTTTTCTCGCCCAAATAGTAATCCCATGACGTTAAAGTCAAAGCATGGGGGTGCGTCCTCCTTATGCACAGGAGTTGGGATTTCATATGTGAAGTAACAATCCAAGAAAATTTTAAATCTCGATTGCCTTATGCCGTTTACAACAAATGGCTCGGGAAATTCATGGCATGGGTAGTCCTCTCCTTCTTTTATAAATTGACCATTAAGTGTAAGAGGGTACTGATCCATTAGGATTGCTTTCTTTTGAGTGCGAGCGTTTATACGTGCCTTTGATTTTTCCTGGGCTCGCTTGAGATCTTTCCGAGTCGGTTCAAAACCAAGTCCGAAAGTGTCTAACTTGGGGAGGCCAGGTGACTCCATCGATTTTGCTATTTCTTTCTTCTTTCCTAGGGTCATCCTAGGAAAATGTCCTTGTTTCTTTAGAATAGCATTTACAATCATGTTGGAATGGGGTTCATGGCAAAGAGGGGTCCTTTCATCCTCCTGGATTAAGGAGACTTCTTCGTTAAAGCCCCATATGTCTTCATCATCCTCGTCGTGCTCCACATTAATGATTGGATTTTCTATAGACTTGTTCCTCATATGCGAAGCATAGATGGTGATAGGAATTCCCCCAACTATATCTTTTACTAGTTGGTGGAGATATGAGGGGACGACCTTTAGGTCATGAAGCCAAGGGCGCCCCAACAGCAAATTGAACGAAGCTTTAATGTCTACTACTTGGAAAGTGGTAGCATATTCTATTGCTCCCACCGTTACGTTCATGGTAATTTTACCAAGAGCTTGACGACGAGTGTTGTCGTAGGCCCTTATTCCTTGTGTAGACGGAGTTAAATCTTCATCCCTTATGCCTAGCATCCTCGCAGTTCTAAGTGGACAGACGTTGATGGCCGATCCATTGTCTACAAGAGTCATAGGAACATTCATTCTCTTGCAAGCTACTGTGAGGTTTAATGCCTTGTAATGTTTGTCACCATCTAGAGGTAAATCCTTGTAAGAAAAGGTAATCAAATTAATTGGACTAGGAAGATCACTTGTGAGGAAGTTGGCTAACCCCTCAGGAGTAGTGTCAAAATCTATCCCAATTTTGTCCAAGGCATTCATTACAGCCAACCTATGTTCTCGAGATGTCGCCAAAAGTTTCCATACGTTCATCTCAACTTTGTCTTCTTAAACTGCTTAACGATATCATTGTCTTCAATGATAGGTATGGGAACTTGTTGTGTGGTCGGCATAGGTTGTGTTGAAACGGGAGGTTGCATTATCCCGGATCTTGTGAGGACGTCTATCGATGAGTCTTCTTCAGTCCAAAAGTCATCCATGGCGTACGACACAGAAAGTGGAGATCCTACTATGTCTCTTAAATAGACGTATTCTTCATCACTGTCCCAAACTCCATTAATGGTTGCATTGTCCTCTTATGGAACTTGGACTAGTTTATTTTCATCCATCATTTTCTGAACTAAATCCTTGAATTTGAAACAGTTTTCGATAGTGTGACCCCCTGATTGATGATACTAACAGTAATACCTATCTGTCCTTTTCAATGATTCAAATGGTCTTGGTTCGAGAGGTTTGATCTCGCCACTCTCTGAGAGCATTTCGAACATTTGTGCATATAGGATCCCAATTGGAGTGTAAATTCTATTACTCTTCTTGGGTTTTTCAGTGACTTGTAAAGGAAAACTCCTTTCCTCATAAGTCGTTCTCATGGGTGTGAATTCTCTCTTAGGTTCATCTTTCGGGAGTGGAACCTCGTCATATTTCTTTTGAAGTTCCTTTATAGCTTTGAGAGTTTCACGTAGCAAACGTGACCCTTCCATCATAGACAGTGTGAGCGATTGTATGTCTTCTTTACTTGCCGGTTCTGGAAGGCTATCCATGGCGTCGAAGAATATCTTATCGTCTTCTCCAATGGCATGGATTTCTTTGAAAGGTTTAATGAGAGACGAGGGGTCAATCTCGTTTTCCTCATCAGAGATAGCTATGGCATGAGCGAGAGGTGCATTATCAATGCTTGGCTTCTTGCTGGCAGGGGGCAAGGGTAGTTTTTTGTTATCGATTAAGTCTTGGATAGCTTCCTTAAGCTTCCTACAGTTTTCGGTGAGATGGCCCCTACCGTGGTATACTTACAGTGTGCATTGGGGTTCCAACTAGCCGATCTCTTTTCGACTGGTGGGTCCCCAAATGGTCCAATAGGAGTTATAAGACCTTTTGCATTTAATCGATCAATGCGGTGTCATAACTCATGCCAATAAGAGTAAAGTTTCTCCCAAATGGTTTCTTTTGTCCTTGATTGTTCATAATAAGGAATTCACCTAAATTAAAAGTGCTAATGTTGTTTGAGTGGGTGGTTTTGGTAGAAGAAGGATTGTCGTTCTTATTTCCTTTCCAGCCACTGTTGGAGTTATTGTTGGCAGCTTTTAACTTAGCCAGGTCGTCTTAAATATTGATCCCAATGTCGTAGACGGCCTTGAAGGTATGGAGATTATTTTGATACTTGAGATGCTTGGAATATTTTTCTTGAAGGTTTTTGATGAACAACCTTACAGACTCTTTTTCACTTGGCACCTCAATCATCTTAGCTGAGGTTTCTCTCCGTTTGTTAAAGAAAGAGGTGAAGCCTTCGTTCTCTTTTTGCTTGAGGATTTAAAGTTCTCTATGGTAAGTCTCAACTTGAATGTTGCACTTGTATCTATCAACAAAAGCGTATGGACTCCTAGGTAGAGGTCTTTTCTTTCTCGAGAGAAAAGAACCATTGTTGGCAAATGGTCTCGAGAGATAGTGAGAACAGAGAGGGGAAAACCTTCTTATCGATACCCTTAATACTCATTATGGTTTTGAAGGCTCTTAAATGAAAATAAGGGTTATCAGTTGCTTTGAATTTTGGGATGTCGTTGGCACTGAACTTCTACGGAAGAAGATCTTTGTCCACCGAGACCCCTTGTGAAGTAAGCCCTTGAAACTTGTAGTCGATAGATAGCTTGCTTAGACTCTCTTGCATGAGGTCCATCTGTTGTTGCTTCACGGGATCATCGATCTTAAGTGTGAGGAGCTTCAGTACCTCAGTCACGGTAACCAGTTGGTTCCTAAGCTCATTGACTTCTTCTTGTGTTTCCATTATGGTCTTAGCTTTCCTCTTACGAGCTATAGGTTTGTCGAAAAGTAGGACTTGAACAAAAAGGTTGTCTTTGATTAACCGTCCTTCCTTTCTTGACCACGTGCTGTAATTTAAACCATTTTGCATTTTAATTACTTGACTCAAATCGAATTGACTTCACAATTTTTTTAAAGAGGAAAAAAAAAATGGGTGCATATTTTTGGAAAAAATTAGCAAAAATAATGTATATATTTTTAGGGAAATAAGTATAGTTTTTAAATTGGAGGATTAATATCCGACTTACCCCCCCTAAAAAAATGACGGAAAAAACGCGCATACAAGACTCTCTTAGACATGGTCAAAGTGTGTGTATTGGTGTGTGCGTTGAGTGTAAGTGACATGCTTGGACTCTTGTGTAATACCATGGGACTTAGTGCCTAAACTCGATTAATGACTCAACCAAGTACTATTGACAGCGAAAATTAACCGAATTAATTAGCAAAGTGGTTAATTAGACACTAGGTGATGACTCGACCAATAATCCGAACTGTCGGCAAAACGAAAGGACTGGCGTCGCACTGTGTAGTGTAGCGCCAAACGATAGAGCTGTCGCCAGGCGCCACACTCCACAGAGTGGAGCTACAGTCCAGACTTTGGCGCCAATGCTGGAGCTTCAATCTAGGACTGTTTTCGGTGTTATTAATCAACAGGGGTATGCCTAAAGTCGTACTAGGTCCATTCTGATCAAAATATTAGACTTTATTGACTCTACTTAATTAATTAATTAACTAATTAACTAATTAGGCAAACTTCTTTAAGTCATTAATTCATTTAATCTCAACACAAGTCAAACAAACGGTTCAGAAACCATAGTATATGCACAAAAAATAATGCACAATTAGTCAAGTAGGCACAATATGATGCAATGAGTTTGCAACCTAACCATGGCTCTAGTTCTCTAAAGTTCGGGATATGGTTTAGTCAATAGAGGGTCCACGGTTAATTGTTCGGATGCACCGCACGGAAGCCTGACCGTGAAGGGTTGGCGCGAGTGGATAGGACACCGCGAGTTTTAGAAAAACTCGCTTCCATGGTTTGGTTAATTCAACAATCTCGGATGTACCCTTTGTTGCTCAGAGCGTTCAATCAGGTAGATGGAGCATGAATTCCCAG
Organism: Chenopodium quinoa; assembly: GCF_001683475.1. Classification (NCBI taxonomy): domain Eukaryota; kingdom Viridiplantae; phylum Streptophyta; class Magnoliopsida; order Caryophyllales; family Amaranthaceae; genus Chenopodium; species Chenopodium quinoa. Next base: position 2,954,945 of record NW_018744616.1, on the reverse strand, counting down.
AGGGTTATGTCCATATGTAGAATTGTAGACACCCATTTGTGTCTCCCCAAAACCAAACCCAGTGATGAGTGCCTTTCACGTCGAATCATAATCGAATGAAACGAAAGTGTGGAAAGGTCTGGTGTTGCGGAAAGTTTTATTTCTTTTTGTCTTCTTCCTGTTTTTGAAAACTTTATTTTAAGAAAATAGCCAATCCAGTTTGGTTGGTCCATGATATGGGTCCAATATTGGTGTAGTTGGATGGGGCTTGCAAAGACATTTCCAACGATTATATTATAAGCCCAATTCCGATGAATATTGATGAATTTATGGCCAATTTACTAAACTGGGCCCGGTTTGAGCTTTAAGTACGGCCCAATGATCTAGGGGAGGGCCTAATATGATTTATCATTCCTAATGCAATTAGGAATGGTTTTATTCTTCTAGAAAATTCTAGAAGGTTCTTTTCATTCCTAATTCAATTAGGATTCTTCAGAGTTTTAATCAAGATCAAATAGTATTTTCGATTGAAATTATATTATTTTATCTTCCAGTGCGGGAATTTTATCAGAATTTTGAAAACGCGTTAAAAGTCGGTTTGACGTCCAACCCCAGGCCTTGGCCCCTAGAATCATGATTGGCGCCAGACGCCAGCCATTGGCGCCTGGCGCTAGCCACTGGTCCTGGCGCCAATGAGCCAGGGCTGGCGCCAATGTGTTTTTGTGGTCTTCAGACTCTGTTTTGATAAATTATCTTTTTTGGATGATTTTCTCTATAAATATCGTATCAAAAAACTCCGTTTTCATTCACGGATCATCTACATCTATCATTCACCAACTCTCATCAAGATTTTATTGAGCACAGAAAGCTACTGAGGCATGTGGGAAGTAGCGTCAGGGGCCAGAGCTTGGCGCCACACTTTTTGCTGTAGCGCCAGACGCCAGTATTGGCGCCAGGCGCTATAGTTAAAAGTTGGCGCCAGTCTCTGTTTGCTGGCGCCAATTTCCCCCAATACTAAGCCAGAAATATGCGTTCTAATTTCGACCGGTTTTTCGTATTGTTTGCTCGATCCTACTTCCTAATTGAATTTTTTCTCATTTTTCTGAAACCCATATTTGTTCTACATATGGACATAACCCTCTGGGAATTCATGCTCTATCTACCCGATTGAACGCTCCTTGCAACAAAGGGTACATCTGAGAGGTTGAATTCACCAAACCATGGAAGTGAGTTTTTTCTAAAAACTCGCAGTGTTCTATCTATACGCGTTAACCCTTCACGGTTAGGCTTCTACGCGGTGCATCTGGACAATTAACCATGGACCCTATTTGACTAAACCATATCCTGAACTTTAGAGAACTAGAGCCATGGTTAGGTTGCGAATTCATTGCATCATGTTGTGCCTACTTGACTAATTGTGCATTAATTGTTGTGCATATATATTCTATGTTCTCTTAACCGTTTGTTGATTTGTGTTGAGATTAAAATTAATGACTTAAAGAACTTTGCCTAATTAATTAATTAATTAATTAATTAATTAATTCGAGTCCATAAAGTTTTTTTTTTTCTTTTAATCGGAATTGACCTAGTACGACTTTAGGCATACCCCAGTTGACTAATAATATCGAAAACAGTCCCAGACCGAGGCTCCAATATTGGTGCCAAAATTTGAGCTGTAGCGCCACTGTATGGTGTGTAGCGCCAGATATTTACTAAAAATTCTGGCGCCAACCACCATATTGTGCCGCCAGTCCTGTCGCTTGGCCGACAGTTCGGATTATTTGTCGAGTCATCACCTAATGTCTAATTAATCAGTTTCCTGTTTAATTTGGTTAATTTTGCTGGCAATAAGGCTTAATTGAATCAATATTCGAGTTTAGGCAGTAAGTCCCATGGTCTTACACAAGAGTCCAGGCATGTCACTTACACTCAATACACACACCAATACACATGTCTTGACCATGATTAAGGAAGTCTTGTGTGCGCGCATTATTTTTCGTCATTTTTTTAGGGGGGTAAGTCGGATATTAATCCTCTAATAAATAATAATACTTAATTTCCCTAAACACATATACATTATTGCTCCCTAAAAATATGCATACCTTTTTTTTTTGTATAAAAAGCCATAAAGTCAAACTGATTCGAGTCAAGTAATTAAAACGCAAACTGGCTTAATTTACAGCGCGTGGTCAAGAAAGGAAGGACGATTAATCAAAGGGATAACCTCTTCGTACAAGTCCAACATTTCGACAAACCTATAGCTCGCAAGAGGAAAGCAAGAGTTATAATGGCAACTCAGGAAGAAGTTAACGATCTCAAGAACCAACTGGCTACTGTAACTGAGAAACTGAAGCTTCTCGCACTTAAGATCGAGGATCCCGCGAAGCAACAACAAATGGACCTCATGCAAGAAAGCCTAAGCAAGTTGTCCAGCGACTACAAGTTTCAAGAACTCACATCGCAAGGGGTCTCGGTGGATAAGGATCTTCTTCCGCAGAAGTTCAGCGCCAACGACATCCCAAAGTTTAGGGCAATCGACAACCCCTACTTCCATCTAAGGGCATTTGAAACAATAATGAGTATCAAGGGTATCGATAAGAAAATTTTCCCTTCCCTGCTCTCGCTATCTCTCGAGACCGTTTGCCAACAATGGTTCTTTTCTCTTGAAAAAGAAAAGACCTCTACATGGGAATCCATAGCAAACGCTTTCGTCGATAGGTACAAGTGCAACATTCAAGTCGAAACTGACCATAGAGAACTTAAAATCCTTAAACAGAAGGAGAATGAAGGCTTCACATCTTTCTTTAACAAGTGGAGAGAAACCTCAGCTAAAATGATTGAGGTACCAAGTGAAAAAGAGTCCGTGAGATTGTTCATTAAAAATCTCCAAGAAAAATATTCAAAACATCTTAAATATCAAAATAACCTTCATACCTTTAAGGCTGTTTATGATATTGGGATTAATATTGAAGATGACTTAGCTAAATCTAAAGCTGCCAACAATAACTCCAACAGTGGCTGGAAAGGAAAGAAGAACGACAATCCTTCTTCTTCCAAAACCGCCCACTCAAATAATGTTAGCACCTTTAACCTAGGAGAAGTCCTCTCCATGAACAATCAAGGACAAAAGAAACCCTTTAGGAGAAACTTCACTCCTATTGGCTTGAGTTATGACACCGCGTTTGATCGACTAAATGCAAAAGGTCTTATAACTCCCATTGGACCATTTGGAGATCCACCAGTCGAGAAGAGGTCGCCTAATTGGAACCCCAATGCACATTGCAAATATCATCAAGGTAGGGGCCATTCTACTGAAAGCTGTTGGAATCTTAAGGAAGCTATCCAAGACCTAATTGACAGTAACAAGCTACCGTTGCCCCCTGCCAGTAAGAAACCGAGTATTGACAATGCACCTCTAGCTCACACATTGGCTATCTCCGATGAAGAAAGCGAAGTTGACCCCTCATCTCTCATTAAACCTGTCAAAGCAACCAACGTTGAAGAGGAAGAAGAAGAGACCTTTTTCGATGTCGAAGATAATCTTCCAGAACCAGCAAATGAGGTAGAGATACGAATACTCACACTGTATCTGAGGGAGACATCGCAACTGTTACATGAAATTCTCAAAATTTTGAATGACCTTCACAAGGAATATGATAAAAAACCTAAGAGAGAATTCACTTCAGTAAAAACGACTTATGAGGCAAAATACTTTCCCTTACAAGTCACCAAAAGACCCAAGAAGAGCAATAAAGTTTATACTTCAATTGGGATCCCGTATACACAGATGTTTGAAATGCTCTCTGAGAATGGCGAGGTCAAACCTCTCGAACCAAGACCATTTGAATCATTAAAAAGGACAGATAGATATTACTGTCAATATCATCAGTCAGGAGGACACACTCTAGAAAGCTGCTTCAAGTTCAAGGATTTAGTGTAGAAAATGATTGATAGAAAGGAATTAGTCCAAGTTCAACAAGAAGAGGACATAAATGTTAATGGAGTATGGGACAGTGATGAAGAAGATGTCTATCTAAAAGATATAGTAGGACCTTCACCTTCTGTATCATACACCACGGACGACAATTGGGCTGAAGAAGATTCATCAATAGACGTCCTCACAAGATCCGGGAGAATACAACCTCCCGTTTCAACACAACCTATGCCTACTGTACAACAAGTTGCCATACCTATCATCGAAGACAATGACATCGTTAAACAATTCAAGAAGACAAAAGTTGAGATGAACGTATGGAAGCTTCTGGCAACATCTCGAGAACATAGGTTAGTTGTGATGAATGCCTTGGATAAAATCGGGATAGATTCTGACACCACTCCTAAAGGACTAGCTAACTTCCTTACGAGCGATCTCCCTAGTCCAATTAATCTAATCACTTTCTCTGATAAAGATTTACCCCCGGAAGGTGACAAACACTACAAAAGAATGAATGTTCCCATGACTCTTGTAGACAATGGATCGGCTATTAATGTCTGTCCACTTAGGACTGCAAGGATGCTTGGCATAAGAGATGAGGATCTAACTCCGTCCACACAAGGAATAAGAGCTTACGATAATACTCGACGTCAAGCTCTTGGCAAAATAACCTTAAGTGGTAGACATCAAAGCCTCATTCAATCTGTTGTTAGGACGCCCTTGGCCCTATGATATAAAGGTCGTCCCTTCATCTCTCCACCAACAAGTGAAAGCCATAGTTGGAGGAATCCCCATCACCATTGATGCTTCGCCAATGAGGATCAAATCAATAGAGAATCCAATCATCAACGTGGAGCACGACGAAGATGATGAAGACCTATGGGGCTTTAACGAAGAAGTCTCCTTAATCCAAGAGGATGAAAGGACATCTCTTTGCCACGACCCCCATTCCAACATGATTATCAACACTATGCTAAAGAAACAAGGACACTTCCCTGCGATGACCTTAGGAAAGAAGAAGGGTATAGCAAAATCGATAGAGTCACCTGGCCTCCCTAAACTAGATACTTTCGGACTTGGTTTCGAACCGACTCGGAAAGATCTTAAGCGAGCCCAGGGCAAATTGAAAGCACGTAGGGACGCTCGCATTCAAAAGAAAGCAATTCTAATGGATCAGTACCCCCTTAAGCTTAATGGAAAGTTTATAAAAGAAGGAGAGGACTATCCATGCTATGAATTTCCCGAACCATTTGTTGTAAATGGCATACGACAACCAGGATTCGAGATTTTCTTGGATTGCTATTTCACTGACGAAATCCCAACTCCTGTCCATAAGGAGAAAACACCCCCATGCTTTGACTTTAACGTCATGGGATTACTGTTTGGGAAAGAAAAGAATGAGCCAGTTTATGAGGAAGATAACTCCTCACTCATTCAAACGGTCCTACAAAGCGAAAAATTCGACCCCTCAAAGCTAATAACTCCAGCTGAAGGATCACTGCAAGGGTGGCGCAAGACTATCAAGGTGACCACTCCGAGTGGGAGGAAGATATCAATCACGACAGGACAAGGGCCAATGTTTGAAGAATCGTCAGAGTCAGAGTCAGAGTCAGAGTCTTTCCCTGTAGAATCTTCTAGGTCTTTAGCTATAACGCCTCCCCTTCCTATTTATTCTCCTAGGATAGTTAGTGATCCAGTCCCTGAGGACATATCACTCTTTGATGTAATGATCTCAGAGTATAATAATATCGCTCATTCTCCTTACTTCTCGTGTTCTTCCCTAACCCAAGATGACGAACATTGCTTAGCTAACGATGAAAAAGATAAAGAAATTATTAAAGAAATGAAAAGACTCGAAAAGAAAACACCGATAATCGAAGAGACCGAAACAGTTGACATCTCAAATGATTCAACTCATAAAAGAGAAGTTAAAATCGGACTAACATTGAATAAACAAGAAAGAACCGATTTAATTAACTTGATTAAAGAATTTATCGATGTATTTGCTTGGTCATATGAAGATATGCCAGGCATTAACAGAGAAATAGCTCAACACACTATACCATTAATACCAGGAATGAAACCTGTAAAACAAAAGTTACGTCGAATGAAACCCGACGTAGCACTTAAGATAAAAGAAGAAGTTCAAAAACAAATAACTGCAGGTTTCATCAAGGTATCCAAATACCCCGAATGGGTCGCCAACGTCGTCCCAGTTCCAAAGAAAGACGGAAGGGTAAGGATGTGTGTCGACTATCGAGATCTAAATAAGGCAAGTCCAAAGGACGACTTCCCTTTGCCACACATCGATATTCTGGTAGACAACACGACAAATCACGCGCTTCTCTTACTCATGGACGGATACGCCAGGTACAATCAGATTCTCATGGCGGAAGAAGACATGGAGAAGACAACTTTCATCACACCATGGGGCACTTACTGTTACACGGTAATGCCATTTGAAAAACGCAGGTGCTACTTACCAACGTGCAACAACTGCCTTGCTTCATGACATGATGCACCAAGAAGTTGAAGTATATGTCGACGACATGATTGTGAAATCAAAGGACCGTTCAGGCCATCAAGTAGCCTTAAGGAAATTTTTCGAAAGGTTAAGAAAATACAATATGAGGTTGAATCCATCAAAATGTGCTTTTGGAGCCACCTCAGGCAAGCTCTTAGGGTACGTCATAAGCTCTAGAGGAATAGAGATAGATCCAACCAAGATTAAAGCAATCATGTCAATGCCACCGCCCAAGACCGAGAAACAGATTCGAGGATTCATTGGCTGGCTGCAATACATAAGTAGGTTCATATCAAAACTAACAACAATATGTGAACCAATCTTCAAAAAGCTCAAGAAGAATGTACCAGTAATATGGGATGATGAGTGTCAAAAAGCCTTTGACCGGATCAAAGCCTATCTCGCAAATCCTCCCGTATTAGCGCCAGCATTTCCCGGAATACCTCTTAGGTTATATTTGACGGTTACCAAGGAGACAATGGGAGCCATTCTTGCACAAGAGGTAGAAAACAAAGAGAATGAAATCTATTACTTAAGTAAGAAGATGCTCGAATACGAAACACGCTATACACCACTCGAGAAATTGTGCCATGCTTTGGTGTGGGCCACAACTAAGTTGAGACTTTACATGTTGGTGCATACCGTTTTCGTGGTATCTCGATTAGATCCACTCAAATACTTGTTCGAGAAATCAACGCTTAATGGACATATTTCAAGATGGATAGTCAACTTAGCCCAGTTCGATGTGCGGTTTATGCCACAAAAAGCTATTAAAGGATCCGTGGTGTCAGACTTTCTGGCAGATTTCCCAATAGAAGACTCGACACCAATACAGGACAATGAATTTCCAAATGAAGATTTGATGGTCACCGAAGATGATACTTGGACCTTGTATTTCGACGGAGCCTCAAACCAAAATGGATGTGGTGTCGGAGTGCTACTAGTATCACCTAAAGAAGAACATGTCCCAATCTCAATAAAGCTTGATTTCGACGTTACCAACAATGCTGCTGAATATGAAGCATGCGTGGTAGGCCTTGAAACAGCCCTAGCATTGGGAGTAAAGAAGTTAAGGATATTCGGAGACTCTTCTCTGATTATCAATCAAATATCTAAAAGATGGAAAGTAAAGAGCGAAAGCCTAGCCCCTTACCAAACTTATCTGGAAACTCTTACCGATCAGTTACAGAAGGTAGAATACACATATCTACCTAGAGAAGAAAACCAATTTGCTGATGCCTTGGAAAGATTAGTCTCAATGGTTAGGATTCCCACGGATATCGAGCAAATGCCTCTAACTATTGAAAAAAGGCACAAACCGGCATATATACAAGCTATAGAAGACGACGACCCAGTCCAAGACGAAGATGAAGAACAAGAAGAACCATGGTACACAGAAATTCTCAACTACGTTACCAATGGAGAATACCCTCCTCATGCTGACAAAAGAGCAAAACGAGCCTTGAGACTTTTGGCTTCTCAATATGTACTCATAGACAACGAGCTACATAAAAGGGTACCTAAAGGTCGAGCTCTCCTATGTGTAGGGAAGGTGGATGCACAAAGAATAATGAGAATGGTGCACGAAGGAATCTGTGGAACTCATATAAATGGCAAAATGTTAGTCCAGAAAATAATGCGAGAAGGGTATTATTGGACTACCATGAATAAGGATTGTCATCAATACGTGAAAAGATGTCCTAAGTGTCAAATTTATGCCAATTTACAACACGTTCCTCCATCTTTGCTCTACACCTACACATCACCTTGGCCATTCTCTACATGGGGAACTGATATAATTGGCAAGATCACTCCTCCAGGGACAGGAGGCCATGAATTTATTCTAGTAGCAATTGATTACTTTACGAAGTGGGTTGAAGCGCAATCATATGCTAAACTTACCGCAAAACATGTAGCGCTCTTTATCGAGAGAAATATCATTTGTCGATATGGAGTCCCACATGAAATGATAAGTGACAATGGAACTCACTTTCAAGCCGAATGGGAAGATTTGCTACATAAATATGGTATCCAACATCATCATTCGTCCCCTTATAGACCTCAAGAAAACAGAGCAGTCGAGGCAGCTAATAAGAATTTAAAGATTATCATCGAGAAAATGACAAGCTTCACTTTGCATTGTGGGGTTATCGCACGTCAATCCGTACGTCAACAGGAAATACACCATTTTCTTTGGTATATGGAATGGACGCCGTACAACCTGTCGAACTAGAAATACCATCTCTACGTATTGCGCTAGAGAGTAGACTCGATGAAGTCGAATGGACTAGGGCACGATATGAAGAATTGATCCTACTCGACGAAAAACGACTAGAAGCTCTACATCACACTCAGTGCTATCAAACTCGTATGGCTAGACATTTTAATAAGAAGGTCAAGACAAGAAATATCAAAGTAGGAGATTTGGTATTAAAAGCGCTAAGAAAAAATGTTTTAGATCCAAGGGGAAAGTTTAGACCTAATTGGTCTGGCCCCTACATTGTCAAAACAATCCTGTCAGGTGGTGCAGCAAAATTAACTGACATGGATGGCAATGAATTCTCAAACATGACAATCTTGACCAACTTAAAAAAATATTACCCATAATTACTTGAGTAGGACACTCAAGAGAGCTACGTTCGTCCTGATTCCTTAGGAAAGGATACGTAGGCAACCCATTACGGCCACTTTATTTTTCGACATCTCCGCGTTCCAAAATCAACAAAAAATCAACGAAAGTCGGAAAATTATTGGCGTCACAGAACAGAGTCTGGCGCCAGCCTAAAGCCATTAGCGCCAGACGATGGAATTGGCGCCTGGCGCCAGACCTCAATAGCTGGCGCTAATTTGCAATTACTGACGCCAATTCAGTGATAAAATCTGGGCGAATTTCGGTGTTTTTCGGAAAATTTTCGACTTCCGTATTCGAAGAATTTCTGGAAAATTAATTTTTTTCGGTTTTTCATTGCTTTAATAAAATAAATTTAAAGTGACAATTTAATTGAAAGCTGAAATTTCATTAATAAAACAAAATTACATTGTTAATGGAATTTAAATAAGGCTGAAATAAATTAACTTTAAATAAAAATTAAGAATCAAATAAATCTAAAGCTAAGCAATGTTCTAGTCTTTCTTCTCCTTCTTTGCTCTTTTCCAATTCTTTTCTGTTTCCTTCTCTTCATCCATTACTTTAGCCAGTAGGCATCCTTTAGAGGACCTACATTCGATTTTAGAATAAATTGTTTCTCCTTCAGCTAGCACCCCATGCTTCTTTTCCACCCAAACCTTCTTTTCTGTAGCTTTCCTTTTCCCCTTGTCTTTAGTAGAATTCTTCTTCTTAGGAATTGTAGGTGTCTTGAACTCAATTCTTGCACCTAACCGTTCTTTGGCCGGTGTCACCCTGTCACCTAGACGATTCTTCACATCGGTTCTACCCTGATGAATTGAAGACTTCTTCAACAACCACTTCTTTACATCATTAGGTAAAGAAGGGGGAACCTTTTGGGTAATCACTTCCCATAAAGGTCTAGCGCTCCAGTAAGTGTCAAATTTATCCATTTCTTGAGATACGGGATACTCATAGGGAGGACGAAGATCCCCGGAAGGAATATTTTTAAGCAAGCCATATTGTCTCTTTACTCTGCAGGGATAATAATATGTCACGTGAGACAAGCTTGGAAGACGGCAGAAAGGTTGCTTGTTAACACCTACCATCCTTTTTATTTTCCACCATGGGATGACCCACTTGATAGCGAAATCACGTGATTCAAAGACTTTCTTCCACCCATGGCGCCCAATTTTAGGGATGCGCTTCTTTCTTCTCACAAAGCAAGTGGGCGTATAACTTTCAATGTCGTCCGGAGAGCTAATTAATTCTAGCCTCTCCATTAGCCACATCTGTAAAAAAAAATTCCAATGCAAATAAATTAATATTACAATACAAAAATATTTTTTTTGATTTCTGTAATTAAAAATATTATTTTTCTACCTGTAATAAAATTGGAGAACCGCGAAGAGGTGCTTTTGGGTCCCTTTTCAATTCATCTAGACTAATCATAGTCTCTCCAACTATCAATGGCATTGGATTTCTCCCTGATTCAATTTGTTCTAGCACAGTGGTTATAATTGATTGTTCCTCATTAATTTTACCACTACTAAGACAATATTGATTAAGCATGCAGAATAAAAACGCCCTTCTTCTATATATGTGAAAAGATTCAGAATGCGGTTTATCAAAATAATAGCGTGTGAATTCTTTTAAGTTCACCATATTGCCATCTACTATTTTTGATAAATCCCTTTCCTTCAAGTTAAAGAAGCGCTCAAAATCCTTATAGTAATATGCATCTACTCTAGGGATTACTACCAGGTCTATTGCAGGGCAGCCTAAAATAGCACCAAATTCCTCTGGCAAAGGGCTAATTTCATCATACCCTATTCTAAAACAATGTGTATCAATGTTCCAATATTCTAAAGCGGTATGTATGAAGTCTATGTCTAGATCTACCCCTTTAATGCCATAAATTCCCCCCATATGAAATAAATCCAATTCTTTTCTTTCTCTAGCATTGAGAGATCGACACCATTCATGAGAATATTGGGTGAAGGTTTTAGTGGCTAAAGACATGATTATTATTATTTTTTTTTCTAAAGAGAAGAATAATTTTTTCGCTGGAATTATGTGAGGAATTGGCTGAGCAGGGGGCTATTTATGCACAAATTATGAGGAATTTCAATCTGAATGAAATACGGAGTCAGCGTCCATTGGCGTCAAAACCCCGATATTGGCGTCACACAACAGTTTATGGCGCCACACGCTAGGTGTAGCGCCTGGCGCCACGCACCACAGGCTGGCGCCAAGTCAGCAGGACGACCGCGCGTGCTCAGTTTGCGTTTTGATATTAAATTGGAGTCGGTTAATGACTTTATGGCCCCGTCTTAATTTCTTCTAAATATTTTTCTATCCTTTTCTTAATTAATTAAATATAGCAATTATTTTTAGTTAATTTTTCTTTTCCTTTTTTTTTTTGGATTTTATATTAAAATTCAAAAATCAGCCTTTCTCTCCGTTTTATTTTTCTCCTTTTTATTTTTCTTTTTGGGGGGAGAGAGTCGGATAATACCCTCCATCAATAATGAAAATGACGAAATTTTTGCGCAAAATTGTTATCACATTTGCACACACTAACATACCCTAACATAATAATACATAATAATGAATTTACAATAAAAAAAGTGTCTAAATAATAAGTCAAAGGCAAAGTTCTATAAAAAGTCAAAATAAAATACATATACAGAAATGAACTACGGTGCCGGAGGACGTAGGCCCATCATGCCATAAAACTGCACCGTCCGAGGAGTCACCTCTCCACCAGCTCCGGCCTCAGCACCAGCTCCAGTCTCCGTAGGAGGAGGGAAACTCAAAACAGGACCGCTTCAGCCAAGGTCAACCTGAGGCTGAGACCGCGGAGGCTGCTGCGATGACGAGCCAACCTCGTACATTCCACCACCTCTGAAAGCCGAGGTAGCCTCTCCTACCGGTGCAGCAGGAGCACCCTCAGAAGAAGACCCTGAGCCCTCAACAACGTCAGCTCGAGCAGCCTCGGAACGGCCACCTCTACCTCCTGACGAAGTGCGATGACGTCTCGAGCTAGACCTCGCCGGCTCTCTCCGCCCCTCAGGCCTCGTACGGGTGTGAGAAGTTATCGGCTGACCCTGCATAAAGACTTAAATCAGAAATAAGGTAAAAACTAAAGCATAATGCAGAAATAATAAGTGAAGAAAAGTTACCTCTCGAACAGCGTCGTCTCAACGACAGGTAGCCGCATTCCTCATCCGAACGAGTTGGCTCCGGAAGGCATCTATGCATCGTGCCATAGCCAAAACCACCTCGCGTGAGAACTGTCAAGGAAAGTTAAGTCAGTAAAAATGCATGATAACTGAATACAAGATTCTGAATTAGAACTAGACTTACCCTAGTCTGGTGACGAGGAATCGACCGCTCCACAAAGCGCTCGCCCTCAGGAGCCGGAGAAATCATCTCCTCGATCGGCCCGTACATCCCCTGGTAGTGGATGGACATACGGGGTGGCACAAACTCAGTGCGACCATCCTGATAAAACAGAAAAAAAAATCAGCAAGGTATTACTTGGGGGCTACTCATTGAAAAAAAAAAGTTGAGGATCTTACCCTCACATCCTCGGCCGGTACAGGGGCTGGAGCCAACAAAGGAAGTAACTCCTCAGCATAACTCCGCCCAAGGATCACATGGGACCGCCAGAGGGAACCAGACTCCTCAGCCATGCTCGACAACTCTCTCTCGTCGAACATGTGACGTGGTGGAGGAGCAGGAACAACAAAAACATCGGAAGAGTGCTGTCTAGCAACTCTCTCTCCTAAGTACACAACCGCTCCGTAGGTCCCCAGAAAGTAGCGGCGCTCAGCAGAGTATTGTGCGGCTAATCCAGGGACTGTCCAGCCACCCCATGGTCGGTATACTACCTCAGGTCCCTATAAAAATACCGATCGGGTAAGAACATGTCTAAAACATCACAGAAGAGCAAGATAAACACTAAAAGTCGTACCGAGATTATCCGACTCCGGACACGTGCAGTAGACAGGTCCATATGGTGGCCGCCCCAAGAGGCGCTCATTGGATACCCCCTTGGCGATGGTCTCACCGGCGCAATGAAAGGAAAGTACTCATAGAACCAAGTCTACGAAAAATCTAAAGCATGAATAAATGCTAACTAACATATAGGGCTAAACTTTATAGGGAATAATGTTTACCTCCACGACTTTCCAGAAAGAAGACAAAGCAACGTTCGTCCTAAAGGACCGATGGCGACACGAGTCCCTCAATGCGCGAACGAAGTCCGTATAGGCCAAGCTGGCCCAATCATAAGTCCCGATCCGCTGGAGATCGCGAATAGCAGGGAGGTAGTAAAGTAATGCCCTACTACCCCTGTCAGGGGAGAGTGTCCCTGACAACAACATCAGCACAAAGATGCGCACCCGCTGCTCTCGGGTGGTTGCATCGTCATCAAGAGCCGCTGCCAGCGTCGAGCGGCGAATTCCCCTAGCACTGAACTGAGTCGTCTCGACCTCAGCTCGGGCCCGAACAACAATCGGCCCCAACAGCTCCTCGACCTGCGGAGAAAAGATGTCGATATTGCCGTCGAATGGCAGCGGCATAAAAGTAAACTCCAGTCCTGTGATGAGACTTAAGTCTGTAGGAGTGACCATCATCTCACCCCATGGAAAATGAAAGGTGTTGGTGGTGTCCCAAAAGAACTCCACCAGAGCGCGTACTACGTGGTGACCCCCGCTGGAGGCAACCATATCCTTGGAGGTCTCAAACAGGGCAACTAGTCCGCAAGACTCCCATAGGAGTCTCGTCTCTCGATCTCTGGCAACGTGCATCCTATACAAATCGCCTAGACCATCACAACCAGAGTCGTGATGTCGTGTCCTCCCACGCTCAGTTCCCCGTCTCACCCTCTAAGAAATGTGGTGGACAGGGGAAAAGAACAAGGTTTGTTCATCCCACTCCGGGAACCGACCAAGCGAAGTGGACGGTGTAGTGTCGTCCTCCACGGGCTCATGCTCCCGTCTAGTGTTTCGGGACCGTAAACCCGAGCCTCTTTGTATAGCCATGCTACATTGTGCAAAATCATCATAAATTAAGGTTCTATAGTATCTAAGGGTTCGCCTAGCCGCATGATATTATGTTCGCAAAAATAGAGTACGTAGTACTAAAACAGAGCACAAATTCAGATTGAGCATGACAACATTTTTTTAAGCAATCAAACAATTTCTTGCAACACTATAGTGATTATTGTGACAAATTGAACAAGAATTGCTAGCAAAAACATCAAGAACGGGCCACATTGTTCTTCACGACCTTGAGAGGTCCAACAATGGCAGATTGCTCATTTCTTCACCAAATTGAGTCAAACAAGTCTCAAATTACTCCCAAGGCAACATACAAACATAAAAAAGCAATTTCATGGCATAAAACTTGATAAACAAAGCAAATTGAGCATTATAAGTTTCGAATTTTCATGAAATTCGTGAATGAACATGCCAATAATTCATAAAAACTTGTGTAAGTTGGAGGAAAACTTACATAGTTCGGGAATATGGATGAAAAGAGCTTTGTTTTGCAACAAATTTGAGCAAATTCATTTGAGAAATGAGTGAGCAATGATCAATTTAAGTTTTTGGACTTCTCTCGGGCTGTTTCGCGACGAACAGAGCAAGAAATAAAACGGAAAATTGAATTTAAAGGAAAATCCATGTTGACGCCAGTCCCTAGGCATTGGCGTCACATTCTGTGCTTGGCGCCAGACGCCAATGCCAGCGCATTGCGCTAATTCCATAAGGTTGGCGCTGATTGATTTTTAGCGACGCCAAAGCAGCCAGCCACCTGTTGTGGTTGTGCTAGCTTTCTGCAACATATTTTGGGTTCCTTGGCACGCCAGTTAGCCCCTCTAAGAAATTTGAAATGATTAAGTAATCGGCTTGATTATGTTAAGTGATCGACCTGATAAAAAGATCGTCTCACTAAGCTTAAAGCCTAAGCATTGGCTCAAGAGCAAAGAGCACCGACATACAGGTTCAAGAGCAAAGAGCGCCGACGTACAGGCATAGCACGAGCAAAGTTCAGGCGAACTTTTAAAGATCGACAGGCGTGGATCTTTGGTATTTTCCTTTGGGAAATTATCGCATCGAATGAGGATGACTTCAAGAGAAGATATCTTTGGCGGAAAGTTGTCATGAACAAGTGAAGGTAATTTCAGGGCGAAATTGTCTTCGATCATAATTCCTGAGGCATGGAAGATGATCATAATGCGAATGAGAATTATTTCAAGAGAAATAATTTTCGATGATATTCCCTTGGACGTGGAATATTATCACAGCGGAGAGGATAGTTTCTGGCGAAGCAATCTTCTAATTTGGAAGCAGTTACAAGGTATAGCGGTTTTCAAGCGGGATGGCATTCTCTAGCTTGTAGGAGGTCATCAAAACAGCAGCAAAGCGGCAACATGTGGTTACTTTCAGAGACGTGTGCTCGACGGTGCAAGATACGTGTTTCTTAACTCTTTTATCTGTTTAACTAATGCTAGTTTTGCAGGTATCGCCGTTATAAGATTGATTTAGGATCGCAGAACGTTCTGAATCATTCTCCGTCCCAATCGATACTTTGACTTTCGTTTTCGAAACTTGCGTTTCTCCAATCTAAGTCAAAGTGGGGGCTTCTGTAGACACCCATTTGTGTCTCCCCAAAACCAAACCCAGTGATGAGTGCCTTTCACGTCGAATCATAATCGAATGAAACGAAAGTGTGGAAAGGTCTGGTGTTGCGGAAAGTTTTATTTCTTTTTCTCTTCTTCCTGTTTTTGAAAACTTTATTTTAAGAAAACACCCAATCCAGTTTGGTTGGTCCATTATATAGGTCCAATAGTGGTGTAGTTGGATGGGTCTTGCAAAGACCTTTCCAATGATATATTAAAAGCCCAATTCCGATGAATATTGAGGAATTTATGGACAATTTACTAAACTGGGCCCGGTTTGAGCTTTAAGTACGGCCCAATGATCTAGGGGAGGGCCTAATATGATTTATCATTCCTAATGCAATTAGGAATGGTTTTAGTCTTCTAGAACATTCTAGAAGGTTCTTTTCATTCCTAATTCAATTAGGATTCTTCAGAGTTTTAATCAAGATCAAATAGTATTTTCGACTGAAATTATATTATTTTATCTTCCAGTACGGGAATTTTATCAGAATTTTGAAAACGCGTTAAAAGTCGGTTTGGCGTCCAACCCCAGGCCTTGGCGCCTGGAATCAGGATTGGCGCCAGACGCCAGCCATTGGCGCCTGGCGCTAGCCACTGTTCCTGGCGCCAATGAGCCAGGGCTGGCGCCAATGTGTTTTTGTGGTCTTCAGACTCTGTTTTGATAAATTATCTTTTTTGGATGATTTTCTCTATAAATATCGTATCAAAAAACTCTGTTTTCATTCACGGATCATCTATATCTATCATTCACCAACTCTCATCAAGATTTTCTTGATTATCCTCTCTCTCTTTTCTTTTCTAAACTTTGCTTTTTCATACAAAATTCCACATTCACAAGATCTAGAAACACCTAGCCATATTCGAAGTTGCCTTCGCCCTAGACGTGAAAGGTTTAATTTATGAGGTTTTGGTCCCAAATCTCTCTTTCAATTATTTAATTTAATTGTTTGATTATTATTTTCCTTGAAGTTACTAACGTGTTTATTTTGTTATTAGAAAGAGGTACGAGGCATCAAAGTAAGTATTTTAATCAATTTTATTTATGATGTACATATCATGTTTATATTGTTATTATGATATTCCTAGTATCATGTCTAGGGTATTTTAATGTTAAATATGCTTATTATGATTCCTATGATGCCTTTTATTCTCTTCCTAATATTTATGATTGTTAGTATCATGTTAGGGTTAAAGATTTGATTTTTATTGCTTAGTGACATGCTAGGGTTTGTTATTAATCTTGTTAGTATCATACCTAGGATCTTGCTATGCTTTAACATGATTAATGTTATTATTAATGATATTGATTATTTAATATGTTGCTTGATATATATTATATATTGTTATTGCTTGATTATTTTTATTGCATGTTTAAAGGGAATTGGAACTTGCAATCACGCTTAATATGATAATTAATAAACTTGTTAGGTTAACTTTGATTATAATTCAAGTGATCGCCAATAATAGGTTTATTTGTGCATTAATGTTCAACCAACATAGATTAAACAGGTTTAGGGTTAATCCTATTGATTGTATGTTAATCAGAAAGCGCACATGAATACGATCAGAATAAAGTAGAGGCCTATTATTAGGACAGGTTCAATCTCTTTTAGGTTGGATTTGTACCTTCATCCCCGAACCCTTATTTGGTTCATGACCTTATGGAGTTGGCGATCTCTTGGATCGTTAAGGGGTGTAACCTTCACCTCGTGAACGGTTTACAAGTTCCTTAAAAAAAACTTGTTGGCGACTCTTTGTCTATCTTCTTCCCTTTTGGACTCCAGCGTACTTTAGTGTATGATCACAGAGGGGTTCAAGCTAGTGGGATTAAAAGCTTGAAATTATTCCCTACAAGAACACATATGGGTTTCAGAAAGTGAGAAAAAATTCAATCAGGAAGTTAGATCGAGCAAACAATGCGACAAACTGGTTTATCTATGTTGGTTGAATTTAATGCACAAATAAATCTATTCTGATCGAACCTGCCCTAATAATAGGCCTCTACTTTATTCTGATCATATTCATGTGCGCTTTTTGACTAACATGCAATCAATAGGATTAACCCTAAACCTGTTTATCTATGTTGGTTGAATTTAATGCACAAATAAATCTATTATTGGCGATCACTTGAATTATAACCATATTACACCTAACAAGATTACAAAATGTCCAATTAAGCGTGATTACAAGTACCAATTCCCTTTAAACATGCATAAAAGGCATGATCAAGCAATAACAATAAATAATCAAGCAACATAATAAATAATCAAAATAATAAAATTATAATCATAACAATCATAATTAAAAATAATCATCATGATAATAATTATAACAATTATAATCATAAATCATAAAGAATAATCATAATAATGTTAAAGCATAATAATAGCAAGATCCTAGGCATGATACTAACAAGATTAATAACAAATCCTAGCATGTCACTAAGCAATAAAGATCAAATATTTAACCCTAATATGATACTAACAATCATAAATATTAGGAAGAATATAGGAAGCATCATACTTTTAATCATACTTGATATTAAAGTTACCCTAGACATGATACTGGGAATCATAATAACAATCTAAGTATGATTTCTACATAATAACATCAATAAAAACCATTAAAGTACTTACTTGGATGCCTCGTACCTCTTTCTAATAACAAAACACACACGTTAATAACTTCAAGGAAAATAATAATCAAAACAATTAAATTAAATAATGGAAAGAAAGATTTGGGACCAAACCCTCGGAAATTAAACCTTTCACGTCTAGGGCGAAGGCAACTTTGAATATGTCTAGGTGTATCTAAATCTAATGAATGCGGAATTTTGTATTTGAGAAAAGCTAGTTTAGAAAAAGAGAAAAAGAGTAATCAAGAGAATCTTGATGAGAGTTGGTGAATCAAAACGGAGTTTTAACGACGTTATTTATAAAGAAAATCTACCAAAAAGATAAAATATCAAAACAGAGTCTGGAGCACGTGAAACTGAACTAGCGCCAACGCTGGCCATTGGCGCCAGACGCCAAAACAAGTGCTAGGCGCCAATGCTGGCGCCAGACGCTAGAGTTGGCGTTTGGCGCTGATTCAGAAAATTACGCTTTACTTAAAAATCAGATAAAAATTGCCGTACAGGAGCATAAAATCGTATTTTCCTCAAAAATGCTCTTTGATTTTAATTCAAACTCTGAAAAGTCAACAAAAGTCAATTTATCAATGCTAATTGAATTAGGAATGAAAAGAACCTTCTAGAAGAATTTAGAAGACTAAAACCATTCCTGATTGCATTAGGAATAATAAATCTATATTAGGCCCTCCCCTAGATCATTGGGCGGCATATAAGGCTCAAAACGGGCCCAGTTTAGTAAATTGGCCATAACTACCTCAATATTCATCGGAATTGGGCTTATAATATATCGTTGGAAAGCTCTTGTCAAGCCCCATCCAACTACATTACTATCGGACCCACATCATGGACCAACCAAACTGGATTAGCTGTTTTCTTAAAATAAGTTTTCAAAAACAGAGAGAAGAGAAAAGAAATTAACACTATCCGCAACACTAAACTTTCCACACTTTCACTTCATTCGATTATGATTCGACGTTAAAGGTACTCATCACTGGGTTTGGTTTTGGGGAGACACAAATGGGTGTCTACAGAAGCCCCCACTTTGACTGAGTTTCGAGAAACGCAAGTTTTGAAAACAAAAGTCAAAGTATCGATAGGGACGGAGAATGATTCAGAACGTTCTGCGATCCTAAATCACTCTTGTAACATCGATACCTTCAAAACTAGCGTTAGTTAAACAGATAAAAGAGTTAAGTAACGCGTATCTTGCACCGTCGAGCACACATCTCTAAAAGTAACCGATTTGCTGCCGCATTGCTGTTATTTTGATGATCTCCCGCCAAGAGAATGACATCCCGCTTGAAAACTGCTACGCTTGTAACTGCTTCCAATATAGAAGACTGCTTCGCTTGAAACGATCCTCCTGCTATGATAATATTCCACGTCCAAGGGAATACCATCGAAGATTGTTTCGCTTGAAACAATCCTCTTCCGCATTGAGATTATTCCACGTGCAAGGGAATACTATCGAAGATTGCTTCGCTTGAAACAATCTTCTTCCGCTTTATGACCATCTTCCACGTTTAAGGGAACATGGTCGAAGACAACTTCACTTGAAATTACCTTCAGTTGTTTGCGACAACTCTCCACAATCTAGGGAATGTCGTCGAAGATATCCTCGCTTGAAGCCATCCTCATTTGTTGCGATAATTTTCCAAAGGAAATTACCAAAGATCTCCGCCTGTCGATCTTTAAAAGCTCGCTTGAACTTTGCTCCTGCTATGCCTGTACGTTGGCGCTTTTGTTTCTTTGAACCTGTACGTCGATGCCTTTTGCGAATGAACCACTATGTCGGTGTCTTTTGTTAATGAGCCAATGCTTAGGCGCTTTAAGCTAAGTGAGACGATCTTTCATCAGGTCGATCACTTTGTGCGATCAAGCCAATTACTAAAAATCGTGTCAAATTTCTTAGAAGGGCTAACTGGCGTACCAAGGAACCCAAAATATATTGCAAAAAGGTAGAAGAACCCCATTGAGTGGCTGAGTGTTTTGGCGCCACTAAAAAAGCATCAGCGCCACACAACTGGCCTTTGCGCCAGGCGTTGGGATTGGCTCCAGGCGCCAAGCCTGATTGTTGACGCCAAAGCCTAGCGCTTGGCGCTAGAACGGGGTTTTCCTTAAATACCCCTTCCTCATTTTCGCTGTTTTGCTCGTCGTGCTTTGCTTGAAAAACCGCATAATTTCAATTGCTTCGTTCTTGCTCGTTTCTCAACCGAATTCACTCAAATTTGTTGCAAATCAAAGCTCTTTTCATCCATTTTCCCGATCTATGTAAGTTTTCTTCAAACTCACACCGGTTTTTATGAATTTTGCACATGTTTATATTCGAATTTCATGAAATTTCGAAATTTAGAATGCTTAATTCTCTTTATTTATCAAATTTTATGCCATTAAATTGCTTGATTATGTTTATATATTGTGTTGGGAGTAATTTGAGACTTGTTTGACTCAATTTGGTGATGAAATGAGCAAATTGCCATTGTTGGACCTCTTAAGGTCGGGAATGCAATGTGACTTGTTCTTGATGTTTTTGCTAGCAATTCTTGTCCAATTTGTCACAATAATTACTATAGTATTGCAAGAAATTGTTTGATTACTTAAAAAATGCCGTATATGCTCAATTTGAAATTGTGCTCTATTTTAGTACTACGTACTCTTTTTTTTTTTTACTTTGTATAGAACTTTGTCTTTTAGTTAAACTCATTTTTTTAGTCATATTTTGTATATATATACTATTATTAGTTTGTTTTATTTATCATGTTTTTTTTTCATTTTTTATTTATATTATTATGTGCATGTTTGTGTGTGCAAGAAAGTATGACAAGTAATTTTGCGCAAAAATTCCAACATTTTTATTATTGATGGAGGGTATCCGACTTTCTCCCCCAAAAAGAAAAATGAAAAAAAGGAAAAGTCAAATAAAAGCTTGGGTTTATAAAAAACTTGGAAATTAACCTAAATAAAATCCAAAAAAGAATAATATAATAGCTATATTAATTAAAAAAGAATAAAAAGATGTTTAGAAAATATAAGGGAGCCGTAAAGTCATTAGTAGACTTGAATTAAGGTAAAAACGCGGTTTTAGAAATTGCGCATGACGTGGCAAATTGGCGACAGCTGGCGCCACGCAATTGGGTGTTGCGCCAGGCGCTACAGTTAGCGTGTGGCGCTAAGCTTTGGCGTCTGGCGCCAATCGCGGCGTCTAGCACCAATTAGCGCTGACTCCGTATTCTACCCCGATTAAAACTGCTCCTAATTCGTGCATAAATAGCCCCCTGCTCAGCCGATTCTTTTCATAATTTCAGTAAATAAAATAATTCTTGGCCTTAGAAAAATAATATCATGTCTCTAGTCACCAAAACTTTTACCAATACACCCATGAATGGTGTCGGTCTCTTAATGCCAAATAAAGAAAAGAATTAGATTTGTGTCTACAAGGATTTTGAACGCTTCTTCAATTTAAAAGAAAGGGATTTATCAAAAATAGTAGATGGCAACATAGTAAATTTGAAAGAATTTGCTCGCCATTATTTTGATAAACCTCTTTCTGAATCTTTTCATATTTATAAAAGAAGGGCTTTCTTATTTTGCATGCTTAATCAATTTTTCCTTGGTAGTGGTAAAAATAATGAGGGTCAATCAATTATCACCACCGTACTAGAACAAATTGAATCAGGGAGAAATCCAATGCCATTGATAGTTGGAGAGACTATGATTAGTCTTGAAGAATTGAAAAGGAACCCAAAAGCACCTTTTCGAGGCTCTCCAATTTTATTACAGGTAGAAAAATAATATTTTTAATTACAGAAATCAAAAAATATATTTTTGTATAGTAATAATAATTTATTTGCATTGCAATTTTTTTACAGATGTGGCTAATGGAAAGGCTAGAATTAATTAGCCCTCCGGACAACATTGAGAAGTACACTCCGAATTGCTTCGTGAGGAAGAAGAAACACTTCTCTAAAATGGGGCGCCATGAGTGGAGAAGGGTCTTCGAATCTCGCAATTTTGCTATCAAGTGGGTCTCCCATGGTGGAAAATAGAAAGGATGGTTGGTGTCAACAAGCAACCTTTCTGCCGTCTTCCAAGTTTGTCTCGTATGACTTATTACTATCCCTGCAGGGTAAAAAGACAATACTGCTTACTTCATAATATTCCTTCCGGAGATCTTTGTCCTCTCTACGAGTTCCCTTTCTCCCAGGAAGTAGACAGATTTGATGCTTATTGGAGTACTAGACCTTTATGGGAAGTAATTACCCAAAAGGTTCCTCCTTCCTTGCCCAATGATGTGAAGAAGTGGTTACTGGGGAAACCTTCAAAGGACTTGAAGAAAGATCAGGGTAAAACTGATGTGAAAAGTCGTCTAGGTGACAGGGTGATTCCTGCCAAGGAACGCTTAGGTGAAAGAGTTAAATTCAAAACACATGCAATGCCTAGGAAGAAAAGTACTACAAAAGATAAGGGAAAAAGGAAAGCTGACACCACAGATAAAAAGGTTTGGGTAGAAAAGAAGCATGGAGTCCTAGCTAAAGGGGAAGCTCTCTACTCTAAGATTGAATGTAGGTCCTCTAAAGGATGCCTACTAGCTAAGGTTATGGATGAGGAGGAGGAAGCAGACAAAAATTGGAAAAAGGGCTAGGAAAGAAAAGAAAGATTAGGAGCATTGCTTAATTTCCAATTACTAGACTTAGTTTATATTTTTTATTTAAAGTTAATTTATTTCAGCTTTATTAAAATCCCATCAATAATATAATTTTATTTTATCAATGAAATTTTAGCTTTTAATTAATTATTTACTTTAAATTTATTTTATTAAATCAATGAAAACTGAAAAAATTAATTTTCCAAAAATTATTCAAGTACGGAAGTCGAAAATTTTCCGAAAAACACCGAAATATTCCCAGAATTTAGCTGAGAATTGGCGCCGCTTATATACAACTGGCGCCGGTCACAGCAGTCTGACGTCAGGCGACAGTGCCGTCGGCTGGCGCTGATGGCCGTTGGCTGGCACCAGAGTTTTCTCGGCGACGTCGATATTTCGCCGATCTTCTGTCGAATTTTTAATTAATTCTGGGACGCGAGAATGTCGAAAAATAAAGTGGCCGCACCCGTAAGGGGTTGCCTACGTATCCTTTCTTAAGGAATCAGGCCAAACGTAGCTCTCTTGAGTATCCTACCCAAGTAATTATGGGTAGTATTTCTTAAGTTGGTAAAGATTTTTCATGTTCGAGAACTCATTGCCATCCATATCAGTTAGTTTTGATGCACCTCCTAACATGATTATTTTGACAATGTAGGGTCCAGACCAATTAGGTCTAAATTTTCCCCTTGGATCTAAAACATTTTTCCTTAATGCTTTTAACACCAAGTCTCCTACTTTGATGTTTATTGTCTTGACCTTCTTATTAAAATCCTAGCCATACGAGTTTGATAACACTGAGTGTGATGTAGAGCTTATAATTGTTTTTCATCAAGTAAAATTAGCTTTTCATATCTTGCCCTAGTCCACTCAACTTCATCGAGTTTGCTCTCTAACGCGATGCGTAGAGATGGAATTTCTAGTTCGACATGTTGTACAGCATCCACTCCATATACTAAGGAAAATGGCGTATTTCCTGTTGATGTACGGATTGACGTGCGGTAACCCCACAATGCGAAGTGAAGTTTGTCAAGCCAATCTTTATAATTTTCCGTCATTTTCTCGATGATAGTCTTTAGATTTTTATTAGCTGCCTCGACTGCTCCATTTGCTTGAGGTCTGTAAGGTGAAGAATGATGATGTTGAATGCTATATTTTTGTAACAGTTCTTCACATTCGGCTTGAAAGTGAGTTCCATTGTCACTTATCATTTCATGTAGGACTCCATATCGAAAAATAATATCCCTCTCGATAAAGAGTGCTACATGTTTTGCAGTGAGTTTAGCTTATGATTGCGCTTCGACCTACTTTGTGAAGTAATCAATTGCTACTAAGAGAGTGATTTTGCCGATGATGTCAATTCCCCATGTAGAGAATGGCCATGGCGACGTATAGGTGTAGAGTAAGGATGGAGGAACATGTTGTAAATTGGCATAGATTTGGAACTTAGGGCATCTTTTTACATATTGATGACAATCCCTATTCATTGTAGTCCAATAATATCCTTCTCACATTATTTTTTGGACTAACATTTTTCCATTTATATGAGTGCCACAGATTCCTTCGTGGACTATTCTCATTGCTCTTTGTCCATCCTTTTTCCTTACACATAAGAGAGCTCGACCCTTAGGTACCCTTTTATGTAGCTCGTTGCCTATGAGTACATATTGGGAAGCCGAGAGTCTTAATGCTCGTTTTGCTCTTTTGTCAGCATGGGGAGGGTATTCTCTTTTGGTGACATAATTGAGTATATCCGTGTACCACAGTTCTTCTTCTTCTTCGTCTTATACTATTTTGTCGTCTTCTATAGCCTGGATGTATGCTTGTTTGTGCCTTTTCTCTATAATTAGAGGCATTTGCTCGATTTCCGTGGGAATCCTAACCATTGAAGCTAGTCTTGCCAGGGCATCAGCAAATTGATTTTCTTCCCTAGGTAGATATGTGTATTCTACCTTCTCTAACTGATTGGTAAGAGTTTCCAGATAGGTCTGGTAAGGGGCTAGACTTTCACTCCTCACTTTCCACCTCTTAGATATTTGATTGATAATCAAAGAAGAGTCTCCGAATATCCTTAACTTTTTTACTCCCAATGCCAAAGCTGTTTCAAGGCCTACCACGCATGCTTCATATTAAGAAGCATTGTTGGTAACGTCGAAATCAAGCTTTATGGAGATTGGAACATGTTCTTCTTTAGGTGATACTAGTAATACTCCAACGCCACATCACTTTTGGTTTGAGGCTCCGTCTAAGTACAAGGTCCAAGTATCATCTTCAGTGACCATTAAGTCTTCATCTGGAAATTCGTTGTCTTGTATTGGCGTCGAGTCTTCTATTGAAAAATCTGCTAGAAATTCTAACACCACAGATCCTTTGATAGCTTTTTGCGGCATAAACCTTACATCAAACTGGGCTAAATTGACTATCCATCTTGATATGCGTCCATTGAGTGTAGATTTCTCGAATAGATACTTGAGTGGATCTAATCGGGAGACTACAAAGACAGTATGCACTAGCATGTAATGTCTTAACTTGGTTGTGGCCCACACCAAGGCGAGGCATAACTTCTCAAGTGGTGTATAGCGTTCTTCGTATTCGAGCATCTTCTTGCTTAGATAGTAGATTGCGTTTTCTTTGCCTTCTACTTATTGTGCTAGCATAGCTCCCATTGTCTCTTTGGTAATCGTTTAATATAACCTAAGAGGTATTCCGGGAAGTGCTGGTGCTAATATGGGAGGATTTGCGAGATAGGCTTTGATCTTTTCAAAGGCTTTTTGACACTCATCATCCCATATCACGGTACATTCTTCTTAAGATTTTTGAAGATTGGTTCACCTATTGTTGTCAATTTTGAAATGAACCTACTTATGTATTGCAACCGGCCAATAAATCCTCGAATCTGTTTCTCAGTCTTGGGCGGTGGAATTGACATGATTGCTTTGATCTTGGTTGGGTATATCTCTATTCCTCGAGAGATTATGACATAACCCAAAAGCTTGCCTGAGGTAACTCCAAAAGTACACTTAGATGGATTCAACCTCATATTATATTTTCTTAGCCTTTCGAAAAATTTCCATAAGGCTACTTGATGGCCTGGACGGTCTTTTGATTTCACAATCATGTCGTCGACATATACCTCGACTTCTTTATGCGTCATGTCATGGAGTAAGGCAGTTGCTGCGCGTTGGTAAGTAGCACCCGCGTTTTTCAACCCGAATGGCATTACCGTGTGGCAGTAATTGCCCCATGGTGTTATAAAAGTTATTTTCTCCATTTCTTCTTCTTCCATGAGAATCTGGTTGTAACCTGCGTACCAATCCAAGAATAAGAGGAGCGTGTGATTTCCCGTGTTATCTACCAGAATACCGATGTGTGGCAAAGGGAAGTCGTCCTTTGGACTTGCCTTATTTAGATCTCGATAGTCGACACACGTTCTTACCCTTCCGTCTTTCTTCGGAACTAGGACGACGTTGGCGACCCATTCGGGGTATTTGGATACCTTGATGAAACCTGCAGTTATTTGTTTTTGGACTTCTTCTTTTATTTTAAGAGCTACGTCGGGTTTCATTCGACGTAACTTTTGTTTTATGGGTTTCATTCCTGGAATAAGTGGAATAATGTGTTAAGCTATTTCACTATTAATTCCTATCATATCCTCGTATGACCAAGCAAATACATCGATAAATTCTTTAAGTAAGTTAATTAAATCGGTTATTTCTTTTTCATTTAGTGTTAATTTGATTTTAAATTCTCTTTTATTATTTGAATCATTTGAGATATCAAACGTTTCAGTTTCTTCAAATACCGGTGTTTTCTTTTCAAGTGTTTCCATTGCTTTAATATGTTCTTTGTCTTTTTCATTGTTAGTTAAGCAATGCTCGTCATCTTTTGTTACAGAAGAACACAAGAAATAAGGAGAAGGAGAAATATTATTATACTCTTAGATCATTTCATCAAAGAGTGATATGTCCTCAAGGACTTGATAACTAACTATTCTAGGAGAAGAAATAGGAAGGGAAGGTGCTACTACTAAAGACCTTGAAGACTCTATAGGGAGAGACTCTGACTCAGACTCTGACTCAGACGATTCTTCAAACATTGGTCCTTGCCCTGTCGTGATGGTTATTTTTCTTCCGCTTGGAGTAGTCATCTTGATAGTCTTGTGCCACCCTTGTAGTGATCCTTCAACTGGAGTGATTAGCTTCGAGGGATCGAAGCTTTCGCTTTGTAGGACAGTCTGAATGAACGAGGAGTTGTCTTCTCTGTAAGTTGGCTCATTCTTTTCTCGCCCAAATAATAATCCCATGACGTTAAAGTCAAAGCATGGGGGTTCTTTCTCCTTATGGATAGGAGTTGGGATTTCATCTGTGAAATAACAATCCAAGAAAATCTCAAATCCCGGTTGCCTTATGTCGTTTACAACAAATGGCTCGGGAAATACATGGCATGGATAGTCTTCTCCTTCTTTTATAAATTGGCCATTAAGTGTAAGAGGGTACTGATCCATTGGGATTGCTTTCTTTTGAATGCGAGCGTCTCTACGTGCCTTTGACTTTTCCTGGGCTCGCTTGAGACCTTTCCGAGTCGGTTCAAAACCAAGTCCTAAAGTGTCTAACTTAGGGAGGCCAGGTGACTCCAGCGACTTTGCTATTCCTTTCTTCTTTCCTGGGGTCATCCCAAGGAAATGTCCTTGTTTCTTCAGCATAGCATTTACAACCATGTTGGAATGGTGGTCATGGCAAAGAGGGGTCCTTTCATCTTCCTCCATTAAGGAGACTTCTTCGTTAAGCCCCATAATTCCTCATCATCCTCGTCGTGCTCCACATTAATGATTGGATTTTCTATAGACTTGATCCTCATAGACGAAGCATCGATGGTGATAGGAATTCCCCCAACTATAGCTTTTACTTGTTGATGGAGAGATGAGAGGACGGCCTTTAGGTCATGAAGCCAAGGGCGCCCCAACAATAAATTGAACGAAGCTTTAATGTCTACAACTTGGAAAGTAGTAGCATGTTCTATTGCTCCCGTCGTTACGTTCAGGGTGATTTTACCAAGAGCTTGACGTCGAGTGTTGTCGTAGGCCCTTATTCCTTGTGTAGACGGAGTTAAATCTTCATCCCTTATTCCTAGCATCCTCGCAGTTCTAAGTGGACAGACGTTGATGGCCGATCCACTGTCTACAAGAGTCATAGGAACATTCATTCTCTTGCAAACTACTGTGAGGTTTAATGCCTTGTAATGTTTGTCACCTTCTGGGGGTAAATCCTTGTCAGAAAAGGTGATCAAATTAATTGGACTAGGAAGATCACTTGTGATGAAGTTGGCTAACCCTTAGGAGTAGTGTCAGAATCTATCCCTGTTTAGTCCAAGGCATTCATTACAGCCAACCTATGTTCTCGAGATGTCGCCAAAATTTTCCATACGTTCATCTCAACTTTTGTCTTCTAAAACTGCTTAACAATATCATTGTCTTCAATGATAGGTATGGGAACTTGTTGTGTGGTCGGCATAGGTTGTGTTGAAACGGGAGGTTGCATTCTCCCGGATCTTGTAAGGACGTCTATCGATGAGTCTTCTTCAGCCCAAAAGTCATCCATGGCATACGACATAGAAGATGGAGATCCTACTATTTCTTTTAAATAGACGTCTTCATCATCGTTGTCCCAAACTCCATTAATGGTTGCATCGTCTTCTTGTGGAACTTGGACTAGTTTCTTTTCATCAATAATTTTCTGAACTACATCCTTGAATTTGAAATAGTTTTCGATAGTGTGACCCCCTAATTGATGATACTGACAGTCATACCTATCTGTTCTTTTCAATGATTCGAATGGTCTTGGTTTGAGAGGTTTGATCTCGCCACTCTCGGAGAGAATTTCGAACATTTGTGCATATGGGATCCCAATTGGAGTGTAAATTCTATTACTCTTCTTGGGTTTTTAGTGACTTGTAAAGGAAAACGCTTTGCCTCATAAGTCGTTCTCATGGGTGTGGATTCTCTCTTGGGTTCATCTTTCAGGAGTGGAACCTCGTCATATTTCTTTTGAAGTTCTTTTATAGCTTTGAGAGTTTCACGTAGCAAGTGCGACCCTTCCATCATAGACAGTGTGAGCGATTGTATGTCTTCTTTACTTGCTGGTTCTGGAAGGCTATTCATGGCATCGAAAAAATCTTCTCGTCTTCTTCAATGGCATGGATTTCTTTGACAGGTTTAATGAGAGACGAGGGGTCAACCTCGTTTTCCTCATCAAAGATAGCCAAGGCGTCAGCAAGAGGTGCATTATCAATGCTTGGCTTCTTACTGGCAGGGGGCAATGGAAGCTTGTTGTTATCGATTAAGTCTTGGATAGCTTCCTTAAGCTTCCAACAGTTTTCAGTAAGATGGCCCCTACCTTGGTGATACTTACAGTGTGCATTGGGGTCCCAATTAGCCGACCTCTTTTTGACTGGTGGGTCTCCAAATGGTCCAATAGGAGTTATAAGACCTTTTGCATTTAATTGATCAAATGCAGTGTCATAACTCATGCCAATAGGAGTAAATTTTCTCCTAAATGGTTTCTTTTGTCCTTGATTGTTCATAGCAAGGACTTCTCCTAAATTAAAAGTGCTAAAGTTTTTTGAGTGGTTGGTTTTGGAAGAAGAAGGATTGTCGTTCTTCTTTCCTTTCTAGCCACTGTTGGAGTTATTGTTGGCAGCTTTTAACTTAGTCAGGCCGTCTTCAATATTGATCCCAATGTCGTAGACGGCCTTAAAGGTATGGAGATTATTTTGATACTTGAGATGCTTGGAATATTTTTCTTGAAGGTTCTTGATGAACAACCTTACAAACTCTTTTTAACTTGGCACCTCAATCATCTTAGCTGAGGTTTCTCTCCATTTGTTAAAGAAAGAGGTGAAGCCTTCGTTCTCTTTCTGCTTGAGGATTTCAAGTTCCTTATGGTCAGTCTCAACTTGAATGTTGCACTTGTATCTATCAACGAAAGCGTTTTCTATGGACTCCTTGTTGGGGTTTGGTGAGTCCGACTCACCGCGGAAACAACCCCGACCCAAGGAACCACCCGTAATTAATAAAACCATAAAGCATAAATAAATAAACACAAGAAAAAGGAAGAACGAATCATACCCTTGAAGCGAGCTTCGCCCTCTCAAAACGGGCTCTTACTTGAAAGCCTTGAGCACCGCAAATGTCGTGCCTCCAACGGTATCCACCCACAAAGGACGAACACGACTTTTTAGGTTCGCTACCTTGGAGTTAGCAAGGTCCGACCAAAACCCAAGTGTTAATGGAGTTTAAGAGTTTTTCTAAAATATGGAATGCTCTTTCTAACTCCCACTCAAGCACTTTACTCCAAATCCCAAGGTTGGTATTTATTGAGGAAAGTATGAGTGGGAATTTCTATCCCATCAATGTGGGATTCATGAAATTCCACAAATTAATTTAAAACTAAATTAAATTAATTATATAAGCAAGTAATAAATTAACAAGTGTCCTAGTCATATGTAAAGAGGAGTATGGACCACTTGGAGAGGAGGGGTCCATACTTGCTCCCCACTCCTTCCTCTCCTTGTGACACTTGTCCACACCAAAAAGCAAGCATACTTACTAGCTTCCCCTTTCTACCCGACCTAGGCCCACGGCCCAGCTAGCCTCGCACCATGCGGGCTGCTAGCTGCTTCCAGCTCGGCCTAACACGCCCACGCACATCAGTGCGGGCTGCTGATGCCAAGGGCGCTGCTAGCTAGCCATGCACATGTGTGGGCTGCTAGCAGCAGCGCATGCCAGCACGCCACGCACTGCTTGCAGGCTGCTGCCCGTGCTGTGCTAGCATGCCTCGCACATGGTGCGGGCTGCTATCCACGCCTTGCTAGCATGTCTCGCACATGGTGTGGGCTGCTAGCTCGGCTAATCCCCTAGCACTCGGGATTCCGATGCTAGGGGTATTTTGGTCATTGTTGATTTATTACTAATTTGTCGTCTCGCCTTTTTATTATTTTTGACTCGACTTCTGACGCTCGGTTTCGACGCTCTAAGCTCGAATTTCCGACGTCTAAATATTTAACACTCGGGCGATGAATTAATTTCTTTCGAATTAATTCGTCGAGTCGGTTCGTATATTTTGCTTGGGTGTGACCCGAAGGGTTCAGTCAAGATTAAGCTGTAATATTAATTATATTAATATTACTGATCGGAAGCGGCCTCCACCCAGGCATTCCGATCACTTGACCTTACTAAATATATTAGCTTTCTAATAATTCTGAACCCGCTATCAGAATAATACACTTGTTCGAAGGACACCATTCCTTTCAATCTCCCACTTGTCCTTCCGGACAAGTGTGCATTTAGTGTATAGCCCCTTTCCTATGTCTCTTCATGAACTACAGAGTAAGATTACTCGTCATCTCTGTTACGTCCAGAAGTGTTTCTCGAAATCCGAGTTTGACTGTCAATAAGCAGATGATTTCTAAAATCCATCTGAGCAAGGCCATGTATTTTCACAGTCTCGCTCTTCGAGAGGCCTTGTAAACAACAAGACATGTTCCCTATTGTTAGTAGGGAGACATTTCCAGTCTTGTAATGTAGCTTCTCTTACTAAGAAGACCTAGCCGCCCGATATCTGTCGTTATATTCCCCAGTTACGGCAGACGTTTGTCGGATACCAAAGCGGACTAGTACTCAAACAAGAGACCTCCCACTACTCATGGTCAAGGAAAAGAGTTCCGATAGTAATAATGAGAAAAATACTTATGACGATTTTAAATCTCTTAAAGTATTCTTATAGGTCGATCCAGTATGGTTCTAAACCAATACCTGTGCAAATGATTTATATCCTCATAGCACAAGAAACGGTGCTATAAATCATACTACACACTAAACTCTAATGGTCATTAATCGTCCACAAAAAATATGACCTTGATTAGGGATAATTTTCGATTAAAATATTCAATGTTCACTTAATAGGTGTTTCTTTATCCAAGCCATTGACTTGATACCCTATTTTGAATATTTATTAAAATCGAATGGACTCATTATTTAATTCTAAACCACAATTAAATAGAGACGGAGTGAATTAAATTGCATGAAAAATTTTAATTACTCCAAAAACTGAATGGTTCAATATAGTGCTTTACATTAACATTGTCCAAAATTTAATTAAAACACTATATTATGGAAATCAAAGACAGTTCGCGACATGCTTGATTCCCATTGCCTCAATGTGTTTGTTGTGCTTCACTTGAGACAAGGGTTTAGTAAGTGGATCGGCTACATTGTCATCCGTTCCCACTTTGCAAATTCTGATTTCACCCTCTGTCTTCCATTCTCGAATCATGTGAAATCGCCTCTTGACATGTTTGACCTTCTGATGTTCTCGTGGCTCTCTAGCCTGAGCAATAGCTCCATTGTTGTCACAATGGAGGTCTATTGGACCCTTGATGGAGGGTACAACACCAAGTTCATTAATGAACTTGCGAATCCAAACTGCCTCCTTGGCTGCCTCAGACGCTGCCAAGTACTCGGCTTCAGTTGTAGAATCAGTGGTTGTGCTTTGCTTTGCACTCTTCCAACTAAACGCTCCTCCATTGAGACAAAATATGTATCCGGATTGTGACTTGAAGTCGTCTATGTCTGTCTGGAAGCTTCATTCGGTATATCCCTCAACAACCAATTCATCTTTACCGCCATAGACTAGGAATTTATCCTTTTTCCTTTTCAGGTACTTCAGAATATTCTTGGCTGCAGTCCAATGCGCCTCTCCTGGGTCTGATTGGTATCGGCTTGTAGCACTCAAGGCATACGATACATCCGGCCTAGTACATATCATGGCATACATGATCGATCCAATAAGCGAAGCATATGGAATACGACTCATCCTTTCTCGCTCATCAGGTGTCTTTGGACACTACTTCTTGCTTAAGGTTATGCCATGTGACATGGGTAGGTGCCCTCTCTTGGCTCCTTCCATTTGGAATCGAGCTAGTACCTTATCGATGTAAGTACTTTGACTCATTCCTATCATCCTCTTTGATCTATCCCTATAGATCTTGATGCCTAGTATGTACTGAGCCTCTCCCAAGTCTTTCATTGAAAAACATTTCCCGAGCCAAGCCTTTACATACTCTAAAATTGGAATGCTATTTCCAATGAGCAAAATGTCATCGACATATAAGACTAGGAAGGCGATGTCACTCCCACTGACCTTCTTGTAAACACAAGACTCATTTGGATTCATGATAAAACCAAACTTACTGATGGCTTCATCAAATCGCAGATTCAAACTTCTGCTTGCTTGCTTTAATCCATAAATGGACTTCTTAAGCTTCAGGCTGTGTCATGTACACAGTTTCTTCCAAAATTCCATTGAGGAAGGCAGTTTTGACGTCCATCTTCCATATTTCATAATTGTAATATGAAGCAATCGCTAGAAGAATTCGAACGGACTTAAGCATAGCTACTGGAGAAAAGGTTTCATCATAATCAACGCCGTGAATTTGCCTGTAACCTTTTGCTACCAGCCTTGCTTTGTAAATGAATACATTTCCATCTTTGTCAATTTTCATCTTGAAAATCCATTTACATGCGATAGGTGTGTAACCTACGGGTAAATCAACCAAGTCCCATACTTGATTTTCAAACATAGAGTCCATTTCGGAGTTCATGGCCTTTTGCCATTTTGCAGAGTCGGGGCTCGTCATAGCTTGCTTGTAGGTTGTTGGCTCATCTCCATCCACTACTAGGATGTCCTGATCTTCGGTTAATACAACATCGAGATATCTGTCAGGTTGAGATCTTGGCCGAGTTGACCTACGTAGGGTAATGGACTGAGCATTTGCATTGTCGGTTTGACTTTGCATATTTTAACTTTGACCAATGTCAACAGATGCTTCGTGAGCACTTTGTTCTTATTGCTCGTCCTCTCGAACTTCGTCGAGTTTGATTTTCCTCCCACTTGTAATTTTGGAGAGATGATCCTTCTCAAAAAAGACACCATCACGAGCAACAAACACTTTGTTCTCGGATTTATTGTAGAAGTAATACCCTTTGGTTTCTTTTGGATAACCCACAAAGCAAAACTTTGTCAGATTTCGGATGAAGTTTGTCAGAAATGAGTTTCTTGACATATGCTTCACATCCCCAAATCTTGAGAAAAGACAACCTTGGAGGTTTATTTGTCCATAATTCATATGGAGTCTTTTCCACTGCCTTTGACAGAGCACGATTCAGTGTAAGTGCCGCAGTTAAAAGTGCATGTCCCCAAAAAGAGATTGGAAGTTCACTAAGACCCATAGTCGATCGGACCATGTCTAATAGGGTTCGATTCCTCCTTTCAGATACTCCATTCCATTGCGGAGTTCCCGGAGGTGTCAACTCTGAAAGTATTCCATGTTCTTTCAGATGGTCATCGAATTCTTGGCTCAAATATTTTGCCACCTCAATCTGAGCGAAGCACATTGATTTTCTTACCGAGTTGGTTTTCAACTTCATTCTGAAATTCCTTGAATTTATCAAACGATTCATATTTGTGTGACATTAGATAGACATAACCATATCTACTATAGTCGTCCGTGAGGGTTATGAAATACCGATAACCACTCCTTGCGGGTGTACTCATTTGCCCACATACATCGGTGTGTATTAGTCCCAACAAGTCACCGGCCCTTTCTCCCAACTTGGAGAATGGTTTCTTTATCATCTCGCCTAATAAACATCTTCGCAATTCTCAAAGGATTCTAAATCAAATGAGTCAAGAATACCTTCTTGAAAAAGCTTCTTGATGCATTTGATGTTAATGTGGCCAAGACGACAATGCCACAAGTAAGTTTGACTAGACGGTGTAGTCTTAGCTCTCTTTGCATTGGTATCAAACATTTTGTCTAAAAACACGTGAAAGTGTCATTCCATAAATATATTCAAGACATCAAAACAAAAGTCTTGGTTGATGAAAACGACGTCCAACGTCGGAAATACATCAAAAGTATGGTGCATAAAACTAAATAAGTTCTACTTCTTTAGACAAAAAATGAGATTACAAGTTTTCTTGGATAGATCACCTTCATCCTACTTGTGTACTCATTTTCACATGAAAAAGCACCGCTCAATTGGTTCCTAAAAAGGAGTGTATTGTGAGTCAATTTTCCGGTATCTAATACCTTTTAAAATTGCTTATATTCGAGTGTTTAAGATGATACCTGAGGTTGAGGTTACTTTTCCTTTCGCCTCATCATCCAGATACTTGTTGCATTCTCTTTTGTAGTGTCCGGGGTTACCACAATAGAAGCAGCGCATATTCCTCTGGTCTTTGAACTCCTTCTTCCTTGGTCTAAGGGCAAAGTTAGCCTTTTTGCAAGAATAGATCTTTTGGAGCTCTTGGATGACTTCCCTTAAGGAAAGTGTATCCATATTGGCGGTGAGACGCATTTTAAGCCCCACATATCCCGAGTGAAGAGAGCTAAGAAGCATGTGAGCCTCTTGCTCGTCTTCCACTGGTTTGCCAATTAGATCCAAATGGTTGAATAGCCTTGTCATGTTAATTACATGAGCTTGAAGTGGCATTCCGGGCCTAAGTCTCGCATTGTAGACTTTTCCCCACACCTCTTGTCTTTCTTTCGAGAGACAACCATCTTGCGGTGGCTTGATCCTCATTTTGGAGAGTGACCTAGTCACATCCTCCACGTGACCATCATAATTACCCCTAGCACTTTTGGTGACCCTCAAATTGACTACATCCTCAAGAGCTTTGAGCATCATGCCCGGAAAATAGCCGGAGAAAATCTCCTTCCATTGAACCGGGATGGAGTTTTCCATGAGTTTCGAAACTCTCTTGCAATCCATGCTCCATTCTTCATGAGTTTCATCACTCATGATCCCTTTCGAGTAGAAACTAGGGATCGGAGTGTCCACGATATGCTCTAGGTAGCAATTTCTGAGTGTCTTTCGGAGTTCATCTTCCCATTCCTTAAAGTTCACCAAATTGAGCAAAAATGGTAACTTTTCGGGAAGTTCCGGGTACATAAGGTCGTTGTCATTAGTTGAAGACATGATTCTACAATTGAAAGAATTTTAATGAAAAACCATTCAAAATTACTTAAATACGATTGAATTTTATTCATGAAAATTTTCAATACTTATTTAGCGTCTTATTTACACGTAAAATTGTCCCTATTTTATGAAAATAATGCGATTCCAAGATCCGAACAAACAAAGAGTGGTTAAGCATGCTTTGTCTTGTCTTAACACTCAATCTTCTAGGGTAAGCATTGCCTTGCTAATGGCTCTAAGCCACTCTTGGTTAGACAATCGTCGCATCTAATGCATCTTTGACGATGTATCTCTTTTGCCACGGTATGTGAGGACTCCTCACTCATACTGATGAGTTAAACCAAAACCAACGTGCACACCCGGTGTGCCTTATGAGCCTTGGAGAAGTGATGGCACCTCGCTTTGGCGTAGCCTACCATCACCCTCATTCGGTTGGTAAGTGTTGTTTCGGAAAGGCAAGTTTGACTCAATATTATTAGGGACCTAGGATTTCTATGTTGGTTGATTTAAGTGAACTTAACTAATCATCGACACATAAAGAAAACCTAAACATGCATCTAACGAATAATTCACATGTGTATAAGCATAAAATATAAAGCGATATTATAGATGCATATTGGCAACTAGCATGACCCCTTGAATTTTTCAAATCTTCAAAAGGTCTTCATTTGCAATTCAAGGCTTTGTCCTCCAAGATACGCCGTCTTCAAGACTTAACCAAACTATGAAAATACTAGTGTCTACGACTAGGAATAATCTAAATATTAAGGTACAAATATACTTAAAGGTCCGTAGACCGTATTTAGATTTACAAAAATACATAACGGCACGCGGTCCGTATTTTCTATCCTAATCGGGTCCCACTAGTTGCCATTTCATAAAACCTGTGAGAGAGAATATATATTCCATTCATCCATTCACTATTTGTGAATGGCCCATGCAATTTACAATATCAAAAAAATTAAAATGCATTTAAACAATGTGCGCACTAGTAACTAATCTAGGTGGTTAATCCGATTAACACGCCTAATTAAAACTAGTCAAAGTTGTTTAACCGATTATGTAATTGACGTCATTAATAATTGAAGCTCCCACTAAATTCCGCATTTCCCTTAATTAATCCAATTAATTAAGTCGGTAGCACCCAAACTTGTCAAAATAAAATTTTGTCAATGCCACTCGAAACCGAGGCCTAGCCTCTCAAAATTTTAATAAAAATAAACAAAATTAATTAAAATAAATAAAACGACAAAGTAAGCAGATATTAAGGCAACCGCATTTCAAGTGGTTAAGCGTTTTGCCAAAGAAACTCGAATAATTGCGGCTCGTGCAAACCAAGCACACTACGACCATTCGCCTCACCGCACCAAGCACATACACACACAAAAGCTCCGCACACACGGCCCGCGGCAAGCAGCCATTGGCTACTGCCACTGCCGCACGCACAGTCATGGCTGCTGCAGCCGTGTGCTGCTACCGCGCGTGTGGCCGCACGCAAGGCGGGGCAGCCACCTTGGCAGCCACATGCGGGCTGCTATACAGCCCGGCTAGCCAAGTGTGGTTTTTTGCCTCGTTTTGCGTGC
The DNA here is from genome assembly GCF_001683475.1 of Chenopodium quinoa. Taxonomy (NCBI): domain Eukaryota; kingdom Viridiplantae; phylum Streptophyta; class Magnoliopsida; order Caryophyllales; family Amaranthaceae; genus Chenopodium; species Chenopodium quinoa. The sequence continues at coordinate 2,917,316 of NW_018744616.1, read as the reverse complement.
CATGGCCTCGGGATTTGATCCCATTTCGCGAGACATAATTAATTAATTCTAAATTAATTTTAGAACTAACTTAATGAGCAAAAATGAAAGAATATTTAAACAAGTCCAACTTAATAAAATTTCAAAGTGCAAATAACCAAAATAATTCCAAGAACCATTCTTAATTAAATTGGTTTAGCTTGGTGCAATAACAAAGTTGAGGCAATTTCTCACTTTTAATTTAATCAATTTAAATTAAACTTGAGAATTTGACAAAGTAAGGGGAAGTTGGAAAAATATGAACTTTAATGTTCAAATGAAAATTCCAACATCTAAATTTTGTGAATACTTGAAAATTATATTTTCCAACATGAAGATAACCAAATTTCTATCACAAAAAATTGAAACTTTATGTTTCCAATCAACTCTAAATGATTAAAACAACAAAGTTCAACACAAAATAACATGGAATTTAGTGGTTTTTAGAGTTTCAATCACTTATCACAAATAAGGATTGAATCTTTAACACTTAGGAAGCCTCAAAACAAAAAATTTCACACTAAAAAGCAATTAGTTTGCAATTATGTGAAAATAAATCAACCTTTAAGCATCAAATAATACCAAGTAAGTGTGCTTTAAGGGGACTTAAAAATGCAGAAAATAAAGCAAATAATCAACCACATAATCAACAAGTTATGCCATTAATTTCAAGGTTAGAAAAGACTTAAAATTTTTTGTCAAAAATGAAAAATCCCTCAAAAAAGGCATTTCTGGTCAGAATTTGGCTAAAATCACAGACCCAAAGGGGAAAAAAAACCTTTCCAAAACACCTTTTCCACCCAAAATTCACTATTTTTGGTGAAAATTTGGGTTCTGGGCCCAAATCGACATTAAAAACGGGATTAAAATAAATAAAACCGAGCTAGTAATCTAATTAGCAACTTAAACCAAAAAAATAAGCTAAAATAAACCTTGTAAAACATAATTATAAAAATAAACGAGCGTGGCTCCGATACCGCTGTTGGGGTTTGGTGAGTCCGACTCATCGCGGAAACAACCTCGACCCAAGGAACCACTCGTAATTAATAAGACCATAAAGCATTAATAAATAAACACAAGAAAAAGGAAGAACGAATCATACCCTTGAAGCGAGCTTCGCCCTCTCAAAACAGGCTCTTACTTGAAAGTCTTGAGCACCGCAAATGTCGTGCCTCCAACGGTATCCACCCACAAAGGACGAACACGACTTTTTAGGTCCGCTACCTTGGAGTTAGCAAGGTCCGACCAAAACCCAAGTGTTAATGGAGTTTAAGAGTTTTTCCAAAATATGGAATGCTCTTTCTAACTCCCACTCAAGCACTTTACTCCAAATCCCAAGGTTGGTATTTATAAAGGAAAGTATGAGTGGGAATTTCTATCCCATCAATGTGGGATTCATGAAATTCCACAAATTAATTTAAAGCTAAATTAAATTAAATATATAAGCAAGTAATAAATCAACAAGTGTCCTAGTCATATCTAAAGAGGAGTATGGACCACTTGGAGAGGAGGGGACCATACTTGCTCCCCACTCCTTCCTCTCCTTGTGACACTTGTCCACACCAAAAAGCAAGCATACTTACTATCTTCCTCTTTCTACCCGACCTAGGCCCACGGCCCAGCTAGCCTCGCACCATGCGGGCTGCTAGCTGCTTCTAGCTCGGCCTAACACGCCCACGCACATCAGTGCGGGCTGCTGATGCCAAGGGCGCTGCTAGCTAGCCATGCACATGTTTGGACTGCTAGCAGCAGCGCATGCCAGCACGCCACGCACTGCTTGCAGGCTGCTGCCCGTGCTATGCTAGCATGCCTCGCACATGGTGCGGGCTGCTATCCACGCCTTGCTAGCATGTCTCGCACATGGTGTGGGCTGCTAGCTCGGCTAATCCCCTAGCACTCGGGATTCCGATGCTAGGGGTATTTTGGTCATTGTTGATTTATTACTAATTTGTCGTCTCGCCTTTTTATTATTTTTGACTCGACTTCGGACGCTCGGTTTCGACGCTCTAAGCTCGAATTTCCGACGTCTAAATATTTAACACTCGGGCGACGAATTAATTTCTTCCGAATTAATTCGTCGAGTCGGTTCGTATATTTTTCTTGGGTTTGACCCGAAGGGTTCAGTCAAGATTAAGCTGTAATATTAATTATATTTATATTACTGATCAGAAGCGGCCTCCACCCAGGCATTCCGATCACTTGACCTTACTGAATATATTAGCTTTCTAATAATTCTGTTCGAAGGACACCATTCCTTTCACTCCTAGGTAGAGGTCTTTTCTTTCTCGAGAGAAAAGAACCATTGTTGGAAAACGGTCTCGAGAGATAGTGAGAACAGAGAGGGGAAAACCTTCTTATAGATACCCTTAATACTAATTATCGTTTTGAATGCTCTTAAATGAAAATAAGGATTATCAGTTGCTCTGAATTTCGGGATGTCGTTGGCATTGAACTTCTGCGGAAGAAGATCTTTGTCCACCGAGACCCCTTGTGAAGTAAGCCCTTGAAACTTGTAGTCGCTAGATAGCTTGCTTATACTCTCTTGCATGAGGTCCATCTATTGTTGTTTTACGGGATCATCGATCTTAAGTGTGAGGAGCTTCAGTGTTTCTGTCACGGTAACCAGTTGGTTCCTAAGCTCATTGACTTCTTCTTGTGTTGCCATTATGGTCTTAGCTTTCCTCTTACGAGCTATAGGTTTGTCGAAAAGTTGGACTTGTACGAAGAGGTTGTCTTTGATTAACCGTCCTTCCTTTCTTGTCCACGCGTTGTAATTTAAACCATTTTGCGTTTTAATTACTTGACTCAAATCGACTTGACTTTACGTTTTTCTTAAAGAGGAAAAAATAAAAAAAAAATGGGTGCATATTTTTGCCAAAAATAATGTACATATTTATTTTTAGGGAACTAATACATATTTATAATTAGGAAACTAAGTATAGTTTTTAAATTAGAGGATTAATATCCGATTTACCCCCCTAAAAAAAATGACGGAAAAAACGCGCATGCAAGACTCCCATAGACATGGTCAAAGTGTGTGTATTGGTGTGTGCGTTGAGTGTAAGTGACATGTTTGGACTCTTGTTTAAGACCATGGGACTTAGTGCCTAAACTCGATTAATGACTCAACCAAGTACTATTGACAGCAAAAATTTACCGAATTAATTAGCAAACTGGTTAATTAGACACTAGGTAATGACTCGACCAATAATCCGAATTGTCGGCAAATCGACAGGACTAGCGTCGCACTGTGTAGCGTAGCGCCAGACGACAGAGCTGTCGCCATGCGCCACACTCCGCAGAGTGGTGCTATAGTCCAGACTTTGGCGCCAATGCTGGAGCTTCAATCTGGGACTGTTTTCGGTGTTATTAATCAACAGGGGTATGCCTAAAGTCGTACAAGATCAATTCTGATTAAAATATTAGACTTTATTTACTCAAATTAATTGATTAATTAATTAATTAGGCAAAGTTCTTTAAGTCATTAATTTATTTAATCTCAACACAAGTCAAACAAACGGTTAAGAGAAACATAAAATATATGCACAACAATTAATGCACAATTAGTCAAGTAGGCACAATATGATGCAATGAGTTTGCAACCTAACCATGGCTCTAGTTCTCTAAAGTTCGGGATATGGTTTAGTCAATAATGGGTCCATGGTTAATTGTCCAGATGCACCGCGCGGAAGCCTAACCGTGAAGTGTTGGCGCAAGTGGATGGGACACCGCGAGTTTTAGAAAAAACTCGCTTCCATGGTTTGGTGAATTCTACAATCTCGGATGTGCCCTTTGTTGCTCAAAGCGTTCAATCAGGTAGATGTAGCATGAATTCCCGGAGGGTTATGTCCATATGTAGAACACATATGGGTTTCAGAAAAGTGAGAAAAAAAAAAATTCAAGCAGGAAGTAGGATCGAGCAAACAATACGAAAAACTGGTCGAAATTAGAACGCATATTTCTTGCTCGGTATTGGAAGAATTTGGCGCCGGCAAACAGAGCTTGGCGCCAAGTTTTAGCTGTAGCGCCTGGCGCCAATGCTGGCGTCTGGCGCTACAGTTAAAAATATGGCGCCAATCCTCTGGTCGCTGACGCTAATTCCTACATGCCTCATCAGCTTTCTGTGCTGGATAAAATTTTCCAGTTTCACGCAGTGTTATTTCGGTCCTAGTTGTGAAAGATATTTCTCAAATTTCCTACATGTAAAATCCTATGTTTTTAACTCATTACGGATGGTCTTTCCAATGAGATATTTTTTATGCATATGATAATAATGTTAATCAAAAATTACGCACATGAAATACTTAGAACTTTTCGAGTCTCATCCGCTCATTCTAAATCATTGCCGAAATGAATTTCAGGAATTAAAATAGAAATCCTCCCTAGCGGAGTCGCCAAAAATTGTAGGGAATAATTTCAAGCGTTAACCCCTAGCTTGAACCCCACTGTGATCATACACTAAAGTACGGTGGCGTCCAAAATAGAAGAAGATAGAGCAAAAGAGTTGCCAACAAGTTTTAGGAACTTGTAAACCGTTCACAGGGTGAAGGTTACACCCCTTAACGATCCAAGAGATCGTCAACTCCATAAGGTCTTGAACCAAATAAGGGTTCGGGGATGAAGGTACAAATCCAACCTAAAAGAGATTGAACCTACCATAATAATAGGCCTCTACTTTATTCTGATCGTATTCATGTGCGCTTTTTGACTAACATGCAATCAATAAGATTAACCCTAAACATGTTTATCTATGTTGGTTGAATTTAATGCACAAATAAATCTATTATTGGCGATCACTTGAATTATAACCATATTAAACCTAACAAGATTATTAAATGTCCTATTAAGCGTGATTACAAGTACCAATTCCCTTTAAACATGCATAAAAGGCATGATCAAGAAATAACAATAAATAATCAAGCAACATAATAAATAATCAAAATAATAAAATTATAATCATAACAATCATAATTAAAAATAATCATCATGACTATAATTATAACAATTATAATCATAAATCATAAAGAATAATCATAATAATGTTAAAGCATAATAATAGCAAGATCCTAGACATGATACTAAAAAGATTAATAACAAATCCTATCATGTCACTAAGCAATAAAGATCAAATCTTTAACCCTAACATAATACTAACAATATAATCATAAATATTAGGAAGAATATAGGAAGCATCATACTTTTAATCATATATACTTGATATTAAAGTTACCCTAGACATGATACTAGGAATCATAATAACAATCTAAGCATGATTTCTACATAATAACATCAATAAAAATCATTCAAGTACTTACTGGGATGCCTCGTACCTCTTTCTAATAACAAAATACACACGTTAATAACTTCAAGGAAAATAATAATCAAAATAATTAAATTAAATAATGGAAAGAAAGATTTGGGACCAAACCCTCAGAAATTAAACCTTTCACGTCTAGGGCGAAGGCAACTTCGAATATGGCTAGGTGTATCTAAATCTAATGAATGCGAAATTTTGTATTTGAGAAAAGCTAGTTTAGAAAAAGAGAGAGAGAATAATCAAGAGAATCTTGATGAGAGTTGGTGAATCAAAACGGAGTTTTTATGACGTTATTTATAAAAAAAATCAGTCAAAAAGATAAAATATCAAAACAGAGTCTTGCACACGTGAAAATGAACTAGCGCCAACGCTGGCCATTGGCGCCAGGCGTTACAGCTGGCGTTTGGCGCTGATTCAGAAAATCACGCGTTTTCTTAAAAATCAGATAAAAATTGCCGTACAGGAGGATAAAATCGTACTTTCCTCAAAAATGCTCTTTGATTTTAATTAAAACTCTGAAAAGTCGACAAAAGTCAATTTATCAATGCTAATTGAATTAGGAATGAGAAGAACCTTCTAGAAGAATCTAGAAGACTAAAACCATTCCTAATTGCATTAGGAATGATAAATCTATATTAGGCTGTCCCCTAGATCATTGGGCCGCATATAAGGCTCAAAACGGGCCCAGCTTAGTAAATTGGCCATAACTTCGTCAATATTCATCGGAATTGGGCTTATAATATATCGTTGGAAAGCTCTTGTCAAGCCCCATTTAACTACACTACTATTGGACCCATATCATGGACCTACCAAACTGGATTGGCTGTTTTCTTAAAATAAGTTTTCAAAAACAGAGAGAAGAGAAAAGAAATTAACACTATCCGCAACACTAAACTTTCCACACTTTCACTTCATTCGATTATGATTCGACGTGAAAGATACTCATCACTGGGTTTGGTTTTTGGGAGACACAAATGGGTTTCTACACTAAGAGTCACCACCATTTGACTCTTTTAAAAACAATATTTTCCCACACACTTAGCCCTTGCGGCCTAACTTTAGTGTCACTTTCACACACATCACACATACATGACCAAATATACTTCCCTTAGGAACCCTTTATCATGAAATCATAACACAACGCTGAAGCATGCCTTGTCATATCAACATCGCTTATCAATCATCATTGCATCACAAAGTATGAAGTGCTTAGCCTCCGTGCCTAAGTTACCCAAATACTTTCATCATTGAGTCAACCATTGAGTTAGCCTAGGATGGATTAATCCTTGCACCTTGAGAAATAGTATCAAACAATATTTGACTAAGCTCATTCAACATGCACCTTCAAAACTTCGCTTCTTTCTTTTTCGCGTCTTTCTTTTTCGCGAGAAAGTCGGTACCCTCCACAAAAATGACTGAAATTTTTTGCTTTTAAGCATTTTCGAGTCGCACAATCATAATACAATGCACACACGGGTCATGAGTCACACGTGTCATTTCACTTCGAGTCGAGTCAACCTCGAGTCAATCACAGAGAGTCAAGTTTATACCTTGAGTCGTGTCAAGTCGATGAGTCAAGCGACATTAAACCTTAGGTCAACCTTAAGATAATTAAAGATATTAGCAAAGTTCTATAGTCAAAAATAAATACAGGTGCAGTAGAATAGGGAAGACTCTACTCCAGCGCTAGACAAAAATATCTAGCGTCTGGAAATAGGTTTCAGCGCTTGTGCTAGATCTCAGCGTCTGGCGGCAGAGAATTCTTGGCGCCAGAGATATTTCAGCACTGACAGAGCTCGAAGCCTCTCAAAAAGGTGATTTTGACCACATACAGCAATTTCGGGTTCCTTGGTATGCCAGTTAGCCCCTACAAGAAATTTGACATGATTAAGTAGTCAGTTTGTTTACAATCACAATAAGTGATCGACCTGATGAAAGATCGTCTCACTTAGCTTAAAGCGCCTAAGAATTGACTCATCACGGAGACACCGACATACTGGTTTTAGCGGAAGCAAAGTTCAAGCGAGTTTTAGAGATCGACATGCGTTGGTCTTCGGAAATTTTTCTTTGAAATATTATCATCAAATATCTTTTGTTCAGAGACGCGTAGACATATCATTTGAAGCTCTTTTGTTCAGAGACGCGTGAACATTTCCCTCAAGCTCTTTTGCTCTAGAGACGTGTGGGCATATCATCAAAGCTCTTTGCTCAACAGACGCGTGGGCATCCTATTATCAAACTCTTTTGTTTAGAGACGCGTGGACATTTCTTTGAAGCTTTTTTTCTCAGAGACGCGTGGGGAATATTATTATCAAGCTCTTTGTTCAGAGACGCGTGGACACATCATTCAGAAGTTCATGTTAAAAAAGAATATAATAAAGAAGCTCTTTGTTCAGAGGCGCGTGAACATATCCAAGAAAAAAAAAGAAGCTCTTTCTTCAGAGACGAGTGAACATCGAAACATCAAGATGGCGTTCCCTAGATTGTGGAGAGTTATCACAAACAACTGAAGGTGATTTCAAACGAATTTGTCTTCGATCATATTCCCTTAGACGTGGAAGATGGTCACAAAGCGGAAGAGGATCGTTCCAAGCGAAGCAATCTTCTATATTGGAAGCAGTTTCAAGCGTAACGGTTTTCAAGCGGGATGGAATTCTCTTGGCAGGAGGTCATCAAAACAATAGCAATGCGGAAGCAAATCGGTTACTTTTAGAGACGTGTGCTCGACGGTGCAAGATACGCGTTTCTTAACTCTTTTATCTGTTAAACTAACGCTAGTTTTTCAGGTATCGGCGTTACAAGAGTGATTTAGGATCGCAGAACGTTCTGAATCATTCTCCGTCCCTATCGATACTTTGACTTCTGTTTTCGAAACTTGTGTTTCTCCAAACTCAGTCAAAGTGGGGGCTTCTGTAGACACCCATTTGTGTCTCCCCAAAACCAAACCCAGTGATGAGTACCTTTCACGTCGAATCATAATCGAATGAAGTTAAAGTGTGGAAAGTTTAGTGTTGCGGATAGTTTTAATTTCTTTTCTCTTCTCTTTGTTTTTGAAAACTTATTTTAAGAAAACAGCCAATACAGTTTGGTTGGTCCATGATATGGGTCCAATAGTAGTGTAGTTGGATGGGGCTTGAAAAGTGCTTTCCAACGATATATTATAAGCCCAATTCCGATGAATATTGAGGAAGTTATGGCCAATTTACTGAACTGGGCCCGGTTTGAGCCTTGTATGCGGCCCAATGATCTAGCGGAGGGCCTAATATGGATTTATCATTCCTAATGAAATTAGGAATGGTTTTAGTCTACTAGATTCTTCTAGAAGGTTCTTTTCATTCCTAATTCAATTACCATTGATAAATTGACTTTTGTTGACTTTTCAGAGTTTTAATTAAAATCAAAGAACAATTTTTGAGGAAAGATACGATTTTATCCTCCTGTACGACAATTTTTTATCTGATTTAAGAAAATGCGTGAATTCTAAATCAGCGCCAAACGCCAGCTGTAGCGCCTGGCGCTAATGTTGGCGTCTGGCGCCAATAGCCAGCGTTGGCGCCAGCATCTTTTTATGTGCGCCAGAACTCTGTTTTGAAATTTTATCTTTTTGGCTGATTTTCTTTATAAATAACGTCGTAAAAACTCCGTTTTGATTCACCAATTCTCATCAACATTAATCTACATTCACCAATTATAACTAGTTTTCATTAACAAATTTTCATTCATCTATTTTCACCAACTCCCATCAAGATTCTCTTGATTACTCTCTCTCTCTCTCTCTCTCTCTCTCTCTCTTTTCTAAACTAGATTCTCTTAAATACAACATTCCGTATTTATTAGATCTAGAAACACCTAGCCATATTCGAAGTTGCCTTCGCCCTAGACGTGAAAGGTTTAATTTCTGAGGGTTTGGTCCCAAATCTCTCTTTCCATTATTTAATTTAATTGTTTTGTTTATTATTTTCCTTGAAGTTACTAACGCGTGTATTTTGTTATTAGAAAGAGGTACGAGGCATCAAAGTAAGTAATTTAATGGTTTTTATTGATGTTATGATATAGAGTTCATGCTTAGGTTGTTATTATGATTCCTAGTATCATGTCTAGGGTAACTTTAATATCAAGTATGATTAAAAGTATGATGCTTGCTATGTTCTTCCTAATATTTATCATGTTAGTATCATGTTAAGGTTAAAGCTTTGATTTTTATATGCTTAGTGACATGCTAGGGTTTGTTATTAATCTTGTTAGTATCATGCCTAGGATCTTGCTATTATTATTATGCTTTAACATGATTATAATTATTATTATGATGATTATTTATTATGTTGCTTGATATATTTATCGTTATTGCTTGATCACACCTTTTTATGCATGTTTAAAGGGAATTTGTACTTGTAATCACGCTTAATAAGATATTGAATAATCTTGTTAGGGTTAATTTGATTAAAATTAAGTGATCGCCAATAATAGTTTTATTTGTGCATTAATACTCAACCAACTGGATAAACAGGTTTAGGGTTAACCTAATGATTGTATGTTAGTCAGAAAGCGCACATGAATACGATCAGAATAAAATAGAGGCCTATTATTAGGGCAGGTTCAATCTCTTTTAGGTTGGATTTGTACCTTCATCCCTGAACCCTATTTGGTTCAAGACCTTATGGTGTTGACGATCTCTTGGATCGTTAAGGGGTGTAACCTTCACCTCGTGAACGGTTTACAAGTTCCTAAAAAACTTGTTGGCGACTCTTTTGCTCTAATTTCTTCCCTTTTGGACGCCACCATACTTTAGTGTATGATCACAATGGGGTTCAAGCTAGGGGTAATGCTTGAAATATTCCCTACACTCGCGGAACCTGTTCCAAGAATACAAGGACAATTAGTAAAAAAATGTATATGAAACAAAAAATAAATAGAAATATTTAAGTGCATATACACAAAAGGCATACCGAATCAATCGTCTCAGGTACAAACGGTATCCCCTCACGAATTATCGATCCGACAGCATCGGTATACGTGATCTCCGCTGTAGGAGGCACCCAACCACCTAACTCGACCCGCTAAAACATATATGACAAAAAACGATAAAAGGGTCAAAGTTCCAAAAAATAAATAGAAATAAGGAAAAGAGAGAGTTAGAGTACTAACCGGAACAAAATCCGGAAAAGGAGTCGACCTAGATGCTATTAAAGTCGGATAAGAAGCCTCCGGCAGCACCAGCTGCTCCATTGGATAACCAAGGATAGCCTGAGCTCGATCCTCCGTAGACAATAAGTCCGGACACAGCATTTGGATCGGGGAATCTACATGAACCAGAGGCTCCTCGGACGAAAGCTGCAAGAGAACACGCTCGCCTAAAAACCAACCGTCTGTCCTCTGGAACACCGAGAGTCCCGTATAGAGGGCCTGGAAATGGCAACGAACCACGCTAGACCCGATAGCCACGGGGACTCCGAAGATCAAGCACCAAGGACGGAGATTGATCTATCACAACCACATGAAAAATCGTTAGAAAATAAATAAAATCAAAGAATACACATGTGGTTGGAATACTCACCGACGCACGAGTCGCCGAAAGGATCCTCTAGAAAAAGTCGCCGGCAAAAGTAGCTCGTCTCTTCTTAATCGCGACCAATCAATGGCCGATAGGAAAACGAGCAGCCCCAAGCACCCTGGGGGCTAAGAAGGGCAGGTACGAGTATCCCCAAGCCTGAAACTGAGAAAAGATAAGCCTAAAGGAAAAGGAAAAAGTAATAACCGAAAGAAGCTTAAAACACGTACCTCAAGGATACGACCATGCCACGTAAGCGAGATCCAAGGCACCTCAGTAGCTGTCGTGGAATCCATCACCCGGGTCGCCTTGCTTATAGATGTAAGCATACGGGCATACGACACCTCCACCCAACTCAGGTCACCTACTTGCCCCAAATCACTGAGGGAAATAAGTAACCCAATGGCAAAATGCTCTCCTCGGTCACTAAAGATGGTGACGAAAAGAACGTGGGCAATGTATATCTGAGCCAGCTACTTAGGTGTACACTGCCGGTCAAGCTCATCAGCTGACAACTCGTCGGCAAGAACCGAGTACGGACAAGACTGTGCGTACACGTGAAGAGCCGACGCAAGACGGTCCCCACAAGGTTGCGTAGTCTCTAGTCTGACCCCTTGACGAACTATATAACTAGGGGCTCGCCTCCAAAAGGAAAACACGTAATCATAGAGAAGTCAAAAGGGGTAACCGTCATCTCTCCCCATGGAAAGTGGAAAGTGTTGATGGAATCCCACAAAAACTCCAGCAATCCACAGAGGAAAGCTGACGATGCAGGCTGACTCGATAAATCCCGAAGAGCCGCCAGCTGGGAGTCAATCCCAAAAAGTGCTACAATCTTCTTTGCCACCTTGGGCAAACTCTCAAAACGGGCTCGCAGGTCACCAGAGCCGTACAAACGCATGCTAGACTTAATCTAAATAAAAGAATAAAAAACGGTTATGGTTTTAAAAGGAGAAACAAAGGAAAAGAGAAAGAAATGAAAGCGCGAAAAACTCACAATGTCGTGCTACCCTCTGATCGAAACGTGATGGTCAGGGTCCCACTTATGGACCCTAGGGTCCCAGCTGGGAGGAGCCTCCCAAACCACATCCTCCTGGAGACGTCGATCGGTCGCGATGCGTCGCTCTCGAACCTCCTCTCGAGGACTGGTCACCCTCACCCGAGGGCAAACCACCTCGTCCGGACCACCGAGAACCTCCTCAACATTGAAAAATGGAGGCGAGTCCATGCTATGACGGATAAAGTTTCTTTAATAAGTTTACTTTATTTCCTAAACTAAACTAATATATGTATTCAAGACCCATTTCGGCAGCATAACGGCTGCCGATAGGGCAAAACACGAAAATCAAATGCCACCCATACTTGGGGGCTACGATACCTGCAGCTAAAATCAGTAACTAGGGGCTTCTAACACCCACAAAAGCCATCCTATATCGGTTCAACTAAGTATTCAAGGGATTGTATTCCAAAATCTCAAAGAATCAACTAATTCTAGACGAATAACACTAATATAAACATAATTATCATCTACCAAACAATTTTGAAGTTCGAATATAGCAAAAATAAGCTAAGAATATGTTTCTCGTCATTTTTCAACAATTCAAAATTCACAAAAATGAAATATGAAAGTAACATTAGTTCCATCACTATAATATACTTCATAATCAGCAATTATAACCAAAATGAGCAAGAAAAAGCAATAAAATCAAGCAAAATTCGAAAAAAAAATCAAGAACGAACTTGAACGAAGAAATGCTCATACAAGGTTCAATACTTAACCATTTTTCGTGAAATTTGTTGCAAAACACTCCTTAAGCATAGCATAACAACATAGAGCAAACAATTTCTAGAAAAATGAATCGAATCAAAAACCCCCAAATTTGAAATTTGGGGTTTAACGATTCGAAAATCGTTCAAATTCAGCCGAAAAAGAACAAATTTTAGCAAATAAATTACATTAGATTACGGCAAATATGAATTAAGGACGAAATTCGCTTCCTTTAGCTTCAAAAAACCAAGCTTCCTAGAGAGAGAAAGGGTCGAAAATGGCGAAGGAATGAGAAAGAAAGAGTGAAGTGAAAAATCGCGTTAGCGATTTTAACTTTACTGACATAAATGTCGCGCGCGACTGAATCTGCTGCGCATGTTATACTGGCACAACTCATTACGATGCACGCGCCTGGCCAGCGCGACCCTCTGAATTGCGCGTGGATACCGGTCACTAAAAAGACCGGAATTTTGATTTTGATTTTGATCCGTTTGATCATTTTTTAACCGTTTTTGCTCGTTATTAGACGTAATGGCGCGCAAATTATCAAAATCTTTTTAAATTGCTTTGCATAATGTAGTTTGTTTTCTTTTTTGTTAGTTTTTTGCATCATATAGCATGCACACCGTGCTTTGTGCCTTCCCCAAGCATACGTTTTGAACGTTTTTCGTAAAAGTGCCTTAAGACGTTCCGTGGTGGTGCTTTACGTAAAAGCACCCATAGACAGGGTTGTCATTTTACTGTACTGACGTTACAAATGTCCGGGTTTTCTTCTTTTTTCACATCCAAAGCAAAAAGGAAGGCGTTTTCATGCAGCATAAAAATGCAAATGGCGTATCGTACGGCGCAAAATTGTACGGCGTAGGTGTTGCGTGAAATTTCACTCATCCTAAGCTTTGCAAGATCTACCTCTCGGGACTAAAAGGTAGAGAATTACTGTAGGTGTTAGCTCATGAGTCGACAGGCGCGCCGAACCTTCAGGAACAGGCACTTCTTGAATGGGAGCAAATACGGTAGTTAGTGCGCTTACTAACTAACCGGACAGTTAGGGTGTTGAAATCATCCCCTGCATAAAGAAGCGACTAGACGATGTTGCACCTATGTAGTCATGTGCTCCCTGTCCTAAGACACGTGTACTCATCTTGTGGACAAAACTGATGAGAGAGTTGTTAACTTTCTTCCCTCTCACTGAATTTGGATATATGCCTCCAGTCCTGAGACATGTATTTCTATCTTGTGGACTTCCGGCTCGAATATCAGACCATTTCGGCTCTAATATCGAAAACCCTTTTTCATCTTTTACTTTGTTAAAGTCAGGCTAAAGTTTCAATGACATATCGAGGGACTTTAGACCAACGATGACACGATTGAGAGGAAATCTTCCCCTTTTATCCTTTTAAAACCGATCTCTTCTCCTAACTTGACATCACCCAGAAGACCTTTACTTGTAAAATCCTTCTACAATTGCAAAGGATCAATCTAGATTCTTTAGTGCATTAAGACTAAGATGAACTTTTTCTAGCCTTAATAGCTACTTGTTTCAAACTCTTAGCGAACCAAGGATTGTTTCGACATCTTTCAACATTACTGAAAGATTCTATATCCTTAGAGAACTTCGAAGAATGAGTCTCGGATTTATTTCCTTGACTACTTTGATCATCGACTATTCTAGACTCGATCAAAGTGGGGGCTAACTGTAGACATCTACTTTTGGCCTCCTGTCCCGACAGGAAGTGCAATGACGATAAATAAAACCACCTTCGTGTTGGATCAAAGTGAAGAATACTTATGGATAACTGGTTAAGCCACAAAACACAAAAGACTAGCCAAAATTGAAGAAAAAGCCAAAACAAAGGTCAAATAAACTAAACCCAATCATAATTAGGCTTAAGCCCGTGCTTAAAACCTAATAATGACGGATTTAGGAGCGCCTAGGTTAAATCTTAGTACTGCCGCAAAAAACGCCGCGTGCATCTCAAAGAGCTGCGCTGGGCAGCCGCGCGCAACTAATTCAGTTGTGCGCGACACCCAACGCAACCCCCAGAGTTGCGCTGCGAAAGATTCAGAATTATACGGAAGATATAAAATCGAATCTTACCATAAATCCGCGCACAAGACGATTAGTTGCGCTGCCCATAGCAGCGTAACTCAATCACTTGCGCTGGGATGTCGTGCGCAACTCATTCAGTTGCGCGCGACACCTGCAACGGCAGAATGCTCGAAACCCTAAACCTAATCATTCTCTATAAATATGAGCTTAGACCGAGGCTTAAACAGACAGAAATTAACCTAAAACTCTGGCGAAATACTTGTGAACTTGTGCAACCTAGCCCTTCTTGTCCTAAACACTCACCCTTTCGATACTTTGTTACTACGGTGGAGGTTCCCCAACAAGAAGGAGTCCATACGTGTTCTAAACGGAGATATAGCAAAAAGAAGTGGTAAATTCCCGAGCACTTAGTTAAATCACATTTATTTTCTTGTTTAAAAGGACTTTAATAAATTAATTAGTGTTGTTTGATCACCTTTAAAATAATTAATTAATCAATTCCACATAGTATCTTGCGTTAAATAAATATTAGAATTGAATTAAATAATTGTTGATTGATCACTTAAGCCAAGGCGAATATTGTTTATTTTCTTGTCCTTTTCACAAATTTGATTAAATAAGAATAACGACATTACGATGTAACTCCTACGTGAAATTAATGCTTGTAAATAAAATCAACTGACATAGTTTTAGGTATCACGTTGCATATAATGTTTGGTGATGAAATTATAAAAAATGAAGAGCTAGTAGAGGCAGCACTAGGGCTAGGATAACAATTCCCCTCTAAAAGGAACGTTATTTTAGTACCCTCGCTCCCGAACTCATTTCTGGTTTATAGACCAATTTGGGCATGGGTAAACTTATGATTCGTGCTAATTATTCTATGAACTTCACATGAAAGAAAGGCATGAATGGGGTTTATGAGTTTTTCCTAAAACTCATTGGCGACTCCTACTTATTTCTTACAAAAAAGTGTAATGATAAAATCAATTCTAATTCAAGGTCCCCCAAACAGTCAGGAATTAAAATCCTACTACACCCTAACAATTATAAAGTCCTAGGCTTTTAAGTGGCTAAGGGCATTTAAGGAGAGTACCCTTTACGATGGGATCACCCTCCTTACACTTTGATGCCTCGTACCTCTTTCTAATAACAAAATGAACACGTTAGTAACTTCAAGGAAAATAATAAAATCACAACAATTAAATTAAATAATTAAAATAGAGATTATTAGGGACCAAACCCTCAGAAATATCAAACCTTTCACGTCTAAGGCGAAGGCAACTTCGAATTTGGCTAGGTATGTCTAGATCTTGTGAATGCGGAATTTTGTTTGTGAAAAGCTAGTTTAGAATAAGAGAGAGAGAGAGTATCAAGAATTTCTTGATGAGATTTGATAATCAAAAACGGAGGTTTAAGGAGGCTATTTATAACGAAAACGAGTCAGAACATAATAAAAAAGAATCAGAGTTTCAAGAAGAATAAAACACGACGCTGGCACCGCACTAGCCTCTGTCGCCGTGCGATAGTGCATGTCGTCGAGCGACAGGAGTGTCGCCGCGCGACAGCCTGTGGTGCGGCGCTGTAGGTAGTTTTTTCACACGTTTTCATATTTTAATAAAATTAAGCGTACAAGGGGTAAAACTGTAATTTATTAAAAACACTTCTTTTATTCTAAATAAAACTCATAAAACTCAATTATCAATGTTGATCACATTAGGATTCAAAAGAACCTTCAAGAAGATTCTAGAAGACCATAATCAATCCTAATTGCATTAGGAATGATAAATCATAATAGGCCCTCCTCTAGATCATTGGGCTGCATATAAAGA
Organism: Chenopodium quinoa; assembly: GCF_001683475.1. Taxonomy (NCBI): domain Eukaryota; kingdom Viridiplantae; phylum Streptophyta; class Magnoliopsida; order Caryophyllales; family Amaranthaceae; genus Chenopodium; species Chenopodium quinoa. The sequence continues at coordinate 2,900,783 of NW_018744616.1, read as the reverse complement.
TCAAACCGGGCCCAGTTTAGTAATTTGACCATAACTTCCTCACTATTCATCGGAATTGGGCTTATAATATATCGTTGGAAAGGTCTTTTCAAACCCCATCCAAATACACTATTATTGGACCCATATCATGGACCAAACAAATTAAGAATGCACGTTTTTCATAAATAGGGTAAGAAAAGAAATATTTTAAAAAAACAGAAAGAAGAGATATTTTAATAAAAACATCCTCATTACTAGAGTTTTCACACTTTCACCTCGTTCGATAATCAAATGACATGAAAGGTATTCTTAACTAGATTTGGTTTTGGGGAGACACAAATGGGTGTCTACAGTTCCGTACCCTCTAATGCGCGGCCGCGCTCCCCCTTGAAAATGATCGCGCTTGTACGGGTCTCTTTGGACGATCTAATTAATTTCTCTTTGTTAGTTTTACTAAATATAGATTTTCCTTCTATTTTCATAGAGGGAAGAGTTAGTTTTAGAATTAGGTTAGATTTTCTTAGAGAAAGAATAGAAGGAGAATAGAAATTTTAGATCATTTTCTAGAGGTAAACACTCTAGGTTGTAGAGAGAGAAGTTCTTGATTGATGATAAAAGATAGATGATTCTAAGCATTTTCTCCATTGATTTTGAAGCAAGTTTGTAAGGAATTGTTTTCCTTTAATTCAATCTTTAGCTTTTGATTTCAATTTTTTTGTTGATTTTTCAAGTTTGATTGAATTTGTGATTGAATTAGTTTGATTAATATGATAATCATGAATTTGTTGTTTAGCTTAGGTTTGATCTTGATTTCCATGAATTGTGAGTAGGTTTCTTGCTAGGGGAATGGAGAAGAATATATGAGTAATGGATTGATGCTAATTGGGGGAAATTGATGGAGTTAATGTAGTGATTAAATTGGTTGATTGATTATGTGCATGTGTGTAATTAATTGAAGAGTAGCTAACTTTGATCATTGCACTAGATTGCATTGTAAGTTAACATTAATATGGACAATTCATTTGTGACTTGCATTTGTTGATTGATTTGGTTTGTGAAGTTCCTAGCTAGAGTCTCTCATAGTTGATGCTAGTTTGACCTCTAGGAGATTAGCATATCATACTCTCTTGATTGCTTAATTGCCCTCGCAACACTTGACTTAGTCAATTCCAATCCCGATTAGTTGTATCCATTGCATGTATATTTGGATCCTAAACCCTAGTGTTTGATATATTCGGTTTTAATCTCGTTTTCTTAGTTGTTTTAGAGTACACACACCTTACTTCAGTTCTTCGAAATTGCTTAACTCTAGCAATAGTGACCACCTCCCATTCCTAGTGGTTCAACCCTCGACTTACTCTTACGCTAGTTATAAGGGTGTGTTGAGTGATTACAAATTTTGTTTTTACCTAGGGAAGATTAGTCCAACAACCTAGTCTCCACCCCTCGTCATTTGCAACCAACAGAATGCATCATATTCGGGGAAGAGCCTTGTGGATGGGGCAAGGAGATCCGCATTGTGGTGGAAGTCCAAACAAGGCATTGAGATCACGAAGCTTCATGGTATGGCGGTCGTTGAATAGTTGGAATGAAATTTGGAAATCATTGTTCCCACATGGTTCTTTTTCGAAGGAGGCAAGGAATTCATAGGTGGGCTCTTTATATGTTCGAAAACGGTGGTTAATGAACTCACTCACTCCAAGGTTGTTGAGGAGTGCCCAAATCCCTCATAGAACGCTGATATAGTAATGCCTTGTGGGGTTAAGCTTACGTTTTATAAGGTCTTTGTGGAAGGGTGAATGGAGTTTGTTGTGAAATTATAAGGTGGGAATAGAAATTAGTGTTTGGGATTGAGTTTGAGCTTGAAGCTCATTAAATACCAATCGGGGCTCCTTTCTACTCTTCCTCTTATTTTAACAACGACAACAAAAGTATCCCAAGGAACACACCAACAACCAAAACCAAATAGGAACTCAGCTCTCCAAATCAACCAAATTTAAATCACAACAACAAGAAATTGAGCTTTAACTTATCGATATGATCTGTAAAGAGGTTAGTAGCAACCACCAACAACACAATAATAGCTCAAAGAAAAACTACTACCATTAATAATTCACAAAATCACGAAATATTATCACAAAGATTATAGCATGTCAACAACAATATCAAATTACTCAAGCAACTTCATTCCATGGAAATTGCATTAACACAAATAATTCCAACAACAATACTCCAAAATCACATAATATCACACAAAAAACCAATAATTACAAGCAATAATACCCAAAATCAAACAAAATACACTTAATTTAAACCATGTTTAATAACTAAAAAACTTTGCATAATCTAATGAAATTGAGCAACAAAGTAACAAGGTTAAGAGTTATACTACAAAGGAAAAGCTAGAACACCCACGACCACCACCTTCGACTAAGCTTGTCCAACCACGAAAATGGGGGAAATTGGGTATTTTGGAGAGAGATAGTGATGAATTTTGTGAGAAAAGTGAAGAAATGTGATGAATTTGATGAAAAATCAATATAATTTGTGAGTTATGGGTGAATTTGAGGAGCTAGGGTTTGATTTTTTGAGAAGAGAGAAAAGGATTCAAAAATGGAGAATAAGAAATGAGAGAAAGAATCGGGGGAAAAAGGATTTAACCCCGATTTACCCAGCGTTGCACACCCGTGCTCGAATTCTGCATGCCCGCGCACAGGTTGCGCAGAAGGTATGCAAAACCTTCTGCCTTGTTCTGAAATTATCTTCCTCCATGCGTGGGTTCTGTTAGGGATGTGCGCCTGCGTACCTCTTCCTTGCGCGCCAGCGCACAGGTTACGCAGAAGGCGCACAGATCATTCTGCCTTGAATTTTTCTTCTTATGCGACACTTGTGCGCAGGTTCTCACAAGGCTGCGCGCCCGCGCACGGGGTCTTCAAGAGATCTTTAAACTCTAATCTTATTCTCTCATCTTTGAAATTCAAAAGTTTCAACCAATAATCTAAACACCTATCAACCAAAAGAACGAAGGTGAGACCCTAAAAAAGTAAAAAGAAGGAAAGAGGTATAAAGAGGGTTAGAAACACGGGTTGCCTCTCGGAAGCGCTTTTGGTTTATGGCGTTAGCTCGACGCTCCTTGAGTTAATCACGGAGGATCAAACGGATGATGCACATCAAGAAGTGTTGTAGAAGTCAACTCATCAATGGGAAATACTTCATAATAGGGTTTGAGCCGGTGACTATTGACCTTGAATGGGGAATGCCCGTCCTTAGAGATCTCGTAAGCGCCATATGGGATCACCTCTATAATAATGTATGGCCCACTCCATATCAAAATAAGCTTGCCCGGAAAAACCTTCAAGCGGGAGTTCGATAGGGGAACCTTTTGGCCTATGGCGAAATCTTTCTTGATAATTTGGGCATCATGTCAAGCCTTGCTTCTTGCCTTGTACATGCTTGCACTATCGTAGGCATTCATTCTCAATTCCTCTAACTCATGAAGCTCTAGGAGTCTTTTCTCACCCGCACTATAGAGATCTAAGTTGATTTGCTTGATAGCCCAATGAGTTCGGTGCTCCATCTCTACGGGAAAATAACAATTTTTTCCATAAACAAGCTTATAGGGAGTGGTAGTCTTGAAAGAAGTCCTATACGCCCATAAAGAGTCAATGAGATTAGAAGACCAATCTTTCCTTGTTCAAGCCACCGTCTTCTCCAAGATCACTTTGAGCTCCCTATTGGTGATCTTCGCTTGACCACTCGTCTGAGGGTGGTAAGAAAGCCCTCTCTTGTGAGATACACCATACCTATTAAGAAATATATTAAAGGTGTGATGCTTGAAATGCGACTACCCATCACTTATTATAGCTCTTAGGACACCAAATCTTGGAAAAATCACCTTCTTGAATAGATTGTCCACCACTTTTGAATCATTTGTAGGAGAAGCCACGGCTTCCGCCCATTTAGAGACATAGTCGACCAAGATATAATTGTTTCCCTGAGAAGAAATGAAAGGGCCCATGAAATCTATAGCCACATTATGAAGACACATTATGTTCTTCGTGGAGTTATTTATGAAAATTTCAATTTCATAACTTTGTGACGGTCACGCTTGGCTCAAGCAAACATCGCTCGATCTAATCTAGACGTTTTGATATCTTGCCAAGTCGATTATGTACTTCACTGAACTCTTGAACTATTCAAGGTCAAGTTTGTTCATGTTTGATGAATATAGCCATATTCTTTCAAATTCTTTGTGAAACGTTGAAGTAAATGAATCCTCTTTAGCTTTTGGAGTCAATTGTCTATACTAAGAACAATAGCTCTTTACTTTGTCGGTTTCAACAAGTAAGACTTGCTTGTCTTAGAACGATTCTGAATCGATCAACTATCAAGAGCCTATATAATAGAGCCTTGAGTACGTTTTTTTCGATGTGACATTGCTAAAGATGTTCGGAATGAAAATCATGCCCATGAATTTGAGCTTTTTCTAGTTTATCATGTTAAGATAATGTTTGTTTATAATCAAGCATTCTTTATTCATGGTTTAGACAACCATGCCATTCAAATAAATTTGCAAGTTGCAACTATTGCTCATTGCTTTGAATGTGAGTCTTTCTGTGTGTAAATGGATCAATTGCTGATTATGGAACACAATAACCATTTATTTGTTCCAGCCTTATCTTAAAGGTCTTTAAACAAAGCATACGACCTTACTACTAATGTAGCACCACTTGCTTCATTCTTAGCTTGTAAGTCAATAACTTAGCTTATCTTCAATAGTTTGAGGTCACTTTCAAAGTGGAACACTCAAGAAGTATCCGATACTTGTGAAGATAACGAATTGCTAAGTTAACAATAACATGAACTCATGGGTTGAAATGGAATCTTATTCCTATTCTTCGTTCCTCGTTTCCTATATTTCTTATCATACTTTATCTCATAATCTTTTAAGAACCATTTCTTTAAGAGTCTTTGACTTTTATACTTTGTTAGGCATAATTAAGTATCTAATGCGCCATAAAACAAAGTTCCATCTTTTCCTTTAATTCACGCTTGAATTACTACATCAATGAGTCCTACTCATCTATGTATTAAGCGAAAAGATATGTTGGTTGTCAATATTGACAATATGAGTTTGCAACTCAATACTTCATGTTTTATCAAAACTACCTACTATTTTGAATACGTGATGTCCAACCATCCTTTCGGACTTTGTTATAAAAGTCATTTATGAGAGTTGTATTTTAGAAATGCTTTACTTTTCTTTGAGAACCATTCTCAAAGATTTCCTTTACCAGTCATGTAAACAATATTATTTGATTTAGAATACTATAAATATAAGTGCAAAGTATAACCATTTATCAAGTAAATACATAATAAGTTTGGAAATTAAAAGGTATTCATGCAAATCTTCAATCTTATTAAACGTCTTATCCACGCATTAAAATTGTCCCCATTTGGCGAGAATAAGTTGATTCCAAGATCCAAAGAAACAAAGAGTGGTTGAGCATGATTTGGCTTGTCTTAACACTCAATCTCCTAAGGTAAGCAACGCTTTGCTAATGGCTCCAAGCCACTCTTGGTTGAAAAAATCGTCGCATCTAATGCTCTCTCAACAATTTATTCACTTTTCCACGACATGTTAGGACTCCATCACTCATATCGTTGAGTACAACCAAAACCAACTTGCATACCCGGTATGCCTTATATTCCTTGGAGAGGTAGTGATGCCTCGCTTTGGCGTAGCCCACCACTACCCTCGTTCAGTTGGTAAGTGTTGTTTTGGAATGGCAAGTTTTACCCAATATTTAGGGTCCTAGGGTTTCTATGTTGGTTGATTTAAATGAACTTAATTAATCATCACAACACTCGAAATCCTAAACATGTATCTAACATATAATTAATATACATAACCATATATATATCGAAAAAACATAAATAGAGATGCATTTGGCAACTAGCATGACCCCTTGAGATCTTCAAATCTTCAAAAGGTCTTCATTTGCAACTTCATGGCTTCGTCTTCCAAGACTTGACCAAAATAAATGCAACTACTAGTATCTACGATTAGGACTAATCTAAATATTAAGGTAAAAAAATACTCAACGGTTCGCAGACCGTATTTAGATTTACAAAAATACATCACGGATCACAATCCGTATTTTCTATCCTAATCGGGCCCCACTAGTTTCCATTTCATAAAACCTGTGAGAGAATATACATTTCATTCATCCATTCACTATTTGTGAATGGCCCATGCATTTTACAACGATAAACAAGTAACAATGCATAAAACACACGCCCGCACTAGTAACTAATCTAGGTGGTTAATCCGATTAACACGCCTGATTAAAACTAGTCAAAGTTGTTTTAACCGATTATGTAAATAAGCGCAATTAATATTTGAAGCTCCCACTAAATTCCGCATCTAACTCAATTAATCCAATTAATTAAGCTGGGAAAACCCAAAATTTGTCAAAATAATTTTTGCCAATGTCGCTCAAAAAACCGAGGCCTAGCCTCCAAAATTTATTAAAATAATTAAAACCAAATTAGATTAATAAAATAATTAAGACGGCAAAATAATCAAACACGAATCTAACCGTACTCAAGTGGTTCATGCACTACATACGTGCCACATGAAATTCAAGGTTGTCTAACAACCCCGCACTATACGACTTGGCGCACGTGCCTTCACCACCCCACGTAGCACTAGCTAGGTACACCCTAGTAGCGTCTGTTATGGGTTACAAGGTGCTAGACACAAGGCCACGGCTACTTGCCCCTTTACACCAAAACACCAAGAAAATACACGCACTAAACGCTCGCACACCCCACGCACATGGCCGCACGCATCAACCATGCCCTTGGCAGCCACATGCGGGCTGCTATGTAGCCCGGCTAGCCAAGGGAGGCTTTGCTTCGATTTGCGTGCCAAAGCCTCGGGATTTTAATCCCAAATTTTGCGTGAATCCTTGAAAAAATTGTATCTTCCAATATGAAGATAAACAAATTTCTATCACAAGTTTCAAACTTTATGATTCCAATCAACTAAAAAATGATTAAATCAACAAAGTTCAACAAAAAAAAACATGGAATTTAGTAACTCAAAGTTTCAATCACTTAACATAATTAAAGATTGAATCTTTAGTACTTGGAAGCCTCAAAGAACAACAATTTCACACTTAATACAATTAGTTTGCAATTATGTGAAAAATAAAACCAAGCATTCAAACACAAACTACCACCAAGTAATCATGCCTAAAGAGGTTTAAAATTGCATATAAAATATGTATTGAACCAATTACATAACCACCATAAATATGCAATTAATTTTCAAGGTTAGAAAGAGTTAAAAAAATTCGTCAAAATGAAAAATCCCTCAAAAAGTGCATTTTTGGTCGTTTTTTGGCTAAAAACCGAGTCCTGAAGGGTAAAACCATTTCTAGAACGCCTTTTCCACCCAAAATTCACTATTTTTGGGTCGAAATTTGGGTTTGGGAGCTGAAGTCAGCTCTAGTACGAGGTTTAAATAGATAATACGAGCTACTAATCTAATTAGCAACTTAAACCAGAAAAAATAAGCCATAAAAATAACTTGAAAAATATTTTGATTTTAAAAATAAACGAGCGAGGCTCCGATACCGCTGTTGGGGTTTGGTGAGTACGACTCACCCGAAAACAACCCCGACCCAAAGAACCACTCGCAATTAATAAAACCATAAAGCATAACAAATAAACATAAAAGGATAAAATCGGAATTTACCTTTGAAGCGTGCTTCACCCTCAAAGTCGGGCTCTTACTTGAAAACTTAAGCTCCAAAAATACGCGAGCCTCATACGGAAATCCACCCGCAAAAACTACTAGCGTCTTTTACGTCTGTTACCTCTAGGTTAGCGAGGTCCATCCAAAACCCGAGTACTATATGAGTTTAAGAGTTTTTGTTAATCCAATGCTCTATTGAACTCCTACTCAAGCAAATAATTCTCAAGCTATGCTTTGGCTATTTATAAGGAAGGATAGCTTGTGAATTCCACTCATCTTTCAATGTGGGACTTTTCACAAAAAGATCCCACATGGAAAGATTGATAAATTTAACCCTTAGTTAAATAAACCAAGGAACAAATAACAAGTGTCACATGGTTAGGAGTGGACCACTTTCTCACTTGGTTCCCAAGGCATTTCACATGCAATGTGAACTAACCATGTGTCACCCAACCTTGAGCCCCAAGTTGGGTTCGGTTAGGCCATTTTATTTTGGTGTGTCCATGACCCATCGCCCCGGGTCCACGGCCCTTGCCACATGTGTCGCCACAGTGGCGCGCTGCCACCATGGCGCAATGCCTACGTGGCACGGTGCCACTTGGTGGCTACCAACGTGGCTACCACGTGTGCTGCCACATGGCATTTTTCCATGTGTCCTGCCACGTGGCACACTCCTATTGGGTGCGCTTTCCTAGCCTTTCGCGTGGCTAGGACTTTACTTCTTACTTGAAGCATTTTCCCGTCTCGCCAAATCCTAAATTTTGGCTCGACATTTGAGATTCTCCGACGCTCGGTTTCAACGCTCCAAGCTCGAATTTCCGATGTCTAAATATTTAATACTCGGGCGATGAATTAACTTCTTCCAAATTAATTCGTCGAGTCGGTTCTTTTACTGCTAAGGGTGTGACCCGAAGGGTTCAGCCAAGATTAAGCTGTAAATTAATTATGCATTAATATTACTGATCGGAAGCGACCTCCACCTAGGAATTCCGATCACTTGACGTTACTGAATATATTAGCTTTCTAATAATTCTGAACCCACTAATTGAGTAGTACACTTGTTCCAAGGACACTATTCCTTTCAGATTAAGCTTCTTCTTCAAATCCAAGCTCAACTATGGAGTAATCCACACTTTTCTCTCTAGAATGCCAAAACTAATGGTGTTTCTCTCTCTAGAGTAAGCTAAAAATCATAAAATTAAACTAAGCTAATCTAATTACATCAAAAGGAGAGTACGGACTATATATATAGGTGCAAGGAATTGAAGCAACAAGGTGAAGTAAAAGCTGGAACCCAACGGTGCGCGCCCGCTAGACCTGGCAATCCTGACCCAGACTCGATGTCCCGGCCTGAATGAACCGACCCATGACCCGAAAAAATTGACCCAAAACCCGAAATTGACCCGACCTGACCCATACCTGACCCGATGTGGAGTTGACCCAACCTTAACTCAAAACCCAAAGTTAACCTGACCCGATTGTACCCGACGCAAAGTTGACCCAATACCCAAATTGACCCGACCCGAAATTGACTCGATACCTGAAATGACCTGACCCGAAGTGTCATGACCCGAATTTTACCCGATACCCAAAATGACCCGACCCGAAGTGACCCGACCCGAATTTGACTCGGTAATCGAAATGACCCAACCCTAATCGACCTGTTAACCAAATCGACCTGGTCTGAATTTAACCCGAATTAATTGACTCGAACATACCCAAAACCTAAAGTGAGCCGAACTAAAACTACCTTATACGCAAAATGACCTAAATCGATTTAATCATGTACTACGTGTGTGACCTGAACTAAAACTACCTTATACGCAAAAGGCGAAAATGAGCTTGTCACATTGAATAGTTTGTTAAGATTCAATTATTTTATTTGTGTACTCATTAATAATTACAAACTATATGTCAATATTTTTCAAGCATCTGCATTATTGCATAAATTTCCAATGAAAATGGAGTACGTAAATAAAAACAAAGGGAGTATTATAGATAGTAAAAATAATTGTTAGCGGGTCAGGTATGAAACTAGTTTGAAGGCGATTGGGTATGGTCTCCTTCCTTTCTCTTTCTCTTGTTGTGTTGTTGAAGCGGGTACATAAGTTCTCAAAAACTCAACACATTGGGGCACGTGTTGTTGCTCACATCTTTATTAGGATTGAGCTTGAGGTAGCTAGAGGAGAAGGGCTCATATTATTGTATCTTGGCTTCTCAATAATTGTTTGTAGGTTGTATGACTTTTTCTATAATAATAATATTAATATTAATATTAATATTAATAATAAGGAAAATTCTCTTTAGTAATCACAAACTTTTTTTTTTCTCAGTGGTAAAGCCTATAACTTTTGATCATCAATGGTAATTACATACTAATATTATTAAGCTTATGGTAACTTAAGTTAAACAATTTGTTAAAATCTTTACCATGGTTTAGCTATTAGACAGTAAAAAGACATAAATACCCTTATTTCTTTCCTCCTCCATCTTCTTCCTTACTCTTTCCTCCTCCATCTTCTTCCATTAGAGCCACCACCACCATTGTTAAACTGCTATTAAGGTCGGAAAGGGAGTGCAACGGCAGCACCAAAAGCGGAGGCACCACCACCTCCCCCTCTTCCCCCTCCCCAATAACACCCCAGCGCATAATTACCTCACGCATCGACACCAACCCGATCCTACCCATTTCCCCCTCCTCGAAAACCACCCTAGCCACCACCTCCACACGTATCAAACCTATGAAACCTAGCTCCGACCACTAATTCGACCCCAAATCAACATATTTAACCAATTCAACTACAAAAATTAACAAATTCGACCCTTAAAGTAGCAATTCGACCCCAAAAATCAACAATTTTGACCCCAAAATCGACAAAGTCGACTCCAAAAATCAACAAATTCGACCCCAAATCAACAAATTCGACCACAAAACCAACAAACTTGACCCCAAAAACCAACAAATTCGAACCCAAAACCAACAAATTCGACCCCAAAAATCAGTAAATTCGACCCCAAATCAACAAATTCGACAACAAAACCAACAAATTTGACCCCAAAAACCAACAAATTTGAACCCAAAAACAACAAATTCGACACCAAAAATCAGCATTTTCGATAAATTTGGTAAACGAGAGGGAATCGGGGAAGGGAGGAAGGTGGTTGATTTTGGCTAGGGAGGATGGCTGATTTCGGCGTTCCGACAAGCGGTTTTAATTTGGTGGTTATGAAAGAAGAGAGAGGGTGGGTCGGCAGCAAGGGAGGGGTTCTCGTTTTTGGATTAGGGTGTTGGTGGTGGGGATCTCCAGGGGGTAGAGGATTGAAGACGTCGTCCGCCGCACCGAGCTGAGCTCCGGCAAGGAAAGGAGGGCTAGTGGTTGGGGAAGGGTTTAGATTATTTGTTTTTATTTTTAAAAAAATAATTTGAAGGGTATTAATGTAAATCTATTATTACTTAACTTAAGATTAACCCTGGTTAATCGTTTAATGATGTTTTAATATCATTAATGTTACCATTAGCTTAGTTTTATTAATTCGTGATTACCATTGATAATAAAAAGTTTCAGGCTTTACCACTGAGAAAAAAAAAAGTTTATGATTACTAGAGAGAATTTCCCTAATAATAATAATAATAATAATTTCTCCTTAACTCCGCGACAGGTAGCCTTATGGAAGTCCTAGCAGGGGGATCAATCTTCGGCCTGGTTGCGGACGATTCCGATATCGGGTTTGGGTCAGACTATGAATGGTAAGACTTACCGTAGTGTTCTTTGCTACCGATTGGGTGTTCCTTTGTTCTCCGTTTCAACACCGTGTTCTTCTTACTCAAGGGTTTTTGATGGGGATATTTATGGGGATCATGCGGTGTCTTGTGCTGGGATGGTGGGTATTAAACATCGGCACAATGTTGTTCGTGACACCCTTGTTGACATTTGTTTTCGGTCTGGGATTTCTTCTCGAAAGGAGGTTAACATTGGGTTGATTGGAGGAAACGACGGGGCTCTACGACCAGCAGTTGTGCTGCTTTATTCTTGGGATAGAGGCCTTGATGTATGTGTTGACTTGACGGGGTCTTCACCTTTGACACAATCAGGGTTATCTAACTTTGTTCCTGGCCGTGTTGTGTCGGCGGTGGCTCAGCGGAAGCGGGACAAGTATGGGGCGCGTTGCAGGGCTATTAGCTATGGTTTTCTTCCCTTCTCCTTTTCTTGGTTGGGGGAATTAGTGAAGGATGCTATTGCGTTGCTGAAGCGGGTTCAGGCGTTCGCTAAGACTCAGGACATTGGTGCTTGTACAGCTGGTCACATCTTCAGCAGGATCGGGTTCGCCATAGCTAGAGGGGTGGGGGGCCAGATTGTATCTCGGGTCCCCACTAATTTCTTGTAAATTGATTGACTCTGTAGGAATTTTTTTTTGTATAATAATAATAATATTAATAATAATAATAATAATAATAGAAATAATAATAATATTAATAATAATAATAATCATAATAATTAATGTTACAATAATCTTATAATAATGATGACAACCATAACAATGATATTTACACAAACAACTATATTGTATAAAAATTACATATCTACTATTTTAAGCTTAATTGCTTGACTCAAAATATCGACCCAAAATGACCCAACCCAAAGTCGACCCGACCCGAACATAACCCGATACATGGACTCAAAACTGACATGACCCGAACTTGACCCGACCCTAATTCGACCCGACCCAAAGTTGACCCAAAGTATTGACCCGATAGCCGACCCGACCCGATAATTTATTGACCCGAAACCCGAAATGACCCAACCAAACCCAACCCAAACCCGACCAGAACATTTGCTGATCCGAATTTGACCCGACCTATACCCGTCCTGAATGACCCGTTTGTCAGGTCTAGCGCCTGCACGAAAATACTGAGCGCCCGGCCCTCTCATAATATTGTGCGCCCGCAACTTCGTGGGTACGGAAAAATGAAGCCATGAAATATGTGTCCGCACACAATTTTGCGTGCCCGTATAGGAGGAATGTGCGCCCACGCAATAGTCACACAGCAAGCGCGTAAAACTCTCTGGTTTTGTTCTGCTCCTTAAGCTTCGGCTGCGCGGGTTCTACAAGGATGCGTGCCCGCGCGGTGTTGGATACACGCCCGCGAAGTGTCCACGTAGTGGCCGCACAAAACACTCTGCTTAACCCCTTAAATCTTTCCTTTTGCTCACCTTCTCACAGGGCTGCGGGCCGGCGCAATATCCATATGCGCTCTCTCTAGCTTGCGCGCAGCACTATCTTCTTGGCCCAAGGCTTCCTTCTTTCAACACCACGGTTCCTAAAAAATACAAACAGGAAAACCAAACTAGAAAATACACAAAGGAGGTAAAACTAGGAAAGAAGACGGGCAAAATAAAGGAGAACTAAAGGTAAGAAAAGGGGGGTACAAACAAGCTACAAGTATGGGGAAAACCTATTAGAATGAGCTCTTAATTGTGGCATAAATGTCACTCATCAAAAATTCATTCTACCTTAGACGTAGTTTGCGAACACTTGACACAAATAGGAAAATCAAATGTATATTTTTTGTTTGATAGACTAACTAGGTTATTCTCGTGCGATGCAAGGTTAGAATTAATCTTTCTTGTAATTTATGTTTAGTTGCATGATATTGTATATGAATACTAGAATTAGATATAAAAATAATTTACGTTTAAAGAAGTTAAAAGAAAAAAATGAATTGAACCCACGATCAAATATCAAACTAATTAGGTATGTGATACTATAATTATGAGAAAAACTTGGTTAACTGAATTTTACATAGATACCTATGCATTGAAGTTAAAAGTGTAACCTAAAAATGAAAATAAAAAAAAATCATTAATAATTGATGACATCACATATAGAATTGGAGAAAAAAATTTAATGTAAGGATGACACATAAGATAGTTTGAGAGTTGACGATGTAAGCAATGTTTTATTTTAGTCATAATTAATAAATACGTCTAATTTTGACTCGATCCCGTCTTAACAACTACCATAGAAAGAGCATTTTCAACAATGAAGATCATGAAAACAAGATTGGATAACAAGATGGAAGATGAGTTTTTGGCCGATAGTTTAGTTATTTCTATTGAAAGGAAGATTTCTAAGTCATTTAGTAAATAAGTCAATAATTGATTATTTCACGTATCATATTTAGCTATATATTTATACTCCTTAATCTTTATAATATAATTTCACATTGATTATATTCTTGTTTTAAACGTACACTTATGCCAGAAATAATGGCCCTTAGAAGAAAAAGTTTCAATCACTGATAAGCCGTCTTATCAAGGGTTGAGAGAAGAGTTTTAGGGTGTGTTTTGATGTTGTGCATGAGTTTTTAATAGCTTTTGTGAGTTTCGGGCGGTGATCTCACTTGTGTGCAAAAGCCGGGATTTATAGGTGTTAGTGAGTGAGTTCGGGAACTAAGGAGGAGGATTATAGAGTATGGACCTTAGCTCGTGATTTGAGAAGCGTGATGGAGCTTGGAAGAGAAAGGGAGAAAGCTTGAGTAAAGGTGAAGCAAAGCTAGAAGAAAGAGCAAAGAAGACAGCAGAAGACAGCAGAACCGCTGCCAGGGCCGCTGGCAGCTGGCCAGAGCCGCTGGCAGCGGGTCAGCCAGAGAGGACGAAGTGTTTTGCTGCTTTAGCCGCTGCCAGCGGGTCCCGAGCAGCTGGCAGCGGGTCTTCCAGATTTCGGGGCCTGTTTTGGTTATTTTTCAGCAGTTTGCTTTGTCTTGGCTCGTGTTTTGTATTTATTTATTATTTTTATTATTGTTTTATGTTATTTAAGTATGGAAACATATATATAGTCTATTTTTATGAAGAGTTAAAGAAAAAATCAATTTAGTGAGAATTAAGTTAGAGAGAAGTAAAAGTTTTCTAGGGTTCTTGGCAAATTTCAGAAATCTTTGTTTTTGAATTAGAATCCATGGAAGCTTAATCTTCCGGATTCTTGGTTAAAGATTGAAGCTTTTGGCTACGAATTGTGAGATTTCTCTTCTCTTTATTATCTATTGAATGTTTATTATTCCTTTGAATTATTTCATGATTTGCTTTAATCAATTGCTAGGTTAGAATTGTTAGATTCGCTTGCATCTAATTACAAAGTAGCAACTTTGGGTTATGAATGCATGCTTTTGATTGATAACTTAAAGAGGGAATAATATTATTGAAGAAATTAGACCGCTTGTGTTAATTTATTCAATCCTTGTTGATTTCTCCGTTTATGTTCTTCTTGTGGATGATTTAGAGCGCTTGTCTTAAATTATACATTAGAAAGGGTTAGAAAGGAGCGCTTTGCTATTTCTAACTAGCTTATGAGAATTTAGAATTTAGAATTCTACAACAAGGTGTTCAATAGTGTTTGATTGAAGAGGCTTCTATGATCAATTTGTATGTTCAATTGTGGATTTCGCATAACCAAGACCGTTATTCTCATTGATTGCATACTATCTACGTTCATTGTTCTGATTTAGTTTAATTGTCACCATTGCTTGTCAAAACCCCCTTGTTACTTAGATTACTACGTTCCTAGAGTAATTCCACTTAGGTTTGCAGTTATTAGTCCCTTTTTCCCTGTGGATTCGAACTCGACTCCCCTAACTACGTTTATTTGCAGTTAGCTTAGTTGTGATATTTTTGGTTGCATACGACTGAGGCACACCAAATTTTGGCGCCGTTGCCGGGGACTTAAGGCGTTACTTTTTAATTGTTTATCTTAGTAGAATTTATTTTAGGACTGTTCTTAGCTATCTTTCTTTGTTTGTTCGCTAGGGTATGATAAGTACCCGTTCTGCTAACAAAGAAGTTTTGCAGTTTGATCCAAAAATTGAAAGGAATATTTCCAGGTTGCGAAAAGAGGCAAGAACAACCCCTAGTGAATCAACGTACTCCTTCAATATTCAAGAAGAAGAGGAGATGGCTGACAATCGAACTCTAAGGGAACTCACAGCTCCCAACTTGAACCAACAACCGTTGTGCATTGCATACCAGCAGTTGGAGGAAGGTACTAATGTTGAGATCAAATCCGGTCTAATTCATCTATTGTCGGCATTCCATGGCATGAAAGGCGAAGATCCGAATAAACATCTGGCAGAATTTCATGTGGTTTTCACTAGCATGAAACCGATTGGGATAACTGATGAACAAATTCAGTTGAGAGCATTTCCTTTTTCTCTCAAAGATGCAGCAAAGGATTGGTTTTACTATCTTCCCCCAGGTAGCATAACAACTTGGGCAGATTTAAAGAAGTGTTTCCTTGAGAAGTACTACCCAGCCACTATTTCTGCAAGCCTTAAGAAAGCTATCAGCAATGTGGATCAGAAGGAAGATGAATCCTTGTATGAGTATTGGGAGAGATTTAAGAGATTGTGTGCTAGTTGTCCTTACCATGGGTATTCCGATCAAGACCTCATCCTATACTTCTATGGAGGTCTAACTGATGATGACTTGAGGATGGTGAATGCAGCAAGTGGTGGAGGGCTAGTGAATAAGACTCCAGGAGATGCAACTAGGTTGATTGCAGAGCTAGCAGAAAATTCTAGGCAATTCAGTCAGAGAACTCCCACGCGCCGGGTGAATTTAGCAAATTCGAATACAACTGAGTTACAGAGTCAAGTAGCTGATTTGACTTCTATGATGCGTGAGTTCATGGTGAACTCAAGGAATCCACAGCAACTGAATGCTTGTGGTTTATGCACCTCCATGGGACATCCCACTTATGCATGTCCTCAATTACAAGAGGAGCAGAATGAGCAGGCCAATGCAATGGGTTTCCAAGGGCAAGGTCCTCAGAGAAGATATGATCCATATTCAAATACATACAATCCAGGATGGAGGGATCATCCAAATTTGAGATATGGGAATTCCCAGGGGAACCAACAACAACAGCAAAATGCTCAAGGCCAGCAGCAATATCAGCAATATAGGGCACCATTAGCCAAACCTCAAGGCCAAAGCTCAAATTCGAGTAATATGTCAACTGAAGAAATGATTAGATCACTAACTTCTAATGTTTCTACTATGCAGCAAAACATGGTGCAATTCCAGCAAGAAACCAAATCCAGTATTCAGAATTTGGAAAGTCAAGTGAGCTAAATTTCAAGTGCAGTGAGCAAACTTGAAGCTAAAGATTCAGGAAAACTTCCATCTCAAACGGAGTTGAATCCTAAGCAACAAGCCAACGCTATTACATTGAGGAGTGGCAAGGAGCTGAAAGAGACTGAAATTGCAACCAAGAGGGCTGAAGAGTTGATTGGAGCTGAAGAGAAGGAAGTGGAACATGAAGCTGTAGCAAATCCTCCCACTTTTCCATCTTATGAACCCACACCACCTTTTCCTGAAGCTTTGAAAGAAACAAAGAGGTATGAGAAAGGCAAAGACATCTATGAAACATTCAGCAAGTGTGAGGTAAACATTCCCCTTTTGAATTTAATAAAAAGTGTTCCTCGATTTGCTAAATTTTTGAAAGAACTGTGTACTATAAAGAGGAAGCACAGGTTAGGAGGGAAGGAAAAAGTGAAAGTGAGTGCTCATGTTTCTGCAGTTTTCCAAAAGAAACTTCCTGAAAAATGCAGTGATCCTGGTATGTTTACTGTTCCAGTTACAATAGGGGACACCACTTTTCATAGAGCTATGTTGGATTTGGGTGCATCAATTAATGTTATTCCATATTCCCTGTTCAAATCTTTGGAACTTGGACCTTTACATGAAACCGGGGTAGTGATTCAATTAGCTGATAGGTCAAATGTTTACCCTAAGGGAGTGGTGGAAGATGTGCTTGTGAAAGTTGATGAACTAATTTTTCCTGCTGATTTTTATGTGCTTGATATGGAACATGATAGACAAGCAGTTCCCATCTTGTTAGGAAGACCCTTCTTGAAAACTGCTAGGACTAAAATTGATGTTTTTACTGGTTCTTTAACTATGGAGTTTGATGGGCAAGAAATTGTGTATAACATCTATAATTCCATGAAATATCCTGTTGACACTCATTCTTTATGTTCCATTGATATCATTGATCCTATAGTGCAGGATGTCTTCGATGTTGAGGGCGAGGATACGCTCCTCACTTCCATTTCTAATGATTTATCTGTTGATTGTTTGGATATCCCTTTGCCTAATAGTATGCAGATGATGGTAGCAGAGTTGAATAGCCATTCCAAGCTCCCACTTAGACCACCAGGTTCGACACCTACCCCATTTACAGTGCCTACTGATAAACTCTTACCTTCTGTTTTGCAGGCACCCTAGGTGGAGCTAAAACCACTTCCTGATCATTTGAAATATGTGTTCCTTGGTCAGAACGATACTTTACCTGTTATAATTTCAAGCAAATTGACCAAGGAGCAAGAGGAAAAGTTGATGACAGTGCTGAAAGAGCACAAGTTAGCTATTGGATGGACCATTGCAGACATTAAGGGAATAAGTCCATCCACTTGCATGCATCGTATTCTGCTAGAACATGATGCCAAACCTGTGAGGCAACCTCAGCGTCGCCTGAATCCTCCCATGATGGAAGTGGTAAAGAAGGAGATCATAAAATTATTGCAAGTAGGAATGATATTTCCTATATCTGATAGTAAATGGGTCAGTCCTACGCAGGTGGTTCCTAAGAAAAGTGGTGTGACTGTGGTAGAAAATCAACAGGGTGAAATGGTTCCTACTAGAGTTCAAAATGGTTGGCGAGTTTGCATTGATCATCGTAGGTTGAATGCAGTAACTAGGAAAGACCATTTCCCTTTACCTTTTATTGACCAAATGATCAAAAGACTTGCAGGGAAATCTTATTACTGTTTCCTTGATGGGTATTCTGGGTACTTTCAAGTGCCCATTGCACCTGAAGATCAAGAGAAGACAACTTTTACATGTCCTTTTGGCACATTTGCGTATCGACGTATGCCTTTTGGACTATGTAATGCACCTGCAACCTTTCAGCGATGCATGATGAGCATCTTTTCTAAGTTCGTTGAGCATTTCATGGAAGTATTTATGGATGATTTCACTGTTTATGGTGATTCTTTTGATAAATGCTTGCATCACTTATCTATGGTCCTTAAAAGATGTATTGACTCTAACCTCGTCCTAAATTCTGAGAAATGTCATTTTATGGTCCAACAGGGCATTGTGTTAGGTCATGTAGTCTCTTCTAGAGGTATTGAGGTTGATAAGGCTAAGATTGATACTATTCAGTCTCTTCCTTATCCTACTAATGTGCATGAAGTGCGTTCTTTTCTTGGCCATGCAGGTTTCTATCGTAGGTTCATTGAGGGATTCTCAAAGCTTGCGAATGCTATGTGCAAATTGCTGCAGAAAGATGTGAAATTCCACTTTGATGATGATTGCAAGAAGGCTTTCGACGAATTGAAGGCTAAGCTCATTTCTGCCCCTATCATTCAAGCCCCAGATTGGTCTCTACCATTTGAGATAATGTGTGATGCGAGTGATTATGCAGTTGGAGCTGTGTTAGGCCAGAAAGTAGGGAGGGCATCTCATGTGATCTATTATGCCTCAATGACCCTCAATTCAGCCCAACGAAACTACACTACCACAGAAAAAGAGTTGTTAGTTGTAGTATTTGCTCTAGAAAAGTTTCGATCTTATTTGCTTGGTACTAAAGTAATTGTTTTCACTGATCATGCAGCTCTTCGCCACTTGATGACGAAGAAAAAAGCCAAACCAAGACTAATAAGATGGATTCTGCTCTTATGTGAGTTTGAGTTGGAAATCAAGGACAAGATAGGCGCGGAAAATCTAGTTGCTGATCATTTGAGTCGTTTGTCCCATATTGTTGATCAACCATCATTTCCATACCAATTCCTAGGAGAATTTCCGGATGAATCTTTATTTGCTCTTAAGGATTTGCGGCCTTGGTTTGCTAACATTGTGAATTTTCTGGTTTCTCAACAATTTCCTCCAGGTTTCACAAAGTCTCAAAAGGACAAGCTTCGAAATGATGCGAAGTACTATGCATGGGATGATCCATACTTGTGGAAGTTCTGCTCCGATCAAATCATTCGCAGATGCATTCCCGAAAATGAGGTGATCCCTATTCTCACCTTCTGTCATTCTCATGCTTGTGGCGGACACTTTGGAGCCAAACGCACAGCAAGGAAGGTTCTCGACTGTGGTTTTTACTGGCCAAGTTTGTTTCGAGATTCCTATGGATTTTGTAAATCTTGTGATAATTGCCTGAGAGTAGGTAACATTTCCCAGAAAAGTGAAATGCCCCAATCCTCTTTACTATATTGTGAAATATTTGATGTTTGGGGTATAGATTTCATGGGACCATTCCCTATTTCTCACGGTTTTACTTATATACTTCTTGCTTGTGATTATGTGTCGAAGTGGGTGGAAGCAATACCCACTAGGACTGACGATTCTAAAGTGGTTTCAGTTTTTATCAAATCTTACATATTTTCTAGGTTTGGAATCCCGAGGGCGTTGATAAGTGACCGAGGAACGCACTTTTGCAACCGTACAGTGGGTGCTATGTTGAGGAAGTACTCCGTTCACCACAAAATCTCCACGGCTTATCACCCACAAACCAATGGGCAAGCCGAGGTGTCCAATAGAGAGGTGAAGTCAATTCTGCAGAAAACGGTGAATCCGGATAGGAAGGATTGGAGTTTGAGGTTGGAGGATGCTCTATGGGCGTACCGCACCGCATACAAAACACCTATCGAGATGTCCCCTTACCGCCTTATCTTCGGAAAACCGTGCCATCTTCCGGTTGAGCTTGAGCATAAAGCATATTGGGCGGTTAAGTCATTTAACATGCAATTGGATGAAGCGGGTGAACATCGGAAATTGCAACTCCAAGAACTAGAGGAGATCCGGCTTGAGTCCTATGAGAATGCCGATACTTATAAAGCAAAGACCAAGCTATGGCATGACCGAATGATCACGCGGAAGGAGTTCAAAGTCGGTGACAAAGTACTCCTATATCAATCCCGACTTAGATTATTTCCGGGAAAACTTCGGTCCCGTTGGGAGGGCCCTTTTCAAGTGGTGAACGTATATCCGCATGGAGCAGTTGAAATTCAAAGCCTCGAGACCGATAAGGTTTTCAAAGTCAATGGACAAAGGCTCAAACCCTACTTCGAGGGTTTCAAAACCGAGAACGTGGAGAGCATCGATCTCTACGAGCCATCAATGGAGTAGCGAAGTGGGATGAGCCGCGTCGAGCCAACGACGTAAAACAAAGGCGCTAATCGGGAGGCAACCCGATCGAAAACTCTTCCCCATTTCTTTTCGTAGTTTATTTTTTTTTTTTAATTTTTCTTGTGATGTGAAGAGTGTTTTTGTTGTTTCTATGTAGGTGGAGGCCTCGGGAGCATCTTTTATGCCCGAAACACAGCAAAAACAAGCTGAAACATAGCCAAAGGGGACATTCCCTGCTGAAGCCGCTGGCAGCTGCTCTGCAGCCGCTACCAGTGGGTCTTCAGGCAGCCCAAAAACCCCAGGTTCTGTCCCAGCCGCTGGTAGCTGCTGCAGAGCCGCTGCCAGCGGCACCCCCCCCTCAAAAAAAAAAAAAAAAAAAAAAAAAAAAAAAAAAAAAAAGAATCAGTATCAGTCGCTGCCAGCTGCCCCGTACCCGCTGGCAGCGGGTCTTCCAGCCCAGAAAACCCCAAAAACCAAAAACCGATATTTTACCCCTTATTTCCCCCTTTCCCACTCCTACCTTCATTACTCCTTTCATAAACCCCAATTCCCACAAACCCTTACTCCTTTTCTCCTCCTTCTCTCTATTCTTTCATCCCCTTACTCCAATTGCACCGATCCCCTACCAATCTCCCTTTCCCAAGTCCTTGCCTTTCATCCACTCCTCAATTCCCATCACAATTACAACCTAGATTTTCCATTTTCTCTTGATTTCAAGTTTGACATTGAGTTGGTTGTGCAGTTGTGCAAGTTGAATTTCTCGTAATTGAAAGTGAAGGTAAAGGTACAAGCATACAATTAGAGTCATGGGTGGGGATAACAAGAGGTCTAAGGCATCATCTCCATCAAGACCCCCAAGGGGCAAGAAGCAAGGTGCTTCTTCTAGTCAAGGTGAGGCACCTCCATTGCCTCGAGGGGATAGATTCATGGGTATGCGGTTGAATTCCAAGGAGAAGGGGATATGGACTAAGCTTCAACAACCACGACGAACGGTGCAATGCACCAAGTTTTTTGACTTAGAAGCTTTGAAAGAGCTAGACATGGAGGAAGTAGTGCGGCTCTTGCTACGGAAAGTGGGTCTGGAGAATTTCATGACCAAATGCGCCCCCACCTATGTCAGGTATACCTATGAATTCCTTTCAACTCTTACTAAAGGACGTGATCAAATATCCTTTAATTTGAATAATAAGAATTATGTTGTGTCTTATGATGATATGCGAATGGCATTTGGTTGGGATGCACCCCCATTGGTGAACCATTGGGGTGATTATAGCACGTACTCGTCCCGAACATTTTGGAGGGCTATAACTGGTTGTGAAGTTGACCCTCATGGTGATCATAGCTTCAAGATCACTCACCCATGCCTTAGACTCGTGCATAGGTTTATTTCGTCCACTATTCTATGTCAAGGGGAAGCCACTAAGGTTCCCAAAATTACATTGTCTTATTTGTGGGCGATGACCCCGGAGGGTGTCGGTACTCCCAATTGGGTCGAGATTTTTGTTGACAGTTGTGTAAAGGTGCGGTCAAACTCCAGTGGCCACATTAGCATGGGTGGCATGGTCTCTTTGCTTGCTTGTTATTTGAATCTTCCACCCCCTGAGGATCTTGTGCCAGTAGATTCGGCATACTTAACGTATAACATCATGACTCTGGTCAAGATCGGTCTATTATCGCGTTCCCTCGTCGCCGGTAGTTATTTCTGGCGATACGGACCACAGGGTTTGAACTATTTGAGAATTCCTCGTCCCGAGGGACGAGCATTACCTTTTGGCCCTGCTGCCGCAGACTTTTTCCTTGCGCCCGACCCGGATGTTGCCCCCTATTTGGGAGATGCCGAAGTAATAATTGAGAACATGGGAGAGGAGAATCCCGATGTTCATATGGGCGGAGAGTTTGTTGATGAGGAAGGGGGTGAGGATGCTGCTGGAGTGCAGCACGATGATTGGCCTCACTGGAGGGCTGATGTAGATGATAGACTAGAGGAGGTGTGCGATGGGATGCAAGAGCTGCTTGCATATCAGAGAAGCATGAGTCGGTTTTATACCGCTCAATATCCACAGTATGAGCCCCCAACTGAGGCGTTCATGGATCACCTGGCATCCCGTGCTTTGCGTCGTTCCGAGAGGCGTGCTTCCCGGGGTGATGCCGGCTCTTCTGGCTCTGGAGGTCCCTCTCATTGAGATGGTAACGATTTTCTTCCTTTTCCCTTACTTTTGGTTTCATTGTAGTTGTTCTTGCATCGAGGACAATGCCTCATTTAAGTAGGGGGGGAAGCTTTTCATTGCATATTTTTGAAATTTTGTATAGTTATCTTGATTTCATGTTTTGTATAACTATCTTAATTGTGGTTCAATGAAAAAAAAATGCAAAAAGAAAAAGAAAAAAGGAAAAAAAAATTGAAAAAAAAAAGAAAGAAAAAGAAAAAGAAACCCGCTAAGCCGAAAACCTGAAAAGGCGGCTTAGGCAAAAATGGGGGCCCGGTTAGGTTGAAAACCCGAAAGGGCGACCTAAGAAAAAAAGTGGCTAATGAGTGGGTGAGAAAGTGAGATTTGGAAAAAGATGAGAGGCTAGGATGAAAACCCGAAAGGGCTCCTAGGCAAAATGAGAGAAGACAGAGAAAAATTCGTGAATTTGCGCATCTATTTGCCGGAGTCGGTGTCATAAAGGGAGGAGAAATATGGAGGTGTCGGGTAGGTCTCATCTTGATGTTTTCGGGAGATAGTTGAAGTTCGGGAGAAGTGTTGATCATGCTTAGAAAGCTAGAGTTATTTTTCTTGACTTTTGAGTGTGGAAGTGTTTTTTTTTTTTGTGGACTTTTGGTTTAGTTGAGTCTTGTTTGCCCAATTTTATCAAAAGTTTCGTGTGGTAGGATAGTTGAGAATATCTATGCTCTTGGCTATGTGCTTGTTGTTCTAGGTTGGTTTTGGGGGATGAGTTGAATATAAAAAAAAAATGAATGCAAAAGGGAGTTTGTGAAGTGAGAAGGCGGTTAGTTGGTGGTTGCTA
The DNA here is from genome assembly GCF_001683475.1 of Chenopodium quinoa. Taxonomy (NCBI): domain Eukaryota; kingdom Viridiplantae; phylum Streptophyta; class Magnoliopsida; order Caryophyllales; family Amaranthaceae; genus Chenopodium; species Chenopodium quinoa. The sequence continues at coordinate 2,876,840 of NW_018744616.1, read as the reverse complement.
GGATGTCTTCTTGAGTTTGAATGCGTAGAGCTTGTTCGGTTCCGCCATCTTCTGTTTTGAACCTTAATGGGGAGATGTGTTCTATTCTCTAAGTTTACTCGAGGGCGAGTAAAGGTTCAAGTATGGGGGAACTTGATAAGCCGTCTTATCAAGGGTTGAGAGAAGAGTTTTAGGGTGTGTTTTGATGTTGTGCATGAGTTTTTAATAGCTTTTGTGAGTTTCGGGCGGTGATCTCACTTGTGTGCAAAAGCCGGGATTTATAGGTGTTAGTGAGTGAGTTCGGGAACTAAGGAGGAGGATTATAGAGTATGGACCTTAGCTCGTGATTTGAGAAGCGTGATGGAGCTTGGAAGAGAAAGGGAGAAAGCTTGAGTAAAGGTGAAGCAAAGCTAGAAGAAAGAGCAAAGAAGACAGCAGAAGACAGCAGAACCGCTGCCAGGGCCGCTGGCAGCTGGCCAGAGCCGCTGGCAGCGGGTCAGCCAGAGAGGACGAAGTGTTTTGCTGCTTTAGCCGCTGCCAGCGGGTCCCGAGCAGCTGGCAGCGGGTCTTCCAGATTTCGGGGCCTGTTTTGGTTATTTTTCAGCAGTTTGCTTTGTCTTGGCTCGTGTTTTGTATTTATTTATTATTTTTATTATTGTTTTATGTTATTTAAGTATGGAAACATATATATAGTCTATTTTTATGAAGAGTTAAAGAAAAAATCAATTTAGTGAGAATTAAGTTAGAGAGAAGTAAAAGTTTTCTAGGGTTCTTGGCAAATTTCAGAAATCTTTGTTTTTGAATTAGAATCCATGGAAGCTTAATCTTCCGGATTCTTGGTTAAAGATTGAAGCTTTTGGCTACGAATTGTGAGATTTCTCTTCTCTTTATTATCTATTGAATGTTTATTATTCCTTTGAATTATTTCATGATTTGCTTTAATCAATTGCTAGGTTAGAATTGTTAGATTCGCTTGCATCTAATTACAAAGTAGCAACTTTGGGTTATGAATGCATGCTTTTGATTGATAACTTAAAGAGGGAATAATATTATTGAAGAAATTAGACCGCTTGTGTTAATTTATTCAATCCTTGTTGATTTCTCCGTTTATGTTCTTCTTGTGGATGATTTAGAGCGCTTGTCTTAAATTATACATTAGAAAGGGTTAGAAAGGAGCGCTTTGCTATTTCTAACTAGCTTATGAGAATTTAGAATTTAGAATTCTACAACAAGGTGTTCAATAGTGTTTGATTGAAGAGGCTTCTATGATCAATTTGTATGTTCAATTGTGGATTTCGCATAACCAAGACCGTTATTCTCATTGATTGCATACTATCTACGTTCATTGTTCTGATTTAGTTTAATTGTCACCATTGCTTGTCAAAACCCCCTTGTTACTTAGATTACTACGTTCCTAGAGTAATTCCACTTAGGTTTGCAGTTATTAGTCCCTTTTTCCCTGTGGATTCGAACTCGACTCCCCTAACTACGTTTATTTGCAGTTAGCTTAGTTGTGATATTTTTGGTTGCATACGACTGAGGCACACCAAGCACTAGTAGAAAAAAGCACTTAGGCAAAGGTTCAAACCCCACATAACCCTCCGGTTTTGAACCGCTGAATATGTGGGGGTGTCAATTCCTCCAACATATGCCGCCGGTTCAAATCCGGTGGGAAAAATAGCTTTGGCACCGGTTAACCAGTGACATATAGTTTTTATTAGCACCGGTTAACCGGTGCCATAAATGTCACAAAAAAAATTAAAAAGTCAAAATTCTGTCGAAATAAACAAATTAATGTCCCATATTTTCTGTCGAATTTCTTCTTTAAAATTATTAATGTCCCAGATTTATGTCGAATTGTTTTTTAAAATTAATGTTCGATTTATTTTTAAAGTTAATGTCCCATATTTTTTTTTAGTATCAAACACCTACACCACCACCCACCACCAGCCCACCTTAACCCGCCATACCCACCCACCTACACCGAACCCACCTACCAGACCCACCTTAACCCACATGCACCAAACCCACCTTACCCCACTTGCACCGAACCCACCTACCACCCACCTTAAACTAACCAACTAACCCAGATCTGTAACCCTACCCACAAAAAACTACCCACCACAAACCGTCCAACACCACCAAAAACACCAGAATTCCACCAAAAATCTCAAAAAAAAATAAAAGTAAGAAAAAAGAGAACTTACCTCGACTTTCACCAACACCCTCCGAAATTTGCTTGAATTTGGGTTTTAAAGGTCAAATTCGACCATGAAAACTCTAGATCTAGAGTTTTCATGGTCGAATTTGACTAGAAATCCTTTGGCGGCGATGGTTAGTGGCGGCGGCGGCGGTGGTGGTCGAAAGAGGGGAAGATGAGGGAGGAGGATGGAGACGAGATAACAGTGGAAGAGGAAGAGGAGATAGGAGACGAGAGAAGAGAGGAAGGAGGAGATCAGAGAGAATGAGGAGATAGAAGAGGGGACGGAGAAAATGAGGGGGGGAGAGAAGAGGGGACGAGAGAGCTAGGGTTTGGGAAAAGGGGGTTATATAGTGTATGTAGACACCTAAAAATGTCTCCCAAAAACCAAACCCGATGATGAACAACCTTTCACCGCCATTATTGGTCTATTTGAGTATTTAATCTTTGGAGTGCTTAAATCCATGTTTCCATTCAATACATTTCATAAACCAATCCATTTCCTAAGCTAGCTCATTTTCCTAAACCATAACTTGTTTTCCCCTTTTCGTAACCGAGAGAAACTGATTTTGTGGAATAATAATTTTGATCCAAATATTATTTTTTTGGATATGCCTTGAAATAATCTTTCCAACCATATATCATAAGCCCAACTCCGATTTAAAACGAAAAAAATATGAGCAAAATACTAAAATCGACACAAAACCGACACCTTTTTAATAAAACGGCCATATCATAAAATATATATATATGATATTGACCTTATTCTAATTGGGTTGGAAATTAGACTTTATAAGCTTTCCAATGATATATTATATTCCTTATCCCAAGTTACGGATCAAAAGTTATCATGGTTTTAAAAACGTGTACAAAACTGGAATTACAGCGCACAGTGTAAAACCACCGTGTCACGGCAAAATCTGACGTGGCACGGTGCCTGGTGCCGTGACACGGTAATTTCCAACGTGTCACGGTGCTTTTTCCATCTTTTTTCAACGGGAACAGTTGCCGCGCCAAGGGATTTCGCATCGCGTCATAGTACAATTTCCCGTGTCACGGTGCCCATTTCATGACACGGGGCTATTCCGTGCTTTCTCTGCATAAACTCTTCATGCATTTTAACTCCTGTAGGTTAATTATTTCCCGCTTTGCTCTAAAATATCCCGCATCACACAAACATTTCTCGTGTCACGGCATAATTTGCCATGTCGCGGCGTAATTTGTCGTGTCGCTGCGGTGTTTGTAGGGTTTTTATCCTTTTTAGGGTTCCGCGTGTTCCCTTTTCTCATTTTCCCTATAAATACCCCCTCATTTCTGATGCACGGGGCACCAAATCCTTCTCTCTTTCTCTCTTTTACACCAAAAATCATTATCTTCTCTCTCTCTCTCTCTCTCTCTCTCTCTCTCTCTCTCTCTCTCTCTCTTTCTCTCTCATATTCTAAGCCTTAAACCTATTTTCTTAATTACACCATTATTCCCTTAATTAAGCATTCCAAGGAGTCCATACTTAACCTGAGGTTCTGTCCTTAAACCAAGGAGTTAAAGGTATAAACTGAGGGTTTGGACCAAATCAAATCTACATTTATTTAATTTAATTTTCATTTGATTTATAATTTTTATTAAAGTTACTAACAATTTATTCATGATGTAGCAATTTAAAGGAACGCGCGGAATGTGAGTAATTAATTAATTTAATTACTCTTATTTTATTTTAATATTGCTAGTATCATGATTAGGTTAATTTGTAATTTATTTGACTAACGCTATTATTGTTAAATTGCTTCCAATATTAATGCTTATTTTATTATATTTATTGTTCACCATATTGCATGTTTAAAGGGAATATGTAATTGAAAATCACGCCTAATAAGATAATTTGGACAACTGGTTCAGGTTCCTTTTTAATCTCGTTATTAAATCAAAGTGATCACTAATATTTTAGAATTATGTGTTGCATTAATATTCAACCAATTTAGCTTAATAATAGTTTGGAGAAAATTGAATCTTTGTTTGCATGCCTTTGAAATCGCAAGAATCACTTTTCACAATAAGAATCGAGTAGAGGCCAATACGGGCGAATGTGACTCCATGACTCACTTCGTACCATCATCCCGATCCTACTTTTGTGGTTCCGAACCATATGGAGTTAGTAATCTCATGGATTATGAATGGGGTGTAACCTTCACGGGTCAATCGTTGTTGCCTATCGTTGTCCCTTTCTCGTGGTTGCCTTATAATGATCCGTGAACGGTTTACAAGTTTCTTAAAAACTTGTTGGCGGCTCCCTACTTTCCTTGTCTCTAAATCATGTCCCTAATAATATGTCAATTCCCACTTCATATGATTCCCAAGAATTTTCACCACATGCTTTAACGTAGGCGCACTTCGAACGACGCCTACATATAGGAAGGAAGAAAAGGGCGGGTTTTTTTTTTTTACAAAGCCACCGGTTCGAATCGGTGGGATTAACATTTTCCCCACCGGTTCAAACCGAACCGGTGGCATTACTCTTTTAAGAAAATTCCGCTCATTTTTCCGCTAGTTTTCCACCGGTTTTTAAAAACCGTTGACCATTGCTCGGTGCCAATTATAATTATTCTACTAGTGAAGATCCGCCACTATGCACCACCACCCGAGTTCTTGATGGCTTAGACAGCAAGTGTTGCATTGATCTCAATCCAGGTGCATTTGTACCCCAGCCTCTTAGCAACTTGTAAAGTATATCGAATCGGAAGGGCTTTAGCTATATCCGACTGAGTATAAGAGTTGATCTTAACTACATTAGACAATAGTTCACCCCTATGATTAAAAGTTTCCACACCAAACCCAACACCATTGTCATTGGGCACATAACCATCCACATTAAGTTTAACACACCCTTTGTGCGCGGGGGGGGGGGGGGGGGGGGGGGGGGGGGGGGGGGGGGGGGGGGACAGACCAAGTAGCAATTTGACAAGGGCCTTTAATATAGCCAACAACTATAACTTTCTTTGAATGGTTATAGTACTTCATAACATAGTGTTAGAATCCAACTCCTTTTGATGTATTAGATTCCCTTTATATGCTTTCCTAGAGTTTAGTTTATTCTTTCTTAGCTTAAGGTCCCATTATTGTGTTACTGTCAATTCAGTGTTCATTAGGGATTCTCCTTGTATGTCATTTAAAGCTCTTTAGAGGGTGAATGATTAATGAAATCTTAAGCCTTCTACCAAGTGTTGCTTTGCTCTTATGCTTGTTTGTTGTTAGACCTTTATAGATATTGTGTCTTACTTGCATAATAGCTCCCCTCCAAACCAAATTGATGCACTAAGAACTCGTGGTTCGGACCCGCTTGTGCCCGCCTTGAATTCTCGGCCGTCACAAGCCCCGACCACCCTCACTCTGTCGCCCAAATAGACGCGAGCGCTCCTTGAATTAATTGCCCACTTGTGTTGCTTTGTGCTCACAAGCCCCTCTTCCAATCAAGGCTAGTGTTCTTGCCGCCAAAAGGCTAGAGCGCGCCGCACGTTTCGGGGTCCAAACTCCCGAACCGTGATAGTTGGTATCAGAGCCGAGGCCCAAACCTCATTATAAGCAACCCGTGTAGGCACCAAGGAGGGCTACACGAAGATGGAATTCGTAGAGGAAAGACTCGGTTGGCTCGAGACGAAAGTGGACGAGTAGTCCCAGCTGCAAGTCATTGTGCATGAGCAAGCCGAGCAAATTGTGAAATTGATGGAAGATAGAGATGCTCTCCACGAACAATTGCAATTTGTTCAAGGACAAGCCGATGAGGAACTTGAGAAATGTGCTACCATAATGCGCACTGTGGGCAGAGACGCACATGGGGTTGGTGCAGCGAAGATCAAGCCGCCCTAACATCGCGACTATAGTGGCGCTAGAGATGCTAAAGAAGTTAATAACTTCCTCTTTGACATGGAGCAGTACTTTCGAATATGTCAACTGAGTGACGATCATAAGGTGGATACTGCCATCATGTACTTTTCCGACGATGCCAAGCTTTGGTGGCGCACCAAGCACGCAGACATCGAAGCAGGAATGATTAAATTTGACACATGGGCGGAGTTCAAGGAGGAACTCAAAGAACAGTTCTACCCCGTCAACTCGGCATTTGTTGCGCGGATGAAGTTGCAAGAGTGCCGCCAGAAGGGCTCTCTTCGCGACTATGTTAAGGAATACTCAGCATAATGTTGGACATCACTGACATGAATGAGAAAGATCGTGTGTTCAAATTTGTTAATGGGTTAAAGGAATGGGCGCAGCAAGAGATTTTGAGGCAGAATATTGATACCCTCGCTGCTTCTATGTGTGCTGCTGAGAGATTGATGGACTACTCAGTCGGAAAGAGTCATCAATCCGAGAATGATTCAAATGGGACGTCAACACGCTCCAACAGTCCGTCTCCAGACTCTCCAAAGGGTACGAAGAATGGCTCTCGATTATCGTCTAACACCATCAATACTTATCATAGAAGAAGTGGAGGAGGTGACTGCCAGAGATCAACATCTACCTCTCACAACTCTGGAAACTCAAAGGTCGGCGCATCCTCGTCAAACACAAGGGCGATAAACTGCATACTTTGTCGAGGTCCACACAAATGGTGGGATTGCGAACATAAAGGGGAGCTTGATAAGATCCAAAAGAGATTGTCATCCATGTCCATCCAGGAGGCTCCAAAAAAGACTAGCAGTGATGAGGAGCCCACATACAGGACGGGTTCCATACGCCGCATGGGTGCTATAAGAATGATAGCACCTGAAGAACCAGAAGTCCGATATCTTTCGGAAATGCGAGTGATGGAGCCAGAGAAGAAGGCAACATCGAAGAAACAAGCTCACACCAGAGACTCAGAGAAGTGGGAGATGAAGCCCAATGAATTGGCAACATCCCAGATGCAACCCCGCTAAAATCAGAATCAGAAACCTGGTTCGAAGCAAAGAGCGACGAGACCAGAGACACCAAAGAAGAACCTCCCAAGAGAGAGGGAAAACAGTGGTCGAGCAAACAACGCAGGTCACGTGTAGGGGATCAAAGAAACAATGGTCACCCAAGAGGCACCAACCACAAATTGAAGTTCACCACCACAGTCTCAAGGAAGAAGCTCCCCAACAGATGATCGTGGAAACAGCTCTCCCCTAGAATTTAACAGACACCACTCCAAGGAGGAAATTTAGAGATGAAGCTCTCAACAAGATGTTGATAAGTCTATTTTATATATATTTTTATTCCCCGTCCCATGGTCATATTTGTGCTTATTTGAGCTCTGCGAAGCTATTTTTATTACTAATATACGTTTTCTAGTGTTTTTGTAGAGTTGGTATTATTTTTGCAGGAATTTGCAGATTTATGATAATTCCCGAACTTATTAAAGCCACTACAAATATATTAGAGACGGAGCGTATTTTACTACCGTATATTTTAAGCCCAAGGCCGAGTTAGAGAAATTTAATCCGGTGATTAAGGGCTCGATATTTAAAGAGGTCCAACACTCTACAAGTTATTACTACGGACCAAACAAGGAAGAAAATTGGACCAAGCTTGAGAAGCCCATCCAAATAGAGCAGCCCAAGAAGCCATGAATCTTGCTGGGCTCCGAATTAATGCAGCTCTACTTCTAGTGGGATTAGAAATTGATTAGGAGTCAAACTCCTTTTTCCTTTCTTCTTTAAGAGGTAGTAGTTACGTAGGTAGGGGGGAAGCCTTAGATTAGTTTAGTTTTAGTTTTATTAATTTGTTATTAGTTTTAGTTTTAGAGTTTTCTTTTCTCTTTCTCTCTCTAACTTTTCTCTCTCTCTCCTCTTAATTAAACTCTTAGTATTTCTTTCTCTTTTGTTTCTCTCACTACAACTCTTGGTTTAATTCCATCCTTTATTTAATCTCTTTCCTTGATCATGTCTTGTTTAATTGCTTTGTTTAGTTTATATTTAATTATGTGTGAGTAGTTTTCTTTCTAGGGTTTTTGGGGATCCATAAATAATATGAAGGGGTGATTTAGTGTTGTTGATTGTCAATGCTTAATTAATTTCCTATTGATTGATTTAATGCTCTGTGACTAGATTAGGCCTGATCTTTTATGCATGAGTTTGACAATATTGATTCGAGATTCAAGAGATGAGAATTGATGTTTAGGTCTAGTTTCAATAGGCAGGTTAATTTATAAATGGTTAAGTCGAGATTCGAGAGATGAGATTTAATACCAGTAAATTAATTATGTGATTGTAATACGTAGCGAAAGCCCTTTATGATCTGATTAATTGATGCATTGATGATTGATTATTATGTTTTACCCTGGAATATTATTTATTGGTGAACCAATGCCCTAGGTCTTTTATTCATTGTTTCTCCTCCTATTTTTATTCTTTTCCACTTTTACTCTTAGTAGTTTAATTCCCCTTCGATAATAATAATTTTTTATTCTATAATCTAGATTATATTAATTAATTAGGAATAAAAAAGACTTGTTTCCCTGTGGATTCGACCCTACTTCCCTATCTATTTTAGTTAGTAGTTTTAGGAATTACTTTAAATTAGGTGATACGACTTTAGCCTGTCAGATGTTCGAGTCGAGCGACTCCAGAGACAAGCTCCTCGTCAACAAAGAAGACCTAGCTCAAGAGTCAGCAAAGATTCCAGAAGTCAGCCGCATCAACGGCGCATCAGAAACTCGAGATAGTTTAGGACTTTCTAATTTTGATTGTAACTCTTGTAAGTCGACGAGGTCGTCAACAGCTTAAGTGGGGGAGGATGTTAAAATCCAACTCCTTTTGATGTATTAGATTCCCTTTAGATGCTTTCCTAGATTTTAGTTTATGCTTTCTTAGCTTGAGGTCCCATTATTGTGTTACTGTCAGTTCAGTGTTCACTAGGGATTCTCCTTGTACGTCACTTAAAGCTCTTTAGAGGGCGAATGATTAATGAAATCTTAAGTCTTCTACCAAGTGTTGCTTTGCTCTTATGCTTGTTTGTTAGACCTTTATAGATATTGTGTCTTACTTGCATAATAGCTCCCCTCCAAACCAACTTGATGCACTAAGAACTCGTGGTTCGGACCCGCTTGTGCCCGCCTTGAATTATCGGCCGTCACAAGCCCCGACCACCCGCACTCCGTCGCCCAAATAGACGCGAGTGTTCCTTGAATTAATTTCCCGCTTGTGTTGCTTTGTGACACAAACCACTCTTCCTCTCAAGGCTAGCGTTCTTGCCGCCAAAAGGCTAGAGCGCGCTGCACGTTTCGGGTCCAAACTCCCGGACCGTAACACATAGCTAGAGAAGCATGAGGCCACCATAACCGCGCAAGGCTATTTGTTCTCATATACTTGCATGTTGCAACATCACCACGCTGCCCACACAAAAGCAACAACTAATCTTAGGCTAAAGCACAGAACTCCTTGGAAAGCCATAGCTATCGATCAGAGAAGGAAGTAGCAAGGGTAGCTATAACTTTGTCATTCAGGTGACATTGGTTCCAAATCTCTAATGCTACTTTACAGTCAAACAAAGCATGTAATATGGTTTCACTTTGTGCACCGCAAACCTGTCAACTCGCCACCTCAACAATGTGGTGATACATGGGTCTTTCCTTCACAACTAGATGATCTTTAAAAGTATTCCAAAAAAAGTGTTAGAGCTTTGGAGGGGCATCCATAACTCCATATTTCGAATACACGCCACACTTCACCACTAACCCCTTGGTCACCAATTTATTAAGCATATAACTAGTCCCTAGTCAATCTCCAATACATTTTGTCACCAGGCAACGAGTGCACGAATAATACTATAGGTATCGGGGCAAAACTACTCTCAATAATCTTAGTCCTATTCACCACTATGATGATTAATCAAGTCCACCACTCGCAACATTTGATTACTCTCCGAAGTCACCTCAAATGGCATTACCACACCCTCCTTAAGCAACCAGTCATCAAAGGCACATTACCAACCCGCCACACCAAGTCACCAAGCCATCCTTAAAAACTTCTTTAGCCTCCCCCGATAAACTTCTCCATGAGTAACTCGGCACGAATCACGTTAAGCATTTAAGATATATGGTTACATGTTTATGTAAGTATTTGGAGTTATTTTTTTTTTTTACGGGTTTTTCACCAAATGCCCTTGACCTTTCGAAAATTTCACCAAATACCCTCAAGTTTTTCAAAATTCACCAAATATCACTGAATTTTGTTATTATTCACACCGTGACCTCAAAATACCCCTGACGTTAAAAGTCTGTTAGCAATAAAATTTAATTCAACAAATGACCTAACTTTGTTAAATAAAATACCTCTATTTTTTAGGTACAACGACTAGTTTGAAATTTAGAAAACTTACCGTTAGTTTTTATTTTCACCGTTTTTTACATAAATACTCAACACATAGCAACCCTCTTATTTGCTTAACCACAAATTTTAACACCATGAGTTATGTGTCTAAATCCTCTTCCTCAATGTATGAGTGCGTAAGAGTTGCAAACAACCTCTATACATAAAAAAAAAGTGTTGGAGACTAGGCAAACAAAGAAAAAAAATAGGGTCAAACGAAGTAGAGATAATAATTTTGCGAGCGTAGACATGAAACGGATTAGGCTTATAGTTCATATATTTTCCAACAGGCTTAATATAGCAAACCCAAGCCTCTTTTATGCAAGCTTGACAATTTGTTCATACCCGCCCTTGTAAACGGTCTGGGCTTGTTTGCGGGCTAACGGACTTAGAGGTTCTAGTTGCAAATTTTCTCCTACAACTACAATATTTGTTTGCAACTCTTACATAAGATTACTCATACATTAAGGAATATGATTTGGACATATAACTCATGATGTTAAAATTATGGTTAAACAAATAAGAGGACTGCTATGTGTGTAAGTATTTATGCAAAAAAGGGTGAGAATCAAAACTAACGTCTAGTTTCCTAAATTTCAAACTAGTCGTTGTACCTCAAAAAATAGAGGTATTTTGTGTAATTATTTAACAAAATTAGGGCATTTGGTAAATTAAATTTTATTGCTGATGAACCTTTAACGTCAGGGGTATTTTGAGGTCACGGTGTGAATACTAACAAACGTCAATGGTATTTGGTGAATTTTGAAAAAATTGAGGGCATTTGGTGAATTTTGCAAAAGGACAAGGACATTTGGTGAAAACCCCGTTTTTTATAATATGCACATCATATTTAATTAGTGACCATATGAAATTCCCATTTTTTATAATATGCACATCATATTTAATTAGCGACCATATATAGCACTTTAGTTTTACTCGTAAATATTAAGAAACTTTGCAAAAAAAAACCACCTTTTAGTTTGCATATAACCACCTTTTAAATATAATGTTGCAAAAGACCATCACTTATAAAAAATTTGTTACAAATTACCTCTTTTTTAGCCAAACTAGTCTTAAACTTGTGCAATGCACAGCTTTCTAATATATATACATATATATATATATATATATATGATGTGTCTATTTTATATAGTATTTTACCCCCGTCCCTTGGTCATAATTAGTAGTGTTTTTGGCTCTTTAGAGTCACTTTTATTACTAATTGGTGTTTTCTATTGTTTTCGTAGATTTGGTTGACTTTTGCAGGGATTTACACTTTTGGAGTATTTTTCCGAGATATTTTGGAGCAATCACGAGCATTGGAGAAGCATGACCAGAGTTTATAGCCCAGGGCCGGTTAGAGCCATCGAACCGGTGATTAAGGGCTCGGTATAGGTGATACCAGGGCATTGGACCGAGTATTCAAGACCCAAAGAGGAAATCCAGATTGGCCCGAAGAATTGGAGCCCAATCGTAGTCCAATTAGTGGCCCAAGAGAGCCGCCCGGCCAAAGAGGCTAGCGCCCGGAGGTGCGTCCGGCCGGGCGGGAGAAGCAAAGGTCGGCGCCCGGTGACGCGCCCGGCCGGGCGCGAGATTTGTACTGAAGAGCAAAAAGGCGCGCCCGATCGGGCGGTGCCTCGCCCGATCGGGCGCCTGTTATTGTTAGAAGACGATTAGCGTCGTTTTAGTTTGTTTTTAGTTTAGGATTTGTAGGAGTATAAATACTCCTCCGTAATACGATTTTAGGATCTATCTCTTTACTCTCTTAATTGTTTTCTTAGATTTTCTCTCTCTCATACCTTTGTTCTTAATCTACTCTTAATTCCAGATTTATTTGGTAACTATTTCTCTTCTCTTAATCTTAGTTGTTTATTTTATTCCTTCGATCATGTCTTGTTTATTTGCTTTAATTAGTTTAGTTTTTATTATGTCTGAGTAGTTTTATTTCTAGGGTTTATGGGGATCCATAAATAATATGAAGGGGTAATTTATTGTTGTTGATTGTCAATGCTAGATAAATTTCCTATTGATTGATTTAATGCTCTGTGACTAGATTAGGCATGATCTTTTATGCATAGTTTGGCAATATTGATTCGAGATTCGACAGATGAGAATTGATGTTTAGGTCTAGTTTCAATAGGCAGGTTAATTTATAAATGGTTAGGTCGAGATTCGAAAGATGAGATTTAATACCGGTAAATTAATTGTGTGATTATAATACGTAGCGAAAGCCCTTTATAATCTGATTGATGTATGCATTGATGAATGATTATTATATTCTACCCTGGAATATTATTTATTGGTGAACCTATGCCCTAGATCCTTTTATTCATTGTTTTCTCCCTATTCTTAACCTTCGTAGTTTAGTTTCATATTCGAACTTATATATCGAATACCTAATAATCTAGATTATATTAGTTAATTAGGAATAGAAAGACTCGTTTCTCTGTGGATTCGACCCTACTTTCCTATCTGCATTAGTTAGAGGATTTAGGAATTACTTTTGATTTGGGGATACGACTTTACCCTGTCAATATATATATATATATATATATTGAACGTATAGTGATTTATTGATCTAAAAACTCTCATAAATTTTTAAAAATTCAACAATACCATTTAAACATTTATTCCCAAAAATATTAACATATGAAATTGAATTTCATTAAATCAGAAAAGATGTAAATTTTACCCAAAAATATTAATATATGTAAGCGAATTTCATAAAACCAGAAAAGATGTACATTCTTACCAAGTAAACATTGCAAAGATTAAGGATAATCAGATGATCACAACAATTCTGCGGCCTAATACTCACAATTTTTGTCGGAATTTATGACAATTGGATATGAAACTTGTGACAATTGAAGATGGAAATTAACTTCTTCTCAACCTCCCACAGACAGATTAGTCGTCAGATACCGTAAACCCAATTTTGTCATGCAAATAAACTAAAATCTAGCCCAAATCAGTCAAAACAATACCACAAACTTGACGACCCAGAAGTTCTTAAAACACAGTAAAAAGAAGCATCAATTAACAATATAAGACAATGAGAGAGAGAAAAATATAAATTCTTAAAAAAAATATATATATATATATATAATAATAATAATAATAATAATAATAATAATAATAATAATAATAATAATAATAATAATAATAATAATAATAATAATAACAATAACAATAACAATAACAATAACAATAACAATAATTCATAGTATCCCAAATCTATAACTAATAAATTCACCACTGCAACCTGATTTCAGACATGAAACCAAAAAATTTAATTGGTAAAATACAAACCTTGTTGTAACATATCCGACGAAACCGATCACGAAAACCCAATTTCTTTTAAGCAAAAACTCAAAGTTTGGTTGGAGAAAGCTTCACTATGAAATTTTTTTTTTTTTTTAAATGGACGATTCAGTAAGATTAGAAGGGCTTGTAAAATCAAAATAAAAATTTAAAAAGAAAAGTCAATCTAAGATTTTTTTTTTTTTTTTTTTTTGGTTAATCTTTTTTCAATCAGAAAAAACAGGAAGTGAACACGTGTCCTTCAATCTTCCTGTTTTAAAATAATAGTATAGATTTATCAATTATTATACATTGAATTGGTAGTAAGTTGCAACAAATTGTTATAAAAATTGGTGTTTTTTTGCCACATTTTTTAAAGGTAGTTTTTGCAAAATTTTCTAAACATTATTTTTCCCTTTTTGTATGTCTTTCTTTTTTTTTTTTTTTAAGCCTTGAGAAGTAAACATATTTAGGTTCACTTGGAAGTTAGAACGTCAATGTGAATTTGTGATGTTGAAGTAATTTTTTAAAAAAACTAACAAATCAAGTCCAAAAGATCCAAAACCATATCAAACCAGAATTTCAGGAACAGATTGGAATGAAAAAAAATTAGATCTTCATATTCCGAGTCTAGTCTGGGCCAATCCAGTTTAAGAATCCCAGTCCAATATTTTCTCAATAGCTTTCAATAAAAAGTCTAGTCTGGGCCAATCCAGTTTAAGAATCCTTGCCAAAAAAAATAATAATCAAATAGCTAAGAAGCATAACATCAAAATTGGGAACTTAGAATGGCAAGGCCAATTCGAAACAAGACTAAAGGGACAATACAACAATAACATTGAGTCATTAATAACACCTTGTTAAGCAAATTAAGGTCTTTGCAGCAGGTGAATTTGACTAGTGAAGCGGATCTGTGTCTTTAATTATGGTGCTAGAAGAGAACTGGTTCAAAGATGACAAAAAATAGAGAACTAGCTGCCGGACTCCTGCTTAAGGTGCCATGCAATGACATCTTTGTAGGGTAAACTACCCCCAAATATATCCAAAGCACTACCAACAGTTACATCAACTCGCTCATTGCCAGCCACCTTAATCTTTTCTAGATCCCCCATAACTGTCACACCACCAGCATAGGTCACTGGAATCTGAGAAAAAATCATATCAGCATATACAGTACAAATTTTGGTGGCATGCTCATATTCGTAAGGTAAAACAACAGCAATTGAAGCCTCCCAAAGATGGGGCTGGCTACTTCTAGTTCAGGTGAAAGGCAAAAATCAAACATAACTATTTAGCAATTTATAATACCCTATCTGATTCTATATACTACCTCCGTTAAATGTTATCTGCAACTTTTGCCATTTCGGGATGATCAGGGTTATCTGCAACTTTCCATTTTATTTCCATTTTTAGTAAAGAAAAAAGCATGAAATTACCGTTTTACCCTTACTTAAATTTTTTTTGTTAATTATTACCCTTATTATCTCCTAAACTAATCAGATTTCACTAACCTAAAACTAATCAGATTAATCTAACCTAATGATTCCCTCCCTTTATTTTCACATCTCCCTCCTTCTCTCCTCATTTACTCACTTCCCCAACCACCAAAAATTAATTTTTGATGGTTGGGTTTCCCTTTATGTTCTTGAATCTTCTTCAGAAGATGAACACTAGTTCATCGTTTCCCACCTTCTCTCTCCTCTTCTACTTCGATTCTTCCTCTACTTCTCTCCAGATCTACTCTTCACCTCTCCATTTTCTCAGAAAAAGAGTCCCCCACGAAAATGATTAACCTTGATCCTTTGAAAGATGCGTACTTAGCAACAAATGATAAGGGTGAGGAGAACTTGATCAACCACTTCCTCCATTGCTTTGAAACTGGCAACCCTTTTCCTCATGAGTTCTACGAATCCGCTGAAACCGGTGGCTACTGTACTCTGTACACATACAGAGCTTCGGGTCAAGTGCTCAAGAGTATTGATGAGGAGCGGTTGAAGAGGGAGGAGGGGAAGGAGGCACCTGTAGATATGGTGGCTGAATCTGGCGGTTCTGTTTGTCCTGCTCTTGCAGGGTGGTTGAATCTGGCTGAATCTGCTTTGGGGAGTGCTCTGGCTCCCAAAAAGGCCAGATCTAAGAGGTCTAGGTCACCCCCCAAGGTCAGATCTACGAGGAAGGCGGCGCGTGTTGCTCTTCGGAGGATGCGTGGGCTTCCAGACCATGAGTTCATCATCCTTTCTTCTGATGAGGATGAGGATATGGAGGAGGCTTCTCCTTCTCCTGCCAATATGCCTGACTCTGGATGCTTTCTTCAGTCGTCCCTGTGGTCAAATGCTATGTGAGGCGGATGAACCGTTCGGTTCAACCCTCTGAGTGACTGCTTTCGTAACGATTCCTAACCCTAATCTCTTTAATTTTGTAATCTTGAGTCCCTCATATATCTTGGTTGCTTTGTTTTTAATTCCTGCATGTGTTCTGGGCTTGCTTGTTTGTTTTTTTACTGGATTATGTTGTTGGTTGGTGAATTACATGAGTCCTGTTGCCCATATGTTGCTGGATTGTTTTTTATTTGTGGTGGATCTGCTTGATTTATAAACCATGTGTTGTTGGAATGTTGTTCATATCATGTTTTAGTAATAATGTTGGTGGTATTGTCAAATGATTGGGATATGGTGTATGCTGTACTTTTTCCTGTGATAATGATGCCTAATGCTGCTTGTCTGATTGAAAGTGTGTTGCCTTGATCTCCTTGTTTGTGTACCAATAAAGATGGAACAAAGGATTGTGATTGATGAATGATGAATGCTGAGTTCAGTTTGGTGTGTTTGTTTTGTTGTGTGGTGTATACAATGTTCTCAATGATCATATTTTGTAGAGAACAATGCCTATGGGTTGGTGTTCCATTGCTTGAAAGAGTCCCCCCCTTTTGTTATGTGCCCCATGAATGTATGGAGTCCCCCTTGCCTGTATGAAATACCACCCTTAGTCAGTTGTATGGTTCATATGATGAAGGGACTCCAATGAATTTCACTTAACACATTAGACTTGCTCCAATAATCTCTTGTTTGAGATTGTTGTTGAGGTAACAATGTTGTGAAGTGTAGTATTCAACACCATTTATCACCTTCTGATGGACATGTATTTTCACAACACAGCAAAAACTTGTCTTTGTCATTTCATTCAAATAGTGATTACAAAAGTTGATGCACATCATCAAAAGACTTTACATTTGACTGCCTAACATGTTAGTTCACTCTAAATCAACAAAATACACCTAACCACCTATTCATTAACCATACCATAAATTTTACAAAAAAAAAAGGTAAGTTGTTATGTGTGGCAGTCAATGTTGTCATTGTGCAAAAACTTGTTCGTGGAGTCCCCTAATCTGCATCCACCTCCATATCTTCTGCTGCATCTTGAGTCCCTTGAGTGGCTGGCCTAAACATTGTGTTTAGGTACTCTACACTTCCTAGCACTATATCCCTTTGCACCTCCACCTTGTCTGGCAAAATGCCCAAATTCTCAAGCTTCTTTTTGTTCATATGTGGAATTTTGTACTTGTTACCCCCCTCTGCCTGTAGTATCATGATCATGCATTTTTGCAAAGTGATCCAGATGTACTTGTTCACCTCTGGTTTGAATGTTTCATAAGACTCAATGACCTTCTCCACTAGCTCATCCAAGTTGCTAGGAAATGATTGGTAATAGACCTGAACAACCCTAAGTCAAGCACATTCAAATCTGGTGACTGAGGTGGCTGAAACACCAGTTGAATGTTGAACCCATTTGTTGTAGTAGCTGCAATGAATTCTTCATCTCTGGGTATCTGGTGTGGTCTTGCATTGTCCCATTGTATTGTCACATTTTTGCTTAGACTTGCTGGCCATTTTGAGATGATTGATGGTATTACTTTTGTGAACAACATTTCCCTAATGACCTCCCTGTTCACATTTTGTATTGTCTTGGTCTCCCATGTTCCTGCAGGCCTGTTTTTGCTTGATTTTTTTGCTTGCTCCTTGACTGTGAAAGGAAACATGCCATATTTCCCATCATGTAGTACTTCCCCATTTCTGCCATACAATGGCTTTCCCACTACTGCCATAAACATTGCCTTTGAGTTTGAATCTTCTTGACTGTTGAACTCTGTGTGGGTCTTCTTCACTTGGAAGGAGATAAAATCTCCTTTTATCTGGATTGAGATAGAACCATTTCTCATCTATGTGGATGACATGATCCATATTTTCAAATGTAGGGTCTTCATTCCCAATGATGGGATTAATGTGTGACAGAATCCATTTCAGTCTTGCAACTTTGTGGTCACTTGTGAGTGCTGGCTTGTTGCTGCTTGTATGTGTTCTGAGCGTGCCTTTTTTTTTAAGTTGTGAAGAGTAACATGAGATATCTTCAAGGCAGCTGCATAACTCCTCTCTGTCTGCCTAAGGTGCAGAGGCACTGACTGTAGGAATTCATCAGTAAATTCCCTTGGTTTAGGCCCAGTTCTGCCATACTTCTTCGACCTGACATCAATCACATCACCTTGTTCCAACTGTTTTTTGATGTCCTTGAATACCCTTGTGATTGTTGATTTGTGTACATTGAATTTGTGTGATAATTCTTGCATGTACCCCCTTGGTAAGTTGGCATTATGCATTTTGAGTAAGATTGCATCTACAATCTCTCTCTTCTTGTGCAAAGACAATTGTTTTCTGCTTGTTGCTGTCCTTGTTGATCATTGTCTTGCTGCCCCTGTTCCTCCATTTCTTCATCATCAGAATCATCACACAAGCCATAATCTTGCATGTGTTCTTCATAGTCATAGTAGAGCTCTGCTAGTTCTTCCTCACTTAATAGTTGCTCAACATCCAAAAACACCCCTTCTTCTAACTCTGCCATGACGTTTGCTACACTTGAAAATTTTCAGCTCAAGGTTGATAAAACGGGGGTCCCTGCTGGTTTTTTTTTGTGAAGAAGGGGCGTTCCTGTTAGGCTATATGGATGATGGAGGTGCCAAGCCAATGAAGCGTCTGATTTGTGAAGATGATGAGCAACACTGACTTGACTTATGATAATTTTTTGGATAATTAGGGCATTAGTGAATGTGTTTAGTGCTAACTTTTGAAAACTAATGGTGTATTGGTAACAATTTCATGGCTTGTCTTTTGGGAGAAACATTGAATGCTCTTGTATTAAATGAGGCTCCTTTTATATGCCTCTTAAATGCTAAAACTTTAATGTAGAAGTCTGTTTTTTTTTTTTTTTAAATTATGGTGGGAGTTTTGAATCTCCAAAAATTTCAAATTGTTTGAAAATTTGATGAAATTTTAAGAGGGAAATCTCTTTCCCTCAAAAAACTGACAGCTTTCCCCACTAAAATGCAAGTGGGGGTCAGACTTTCTCTCTCCTCTACTTTAATTAATTCCTCTAAACTTACACTAATTTTCACCCCTCAAATTTTGCATCGTGATCCGCAAACTCCTCCAAAGTTGCAAATAACATTTAACGGAGGTAGTATTATATATTCTATAGATGCTCTTTAAATAGTACAATTTATACACCATAATATAAGAACCTTGCAGGAAGATTTAACTCCTTATCCTACCATATATGGTGTTAGTGTCATGTTTTAAAAAAAAATGAATAAGACTGCTCATGCCAATGAACCACTTAACCATGAGTCGAAAATGCTTAACCAAAATGGAGATCAGCAGCTGTTTGCCAAGACCAAGGGTAAACAATGTGAATGGATTAACAGCCCTGAAGTAAATATAGAGCAGAAGGTAATTTTATAGTTAAGATCTGATAATCTGAGAGGCCCTTTTTCAATAATGTTTTCATGGTATTAATTCTGAGCATTATCACAGCGACAGATCAATTAAACTCAAAGTATAAATGTATTCTAGACGGAGGTTTTTCTTTCATCTTGTGTTTTCCTTATTTTTTTAACACCACCTGCAAGATAATGTTGTGGTCTGGTAGTATAATTTCGTATGGGGTATGCAGAACCAAAAAGAAAGACCAAGATTGAAAACATTCTCCTTATTTTCCGTCTACACATAAGTGTACTTCAGAACACCTCAACATAACGCATTAATATAATGCAGTTGTTAACATAACTTCCCTTCAATCAATATGGAAATTTAAGCAAAGAAAAGTTATTCCTAATTGCTGAGCATATGAGTGTTAAAATATCAGAAATATAGAACACAGCCAAACACACTGTTTACTTACTGGTGAGTATTTTCCAAGTAAAGAAACAAGCTCTTCGTCAATTCCCAATCTGCAATAATCAAGCAGTCAAATTATACCATACTCAATCTGATGTAGCAAGAACAAAAGTGAACTCTTCAAGTCTCCGGAAAATTTCTAAGTGACAGTTAACAAGTCTTCAGGCTAAAGATTTGTCCATAATATGTACTACGTAGAATTAAAATTAGGCTTTTTGTTGATCAAGCCCAAGGATAATGAAATGACTAGGGCAAAGAAGAAACGAAACTCAGACTCACTTTTTGCCTTCAACATCCACACCATGTACCAAAAACTCGTCAGCATAGGCAGCAAGAAATTCCAAAGTCTGCTCATCAACATATACATTGCTAAATTTCTGCCATCTGTCCGTTACAATGGCATATTTACCTTCCTACAAGAGAATCAGCACAGCAGTTCTTTATTAGAATAAAACGAAATTAGGGAACAGTCAACAAGATTAATTGCAGCCTTGGATCTTGAAAGGGTGAGCATAGGCCACTTGACAAACGAGACAAAATGGGCTATTGACCCTGCCTTAAGACCAATCAACATTCAGCCCTTGGCAAGTTGGCAGGGTTATGACTTTATGATCAACTTAAGGTGGATTGACTTTGACGGAACACAAATTTCAATATCTTAGAAAGATCAAGTGCAGCAGCTGACTTCCCAAGGAACCAAGACCAAGGCCAGACATAATGGACATTTGCAGGGTCCTACATCCCATGAAGAAAGAGCCCCAATGCTAATTTCTTCTAAACTTTTTATTTATTTAATGTGCAAATTCTATCCCATCTCGAGAACATAGTGAATAAATATATCTCTAACATAGGAATAATTTTGTAACATTGTCAATCTTAATATATCATATCATTTTGGGACTAAGGCTTCGTTGATGTTATTGTTGTTGATGTTGTCAATCTTAATATATCATAGTAAAATGATATATCATTGTCAATTTTTTTAATCTATTTAATCCCTACCTTATTAAGACTATTATACCCCTTAAAGTGTTTATTTATATATTTACCCCTTAAAGTAATGACCACACTTTATGAATAGGATGATAATTTCCCTAAAATATTTATTTATATATTTGCCCTCATTAATGTTAAAGCAAGATTAGCACAGTCTCATCTTAAGACTTTAACTCATTGCCACATCAGTTTTTTAGATTAAATTTAATATGTTTTTTTTAATTTATAATTATGTTAAGACTCCTTAAGACTAGATAAAATTTATCTCTTCAATCACACATACTCATTTTTTTACATATAAATTAAATTACTTCCTCCGTTCTTTTATTATTGCATCACTTGCCTTTTTAGGAAGTTTCACAAATATTGCACCATTTCCTCTTTAGGAAAAAAATTATTTGTGTTCACACTACAAATACCCAACATACCCTTACTTTTTCACACTTATTTTTTAGTTTATCAATATGTCACATGGGCAATTTCGTATTTTTACCTTTCTCTCTCTTACTTTTTTCCATTACCAAAATATTTGTACCCAACCCCTATGGTGCAATAATAAAAAAACGGAGGAAGTATTATAGTTTTTTAAAAAATAAATTAAAAAAATTGAGTGTTAAATTGAGTCTGAAGTTGAGTCTTGAATTTTCAAGACTCCACTTCGATTTTATTTAGACCAAACTTCATAAATGCTTAAAAATAATAAAGTCTTGTCTTAAGACCGCAAAATTTGAAAATGATGTCATCTAGAATCTTAAGACCTAGGGCTAATCTAGCTCTTAATTGTATTTATTTTTGTAACTCTTAAAAATAGTGTGTGGACATTTATAACCCTAAAAATATTTGTTCCCATATTTTCCCTAATTAGCGCTACTAACAATTCCAAACAGAAAGAACATCCGGACATGCTAGCTATGACGCGCGCATTTCGCACGTTAGCCGCCTAGTTAATTCAAATAAATGAGAAGTCGAGATATTTTTCCTCTTCATTTGTATTTCAATCATAATTAACGTTATCAAAATCGCTTTCATTTAATCAAGCGAGCCTCTTTTAACTTTTTTTTTTGTTTTAAGCTAGAGTTATATTTGCTGAGACACAACTTTGACCATCAATATCTTTAATTAGAGGTTAGTAAACATTATGAAAAAAATTAATTTTTAAAAGTAGACATTATGACAAATTCAACAACATATTATATGATCAAATTTATGTTTTATATATGGGTAAAAAAATCAAGTCAATGACATATGAATGGTGGAAAATCCCAATTCTAGCTTGTAAAAAAAACACCGAGGGAATATCTCAATATCTTCTAATTTATTGTTCCTATATACATGATTTCTTAATGCATTTGTAATGAAGGGTATGTTTTGTGCGTACTTAAGCAATTTTTAGTTACCATATGAAATGGTTGGACCTTCATATTTTTTCTAGGGCACAGTTTTTGATTTGTATGAACATTTGAACTGTTGCACACCACTATGAACTATGACCATATAATATTTTGATATGCTTGATATTAGTAATGCAAATCAGCATTTGAAACAGTAAAAAAAGTACTCTTGCATAAACTGATTGCTTAAATCTTTTAAGGATCTGCATTCTCTTCAATGATTAGATATTGTGCTTATTATATTGATTGAAATATCACATTTTTAAGATTTGAGAGAGGATCTAACATGAGAGCTGTACCTTCTTTCTGCAGCTCAAATCTAATACAAGCCTTTCTTTTCCAACAGTGCAGACCAGATCCTTAAGCCTATCAAGGTCCATTTGCCCATTGTTGAACACATACTGCAATCACGTGTAAGGTAAAGTCAACATGTAGTGCATAATACGCTTTGAAAAGGGAATTTTCAAGAAACCAAAAATAGAAGAAATACTGTGCAGTAGTCATTTGAAGCTACCTAGTTTCTGCTTAAGAGAAGTTAAGCACAATTGAACAAATAAAAACAATGGAACAAATAATGAATTGAATAAGACAGTCTAAGAAAGCTGCAATAAACACAAGGGAAAATTTTAGAGCATCATGGCAAATTTTTTAGCACCATTAGCAGAGATTAAAAAGAAATCACATACATATCAGCAGTGGTAAAACAGGATATTCAAACCCGATACTGTAAAATTTATCCAACTCACTCGCATTTTAAAAAGTCAATTCGTCTATTAAATGACACATAGCTGCCACATAATCCTTATTAATGGCATTAAAAGGATAAGCAAAGTGGCATTACATACATGATACATCTAACAATGCACCATAATATAACAAGTTAAAAAGGACAAAATCACTTAATCTAATTGTTTCTGTGCTTCAAATCAAAAATCATTTTATAGAAAGTCTAGTTCTCCGGATAGCAAACATTAAAAAGAACATCTTCAGCTAGTAGTCTGTAAACTTTAGCAGAGATATTCTACAAAAAATTAGGATTTTAAATTCTCATTTGCATGTAACAAAAAATTAAAATTTTCAACTAAAATAGTCTAAATATAATCATTTAGCTCTTTGCAAAGTTTTAATAGACACCTGATGGAAAGGAACAAGAAGTAATAAGAAACTTCACGTCGGTAGAAACATTTTTGGTGAAACACAAACATAAAAAGATTATTATATCATGGCCCTCCAAATGTCAATAATTTTCACTTGTTAAAAAAGAAAGAATTTTGGGGTTAAGGCTTTGTTATTGCTGTAAAACTATTAAAATAAATAAATAAAGCAAATTACAAATACCCCTCTAATTCAAGGATTATTAACCTATATGACACCATCTAAAGATTAAGTGCATGGTTCTGGGTGTATATAGCAACACTAACTACTTGAATATTAGAAGTATTGGTAAGCACTAACATTAACATGGGTACGAACATTGAAATATGTATGCAATACCCCACCCATCCAACTAGGGGTGAAAATGAGCCTAACGTGTTCGTGAACTATTTGAGATCGACTTAATAAAGCTTGGCTCACTTGAGTTCATGTTTGGCTCAAAACATTAACAAACCAAATTAAGTAAGCCTACATCAAAAGCCAAGTGAATAGGCTCAAATATAATTTAATAATTACAAAAATGTTTACATAGAAATAATCAGACATTTTATGTGTGACACCCCAAACACCAAGGATATCTTGTTATCTACTACATGTGCATAGTGACAATTGGCCCACAAACCAACATAAGTTTTTCCCACACGTTTTGTACTCACTCATGCAACTTAATAGGTCATCCATCCCAAGAATATTCCCAGCCAAGCACGCTTAAGATCCAGGTGCGCAAGAGTGAGGACAAAATGCAACGGCCAATTGTGAGTCTTCTATGCACAATTTATAAATACCCTTAGTGGTTAACTACCCTTAGTGGTTGGGGTCTAAGTTACAAGGACACGGCAAATAGCTCAGTACCCATGTCGACACAACATGACACAGACATGGGTACGAAATCCGTGTTTGTCACTGTGCCTTTGGACACTTCAAGGGAAAAAAGAGAAGAATGTAATTAAAATGCTTCTTGGAGGAGGAGGAGAAAATAGGATATTTGGGGCAAAGATAGGAACACATTCACAGAAAGAGATAAAATAAATATACATAAAAAAATATTATAAAATATTATAAAAAAAAAAAAAACAAAAAAAAAATTAGTAGTGGAAGTTCAAAGAGTTAAAAAGTCACATGGGTTAGATTTATGTGCTTTCAATAGTGAAGGTTCTTAATGGATAAGTGGGGCTAGAGGGTATCAGGAGTGTTTCATTTTATTTTTATTGGGTGGCATTTAGGTAATAGCTTGGGCTAGTGGGCTTTTCTATTTTGAAGAAAGGACAGGATTTTTGTTTTTTTCTTTTCAAACGGAGGTCAAATTACGTGTGTCCATAGTCTCCATACATTGGGCAGAGTCCCCATATCCTTAAATTCTGGATTCTGGAACTTGCCGGACAGACAATTGGATTTGTGTCTGTGTCTAACACCTGCTCCCGAGTCCATCTAACATAGGTCGAGGTTAAGCTGCATAGCCTTTTTCTTTTTTTTTTTTTTCTGCCTTGTCTCTTTTTCCACTCAACTTATAAGTCAACTCATTACAAATATTCGTTCAGATGTATTGCAGCTAGTTTTATATATAGCAAGTTATCCCACACGACGGCGCATACTATAACACTTGCAAGAGTTACAACCATAGTCATCATAAATAAAGCAATGACACCCAGAATGTGAGACAACAAAACTTTTCAATAGTTCAACTCAAATCAGTTTCAAATCCCAGTGAGCCAAAATTTACGCCTATCTAGGTTGCCCCATCTCCACACCAACAATGTATAAAAACAAAAGGTGCTTAAAGTTAGTACCAAACTGAAATCACTTACTGATGTTACGATGACATGGCTGGCTCCCTCTTCAATATATCTTAATGCATTTTTGGAATTAATCCCACCTCCAACCTGCATACCACCTAGAAGGTTACCATTCTAGTTCAGTAGATGGAATATCTTTCTGGACATACCTTTAGAGATACATTTTGAAACTGTGTGGCCAAAGACCCGAATCAAGTTGAGATAAATACACACTAAACAATCCCCTCAATAATCAGATTATGAACAGACATTGATCAACAATGAGAAGGTGGTCATAATGAAATTAGCCATTAAATTTCTCTTTTCTAGATATAACATTTTTACAGAACAAAAAATATACTGAAAAGTTTATGAAGCAAAAGAAAGACAACTAGGTTGTCTAGATGAGGCTACTAAGAAACTTTGTAAAAAGCAAGCTGCTATTTTTCAAAGGACAATAGAATCTCATATTTTGAGAAGATCAGGCCAAGAGTCCAAGACTAATAAAGAAGACATAGTCCAAAAACACTTGAGAAAGAGAAACTGTTGAATAGAATGGAATAAATTACTACCTATGTATTATAATAGTAACATCGACAATCTTGTTATTGTTAACCTTATTATAGTAATTTCCATCAAAATTAAAAAAAAAAAAAAAAAAAAAAAAAAAAAAAAAAAAAACCACCAGGAAATGCATGCAAGGCTTCAATTGCAGCAGCTTCGCTCAAAGGGTCTGCGCCAAGCATGATAACATGACCACCCAAAAGCCCATCATCCTTGTACAACCTAGCATAATCAGCTGACGGCTTATCAGAAACAAAATTAGTAACAAGAGCTGATGATGATGATCCTCCTTCTTTCAAATCCAAAAGGGTGGAACCAACAATTTGCTTCACTTTTCCCTGTGAAATTTATCAAACCAACAAAAAGTGTAATAAGAATTGACACTTCTACCATCAAAACCTACAGTGATCTTACATTCTTATCAACAAGGTTCAAAATTTCCACCATCAATTTGGAAAAGAAAAAACAACATAAAACCAACAAATCAGTCATAGTGTAACTCAAAAAGAATCAAAGTGCTCACCATTTAAAAATAAAATAGCAATTCTGAAACTAGGCCAATAACAGTTAACCCCATCAAAAACCATTGTCAATCATACAATCACATAAACAAGGATAAGAATTTCCACCATTAATTTACAAAAATACATTAAATCACCATAGTTTTACCAATAAAATCAACTATTTCACAACTTTCATCATAAATTTTGAAAGTCTTAAAAATAAAGAACATGAACCTTGTGTATATCAATGCAAGGTCGAAACCGAATGGAACATTGAGGCCCACCCTTGAGCCGGGGCAGGAGGGGCAGCTGCCCTGGACCCATGGAGCAAAGGCCTATTTTCATAGTTCCGTCCTACAATAAAGGGTGGCAAACAACAGCCTGCAACACAATAGCAACAAAATTTTGATTAAATTCTACTCCCTCCGTCCCCGAAAGAACGACCCATTTGGGTTGATTATGCGGGTAATAAGAAACTTAATTAGCTAGTACAAATGTATGGAAAATATAAATGAGCAATCATTTGCAATTAATAGCTAGAGAGAGAAAGTCCTAGATGTAAGACAAAACCGACAAAACCTGTTGGGTTTTTTTTTTTCTTTATCCTATGTACTAATCCATGTGATATTTTATTAGCCAATAAGATTAAAGTGTTGTTTTACAACAACCAATAACATTAAAATACACAAGATTGCCAAGGTGGCAATTCTAAATGGGAGGTAAATGAAATCAGATTTCCCTCCTTTTACTGTATAAAAGAAAACTTTCATTCCCTCTAAAAATATTTTTACACAATCAGTAAACACTATAAAAAAAATTAATCCACTTTCATCATTGCCTGCTTCATCATGGCTTCAGACACAAATATTTATCCCTCCATAACATGAATCAATCGCCCAAATTCATCAGTCCATAACATGATAACATGATACCCGGACATAATCAAACCCTAACATGAGTTAATCACCCAAAATAATTGTACCATAAGAGTTAATCACCCAAGTAATCATGTCAATCCCACATGAGTTAATCACCTAAAAATATAATCCATATTTTTATTTTTTTTTGAAAAATATAATCCAAATTATACAGCACAACATCAAACAAATTTTGCAAGGCAAATTCAAAACCCAAATAATTGAAATGGAAAACACTATAATAATCAAGATAAAAAGAAAATCATCATCATTCAAAGTTATACAATCACAAATTACAAATCACACAAACTAAGCATAATAGTTTACAAAAAAAAAAAAAAGTAAAATTAAAATTAAAAAAAAAAACAGAGAAAATATAAGATACGCATACCAAATTGCAGCAAATATGTGACTTTCGAATTTTTTTTTAAGGGCTTTGATTCGCAAACACACCTAGACTGCCGATCCCTTTTTTTTTTTTGCTCCAAATTGTCTATGGAAGGGGATGAATTAAGGAGAGAGAAGAACATAAACAAGGGTTTTTCAAAAGAAAATACCCAAATCCCAGAAAAATTGAAGAGAGAGAAAGAGGGGAACAAAAAATTAATGGTGGCACAAACATCCGAAAAAATATATGGCTAAATTAGGGAGAAAGAGCTACATGACAAAAAAATTTGAGGATATTTTGGTAATTTTGTGATTTTAATAGATGTTGTGAAAAACAAATAGATCATTCTTTTTGGGACAGAAATTAGGCCAAATGGGTCATTCTTTCGGGGATGGAGGGAGTAGCAAAAAAGGCTCATATAATAGTGGCGGATCGAGGGGTAACGCAACATATAATAAGTTCAAAATGAGCTAAGACAAATTAATTACAAAACTAAATTTAAAAAATGTGTGGGTTTTGAAGATTAGAAGGATGATTATTAGGCGGATGAGAACTTTCTCTGTGTTTTTTTGAAAAAAAAAACTTGAAATACTTCTTTCTTGTGATCTCTTCATTTAATTTGACTTCTGATATATGTAGCATTATTAGTTATTAGTATGTTTTAGGAGTTTTTGACAATTACCACCTACAATTATTACCATTTTATCAATTACCACCTACAGTTTTTTTTGTTTTTAATTTTACCACCAACTACTTTTTAAAATATCAAAACTTCCCACCTACTTGGCTCTCAACTCAAATGTTATGTTATGTGGGGCCCACTAACTACCTTCCCACCCTTTTTCCTCACTTTCTTCCTATCACACTCAGTTTCCCATTCCCCTATATTGTAATCCTCTCCCAATCGAGTAAAAACTTCAAATTAAATTATATATTCATGTTAATTATTTCACGAATTGAAGTGTTTCCCCAATTTCAAGAGAAATACAATACATGGGAAAGAGAAATTGAGTGGGAAAGAAAGAAAGAAAGAAAGAAAGGTAGTTAGTGGGCCCCACATGACGTTACATTTAAGTTGAGAGCGAAGTAGGTGAGAAGTTTTGATGTTTTGAAAAACAAATCATCATGCCTTCCATGTTAAATCTAAATAAACATATATTAAAAATAACGGATTTTTATACATGGAAGACGCTCAATCGCTAAAATCATTTCCCGAGAGCAAGCGGTCAATTTATTTCACCAGATTGGGGGACTAGGCATGAAGATTTGTCTTCAAATTGTCAACTTTGGTAGAGCCATGATGAGTCTATTTTATATATATTTTTATTTCCCGTCCCACGGTCATATTTGTGCTTATTTGAGCTCTGCGGAGCTATTTTTAATACTAATATACGTTTTCTAGTGTTTTTGTAGAGTTGGTATTATTTTGTAGGAATTTACATTTTTATGACAATTCCCGATCTTATTGAGCCACTACAAAGACAATGAAGTCGGATCGTATTTTATGACCAAATATTTTAAGCCCAAGACCGAGTTAGAGGAATTTAATTCGGTGATTAAGGGCTCAATTGGTGAAGAGTCCAAATTTTACAAGCTAGTATTTCAGCCAAGTCCAAAGAGGAGGCTGGGCTCAAGTTTTGAACCAGCCCAATTCAAGATACAAGATCCAATCTCGCGAGTCTGTTGGGTGTAAGGATAGCGGGCCCGATCGAGAGACTGATTATTGCTGCTACTTTGATTCGGTTGGACCTTGATGCAAAACAGCTCAATAGCTTTGGTTTTTACGTAGGGAGTGACTTGCTTCTTAGACTTTACAAAGGATTTTGTTAGGAGTTGGATTGTTAGTGGGATTAGTGGCCATTAACTTTTCTTTTATATACAGGGGAATAAGGGAGTACGGTAGTATCAGGTAGTTTAGATGAGTTTTTTAGTTTAGTTTTTAATTATTGTTATTACTTTGTTTTATTTTTTACTCTTTCTCTCTCTAACTTTTCTCTCTCTCCTCTGAATTAAACTCTTAGTATTACTTTCTCTTATTTTTCTCTCCCTAAAATCTTAATTTATACAATTTTATATTTCTTTCTTTTGGTACTATCTCTTCTCTCTTTTATTACTTATTCTCTTTGCTTTGATCCTTATCATGTCTCCTTTAGTTGTTTTGTTTAGTTTAGATTTAATTATGTGCGAGTAGTTTTCTTTCTAAGGTTATGGGGATCCATAAATAATATGAAGGGGTAATTTATTGTTGTTGATTGTCAATTCTAGGTTAATTTCCTATTGATGACTAGATTAGGCCAATCTTTTATGCATGAGTTTGACAATATTGATTCGAGATTCGAGAGATGAGAATTGATGTTTAGGTCTAGTTTCAATAGGCAGGTTAATTTATAAATGGTTAAGTTGAGATTCGAGAAATGAGATTTAATACCGGTAGATTAATTATGTGATTATAATACGTAGCGTAAGCCCTTTATGATCTGATTTTATGCATTGATGTTTGATTATTATGTTTTACCCTGAAAATATTATTTATTGGTGAACCTATGCCCTAGGTCTTTTATTCATTGTTTCTCCTCCTACTTTTATTCTTTCCCACTTTTACTCTTAGTAGTTTAGTTTCCCTTCAATAATGATAATAATAATTTGTTACTCTATAATCTAGATTATATTAATTAATTAGGAATAAAAAGACTTGTTTCCCCGTGGATTCGACCCTACTTCCCTATCTGCATTAGTTAGAGGATTTAGGAATTACTTTTGATTAGGTGATACAACTTTGGCCTGTCAAGCCACTAATATGGAAAGATATGACTTTGCATATTTCATAAAAATTTGATAAAAATACCCTAAATAGCTATATATCTCGAAAAAGAAAAGGAGGAAGAAAGAGATTAGAGAAAGAGAGAGAGTGTGTGTAAGGGCGAGAGATTTAATAAGTTTAATAAGAATAAGAGAGATAAGTCGTCTCATATATATATGAAATCATGCGAATTGAAGAAGGTATATATGCAAGTAGGGATTTACGGTAATATTTGCAAATTTATAAAAAGAATAAATGGAGAGAAAAATAAAGGATCACATAAGTTTTAAGAGATTTAGAGTGAAAATAAGAATGAATCATAAAACACTATAACATCAATATACATTTTTATCAAAATAAAACAAAAATAAAACTCAATAGTGAACAAATAATCGAACTCATTTCTGATGACTACAAATAAGAAACGTAGTATTATGTATCCTATATACATTTTAATATGGTATAGTTGTTAGCACATTTTACAAACAACATATATACGACATACTTGTTAACAACACTAACTAATCACACATTAATGATCTATCGCGCGCGGTCGCACAACTAGTATTCCACAAAATCATAAAAACACACTGCCGTAGCCCCGTAAACTCCAAATTTCATAGTTGAAAATAAGATTAAAGGGTTGTGCAATGCATTTGCAACCAAATTTGATTCAATTATCTTGAAAAAATACATAAATTTATGGAGATTTTGATTAAATAATCAAATTAGGCTCAAAATTTTCTTTTCTTTTGGTAATGATGTTTCATAATATTAGTAATTAGAACCAATAGTTGAGATCAGTGGCGGATCCAGGATTTTTCGGGTGCTAGGTCACCACCGACTACTAATCAATAATTAATGCAAGAATATTAAAAAAAAAGCTAATATTTAAAAAAAAATACATTCCAAAAGTAATAAATTTCCATATTACAACCAAATAAAGGAAATTACAATTGCTCTCTACGAGTTTTCATGTTTTGATATCGATCTATAATATCATTCATGTCAACATTCAAAAACATATCTCGCTCTATATGAGTAACCAAGCAAAAGGATTTTGTGGTGGAGGAGGTGGAGGAAAAGGATTTAGTGGTGAAGGAGGTGGATCTTGTAAAGGAGGAGGAGGTGGAGGAGAAGGATTTTGTGGAGGAGGAGGACTTTGTGGAGGAGTGAGATTTTTCGGACCAAAGAAACTTGTGATATCAGTCATATCACACATTTTTTTCCTTTTCATTCTGAAAATTAAGTTACATTAACAATTAGATTAAGAAAACCACAAATGCTTCAATTTACAATCCACATATGCAATTATCCAAACTAATCAATTCCAAAAAAAAAAAAAAAAAAAAAAAAAAAAAAAAAAAAAACCAGAAACCCTAAGTTCTAATATGAAATCATCAATTACTCAATTTTACTGTCAATTAACTCAATTTATAATATCAATTTACAGGAAACAATTTATAATATCAAATTATCAATTTACAGGAAACAATTTCATTTCCTAAAAATAAAAATAAAAATAAAAAAAAAAGCAGCAATTCAATTCCTAAAAAATCAGAAACCCTAACTCCCTAAATTGATAAATTATCAACAATTTCAAAAAACAATAGAACACACACTAATTAACTAGATTAAATTACATAATCAACTCAATTAATCACAAATTCAAGTACTCAACCCAACAATTCAACAATTTGGGTATAATTTACAAATTTAAAAACTTAAAAACAAACTTACTTAGTTACTTGGCAGCAAGAAGAGTCGAAGAACGCCGAGTCCGAGTGTGTGTGTACGCTGATGGCGAGGCGGTGCGGCGGCGACTGGCGGTGCGGCGGCGAAGAGCGAAGAGAGAGATTGAGATTTGAGAGGATGAGAGTGCGTGATTTTGAATATGGTTTTGTTTTGTTTCTTTTCCCTTCCAGTACTGACTGTCCGTTTTTTTGTTTTTTTAATTTTTCACGTGACCTACCTGGACCAAGGGTAGGTCTGCCACTGGTTGAGATTTTCGAACACTTAATGCACTAATAATGAAATTATATTAGATCAAATATAAACCTAAAATTGTGAAATTGATACGAAATAACAAAAAGAAACAAGTTACCTGAGAAGCTGCTTCAATGAGGGATACAAGTTATTAGAAGGCGCCGTGCGATTCAACGGAGAACGTCAACTGCGCTTCAATGAACGTTGAGTGCTCTTCAATAGGCAATATAGTGCTTTGTATTAGTTTAACTGGCTGTTAAGAAAGTTTAAGTGAGGTTAGTTTTATAAAAATTAACAAATTTTTTTTTTTGAAAGAATTAACAATATTTAATTAATTAAGATTAGTTATATTATAATTTGATTAATTCAAAAAAAAAAAAATCCTCCCCAACCAGCCCACCCCCTCCGCTGGCGGCGCCAGCCCGCCAATTCCCGCCTGCGCCCAATTTCCGACACCCCAGCCGTCCCTCCACACTAATACCCCTGCTACCTCACACACCAAGCCAGCAACCAGGCAGCTCCCCACAACCGCCACATAGTAGCTGCCGAACCACCAACCAACGTTGCACCAACTCGCAACTAGCAGCACTGCCGAGAATCGCCGCAAGCTCCAATTTTAGCCCAATCAATCCTCACCCAGGAATTGAACCACCAAGGAAACGTGGATTACGCTTCAAAGGGAGATTGATATTCGATGATATGCAAAAACCATCTTACCTCACAAACTATTTCAATGGAAGAGAGAAAGCTCAAACGCCGCTTCGATGGAGAACTCAGAGTGTTAGAGTAAGCTTCAAGGAGGAGCCTTAAATCATCTACCTTTCATCAAACAACTTGGGGGAGAATTCTAAGAGACAGAAAATTAATTAGCAAAGGGATGACATAGAGAGGAGCAATAATGGGTTGGAGGAGGCCAGGAGGGGAAATAAGAAAAAAAAAATTCTTTTTTTTTTTTTTTTTAACGGTGGAAATTCTCTTTGTTAAACTTGAATTATTTCCCTAAATAATGTTGGGAAATTATCTAATTCCCAAATTACAACTACTCTTTTTTTAATTCCCATTATACCGTCCACTAGTGTTGTTCAACGGGTCGGATTCGGGCTGGACAGGGCCTTAGTTAAATGGGCCGGGTTGGGCTAGGGTCAAGGCTGATTTGAAATGGGCTAGTTTGGGTCTTGGATTATTGGATCCGGCCCAACCCGACCCATTCAAACTTTGAAAACGGAAAAATCTAACAATAGTAATACAACCCACTTATGGGTCTCCAAAGGAACTTTAATGGGCCTTTACTCCTCCAAAAACCTGAATTACAAGTTAGTACATCTAATGTTGCATAACACATATGACATGTAACTTGAGAAAGTGAAAATTATTGTGACTCCAAAGAAATGTACAAGGTCAGCACTGGAAATTCCTCAGTATAATCTTGCAAGTTCTGATAATCATAGGAAAATTCAAGAATAAATTGAGATCTTACGAAAACTAGATTGCTCAGATCAAAAGAAAAAGTAACTAAATAAACACAACGAGTGTTTGGAATTGAAAGAGCCAAAGAGGAGAGAGAAAGTATCTTTATTTTAAAGAGTTTGGGCAACCAAATCGTGATTGAAGACGATAATCGACAATGGTAAAGCGACGACAGAAAAAATTAACTTAGGAAGAGGAGGAAATTTGGAGAATATTTTAAGGGTTTACAATTTGGGGGAAATTTGAGGAAATTTGCTTGGTGTTTGAATTTTCAGATGAAGTGAAGTCACGTACAAGGTAC
The DNA here is from genome assembly GCF_001683475.1 of Chenopodium quinoa. NCBI lineage: Eukaryota > Viridiplantae > Streptophyta > Magnoliopsida > Caryophyllales > Amaranthaceae > Chenopodium > Chenopodium quinoa. Next base: position 2,842,579 of record NW_018744616.1, on the reverse strand, counting down.
AAAGGAGGAAATTTCTTTGGAAATTTGTTTTAAATTTTAAACACTAGTAATTATAGACCCTATAAGAGTCCAGCAAAAAAAGTATAAACCCTATAAGAGCCCAACCCAGCCCTGTAAGGATCCATGGTTAGCTGACCCTTTAAGGACCCGACATGTTTAATAATTGGACGGGCCTAGCCCATTTATAATTGGGCTGGGACAGGGCTTTTAATGGGCCCTCTGTCCATTGAATAGCTCCACCGTCCACGTCAGCTAAGGAAAACAAACCATTTTTTTTTCTCGGTCCAGCAACAAACCGCTACTTCAAGTAGCGGATTTAATTTTGTAAACCGCTACTTCAAGTAGCGGTTTATGGGTTTGTTTTGTAAGTTTTTCTTTAAAAACAAAATATCTGTAAATCAGTAATTAGTAAATACAAACCGCTACTTCAGTAGCGGTTTCTAATATGTAAACCACTACTTGAAGTAGCGGTTTTCAGTAGCACACCGCTACTTGAAGTAGCGGTTTTCTAATAAACCCGTTTTTTTAACAAATTCCCACTGAACCGGTGACGTGGACGGTAGGGTGGGAATTAAAAAAAGAGTAGCTGTAATTTGAGAATTAGATAATTTCCCAACATTATTTAGGGAAAGGGCTCTAGGGCCCGTTCTGATTAATTGAATTGAAATAAAATAAAGTAAACTGAAAATCTAATATATATAAATAAAGTAGGCATTTTTCTGGAGTATTTGGCGCGCCACATAAGAAAAGGTATTATTTTGTCCAATGAAAAATTAGATTAATAATTTATTTTAGAATTAAAAAATTTACTCGCCACCTAAGCAAAAGTGACGAATAATATTTAAGAATTTTGACAGATACGTAAAAACAACGAATAGAGAATAATTAAAATTTAAATTATTTTTAAAAACCTATAATTATCTTCTCTTAAAAAATAAAAATAAAAACAAATATATTTATCTATATGAATGCAAATTTTTTATCGCAAATATTTTTAATCTTTTCCTAGCAAATATTATAAAACTAAATCTCATATGACTAATTTCTCATAATTTTTAATAGTTAAACGATTATAAATGAGACTAACATTCTAAACAGAACGGGTATATTAAATAAATGCACAGGCAAAAGACTAAGACGAATAAAGCTAAATCTCATATGACTAATTTCCCATAATTTTTAATAGTTAAACAATTATAAATTAGACTACCATTTTAAATAGAACGAGTATATTAAATAAACACATAGCCAAAAGACTTATTTTGATCAATTAAAAAAACTAGATTTGTCATTTATTTTATGAATTAAAAATTTAAATTGTCATATAAGCAAAATTAGTGAATAAGGTTTGAGATATTAAATTCAAGCGTCACATAAAATTAATAAAACAACAAAAGATAACTTTAGTGTTAAAATTAAAAATTTATCTTATGATATTAGAAATTTTATCCATATATTTAATGAATGATCTTCATAAATATACAAAATTTTAAATTAAATAAAATAATTTATTAGAATCGTGCATCGCACGGGCTTACATCTAGTTAATTATAATAGAAGGAAATTAAGAATTGAACTAAATTAAACTGAACTAAATATAACTGATTGGAGTTGAATTAGTAATATTAATGATATAATTAGCTGATTTCTTAATCATGATTAGCCTTTAAAAAAAATAAGACTAAGAAGTCCCTAATTACTAGCCTCAACCAACTGTGTCTAATTGAAAGGTACAGCAAATCCATTTTCCTCATTTCATATCCTTTTTCATTCAAATTTCATAGAGTGATTAAAAAAATAGCTTGATTTCATGGGAAAAGATTTTAGGGCTAGAAAAAATCGTGTCTTTGCTTAGTAGTTTGAAGTTCGAAAATGTTTTTGGAAAAATGTAATCTAATAATTCCACCTTTGGTCGGTCTTCCACCAACAATCTCACCTTTTGAAATTTCATAAATAATCCCACCTTTGAGAGGGATCTTCCACTAACGATCCCTGACCGGTTAAACTGTTTTGGTAATCGATTTTCTTAGGTTATAAGACACGTGTCGGGATTTAATAGGTTTCTTCTAATTTTTATTAATTAAAAAAATTAAAATAAAACAAAAACTCCCCAACCCATCCCCGCCACTACCTTCCCTCCCCATCCCTGCCACTGTCTTCCCCTCCTCATCCCCGCCCTTGTTTTCGCCAGCAACCCAACCTCTCCAACCTCTGGAAGACTGTTGTCATCACCGCTCTAATTTTGTCGTCAAGATCTCTCTGACCTCATCTTGGCGACACCTTCAATTACAGAGATTACGGTCTTAATTGGTGAAATGCTGTAAATTCCGACCGGCCGACGTCCTTCACGAGTGGAAACGGTCAATGGAGAGCATAATTTGACCCCAATTTTGATTTGAAATGTCGTCGTTCCATCTGATATTGACGAGGTTCACGATTGGTTGAATTGGTGTTTTTGGCGAAGCTTCGAGGTTTGGATTCTTGTTAAGTGGTGAAAAAGTGTGTGGTCGAGGGTGGAGTTTTCAGGCTAAGGGTTGAGTTTTTAGGGTCGGGAGGAAGTTTTCGAGGCTGTGGGTGGTGTTTTCGAGGCTGGGTTTGGGTTTGGGTTTTGGGGTGGTGATGGTTTTCTGGCGTAGATGGATTATTTTTTAGCTAAAGGGGTTAAGTTTTTTCACGTCTGGTGGGGATTTTCGGGGCTATGGGTGGAGTTTTTGGGGCGGGGTTTGGGTTTTGGGGGTGGTGATGGTTTTCCACGTGGTTTGAGTTTTGTGGTGGCCTGATGGGTGGATGTGACGGTAAAGGGTGGGGATTGGGGTGGCCATGGTGGTGACTGGTGGGCGGAGAAGAGTTTAAGTTTTTTTTAAAAAAAGGGAAATTTTTTTTAACCTATTTAACAGGTTGTAGGTCAAAGGGATTATTAGTGGAAGATCCCTATCAAAGATGGGATTGTTTCTGGAATTTCAAAAGGTGGGATTATTTATGGAAGACCGACTAAAGGTGGGATTATTAGTTTACATTTTTTCAATATTTTTTTAGTAATGAACTGTTGTGGCTATGTGCACTTAAGGTGTTCTAAACACCGAGGGATAGGATTTTGCGGTGCATTATGCTCTTAAGTTGTTTATTTAAAGTCGGGGTAGTTTTTAAAAGGATTCCACATTAAATTATTTGTGATTACTAATTATTCAAGAATTAAATTGAAATATTTGTTACCTGAATGAATTGTATGGATTGATTATGTTGTGAATTGACAGTCATCACCAAGTATAGAATGTAAACAGCGTAAAGTGAAAGAGATTGTGCATTAAAACTCTTGGAACGCATATATCGTAAGTATGAACATATGGGGGGTTATGTGACTTTATACTTGATCATAATTTCTACTAGGAGTACTGACGCTGTATTTTCCTTTTTGATTTATGCACAAGACGTCCATCACTCATAAGTAACATTTATCCTTACCCGGTTAGCTCTCGAAGTAGTTTACGTCAAATTATCAAATTATTTGGGGTAGAGATATGGTGGGAAATCGTTCGAGGCATAATCAAATTAAATAAGAAATTTAATAATTGACAGGCTAAAGTCGTATCACCTAATCAAAAGTAATTCCTAAAACTACTAACTAATAATAGATAGGGAATTAAGGTCGAATCCACAGGGAAACAAGTCTTTTTATTCCTAATTAACTAATATAATCTAGATTATGAAGTAACCAAAATATTATAATCAAAAGGAACTAAACTACGAAGATTAAGAATAAGGAGAAAACTAATGAATTAAAAGGCCTAGGGCATAGGTTCACCAATAAATAATATTCTAGGGTAAAACATAATAATCAATTATCAATGCATAAATTAATATAATTAGATTATAAAGGGCTTTCGCTACGTATTATAATCACACAATTAATTTACCGGTATTAAATCTCATCTCTCGAATCTCGACTTAACCATTTATAAATTAACCTGCCTGCTGAAACTAAACCTAAACATCAATTCTCATATTTCGAATCTCGAATCAATATTGTCAAACTCATGCATAAAAGATCTGCGTAAATCTAGTCACAGAGCATTAAATCAATCAATAGGAAATTAATCTAGCATTGACAATTACAACAATAAATTACCCCTTCATATTATTTATGGATCCCCATAAATCCTAGAAATAAAACCACTCGCACATAATTAAATCTAAACAAATCAAAGTAATAAAACAAGACATGATCAAAGGAATAAAATAAATAACAAAGATTAAGGGAAGAGAAATTGTAACCAAAAAAATCTGGAATTAAGAATAGAGTTAAGAACAAAGTATATGAGAGAGAAACTAATTTAAAAGCTAAGTAGAGAGAGAAAATCTAAGAAAGAATTAAGAAAGAGTAAAAAAGATGCTAAACTCGCTTAACGGAAGAGTATTTATACTAAGCGAGAATCCTAAACTAAAACAAACTTAAACGACGCTAATCGTCTTCTAACAATAACACGCGCCCGATCGGGCGAGGCACCGCCCGATCTTGCACGCCTCTTTCCTCTCAAGTATGAATCTTACTGTAGGGAATATTTCAAGCGTTAATCCCCTACCTTGAACCCCACTGTGATCATACACTAAAGTACGGTGGCGTCCAAATTAAAGGGAAAGAAGATAGAGGAAAAGAGTCGCCAACAAGTTTTTTAGGAACTTGTAAACCGTTCACGAGGTGAAGGTTACACCCCTTAACGATCCAGGAGATCGTCAACTCTATAAAGTCTTGAACCAAATAGGGTTCGAGGAAGAAGGTACAAATCCAACCTAAAAGAGATTGAACCTGCCCTAATAATAGGCCTCTACTTTATTCTGATCGTATTCATGTGCTCTTTCTGACTAACATACCATCAATAGGATTAACCCTAAACCTGTTTATCTATGTTGGTTGAATATTAATGCACAAATAAATCTATTATTGGCGATCACTTGAATTATAATCATATTAACCCTAACCAAGATTATTAATTACCTTATATAAGCATGATTACAAGTACCAATTCCCTTTAAACATGCATAAAAGGCGTGATCAAGCAATAACAATAATAATAAATATATATCAAGCAACATAATAATAATAAAAAATTATAATAAATTATAATTAAAATAATCATGTTAAAGCATAATAATAGCAAGATCCTAGGCATGATACTAACAAGATTAATAACAAACCCTAGCATGTCACTAAACATTAAAAATCAAAGTTTTAACCCTAACATGATACTAACAATCATAAATATTAGGAAAGAACATAAAAGGCATCATAACAATCATATTTAGTATTAAAATTACCCTAGACATGATACTAGGAATATCATAATAACAACCTAAACATGAACTCTATATCATAACATCAATAAAAACCATTAAAGTACTTACTTTGATGTCTCGTACCTCTTTCTATTAACAAAATACACGCGTTAGTAACTTCAAGGAAAATAACAAACAAAACAATTAAATTAAATAATGAAAATAAAAATTTGGGACCAAACCCTCAGGAATTAAACCTTTCACGTCTAGGGCGAAGGCAACTTCGAATATGGCTAGGTGTATCTAGATCTAATGAATGCGAAATTTTTGTATTTGTGAAAAAGCTAGTTTAGAAAAGAGAGAGAGAGAGAGAAAATCAAGAGAATCTTGGTGAAAGTTGGTGAAAATTGGTGAAAATAAGAATTGATGAGAATTGATGAAAATAGGGAGAATTGAAGAATGAAAACGGAGTTTTTACGAGATTATTTATAAAAAAAATTAGCCAAAAAGATAAAATATCAAAAACAGAGTTCTGACGCAAAAAACCGAGTTGGCGCCAGACGCTAACCTTAGCGCCAGGCACCAAGCGCCAAGCGTAGCATCAGGCGCTACAGCTGGCGTTTGGCGTTGACTCAGAAATTCACGCGTTTTCTTAAAATCAGATAGAAATTGTCGTATAGGAGGATAAAATCGTATTTTCCTCAAAAAATGAGCTTTGATTCTAATTAAAACTCTAAAAAGTTAACAAAAGTTAATTTATCAATGCTAATTGAATTTGGAATGAAAAGAACCTTCTAGAAGAATCTAGAAGACTAAAACCATTCCTAATTGAATTAGGAAAGATAAATCTATATTAGGCCCTCCCCTAGATCATTGGGCCGCATATAAGGCTCAAACCAGGCCCAGTTTAGTAATTTGGCCATAACTTCCTCAATATTCATTGGAATTGGGCTTATAATATATCGTTGGAAAGCTCTTGTCAAGCCCCATCCAACTACACTACTATTGGACCCATATCATGGACCAACAAAACTGGATTGACTGTTTTCTTAAAATAAGTTTTCAAAAACAGAGAGAAAAGAAAAGAAATTAAAACTATCCGCAACACTAAACTTTCTACACTTTCACTTCATTCGATTATGATTCGACGCGAAAGGTACTCATCACTGGGTTTGATTTTGGGGAGACACAAATGGGTGTCTACACTCGCGCCCGACCGGACGCGAGTCCAGGCGCCAGCCTTTGCTTCCCTCGCCCGGCCGGGCGCGCCTCCGGGCGCCAACCTCTTTGGCTTGGCGACACTCTTGGGCCACTATTTGGACTTCGATTGTGCTCCAATTCTTCGGGCCAATCTGGATTTCCTCTTCGGGTCTTGAATTCTTGGTCCAAATGCCCCGGTATCACATATACCGAGCCCTTAATCACTGGTTCGATGGCTCTAACCGGCCCTGGGCTATAGAAACTGGTCGTGCTTCTCCAATGCTCGTAGTTGCTCCATAATATCTCGGGAAAATGCTCCAAAAGTGCAAATCCCTGCAAAAGTCAACCAAATCTACGAAAAACACTAGAAAACACAAATTAGTAATAAAAGTGGCTCTAAAGAGCCAAAAACACTACTAATTATGACCAAGGGACGGGGGTAAAATACTATATAAAATAGACATATCAAACTCCCCCAAGCCAAACCTGTGCTTGTCCCTAAGCAAAGATCTCATCAATGAATAAATAAATATGCTTCACTCCTAAAAGTAAACATCAAGCACAAACAATTCAAGGTAAATCCAATAAACATGCTTCAAAACCAACCAATCAAATCCGTCCGATTACCCTTCCTCCCTAACAACTGTCAAATAACCACAAGAGCATATAGAATTCAAGACTAGTGCTCACACACTCAACTCTCATTTATGTGGCGAGTAAAAGATGTACTCGATCACTTTCCAACCAACCCTTTTATGTGAACAATGCCCTCCCAACTCACAATCTCGTGTGTATAAAAAGATGTACGCTCAACCTACTAGTCGACTCGAAATATGTCAAATCATAACTTGCATTGATAAACAACACTTTCACATTCATACAACTCTATGTACAAAGGTCGGAAGGTCTTTAAAACTTGTAATGTAAGCCTAGGGTAAAGGGTAGGAATCATTTGGGAACAAGTGAGAGAAAAGCTATGCTTAAGGGAGCAAATCCTAGTAAAATCCATGATCAAAATAAATAATGATCAACATCTCCTACATAACCAACTCTAACAAAAATCCACCAAATACAACTCCAAACAATATAAACAATCCCAACTCTTACAATTTCACTAATAAGATATAATAATAAAGAACTGGAGTGAATAAACAAACTTTATTTTCCAACTGAAATTTTTCATTGAAGCTCCAACGTAGAACATTTGAACATTGAACACCTTTTTCCTTTTTTTGGTTTTTTTTCTATTGAAGTTCACTTTTTTTTTTTCTTGAACTTCTCTTTTTTTTTAACATCATACTTTATTTTTTTTCTCAAGAAAATATAACTTCCAAACTCATCAAAAATAAATATGATCAAAAACAAAATAACTTCTCAAAACCCATCCAAATTGTGCAAATAATAAGCACACTACAAACTCCCTCGCCTCACTCACTAATAGCTCCCCCAAGCCAAACTTGGGACTAGTAACCAATGGGCCAAATCGGCTTGTAATATGGCTAAATAAACAACAAAAAGTCAAGGCAACAACATGAGTAGCAAGAAGGGAACAAATGTATCTACAATCATCTGAAGGCTACCTAAAAGAACAAATGCCTTCGTCCTCCTCAATGTGCATAATAATGAGTCATACAAACACTACTTATAGTTGCAAATCAATACTCAAATTTATTGACATAGCAGGAACTAACACACATTCCTTACCCAATCAATTAGTCAAGAACTATATTCACAAGCATTTGGGCAAAATTGACTCGTGTTAAAGCATCTAAGCAATCAAACTTCAAATCATGATCAACTAATCCACAATGCTTATCATCATATACCAAGAATCAAAACAAATTTTCTCAAGTAAGGGGCACAGGAAAGCATGATTTACAATTCATTGGAACTTATTTCTGAATTTTTTATATTTTTCAATTTGTTTTGTATTTTCATATATAAGAAAGAAATAAATCTAAACTAAGAAAACACACCAAAACAAAAGAAAAGAGAAAAAGAAAGATACCAAATCCAAAATCTCCCCCAAGCCAGAATCGGACAATGTCCTCATTGGCTCGGGAACTAGCCCAGCATAGCTAGTCCTGATCATCCTCATCCATGGAGCCGAAACCTCCACCTCCAATACCACCTTCACCACCTACACCAGAAGAGCTACCACCAAAATAATTAGCATGAAACCCCCCCCCCCCGGCGGTCCCCCGAAAGGAATGTCTTGGTCGTACCCATGGAAGGCAGAATAGTCAGTATAAATGCCATGGGCAGTAGGATCTCTATCGTATCTCTGGGGTGGAGGCTGAAACCAATCAGGTTAAATAGCATCTTCGGGAATGTTGCCCCAACAAGCATAATCATCGTACATAGGGTAGAGAGCTCTACCCTGGTTCCTCTCAAGGTACCCTAACCTCTGGTCAATGGAGCCTACCATCCTCCTAAAGTCAGTGTGAGAATGCTCGATACGGCCTAAAGCCTGACCTATACTCTGAAAGTCCCAAACTAGGTCAGAGTCAACATGGGGGACAAAATGAGACATGCGAGGTGGAGAAAACGCTACCTCAGGCTCAGGCTGGGGTGGTGGAACTGGTGGTGGTACTGGTGGTGCTTGCCCCCTAGCGTTGGCAACTAAAAGGTCGTATGTGTAGGACACTTTCCCGGGGGAAAAGACGATCAAGTCAGGACTAGGTAGGGAAAAGATGGGCAAAGGCTGCTCGGTCCCAATCCTAATACACCAGTGGGGTGTCTTCTCACTATCTAGTCGTACCCACCCCAACTCCTCAAAATACCTAGCAATCATATAGGTATCCGGTCCACAGTTGGTCAGTTGGTGGGGTCCACTCTCAACAAAACTGACCTTTTTCACTGTTATCCTAATGATAAGGCCTCCTAGACGAATGAGGGTGCGAGACTGGGTACTGGCTGTGGCGTGTCTGCTCAGATGGTGGATGATGTACCTACCCATGTTCAGTTTCCCAAACCCATACACATAGTGTCCTATAACAGCTAGTTCGTTGGTTTGGGCGTTATGGGGCTCGTTCCTACCTAGAAAACACAAACCCGCAAATCTTTGCAAGATTTTTGGGATAGGGTGATGGATAGGTTTTGTACTAGCATGTTGGGGGTCGGGGGTAGGAAAACCAGTCAGAGCATGATAAATATCACCCATTTTGTAATCAGCATGCCATTGGAATGGTAATTCAGAATTCAATTCATACAATTTATAAAATTCAACATATGTTAAACTAATATTCCTATTGTTCAATCTAAAATATAAATTCGGCCCATTTCTACTATTTACAACTTTCAAAGAAGATAAGAATTCACAGGTTAATTCACGGTATGTAGGATAATGCATATCAACAAATTTTCTCATTCCTATGTCATTCAAAAATCGTTTCACAGAATCATACAAATTAAACCATAAGTTTCTGTGGGGAATATTTCAAGCATTACCCCTAGCTTGAACCCCACTGTGATCATACACTAAAGTACGGTGGCGTCCAAAGGGAAAGAAGATAGAGCAAAAGAGTCGCCAACGTTTTAGGAACTTGTAAACCGTTCACGAGGTGAAGGTTACACCCCTTAACGATCTAGGAGATCGTCAACTCCAATATGTCTGGAACCATGACTGGTAGTTCGGGGATGAAGGTACAAATCTAACCTAAAAGAGATTGAACCTGCCTTAATAATAAGCCTCTACTTTATTCTGATCGTATTCATGTGCGCTTTCTGACTAACATGCAATCAATAGGATTAACCCTAAACATGTTTATCTATGTTGGTTGAATATTAATGCGCAAATAAATCTATTATTGGCGATCACTTGAATTAGAATCAAATTAACCCTAAACAAGATTATTAATTATCTTATTAAGCGTGATTACAAGTACTAAAATTCCCTTTAAACATGCATAAAAGGTGTGATCAAGAAATAACAATAATAATCATCAAGCAACATATAATAATCATAAAAATAATTATAATAATCATAATCATAAAAATAATCATGTTAGTAATAAAGCATGATAATAATAGCAAGATCCTAGGCATGATATTAACAAGATTAATAACAAACCCTAGCATGTCACTAAACTAAAAAGATCAAATATATAGCCCTAACATGATACTATTAGGAAAGACAATAAAAGGCATAATAGAAATCATAATTGACATTATATTCTTTACCCTAAACATGATACTAGGAATTTATTGTTGTCACCCTAAACATCAAATTAAGAAAAGCATCCTAACATGATACTAGGAATTTATAATAACAACCTAGACATGATTTCTATATCATAATATCAATAAATCAATTAAAGCACTTACTTGGATGCCTCGTACCTCTTTCTAATAACAAAATACACGCGTTAGTAACTTCAAGGAAAATAATAAAATCAAACAATTAAATCAAATAATTGAAAGAGAGATTAGGGACCAAACCCTAAGAAATTAAAACCTTTCACGTCTAGGGCGAAGGCACCTTCGAACTTGGCTAGGTGTGTCTAGTGCTAATGAGTGAGGAATTGTGATTGCAAAAGGGTTGGTTAGAAAGAGAGAGAGAATCAAGAAATTCTTGATGAGAGTTGATGGGAATTGATAAAAATTGATGATTCAAAACGGAGTTTTTAGGAGGCTATTTATAGAGAAAATCAGCCAAAAAGATAGAAAAATAAACCAGAATTCTGACATAAAAAAAGATAGAAAACAGCCGATCCAGTTTGGTTGGTCCATTATATGGGTCCAATAATAGTGTAGTTGGATAGGGCTTGAAAAGAGCTTTCCAACGTGTAGACACCCAAATGTGTCTCCCCAAAACCAAACCCAGTGATGAGTACCTTTTGCGTCGAATCATAATCGAATGAAGCGAAAGTGTGGAAAGTTTAGTGTTGCGGATAGTTTTGATTTCTTTTCTCTTCTCTCTATTTTTGAAAACTTATTTTAAGAAAACAGCCAATCCAGTTTGGTTGGTCCATGATATGGGTTCAATAGTAGTGTAGTTGGATGGGGCTTGACAAGAGCTTTCCAACGATATATTATAAGTCCAATTCCGATGAATATTGAGGAAGTTATGTCCAATTTACCAAATTGGGCCCGTTTTGAGCCTTATGTGCGGCCCAATGATCTAGAGGAGGGCCTAATATGATTTGTCATTCCTAATGCAATTAGGAATGGTTTTAGTCTTCTAGATTCTTCTAGAAAGTTCTTTTCATTCCTAATTCAATTAGCATTGATAAATTGATTTTTGTTGACTTTTCAGAGTTTTAATTAAGATAAAAAAGCATTTTTGAGGAAAATATACGATTTTATCCTCCTGTACGGTAAAACTTATCTGATTTTCAAAAACGCGTCAAAAATAGGCCTGGCGCCTGACTCCAGGAATTGGCGCCTGGAACCAGGCTTGGCGCCTGGCACCAGCCATTAGTGCCTGGTGCTAGCCATTGGCGCTTGGCGCCAATAAGCTGGTGCTGGTGCCAACTCTGTTTTGCGTGCGCCAATCTCGTTTTGCGTACGCCAAATGCTTTGTTTTGATATTCGAGTTGAGTCAACATCAAGAAATGTGCAAAGTTCTATAGTCAAAAATAAATACAGGTGCAGCAGAATAGGGAAGACCCTATCACAACATTCGGCGACAGAGTCAATTCTTGGCGCCAGAGATATCTCAGCAGCGACAGAGCTCGAAGCCTCTCAGAAAGGTGATTTCGACCTCATACAGCGATTTCGGGTTCCTTGGTATGCCAGTTAGCCCCTATAAGCAATTTGACATGATTAAGTAGTCAGTTTGATTACAATCACAATAAGTGGTCGACCTGATGAAATATCGTCTCACTTAGCTTAAAGCGCCTAAGAATTGGCTCATTACGGAAACACCGACATACTGGTTTTAGCGGAAGCAAAGTTCAGGCGAGCTTTAGAGATCGACAAACGTTGCTCTTCAGAAATTTTCTTCAAAATATTATCGCAACAAACGTTCAAGTACCGAAGCTCTTTTGTTCAGAGACAAGTGGACATTTCATCAAAGCTCTTTTGTCCAGAGACGCGTGGGCATATCATTCAAGCTTTTTTGTTCAGAGACGCGTGAACATCTTCATCAAAGCTCTATTGTTTAGAGACACGTGGACACATTATCAAGCTCTTCATTCAGAGACGCGTGAACATTTCCATCAAGCTCTTTTGCTCCAGAGACGCGTGGGCATATCATTCAAGCTCTTTTGTTCAGAGACGCGTGAACATTTCCATCAAGATATTTTGCTCCAGAGACGCGTGGACATATCATTCAAAAGCTCTTTGCTCCAGAGACGCGTGGGCATATCATTCAAAAGTTCTTTTGTTCAGAAACGCGTGGACATATCATCAAAGATCTCCTATTTTCAAGCTCTTTCGCTCAGAGACGCGTGGGCATCCTATTATCAAGCTCTTTGTTCTGAGACGCGTGGACACATCATTCAGAAGTTCATATTAAAAAGGAATATAAAAAAAGAAGCTCTTTGTTCAGAGGCGCGTGAACATATCCAAAAAAAAAGAAAAGAAGCTCTTTGTTCAGAGGCGCGTGAACATATCAAAAAGAAGCTCTTTGTTCAGAGACGAGTGAACATTGAAACAGCAAGGTGGCGTTCCCTAGATTGTGGAGAGTTGCCACAAACAACTGAGAATTGTTTCAAGAGAAGCAATCTTCGATAGTAATCCTTTGGATGTGCGGAGGAGGATCGTTTCAGGCAAAGCAATCTTCTATATTGGAAGCAATTACAGGCGTAGCGGTTTTCAAGTGGGATGGCATTCTCTAGCTTGTAGGAGGTCATCAAAACAATCGGTTACTTTTAGAGACGTGTGCTCGACGGTGCAAGATACGCGTTTTTTTTAACTCTTTTATCTGTTTAACTAACGCTAGTTTGCAGGTATCGGCGTTACAAGAATGATTTGGGATCGCAGAACGTTCTGAATCATTCTCAGTCCCTATCGGTACTTTGACTTTTGTTTTTGAAACTCGCATTTCTCTAAACTCAGTCAAAGTGGGGGCTTCTGTAGACACCCATTTGTGTCTCCCCAAAACCAAACCCAGTGATGAGTACCTTTCACGTCGAATCATTATCGAATGAAGTGAAAGTGTGGAAAGTTTAGTGTTGCGGATAGTTTTAATTTCTTTTCTCTTCTCTCTGTTTTTGAAAATCTATTTTAAGAAAGCAGCCAATCCAGTTTGGTTGGTCCATGATATGTGTTCAATAGTAGTGTAGTTGGATGGGGCTTGACAAGAGCTTTCCAACGATATATTATAAGCCCAATTCTGATGAATATTGAGGAAGTTATGGCCAATTTACCAAACTGGGCCCGTTTTGAGCCTTATGTGCAGCCCAATGATCTAGGGGAGGGCCTAATATGATTTGTCATTCCTATTGCAATTAGGAATGGTTTTAGTCTTCTAGATTCTTCTAGAAGGTTCTTTTCATTCCTAATTCAATTAGCATTGATAAATGGACTTTTGTTGACTTTTCAGAGTTTTAATTAAGATAATAAAACATTTTTGAGGAAAATGTACGATTTTATCCTCCTGTACGGCAACACTTATCTGATTTTCAAAAACGCGTCAAAAACAGGCCTGGCGCCTGACTCCAGGAATTGGCGCCTGTAACTAGGCTTGGCGCCTGGTTCTAGCCATTGGCGCCTGGCGCCAATAAGCTGATGCTGGCGCCAGCTCTATTTTGCGTACGCCAAGTGCTCTGTTTTGATATTTTATATTTTTGGCTGATTTCTTATAAATAACATATTAAAAACTCCGTTTTCATTCACGAATTCTCATCAACAATCAGTTTTAATTAATATTCACCTACAATCAGTTTTCATTGAATTAATTCTCTCATTCTCTAATTCTCTTCTTTAATCATTCATCTCTCTCTTTCTCTTTTTTAAACTAGCTTTTTACATACAAAATTCCGCATTCATTAGATCTAGAAACACCTAGCCATATTCGAAGTTGCCTTCGCCCTAGACGTGAAAGGTTTTAATTTTTGAGGGTTTGGTCCCAAATCTCTATTTCAATTATTTAATTTGATTGTTTGTTTATTATTTTCCTTGAAGTTACTAACGTGTGTATTTTGTTTTTAGAAAGAGGTACGAGACATAAAAGTAAGTACTTTAATGGTTGTTATTGATGTTATGATGTAGACATCATGTTTATATTGTTATTATGATATTCCTAATTTCATGTCCAGGGTAATTTTAATATTAAGTATGATTCCTATGATGCTTCCTATGTTCTTCCTAATATTTATGATTGTTAGTATCATGTTAGGGTTAAAGATTTGATTTTTATTGCTTAGTGACATGCTAGGGTTTGTTATTAATCTTGTTATTATCATGCCTAGGATCTTGCTATTATTATTATGCTTTAATATTAACATGAACATGATTATGAATATAATTGTTATAATTTATGATGATTATGATTATTATTATTATTGTTTTTATGATATTATTATTATGAATATTATTATTGTTATTATAACGATTATTTTTATGATTATTATTATAATTGTTATAATTGTTATGATGATTATTTTTATGATTGATTATTATTTATTATTATTGTGAACATGATTATTTTAATTATAAATTGTTATAATAATTGTTAATTATTATTATTATGATTATTTTGCTTGATGCTTATTCATTGTTATTGCTTGATCACGCCTTTTATGCATGTTTAAAGGGAATTTGGTACTTGTAATCACGCTTAATAAGATAATTAATAATTTTGTTAGGGTTAATTATGGTTATAATTTCAAGTGATCGCCAATAATAGATTTATTTGTGCATTTAATATTCAATCAACATAGATAAACAGGTTTAGGGTTAAACCTATTGATTGCATGTTAGTCGAAAAGCGCATATGAATACGATCAGAACAAAGTAGAGGCCTATTATTAGGGCAGGTTCAATCTCTTTTAGGTTGGATTTGTACCTTCATCCCCGAACCCTTATTTGGTTCTAGACCTTATGGAGGTTACGATCTCTTGGATCGTTAAGGGGTGTAACCTTCACCTCGTGAACGGTTTACAAGTTCCTAAAAAACTTGTTGGCGACTCTTTTGCTCTATCTTCTTCCCTTTTGGACACCACCGTACTTTAGTGTATGATCACAGTGGGGTTCAAGCATGGGGTTAACGCTTGAAATTTATTCCCTACACAACGATATATTATAAGCCCAATTCCGATGAATATTGAGGAAGTTGTGGCCAAATTACTGAACTGGGCCTAGTTTGAGCCTTATATGTGGCCCAATGATCTAGAGGAGGGCCTAATACGAATTTATCATTCCTAATGCAATTAGGAATGGTTTTGGTCTTCTAGATTCTTCTAGAAGGTTCTTTCCATTCGTAATTTAATTAGCATTGATAAATTGACTTTTGTTGACTTTTTAGAGTTTTAATCAGAATCAAATAACGTTTTTGAGGAAAATACGATTTTATCCTCCTGTATGGCAATTTCTATCTGATTTTAAGAAAACGCGTCGATTTCTTAGTCAGCGCCAAACGCCAGCTGTAGCGCCTGACGCTACGCTTGGCGCCTGGCGCTAGCCTTAGCGCCTGGCGCTAAAGTCAGCGTTTGGCGCTAATCTGGCTTTTTGCGTCAGAACTCTGTTTTTGATGTTTTATCTGTTTGGCTGATTTTCTCTATAAATAGTCTCCTAAAAACTCCGTTTTCATTCATCAACTCTCATCAAGATTTTCTTGATTACTCTCTCTCTCTCTCTTTTCTAAACTAGCCTTCTCTCAAATACAAAAATTCTGCATTCATTAGATTTAGATACACCTAGCCATATTCGATGTTGCCTTCGCCCTAGACGTGAAAGGTTTTAATTTATGAGTGTTTGGTCCCAAATCTCCTTTTCAATTATTTAATTTAGTTGTTTTGTTTATTATTTTCCTTGAAGTTACTAACGTGTGTATTTTGTTATTAGAAAGAGGTACAAGGCATCCAAGTAAGTACTTTAATGGTTTAATTGATATTATGATGTAGATATCATGCTTAGGTTGTTATTATGATATTCCTGGTATCATGTCTAGGGTAACTTTAATATTAAGTATAATTGTTATGATGCCTTTTATATTCTTCCTAATATTCATGCTAGTATCATGTTAGGGCTAAATATTTGATTTTTAATGCTTAGTGACATGCTAGGGTTTGTTATGAATCTTGTTAGTATCATGCCTAGGATCTTGTTATTATAATTATTTAACATGATTATTTTAATTATTATTATTATTATTATTATGATGATTATTATTATGTTGCTTGATTATATTGTTATTGCTTGATCACGCCTTTTATGCATGTTTAAAGGGAATTTGGTCCTTTTAGTCACGTTTAATAAGATAATTAATAATCTTGTTAAGGTTAATTTGATTATAATTCAAGTGATCGCCAATAATAGATTTATTTGTGCATTAATATTCAACCAACATAGATTAAACATGTTTAGGGTTAATCCTTTTGCTTGCATGTTAGTCAGAAAGCGCACATGAATACGATCAGAATAAATCGAGCATAGAAAGCTGCTGAGGCATGTAGGAATTAGCGTCATCGAACAGAATATTAGCGCCAAACTTTTAACTGTAGCGCTAGACGACAGTTTTGTCGCCAGGCGCTACAGCTAAAATCCGGCGCCAATCTCTGTTTGCTGGCGCCAAATTCTTCCAATACCGAGCCAGAAATATGCGTTCTAATTTCGACCAATTTTTCGCATTGTTTGCTCGATCCTACTTCTTGATTGAGTTTTTCTCACTTTTCTGAAGCCCATATGTTTTCTACATATGGACATAACCCTCTGGGAATTCATGCTCCATCTACCTGATTGAACGCTCTGAGCAATAAAGGGTACATCCGAGATTATTGAATTTACCAAACCATGGAAGCGAGTTTTTTCTAAAACTCGCGGTGTCCCATCCACTCGCGCCAACCCTTCACGGTTAGGCTTCTGCGCGGTGCATCCGGACAATTAACCATGGATCCTCTATTGACTAACCCACATCCCAAACTTTAGAGAAGTAGAGCCATGGTTAGGTTGCAAACTCATTGCATCATATTATGCCTACTGGTTACCGTGACAGTAATGGCAACACAAGAAGAAGTCAATGATCTTAGGAACCAACTGGTTACCGTGACTGAGGCACTGAAGCTCCTAACACTTAAGATCGATGATCCCGTGAAACAAAAACAGATGGACCTCATGCAAGAGAGTCTAAGCAAGCTATCTAGCGACTACAAGTTTCAAGGGATTAGTTCACAAGGGGTCTCGGTGGACAAAGATCTTCTTCCGCAGAAGTTCAATGCCAACGACATCCCGAAATTCAAAGCAACCGATAACCTTTATTTTCATTTAAGAGCCTTCGAAAAAATAATGAGTATTAAGGGTATCGATAAGAAGGTGTTCCCCTCTCTGTTTTCACTATCTCTCAAAACCGTTTGCCAAAAATGGTTCTTTTCTCTCGAGAAAGAAAAGACCTCCACCTAAAGTCCATAGCAAACACTTTCGTTGATAGATACAAATGCAACATTCAAGTTGAGACTGACCATAGGGAGCTTAAAATCCTCAAGCAGAAAGAGAACGAAGGCTTCACCTCTTTCTTTAACAAATGGAGAGAAACCTCAGCTAAGATGATTGAGGTGCCAAGTGAAAAAGAGTCTGTAAGGTTGTTCATAAAAAAACTTCAAGAATAGTAATCCGAGCATCTCAAGTATCAAAATAATCTCCATACTTTCAAGGCCGTCTACGACATTGGAATCAATATTGAAGATGACCTGGCTAAGTTGAAAGCTGCCAATAATAACTCCAACAGTGGCTGGAAAGGAAAGAAGAACGACAATCCTTCTTCTTCCAAAACCACCCACTCAAACGACGTTAGCACTTTTAATCTAGGACAAAAGAAACCATTTAGGAGGAACTTTACTCCTATTGGCATGAGTTATGACACCGCATTTGAACGGTTAAATGCAAAAGGTCTTATAACTCCTATTGGACCATTTGGGGACCCACCAGTCGAAAAGAGGTTGGCTAACTGGAACCCCAATGCACACTGCAAGTATCACCAAGGTAGGGGTCATCTCACCGAAAACTGTTGGAAGCTTAAAGAAGCTATCCAAGACTTAATCGACAACAACAAGCTGCCATTGCCCCCTGCCAGTAAGAAGCCAAGTATTGATAATGCACCTCTCGCTCATGCCTTGGCTATCTTTGAAGAGGAAAACAAGGTTGACCCCTCGTCTCTTATTAAACCTGTCAAAGAAATCCATGCCATCGAAGAAGAGGAGGAGATCTTCTTCGACGCCATGGATAACCTTCCAGAACCGGCAAGTAAAGAAGACATACAATCGCTCACACTGTCTATGATGGAAGGATCGCATTTGCTACGTGAAACTCTCAAGGCTATAAAGGAACTTCAGAAGAAATATGACAAGGTTCCACTCCCGAAAGATGAACCTTAGAGAGAATTCCCACCCATGGGAACAACTTATGAGGCAAAGCGTTTTCCTCTACAAGTCACCGTAAAACCCAAGAAGAGTAATAGACTCTACACTCCAATTGGGATCCCATATGAACAAATGTTTGAAATGCTCTCCGAGAGTGGCGAGATCAAACCTCTCGAACCGAGACCATTCGAATCATTGAAAAGGACAGATAGATATTACTGTCAATATCATCAATCAGGGGGTCACACTATCGCAAACTATTTTAAGTTTAAGGATTTATTCAGAAAATGATTGATGAAAAGAAACTAGTCCAAGTTCCACAAGAAGACGATGCAAGCATTAATGGAGTTTGGGACAGTGATGAAGAAGACGTTTACTTAAAAGACATAGTAGGACCTCCACCTTCTGTGTCATATGCCATGGATGACTTTTGGGCTGAAGAAGATTCATCAATAAACGTCCTTGCAAGATCCGGGAGAATGCAACCTCCCGTTTCAACACAACCCATGCTAACCACACAACAAGTTCCCATACCTATCGTTGAAGACAATGATATCGTCAAGCAGTTTAAGAAAACCAAAGTTGAAATGAACGTATGGAAACTTTTGGCGACATCCCGAGAACATAGGTTGGCTGTAGTGAATGCCTTGGAAAAAATAGGGATAGATTCTGACACCACTCCTGAGGGGTTGGATAACTTCCTCACGAGTGATCTTCCTAGTCCAATCAATTTGATCACCTTTTCTGACAAGGATTTACCTCCAGAAGGTGACAAACATTACAAGGAACTAAACCTCACGGTAGTTTGCAAGAGAATGAACGTCCCTATGACTCTTGTAGACAATGGATCGGCCATCAACGTCTGTCCACTTAGAACTGCGAGGATGCTAGGAATAAGGGATGAAGATTTAACCCCGTCAACACAAGGAATAAGAGCCTACGACAACACTCGTCGACAAGCTCTTGGTAAAATTACCATGAATGTAACGGCGGGAGCAATAGAACATGCTACTACTTTCCAAGTAGTAGACATTAAAGCTTCATTCAATCTACTGTTGGGACGCCCTTGGCTTCATGACCTAAAGGTCGTCCCCTCATCTCTCCACCAACAAGTAAAAGCCATAGTTGGGGGAATTCCTATCACCATCGATGCTTCACCCATGAGAATCAAGTCTATAGAAAATCCCATAATTAATGTGGAGCACGATGAGGATGACGAAGATTTATGGGGCTTTAACGAAGAGGTCTCCTTAATCCAGGAGGATGAAAGGACCCCTTTTTTCCATGACCCCCATTCCAACATGATTGTAAATGCTATTCTGAAGAAACAAGGACATTTTCCTGGGATGACCCTAGGAAAGAAGAAGGGAACAGCAAAACCGCTGGAGTCACCTGGCCTCCCAAAGTTAGACACTTTCGGACTTGGTTTTGAACCAACTCGGAAAGATCTCAAGCGAGCCCAGGAAAAATCAAAGGCACGTAGAGACGCTCGCACTCAAAAGAAGGCAATCCTAATGGATCAGTACCCTCTTACACTTAATGGTCAATTTATAAAAGAAGGAGAGGACTATCCATGCCATGAATTTCCCGAGCCATTTGTTGTAAACGGCATAAGGCAACCGGGATTTGAAATTTTCTTGGATTGTTATTTCACGGATGAAATCCCAACTCGTGTCCATAAGGAGAAAGAACCCCCATGCTTCGACTTTAACGTCATGGGATTATTATTTGGGCGAGAAAAGAATGAGCCAACTTACAAAGAGGATAACTCCTCGCTCATTCAAACAGTCCTACAAAGCGAAAGCTTCGATCCCTCGAAGCTAATCACTCCAACGGAAGGATCACTACAAGGGTGGCGCAAGACCGTCAAGGTGACTACTCCAAGTGGAAGAAAAATATCTATCACGATAGGGCAAGGACCGATGTTCGAAGAGTCGTCAGAGTCAGAGTCTCTCCCTATAGAGTTATCTAGGTCTTTAGTAGTAGCACCTTCCCCTCCTATCTCTTCTCCTAGAATAGTTAGTGATCAAGTCCCTGAGGACATATCACTCTTTGATGTAATGATCTCAGAGTACAATAATATATCTTCTTCTCCTTATTTCTTGTGTTCTTCTCTAACCCAAGATGACGAGCATTGGTTAACTAACAATGAAAAAGACAAAGAACTTATTAAAGCAATGGAAACACTCGAAAAGAAAACACCGGTAATTGAAGAAACTGAGACGGTTGATATCTCAAATGATCCAACCAATAAAAGAGAAGTTAAAATCGGACTAACACTTAACGAACGAGAAAGAACCGATTTAATTAACTTACTTACAGAATTTATCGATGTATTTGCTTGGTCATACGAAGATATGCTAGGCATTAATAGGGAAATATCTTAACACACTATACCACTAATTCCAAGAATGAAACCTGTAAAACAAAGGTTACGTCGAATGAAACCCGACGTAGCTCTTAAAATAAAAGAAGAGGTTCAAAAGCAAATAACTGCAGGTTTCATCAAGGTATCCAAATACCCTGAATGGGTCGCTAACGTCGTCCCAGTTCCAAAAAAAGATTGAAGGGTAAGAATGTGTGTCGACTATCGAGATCTAAATAAGGCAAGTCCAAAGGACGACTTCCCTTTACCACACATCGATATTCTGGTAGATAACACGGCAAATCACGCACTTCTCTCGTTCATGGACGGATACGCAGATTACAATCAGATTCTCATGGCAGAAGAAGACATGGAGAAAACAACCTTTATAACACCATGGGGTACTTACTGCTACACGGTAATGCCATTCGGGTTGAAAAACGCGGGTGCTACTTACCAACGTGCAGCAACTGCCTTACTACATGACATGATGCATAAAGAAGTCGAAGTATATGTCGACGACATGATTGTGAAATCAAAAGACCGTCCAGGCCATCAAGTAGCCTTAAGGAAATTTTTCGAAAGGCTAAGAAAATACAATATGAGGTTGAACCCATCTAAGTGTGCTTTTGGAGTCACCTCAGGCAAGCTTTTAGGTTATGTCATAAGCTCTAGAGGAATAGAGATAGACCCAACCAAAATCAAAGCAATCATGTCAATGCCACCGCCCATAACCGAGAAGAAAATTCGAGGATTTATTGGCCGGTTGCAATACATAAGTAGGTTCATATCAAAATTGACGACAATATGTGAACCAATCTTTAAAAAGCTTAAGAAGAATGTACCAGTGATATGGGATGACGAATGTCAAAAAGCCTTTGAAAAGATCAAAGCCTATCTCGCAAATCCTCCCGTATTAGCACCAGCACTTCCTGGAATACCTCTTAGGTCGTATTTGACGGTTACCAAAGAGACAATGGGAGCTATGCTAGCACAAGAAGTAGAAGGCAAAGAAAACACAATCTACTATCTAAGCAAGAAAATGCTCGAATATGAAGCACGTTACACACCACCAGAGAAGTTGTGCCTTGCCTTGGTGTGGGCCACAACCAAGCTAAGACATTACATGCTAGTGCATACCGTCTTCGTAGTCTCCCGATTAGATCCACTCAAATATCTATTCGAGAAATCTACACTCAATGGACGCATATCGAGATGGATAGTCAATTTAGCCCAGTTTTATGTAAGGTTTATGCCGCAAAAAGCTATCAAAAGATCTGTGGTGTCAGACTTTCTAGCGGACTTTCCAATAGAAGACTCGACGCCGATACAAGATAATGAATTTCCAGATGAAATCTTAATGGTCACTGAAGATGATACTTGGACCTTATACTTCGACGGAGCCTTAAACCAAAAGGGTTGTGGCGTTGGAGTGTTACTAGTATCACCTAAAGAAGAGCATGTTCCAATCTCCATAAAACTTGATTTCAACGTTACCAACAACACTGCTGAATATGAAGCATGCGTGGTAGGCCTTGAAACAGCTTTGGCATTGGGAGTTAAAAAAGTTACGAATATTCGGAGACTCTTCATTAATCATCAATCAAATATCCAAAAGGTGGAAAGTAAGGAGCGAGAGTCTAGCCCCTTACCAAACCTATCTGGAAACTCTTACTGATCAGTTAGAGAAGGTGGAATACACATATCTACCTAGAGAAGGAAATCAATTTGCTGATGCTTTGGCAAGACTAGCCTCAATGGTTAGGATTCCCACGGAAATCGAGCAAATGCCTCTAACTATAGAAAAAAGGCATAAACCAGCATACATCTAGGCTATAGAAGATGACGAAGTAGTCCAAGATGAAGAAGAAGAAGAAGAAGAACCGTGTTACACGGATGTACTTAATTATGTCACCAAAGGAGAATACCATCCCCATGCTAACAAAAGAGCAAAACGAGCTTTAAGACTCTTGGCTTCCCAATACGTACTCATAGACAACGAGCTACATAAAAGGGTGCGTAAGGGTCGAACTCTCTTATGTGTAGGAAAAAAGGATTCACAAAGAGCAATGAGGATAGTCCACGAAGGAATCTGTGGCACTCATATAAATGACAAAATGTTAGTCCAAAATATAATGCGAGAAGGATATTATTGGACTACAATGAATAGGGATTGTCCTCAATACGTAAAAAGATGCCCTAAGTGCCAAATCTATGCCAACTTATAACATGTTCCTCCGTCCTTGCTCTACACCTACACGTCGCCATGGCCATTCTCCACATGGGGAATTGACATCATCGGCAAAATCACTCCCCCAGGAACAGGAGGCCATGAATATATCCTAGTAGCAATTGATTACTTCACAAAGTGGGTTGAAGCGCAATCATACGCTAAACTCACTGCAAAACATGTAGCACTCTTTATCGAGAGAAATATTATTTGTCGATACGGAGTCCCACATGAAATTATAAGTGACAATGGAACTCACTTTCAAGATGAATGTGAAGAATTGCTACAAAATATGGCATTCAACATCATCATTCTTCTCCTTATAGGCCTCAAGCAAATGGAGCAGTCGAGGCAGATAATAAGAATCTAAAGACTTTCATCGAGAAAATGACGGAAAATTATAAGGATTGGCTTGACAAACTTCACTTCGCGTTGTGGGGTCGCTGCACATCAATTCGCACATCAACAAGGAATACGCCATTTTCCTTGGTTTATGGAATGGATGTCGTACAACCTGTCGAACTAGAGATTCCATCTCTACGCATCGCATTAGAGAGCAAACTCGATGAAGTTGAATGGACTAGGGAAAGATATGAAGAGCTAATTCTACTCGATGAAAAACGACTAGAAGCTCTACATCACCCTCAGTGTTACCAAACTCGTATGGCTAGGCATTTTAATAAGAAGGTCAAGACAAGAAACATCAAAGTAGGAGACTTGGTGTTAAAAGCATTAAGGAAAAATGTTTTAGATCCAAGGGGAAAATTTAAACCTAATTGGTCTGGACCCTACATTGTTAAAAAAATCCTGTCAGGAGGTGCAGCAAAATTAACTGATATGGATGGCAATGAGTTCTCGAACATGACAAATCTTGACCAACTTAAGAAATACTACCCATAATTACTTGAGTAGGATACTCAAGAGAGCTACGTTTGGCCTGATTCCTTAAGAAAGGATACGTAGGCAACCCTTTACGGGTGAGGCCACTTTATTTTGTTAAAAAATCTCGCATCCCAAAAATAATTAAAAATTCGACAGAAGATCGACGGAACATCGGCATCACAGAAAAAACTCTGGCGCCAGCCGATGACCGTTAGCGCCAGACGACGGCAACTGTCTCCTGACGCCAGACTGTCGTGGCCGGCGCCAGTCTCGAAATCGTGTCGCTAATTCACAGTTAAAATCCTGGGAATATTTCGGTGTTTTTCGGAAATTTTCGACTTCCTTACTCGAAGAATTTCTGGAAAATAAATTTTTTCGGTTTTCATTGCTTTAATAAAATAAATTTAAAGTAAATAATTTAATTAAAAAGCTGGAATTTCATTAATAAAATAAATTTATTGATAAAAGCTTAAACAAAAAAAATAAGTCTAATAATTGGAAATTAAGCAATGCTCTTAATCTTCTTTCTCTTTCTTAGCCCTTTTCCAATTTTGTCTACTTCCTCCTCCTCATCCATAAACTTAGCTAGTAGGCATCCTTTAGAGGACCTACATTTAATCTTGGAGTAAATAGTTTCCCTTCAGCTAGGACTCCATGCTTCTTTTCTACCCAAGCTTTCTTTTCTGTGGTGTCATCTTTCCTTTTTCCCTTATCTTTTGCAGTGCTCTTCTTCCTAGGCATTGTAGGTGTTTTGAACTCAATTCTTTCACCTAAGCGTTCCTTAACAGGAATCACCTTGTCACCTAGACGACTCTCTCTGATTTTTCTTCAAGTCCTTTGAAGGTTTCTTCAGCAGCCACTTTTTCACATCATTGGGCAAGGAAGGAGGAACCTTTTGGGTAATTACTTCTCATAGAGGTCTGGCACTCCAATAAGCATCAAACTTGTCTACTTCCTGGGAGACAGGGAACTCGTAGGAGGACAAAGATCTCCGGAAGGAATAGTCTGAAGTAGGTTGTATTGTCTTTTTACCCTGCAGGGATAATAGAAAGTCATACAGGACAAGCATTGAAGACGGCAGAAAGGTTGCTTGTTGACACAAACCATCCTTTCTATTTTTCACCAAGGGATGACCCACTTGATGGAAAAATTGCAGGATTCGAAGACCCTCTTCCATTCGTGGCGCCCCATCTTAGAGAAGCGTTTCTTCCTCCTCACGAAGAAATTTGGAGTGTACTTCTCAATGTTGTTTAGAGGACTAATTAATTCCAGCCTTTCCATAAGCTACATCTGTAAAAAAAAAAAATTGCAATGCAAATAAATTATTATTACTATACAAAAATATATTTTTGATTTTTGTAATTAAAAATATTATTTTTCTACCTGTAATAAAATTGGAGAGCCCCGAAAAGGTGCTTTTGGATTCCTCTTTAATTCATCAAGACTAATCATAGTCTCTCCAACTATTAAAGGCATTGGATTTCTCCCTGATTCAATTTGTTCTAATACAGTGGTTATAAATGATTTACCCTTATTATTTGTACCACTAGTAAGAAAGAATTGATTAAGCATGCAAAATAAGAAAGCCCTTCTTCTTTAAACATGAAGAGATTCAGAGTAAGGTTTATCAAAATAATGGCGAGCAAATTCTTTCAAATTAACTATGTTACCATCCACTATTTTTGATAGATCTCTGTATTTTAAATTGAAGAAGCGTTCAAAATCTTTATAATAATATGCATCTATCCTAGGGATTACTACAAGATCTATTGCAGCGAAACCTAAAATAGCACCAAATTCTTCCGGCAAAGGGCTAATTTCATCATACCCTATTCTAAAGCAATGGGTATCTACATCCCAATATTCTAGTGCGGTATGAATAAAATCTAAGTCAAGATCTACCCCTTTGATACCATAAATACCCCCCAAGTGAAATACATCTAATTCTTTTCTTTCTTTGGCATTAAGAGACCGACACCATTCATGGGTGTAATTGGTAAACGTTTTGGTGACTAGAGACATGATATTATTTTTCTAAAAGCTAAGAAATATTTTATCTGCTGAAATTATGAAAAAAATCGGCTGGACAGGGGGCTATTTATGCACGAAATCGGAGCAGTTTTAATCTGGGAAGGATTTGGAGTCAGCGCTATTTAGCGCCAGACGCTACTATTGGCGCCTGACGCCAGAGCCTGGCGCCAAACGCTAAGTGTAGCGCCTGGCGCTACACCAAAATGCGTGGCGCCAGCTGGCGCCAATTTGCCTCATCGTACGCGCTTTCTAAAAACCGCGTTTGAACTTAATTCGAGTCTGCTAATGACTTTACGGCTTCCTTATCTTTTTCTAAATATTCATTTATTCCTTTTTTAATTAATATAGCTATTATATTAATTATATTATTTTTTGGATTTTATTTAGACTAATTTCCAAGTTTTTATAAACCCAATATTTTACTTGACTTTTCCTTTTTTCATTTTTTTCTTTTTGGGGGAGAAAGTCGGATACCCTCCATCAATAATAAAAATGACGGAATTTTTGTGCAAAATTATTTGTCACATTTTCTTGCACACACAAACATGCACATAATAATAATAATAATAATAATAATAATAATAATAATAATAATAATAATAAATAAATAAATAATGAAAAAACATGATAAATAAAATAAACTCATAATAGTATATATATACAAAATATGTCTAAAAAATGAGTCTAACTAAAAGACAAAGTTCTATACAAAGTTAAATAAATAATAAAAAGCACAGGAATAAGCTACGACGCTGGAGGACGTAAACCCATCATCGCATAAAACTCCACTGTACGAGGAGTAACCTCTCCATCAGCTCCGGCTCTAGCTCTAGCATCAGCTCCAGTCTCCGTAAGAGGAGGAAAGCTCAACGTAGGACCCGTCCACCCGAGATCAACCTGAGGCTGAGGCTGCGGAGGCCGCTGCGATGACGAGCCAACCTCGTACATCCCACCACCTCTAAGAGCCGAGGTAGGCTCTCCCTGCCCTACCGGCGCAGCATGTGCACCCTCAGAGGAAGAACCTGAGCCCTTTACCGCCTCAGTACGGGCAGCCTCAGAACGACCGCCCCTACCTCCCGAAGTAGTGCAGCGACGTCTCGAGCTAGACCTCGCCGGATCCCTCTGCACCTCAGGTCTCGTGCGGGTACGAGAAGGAATGGGCTGACCCTGCAAAAGAAATTAAAATCAGAAACAGGCAAAATCAAAGTGGTAGTGCAAAACATATGAAGGGAAGGCTACCTCCTGAACGGCGTCGTCCCGACGGTAGTTAGCCACGTTCCTCATCCGGACAAGCTGGCTCCGGAAGGCATATACATCGTGCCATCGCCGAAACCACCTCGCGCATGAACTGTTAAAGAAATAAGTCAGTAAACATGCATAATATATATGGACAAAAGCTGTAAATAAATAAGCTTACCCGAGTCTAGTGGCGAGGAATTGACCGCTCTACGAAGCGCTCGTCCTCAGAAGCCGGAGGAATCATCTGCTCAATTGACCCATATGTCCCCTGATAATTGATAGACATATGGGGCGGCACGAACTCAGCAGCATCGTCCTGACAAGGCAAAAAAAAATCAGTAAAGCATCACTTGGGGGCTACTTAACGAAAGGTAAAAGCTGAAAAATCGTACCGCCACATCCTCAGCCGGTACAGGAACTGGAGCTAGCAACGGTAGTAGCTCCTCCGCATAGCATCACCCAAGGATCGTGTAAGATCGCCAAGGGGTACCAGCTCCCTCTGACATGCTCGACAACCTCGTGGCGTTAAACATGTAACGAGGTGGAGGAGCAGGAACGACTAAGGTATCGGAGGAATGCTGAATAGCAACCCTCTCTCCAAGATACGCGACCGCTCCATAGGTCCCTAAGAAATAGCGACGCTCAGCAGAATACTGTGCGGCTAACCCAGGGACTTCCAGGTCGTTCCACGGTCGGTTTAGCACCTCAGGCTCCTACAAAGAACGTCAATCAAGCAAGAATCTATCTAAAACATCTCAAAATGTCAAAAAGACTAGAATCATACCGAGATGATCCAATCTAGGACATATGCAGTGGACATCCCCACATGGCGGCTGCCCCTGGAAGCACTAATTGGAAACTTGCGCGGCGATAATCTCGCCGGCGCAGCAGAAGGGTAGTACTCGTAGAACCAGATCTACAAGAAACTAAAGTTATCAGTAAATGCTAGCTAAAGTGTAGAGCTAACTTTATAGGGAATAAGGTTTACCTCTACGACCCTCCAAAAGCTGGACAAAGCAACATTCGACCCAAAAGACCGATGTCGACACGAGTCCCTCAGCGCTCGAATGAAATCAGCATAGGCCAAGCTAGCCCAATCATAAGTCCCGATCTGGTGTAGATCGCGGATGGCAGGAAGGTAGTAAATCAGCGCCCTACTACCCTTGTCAGGGGAGAACGTCCCTGACAACAAGATGAGTGCAAAGATGCGCACCCGCTGCTCTCGGGTGGTTGCACCATCGTCCAAAGCCGCTGCTAGAGTCCAGCGGCAAATCCCCCTAGCACTGAACTAAGTTGACTCTACCTCAGCTCGAGCCCGAATAGCAATCGGACCCAACAACTCCTCGACCTCAGGGAAAAAGACGTCGATCCCGCTGTCAAACGGCAGTGGCACGGAGCTAAACTCCAGTCCTGTGATGAGACTGAAGTCGGTAGGAGTGACCATCATCTCACCCCAGGGAAAGTGGAAAGTGTTGGTGGTATCCCTAAAGAACTCCACCAGAGCACGAACTACATGGTGACCCCCGCTGGAGGCAACCATTGCCTCGGAGGTCTCGTACAACGCAGTAAGACCGCAAGACTCCCATAGAAGTCTCGTCTGATCATCTTTGGCGATGTACATCTTGTACAGATCGCCCAAGCCGTCACAGCCGGAACCATGATAGCGCGTCCTCCCAACAGTGATGCCCCGTCTCACCCTCTTAGAAATGTGGTGGAAGGGAGAAAAGTACAAGGTCCGCTCGTCCCACTCGGGGAGTCGGCCAAGCGAAGT
The DNA here is from genome assembly GCF_001683475.1 of Chenopodium quinoa. NCBI lineage: Eukaryota > Viridiplantae > Streptophyta > Magnoliopsida > Caryophyllales > Amaranthaceae > Chenopodium > Chenopodium quinoa. Next base: position 2,813,129 of record NW_018744616.1, on the reverse strand, counting down.
GGACGGCTCGGCATCGTCCTCCACGGGCTCGTGCTCCCGTCGAATGTCTCGGGACCGTGAACCGGAACCTCGCTGTCTAGCCATGCTACATTGTGCAAAATTATCATAAATTAAGGTTCTATAGTATCTAAGGTTCGCCTAGCCGCATGATACTATGTTCGCAAAAAACAGAGTACGTAGTACTAAAACAGAGCACAAATTCAAATTGAGCATAAAAACATTTTTCAAGCAATCAAACAATTTCTTGCAATACTCTAGTAATTATTGTGATAAATTGGACAAGAATTTCTAGCAAGAACATCAAGAACGAGCCACATTGCATTCCCGACCTTAAGAGGTTCAACAATGGCAATTTGTTCATTTCTTCACCAAATTGAGTCAAACAAGTCTCAAATTACTCCCAAGGCAATATATAAACATAATCAAGAAATTTCATGGCATAAAATTTGATAAACAAAGAGAATTAAGCATTCTAAATTTCGAATTTTCATGAAATTTGAGAATAAACACATGCAAAATTCATAAAAACCGTTGTGAGTTTGAAGAAAACTTACATAGATCGGGAAAATGGATGGAATAAGCTTTGATTTGCAACAAATTTGAGCGAATTTGGTTGAGAAAAGAGCAAGAACGAAGCAAATGAAGTTTTGAGAATTCTCGAGCAAGAAACACGACGAGCAGCAGCGGAAATGAAGAAGAGAAGGGTATTTAAGGAAAACCCGACTCTAGCGCCAAGCTCCAAACCTTGGCGTCAACAGATAGGCTTGGCGCCTGGCGCTAACTCCAGCGTCTGGCGCTACAGTCAGTTAATTGGCGCTGATGTTTTTTCAGCGGCGCCAGAACATTCAGCCACTCAGTATGGTTGCTCTAACCTTTTGCAATATATTTTAGGTTTCTTGGTACGCCAGTTAGCCCCTCTAAGCAATTTGACGCGATTTTTAGTAATCGGCTTGATTGCATAAAGTGATTGACCTGATGAAAGATCGTCTCACTTAGCTTAAAGCGCCTAAGCATTGGCTCATTAACAAAAGGCACCGACATACTGGTTCATTTTCAAAAGGCACCGACGTATTGGTTCATAATTCAGCAAAAGGCACCGACGTACAGGTTCAAGCAGTAAAAGCGCCGACGTACAGGCATAGCGGAAGCATAGTTCAAGCGAACTTTTAAAGATCGACAAGTGGAGATCTTCGGTAATTTCCTTTGGAAAATTATCGCAACAAATGAGGATAGCTTCAAGCGAGGATATCTTTGACAGCTTTCCCTAGATTTTGGAGAGTTGTCAAAAACAACTGAAGGTGATTTCAAGCGAAGTTATCTTCGATCATGTTCCCTTGGACGTGAAAGATGGTCACAAAGCGGAAGAAGGTCGTTTCAAGCGAAGCAATCTTCTATATTGGAGGCAGTTACAAGCGTAGCGGTTTTTAAGCGGGATGGCATTCTCTTGGCAGGAGGTCATCAAAACAGTAATGCGGCAGCAAATTGGTTACTTTTAGAGACGTGTGCTCGACGGTGCAAGATACGCGTTTTTTTTAACTCTTTTATCTGTTTAACTAACGCTAGTTTGCAGGTATCGGCATTACAAGAATGATTTGGGATCGCAGAACGTTCTGAATCATTCTCCGTCCCTATCGGTACTTTGACTTTTGTTTTTGAAACTCGCATTTCTCTAAACTCAGTCAAAGTGGGGGCTTCTGTAGACACCCATTTGTGTCTCCCCAAAACCAAACCCAGTGATGAGTACCTTTCACGTCGAATCATTATCGAATGAAGTGAAAGTGTGGAAAGTTTAGTGTTGCGGATAGTTTTAATTTCTTTTCTCTTCTCTCTGTTTTTGAAAATCTATTTTATGAAAACAGCCAATCCAATTTGGTTGGTCCATGATATGGGTCCAATAATAATGTAGTTGGATAGGGCTTGAAAAGAGCTTTCCAACGATATATTATAAGCCCAATTCCGATGAATATTGAGGAAGTTGTCGCCAAATTACTGAACTGGGCCTGGTTTGAGCCTTATATGCGGCCCAATGATCTAGAAGAGGGCCTAATATGGATTTATCATTCTTAATGCAATTAGGAATGATTTTGGTCTTCTAGATTCTTCTAGAAGGTTCTTTTCATTCCTAATTTAATTAGCATTGATAAATTGACTTTTGTTGACTTTTTAGAGTTTTAATTAGAATCAAAGAACGTTTTTGAGGAAAATACAATTTTATCCTTCTGTACGGCAATTTCTATCTGATTTTAAGAAAACATGTCGATTTCTTAGTCAGCGCCAAACGCCAGCTGTAGCGCCTGACGCTACGCTTTTCCCCTGGCGCTAAGGTCAGCGTTTGGCGCTAATCTGGCTTTTTGCGTCAAAACTCTGTTTTTGATGTTTTATCTTTTTGGCTGATTTTCTCTATAAATAGTCTCCTAAAAACTCCTTTTTCATTCACTAACTCTCATCAAGATTTTCTTGATTACTCTCTCTCTCTCTTTTCTAAACTAGCCTTCTCTCAAATATAAAAATTCCGCATTCATTAGATTTAGATACACCTAGCCATATTCGAAGTTGCCTTCGCCCTAGACGTGAAAGGTTTTAATTTCTGAGCGTTTGGTCCCAAATCTCTCTTTCAATTATTTAATTTGATTGTTTTGTTTATTATTTTCCTTGAAGTTACTAACGTATGTATTTTGTTATTAGAAAGAGGTACGAGGCATCAAAGTAAGTACTTTAATGGTTTAATTGATATTATGATGTAGATATCATGCTTAGGTTGTTATTATGATATTCCTAGTATCATGTCTAGGGTAACTTTAATATTAAGTATGATTGTTATGATGCCTTTTATATTCTTCCTAATATTCATGTTAGTATCATGTTAGGGCTAAATATTTAATTTTTAATGCTTAGTGACATGCTAGGGTTTGTTATTAATTGCTAGGGTTTGTTATTAATCTTGTTAGTATCATGCCTATGATCTTGCTATTATTATTATTTAACATGATTATTTTAATTATGATTATTATTATTATTATGATGATGATTATTATTATGTTGCTTGATTATATTGTTATTGCTTGATCACGCCTTTTATGCATGTTTAAAGGGAATTTGGTCCTTGTAGTCACGCTTAATAAGATAATTAATAATCTTGTAAGGGTTAATTTGATTATAATTCAAGTGATCGCCAATAATAGATTTATTTGTGCATTAATATTCAACCAACATAGATTAAACAGGTTTAGGGTTAATCCTATTGCTTGCATGTTAGTCAGAAAGCGCACATGAATACGATCAGAATAAAGTAGAGGCCTATTATTAGGGAAGGTTCAATCTCTTTTAGGTTGGATTTGTACCTTCATCCCCGAACCCTATTTGGTTCAAGACCTTATGGAGTTGACGATCTCTTGGATCGTTAAGGGGAGTAACCTTCACCTCGTGAACGGTTTACAAGTTCCTAAAAAACTTGTTGGCGACTCTTTTGCTCTATCTTCTTCCCTTTTGGACGCCACCGTACTTTAGTGTATGATCACACTGGGGTTCAAGCTAGGGGATTAATGCTTGAAATATTCCCTACAGGCGCTAATCAGTTTTTTTACGCGTTTTCTAAATTCAAATAAAATTTAACCGTACAGGAGGATAAAATCGTATTTTCCTCAAAAACACTCTCTTATTCTGATTAAAATTCTAAAAAGTCAACAAAAGTCAATTTATCAATGCTAATTGAATTAGGAATGAAAATAACCTTCTAGAAGAATCTAGAAGACTAAAACCATTCCTAATTGCATTAGGAATGATAAATCCATATTAGGCCCTCCCTTAGATCATTGGGCCGCATATAAGGCTCAAACCGGACCCAGTTTAGTAATTTGGCCATAATTTCCTCAATATTCATCGGAATTGGGCTTATAATATATCGTTGGAAAGCTCTTTTCATGCCCCATCCAACTACACTACTATTGAACCCATATAATGGACTAACCAAACGGGATTGACTGTTTTCTTAAAATAGGTTTTCAAAAACAGAGTGAAGAAAAAAGAGATTAAAACTATCCGCAACACCAGACTTTCCACACTTTCACTTCATTCGATTATGATTCGACGTGAAAGGTACTAATCACCGGGTTTGGTTTTGGGGAGACACAAATGGGTGTCTACAGAAGCCCCCACTTTGAGTGAGTTTGGAGAAACACAAGTTTCAAAAACAAAAGTCAAAGTATCGATAGGGACGGAGAATGATTCAGAACGTTCTGCGATCTTAAATCATTCTTGCAACGCCGATACCTGTAAAACTAGCATTAGTTAAATAGATAAGAGAGTTAAGAAACGTGTATCTTGCACCGTCGAGCACACGTCTCTGAAAGTAACCGATTTATTGTTGTATTGTTGTAACTGCCTTCAATTCTGCTATAATAGAATTCTGCAAGCTAGAGAACCCCATCGAAGATTGCTTCGCTTGAAACGACCTCTTAACATTTTGTGACTATCTTCCGCAAGCCAGGGAACACGATCGAAGACAACTTCGCTTGAAATCACCTTCAGTTGTATGTGACAACTCTCTGAAGCTAGGGTATGTTGCCAAAGATATCCTCGCTTGAAGCTATCGTCATTTGTTGCGATAATATTCCAAGGAAAATTATCGATGACCCACGCTTGTCGATCTTTAAAAGCTCGCTTGAACATTGCTTCCGTTATGCCTGTACGTCGACGCTTTTGCTTCTTTTGAACCTGTATGTCGGTGTCTTTTTGCTGAATGAACCAGTATGTCGGAGCTTTCTACATGAACCAGTATGTCAGTGCTTCATAATGAGCCAATGCTTAGGCGCTTTAAGCTAAGTGAAACGATCATTTATCAGGTCGATCACTTTATGTAATTGTAATCAAGCCGATTACTAAAATCATGTCAAATTGCTTAGAGGGGCTAGTTGGCGTACCAAGGAACCCAAAATATATTGCAAGAGGTTGGAATAACCGCAATGAGTGGCTGGATAGTCTGTCGCCGCTAAAATATTGCTAGCGCCGCATATTTGGTTGTAGCGCTAGACGCTGGCACTAGCGCCAGACGCTGGCACTAGCGCCAGACGCTAATTCTTATCAACTGGTGCTAGAGTCGGGTTTTCCATAAATACCCTTCTCTTCTTCATTTCCACTGCTGCTGCTCGTGTTTTGCTCGAGAATCGCTCAGAACTTCATTTGGCTCGTTCTTGCTCGTTTCTCAACCGAATTCGCACAAATTTGTTGCAAATCAAAGCTTATTCCATCCATTTTCCTGATCTATGTAAGTTTTCTTCAAACTCATCCCGGTTTTAATGAATTTCGCATGTATTTGTTCACGAATTTCTTGAAAATTCGAAATTTAAACTGCTTAATTCTCTTTGTTTATCAAATTTTTTGCCATGAAATTGCTTGATTATGTTTATATATTGCCTTGGGAGTAATTTGAGACTTGTTTGACTCAATTTGGTGAAGAAACGAACAAATCACCATTGTTGGACCTCTTAAGGTCGGGAAGACAATGTGGCTTGTTCTTGACTTTTTGCTTAGCAATTCTTAGCAATATGCTCAATTTGAATTTGTGCTCTGTTTTAGTACTATGTACTCTGTTTTTTTTGCGAACATAGTATCATGCGGCTAGGCGAACCTTTGATACTATAGAACCTTAATTTATGATAATTTTTCACAATGTAGCATGGTTAGACAGCAAAGTTCGGGTTCGCGGTCCCGAGACGTTCGACGGGAGCACGAGCCCGTAGGGAACGACGCCGATCCGTCCACTTCACTCGGCCGACTCCCTGAGTGGGATGAGCGGACTTTGTACTTCTCTCTCATCCACCACATTTCTGAGAGGGTTAGACGGGGTATCACAGTTGGGAGGACGCGCTGCCATGGTTCCGGTTGCGACACTTTGGGCGACCTGTAAAAGATGTACATCGGCAGTGACGACGAGGCGAGACATCTCTGGGAGTCTTGTGGACTGACTGCACTCTTCGAGACCTCAGAGGCCATGATTGCCTCTAGCGGGGGTCACCATGTGGTTCGTGCTCTGGTGGAGTTCTTTTGGGACACCACCAATACTTTCCACTTCCCTTGGGGTGAGATGATGGTCACCCCGACCGACTTCAGTCTCATTACGGGACTGGAGTTTAGCTCTGTTGCGCTGCCATTTGACAACGAGACCAACGTCTTCTTTCCCGAGGTCGAGGAGCTCTTGGGTCATATTGTTGTTCGGTCTCGTGCTGAGGTAGAGTCGACCCAGTTCAGCGCGAAGGGGATTTGCCGTTCGACTCTAGCAGCGGCTTTTGATGACGATGCGACCACCCGAGAGCAGCGGGTGCGCATCTTTGTACTTATCTTGCTGTCAGGGACGTTCTCCCCTGACAAGGGTAGTAGAGTGTTGCTTTACTGCCTGCCTGCAGTCCGTGATCTAAACCGGATCAGGACTTATGATTGGGCCAGCTTAGCCTATGCTGACTTCATCCGAGCGTTACAAGACTCGTGTCAACACCGGTCCTTCACGGGGAACGTCGCTCTATCCGGCTTTTGGAGGGTCGTAGAGGTATACTTTATCTCCCATAAAGTTTAGCTCTAAGCTTTGATTATCACTTGCTGATGATTTTTGCCTTTTGTAGATCTGGTTCTACGAGTACTTTCCCTCGGTTGCGCCGGCGAAACCATCGCCGCGCGGGTTTCCAGTGAGTGCTTCCTTGGGAAGCCGCCGTGCTGGGATGTCCACTGCTTACGTCCGAGATTGGATAATCTCGGTATTATTCTTTTTATATTTGGATACTTTGCATTACCTTCGATAGATTCTTTATCTGATAGGCGTTCTTTGCAGAAGCCTGACGTGTTGTACCGGCCGTGGGTCAACTTGGCTGTCCCTGGGCTAGCCGCGCAACATACTGCTGAGCGTCGTTATTTCTTGGGGACATATGCAGCGATTGCGTATCTTGGAGAGAGGGTTGCTATTCAGCATTCCTCGGACACCTTTGTCATTCCTGCTCCTCCATCGCGTCACATGTTCAACGCCGCGAGGTTGGTGAGCATGTAAGAGAGATCTGGTACCCCTTGGCGATCTTATATGATCCCTGGGCGGTGCTATGAGGAGGAGCTACTGCCGTTGTTAGCTCCAGTCCCTGTACTGGCCGAGGAGGTGGCGGTTAGATGTTCAACTTTTACTTTTTGTTAAGTAGCCCCCAAGTAATGCTTTACTGACTTCGATATGCTTTTGTCAGGCTGAACCTACTAAGTTTGTGCCACCTCGTATGTCTATTCATTATCAGGGGACATACGGTCCGATTGAGGAGATGATTCCTCCGGCTCCTGAGGGTGAGCGCTTCATGGAGCGGTCGATCCCTCGCCATCATACTCGGGTAAGCTTAATTATTTGCAACTTTTGTCTATATATGTTATGCATCTTTACTGACTTTATTTTCTTGACATTTCTCGCGCGAGGTGGTCACGGCGATGGCACGGTGCATAGATGCCTTCCGGAGCCAGCTCGTTCGGATGAGGAACGTGGCTACATGTTGTCGAGACGACGCCGTTTAGGAGGTAGTTTCCCTTCTTATGTTTTTGCATTACTGTTTCTATTTTGCATGTTTCTGATTTTAGTTTCTTTTCCTGGGTCAGCCCATTCCTTCTCGTACCCGTACGAGACCTGAGGTGCGAAGGGAGCCGACGAGGTCTAGCTCGAGACGTCGCCGCACTGGTTCTGGTGGTCGGGGCGGTCGTTTTGAGGCTGCCCGTACCGAGGTGGTAGAAAACTCAGGATCTTCATCTGAGAGTGCACATGCTGCGCCGGTAGGCCAGGGAGAGGCTACCTCGGCTCTTAGAGGTGGTGGGATGTACGAGGTCGGCTCGTCATCGTAGCAGCCTCCGCAGCCTCAGCCTTAGGTTGATCTTGGGTGGACGGGTCCTGTGCTGAGTTTTCCACCTCCCGAGGAGACTGGAGTTGGAGCAGGAGCTAGTGGAGAGGTTACTCCTCGTACGGCGCAATTTTATGAGATAATGGGTGTACGTCCCCCGGCGCCGTAGTTTGTTCCTGTGCTTTTCATTTTATTTTGACTTTGTATAGAACTTTGCCTTTATTTAGACTCATTATTTAGACATGGTTGCATATACATATTACTTATGAGTTTATTCAGTATTTATTTATTATTTATTATTTTTTCATTTTTTAATGTGCATGGTTGTGTGTGCAAAGAATTGTGAAAATTAATTTTGCGCAAAAATTCCGTCATTTTTATTATTGATGGAGGGTATCCGACTCTATCCCCCAAAAAGAAAAATGAAAAAAATAAAAGTAAAAAAATATTGGATTTATAAAAACTTGGAAGTGAAGTCAAAATAAAATCTGAAAAATAATATAATTAATATAATAGTTATATTAATTAAGAAGAAGAAATAAATAAAATTTAAATAAAAAGACCGTAAAGTCATTGGTCAGACTCGAATCAGGCCAAAAAATGTTGTTTGGAAAGCTCGTATAATAAGACACGTTAGCGCCACCTGGCGTCACGCATTTTGGTGTAGCGTCAGGCGCTACGCTTAGAGTTTGGCGCTAGGCTCTAATGAGCGTTGGCTCTGAATCCTTCCCGGATTGAAACTGCGCCGATTTTGTGTATAAATAGCCCCCTGCCCAGCCGATTTTCTTCATAATTTCAGCAGATTAAATATATTCTTAGCTCTTGAAAAAAAATAAAAATCATGTCTCTAGTCTCTAAAAGTTTTACCAACTTCACTCATGAATGGTGTCGGTCTCTTAATGCCAAGGAGAGAAAAGAGTTAGATGTTTTTCACATGGGGGGGGGTATTTTTGGTGTCAAAGGGGTAGATCTTGATTTAGACTTTATTCATACTGCCCTAGAATATTGGGATGTGGATACTCATTGTTTTAGATTAGGGTATGATGAAATTAGCCCTTTGCCGGAAGAATTCGGTGCTATTTTAGGCTTCCTTGCATTGGATCTTGTAGTAATCCCTAGAATAAACGAATATTATTATAAGGATTTTGAACGCTTCTTCAACTTAAAAGACAAAGATCTAACAAAAATAGTAGATGGTAGCATAGTTAATTTGAAGGAATTTGCTCGCCATTATTTTGATAGACCATATTCTGAGTCTTTTGATGTTTATAGAAGAAGGTCTTTTCTTTTTTGCATGCTTAACCAATATCTTCTCACTAGTGGTAAAACTAATGAGGGTAAAGCAATCATATCAACTGTTTTGGAGGAGATAGAATCTGGGAGAAATCCAATGCCATTAATAGTTGGAGAGACTATGGGTAATCTTGATGAATTAAAGAAAAATCCAAAAGCACCTTTTCGGGGCTCTCCAATTTTATTACAGGTAGAAAAATAATATTTTTAATTACAGAAATTAAAAACATATTTTTGTATAGTAATAATAATTTATTGCATTGAAATTTTTTACAGATGTGGCTAATGGAAAGACTAGAATTAATTAGTCCTCTAGACAATATTGAAAAGTACACTCCAAATTTCTTTGTGAGAAGGAAGAAACGCTTCTCTAAGATGGGGCGCCATGAATGGAAGAAGGTCTTCGGGTCTTGCAATTTTGCCATCAAGTGGGTCATCCCTTGGTGGAAAATAGAAAAGATGGTTGGTGTTACCAAGCAACCTTTCTACCGTCTTCCAAGCTTGTCCCGAATGACTTTTTATTACCCCTGCAGGGTAAAAAGACAGTACGACCTTATTGGAGTGCTAGACCTTTATGGGTTCCCTGTCACTCAGGATGTAGACAAATTTGATACTTATTGGAGTGCTAGACCTTTATGGGAAGTGATTACCCAAAAGGTTCCTCCTTCCTTTCCCAATGATGTGAAAAGGTGGCTTCTGAAGAAACCTTCAAAGGACATGAGCAAAAATCAGAGTAAAACTGATGTGAATAGTCATCTAGGTGACAAAGTAATTCCTGTTAAGGAACGCTTGGGTGAAAGAATTGAGTTCAAAACACCCACAATGCCTAGGAAGAAAAGTTCTGCGAAAGATAAAGGAAAAAGGAAAGTTGACACCACAGAGAAGAGGGCTTGGGTAGAAAAGAAGCATGGGGTCCTAGCGCTAGTAGAAAATATCAAAAAGGCACCCCCTAATTGCCATCGGTTCAGTCCAAACCGATGGGAAAAATGGGCTACAAAATTGGAGGGAAGCTGAAACAAAGTAAAAGGCACCGGTTCAAATCAAACTGGTGGCAAAAACATAAAGGCCACCGGTTTGAACCGGTGCCCTTGTGAACCAGCCTTACATTTATTTTTTAAAAAAATGCGGCTCTCCTCATTCCCCAACCCTAATTCTTCATTCCCCTCTTTCTCTCTCCTCTCCTCCTCTTTCTCTCACCGTTTCTCTCTCCTCTCCTCCTCTTTCTCTCTCCTCTCCTCCTCCTTCCTTCTCCTGCTCCCCTAACTCCTCCTTCTCTTTCTCTATCTTTCTCTTTCTTGACCTCCTTCTCCCTCACCTCCTTCACCACCACGAAGCTAATAACATCACTTTCACCACCACGAAGTCCTCCTTCTTTCTTTGATTCGAAGACAAAAACTTTCACCACCACGAAGTTCATTTTAATCGAAGACCACCACATGCAACACCATTTTAATCGAAGACCACCACCAATTCAAGGTTTAATCGATTTTATTCGGTTTTCTTTTTTATTTTTTCTGGGTTTTTGTTTTAATCGGTTTTTTAATTGATTTTTTTTTACGTTAATACATATTAATTTGTTTTTTTTATTTTCTGGTTTTTTTTAGTTTAATCGATGTTTTTTTTTATGTTAATCGATTTTATTTCGTTTTTGTTTTTTATTTTCTGGGTTTTTGTCTTAATCGATTTTTTAATCGTTTTTTTATTTTAAATGATTTAAATTCGTGTATTTTAAATTTTCTGGGTTTTTTTTATTTTAATCGGTTTTTTTAATTTTAAGTGATTTTAATTTTTTTTAATATATTTTCTGGGTTTTGTTTTGTTTTATTTTAATCGATTTTTTTTTTTATTTTCTGGGTTTTTTCATTATTTTACACGATTTCTTTATTTATGGGTTTTTGTTCTTGTTTTTCTTTTTTCTTTTTTTAATCGATTTTTATTTTTATTTCCTGGGTGTTTGATTTTTTTTTCTCGGTGTTTCGATTTTTTTTTGAGGGAATCTGGGTGTTTTGAGTAATTATTTTAATCGTTATTTTTTGGTTGTAATTGGTGCAGGTATATTGATGCAAGAATCAAGATGCAAGTTTTATTGTGGTGTAATTTTTATTTATTATACTGTAATTTTTTTTATTTATACTATAGTTTTTTTTTTGGATTTATACTGTGATTTTTTTTTATTTATATGTTGTAATTGATCTATATTGATTGATATTCGATTTACATTTTGTGTTCTATGAAATTAATCTTTACAATAAAATTACTAGATTCATATATTTTAATACCAAATACCCAAATAATTTTATCTGTAACAAAATACCAATAAAAAAAACTAATATTTTGGGGAATTTTGGCACCGCTTAACCGGTGCCAAAAGTAATTAAAAAAGTTCTGGATTTATTTTTGGAACCGGTTAACCGGTGCCAATAACTATTTTTGCCACCGGTTTGAACCGGTGGCTTTTCACCCAAGTAATTGGCACCCCCCACATTGGCACTGGTTCAAACAGGTGGCATTGAGGGGGTTTGAACCGGTGCCAATTACGTTTTTTCACCTAGTGTAGCTAAAAGAGAAACCATTTACTCCAATATTGAATGTAGGTCCTCTAAAGGATGCCTACTAGCTAAAGTTATGGATGAGGAGGAAGTCGCGGATAAGAATTGGAAAAGGGAAAAGAAAGAGAAAAAAGATTAAAAGAATTTCTTAACTTTCAATTATTAGTCTTAGTTTTAAATTCAAAGTTAATTTATTTAGGATTTATTTAAATTCCATCAATAATGTAATTTATTTTATTAATGAAATTCGAGCTTTTTAATTAAATTATCTCCTTTAAATTTAATTTATTAAAGCAATGAAAACCGTAAATTTAATTTTTCAGAAATTTTTTCGAGTACGGAAGTCGAAAATTTTCCGAAAAGCACCAAAATGTTCCCAGACTTTACAGAACATTGGCGCCGCAATTTTGCGACTGGCGCCAGCTGTGGCAGTCTGGCGTCAGGCGACAGAGTCTGTCGTCTGGCGCTAAGGCTCATCTGCTGGCGCCAGAATTTTTTCTGTGACACTGATGTTTCGTCGATCTTCTGTTGAATTTTTATTAAGTCTGGGATGCGAGGTTTGAAAAAAATGAAGTGATCGCACTCGTAAACTGCCTACGTATCCTTTCTTAAGGAATCAGGCCAAACGTAGCTCTCTTGAGTGTCCTACTCAAGTGATTATGGGTAGTATTTTTAAAGTTGGTCAAGATTTGTCATGTTCGAGAACTCATTGCCATCTATGTCAGTTAGTTTTGCTGCACCTCCTGACAGGATCATTTTGACAATGTAGGGTCCAGACCAATTAGGTCTGAATTTTCCCCTTGGATCTAAAACATTTTTCCTTAATGCTTTTAACACCAAATCTCCTACTTTGATGTTTCTTGTCTTGACCTTCTTATTAAAATGCCTAGCCATACGAGTTTGGTAACATTGAGTGTGATGTAGAGCTTCTAGTCGTTTTTCATTAAGTAGAATTAGCTCCTCATATCTTGCCCTAGTCCATTCAACTTATCGAGTTTGCTCTCTAATGCGATGCATAGAGATGGAATCTCTAGCTCTACAGGTTGTACGACATCCATTCCATAAACCAAGGAAAATGGCGTATTTCCTATCGACGTGCAAATTGACGTGCGATAACCCCACAATGCGAAGTGAAGTTTGTCAGGCCAATCCTTGTAATTTTTCGTCATTTTCTCGATGATAGTCTTTAAATTTTTATTAGCTGCTTTGACTGCTCCATTTGCTTGAGGTCTATAAGGAGAAGAATGATGATGTTGAATACCATATTTTTGTAGCAATTCTTCACACTCGGCTTGAAAGTGAGCTCCATTGTCACTTATCATTTCATGTGGGACTCCATATCGACAAATAATATTTCTTTCGATAAAGAGTGCTACATGTTTTGCAGTGAGTTTGGCGCACGATTGTGATTCTTCCCACTTTGTGAAGTAATCAATTTCCACTAAGATATATTCGTGACCTCCTGTTCCTGGGGGAGTGATTTTGCCGATGATTTCATTCCCCATGTAGAGAATGGCCATGGCGCCGTGTAGGTGTAGAGCAAAGATGGAGGAACATGTTGTAAATTAGCGTAGATTTGGCACTTAGGGCATCTTTTTACGTATTGATGGCAATCCCTATTCATTGTAGTCCAATAGTATCCTTCTCGCATTATCTTTTGGACTAACATTTTGCCATTTACGTGAGTTCCACAAATTCCTTCGTGGACTATCCTCATTGCTCTTTGGGCATTCTTTTTTGCTATACATAAGAGAGCTCGACCCTTAGGTACCCTTTTGTGTAGCTCGTTGTCTATGAGTACATATTGGGAAGCTAAGAGTCTTAATGCTCGTTTTGCTCTTTTGTCAGCATGGGGAGGGTATTCTCCTTTGGTGACATAGTTGAGTATATCCGTATACCATGGTTCTTCTTCTTCTTCATCCTGGATTACTTCATCATCTTCTATAGCTTGAATATAGGCCGGTTGGTGCCTTTTTTCTATAGTTAGAGGAATTTGCTCGATTTCTGTAGGAATCCTAACCACTGAGGCTAGTCTTGCCAAGGCATCAGCAAATTGATTTTCTTCTCTAGGTAGATATGTGTATTCTCCTTTCTCTAACTAATTAATAAGAGTTTCCAGAAAAGTTTGGTAAGGGGCTAGACTTTCGCTCCTTACTTTCCTCCTTTTGGAGATTTGATTGATAATCAATGAAGAGTCTCCGAATATCCATAACTTTTTCACTCCCAATGCCAAAGCTGTTTCAAGGCCTACCACGCATGCTTCGTATTCAGTAGCGTTGTTGGTAACGTCGAAATCAAGATTATTGGAGATTGGAACATGCTCTTCTTTAGGTGATACTAGTAATACTCTAACGCCACATCCCTTTTGGTTTGAGGCTTCGTCGAAGTACAAGGTCCAAATATGATCTTCAGCGACCATCAAGTCTTCGTCTGGAAATTCATTGTCGTGTATTGGCGTCGAGTCTTCTATTGGAAAGTCTGCTAGAAAATCCGACACCACAGATCCTTTGATAGCTTTTTGTGGCATGAACCTTACATCGAACTGGGCTAAGTTGACTATCCATCTCGATATGCGCCCATTGAGTGTAGATTTCTCGAATAAATACTTAAGTGGATCTAATCAGGAAACTACGAAGACTATATGCACGAGCATGTAATGTCTTAACTTGGTTGTGGCCCACACCAATGCGAGGCACAATTTCTCAAGTGGTGTATAGTGTGCTTCATACTCGAGCATCTTTTTGCTTAGATAGTAGATCGTATTTTCTTTGCCTTCTACTTCTTGCGCTAGCATGGCTCCCATTGTCTCTTTGGTAACTGTTAAGTACAACGTAAGAGGTATTCCCGGGAGTGCTGGTGCTAATACGGGAGGATTTACGAGATAGGCTTTGATCTTTTCAAAGGATTTTTGACACTCGTCATCCCATATCACTGGTACATTCTTTTTAAGCCTTTTGAAGATTGGTTCACATATTGTTGTCAATTTTGATATGTACCTGCTTATGTATTGCAATCGGCCAATAAATCCTCGAATTTGCTTCTCGGTTTTGGGCGGTGGCATTGACATGATTGCCTTGATCTTGGTTGGGTCTATCTCTATTCCTCTAGAGCTTATGACGTAAACCAAAAGCTTGCCGGAGGTGACTCCAAAAGCACACTTAGATGGATTCAACCTCATGTTGTATTTTCTTAGCCTTTCGAAGAATTTTCTTAAGGCTATTTGATGGCCTGGGCGGTCTTTTGATTTCACAATCATGTCGTCCACGTATACTTCAACTTCGTTATGCATCATGTCTTGGAGCAAGGCAGTCGTTGCTCGGTGGTAAGTAGCACCCGCATTTTTCAACCCGAAAGGCATTATCGTGTAGCAATAAGTACCCCATGGTGTTATGAAGGTTGTTTTCTCCATGTCTTCTTCCGCCATGAGAATCTGATTATAGCCCGCGTATCCATCCATGAACGAGAGAAGTGCATGATTTGTTGTGTTATCCACCAGAATATCGATGTGTGGTAAAGGGAAGTCGTCCTTTGGACTTGCCTTATTTAAATCTTGATAGTCGACACACATTCTTACCCTTCCATCTTTTTTTGGAACTGGGACGACGTTGGCGACCTATTTGGGGTATTTAGATACCTTGATGAACCCTGCAGTTATTTGTTTTTGAACTTCTTCTTTTATTTTAAGAGCTACATCAGGTTTCATTCGACGTAACTTTTGTTTTACAGGTTTCATTCCTGGAATTAATGGTATAGTGTGTTGAGCTATTTCTCTATTAATGCCTGACATATCTTCATATGACCAAGCGAATACATCAATGAATTCTTTAAGCAAGTTAATTAAATCGGTTCTTTCTTGTTCATTAAGTGTTAGTCCGATTTTAACTTCTCTTTTATTGGTTGAATCATTTGAGATATCAACCGTCTCAGTTTCTTCAATTATCGGTGTTTTCTTTTCAAGTGTTTCCATTGCTTTAATAATTTCTTTGTCATTTTCATTGTTAGTTAAGCAATGCTCGTCATCTTGGGTTAAAGAAGAACACAAGGAGTAAGGAGAAGAAGCCATATTATTAAATTATGAGATCATTACATCAAAGAGGGATATGTCCTCAGGGATTTGATCGCTAACTATCCTAGGGGAAGAGATAGAAGGAGGGGGTGCTATAGCTAAAGACATAGATGACTCTATAGGGAGAGACTCTGACTCAGACGACTCTTCGAACATCGGTCCTTGCCCCGTTGTGATGGAGATTTTCCTTCCGCTTAGAGTAGTCACCTTGACGGTCTTGCGTTATCCTTGTAGTGATCCTTCCGCTGGAGTGATGAGCTTTGAGGGATCAAAGCTTTCGCTTTGTAGGGATGTTTGGATGAGCGAGGAGTTATCCTCTTTGTATGTCGGTTCATCTTTTTCTCGCATGAATAGTAATCCCATGACATTAAAGTCAAAGCATGGGGGTGCTTTCTCCTTGTGGACATGAGTTGGGATTTCGTCTATGAAGTAGCAATCTAAGAAAATCTCAAATCCCAGTTGCCTTATGCCATTTACGACAAACGGTTCGGGAAATTCATAGCACGAATAGTCCTCTCCTTCTTTTATGAATTGTCCATTAAGGGTAAGAGGATACTGATCCATTGGGATTGCTTTCTTGTGGATGCGAGCGTCCCTACGTGCCTTTGAATTTTCATGGGCTCGCTTGAGATCTTCCTGAGTCGGTTCAAAACCAAGTCCGAAAGTGTCTAATTTAGGGAAACCAGGTGATTCCAGCGGTTTTGCTATTCTTTTCTTCTTTCCTAGGGTTATCCCAGGAAAATGTCCTTGCTTCTTTAGAATAGCGTTCACTATCATATTGGAGTGGGGGTCGTGGCAGAGAGGGATCCTTTTATCCTCCTCGATTAAGGAGACCTCTTCATTAAAAGCCCCACAAATCTTCATCGTCTTCATCGTGCTCCACATTAATTATTGGATTCTCTATAGCTTTAATTCTCATGGGTGAAGCATCGATTGTAATGGGAATTCCTCCAACTATAGCCTTTACCTGTTGGTGGAAAGATGAGGGGACAACCTTTAGGTCATGAAGCCAAGGGCGACCTAACATTAGATTGAATGAAGCTTTAATATCTACTACTTGGAATGTAGTATCGTGTTCTATTGCTCCTGCCGTTACGTTCATAGTAATTTTACCAAGAGCTTGTCGACGAGAATTATCATAAGCTCTTATTCCTTGCGTTAACGGGGTTAGGTCTTCATTCCTTATGCCAAGAATTCTCGCAGTTCTAAGTAGACAAACATTAATGGCAGATTCATTGTGTACAAGAGTCATAGGGACGTTCATTCTCTTACAAACTACTGTAAGGTTTAATGCCTTATAATGTTTGTCACCTTCTGGAGGTAAATCCTTATCGGAAAAGGTGATCAAGTTGATAGTACTAGGGAGATCACTTGTGAGGAAATTAGCCAACCCCTTAGGATTGGTGTCAGAATCTATCCCTAACTTATCCAAGGCATTCATTACAGCCAACCTATGTTCTCGAGACGTTTCCAGAAGCTTCCATCGTTCATTTCAACCTTGATTTTCTTGAAATGTTTGACAATGTCATTATCTTCCATGATAGGTATGGGAACTTGCTGTGTGGTTGTCATAGGTTGTGTCGAAACAGGAGGTTTCATTCTCCTGGATCTTGTGAGGACGTTTATGGATGGATCTTCTTTAACCCAGAAGTCATCCATGGCATATGACACCGAAGGTGGAGGTCCTACCATGTCTTTCAAGTAAACGTCTTCTTTGTCGCTGTCCCAAACTCCATTAATATTTACGTCTTCTTCTTATGGAACTTGGACTAGCCTTTTATCATCAATCATTTTCTGAATTAAATCCTTGAATTTAAAACAGTTTTCAATAGTGTGACCCCCTGATTGATGATATGACAATAAAATCTATCTGTTCTTTTTAACGATTCAAATGGTCTCGGTTCGAGAGGTTTGACCTCGCCACTCTCGGAGAGCATTTTGAACATTTGTGTGTATGGAATCCCAATTGGAGTGTAGAGTCTATTACTCTTCTTGGGTTTATCGATTTCTTACAAAGGAAAGTGTTTCGCATCGTAGGTCATTCCCTTGGGTGTGAACTCTTTCCTAGGTTTATTTTTCGAGGGTGGAACCTTGTCATACTTCTTCGAAAGTTCCTTCACAACTTGGAGGGCTTCACGTAGCAAGTTTGATCCTTCCAACGTGGACAGTGTAAGCAATTGTATGTCCTTTTTTACTTACTAATTCTGGGAGGTTATCCATGGCGTCGAAAAGATCTCCTCCTCTTCGATGGCATGGATTTCTTCGACAGGTTTTGATTTGGGTATTTTATACCCTGCCAAGTGGCCCAATCAGAGCATGACACATGTCACTGGAAGGGGCACCTACTTGGACCTTCCAGAGGGTGACACGTGTCGAGCAGATATTGCCCCTTGGGAATGGCGACTTTCAAGGCCCCAATCCCAAGGGGCCCTTAAAAACGGCGTGCCCTAATCCCTAGGTCACCAGATCCTAGGGAGGGCACACTTTCCAAAAGGACCCTATAAATAGGGATATCCTTACATTTATGACAAGAGAGAGAAAAATATACAGAGAAAAAGCGAGAGAATATTCACGCACTACGAGACAATATGTCACTTACTACAGAGTTGTCATTTTCAAAGAACATACAACACTTTACCTGAGCTTGGAATCCAAGCAGATAACTTTACATCCGCACGTTTTATTACCGAACGTTTACTAACTTAATCTTCGGAGGCAGACCACCGACCATTCGGCGGACCGTTTGCTTTGCAGGTACAAGCGTCCATTGTTGAACCCAGTTTCAGTGTTGTAACTCTCCCAAGGTACAAAAACCCCCAAAACATTTGGCACCGTCTGTGGGGAGAGTACCTCTGAAATGGCTTCACAAGAACCTGTACCGAACCCAGAGGCCAATCGGCCTCCAGAAGACATAGTGGTCCAAACGGACCATGACTCAGGTGACGACGCTGACGTCGAAACCTATGTGGATTCAAATGGGTCCCTCATCTCTAAACGCATCCGCAGTAAGGAGAGGCGGGAGCGTCACCATGACAAAGTAGGGCCAAGTAGAACTGCTGGTCAGCCAAAGAAGCCCTCGGGGCGGCCGGTTGATCCTTCCTAGGCGGCTGGATCAACTCCCGTCACTCGAGATGAACTAATGACACTCCTGAGCAGCCTCAGGGGAGAAATCAAACAACTCGCCTCAAAGAAGTCACCTATTCCTAGAAAGGAGCAGTCGGTCAAGAAGCCAGCCCAGGCTAGCAAATAGAAGTCGGTCAGGGACCGTCAGCCGACTCCTCATCCTGCCCCTAGGAGAAGGCCCGGCCTCAATTTGACCTTACTCGGCTCCGTTTCCCGGAATCGAGCACAAGAAAAGCCATCCGGCACATACAGCCGGATGGTAGCAAGAAAACATTCTCTGATGCTCGGCAATACATTGAGCAGAAGAGGACCCAACTATCAGAGTCGGCTTCAACGTCAACTTATCATGATAGCTTCCGGAACACCTCTATGAGGTGTTCCCAGTCTGTACATGAGACACCAGCTATCAGCCCACGGGTTCAGTCTGGTCCTCATATGATTCAGTCGGCCCAGTACATGGCACAACCGTTGTACCAGGCGCCGATCTTACCTTACATGCAGCCTGCCCTCTTTGGAGGACAGGCGGCATACGGCTATCAGCCGATGGACTGGCAACTTAGGCTGCAACACCTTGGGGATCAACCCTCTTCTTTCTCCAAGGAAATAACTGAAGCTGTACAGCTGGCTAAAGTTAAAAATGTTCTGGTGGAGCCTATGACGGGACCTCCAACCCAAAAGACCACCTGCTAGCATACACCCACCTCATGTATCTATAGGGGTTGGATGATGCCGCATGGTGTCGTTGCTTTCCAGCCACCCTGAAGGGCATAGCCCAGCAGTGGTTTGGCAATCTGCCGGCTGGTTGCATAAATAGCTTCAAGTGTCTTGCGTTCTTGTTTGCTTCAAACTTCTCTATGAATATTCCTGCTAAAAAGACAAGTCTTGATTTGGGCAATGTTCAGCAGGGAGATAGAGAAGGTTTGCGCTCCTATGTCAGGCGGTTCAATCTCGTCCGAATCCAGATTCATGGGCTGTTTGATGAGGTCGCTTTCACAGTCTTCTTTAAGGGTCTGAAGGATGGGTCTACTTTTAAGTATGAACTCGTCCGCAAACAAATCTTTACTCTGCAAGGAGCCTTGCGAGAGGCGAAAGCCTATATACAGGCGACCGAACTCTGCTCCTCCAATAAGCAGTCGGACCATAAGAAGTCCGACCGGCAGAAAGAGAGTCGGCCTGCTCTGCCGGCTCCTAAGCTAGAAGAGAGCAAAAAGAAAAAGCAAGCCAGAAGAAGAGGAAAGAGTGGAAACCGTATGTCCCAAGGTACGAGTTCCACAAGGACAGCTGCTCCATCCTGTTGGAAATTAAGGATCGGCTGACTCTTGAGAAGCCGACTCCTATGAAAGGTTCCGCTGAAAATCGGAACAAGAACAACATTGCCATTTCCATGAGGATGTTGGCCATGACACGAACGGCTGCTTTAGTCTCAAGCGGGAGCTCGACCGTCTGGCCGACAAAGGACAGCTGAAGTCCTACGTGAAGTCCAAAGTGACTTCAAAGGCAAATCCGGGGCAGTCCAAGAAAAAGACTCCCTAGCCTACTGTGAGTGCCGAAACTGATGAAGAACCGATATACACCATAGTAGGCGGCTTTGCCGGTGGTGGCCCGACCATTCGGGGCACCAAGGACCATCTAAGGAAGATGGTCAACTCTGTTGAGGAAGGGGATGCGGCAGGCACATCCGCCTTCCCTAAAGTTGTCATCACCGAGCAGGAAAGAGGCAAAGTCCGTCGGCCGCATGATGATCATGTTGTCATTGAATGCAAGATCGCCAACCAGCTGGTTGGCCGAATTCTGATTGACAAAGGAAGCTCCTCTGACCTCATCAGCCTCAAATGCTTATCCAATCTCAAGTACAAACCGGATAGCATGATGGAGGTCTCCCACACCCTTGTTGGGGTTGGGGGAGGACTTGTGCACCCAGTTGGACGCATTGACTTACCTATCCGCCAGGGAAGCAGGGGAGACGGTCGACACATGACCATCCGTTTCCTCGTGGTTGAAGAGCTCACAGCTTACAACCTCATCTTTGGACGTCCCACTCTTAACGAGTGTAAGGCCGTCATCATCCCTGCACTCATGCTACTTAAGTATGAGAAGGATAATGGAACAGTCGGTTCCCTTAATGGGGACCAAAAGACGGCTCGAGAGTGTTACCTCTCGGACGTCAAGCCCATGGCCGTAGCATCCGATCGGGGCAAGCAAACGATCGACCTCGACGATGCCGAGGAAGAACAGTCGGCCCCACCAGCCGGAAAGAAAAGAAAGACTGATCCGCTGGTGGTGGTCAAAAAAGAAAAACAATAGCAATCACTGACCGGGGAACGGTCGGATGATCTCCGTCCCCAGCCTGCTGGTGAGCACATCGATATCCCTCTGGACGACAGCCGCCCAGAGCAGACGGTTAAGGTGGGGAAGGTTGCACTTGCAGAGCTGGGTGAAAGCCTTCATCAGCTGCTGAGAGAATTCAAAGACATCTTTGCCTTTGAAGTGGAGGAGATTCAAGGCATCAGCCCGGATCTTGCTGTCCACAAACTCGCCGTGGATCCTAAAAAGAAGCCCATCCGGCAAAAGAAAAGAAATCATGGCGAGGAAAGAAGTCAGGTGGCTGCTGCCGAAGTAAAAAAACTGCTGGATGCCAAGTTCATTCGGCCGTGCAATTTCCCTGATTGGGTAGCTAACGTTGTGTTAGTAAAAAAGACGAATGGAACTTGGCGGATGTGTGTTTACTACACAGACCTCAACAAGGCATGTCCAAAGGATAGTTATCCATTGCCCAAAATCGACAGTCTGGTCGACTCAACAGCCGGACATGCCTTGATGAGCTTTATGGACGCCTATTCAGGTTTCCATCAGATCCCCCTGTGGAAAAAAAGATCAAGAAAAAACGGCATTCTTCACTGATCAGGGGTTGTTCTGTTATACGGTGATGCCGTTTGGTTTGAAGAATGCGCCTGCTATTTTCCAACGAATGATTAATACAGTCTTCATTAATCAAATCGGAAGGAATGTAGAGGCGTACATTGATGACATGATAGTCAAATCCAAACAAAAGGCGGATCATCTTGCTGATCTCCGAGAAACATTCACCACACTCAGGCGGCACAAGGTCATGCTTAACCCAAAAAAGTGTGTCTTTGATGTTGAGTCTGGGAAGTTTCTCGGATTTTTGATTGACCAAAGGGGAATAGAGGCCAACCCTGAGAAAATACAGGCGGTAATCGACATGCAGTCGCCGCGTACTGTGAAGGAAGTGCAAAAGCTAACAGGTTGTTTGGCGGCCTTCGGGAGATTCCTCAGTCGGTCAGGCGACAAGTGTCTCTACTTCTTCCAGGCAATAAAAAAGAAGACCAACTTTGAATGGGGGGATGATGCAGAGGCGGCCTTTAAAAAGCTGAAAACTCATTTGCACTCTTTGCCAAGGCTTGTTAGCCCTTTGCCCAAAGAGAAGCTCTTCATGTACTTAGCCGTCTCTGATCATGCCCTCAGTGCCATTCTCTTAGCTGAAAGAGACGGCATTCAGCTCCCAGTATATTTCATTAGCCATGTTCTGAGAAACGCGGAGCTTCGGTACCCCATGGTTGAGAAATTCGGCCTTGCCCTTTACATGGCCATCAAGAAGCTAAAACCCTACTTCTTGGCGCATGCGGTGGAGGTCTATACTAACCAACCGATCAAACGACCACTCACAACCATGGAGTCTTCTGGACGAATGCTTAAATGGGCTATTGAAATGCAAGGATTAGAAATCACTTTCGAACCAAGGAAGGCAATAAAGGGGCAAGCATTTTCCGACTTTATTGTCGAAATGACAAGGCCGGCTGTACCGGAAAATACAGACCAGGTTCGGAAAGTGTATGTGGATGGGAGCTCCACTGTGAACGGCTGTGGTGCAGGGATTATCTTTCAATCTCCTGAGGGAGATAAGTACGAATACGCACTACGGTTCAAGTTCCAGATCTCTAACAATGAGGCCGAGTATGAGGCCCTGCTGGCCGGCATTCGGTACTGCAAGGCGGCAGGGGCAAAGAAGGTAGCCGCCTGCTCTGATTCTCAACTGGTCGTACTCTAGGTTAATGGAACGTACGAGGCCACTCATTCGGCCATGATAAAATATTTACAGGCGGTCAAGAGTGAAGTTAGGACACTTGAAGAATTCCATCTAACTCAAGTGCCCAGGTCTTCAAATAATCAGGCGGATGCTCTGTCAAAACTAGCATCATCCGCCTCTTGTGAAACGCCTCGGTCGGTCTTTTGGGAGGTCATGGAAAAAAGAAGTATAACTAATGAAGACCCCATTGGAATTCTCGACCGAAGCTCTACCTAGATGGACAGCATCCGGGCTTATCTTGCAGACGGCATGCTACCTGATTCACCCCAGGAGGCGGCTGTTCTAAAAAAGAAAGCGGCAAACTTCGAGCTGAGACAAGGGGAACTTTTCAAAGCTGGTTTCTTGGAAACCCCTATTGAAGTGTGTTACCCCAGAAAAGGGTAGAGAGGTCCTCCAAGATTTGCATGCGGGTTTCTGCGCCTCCCACATAGGCGGCAGGTCTTTAGCTGCCAAGGCCAGGCGACTCTATTCCTGGCCAACTCTGGAGTCGGACGCTATGGAAATGGTCAAAAAATGTGACAAGTGTCAAAAGTTTGGCAAGCTCATCCATCGTACGGCCACGGACCTGACGACCATCCACAGCCCAATTTCCTTTGCCAAATGGGGCATGGACATACTTGGGCCTTACACCGCGGCCCCAGGCGGCAAGCGCTACATATTGGTAGCTGTGGATTACTTTACCAAGTGGGTAGAGGCGGAGGCGGTCAAAAACATTAAGACAAAAGATGTCATTTCCTTCATCTGGAGGAATATTATCAATTTGAGACAATGGTCCTCAATTTGAGACGCCTCAACTCAAGACTTAGCTGGGAGAGCAAGGGGTCTCAAGCCTCTTTGTATCAGTCGGCCGCCCTCAAGCAAACGGCCAGGTTGAAGCCTTCAATAAGCTAATCTCAGACGGGATTAAAAAGAAAATTGAACGGGCTGGTGGCCTTTAGGCGGATGAACTACCACACGTCCTCTGGTCCATCAGAACGACTGCTAAAGGGGCGACTGGAGAAACCCCATTCCTCATGGTGTATGGTGCGGAAGCTAACCTGCCCATTGAACACTATGAGCAGACTCTTCGAGTCATGTTATATGACAAAGAAGCTAATTGGGAGGCCATGCGGCTAGCATTGGACTCACTTCCAGAGCGAAGGGGCAATGCCACCTTGCGTCATGAGATTTACCATCTGAGAATGACACGGGCTTACAACAAAAGAGTACACAAGCATCCTCTCAAAGTGGGGGACTTTGTGCTACGGAAAATAGAGGCAATCGGTAGGGCGAATGAGCAGGGAAAGTTGACCCCAAATTGGGAAGGTCCCTACCGAATATATGAGGAAGTAAGAGACGGCACCTACCGCCTGGAAGAACCAGACGGCAGGCAGCTGCC
Organism: Chenopodium quinoa; assembly: GCF_001683475.1. Classification (NCBI taxonomy): domain Eukaryota; kingdom Viridiplantae; phylum Streptophyta; class Magnoliopsida; order Caryophyllales; family Amaranthaceae; genus Chenopodium; species Chenopodium quinoa. The sequence goes on along the minus strand of NW_018744616.1, from coordinate 2,788,762 downwards.
TAGAACTTGGAATGTGGACAACTTGAAAAAGTACCATTTCTAAGTACAAATGTAAATACCTCAAATTTTGTCACTTCAAACTTTGCTAATGAGAATATGCTTTCATTTTCCAACTCGTCTTTTTATTTTAAATATCCCCTATGCAAAATACAGACGGCCAATGTATTTGGGTAAAGTCTATCATTATAACAGACGCCCCAACCTTTATGAAGGAACCGACTACTCTAGAGCAGTCGTTCCTACGAAATTCTTACTGCATTATGTTAAAAACTTAACGAATATTTGCTTAAATAATTTTGAGGCCAATGGCCGGATATTAAGAAAACCGCATAAAGGCCGAATGGTCACAATCTGCTCCAATATGAGTATGATCGTCTGCTCCAACATGACTGCGACGCACATTCGGGCGAATTCGTCGAGGAGAAGCGTCTCCCATTTGGGTGGCACATTGCTCTACAAATACCTCAAGCGGCCCTACCGAATGTTAAGGCAGCATTCGCAGTCGTTTGGTTTAATCGAAAGTGAAATCCAAGAGGCCAAGAATTTTCTAACTGTTCTAGCACAGTCGGAAAAGGGGTCACTATTTCAAAAGTAGAAACTATTGAGGCATTAGGCCGGATGCGCCTGTTTTTGCTCTAAGGCAAGACAGGCGGAAAACTTTTACTGATCTACAAGTCACTTAATAAGGCCTTTGGCCAGATACGCCAATGTGCCTGCTTTTAGTTCTTGGAACAAAACAGGCGAGGGATTTCTTTTTAGAAAAATTTGCTAAGTCAAAAATATTATATTTCGCTTGAGCCAATGGCTGAATGAAAATAATATTCATTCGCTCCTGATGGTCGTCTGTCGCGTGGTTTAGGGCAATCACCATAGTGATTGATTGACTTAGAAACCATGTATACTCTCCTAAGTATCAATAATTTCTAAGCCAATCAATCCACTCAACCGAAACCACTCGACATCCGTCCAGGGGCAATAACATTTGCATGCTACACAAGTTATAATACTTAGCCAAAAAACATGCAATGAAAAAATTTAAAGAACATCAATATGAATAACTTCAGCCAATGGCCGAATGATTTTAAATTAAAAAGGCCCAATCGCCATCAGACGATTGGGTAAGATTGTTAGGTGGCAAAGCCAGAGGAATTGTCAAATCACCCGACCCCTCGGTCGGTAAAGATACATGGATACTCGGCACGCAGGCCGGAAGATGAAATTAATGGCCATTCAGCCGCATACATAACTACTAAAAAGCTTTAAGGGGCAGAGGGATTGCCAGCATTGGCAGCCGCATCATCAGTTGCCGGCTGCTCTTCATTGTCATCACCATCATCTTCCCCGTCTTCATCCCCGGAGGAGCCTTAAGAGGAGTCGACCTCTTCACCATCCGCATCCTCCTCTTCAGCCCGGCAAAGGTGTTCAGCATTGTAATCCTCGTTTGCCTAATCAAACTTGGATTTCCAGATGCCAAAATCAACACTCGGCTGTACCGCCTCCCATGTCGCTCGCATGATGGATTCGTAGTCTTCCATCATTTGTTGGACAAGGGCCTGTTTCTCCTCCTCAGCCCGGGACTCGAACTTGGCCTTCAGCTGCTGCTCCTGGTTTGCCAGGCGCCCCTCCAGGCGGCTCACCCGCTCCTTGGCCCTCTCGGCCTCATTCTTGGCCTCTTGAAGAGGCTCAAGTTTTTCCTTAAGGCCTTTAACTTCGGCCTTAAGTTCATTGACTTTGGAGCGGGCCGATTCGAGGTATTTTATACCCTGCCAAGTGGCCCAATTAGAGCATGACACATGTCACTGGAAGGGGCACCTACTTGGACCTTCCAGATGGTGACACGTGTCGAGCAGATATTGCCCCTTGGGAATGGCGGCTTTCAAGGCCCAAATCCCAAGGGGCCCTTAAAAAACGGCGTGCCCTAATCCCTAGGTCACCAGATCCTAGGGAGGGCACACTTTCCAAAAGGACCATATAAATAGGGACATCCTTACATTTATGACAAGAGAGAGAAAAATATACAGAGAAAAAGCGAGAGAATATTCACGCACTACGAGACAATGCGTCACTTACTACAGAGTTGTCATTTTCAAAGAACATACATCACTTTACCTGAGCTTGGAATCCAAGCAGATAACTTTACTTCCGCACGTTTTATTACCGAACGTTTACTAACTTAATCTTCGGAGGCGGACCACCGACCATTCGGCGGACCGTTTGCTTTGCAGGTACAATTGTCCATTGTTGAACCCAGTTTCAGTGTTGTAACTCTCCCAAGGGACAAAAACCCCCGAAACAGGTTTGATGAGAGATGAGGGATCAATCTCGTTTTCCTCATCAGAGATGGCCAAGGAGTGAGCGAGAGGCGCATTATCAATACTTGGCTTCTTACTGGCAGGGGGAAATGGTATCTTGTTATTGTCGATTAAGTCTTGGATAACTTCTTTAAGTTTCCAACAATTCTCAGTAAGATGGCCCCTGCCTTGGTGATACTTGCAATGTGCATTAAGGTTCCAGTTAGCCGTCCTCTTCTCGCCTGGTGGGTCCCTAAATGGTCCAATGGGAGTTATAAGTCCTTTTGCATTTAATCGGTCAAATGCGGTGTCATAACTTATGCCAATAGGAGTAAAGTTCCTCCTAAATGGTTTCTTTTGTCCTTGATTATTCATAGCAAGGACTTCACTTAAGTTAAAAGTGGCAACATTGTTTGAGTGGGTGGTTTTGGAAGAAAAAGGATTGTCGTTCTTCTTGCTTTCTAGCCACTGTTGGAGTTATTGTTAGAAGCTTTCAACTTAGCTAGGTCGTCTTCAATATTAATTCCAATGTCGTAGACGGACTTGAAGGTATGGAGATTATTCTGGTATTTGAGATGCTTGGAGTACTTTTCTTGAAGGTTTTTGATGAATAACCTTACGGACTCTTTTTCGCTTGGCACCTCAATCATCTTAGCTGAGGTTTCTCTCCATTTGTTAAAGAAAGAGGTGAAATCTTCATTCTCCTTCTGTTTGAGGATTTCAAGTTCCCTATAGTCGGTTTCAACTTGAATATTGCATTTGTATCTATCAATGAAAGTGTTTACTTTGGATTCCCAAGTAGAGGTTCTTTCTTTCTCGAGAGAAAAGAACCATTGTTGGCAAACGGTTTCGAGAGATAATGAGAACAGAGAGGGAAACACTTTCTTGTCGATACCCTTAATACTCATTATTGTTTCGAAGGCTCTTAAATGAAAGTAGGGTTATCAGTTGCTTTGAATTTCAGGATTTCGTTGGCATTGAACTTCTGCGGAAGAAGATCCTTGTCCACCGAGACCCCTTGTGAGCTAATCCCTTGAAATTTGTAGTCGCTAGAAAGTTTGCTCAGACTCTCTTGCATGAGGTCAATCTGTTGTTGTTTCATAGAATCATCAATCTTGAGGGTTAGAACCTTTAACGCCTCAGTCACGGTAATTAGTTGGTTCCTGAGCTCATTGACTTCTTCTTAAGTTTCCATTATTGTCTTAGCTTTCCTCCTACGAGCGATGGGTTTGTCGAAAAGTTGGACTTGGATAAAAAGGTTGTCTTTGATTAAACGCCCTTCTTTTCTTGACCACGCGCTGTAACTCAAACCATTTTTTTGTTTTAATTATTTGACTCAAATTGACCTTGACTTTACGGTTTAAAAGAGGAAAAGCAAAAAAGTAGGTGCATATTTTTGGCAAAATAAGGTATATATTTTTGGGATTTAAGTATACGGTTTAAACAAGTTAATTTATTTGGAGGATTAATATCCGACTTACCCCCTAGAAAAATGACGGAAAAAACGCGCATACAAGACTCCCTTAGACATGGTCAAAGTGTGAATTAGTGTGTGCTTTATATAGTGAGTGTAAGTGACATGCTTTGACTCTTGTGTAAGACCATGGGACTTAGTGCTTAGACTCAATTAATGACTTGACAAGGTATAGTTACCAGTAAAAATTAACCGAATCGACTGGAAAACTGCTCAATTAGACATAAAGTGATGACTCGAGCGATAAACCGAACTGTCACCAAAACGACAGGACTGAAGCCTCTCTTTGTAGTGTAGCGCCAGACAACAGGACTGTCACCAGGCGCTACACTCCACAGAGTGGCGCTACAGTTCAAATTTTGGCGCCATTGCTGGAGCGTCGATCTGAAACTGTTTTCGGTATTATTACTCTACAGGGTATGCCTAAAGTCGTACTAAGTCAACTCTGATTAAATATTAAACTTTATTTAATCAAATTAATTAATTAATTAATCAATTAGGCAAAATTCATTTAGTCATAAATCAATTTATTTAATCTTAGCACAAGTCAAACAAACGGTTAGGAAAAAACACATAGAGTATGCACAACCAATAATGCACAATAAGTCAAGTAGGCACAACATGATGCAATGAGTTTGCAACCTAACCATGGCTCTAGTTCTCTAAAGTTCGGGATATGGGTTAGTCAATAGAGGGTCCATGGTTAATTGTCCGGATGCACCGCACAGAAGCCTAATCGTGAAGGGTTGGCGCGAGTGGATGGGACACCGCAAGTAAAAACTCGCTTCCATGGTTTGGTGAATTCAACATTCTCGGATGTACCCTTTGTTGCTCAGAGCGTTCAATCAGATAGATGGAGCATGAATTCCCAAAGGGTTATGTCCATATGTAGAACACATATGGGTTTCATAAAAGTGAGAAAAACTCAATCAGGAAGTAGGATCGAGCAAACAGTGCTAAAAACTGGTCGAAATTAGAATGCATATTTTTGGATCAGTATTGGAAGAACATGGCACCAGCAACCAGAGTCCAGTGCCACTTTTTGGCTTTAGCACCTGGCGACAGAAGCTGTCACCTGGCGTTAATGTCAAAATGTTGGCGCTAATCTTTGTTCGCTGACGCTAGTTCCTACATGTCTCAGCAGCTTTCTGTGCTCGATAAAATTTTCCAGTTTCGTGCAGCATTATTTCTATCCTAGTTGTGAAAGATATTCCTCAAATTTTTTACGTATAAAAATCCTATGTTTTAACTCATTACGGATGGTCTTTCCAATGAGATATTTTTTATGCATAAGACAATAATGTTAATCAAAATTATGCACATGAAATACTTAGAACTTTTCGAGTCTCATTCACTCATTCTAAATCATTGCCGAAATAAATTTCAGGAATTAAAATAGAAATCCTCTCAAGTGGAGTCGCCAAAAAACTGTAGGGAATATTTCAAGCATTACCCCTAGCTTGAACCCCACTGTGATCATAAACTAAAGTACGGTGGCGTCCAAAGGGAAAGAAGATAGAGCAAAAGAGTCGCCAACAAGTTTTAGGAACTTGTAAACCGTTCACGAGGTGAAGGTTACACCCCTTAACGGTCCAGGAGATCGTCAACTCCAATAGGTCTGGAACCATGAGTGGTAGTTCGGGGATGAAGGTACAAATCCAACCTAAAAGAGATTGAACCTGCCCTAATAATAGGCCTCTACTTTATTCTGATCGTATTCATGTGCGTTTTCTGACTAACATGCAATCAATAGGATTAACCCTAAACCTGTTTATCTAAGTTGGTTGAATATTAATGCGCAAATAAATCTATTATTGGCGATCACTTGAATTATAATCAAATTAACCATTAACAAGATTATTAATTATCTTATTAAGCGTGATTACAAGTACTAAAATTCCCTTTAAACATGCATAAAAGGTGTGATCAAGAAATAACAATAATAATCATCAAGCAACATAATAATCATAACAATAATTATAATAATCATAATCATAAAAATAATCATGTTAATAATAATAGCAAGATCCTAGGCATGATATTAACAAGATTTATAACAAACCCTATCATGTCACTAAACTATAAAGATCAAATATATAGCCCTAACATGATACTATTAGGAAAGACAATAAAAGGCATCATAGAAACCTTAATTGACATTATATTCTTTACCCTAAACATGATACTAGGAATTTATTGGTGTCACCCTAAACATCAAATTAAGAAAAGCATCCTAACATGATACTAGAAATTTATAATAACAACCTAGACATGATTTCTATATCATAATATCAATAAATCAATTAAAGCACTTACTTGGATGCCTCGTACCTCTTTCTAATAACAAAATACACGCGTTACAAACTTCAAGGAAAATAATAAAATCAGACAATTAAATTAAATAATTGAAAGAGAGATTAGGGACCAAACCCCCTGAAATTAAAACCTTTCACGTCTAGGGCGAAGGCAACTTCGAACTTGGCTAGGTGTGTCTAGTGCTAATGAGTGAGGAATTGTGTTTGCAAAAGGGTTGGTTAGAAAGAGAGAGAGAATTAAGAAATTCTTGATGAGAGTTGATGGGAATTGATAAAAATTGATGATTCAAAATGGAGATTTTAGGAGGCTATTTATAGAGAAAATCAGCCAAAAAGATAGAAAAATAAACCAGAATTCTGACGTGAAAAAACGAAGTTAGCATCAGATGCTGACATTAGCGCCAGACGCTAAAGCTAGCGCTAGGCGCTAATGCTGGCGTTAGGCGCTAATCAGTTTTTTTACGCGTTTTCTAAATTCAGATAAATTTAACCGTACAGGAGGATAAAATCGTATTTTCCTCAAAAACACTCTTTTATTCTGATTAAAATTCTAAAAAGTCAACAAAAGTCAATTTATCAATGCTAATTGAATTAGGAATGAAAAGAACCTTCGAGAAGAATCTAAAAGACTAAAACCATTCCTAATTGCATTAGGAATGATAAATCCACATTAGGCCCTCCCTTAGATCATTGGGCCGCATATAAGGCTCAAACCGGGCCCAGTTTAGTAATTTGGCCATAACTTCCTCAATATTCATCGGAATTGGGCTTATAATATATCGTTGGAAAGCTCTTTTCAAGCCCCATCCAACTCCACTACTATTGGACCCATATCATGGAAAAACCAAATTGGATTGGCTATGTTCTTAAAATAGGTTTTCAAAAACAGAGAGAAGAAAAAAGAGATTAAAACTATCCGCAACACCAGACTTTCCACACTTTCACTTCATTCGATTATGATTCGACGTGAAAGGTACTCATCACCGGGTTTGGTTATGGGGAGGAACGAATGGGTGTCTATAGTTTCTAAAGTAGGGCGGTGTAACCACCGTGAAGGAATTACCTCGCGCCCGACTAGGTGTTCTAGCCGTTCCTTTTGCTCCTGGCTAGCAATACGGATCTTTGGCCAGTAGGGGAGTTGTAAATCCGGGTCGTACTCCTCCCTCGAGCTAGAACTCCTTCCGAAAATCGATCGCGCCCTCTTTGAAGCCATAATGTAAAATGGGTATGAAAAATAATTTGAATGGAATTTGAAAATTTATGTATAGGATTGTAGAGGATGAAGAGAGGATTAAGAATATGTAAAAAAAAATTTGGATTTGGGTGAGAAATGAATAGAGAATCTTAGAGAGAAGGTAGAGGTTTTAAGGTTTTAGAGAGAGAAAGTTATGGAGGAAAAGAGAAATGAAGGAAGAAAGAAGAAGGAAGAAGAAGAAAAAGGCTGACGGGTGGCTCGTGCCCGGTCGGGAGGCCTATTGCCCGATCGGGCGATCTGGATTATTTTTTTTAAATTGATGTTCTCGCGCCCAGTCGGGCGGCCGATCGGGTCATCTATGCCCGAATTTTTCTTCAACTTTCGCGCCCGGTCGGACGATCTAATATGTCCGTATACGTCAAATCTCGCGCCCGGTTTGGCGAAATTTAAACTTTTTTAGCCCTTAATCTCGCACCCGATCGGGCGAGCTTCGCTCGATCGAGCCCGAGGCTAATTGAAGATTTGTCTATTTTCTTCTTTTCTTCAATTTTTGGCGAAGATTTCTTCTAACCTTTACAAACACTCATAAAACTTCATCAAAATCGCTCCTCTCTCCTCTCATAAGAAAAAAAAAGAAAAACTAGTCTAAAAAGCATGAAATACGGGTTGCCTCCCGCAAAGCGCTGGTTTATCTAGGTCCCGCACGACCTTCTTATCAAGTACAAGAACTAGGACCCTTGACCCAACGCTTGGTCGGGTGGTTTCTCACTCGGTCGAGCGATGTTTAGGCCACGACGTGACTTCCTGACGTAACCCGTGGGGCGCCAGTTCACTTTATCTGGTGGATCCTCCTCGACTTGGATTGGGGGCTCTTTAATGTTACGCACCAGAGATCCCTCTTTGATCGAGGGTCTCTTCAAATTGTCATTGTATTTAGCACTTGCAACTCAATCTGGCGGAACACTCACCGTAGGCTCAATTTCCACAACTTGCTCGGTTGATTCCACCTTTTCATCCTTAAAGCCAAGACCGACAGTGTAGAGGGCTCTTTCTATTGCATCAAATTCCTTCTGCCATTTTTTCTATCTCATCTGTAAAGGATGCAACACAAGATACCGCCTCCAAGGGATCTTTTACAAGAGCTTGGGGCTTGTTAGAATAATTATGAACCACGTTAACACTAAAGCACTTCTCCTCTGTCATGGGGCATTTAGGGGTATTATTAAGATTAAAAATAATTTTATCGTCCCCTACTGATAGTGTTAATTTGCCACTTCTCACATCTATAATTGCTCCTATAGTGTTAAGGAATGGTCTACCCAAAATGATTGGAGTTTGCATATCCTCAGCCATATCAAGAACAACAAAATCAACAGGTATATAAAATTTACCTACTCTAACATGAACATCCTCTAAAACACCTAAGGGGTATTTGAAAGAACGGTCAGCCATTTGTAGAGTAATATTAGTAGCTTTTAGTTTACCCATATTTAACTTGGAACACACGGATAATGGAATAACACTAACGCTAGCACCCAAATCACACAATGCATTATCAATCATCAGATTGCCAATGTGACAAGGGATAGAAAAACTACCCGGATCTTTTAATTTAGGTGGAGATTTATTTTGAAGAACGGCACTACACTCTGCAGTGAAAGCTACTGTCTCTACCTCACTTATAGACCTTTTTCTTGTCAATATTTCCTTCATAAATTTTTCATACGCAGGAATTTGTGTGATTAATTCAGTGAAGGGAACCATTACCTTCAAATCTTTTACCATCTCCAAAAACTTACCAAACTGCTTATCCAAATTTGTTTTCAAGTGACAATTGGGGAATGGAAGTTTGATAACTGGATTTGGAGAATTATTGCTCTTATCTAGAGTGGCCACCTTCCCTGGAGTCGTACCCTGCAATGTAGAATTAGATATATTAGTACTACTCTTTAGCCCTGCGGGGCTATTAGCTACATTGTCTGGTTTAACCGAATCAAGATTAGCATTATTTATGAAAACATGTTCATCATGTCTGGGCATAGGGGGCCCTTCATAGTTTGAACCACTCCTTAGAGTAATTGCATAGGCTTGATCTGTAGGCCTGGTCGGCTGTGATGACAGAGCTCCCTGTTGGCGGGCTTGTAGAGCAGCGGAAAGTTACGCAATTTGATTATCTACAATTTTATTGTGTGCTAATTTGGGCATCTCTACTCTCCATGTGCTTCTGCATGTTAACCAGCATCGCTCTAATTTCTACCAAAGAAGGGTCGGAAGATGAGGAGGGTTGTTGTGGTTGGTTTTTCTGGCCAGCATTGGGTGGTAATATTTTTGCTCTTGTTGTTGTGGCGCCTGTGGTTCTTGTGGTGGTGGATTTTGACATTAGTACTCCGGTAGGAAAGGTACGGATGATTCCAGTACCCAGGATTGTAGGTGTTGGAGTATGGGTTATTCTGCTTATAAGCTTGAAAGGCATTAACTTGCTCCACGGAACTCCTGCAATCTTGTTCCCAATGACCTAAAATTCCACAATTTTCATAGAAATCCTCATTAGCATTATTATTAATTGCAGAAACATTAGCTATATTAGCAGTACTAAGAGTATCTAATTTCTGGCAGATAGAGGTTAATTAAGCTTGCAAAAAGGATACTGAGTCAGCACTATGCTTCCCCTTGTTAGAAAAGCCTCTAGGATTCCCATATTGGGAATTATGTATCGCCATATCTTCAATAACTTGACCTGCATCATCAACATTAAGGTTCATAAACCTCCCACTAGCTGCAGAATCTAAGATTATTCTAGATGAATTTCCAATGCCATTGTAAAAGGCTTGGATTAACTGCCATTGTGCCAAATTATGGTGGGGGCATTCTCTTTGTAGGTCCTTGAGCCTCTCCCAAGCCTCATCTAAAGTTTCATCGGCTTCTTAGGCAAAGTTCTGAATTGCACTCTGTAGTACGGCTGTTCTCTCTGCATGATAATACTTGTTATAAAAATTCAAAACAAGAGTTTCCCAGTCAGTTATACCAAGTGCAGTTCTATTTAAACCATTAAACCATAATTTGACTTTTCCAGTTAAAGTAAAAGGAAAGAGAATCTCCCTGATTTGGTCTTGTGTGACCCCAGCTTGCCTGATGGTATTATAGTACTGACAATAGTCTGCAACATGAAAATTTGGGTCTTCACCCTTAGCTCCACTAAATTTCTTCCTTTCTATCATCGTTATAAATTGGGGTTTAATCTCAAACTGTACCCCATCAAGAGCCGGAGTGGGAGTAAGGTGTGGAAAATCTATAAGCTTTGGTTGTGAGTAATCACTAAGCTTCTTTGGAGCCGTCATCTCTGATTCTAGATCTGATGATACCTCTGAATCGCTAGAATCAGTTGGAGGATCTCGGTGATTATTATCATCACCAGGATCCGGCAGAATTTGCTTGTAGAAATTCTTCAGCCAATGGAAGGATCGTTCGATCTCAGGATCGAATGGGATGTACCCTGATCTGGAGCACCTGGGCATAAACAAAAAAAAAAAACTAAAAGCAAATATGAGACCTGCCTCAAAGAACTAACGTTCTCTGAGACAAAAAAGGAAATAACCTAGACTACAAAAATAATCAGATATAAAAATAAAATCGTTTCTCCGGCAACGACGCCAAATTTTGACAGGCTAAAATCATATCACCTAATCAAAAGTAATTCCTAAAACCACTAAATAATAATAGATAGGGAAGTAGGGTCGAATCCACAAGGAAACAAGTCTTTTTATTCTTAATTAACTAATATAATCTAGATTATGAAGTAACCAAAATATTATAAACAAAAGGAACTAAACCACGAAGATTAAGAATAAGGAGAAAACAATGAATTAAAAGGCCTAGGGCATAGGTTCACCAATAAATAATATTCCAGGGTAAAACATAATAATCAATTATCAATGCATAAATTAATCAGATTATAAAGGGCTTTCGCTACATATTACAATCACACAATTAATTTACCGGTATTAAATCTCATCTCTCGAATCTCGACTTAACCATTTATAAATTAACCTGCCTACTGAAACTAAACCTAAACATCAATTCTCATCTTTCGAATCTCGAATCAATATTGTCAAACTCATGCATAAAGATCTGCGCAAATCTAGCCACAGAGCATTAAATCAATCAATAGGAAATTAATCTAGCATTGACAATTAACAAAAATAAATTAACCCTTCATATTATTTATGGATCCCCATAAATCCTAGAAATAAAACTACTCGCACATAATTAAATCTAAACAAATCAAAGTAATGAAACAAGACATGATCAAAGGAAGAAAATAAATAACTAAGATTAAGGGAAGAGAAATTGTTACCAAAAAAATCTGGAATTAAGAATAGAGTTAAGAACAAAGTATATGAGAGAGAAACTAATCTAAAAGCTAAGTAGAGAGAGAAAATCTAAGAAAGAATTAAGAAAGAGTAAAAAAGATGCTAAACTCGCTTAACGGAAAAGTATTTATACTAAGCGAGAATCCTAAACTAAAACAAACTTAAACGACGCTAATCGTCTCCTAATAATAACACGCGCCCGATCAGGCGTGCCTTTTTCCTCTCAAGTATGAATCTCGTGCCCGGCCGGGCGCGCCTCCGGGCGCCAGCCTCTTTGGCCGGGCGACACTCTTGGGCCACTATTTGTACTTTGATTGGGCTCCAATTCTTCGGGCCAATCTGGATTTCCTCTTAGGGTCTTAAATACTTTATCCAAATGCCCCGATATCACATATACCGAGCCCTTAATCACCGGTTCGATGGCTCTAACCGGCCCTGGGCTATAGAGAATGGTAGTGCTTCTCCAATGCTCATAGTTGCTCCATAATATCTCAGGAAAATGCTCCAAAAGTGCAAATCCCTACAAAAGTCAACCAAATCTACGAAAACACTAGAAAACACCAATTAGTAATAAAAGTGGCTCTAAAGAGCCAAAAACACTACTAATTATGACCAAGGGACGGGGGTAAAATACTATATAAAATAGACATATCAATAATCTATTGATTGAGTTGTATGTTGCATGCTTGTAATTAGGTGCAACAAGGTACTTAAGTTGTGTGATGTTAGGATGTAAACATGTTAGTGTGTTTCTTTACGCTTATGTAGTCAACATTATTAATTGTGTGTTTGTATGTTTGTTTGGTCTTGTCTTTATCTTGGCCCTACGATGACACATTTCTAATGGCGAGTACTGGGAACAAAGTGAACATATTCTTTTTAGGTGATATAGCATATTCATGATGGGCTGAGTGAAAAGCAAATCTTATTTAATTAATTTCTATAAGAATATGATATGTTTTATTTGCTTTATTATTATATATTTTCTTGTGTGCCTACCCAATGATTTTTAAATTCCCTTCAAAAAAAATAAAAACCAATGATTTTTAAATATTTGGTTTTGGGTTTTGAAAAGGATATGCAATGGTTCCAAGTTGTAGGTTGACTTTGTTTGAATTTACTTTCTTTTGGTTTGACTTTTTAAAGTTGGTTTGTTTTGAATAGTTTTGAAATAAGTCTCCCGATGTTTGTCTTTGATATTTGCCTTAACCGTTATTACGGTGGTGGTTATATCTTAGAATGTCCCATTTCATATTTTTAAAATGGAAAAATTTTGTTTGCAAGATTTTGTTTATCACTTGTTGATAGCTCAACATATCAAACAAACAAACTTCTTGTTTATTTTTATGGAAAAATAACATTTACTAGGGTTTTTCTCCCATTGAAATGATTTAAGGTTATACATGATTCTCATTAAATAGGTCACAAGTTGTAAACCATTCGCGTATAACAAATATGAGACATATTTGATTCAACAAAATTTAAGCGACTTAGTTTTGAGTTGAATAAATTCAAGTCGAGGTAGTTTATTTTAATTTCTAATTGACGGGTTCTTACCAATTTCGCTTTCACTAGATTGGTTTTTGTAGCAAATAGTTTCATAGTTTGAGGGTTTTTTTTTCTTGACACCGGAAAAAGCATTATATTAATCACAAAACAAATTACACACTAAAACATCAGGAGTACGATCATACAATCTCTTTCTATTAGGAAACCATATATTTTCGGAAGAGCAAGACACTCTTCTTTTATAGCCACTCATCTTGCAAACACAAGGAGTTAGTAATATCAGAGGAAGTTTTACCTCTGTGACCAACACTTTTCCTTATAGCTCTAGAACGACCGATGGTGCAAAGGATCTTCAACATTTGAGAGGAACGCATTTTGGGGTTTGTAGTAGACTTCAACTGGGAAATGAAAAGAGCATCTGGAAGGGGCATCAACGTACTTTCACATAATGACGCATGAGTGACTATACCTATGGTCAGATCTTCTTGCGTCAAGATTGGAGTTGTTTCACACCTATCATGCCCTTCAAAAGGGGGTGACTAATTTCCATTGGTGTAGAAACTTCTAGAGTTTCAACACAATTTATCCTTTTTGGAGGATCAAGTACTCGGATGTTAATAAAATTCTTCCTGGAAGAATAGTAGAAGAGTAGTGTTTGTCCCTTGGAAATCTCCCCATACATTGTCGAGGTGAGATGCAGATTAGAATCAATTTGTTTTCGGTTTGAAAACTGATAACTTGACCCAGTAAGATTTGGTTTTTTTTTTCTTCTGAAGATGAATTCCGACCAGAATTGTTGTCAATAATGTTGGGCCTTTTGTCTTGATTGAAATGGTTGACCTTACCCTCCAAATCCAAAGATTTGCCAACAACATTCTTTTCCACTTTGGTGTCATCTTTCACACCAATACATCTACTAACACACTCATTATCAAGACCATCTCCTTCTTTTCTTTTTTCTTTCCTAACTTTCTTTCTTATTCATCTTCTTCCTTCCCAAACTGAACAAAGTCTCTAAACCTCTCATCCTCTGTTGTAACCACAAGTGCATCATCAACAAAGTCATGAGACCAATCCAATCTAGAGGTCACCTCCTTAAGTTTTTATTGAAACTCTTTGTTGTTGGGATCAATCTTAATTTCTTGTGCAAGATCCATGAAAGCTAAGTCGGGTTTGTTTAGCTCTAAATTAAAACTGCTGCCGCTCTTCTAAAGTAAGCTTTCACATTTGAGATATTATAACACAACACCGCCGAATCCACCTTGTCAAAGTTTCTTTCTTTGACATAACATGTACCTAAGTTCAAATTAAGAGACACATCAAGGTTTGAAAAAACTAATGTATCCTTATCATTACAAACCAGAACAAAAGACAAGAACTTAAGTGCAAAAGAGTATTTTGCAATGGCTAAAACCATATTACTCTACTTGTACAGCTGGTTATCCTCATCTTTTAAACTACTAACAAATTTTAGAATACCAAAAGGATTCTCCAAGTCCCCAACTATTTTCTCAAACTTACGAGAAGGTTTGAGGTAAAAACTAATAGTTTTATATTACTCCTATTAATATTTAATATTTACCTTCAATATGCTACAAGAAATTTTATATTTGAACTATTTATTCTATTACTTGTATTCTTTTTTTATTTTTTTTATTTTTTTATAGATATTACTCGTATTCACAATAGGCATTAGAGTTAGTCTTAAGTACTCTTGGAGTATGGTACTCCTTGGGTACCATACTATCAAGCTATACACGTTATTCTGTTAAAGCCATGAGTTATTTTGGATTGAACCTTATATTATTTTGCTAAACTATAATGTTATTTGCTTAAATATTGTGTTAGTATTTATTATATTAGCCTTTTTTTTTTTTGTTAAAATATTGAATTGTGTTATTTTGGTTTAAATCATATGACGATCTTTTTAAGTATGAGGTTATTTTGCTTAAACTTGGTGTTATTTTTTTTAGTATAACTTATTTTTTATATTAATTAAACATTGTATTATTATTATTATTTCTTTTTTGCCAAAAATTTGTGTTATTTTATTTAAACTTATTTTAGAGGAAGTAGCTAAATAAAAATAGAGAATAAAATCGAAAGAGATGATTATGGCCCGGTGAACATAGCATATAGTATCAAGAAATTGCGTAGGCGTTAAACACAGACACATACAGGGGTGAGAATCGATCCCAAAATCTCCGGGAATCGGGAGGAATGCTCTAACCACTTGAGCTATCCCTCACTCTCAATTTTTTTTTTTAATAATGTAATACGAGTACAAATTATAATCTAAAAACTTATGGATAATGTAACATTAAAATTTCTTAAAGTACTATAGTAGGCTCTTTCTTTCAAAGAAAAAGAGTGGACGTTTTTCCAAAGTGAGCCAATTTTGGCAAATATTAACCAAAATGGTTGCGTGGCAAAAGTATTTACCAAACTAAGCTTCCAGGCTAAAACGCTGTCTCGGTCAGCGTTTTATGCCTGGGTTTTTTTTTAAAAAAAATCAACCTAAAAACGCTGTCTGGGACAGCGTGTTGTTGACCTTTTTTTTTTAAATTTTTGTAATTGCCTTTTATTTATAAAAATGTTTTTAAAAAACAAAAACAGTTATACCAAAGACGTTGTCCCAGACAGCGCTTTATGTACAAACTTCCTTGTACCTAAAACGCTGTCTCAGACAGCGTCTTATTTTTAACCTAAAGACAGCGTTTCTCTGCTGGTGTGCAAAACTGCAGCAGAATCAGCCTTTTGCCACTGATCTGCCACTTTCTTCTGCCCCCACCCACCACCCCCTGCCATGATTCTTGCCACCACAATCCACCAACAACCCCCACCATCGACCACCATCTGCCACCACTTTTGACCTCCAACAACACTTCAACCAGCTCCACCACCAACCCCAACCATTCAACAACCGTCGATAACCACCCACCACAACCAACAACACTAAAACCACCATGAACAACCACATTAACCACCACGGGCCATCCTTTCTTCCCCATTTTCGACTATGGATTCCAAATGTCTGTTGTTTAATGTACATTAGCCCTGAAGGATCTATTTTGACTGACATAAATCCGATTTGGATAAATAAGCAAACAAAACTTCAAAACACAAACAGATTCATTCAACCAGCATGTCTTATATTGATAATGCAATCGTTATATACAACATTCCAGGAAAAAGGACAAAACAATGATACAATACGTTCACTACTCATCAATTTGGTGTAACCCTTCCCTAGCCTCACTGTCGTCCCTTCGTCTTGGACGACGCCGAGTGTAATGGTGAATGGGTTCCAGCGCGGGGGGGGGGGGGGACTGAGCTGGCTGGATGATGCGTCCTCCTGGGTTATGAAGGGTGCAGAACTGTGGAAGATGTACTCCTCTGCCTCTGTGTGCGACGTAGGATCACCTCCACTGCTACTCTGGCCGGGGTCGAACCGCGAATGGATGGAGTGACCATCATCACCGTCCCGCTGTTGGATGAGATGACCGTGACCATGTCTGCGTAAGGAAGTCGCGGACATATCTCGCATCCGCTGGACCTGGGCTCTGGTGGGTCCGTCTGTAAGGGCGAGGGACAATGCATCATACATCGCCACCATATCCGCCGCCTGTAGTAATCATCGATCAGCCAAGTACATGATATTTAAAAAAGTTAAAAAATGAGGATGATAAGTATAGTAAAAGAAACTCACATATCCGCTAATGACGTCATGTGCCGGGTGGTAATGGGTGGACGGTGGTGTGTAGCTGGGGTTGATGAAACGGCGTGTGATAAGCCTGTGTAGGTTCATCATCCCTCTCTCCGTTCTCGTCCTCATCATCCATTTCCGCATACACATCATACACCGACAATTCATTATTCACAACATCATCAAAATGATTTGGCTCTTCTCAAAACGGTGAACCATCATCACCTTGCATAGGAGAGTAGCTATGCAATTGCATCGGCGAAGATGCCACGGTGTTCGATGACGACGGAGCAGGCTGGCCGAACACTGTCACGCGTCCCCCCGCATGTACTGGTGAAGCTATATGAGAACTAAAAGGCAAGTGAAATTGGTCGTCCTGCATCATTCGAGTGAAAGAACCCATCCCATATGCATTCGATGGAATGTGGTTTGCGGGCTCTTGGAAGGACGCGGTGTTGTAATCAGAGACATATGTAGCTTGCTGTTCTGCCCGAGTACTTTGTTGGGTACATATAGGCACTGTTTCTACATATATCTCATTGGGAAAACCCTTCATTCCTACCATGCTCCTCAAACCTTTCAAATGTCTGTTCGTAGAGACAGGTAACACTTGCACCCCATGACCAGTATCACACCTCATTTTAAGGTTCAGTTCAACAGTCATAGGGTTTGAACCAATACAACTGTGAACCTCATTCATCAGATCAGTCACAGTCATGTTCGGTTCAAGTGTTATAAGGTCCATATTCCCTCCACTGTACTCCACATTTGATCCATTACACAAAATTTCACCTCCCCATCGACATAACAACGCTACATTTTGTCCAGCCATATTCTACATAACAACCAAAACACATTTTACGTAAAGCCGTTAAATCATCCCTAAATCACCACAATCAAACAAAATTTTTTTACATACTATACAAATTAACTACTAAGAACCCCTAAATCACCATTATTACACAACAATGTAGGTAATTACAATTGTTCAAAACCTAATAATTATCAACCATTGTCAACAATTTTCAACAAAACCAACAACAACAATTCAACATTATCCAAACTATTATCAACACTAACAATATCAACACTACCATTATCAACACTAACAATTCAACAATTACCAACACTAATAATTCAACAATACCAACACTAACAATTTAACATTTTTAACACTAACAACTCAACCTCATCAACATTTTAACCCAATTCCAAAAAAATTAGAAATCACCAACATAAACCCTAGAATTTAAAACACAAAGAAAGTTGAATGAATACCTATTTTAGGGTGAGGGGAGTGTATAGTGGGCTACACGGAGGGCGACGGTGGAGGTGACGGCGGGCGACGGTGGAGGTGGCGGCGCCGGCGGCGGTCTATACGGAGGAGCACAAGTATGAGAGAAAGGGGGATTAAGTTAGAGTTTGGGAAAGAAGGGGTTTGAGAATGAAGGAGGAGGAAATGAAAGGATGAAATACGCTGTTGCAGGAAAAAAAAAACGACAGAAACGCTGTCTCAGACAACGTTTCATTAATAACCTTAAACGCTGTCTGAGACAGCGTTTATAGTTCCAGAGTTAAACGCTGTCTGGGACAGCGTCTTTGGTATAACTGTTTTTGTTTTTTAAAAACATTTTTATAAATAAAAGACAATTACAAAATTTTTTTTAAAAAAAGGTCAACAACAAAGATGCTGTCCCAAACAACGTTTTTAGGTTGATTTTATTTTAAAAAAAACCCAGGCATAAAACGCGGACCGAGACAGCGTTTTAGCCTGAAAGCTTAGTTTGGTAAATACTTTTGCCACGCAACCATTTTGGTTAATATTTGCCAAAATTGGCTCACTTTGGAAAAACGTCCAAAAAAGTACTATAGTAGGCAATCTAGTATTGACCCCACCTGTGATGGTTACAATGAACTACCACCACCAAAAAAAAAAAAGAAAAAACCCCCACAAAATGTAGTAATTTCGATCTATTCCCTCATCTTTGGCCTATGGCTAAGAACGAAGAACCAAACTAAGCTGCAAAATTGGTGAAGAAATGGTAACTGCTACAGCAACTTCAATTCCTGTGCTTCAATCTCCTTTTATCTGTTCATCTCACAAATTATCTTCTTTTAATTCTTCTTCTTTGTTAACCTTTAATTCACCCAAAAATCGATGCTCTCGCACTTCATATCCATGCATTCGAGCTGCCGATCTTGATCAAAATACAGTATGTAATAAATTAATCAATCATCTGTTTTACTATTGTTACTTGTGTTTGTTTTATAATGATAGCATTAAATTTTGCAGATAATTGCAATTTCAGTGGGAGTTGTGAGTGTTGGTATTGGGATTGGTATTCCTGTCTTTTATGAAACACAAATTGACAATGCTGTAAGTTTCTTCTTCTTTTTATTTTATTTATTTTTTATTTTTTTTATTTTTCTTTTATGGGTTTTTATTTTTGGATAATGATAATATTATTAGTACTATTATTTATAAGCAATCATAGAAGTGGCTGCTTGTTCAACTCTCGTTCTTGGGACTTTGTGGATTATGCACCAGTTCAACTCTTTAGCCAAGTTTCTGATTTCTGCTCTGGTCAAGAGCAAGCTTTTTGTCTTTGTTGTTTCTGTCTTGAAAGAGCATACCTAAGTTATTAGGTTGTTACTTGGACTCGGGTACCCATGTCCGACATGAGTACATTGTCATGTCCAACCGTCCTACTCGGCTATTTTGTGAAAAAATTCCTTGATTTTGAACTAAAAGTGAAGTGTGTGGGTGTCATAACCATGTCTGTCGAGGGTCCGACACAGGTATGTGAGATGAAAAAATGAAGAGTCCGAGTAACATAGTACTTAATAGCATCTGTTAGGATGACCACGTTCTGTATTTCCAATCTTACACATACTCAGATAGCTTCTAAGCATGCTCTTGCCTCTGCTTGTAAGGCTGAATTTGCCGTCCCGTAATTGCAGCCCTGCACCTTATTCTGCTGTAGTCTCTAGGTGCCAGCCAAACCCCATTCTCTTTGGTTTCTTTTCCCAGGTCCCATCAATTTGGATTTTTAGTCTTTCCTTACTCTCTCGAGGCTTGCAATCATAAACCCAGGAGAGTGTTGGGTATCAGAATTGATATAGGTTTGATGTTCTTGTAGCAGAGGGTTAATCAAAGCTATAATCTGGTCACAAGTATTATTTCTTCCTTTGAAGACGTCATTTCTTGGTATCCAAATTGGCCACATTGTTGAAATGAAGAGTGGCACCTGTTCTCCATCACGCCCATCCTGGCTATAGAAGAGCCGGATAAAGTTATGAATCCATTTTTGAATGCAAACTCACTGTTCTCATTAGATCGAATCCCCAAGGTGCCTCCTTGCCAAACTCTCATAGCTGTAAAGCAGAAACATAAGAGATGGTTAAGATCTTTTTCCCCACCCTCACATAAGTCACAATTAAACCCAATATTTATCCCTCTTTTACCAAGAAAGTCCTTAACCGCTAAACCATTATAAAAAAAATTCCAAATGAAAATCTTCCATTTTGGGAGGAGCTTTTGCTTCCACAGGAATTTTAGGAATTCCCCTTCCTCTTTAGAAATTCTACCATTAGTAATAGTAGAATCCATGAGGTAGGCATATCCTGATTTTGTGGAGAATTCTCCTGATTTAGTATGATTCCAAATGATGGAGTCCACTCCTCCCTGGATTTGGAGCTCTATCGAGCCTATCTCATTTGCATCTTCAAAAGTAAGTGCTTCTCTTAACTTACTAGCATTCCAGCTACAGTGCTACACACATTATTGTTAATAAATCGACTTACCTTCCAGGTTGTCGCTTGTCTCATTCTCGAGGTTGTATTATCTAGCACATGCCTGTGAAACTTCGTATTATTTGCCGTCATTAATCTTTTTAATTTGTGTATATTTGGACTTCCATTGTTTATTTTAATTTATGTTTGTAAATTCAAATTATAACAATTTTTGCTCATAAATTCAAATTATATAAATTCTTGCTAAAACTTCCAATTTTATTGCACTTTTAGCATTCTAGGAAAAAAAAAATTATGTCCAAGCTAAGATAGTGATGTAAATGGGATTCGATCCAAGGTCTTGAATATCACCCCTAAGGACTAAGACTTTAACTAATACATCCGAATACAACATAAATGTTAATTTGGGAATTTATATGAGCATGATTACTTATGAGACGAAAATATCTCATCCATCCTTTTTCTACCACTTTCTCACTTGTCCATATAATCTATATCATGACGAATTTATTTGCATTAAACATCACCCAAATTCATGAACAATAAAAAAACAATCGAGTAATGATAAATTATATCCCATGAGATAAAATTATACCATGCTGAGATGCCATGATATGAAATTTTTTCCTAAGTTGATGTCATGGCATAAAACAAAGTCATGGGTACTGATGCTCTTAGGATAACAACATGAGGTTCTACTAATTTACTGTGATTTGTGATTATTAACATGATCTCATTTAATTAATTTTCTTCATCTTTGGATGCACAAAATAGAAATGTGGCATGTTTTATTTGGCACTATAGAGGTTATTTGAGATTGAATGTTCTCTCTTCTTGTAGGCAAAGCGAGAGAATACACAACCTTGCTTTCCATGCACTGGCTCTGGAGCTCGTAAGTCTCTGCACCCATCTATATCATTTTTAGATATGCTGCACATAATGGATATGGCCCTTATTTTATACTTGCTCCATTATAATAGTACTCTGTTATTGACAAGTCATTTCATATTACTGCCTATTACACTGGAGGAAAAGTCTAACAAAACATGCTCCATGTCCATCTCAAATTTTGTCGTCGAATAACTAGTACTAGTGTATGACACCTTATGGCTCGTTGTACTTCTGCCATTTCATACAGCCTTGCATAAATATAAGATGTTGTAACATTCGTACAATAAGGTTCACAGTTGCACACAATTATTAGTGCTCTATTATACAATTATTAGTGGTCTATACGAAGTATTGTTTAGTGATAATATAGCTAATGTGTTGATCAAGAATTGTTTGTGCCTGTGTGGTATTAAGACTAGTCTACTATGGACAGTACACTTTGGCCTGAATATTTTCCTAGCTAACTTCATGATGAATGAATGTGAATAAAAGTCGCACAATCTCATTTGCATGATGAATGAGCTTCATGATTTACGGTTACTAGTTACAAATCTTTCAGAGATTAGCCAAGCAACTTTTGGCATGGTGCATTCTACATGGCTTGTCCTGCCATGCTCTTAAAGTTTTCTAATTAGTAAGAAAATCATGAAATATATGTTGGCAGTAAGTTAATATTATTCTTTTGAAAACTTATTATCCATTTACATTGGAATTCCAGCTATCTTGTGCCTTTTGAGATCATATATATTCACCAGTGAAATTTTGGTTCTATCATGTTCATGGAGTATTAAGCAATCTTCTTCATCATAAAATCCTCGCTTTCTGTTTGTTGTATAGGTTATAATGTTAACATGTACCTCTTCCACAAGAAGTAGTCATGATTTCGAAAATACAAATAAAATATGCTTAGATTTTTAAGCATACCCACTTTTATGTAGAAGGATGTAAAGAAGATAGAATGCAGACTACTGTTATACATCATACAATTGTTGTGAAAACATGGCATAAACCTTAATTATGGAGAATTGGGACAATACGATCTTTATCCCAGACAAACATAGGGAGTGGGTTACAAAATTGATTTTCCAAGATGCTAAGTAAATGTGTAAGAAGGATATATGCTGATGAAAATAAAGTTATTAAAGCCATATCGCTCAAGAAAGCCATTCACGTGTTCCAAATTCTTAGAAATTCTTGTCTTTCAATATCCAACAGTTTAAGTTGTTTAATGCATTGACTACATCTCTTAATCAACTTCTAGCATAAGGCACAAGGTGTGTGGATTAAACCATGTGCTTTTACATATCATTGCAACAATTTTCACATTCGAAACCATATCACACATGAAGTATGTAGCTTGTTCAACCTAAGGATTTTTTTTTTCATTCCTTAGAGAAATGTAGGTTCTGTATGGGAACAGGCAATGTGACGGTAGAACTTGGTGGGGATGAGAAGGAAGTGTCTAAATGTATCAACTGTGATGGCCTTGGTTCTTTAACATGCACTACATGTCAAGGCTCAGGTATTCAACCTAGGTATCTTGATCGAAGGTATGTGCTCTACATCTTTCCTCTTGAATAAAAGAGACAAACGAGGCTCCTATAACATATTAGTTTGTGATAAAATACGATAAATTACGATAAATTTTAATAATTTCAAATAAAGGCGACCAAATACAAATGACAACTAATTAGTTTCTATTAGTTTATAAAGTTCTGTTCAAATGAAAATTAAGTTTTAGCAGCAATTGAAACTAAAAGTGCTACTGAAATTTAATCTTAAATTACGGAGGCACTGTATTTCAGTTTTTATTATAAGCATGAATTGGATCACTATATTATCATGCATATATCACTACCAATATTTCACACAGCATTCCCTGCTTCAAGATAGTCTATTGGAATTAAATGTGAACAATCTGCTGTTTTTTTTTCTTGATAATCAGGGAATTTAAAGATGATGACTAAGGCCAACAACATACACCTTTGCGTTGCGGATACTTATTCAACAGAAGGATTGAGTTAAGCTTTTCTTGTCAAATACCATAGTGTTTATTTTTTGTAATATGCTATACCACATACAAATTGAGTTTCTAACAGCATTCCTGGAAATATTTCTCAATATTCGCATTCGATGATGTAGATTTATTGATCAATGAACCATCGATCAATTTCTTTGTAAATCTATAAATTTTCATATATAATGTTGTAAGTTCCTGCCTCATTGGGTACACCATTAATTGATGTAGATCATAATGGTATGTTATAGCACCCCCAAAAAATTTTAAAAAAAAAAAAATTTAAAAAAAGACACTACTGCTGATATCCTTTTATGAATCAGAGTACATGATTTATCAGAAATGGATTATTCTTTCATCTTGCGGGATAGCAAAATTCATCAGAAAACAGCTTTTTTCTACAACAATTTCATATTTTCATTGATTATCATGTTTAAGCTCAGTAGTCTGGCCATGATTACACATGAAATTTTCGAATTTAGAAACTAACAAGATTGACACATTTGACAGGTTTGGTTACAATCAAAATTTTCCAAGCTAATATAATATAACCACATATAGTGTGTTGGCCTGGAGAATTGTGAAATGAACTATTAGAATGGTTAAGGAAATGAAGTGAACATGAGGTGCTAGCTATGTGTTAGAATCCAACTCAGTTATTATGTTTTAATTGCCTCTATTGCTTTTCTAGACTTATTTTTAAGTTTTCTAGGCTTTAGATACAATTATTGTGTTGCTATCAATTTAGTGTTCATTAGAGATTCTATGTACTTTCAAATTAAAGTTCTTTAAAGGCAAGTGTTTGAATGAAATTCAAAGACATTCTACCTGGTGTTGCTTTAATTTGCTTTTATGCTTGTGTTGTTGGCCGACCTTTATAAATATTGTGTCTGATTGCCATAATAACCTCCTCCCAACTCATTTGATGTTATAACTTATAATAACTTGTGAGTCAGAGAGCGCTTTGTGAGCAAGCAACTCCAATCACCCACATTCCGTCGCCAATAGACGTGAGCTCACTTTGAGACATTGATGCCTCTTTGTGTTACTTTGTGCTCACAAGCCTTGTTTGCGCATAAGGCAAACGTCCTTGCAACTAAAAAGCAAGAGCGCGCTATACGGTTCAGAGCTAAAATACTACTTGTACCATATATGACAGTTGGTATCAGAGCCGTTGTTCAAACCTCGACAATAGATTCTAATGCAAGCACCTAGAAGGCTACACCAAGATGGAAAATCTAGAAGAGTGACTTGCATTGTTCAAAGACAAGGCGGATCAACGGTCCTTTCTCAAGATCAATTTGACCTAGTAGGCCGAGCAATTAAATTGTGAAATTGTTGGACAATAATTATGTGCTTCACAAGCAACTAAACTTTGCTCAAGGAAAAGTTGAAGAAGTACTTGAATAATGTGGAACCTTAATGCACATTGTGGGTAGAGACAATAATGGTGTTGGTGCAGCAAAGATCAAACCTTTAACACCCCACGACTATAGTGGCATTACGAATGCTAAAGAAATTGGAAATTCCTCTTTGGAGCAGTAGTTTCAAATATGTTTATTAAATGACGACAAAAAAAGTGGATATTGTAATCACACGCTGGTCTAATGAAACCAAATTTTGGTGGCGCACAAAGCACGCTGAAATCAAAGCAAGACGATTAAAGATAGATGTATGGGTGGAGTTCAAGAAGGAACTTAAAAAACAATTCTACCCCTGAACAAAAATTTTGTTGCTAGAATAAAGTTACAAGAGACATGACAAAAGGGCTCTCTTCATGACTATGTGAAGGAATACTTGGTGATAATATTAGACATTACAGACACGATTAAGAAAGGTTTAGCGTTCAACTTTTTCAACGGGTTGAAGGAATGAGCACAGTGTGAGATTTTGAGACAAAAGGTTGGTACCCTTGTTGTCGTCATTATTGAAGCTGAAAGATTGATGGACTACATGGTCAAGAAAGAAATAGACAAGTGGGACGTAGACACGCTTTGAATGGATCAGATCCAAGCTCTCCAAAGAATGTAAGGAGTGACTCTTAAGTATTGTCTGATAACTTTGAAGGATACAACAGAAAAAGTAGGGGAGACAATGCGTAGAAATCCACATCGTCCCTTTCCCAAACTTCTACCACTGTCACGTGCCAACTACTTTGCCCTAGTCACGCACCGTGCGCCACCCGCTTACGGCCGTCGTAAGACGAGTCAGACTTTCTCCCTTGGCACTTCTCCTTGTGCCCACGTAATATGTTTGCTAGCACGTATTCTTGGTGCTAATAAGTCCCCTTGGTTGAACTAAGCACTCACCCTTAGTGCCTTAGTCCGAACTTACGACTAAGTGTCTTGAACACACAAGCTATAACCCTTGCTAGTATGCCCGATCACTCACTTGTCACCCTCATGCCTTAGTTTTCCTCACACTCTCTAAGTATTTGAAGGAAAGGATTGAGTTGCAAGAGAACACAAGTGCTTTTGGGAATGCTTTTTGTATTGCTCTCAACTTGAATGTACAAATGAGGCATTGGCGCCTATTTATAGTGCTCCTCCCTACTTACAAGGATTATCTAGAATATTCCTAACCTTCTGAAATGGAGGGTTCTAGGCGACACTTCCTCTGTAAACAAAAATTTACTCAACTGCATACTTTAATGAGGCTCACAAAAATGGTGGGAGTTCAAGCACAAGGAAGAGATTGACAAGTTGTGAATGATGTCATCCATGGAGAAAGGGAAGAACAAAAAACAAGAAGCGATAACGATCGAGCCAAGCTACAGGATTAGTGTCGTCTGTCAAATCAGCGATATGAAATTATTATCCCTAGAAGTCGCAGCGGAAGTTTGACACATATCAACAATGCAAGTGATGGAGCCACAAATGAAGGCAACATCAAGCAAGCTCTCATCAAAATTCCAAATAAGAAGGAGATGAGGCCTAATGAGTTGACAACATAATGTGATCCATATTTTTTGAGATATTAGAGTTTATCATGATGGGCCAATCATTATATTCCACACATAAGTGAAATAGTTTGGGGCATTTCAAATTATTCAACTCAGCAATGCGGGCATAAGCATAAATATTCACCCTTTCATAATCATCATCATTATTATATGTTCTAGGTTAGATGATATCATTTATTGTTTGTATGATATGATTAATCGCCTAGATGATATCATTTATTGTTTAGATAATATGATAAATTGTATGGATGATATCTTTTAGTGTTTAGGTTGGATGATATGAATAATTTGTTAGATGATAACATTCTTTATTTGGATATCTTTTAGAGCCTAGGTTGGATGATTTGATTAAGTGGTTAGATTGTATCATTCATAATTTGAATGATATGATTAATTGTTTGGATAATAACTTTTTGTGTATAGGATAGATACTATGGGCTAGATGATATCATTCATGGTTTGGATGATATCTTTTAGTCTCTAGGATGGATTATATAATTAATTGGCTAGATGACATGGTTTATAGTTTAGATGATATCAATAACTACTTGGATAATTTCTTTAATTTCTAGGATGGATGGTATCATTCATTGTTTGGATAATATCTTTTAGTGTTTAGGCTGGATGATAATAATTAGCTATGATATCATTAGTTTTTCTAGGTTGAATGATATTATGATGATATTTATAATTGCCTAAGCTAGATGATATGTATGAGTAATTAGTTGAATGACATGGTCAATTATCTGTATGATATTTGTAACTATTTGGATGATTTCATTATGATTGGTTTAACATTTTTAAAGTTGGGCTTTCCTTATTTAAGGTTTGGCACACAAAGCAATTGGTGAGACAAGTCTCACCCAATACCTTCTCTTTATACATATGTATATATTATTTAACATTTGTTTGTTTACTTGGATAATGTTAAAAAAAATGAAATGTAAATTGAAGAATAAATTTGGAATGTGATATTTGAAATCTTTTTTATGTAATGTTTTATGAATATTTGCTACATTCTCATGATATAAATAATATGTATTATTTTTTAAAATTTGGAAACGATAAATATAAAATATAAATCAATCAAACAAAGCCTTACTCCCTAAAGTGAGATCGGCTACATGATCAAAAGTGATTATTTTGTATAGTCATTCGTAAAACTCTTCCTCCTCCATGCTCCATCCCTTACGATCAAATGCCTCTATTATCTTGGATGATATACTACAAGAGGGGGAGGGGGTGAATTCTAGTATGTTCCTAGTGCCTACTTTTTGCGGAATATAAAACTGATTGTTGTTAGGAAGTTAGACAATGCAAAGCGGATTTTACGAGGAAACCACCTAGGGCCTAATTGGAAGTAAAACCTCGACCCTCCAAGGGATTCAAGCCAAACCAATCCACTATAATAGGCCAAACACTCCTAGTTACAGCCTATTACAATCAGACCTTTCTCACAAGTTCCTGACTGAACTTGCTACACGATAGGACCCTATCCTACCCAATCTAAGTCCCGGACTTAGATTTACACAACACTCATAGAGTTATTCACCCGGCCTCTCATTTGAAGTTCACTCGGCTTCACTCTAGAAGCTCACACTTTGCACTCATACAATTATGATAACGAGACTCCTCATGAACTCTCACACCCCAATACATAAAACACTTAAAACCCTTTTTCCAATAACAAGATCTCAAAGAATAGCTCTAAATACATATCAATGAATAAAGTGATAAAACTAACATGCTGGACACTTAAGATCTGTCTAGAACTAACTGGACGAAATCAAACCGAACCCTGACTAGAACTTTGACCTGGAGGTTTGACTTAGCTTCGTGGTGAAGGATTAAACCATTAAGCACGACCACTGCACTTCGTCAACCTCAACTTTGATTGAATACATATGAGCATATTTATAGTACACCAAAATCATTCTTTTCGTAAAAGTTAAATTTATCAAAAGATATGTTTAAAAGATTTTAAAAGATATTTTCAAAAATTAAGTTTTCCAAAAATATATCTTTTTGTTAAGAATATATTCTTTCAATAATAATAAGATATATTTACCATAAAATCATATTTTATTTCAAACTCATATTTTCCAAATATACTAGCTTATCTTTTTCTAAAGATATACTTATCATAAAATTAGATTTTATTCAAAACTTATTTTTGTTGAAAATACTTTTCAAAATAACTTATCTTTTTCTCAAAGGGATTTATTAGAAAATAAACATCTTTATTTTGTAAAACCAAATCCCTAAAAGATATGCACATATTAGGTAATTATTTATATCATTAAAACAGACTTTTAACGACATGCAGACTTAAGGTCCTATTAGGTTCTAGAACTCTGATAGTCTCTGATTTCTTGACAAGTCAGTAACTCTAATTTCATTGACTATCAGTAGTTCACCTTGGTTTTATAGACTTGTTCCGAACTGACTTTTATGTCCAACATAGTACATGAATCTAAGAGCAATATACTTTGATTTCTCCGTATTCATATTGTTTCTTTGAAACTCTTATTTAGAAATCTCGTAGTATTGACGTATTCTAGATCTCGGGGAAATATTTCACACCTGGAACCACAGTCCAATTTCCTAACTGGAACTTGTTGTCACTCTTGTACATTCCTTATTGGAACTCGCAGACCAGGTTCCTTTCTGGAACTTGCTATCACTTGCACTCCTATTAAGGAGCCGTCCACCGTGTATTTGTTAGGGAACACGCTCCAGCTCTTGTGGCAAAGCCTGTCGAGAGTTCCTTTTGCATCTCGTTGGAGAATATCTTCAGGTTCCTTCATGGTTTGGTTCTCGTGTGAGAACCTACTTTAGTTTCATTCATTCTCTCATGTTTCTCTTGAATTCTTCTAAGCTCCAACCCATTGACTTCACCTAAGGCAGTTCATGTCTTCACACAAACACTTAAGAGAACATTAGATTAAAGTTTGTTTGTCATAAACAAACTTCAAGTGAGAGAACTAGTTAAACTTAAAGCAACATAAATACTGCTACACATATACAACTCATGTATGTATAGAGTACTTATCTCATGAAGGTAACATATGCAAACACCTATTTACATATATAGTTACCTTCATGTTTCCTTCGCCATCATCATGCTTTTCAACCATAACACTCATCATTGTTCTTGTTCCTCTATTGCTTATTCTCTATTGCTCAAGTTCCTTATATATATATATACTTGTTAATAATCTGGTTCCTTGAATCTTGTTCTAAGTATACTTGTTCTTTCTATGCACAAATTAATAGACACATTAGATAGATAATCGTCATTAGTTTACAATCATCAAAACCTAATTACTCAACAGCCTCACTCTCATGCAAATCTATACGCTTCCTATTCTTCGTATCTCCTTCCAACCAAGTCATTTTCGATCTTCTTCTCCCTCGTTTAAACCCTCCATACTCCCACTCTTTCACTCTTCATACCAATTCACCCTCGAGTCTTTGCCTTACATTCCTGAACCAACACATGGCATTTTCCGTTTGTCTGTAATTTCTACCACACCAACTTTCTTGCGAATAACCCCATTTATGATTCTACCTCTTTGAGTGTTTCAACACATCCATCTAAACAAGCGCATTTATGTAACCTCCATCTTTTTAATGTGATCCTTCTTAGAAGCCCAACATTTTGTACCATAAAGCAACATTGATCTTATAGCAGTTATGTATAATTTCCCCCTTAACTGTAGATGAATGCTTCAATCACATAACACTCCTGTGGCCGTTCTATATCTAAGCCACCTCGACTGAATCCCGTGTGCCACGTATTGATCAATTTCACCATTTTGGATGATCAACCCTAGATATTTAAAACATTTACTCATGGTCAAGTCTTTTCCATCCAAACTCTCTACATCATTGCTTGTCCCCCTTTGTTAACCAAAGCGACATATTAAACATTCGGTCTTACTCCGATTTAGCTTAAACCCTCTAGATTCCAACCTTTGTCTTCATTTCTCCAATTTAGCGTGAACCCCATCTTTAGTTTCATCCACTGAGACGATATTGCTCGCTAACAATACATTTTTTGACGCATCCCAATACATATCCTTAATTGGACCACATACCTTTGTGGAATACCTTTCTTCAATATTGCCCAGATTTAGTTAAATATACGAAAGAAATTTGTTGACCAAATAGGAAGGAATATACATTCATAAATAGAAATCTACTCATGACTTTTATGTTCAATAACATAAATATTACGAAGTATATTTTTCAAATAATATAAAAATTGTGCGATGCATCATTAGGATCTAAAAACCAGAGTATTTAATGAAAACAAAAATAATAATAATAAGGTTAATGGGTGTGTGTACAATGAGTGAGTTTTTAGAGAGTGTATATGGTACACATGGATATACTAGTTTATATTTTATAAGTGTAAAATATGGACACATCACATGCCATACATGCATGCCACCAACGCAAAATATGTGTGTGTGGAGGCGTGTTGTGTGTGAATGCACCCAAAATTGTTTGATGTTGTCAAGACGAGTAGTTTTCATAAACAAGATTTGACTCTATATTTGTTTGATACTCCATATAAAGAGTAGTATAAGTTAAGAAGATTATTGGTTGTTGAGTCTATGCTTTAACTTTATTTTTTCAATATTAAAGTTAAGATTTTAGAAATCTGAAAATTATATTATTTATTTATTTTTTTCATTTGCAAAAGCTACATATTTAGTACACGCATATATCTTGTAACTTTACACATCAAAAATTCATATATTGGACCTTAAGTTGAAATCTGATTTATTTAGATATCAAAAAAAAAAAAAAAAAAGTCATGTCGCGATATCATAGAGCTGATCCAACCATCCCGGCCCGATCCGATCCGACTTGATTTTGGATGGGTTTTGGGCAGCATTTCCACCCTGGCCCGAGAAATGGGCAGCTTTTTTATGCCTCGGCCTGAACCCGGCCTGGCCCGGCCCGCCATTGATCAGGTTTACGTTATCATGACAATAACAAGATTAATACAGCATGACAATTGAGTTGTGAATGCTAAGCTTTAATTGAACAAGTTATAAAATTACAAAACGATAAAGTTTTGAAACGAAAAACTTTCAATTTTATTCATACATTTCCCGTAAGAAATGTGTAAATTTTAGCATCCATAGAAACAAAGCAACAATATTCAAAACATTATTTGTATGGATTAGTTTTAGGCCCCTTTTGCAAACTCTGGGTTAGTCTCCTTCATCTTCTCATTACAAAAGACCAAAATACCATGCGCCTCTTCTAAAGACAGATCTTCCATTTTCATTATCCCTCGTATGAGTTAAGTGCACAAGATTTCTGTCTTGACTCTCACAAGATCGCTCATAAGGTTTTCAACGTTAGTGTTTGCCTCAGACATAGTTGTTTTGAATTAGAGCGTTTGTAAGAAGGATGTGATTTGAGATTCACTTAAATATATTAGTCTATTTTATAGAGGTTCAAATGTTCAATTAATGTTAGGAAACTATTTGAATTTTTATATTATCATGAAATTTTCAATGTAATAAATGTAAATAAAGTAACTGTTGTAAAATTTCCCTAAATTGCTCAACATTATGTTGGAAAAATATCATTATGGATTTCTTACCAAAATTTAAATGTCATCAGTTAACAAATAACGTGTAAGACTACATACCTTTTTCCATATATTGATGTAACACAATTATGTATACTGATTAAAACTTATTTTTCCTATAATATGTTAAAAGGGAAGAAAAAAAATTGTTAGTCTCCCCATCCTTTTTTTTTCTCTGCCATGTCTAAACCTTAAGGTTTTTTGTTACAGGGATTTTTTTTTTTTTGTCCAATGGGAGAGTTACAACACCAAAACTGGTTTAATTATGGAACATCGGGTGTTATATGGACTCCAATATTGATGTTAATTCTATGTTATTGTTGATCACCATATCGCCTTGGTTTAAGTATGGAACATCGGGTGTTGTATGGACTCTAGGGAGTGCTTAAGGGATGCATGGTAAGATTATGAGAATAGGTTTAAGGCTTAGAATGTGTGTGTGTGTGAGAGAGAGAGAGAGAGAGAGATGAGAATGTGTGTTGGTTCATAAGAAAGAAATAGAGAATTATTTGATTCCCCAAAACTAATGAAATCAGCTTCGTACTTATAGAGAAAATATGAAGGGTAAGGTACGGAACCCTAGAATGAAAGGTGCCGTGGAACAAAACACTTAAAATTGTCGTGTCACGGCAATATTGCGTGTTACGGTATTTCTACCTTGTCGCAGTATTTTTTCAGTTTCTACGCGTTTTCAAAACTTCAATAACTTTTGATCTGTAACTCAAAATAATGTATATAATATATTGTAACACCCCCAAATCTCCCTCTACGGAAATACTAGTATAATACATATAATTATACCGTAGAGATAGACTTGGGCGTAATACCGCCGCGTGATTACGCAAGGCTACTCAAAGTACTTAACTCAACAACAAAACTTGCAGCGGAAACTCAATTTTCTTTTATTAATACTTATAAAAATAGTAACATTGTTATGAGTGCTAAAAAATAAAGACAAGACCAACATTCCTAAACTAGGTGAAGCAAATCCCTGGACTCCCATATGCTCATTCATGATTCCACCTGAAAATAGTCAACACTGCTTACCATTACGGTAAACAGGGCGAACCAAAACAAATAAGAAATATGGATTAGCAAAATATGCTAAGTATGATAAGTGCAAGATAGTGTAAACTCAATTTATTTGTAAACATGCTTTTAAAACCAATTCCAATAATTAACCCAATAAATTCAAAACTCATTATTCCAAAAACGATTCCAATGATTCAATATTCAAAATAATAGTTAAAACCAATTCTTTTATTAAGAATCAATTCCTTTTAATCCAATTCCTCACCCAAGTGTGCACACCTCCTAAGCTAGTCTCCTTATATTACAAGGCTATTCTTGAGGAAAGACTCGGTCATACAAAGTCCAAGGCCTTATCAATAAACCAAATCCGCATAGTGGGATTACTAACATGCTTATAAAGCATTAATAAATAATTCAATGGTTCAATAAATCCTTTTAATATCCAATAGTTTCCAATATTATTTAAACACGATAAGTAATCCAAACCATTCAAAACATGATTTAAAAATCAATCATTCAAATACTTTTATTAAAATAAATATCTTCAAACATAATTTATTTCAAAATCAATTTAATTCAATCACCAATCAAATCATGTAAAACATGTTATTCAAACCAATTACTTTCAAAGGTATTTAGCCACCTAAACGTACCTTGATCCTTCACACAAAAAGAACCTCAAGAACCTTGATAAAACACACCCTACAAATAAATATAACCTTAATCAATATAAGGTTAACAAATAATCACAAATAATTAAATTAAAACCTCCCAACTATATGTACATGAACCTTTCAACATAAACATTATTGAAAAAATCTGATTTTATATAATTAAAACTACTCATAATAATTATTTATAAATCCCCCATAATAATAATAATAATAATAATAATAATAATAATAATAATAATAATAATAATAATAATATTAATAATAATAATAATAATAATAATAATAATAATAATAATAATAATAATAATAATAATAATAATAGTTGAATAAGAGAAGAGAATAAGAAAAGATAAGAAACCAAGAAAAAGAGAAGAATTGGATTTGCGTTGGAAAGAATAGGCAGAACTTGTAGAGGCTATAACTCCTTTGATATAACTCCGAATTGGGTGATTCTTGAGCCTAATCTCAAGAAGTTTTCGAGAGGAACAATATTTTGTGAAACGCCAATACCCCAAAACTGATCAGAAGTGCCCGAAAATTGGCTTTAAATATAAACGGGATGATTTGTGTAAAAAGAGGAGAAGAAAAGTAGAGAATTGGTGTGAATAAGTGGGAAGAATTAAGGGTCTATTTATAGTGTTGAGGGTGTAGAAAGGATAGAGCTTAATGTGTGATATGGTTACTAGAAAATGTGATAAGTTTTTGGGGTTGTTAAGGTATTTGAATCAAATTAAGTCTAGATTAATAGTTGGGTTAAAAGATAAGAAAATTTAAATGGATATACATATAGTTGGGAGAAGAAAGATAGGAACAATTTCCTCAAAAAAAAAAAAAAAAAAAAAAAAGAAAGATAGGAACAAAATGAGATAATGAAGAAGAGAATTAGAGGTTAATTTAAAATATAATAATTAACAAACTAAAGTGATACAATCACTCTTCAAAACATGATCAAATCACGTTTCACAATTATTATTATTATTAGTATTTTAATATAAAAACGAAAATAATAATAAAATAATTGAATAAATAAATATTTTAGATGATATAAAATTAGTTAAATACATTATATTAGATATTTCTCTTGAAATAGTTAGTATAATAAAATATAGACTGCCTTAGAAAAAAATAATTAAACCTATATTATTAATTTAGAAATCCGAAAATAATTAATTATTCAAATGATTAAATACTTATATTTGGCGCCAAAATTCAAATATTATTTTGGCTCCAAATAATGAATTTACTAAAATACCCTTTTTATAAAATAATTCTTAATTAATTAATTAGAAAATATGTATGAAAATACGAGGTATTACATATATCATTGGAAATATCTTCAAGTATAATTTTCAAACCAATTAGAATCAGGTCAAATCTTTTATAGTTTTTTAGGATATGGTTGTTTTAGTGAAAGGGTGTTGGTTTTGGGCCGAGTTTAGTGCATGTTTTGCTCATATCTTCTTCATTTTAAATCAAAGTTGGGCTTATGATATATTGTTGGAAAGCTTATTTCAAGGCCTATCCAGCCAAATAATATTTAGACCAAAATTATAGGGCAAAAAAAATAGTTAAGCTCAGTTTTGTGATGTGGAAACGAAAACTGGAAAATAAATTACGGTTTGGGGAAATGGGTTAAGAATTGAATTGGTTTATGAAATGTACATGATTGAATATGGATTTAAGCACTCCAAAGATTAAATACTCAACATGACCAATAATGGCGGTGTAAGGTTGTTCATCATCGGGTTTGGCTTTGGGAAGATATTTTTAGGCGTCTACAATACCCAATCCGTTAAAAATGGTCCCAACCAGTCATGTAACTTGTTATTACAAGTAACCTGACATGTGTAGACATGTGATCTGTCAAAAAATAAAAATAAAAAAATAATTTTAATAAAAAGATAATTTTTTATAAAGAAAAAAAAAATATTTACAAATCTACCCATAGCGGCCTTTCCCCGCTGCCTGACTCCCCTGCCCCGTGGCTCCGGCCACCTAGACCCCCCAACCTAAGTGTTAGCACCGGAGTTGGCCCCGCGGCTGATTTCCCTCCTATAAACCACCAGCCGCCTCTTCCTTTTCAGAGATCTCGTTGTTCTCTTCCCATATTTTTTCCATATTGTCGTAGTCTTCTTCATTAAGTTGTTTGTTGACTTTCGAAGGTCTAACCTTTCGCTCCTTTACTGAAAAGGCGCGTGTAGGGAATATTTCAAGCATCTCACACTTGAGCCCCACTGTGATCATACACTTAAGCATGGTGGCGTCCAAAGGGAAGGAATTTAGAGTAAAAGAGTCGCCAACAAGTTTTAGGAACTTGTAAACCGTTCACAGGGTGAAAGTTACACCCCTTCACTATCCATGAGATCGCTAACTCCATAGTGGTCTGGAACCATGACTGGAAGTTCGGGGATGAAGGTACAAATCCAACCTAAAAGAGATTGAACCTGCCCTAATAATAGTTCTCTACTTTATTCTTCTCGTATTCATGTGCGCTTTCTGACTAACATGCAATCATTAGGTTAACCCTAAACCTGTTTATCTATGTTGGTTGAATATTAATGCACAAATAAAACTATTATTGGCGATCACTTAAATTATAATCATAATAGCCTAAATAAGATTATTAATTATCTTATTAAGCGTGATTACAAGTACAAATTCCCTTTAAACATGCATAAAAGGTGTGATCAAGCAATAATAATAAACATACATCAAGCAACACAATTAATAATAATCACAATCATGTTAACAATAAAACATAAGATTAATAGCAAGATCCTAGACATGATACTAACAAGATTAATAACAAACCCTAGCATGTTACTAAACATTGAAAATCAAAGTTTTATCCCTAACATGATACTAACATAATATTAGAAAAGAAAGAATAGGAAGCATCATATAAACATACATGATATTAGAAATATTAGTTACCCTAAACATGATACTAGGAAGAAATAAAACATCCTAACATGATAAAAGGAATCAACAAAATAATCTAAGTATGATTTCTTTATCAAAAGATCAATAAAGCAATTAAATTACTTACTTCGATGCCTCGTACCTCTTTCGAATAACAAAATACGCATGTTAGTAACTTTAAGGAAAATATTAAATCAAACAATAAAATTAAATAATTGAAACAGAGGTTTGGGACCAAACCCTAAAAAATTATCAACCTTTCACGTCTAAGGCGAAGGCAACTTCAAACTTGGCTAGGTGTGTCTAGAACTAATATATGTGGAATCTTGTGAGAGGGAAGGTTTAGAAAAAGAATAGAGAGAGAGAAAGCTTCTAGCTTTTAGAGAGAGAAAGAATAGAATTAGATGATTGTTGATTGAATAAAAACGGGGAGATATGACCCCTATTTATAGTTAATTGTTCGGAAACGATAGAAAAGAAACCGAGTCCCATTATTAGCTCCAGGCGACAAGTATTAGCGCCAGGCGACAGACTCTGTCGTTTGGCGTTGGGACAGTTTTTTACGGGTTTTGTTTTTATCATATCTTTTGATCAAGAAGTCTAAATAAGTCATATAATATGTCGTTGGAAAGCTCTTAAAGTCTACTTTTTAACCCAATTAGCACCAGATTAAAATATTTTGTGATTAAAATATATAGCCAAAATAGTGGAAGGGTGTCAGATTTGGATAGAGTTTCGTATTTCTTTCATATCTTTTTCGTTATAGC
Source organism: Chenopodium quinoa (assembly GCF_001683475.1). NCBI lineage: Eukaryota > Viridiplantae > Streptophyta > Magnoliopsida > Caryophyllales > Amaranthaceae > Chenopodium > Chenopodium quinoa. The sequence continues at coordinate 2,751,270 of NW_018744616.1, read as the reverse complement.
TCGGAATTAATATTATAATATATCATTGGAAAGATAATTTCAAGATCTATCCAACCATATAAGATTTGGATAAAAATTATGAGGCATGAAAATAATATCTGAATTTCTTAGAACATCTTTAAATTCGAATAGAATTAGGACTTAAAAAAGGAAAGTTTTAAAAATGGAAAGTTTTTATTCTATTTGAAATTCTTTAATTTTATCTTTTCAAAAAGGATAATTAAGATCTTTTAGAAACCCATAGAAGCTTCTAATTAATCCTAATTAGTTTAGGAATGGGATTAAACCTTTGGACCCTCCACATGATCATTGAGTCGTAGGTAAAATCCGGTTTGGGCACAGTTTAGTATTTTTGCCATAACTTCCTCATTATTCATTGGAATTGGGCTTATAATATATCGTTGGAAAGTTCTTTTCAAGACCCATCCAACTATACCATTATTGGACCCTTATCATGGACCAATATAAACTAAATTGGACGTTTTCCATAAATAGAGTATATTTTTAAAAACAGAAACAGAGATATTTTAATAAAAACAACCACATCACTAGACTTTTCACACTTTCACCTCGTTCGATAATCAAATGACGTGAAAGGTATTCATGACTGGTTTTGGTTTTGGGGAGACACATTTGGGTATCTCAAGCGCGTAACGCCGGAATGCTCATTCCTCGCATGGTATACCTTCCAGCTTCCTCACTTGTCTTGTTTCATACTTTAACGAGTAAGCAAATAGGAATTACCTTACTCTCTTGAGTAAGCAAGTCAAGTACCTTTAATTTAGATCCAGTAGCTTACTAAGGCATCCGTTGATCCTGAACCACCTTTGAGATAGGCCTGCTTGTGCCTTTAGGCGAGAAAAAAAAGATAAGTTTTCAATTTATTAGGAAAGTGATAGTTCTCTTGCAGAGAGAGAGAGAGAGAGAGAGAGAGAGAGAGAGAGTTTTCCTGGGAGTTAGAGTCTCCAGACGAGTGTCTCTCAAGTGGAGAGATTTTCTTACTCGACCAATAGAGAAGTGATAGGATAAGGCAAGTAAGTTATCACGCTTCGGAAAGTTCCCTGCCATTCATTAAAAAAGGGACTACTCTGTTGAAGTCCTAAAGACATCCAGTGCCAATGCTGCGGAGAGTGCCTTTTTCCTTCCTTCTCTTATAACCGCGGTTTTAGGAAGAGGGACAATTAACATACACTTAGTTTCCAGTCATGGAGGGATAGTCTATCTAGTTGAAGTTTTAGTTCCAATAGTTTAGCTATCCTGTTAGAGGTCGTTTAATGGGAGTCGGGCTATGGGCTCTTCAAAAGATCTAGCTTTACTTGTCAGCTAATTAAATGAATTCCTTGCCAATCCTAGGGTCAGCTAGACAAGAAGCAAATGCTCAAATGCAGAATGAAAAGAAGCTTTAGCGAGCCAATTACATTGCCTTGACCTTAAGAAGAATTTGAAAGATTTGAAGGAGAGGAAGCATGGAACTTAATAGAAACCTTTGAGAACAAAAAAAAAATATTGAAATAGAAAGTTAAATAAAAAGAGGGGTGTCTCCAGTAGGAGGAAAAGGAGAATTTCTTGTCCCAAGTATCGCGCATAACCCACTTATGGAAGGGCTTCCCAATTTAAGATGTTTTCTTATTATAGGTATATAGCCTCTTTACTCATTATAAGAGAAGTCTTACCCGCACCAATCCTATGCGCTCGACATCTCTCCCCTTCCCCGTTCCGATTCCGCTGGTCAATTGCCTGACTCCCCTATGTTGTGGGATTCAAACCCCTCTTCCTTCAACAACCCTGCTTTTTTGGGATCTGAGTTGGTGGGATTTTTAATGGGCTTAGCATTCGTGAGGTTTCGAGGGGTTTTGAGGTTGGTTGGGGTGGTTCCGGTCGGCGTGATTGACTTTGGGCTGGGAGTGGTGTTTTGGTACGGTGCGGATGGTGGTGGCTGGAGTGGTGTGACTTAGGTGGTGCTCGTGGTGGTGGTGTAACACCCCTAATTTACTAAATAATAATAAACAATAAATAAAGGAAAAATAGACAAGCTTTAAATAAAATTGCGGAAACAAACACTTAGATCGGAGGTATCACCGCCACACTCGACAAACATGTCAATTGATAAGGCTTACAAAATCCCAATAATTATAACTCAATAAAACTAAGTGAGCTATTTATACAAATCTACAAACTCGTCATAGCATACTAAACGAAATACTTGAGTTCCTTTAGCAACGATCATCACTTGATTAACCTGCTTAAACAATCTTGACATCTCACCATTAAGGACAAATTCCAAAATAGATCCTCGTAGGGCCACCATAAGAAAAAGACATGGCCGCAAACACAAGTTGCACAACAAAAACAACACACGTCAGCAAAAGATGAGTGATCAACACATATTAGAATACAGAGTATAATAGAATAATCAACATTACTAGCTCAATTAAATAATGTAGTTTAAAACTACATTGCACATTGTACTCTGGAAGTAATTTTGTCAAACCCTACCCCGAATAAAAATACTATTCTTTACTCAAATCTCTATCTCATAAGTGTGCCATGATCTTTGCTCTATATCTAGCCTTGGACATGAGTAATTCGAATAACAAACCAACAAGTATAAAAACTTAAATACTCTCAATAACCAGAAAACACCTTGAACCAGACCACATATGGGTCAATTCCCACTGTAGGGGACCATAGAAAAATAATAATAAAGAAGTACTTCATTATTAACTCATGATCATTATCTCTTTAACAACATGCCAAGGACTAAGGTATATAACGCCGAGCCTCAAACCAAGAACAAAATAATCATTCTCAACCTTTTGATCTCATACTTAATCAATACCATTCGCAAATTAAAAACAATAATAGCACATGTTCCCATAAAATATAACAATTCGAACTCAATTCAATAATATTATATGTAAGACCCTGTATTTTTATACATATTTTATTTAGAATAAGTATTTTGTGGAGTATTTAAATAATTTGAAATGTTTAATTCATGACATTTTAATTATTTATTTTAAATTAGTTGGGAAATATTTTATAAAAGGAAAATTTATTTAATTAATTATTTTATTTAAGTTGGAATTTAATTTAGAAAAGTTTTATTTTAGTAAAGTTTTATTAGGAAAGGGATTAGGGAAGATTAAAAAAAATAAAAAGGGAAGTCTAGGTAAGGAGGGTTTCTAGAGAAAGGGGTATAAATATTCAACACTTGGGCGCAAAGTGGAGAAAACCCAAGGTAAACTTTCTCTCCCTTCTCCTTTATTTTTATTTTCTTTTTCTTTGTTTTTCCCCTTCCCCTTTTCGGCCTTCACCACCGCCGGCCACCATCAGCACCGCTGGCAGCAACAGCGGCGCCGCCAGCAGCCTGCTGTGGTGCCGTGGCTGCTGCCCGGATTTCCGGAAAAAAAATTAAATCTTTGTTTTAATTTTTGTTAAACCTTAGATCCAATTATTTAATATGGGTTTTGTGATTAATATTATGATGTTTGATTATGAGTAGTATGTGATTTAATTTTTCGATTTTAATTCTAATTAAAAAGTCCCAATTTTGAAACCCTAGATTCATAAATTATTTAGGAAAAATGGAAATAAATAATCTCTCCTTTGCGTGGTCTGACAAAAACAATCCCACCTTTTGATTATAACGAGACAATCCCACCTTGGTATGCCATCTTCTTTTAACAGGCCTTTTTACCTACAACTTGTTAGACATGTTAAAATGTTTTTATTTTTATTTTTTTGTAAAGCCATGTGTCTCTTAGTAATTAGTCAAAATAAAAAAAATTAAAAACAAAAACAAGTAAAACAAAATTAAAAAAAAAAGAAAAAACCCACAACCCTCCCCAAACAGAAAACCACCGTGAAAACCCCTTAACCCTAACCCTAGCCCCACCAAAAATCGATCGGCCGCCACCCTAAACCCTCGAAAACAGCCGACCAGAAACCCCTGGCCTAAATGCCACCTCCATAACCACCATATCCACCACAGAAATCACCCCCTACACTAATTCCCACCCCGAAACTACCATAACAACCACCGAAATCAATCCCTGAACCAAATCCCACCCAGAAACCTCCATAACTGCCAGTCCACCACCCATCACCCTAGAAAACCCACTTAGCCGTCAAAATTCCCATTGAAAACTTCCAAAATCACCATAATAATCAACGCCAAACTCCATCCTAGCCCGAAAATCCTACCAACCTCCTTAACTACACACAAAACCCCCATCTCAGCCTCGAAAACCCCCTTAGACACCCTAAAAACTCAACCTTGGTGCTGGCCGGCTGTGTTTGATGGCTAAGGAGAGCGGCTGGTCGGTTTTTGGTGGTGGCTGGGGGCCGGGTTAGGTTTTCATGGCGGGGGTTGGTGGTTGTTTTTTTTTTTTTTTTTTTAATTTTGTTTTGTATTTTGTATTTATTTTCTTTTTGCTTTTTTTATTATTTACAAAAATGAAATGAACCTATTAAAATCTGACAAGTGGCATGTAACCTACAAAAATAGGTCACCAACAAGTCAAGGTCTATTAAAAGAAGATGGCATACCAAGGTATGATTGTCTCGTAATAATTAAAAGGTGATATTGTTTAATTTTTGTCAGACCACGCAAAGGTGGGATTATTTATTCCCATTTTTCCAATTATTTATTATTGAAGGATTATGACTTAGGGTGGTTTAAACCTTTGATTTAAGTGTTTTAAAGCCTAATTACAGCAAGTGTTCATTAATTTATAATGCTGGAATTTTTGGTAGTATATTAAAAATCAAGTTTCTTTAAGGAATTTAAATTACCCATTAATTAGGATAAAATTGTGATGTTTTAAATAAAATTTCAGCTTATTTTAATTATATTATGAGTGTTTTAATGAGAGTATATATTGCTGAAAATTTAATTTCTGTAGAGAGGATTTTAATACTCTTTTATTATTTTAAATTGTAGGAGACTTCGAAGTGAGTGATTTCTATTAGTCGTGGCGATATTAAGATCGTATTCAAGGTACGTTCGCGTACTTAGCTTATTTTTGGTGATGTAATAGCATGCTAGATGTGATTAATTGATTACAAATAGTATCATACTAGATTTGGTATGGAAATTGTGATTTGGTTGATATTGGTAATTGAATTATAAAGCATGATTTATTTGTGATAGATTAATGATTGGAAAATAATAGTTTGGAATGTTGAATATGAACCACACTTTTATTTATGGCATGATAGAAAACATGTTTAATTAAACTAAATGTTTAATTTGGATTGGAATATTAAAAGGGAATTTTATTATGGTTCATATAATTTTTATTAATGCTATAAGCATGGGAAAAGAGCTATGTAAGTGTCTACGTACACGAGGAATAAATTGTATGTTGGTAGTGCACTTAGGGGGAGTTTGGTATCAAATTAGTAAATGTAAGGGAATGGAAACAAATTAGGAGGGGAAAGGGAAATATATAGTGTTACCCTTACTAATTGTTTGATATTACTAAGGAAACGTAAACAATTATAACCAATCTCTTTCCTCTTGTTTGGCATAGATAACTTAGAAACAAATATCTTTCCTTCTATTTTTGTTGCCTTGGCTAACTTTTGCTATACATTATACAATGTAGAGCAACACAAATCACCATAATACACACACACACACACACATATATATAGAATCGATTATCATAATATATCATATGCTAGGTATAGACAAAGTCACATAAATTGTTGATTACAAAAGCATTGAAATTCTAGTATTCTCAAATTTTTTTAAAAAAACGCATTTAAAAACCATTGAAACATTAACTCCAATAACAACTTTTTTTTTTTTTTTTTGAAAGGGAGCAAAAAGCTTAGCATTAACTAGAAGCAAAAGCATCCATGAGTACAAAGGGGGCGACAGTATCAAGGACATAATTTTCCCATATTTGTTCATGATCAAAGGGAATATATCTAGCAAGATGATGAGCTGCCATGTTTCCCTCACGCTTGACGTGTGACCATTTGAGGCTCTTGAAAGACACACCCTGCACCATTGCATCACACAAAACCGCATCCAACTCTGTAAGATATGTTGCACCCTTTGACAGCCAACAACAACTTGGCAGTTAGATTCAACAACCACATCCTCGCAACCGCAAGTGAAGCATCACAATTAATTTTATTGAACCACCAGGGGGAACCCAAAAATTTGGACTAGAACTTGGTGTGGAAGCAGGGGTTTTATAGATGGCCTTAGCATAATTATTGTTTTCCTCTACCCACCTCAAAACACAGCAAGCAGCAAATGGAAGGGGGTACTCTTGTTCTGATTGATAACCCCAACTTAAATTTCTACAATCTAGTTCTACTCAAGTCAAACTTTTGCTTTAAATTTTGCTAATATACATGTATGGTTACAATTCTAAATTTGACAATAGTGCTTGTATATGTATATACAGTCATTTGTATATGTAGTATAACTGCTAGCATAAATAAACGTATAACAGAAAAATGCATCAGAACAACCCACCTTTAATAGAAAAATGCAGTATCAGGGGAATAGCAGAAGGGGGGAGGGGCAGCAGCAGGGGAATAGCAGAAGCAGCAGCAGCAGAAAATCGTAATTTTCAAAGGGAAGTTCAACGACAAACATGTTACTACAACTAAATACCCAAGCACCAAACCAAAGACAAAAGAATGCGGTAAGGCATATGCTAACAAGAAATCAGAAACATGAACAAAAACTTCTTCGTACCAGGCAGCTCTATCAGCCTTCTGTTACCTAGCTGCTCGCTTCTATCTTCATGAATAAAATAGGCCTAAGGTTGATCACATCGTTAGCATTCAAAAAGCATGCCACTGCTTTTGGGATTAGTGTAGCAAAGAAAATAACAGGCACTCATATACTACAATACGTAGGCAAAGGTAAAAACAATCAATTCTTGGCATTATATTTTTATAAACAGAGACATATTACCATATATATTTCTACATAAATTTTCCAATATCATAGCCTATGTAGGATTTGAACCTACATCCTCCGTGCAAGAGCACAGTGCTCAACCCATTGAGCTAATAGGCTTTGAAGGAGTCAATTACATAGGGTGCTCCCACAAGAAAGCTCACATATTGGAAAAGACAAGATTGGCTCTTGTATTAATTTAACTCAAAATATGGCAATTTTCGAACTCTGAAATACTGTAATAGACATTGACACTTTGAAAGGACTTCACCTAACTTCTGGGTAAATTTCTTAACCAATGCAGTACAACCCTGCAAATCATGGACACCATAAGTCTATAATAACAATAGGTTGGTAAAAATTACTATTTCAAGTTTCAACACTATCCTGCCAAATGCCAACTAAGCCAAATAGCTTTACCTTTCATTTTCAAAGCCAATAAACTTCCAAATTAGATTTTTATAACCAAAGAAATACAAAACACATTACATGGACACCAAAAGAGGTATAATAGTATGTAGCTTTCAATTGTACTATAACCACCTAACCAGTAAGCTGGGACATACAGGTTTCAAAACAATAAAATAGTTGCACAGCTTGTGTTGATTATTGATAAGTAGTATAACCATTTGTGAAATTGATATCCCATATAATCACCAATCTTATCTTGATCTCCGTCATCTAAAACTAAATTTTTCTTCCACCCCTCAATCCCAACCATCCAAGATGTCACATAGTCCTCAATTACACTAAAAAAAATCACAACTTGTGTTAATTTTGAAAACATTGCATAACCAATTGCAAAATTGGAAATTTGGAACCCCATGTAATCGCCAATCAACTTGTAGCTCCAACAACATGCTACTTCTGTTATCAACACTTTTTCATTTCATATCTAGATAATTTGAAGGAGTAAATTGCAACAAATAAGTCAATTTAGCAAGCAAATAAGTCAATAATAGTCTTCTGCTAGTAGCAACCAAAATAAACCATCTCAAATCAAAATTCTAATGAACTTCCTAATAGTTGGGGAAAATTTATGGGGAAATAAGTCAATAATAGTCTTCTGCTAGACAAGGTGTTTTTAATATCGAGGGATATGATTTTTGGTCACTAAGCGTTTAAACTGTCTTTGACACCGAAGTAAATTTAAAAAGGTTTCAACATTAAATATTATGTGGTCGCTAATTATTCAATAATTAAATTAAAGTGTTTAATTGTTTGAATAATCATGATGTTTGATGTTATTATAATTTGAGAATCATCACCAAGTTTAATAAATTGTAAAGAATGTAAGGTGAAAGAGATTACGCACCAAAACTCTTGGAACGTATATACCTTAAGTATGAACATATGGGGGGAGTTATGCGACTTTATATTTAACCATAACTTCTACTAGGAGTACATGACGTTGTATTTTCCTTTTATTATTATGTGCAGAAATTTCAACTCTTATGAGTGGTTCTTTTATACTGGCACGGTTAGCTCCCGTGTTAGTACCCCTTTATTAGGGTAGGTTAGGGGGAAACCCGTTTGATGCGTAATCAAAACTTAATAAATTATTTAGTCACTTAGTTGTGAAGTTTGTTGTATGTTGTGTGCTTGAAAACAGGTGCAACAAGGTAAGTTGTGTGTTGATAGGTAAATGCATGTTAGTGTGATTAAATACGTTTATGTACTCAGCTTTGCTGATTGTGTGTTTATGTGTTTGTTGGCCTTGTCTTTACCTTGGCCCTATGATGACCCATTTTTAATGGAAAGTAGTGGAAACAAGTAGAGAGAAGTTTTTCAGGTAATGAAGCATATTCATGATGGGCATGAGTGAAGAGCAAATCATACTAGTTTTCATAAGTTTATGATGTGTTATTGCTTTTAATTATATTATTTTATTTCTGTTGCGAGACTAACGTAAAGTTTTAAATTGGATTGGTTTGGTTAAGGGTCTACAATGGCTCTAAGTTGTAGGTTTGACTTTATTTTACTTTAGTTTGACTTTACTATCGTGAGTTGACTTTTTAAGTTGAGTCGTTTTAAAATATTTTAAAGAAGAGTCTTCCGCTGTGTATCTTTGATAGTTTCCTTAGCCGTTTTAATTTCACAGTGGTGGTAATATCTTGGATTTTCCTACTTAAAGTTTTAAACAGGGCAAAACAGGTATTTTAAAAGAAAGGATTTTCTAGGGTGTTACATTATATCTCAATTCTTATAGGGCAATCAAACTAGTACCCAATATTAATCAATTCTCAACCCAATATTATACTCTTTTAGGGCAATCAAACTAGTACCCAAAATTAATCAATTCTCAACCCAATATTATGCTCCGCATTAGTAACCCTAAACCTCAAAACAATACTCCCTAGAACAACAATATTAAAAACCTTAGCATAGATAACATAATCAATTAATATAATGCAATAAGATAATACATCATTTAAATCATATATCACCATAAATTTATTCTACAAACATAATCATATGAATAATGAATTATAAAATAAATTTACATATATTATAACATAGTATAATCAATAAACAACTTATAATCAAACAATTCAAATAAATTAATACAATCACATTTGAATCTGGAAACAGAATACTCCTCAGGGTTAGGGTAATAATATCAAGATGTCCTAAGGGTAAGCCCAATAACTGTCCAAACATTCTTCAACTCCTCCTTGCTGTGCGAGGCCTTAGCCTGCAAAAGAAAGAAGGTTAACTGCCCCAGGGGTGTGACCCGGGAAAGCCCCTTTGATGCTTAAGTCAGCCAATGTATCTTCTAGAGAGAGAAAGTAGAGAGAGAGTACTTTAGAGAGAGAAAGAGAGAGAATTTGGAAAAAGTTACCATCATTAATTATTGGAGAGATATTTATATATGTACTTTCAGGTGGCAGAAGTTGTACTTAGTTGGAAAGATAAAGGGTAAAACCGTACTTTGCTCTTGACTAATGATGGGCTGGATCATAGAGGGGTATTTTTGTAATTCCAGGTAAATGGGCTTAGCACAATGAACTTGGCCTAAACATTTAACCCCACACATGATGTGGGAATGAGATCGCATGAATTTCGGAAATCACGCGGAATGAATATGAGAGAAGTTGTCACGTAAGCCGGAGCAGCTTTTGAGGTGTACCCGATGGCTAAAACGAGCCCCAGGTGTTCATAAGGGCTAAAAAGATCCCCAAGCGACTTGCAAGGGTGAAATCTAGCCCTAAGCAATGCATTATAAGTACTTTAATTGAAATGATTGAGCGGTTTTAAAAGTTTATCCAAGAGTTGAGCTGAATGATGAATGACGACTTGTAAACAACTGAGAGCTTTTCTTCTTTTTGAAATGTTTTTCAGGCTAAGCCCCATTGTAGACACCTAAAAATGTCTCCCTAAAATCAAACCCGATGATGAACAACCTTTCACCGCCATTATTGGTCGGGTTCAGTATTTAATCCCGAGAGTGCTTAAAAATCGTATTTAATTAAATTCAATTTTTGAATAATCCATGGATCAGTCTTGATGTTTAGTCAAAGCATAGTTCATTTTTATTTTCAGCCCAAACCTTTTTATTTTATTATTTTGGCCCAAACCTTTTATTTATTTTATTATTTATTTATTTTGGCCCAATTAATAATAATAAATCATAAATGGCCTGAAATTATCAATCGGCACTTAAAAATGCTGAACGAAAACAGGGTTAAAAATGAATTTAGACGGAAAAACGGACTATAGGCTCCCGCGTCACGGCAGCTGTCCACCGTGTCACGGGAACCAGTGCCGCGCTACGGTGGGATTACCTGTGACACGGTGCTCCTGCTGTGACACGGGGCAAATCCGTGTCCTTTCCGCGTCAACCCTTCATGCGTTTTATTCCCCGTACCCTAAATATTTCCTATGTCACACAGCTGTCCACCGTGTCACGGGAATTTGCCTCGTCTGATGGTGCCAGGCACCGTGTCACGGTGCCCTCTGTCGTGTCATGGTGTAATTTTTTAGGGTTTTTATCTTTTTAGGGTTCCGTGTGTTCCCTCAGCACATTTTTTCTATAAATACCCCCTCATTTCTGATGTACGGGGCGTCAATTAATTTCTCTTTTTCTCTCCTCTATGCTCTAACCTAAACACTGGCCTACCCTTTTTTCTCTTTCAAAATTCCCTCTTCAAGCTTTCTAAGGAGTCCATACTTTACTCGTGGTTCTGTCCTTAAACCAAGGCGTGAAAGGTAGAACTGTTTGAGGGTTTGGCCCCAAATCAACTCTATTTAATTTAATTTAATTTAATTATTGTTTTATTATTATGTTACTAACTCGTTTATTATTTTATAGTTGCAAGAAAACAAAATCAAAGTAAGAATTATGTTCCTTTTATTTCTATTATTTTTCTAATGATGTTATACTGTTGGATTTATTGTTAAATTGCTTCCAATATTAATGCTTATTTAATTGATCATTTTATGGCAAGTTTAAAGGGAATATGTAATTGAAAATCACGCCTAATAAGATAATTTGGACGACAGGTTTAGGTTCCTTTTTAATCTTGTTGTTTAATCAAGTGATCATAAATTTTATAAAATTATATGTTGCATTAATATTAAACCAATTTAGCCTAATAATAGTTTGGAGCGAATTGAATCTCTGTTTGTATGCCTTTGAGATCGCAGGAATGCTTTTCACTATAAGAATCGAGTAGAGGCCAATATGGGCAAATGTGACTCCAAGACTCACTTCGTACCATCATCCCCGATCCTCCTTTCGTGGTTCCGAACCCTTTGGAGTTAGTAATCTCATGGATTATGAATGGGGTGTAACCTTCATGGGTCAATCGTTGTTGCTTATCATTGTCTCTTAATCGTGGTTGCCTTTTTATGATCCGTGAACGGTATACAAGTTCCTTTAAAACTTGTTGGCGGCTCCCTACTTTGTTTTGTCCCTAATCGTTGTCCCTAATTGTAATGTTAATTCCCACTTCCTAAGAGTGCCAAGCATATTCACAGCATGCTTTTAATGTAGGCGCACTTCAAACGACGCCTACAATTTGGCGACTCCACTGGGGAGGATTCTTGGTTATTTATCGATTTGAGTGATCGGTATTTAATTAAGATGAGTGGATGAGACTTGAAAGATTCTTGAAAAATATTCCTGTGATTAATTTGGCATTTTTGCATAAGCATAGACGTTTTAACGTCGCATTTAGGTCGGTCCCGTAGGAAAAATAGAATAACTTGATTGCGTACGAAGGAAAATAGGGCACCAGTCAGATTTTCTGACTGCCGTGTCACGGAAAAATATGCTGTGTCACGGTGCTCTCTGCCGTGTCACGGCATTCTTAAATCAGTCTGGTGGATTATTTTCTTTCTCACAGTTAACTTCCTTCGATTTTTCTGAAAAAATGTGTGTGTTCTACATACGTCTTAGTCCTGGGGGATTTAAGCTCCATCAACCCAAAAACGCTCATGGTAATAAGGGTTCATCCGAGTTATTAAATCCACCCAAACCATGGAGTCGAGTTCGATTTCATCACGAACTTGCGGAGCCGCCGGTTGGCATACATCCTCAAGGGAGGCTGCCTTGCTAATGCGTCCAAACTCATAACGATGGTACCCTTTTTGACACCCAAAGCTTGACCAATAGTTGAACATAGATCTTGACCTTAGGTTGCAAACTCTTTTTACATCGTGACTAAATTCTACATGGCTTATTTTGTGCTAACCCTCATGTGTTTACTCTTTTTGTTTAACCCATGACCGAGGGTTTTTATTTCCACATAGTAATTAGTACGGACTAAAAATTGATTAAAACCTAGAAATTACGCGAATTTAGGCCTATAATTGCGACACTGTGTCACGGCAGGTCTGCCGCGCCGCGGTGTGCAATGTCGTGACACGATGCTTTGTCCCGTCTGACGGTGCACTGTACTGTGTCATGACAGTCAGCACCGTGACACGGTGCCCAGGAGGATTGTCCAGTCAGTCTATTTTGGTCTTTGTGCATGCTTATGTGGTTTATATGTCTAGTTTGGTGTCCTGTCTAGCTGTACGGTCATAACACGTGTCCATAACCTTCACTTAATCACTCACATGTCGTGTTCACACACTTTTTCTTTAGTCGTGCACCATTTCATGACCGTATTTTTAGGGTGGTCTTGTGTCGTCTTTTTTGTTTCGTTATTTTTCGAAGTAAGTTGGATGGTATCCTCCCATACTTTTTTTTTTAAAAAAAAAATAAAGCAAATTTCAGAAAAACAAATTTTTTTTATTTCCGGATGGGTCAAGGTTAAGTTTGGTCATTGAAGGTGTGTTTGTTTTGGTGTCACAACACTTGGTCAAGAAGCAGGGGTAGATTGTTACAATTCGAGATATCTCAATAACCTCTTATACCAAAAAGGCGTACAAGGAAACCACCACAATCAGCTCCACAAAGTCCGTCTCAAGTTTACTTTCAACCAATGGCTACTAAGGAAGATATCGAGAACATCAATAAGACCATTGAGATGTTGTCTAACATGATGCAAACACTCACCACTAGAGTCAATATGGTAGAGCAAGACAATCAAAACAATGTCACTGCCGCAGCGATGGACAAGATCAAAGAACAGATGAGTAAGATCTCTGAAGAGTTCACTTATGTGGAGCAACATGTCACCTCTTCGTCCATAAGGGACAAACTTCCTGAGAAGTTTTCCACTGCTGACATTCCCAAGTTCAAGCCTACTGATAATCTGCTGTTCCACTTGAATGCCTTTTCTGCGACCATGGCTCTTAAGGGATTAGATGTGACACTCTTCCCTACTATGTTCCCTCTTTCCTTGGAGCATGCCTGTCAACAATGGTTCTACTCTCTGGAATCCAAACATGTCGCGACCTAGGAGGACGTTACTGAAAGCTTTATGAATCGTTACAAGTGTAACATCCAAGCCAAGACTTCTGAACTTGAACTCTCCATTCTCAAACAGAAGGAGAATGAAGGCTTCACTACTTACCTAAGGAGGTGGAGAGAAACAGCTGCGCTCTTGGTGGATCCTCCCAAGGAGAAAGAGATGGTTTTCCTGTTTATTGCAAATTTGACTCATAAGTACAAGCAACGCTTGCAGTTTCTGCCTTTGAGTACCTTAGAAGTTGTGTACGATATTAGAATCAATATCGAAGATGAACTGATAAAGACTGCTGGTAGCAACAATAATAACAACAACACTTGGAAAAACAAGAAGAACGACACTCGTTCTTCTTCATCTTCCAAGCCCAATAATGCTACCAACAATGTCAATATCAATGATGTGCTGGCTCTTAATGCTCCCCCTCAAAGATTCCAAAGGCAAAGGAGGGTTTACACGCCTTTAGGAATGACTTATGATGCTGCTTTTGATTGCTTGCATAGTTAAGGACTGATTATGCCAATTGGACCTTTTCCAGAATCTCGACCAGAGAACAGAATTGCTAGCTATGACCCCAACGCACATTGCAAGTTTCATCAAGGCAAGGGTCATAAGACTGAGAAGTGTTGGAGGTTGAAGGATGCGATCCAAGACCTGATTGATGCTAATCAACTTCCTGTCCCTCCAGGGGGCAAGAAGCCTAATATTTAAACAGGTCCTCTTTCTGATGCTTTGGCTATCATGGTAGATGAAGTCTCCTTTGATCCGTCAATACTCATTTAACCTGTGAATGAACCTCTTCCGGAAGTTGTATTTGTCTCAAATAATTTGGGATAGTCACGATAAAGACGTCTATCTCAAAGATATAGCCTGTTCGTCTCTTGGAAAAAGTGAAGATGTTTGGGGAGACCTTGAGGTCAAGGTTCTCACCAGAAGTGGACGGTTGCAACAACCTAGTCCACCTCCACCTCCACCGCAATCACAACCAATAGTTGATCCCATCGACCCAGTGAACAACGATGTGGTCAAACAATTACAAAAGACCAAGGTGGAAATGAATGTATGGAAGCTTTTGGCCACATCTCATGAGCATCGAAAGGCTGTGATGAATTCTCTGGTGAAAATAAGAGTTGATAATGATATGACTCCTCAAGGACTGGTCAACTTTGTCACTACTGAATTGCCAAGTACCAGCAATTTGATTTCTTTCTCTGACAAGGATCTGCCCTCGGAAGGGGATCAACATAACAAGGCATTACACCTCACTGTGGTATGTAGGAAGATGAATGTCCCTATGAGCCTGGTTGATAATGGCTCTGCAATCAATGTATGCCCACTCCGCACTGCAAAGAAGTTAGGCATAAAAAATGAAGAATTGACTCCCTCTACTCAAGGGATTAGTGCTTATGATAATACTCACCGTCAAGCCGTGGGTACTATCATGCTAAACATAAATACATGAGCCATTGAACGTCGCACCAAGTTTCAGGTGGTGGACATTAAGGCTTCTTTCAATCTGCTGTTAGGTCGTCCTTGGCTTTATGAACTAAAGGCGATCCCATCGTCATTGCACCAAAAAGTGAAAGCCATTGTTGGAGGGGTTCCAATTACCATTGATGCCTCCCCCATGCGCATTCAAGTTATCGATACTCCTATCGTCCACGTCGAACATGATGAAGAAGATGAAGATCTCTGGAGGTTTTCGCTGGATGATGTTCTCATGATCGAAGAAGAGGAGAAGTGTCACCTTGACTTTGATCCTTATTCAAATACCAATGTTAATGTTGTTTTAGGTGTTTTTGTCCCTCGGGAGAGTTACGTCACGAAGTCTGATTCGGCTGAGTTGTACCTGCAAAACAACGGAGACTCCTGGTGGTAGGAGCTCCGCCTCCGACGATCAAGTTAGTAACTTAAAAGGGAATAAAGATTACGGAAATTTAGGTGGGGATCTGCTTGGATTCCAAGCTCAGGTGTTTCTCTGATGTGAGAGAATGTAGGTGTAATAAATGATTGAATGTGTCCCCAAAATGGGGAAATATCTCCCTATTTATAGGGTCATTGGAGAATGTGCCCCCATCTAGGTCACTTGACCTAGATTTTAGTGGGCTGCGCCGTTTTACGGCGCTTCTTGGGATTTGGGCCCTTGAAGGCCGCCATTTCATTGACGAATCTAAGGGCTCCACATGTCAAGAGGATATTAAGCAACATGGGATATCCTGAACTCGACACGTGGCCTCCTCTCATTGGTCCACGTGTCTAGGGTATTTTTACCCTAAACATTTGCCCCTCACAGGATGCACGTGCATATCACGTGGGGCCTGTGACACGTGTCCGCCTTTCAAAGGTGAACAGTAACGGGTAAAAATTTAAATTTCAAATTAAAGTTTTTCCCCTTGCTTTCACCTTCTATAAATAGAAGTTTACCCCCCCTACCTTTCTCTCACCTTACGCTCATTTTGACTTTTTAGAGAGAGAAAGAGAAAGCTTCTAGAGAGAAATCCTCTGCCTCCGTCTGCATCACAACAAGTTCAAGCTTCCGTGTGCTAGCAGTTCAACACCCGATTTTACCGGCTGTAGCGGTTTTCAGAGTTTTCAAAGTAAAAGTAAGGTAACCGCCTGTACCATTTTAGCTTTTCTCCTTTTCAACTTTTATACAATTTTTTCTCCGCCTGTATACCTAGTTTTTTAGAAAATATAAATGAGTTCTCAATCCACACACTCGGCACTGCCTAGGACACTCAACCGGTCCCTTGGGACGGCTGAGTCTAGAACAAGGGGTGCCTTTTCTGGACTGTCGGAACCGATATGCTCATCTCCGAATTCCTCCCTCTCTAGGTTTGTGCAGGACACAATGGCCAGAACGAAACAAACGGCCAGACGGTCTAGGAGCCGGCGCACTATGGAAGTGCCAGCCGATGAGGTTGTTCCTGACAGGGAACATAGGGATTTGGAAGAGAGTGGTTCCAATGAAGAGGCTCCCTCTACTTCCAGGAGCTCTGGAGTACGCGAGGTAGACGGCGAGGGAGCCGCCTCCTCTAATGAAGTCGGCGATGCTGAGGTCGGCCAAGGGTCAAGGGCCAAATCTTCCGGCTCCGACCAAGATAATTTTGCGGCTAATTATCAGCTGCCGCCTAAGGTCGCTGATAACCCCAATCCTAAACGAACCCGGATGCTGCCGGGTAACATCGCCATTCTCAAAAGCGGCTTTAGGGCCTTCAAAGAAAAGCACCCCTTGGGAAGGGGCTGGGACATCATCGTTTCTCCGGTTGACGCTGTAATGGCCTGGAACGATGATATTGACAATGTAGACCACTACTTCGTCTGCTACGAGGCGGTCATCGAAGCCGGCCTCCGGTTCCCCCTCCACCCCGGGATTAGGAAAATCCTAAAGGGTTACGATGTAGGGGTTTGGCAGCTCACCCCCAATTCGTGGGTGAACATTCTTAGCTACATCGCCGCCTGCTTTTCCGCCTTTGCTCACATGCACTACTTGAACAAGGCCCCAGGAGGCCATGAGGCATGGTATACTCTGACTACCTTGCCGCAATATTTGATGACTTTGGACAAAGTGTCCAAATGGTCCGGGTGGAAAGACAAGTTTTACTTGATTTATTCCCCAACTTTGAGGCATAACCGGACACTGCGCCGGTACAACACTGAGCCGGCTCTTCTAGGCAGGAAGTGCCCTATCCCGGTGCTATCTACTAAGGCCCGGGAGCAAATAATAGAGCCGGGATTTTTTGAAACAACAACTGAACCCATGGGGGATGGGACTCACATCATAGTTCCCAAGAACTGGATCCCCCATCCGGACTTCTTCAAGGACGAGTACTTCTTGTCCGCCTGCGGGCTGAGTACCATGTTTCCCAAGGGTAGAATACTTTACATCCGAAATGCTTGTTATTTTTATTTTGCAAACTTGTCATAATTTCTTCTAACCATGAATTATGTTCGTGCAGCGGACGCCTTGAGAATGGTCGACCCGGCGAAGACTCCGGCTAAGTCGGCGGCGCTGCTAGCAAAGAAGCTGCACTTGCCAAGAAGGCAGCCGTTGAAGCCAAGGACTCTAAGAAAGGCGGGGTAAGACCGCCTGACTTTTTATGCGTTTACATAATATTTTTTTTTTACTTGTCGGTTGGGTATACTTACCCTTGTTTGTTTCTCAGGACTCCGCCAAGAGAATTCCCCGATCCTTCTCCAAGCTGCTCATAAGGCAAGGAGACAATCTGGAGAAAACTCCGACTGCGAAGGCCGCCAGGAAGGACCCTCCTCCCTAGAAACAATCTTCTGCCCAATCCGGTCGTCCAACGACCGGGGGCAAATCGCCTGCTGCGATGAAAATTCTGAGCGAAAGCTTAGAGCGCTCACAGCAGAAAGAGCCGGATGCCTCTACGGCATCGAAGGGTGGCGAGCCACCTAATGTTGCAGCCGGTGCGGCAACACCTGGGGAGGAGTAGAAGCCTGAGCCCCATCCGGATACCCAAGGTAAGGGACGGATTTAAATACCTTGGCCACTTGATTTTATGAGAATCAAGACTAAGGTTGATCCCTCTAGGGGGGTCAGTCAGCAGCCGGCAACGAATGAATGCCAACCACGCTGCCTCTTTCTCACAGAGTACTACTTTTGATGCAGATCAGACTTCTGACGAGCCGGATCATGTGGGCTTTGCAAAACGGATGGTGAGGACCCTCACCCGGTCAGAGAAGAACTCCATACCTGATCTGCAGGTAGTGGACTTCGACCAAATAATGGGCCAACTGGCTGAGGTAATGAATCCCGCAACCTTGATATCTTTTACCTTTAATTCTACTAAGTAACTCATAATTCGGTTGCTCTTTTCTCAGGTGATGCTGAGAGTGGATGGCCTCCGGGGCCCCTTCAGGCGGAAACAAGAAGAGGTAAATGACGCCAAACGGAGGGCCCTTGAAAACCTCAACTTTGCTGAATATGCTAATTATATGTGTGATTTAAAGATTAAAGTAGTAGAGTTGAAATAGGAGGAGTTGATCCGGAGTTTGACGGCTGCGAACGACGAAGCTAACAGCCAGGCTGATGACCTTGATAAGCAACTGAAGGATGCCAAGTCAGACCTCAAGGCATTAGAAGATGCTGATAAGGAAAACGCCCAACTGCAAGCAGACGTTTCCCGCCTAGGGGTTGAGCTTGTCAATCTGCAAAACAAGCAGTCAGACGAGCTTGCCCAAGAGCAAAAATGACTGACGGAGGAGAATGAGCGCGATAACTTGGCCCAGCTGAAGATCACTTGGAGCCTCCTCTACCCAGACATAGACTTTGAGGTCTATAAGCTAATGTATGATTACGCCACTGAGGTGTATGATGCCCAGCTACTGGGTGATGCTCCACCGCCTCGCTTCAAAGATTGGGCTGCTGAGCAGGGATATGAGGTCTATGATAACGAGGAGCCGACAACGGATGAGCATGACGAAGGCCAAAACAGCCAGACTCAGCCGGAGCAGCAGCATCCACCTCAGCCTTAGGCGGGCCTCCCCAACTTCTGCGGCAGTATGCCAACCATTTTTTCTACCGACTTGTATGCCGTGTAATCTTGTATCTTTACCAACCATGGGGTTGGGTCAACAATTAATTTTTGGTTTCTTCACCGGATGTGATTCCGGATAACACTTATTCTGGCCTTTGTGCCATTTTTAATATTAATGAAGTATTCCGACTCAGTCGGTGTTTATATATGTTTGTGTTTGAATTTTTCAATTTGAATTTTGCGTATGTTTGCAATTTTTAATATTAACTTAAAAAAGCATGCGACAATTTGCAATCCGGGTGCTCTTGCCCTTGGGCGGCTGTGTGGTTGGTTTTATTTCAAATTGATTGATTGGCTTGAAAATACTGGATACTAGGAGAAGTATGGAGTGTTCTTAGGCCAATCAATCACAATGGTGATTGCCCCAAACCAAGTGCACAGCCGGCCATTAGAGCGGGTGCTTTGAGCTTCTTACCCAGGCAGTTATATTCCGTCTGGGGTTAACACATAGCCATTACACAAAATCTTTTGCCCCAATAGGGGGAGTGAGTGCAACTTTGGAATAAATAACCTAAGTGAGAACTTCAGCCGATGACCGAATGATGCCTCAGGGCATCCAGTATTCGGTAACTTAATATTTGGTCATTCAATTTTCGCCATCTGCATTGGTACATAGAATTGACGAATAGTCCGTTCTCTGCGACGATTGCACCCGGAGGGGTGTCTCCGGACGCCTTTGTCCATGTTGGGACAGGCGGTTTTATAAAATAAGCAACCATCCGGCCATATTGGCCTTTGGTCTTGTTTGAGACCGGTTGTATAGCCACTAAGCATTTTTGTGCCCAGTTTTTAATCGGACCATTACGAGCGTTATTACAAAAGTGAATTTATGCTAAGTGTCGAACTTAGTTAGTTAAAGAAACAGTCCACCTGAGCGTTACCTAGACGGACAAGAAATTATTGGATTACACTAAGTATCAAACTTAGTTAATTAAATGAAGAGTCCGTCTGGGTATTACCAAGTGTCAAACTTGTTAGATAAACAAAGGTTCCGTCTGAGTATTCCATAAGAAATGGGGTTTCTCCGGTCGCCCCTTTAGCAGTAGTCCGGATGGCCCATAGTACATGAATTAACTCTTCTGCCCATAAACCACCGGCTTTTTCAATTTTCTTTTTTATGCCGTCTGAGATGAGTTTGTTGAAGGCTTCAACCTGGCCGTTTGCTTGGGGTCGGCCGACTGATGCAAAACAATGTGAGATACCCTGATCTCCCAACCAAATCTTGAGCTGAGGGGTCTCAAGCTGAGGGCCATTATTAAACACCATAGACATAGGTACCCCAAACCGGGTGATGATGTTCTTCCAGATGAAAGAGATGACATACTTTGTCTTGATGTTCTTAACCGACTCAGCTTCTACCCATTTGGTGAAATAATCCACAACCACCAAAATGTAGCGCTTTCCGCCTGGAGCAGGCGTATAGGGACCCAAGATATCCATGCCCCATTTAGCGAATGGGACTGGACTGTGGATTGCCGCCAGATCAGTAGCCAGGCGGTGAATAAGTTGGCCAAACTTCTGGCACTTGTCACATCTCTTCACCAACTCTTTAGCGTCTGCTTCAAGAGTAGGCCAAAAGTAATGCCGCCTGGCTCTGACGGCTAGGGACCTGCCGCCTATATGAGAGGCACAGTACCCAGCATGCAATTCTTCGAGAACTTCTTTCCCCTTTTCTGGGGTAACACACTTCAATAGAGGTTTAAGGAAACCCGCCTTGAAGAGCTCTCCGTTTCTCAACTCGAAGTTTGCCGCTCGCTTTTTCATGACGGCTGTCTCCTGTGGTGAATCAGGGAGTTTGCCGTCTGCTAAATATGCCCGGATGCTATCCATCCAAGTAGAGCTTCGGTCTAAGATTCCAATGGGCTCTTCATGTATGCTTCTCTTTTCAAGAACTTCCCAAAAGACCGACCGAGGCGTATCACAGCAGGCGGATGAAGCCAATTTGGACAACGCATCCGCCTGATTGTTATCCGACCTAGGCACTTGATTCAGACGGAATTCCTCAAGTGCCCCAGCCTCTTCTTTGACTGCCTGAAGGTATTTGATCATAGCCGGATGAGTTGATTCATATTTTCCCTCATACTGGCTAACGACAATTGTGAATCAGAGTAGGCATCAATTTTAGTTGCCCCTGTTGCCTTACACATGCGGATTCCGGCTAGCAGGGCTTCATACTCCGCCTCGTTATTTGAGGCTTGAAATTTAAACCGCAGTGCATATTCAAATCTGTCCCCCTCATGGGACTCATATAAAATTCCTGCACCGCAGCCGTTCTTCGTTGAGCTCCCGTCTACATACACTTTCCAAACCTGGTCAATGTTGTCCGGTTGCACCGGCCGTGTCATTTTAACAATGAAGTCGGCAAACGCCTGACCTTTCACTGCCATTCTAGGTTTAAAAGTGATTTCAAGACTTTGCATTTCAATGGCCCATTTCAGCATTCTGCCGGATGATTCCAAGGTAGACATTGGCCGCTTGAGGGGCTGGTCGGTGTATATTAACACCGGATGGGCCAGAAAATACGGCTTCAATTTCTTGAAGGCCATATATAGATCAAGGCCAAATTTTTCTACCATGGGGTACCGGAGCTCAGCATTTTTTAGAACATGGCTAATGAAATAGCTAGACCGGGAGCTGAACGTTGTCTCTCTCAGCAAGGAGAACGACACTGAGGGCATGATCTAAGACGGCTAGGTACATGTATAGCATCTCTTTAGGCAGTGGACTAATAAGCGTTGGCAAAGAGTGCCAGTGTTCTTTCAGCCGTTGAAAGGCCGCCTCAGCATCATCCCCCCATTCAAATCTGGTCTTCTTCCTGATTGCTTGGAAGAAGTAAAGGCATTTGTCACCTGACCGGCTGAGGAATCTCCCTAAAGCCGCCAGGCAACCGGTTAGTCTCTGTGCTTCCTTGACAGTGCGGGGTGACTTCATGTCAATTACCGCCTGCATCTTCTCGAGGTTAGCCTCTATTCCCCTTTGATCAATCAGGAATCCGAGAAACTTCCCAGACTCAACACCAAAGATGCATTTCTTAAGATTTAACATAACCTTATGCCGCCTGAGTGTGGTGAAGGTTTCTTGGAGATCAGTAAGGTGATTCGCCTGCTGCTTGGATTTGACTATCATGTCATCAATGTACGCCTCCACATTCCTCCCAATTTGATTAATGAAGACCGTATTAATCATCCGTTGGAATGTATCCAGCGCATTTTTCAAGCCAAACGACATCACAGTATAACAGAATAACCCATGATCAGTGACGAAGGCCATCTTTTCTTGATCTTTCTTCCACAAGGGTATCTGATGGAAGCCGGTGTAGGCATCCATAAAACTCATCAACGCATGTCCGGCTGTTGAATCGACCAGACTGTCGATCTTAGGAAGCGGATAACTGTCCTTGGGACATGCCTTGTTGAGATTTGTGTAATCAACACACATACGCCAGGTACCATTCGGCTTCTTTACAAGCACAACATTCGCCACCCAATCGGGGAAATTACATGGGTGAATGAACCCAGCGTTTAACAGCTTTTTAACTTCGGCAGCTGCCGCCTGACTTCTTTCCTCGCCGTGATTTCTTTTCTTTTGCCGGATGGGCTTCTTTTTAGGGTCCACGGCGAGTTTGTGGACAACAAGATCCGAGCTGACGCCTGGCATATCTTCCACTTCAAAGGCAAAAATGTCTTTGAATTCTTTCAGTAGAAGGTGCAAGTCTGCACCCAACTTAGCAAAAGCAACCGTCCCAACCTTCACCGTACGCTCCGGACGGCTGTCGTCCAGAGGTATATCAATATGTTCACCATCCGATTGGGGACGGAGCTCATCTGACCGTTCACCGGTCAGTGATTGCTATTTTTTCTCTTTCTTCACCTCCACCAGCAGAGGTGCCTTTCTTTTCTTTCCGGCTGCTGGTGGGGCTGGTATTGGGTCGGCATCCTTGACATTGTCAAGGTCTATTGGTTCTTGGCCGTCTGGGGCCACAGTATCTTTGTCGGCTGAGAGATAGCACTCCCGGACCGTCTTCTGATCCCCATTCAAGGAACCAACAGAGCCATCATCCCTCTCTTACTTGATGAGCATGAGGGAGGGGATGATTACAGCCTTGGCTTTGTTGAGGGTTGGCCAGCCCAAAATAATATTGTCAACTCCTCAACGACCAAGAACTTGACGACCAGATGTCGCCCTTTTCCTTTCTCACCCAGCCGGATTGGTAAATTAACCCTTCTGACTGGGTAAACCATTCCACCCCCAAAGCCAACTAAGGGGTGGGTAACCGGATGCATGCTGCTGTCGTTGTATTTCAGCTTTTGCAGGCACCGGAGGCTAATGATGTCTGATGAGATGCCGGTGTCAATAAGGATCCGTCCAACCAGCTGGTTGGCAACCTTACATTCAATGACGACCGGGTCATCATGCGGACGGCGGACGCTGCCCCTGTCCTTTTCAATAATCAGGACGTCTGGGAAGGAGGAGCTTGCAGACACCTGCTCATCATCATCTTTGTCCATCTTTCGAAGATGGCTCTTGGTGCCCCGGATGGTAGGGCCACCGCATGAGAACCCGCCTGCTATTGTGTAGACCGACTCCTTGTCAGTGTCCGAACTACTAGCAGGCTGGGATGTCTTAGACGACTGCCCCAGATTCTTCTTATTAGTCCCTTTGGACATAGAAATGTAGGTCTTTAGCATCCCTTTGTCAGCCAGACGGTCCAACGCCCGTTGAAGGCTGAAGAAGTCGTTGGTGTCATGGCCAACCTCCTCATAGTATTGGCAGAATTTGTTTTTGTTCCTTGATTGAATGGAACTTTTCATTGGATTCGGCTTCTCTAGGGATAGTCAGTCCTTAATTTCCATGAGGATGGAGTTGCAGTCCTTGTTAAACTCGTACTTAGGGACGTACGGTTTAAATTCTTTCTTCTTCTTCTGGGACGGCTGGTCAGAGTCACTAACCGCCCAGACTTCTTTTCTTTTCTTGCTCTCTTCTTTCTTTTTGGCTGGCTGAGCAGGCCGGCTGTCTTTCTGCTTGTCAGACTTCTTGGAGTCCGACTGGTTACCAGGCGAGCAGACGTTGGTTGCTTGAATGTAGCTTTCCGCCTCCCTCAGGGCTTCCTGTAAAGTGAAAGCCCCTTTTCTGACTAGGTCGAACTAGAAGGTCGACCCGTCTCTCAGACCCTTAAAAAAGTCCGTAAAAGCTACCTCATCAGACAGTCCTTGAATCTGAATTCTGATCAGATTGAACCGCCTGACATAGGTGCGCAACCCTTCTCTCTCTCCCTTCTTAATGGTGCTCAAGTCAAGACTTGTTTTCTTAGCAGGGATGTTCATTGAGAAGTTGGAAGCAAACAGGAAGGCAAGTTTCCTGAAACTATCAATGGACCCGGTTGGAAAGTTGCCAAACCATTGTTGGGAAATGCCCTTCAATGTAGCTGGGAAGCATCGACACCAAGTGGCATCATCCAACCCTTGTAAGTACATGAGGTTGGTGTATGCCATGAGGTGATCTTCCGGGTTGGTGGTACCATCATAGGTACCTACCAACACATTTTTAACCTTGGCCAGCTGTGCCACCTCGGTTATCTCCCGGGTGAATGCAGAAGGTTGTTCACCCAGGCGGAGCAGACGAAGCTGCCAGTCCAGTGGCTGGACATTGTTATATGTCGCCTGACCTCCGAAGAAGGCCGGCTGCATAAAGTGAGGGGGATACTGACCGTAGACCTGAGTAGATACATACGGTACAGTTCCAATCATCTGAGGGCCAGAATGGACGGTATTGCCGCCTGCCTGGCTCTCATGCAGGGAAAGTGCATTCTGCAGAGGTGTTGTTGAAGCTGTCAGGAAAGTTCGACGTGGAAGCCGACTCAGACAATTGTTGATTTCTCTTCCGGTTGATGATTTCCCGGGCATCAAGAGTTGATTTTTTACTTCCCACCGGCTGTTGAGTCCGGCGGGTATTGTTGGTATTCCTCTTAGGAAGAAGAATTTTGGACCAATCAATGGTCCCGGCTGCCTTCTCCTTTTGATGAGGAGTTGGCTGCTGATCTCTGACTGACTTCCCCTTTTCCAGATGAGTCTTTTTGGCCGACTTACCCCTACTAGGGCTAGCCCGGCTCTGAGTGATCAGTTCTTTAATTTCACCCTTGAAACTTGTCATGAATCTCATGAGTTCGTCTCGGGTGACAGGTGCTGATCCAGCTGTCGTATGGGTTTCCCCTTCCGGCTGCCCAGGGGGTCGATTTGTACCCGCCTGGGAGGCACCCTGCACCAGAGTGTCTCTGGGCTAGATGCGCTTGGTTATGAGGGAGCCATCATTGGCTGTATAGGTTTCGACCTGAGCATCTTCATCCTCCTGGTCTGTAAAGACTTCTGGGTCATCGCCCAGACGGTTAGGAGGTGGTACAAACTCTTGAACCATCTTCGAGGTATTCTCCCCACAGACGGCGCCAAATGTTTTGGGTGTTTTTGTCCCTCGGGAGAGTTACATCACGAAGTCTGATCCGGCTGAGTTGTACCTGCAAAACAACGGAGACTCCGGGTGGTAGGAGCTCCGCCTCCAACGATCAAGTTAGTAACTTGAAAGGGAATAAAGATTTCGGAAATTTAGGTGGTGATCTCCTTGGATTCCAAGTTCAGGTGTTTCTCTGATGTGAGAGAATGTAGGTGTAATAAATGATTGAATGTGTCCCCAAAATGGGGAAATATCTCCCTATTTATAGGGTCATTGGAGAATGTGCACCCATCTAGGTCACTTGACCTAGATTTTAGTGGGCTGCGCCGTTTTACGGCGCTTCTTGGGATTTGGGCCCTTGAAGGCCGCCATTTCATTGACGAATCTAAGGGTGGCCACATGTCAAGAGGATATTAAGCCACATGGGCCATCCTGAACTCGTCACGTGGCCTCCTCTCATTGGTCCACGTGTCTAGGGTATTTTTACCCTAAACAAATGCCATTATGAAGAAGCAAGGAAATTTCCCTGGAATGACCCTCGGACCCAAAAAGAAAATGGCTGAACTTTGGGGCCATCCTGGTGCACTTAAGAAGGATACCTTTGGCTTAAGATTCAAGCCAACAAAAGAAGATGTGAAACAAGCTCTCATTAAAATGAAGGCTCTTAATAATGCTCGAATTATGAAGACGAAAATAGCCACGGACCCATATCCATTCACTCTCAATGGCCAGTATATCAAAGAAGGGGAAAACTTCCCATGCTATGAATTCCCTAAGCCTTTCGTCCACAATAGGAAGCATGAGCCAGGTTTTGAGATGTTCCTTGATTGTGACTTCGTCGATGAAGGCGATAAACTCTTCAAAACTGAGAAACCAGCTAGTTCAAGCTCTGATGATATGAACATTAATCTTCTTTTTGGACTAGAAAAGAATGAACCCAAGCCTGTCTGCAATGATGATTTCGAGCTCATTCAAGTTGTCATATCAAGCAATGATTTTGACCCCTCTGAGTTAATTGTCCAGGCTGATAATATTTCAAAGAGATGGCGCAAGATGGTGAAGATCACTACGTCAAGTGGAGAGAAGTTGGAAGTGACCGCTGGCAAAGGTCCTATGTTTAATGAATCTAAGTCGTCTGGGTCCGAGTCCGAGTCCGAGTCTAAGTCTGTAGACGGGTCTTTAGGATTTGAGGCCGACCCCCTTTCTGCTATAGAGTCTAATGTCGAGTCTCTTGTTGAGTCTCCTCTTTCTATCCCAAATAATTCCAGCGAGGTCGCAGTTGACCTTGCCCTCCTTTATGTAATGACCAATGAATTCAATGAAATAATTACCTTTTCTTACGATGTGTGTCATTCCCCTAACCCTGATCAATATTGCTTTGCTAATGATAAAACTGACAAAGAAATAATAAAAGAAATGGAAGAACACAAAAATAAAACAGCAATCATTGAAGATACATAAACAGTTAATATTTCAAATGATACGACTATTAAAGAAGTAAAAATTAGATAAACACTAAGTCAAGACGAACGCAAAGAGCTAATTAACTTGCTTAGTGAATTTGTTGATGTATTTTCTTGGTCATACCAAGATATGCCAGGAATCGATAGGGATATAGCTCAGCATACAATACCACTCATTCCAGGTATGAAGCATGTCAAACAAAAGTTGCGCCGTATGAAACCGGATGTGGCTCTCAAAATCAAGGAAGAAATCAGAAAGCAATTGGCTGCAGGTTTCATCAAAGTATCCAAGTTTCCAGAATGGATAGCAAATGTGGTTCTAGTTCCGAAGAAGGATGGAAGGGTCAGAATGTGTTTTGATTATAGGAACCTCAATAAGGCAAGCCCGAAGATGGGTTCCCTCTACCTCACATTGACATTCTGGTCGATAACACAGCAAACCATGCACTCTTATCGTTCATGGACGGCTACACCGGATATAATCAAGTATTAATGGCCGAGGAAGACATGGAGAAAACCACATTCATCACATAATGGGGTACATATTGCTATACGGTAATGCCATTTGGGTTGAAAAACGCGGGTGCCACCTACCAAAGAGCATCCATAACATTGTTACATGATATGATGCACAAAGAGGTGGAGGTCTATGTTGATGATATGATCGTCAAGTCAAAAGATCGCCCAGGCCACATCATTGCACTTCGCAAGTTCTTTGAAAGACTCCACAAGTACAACATGAGATTAAATCCAGCAAAGTGTGCATTCGGAGTCACATCAGGCAAACTACTTGGATATGTGATCAGTTCTCGAGGGATTGAAATAGATCCCATAAAAGTCAAAGCGATCATGGCCATGCCACCACCCAAGAATGAGAAAGAAATTCGAGGCTTCATTGGAAGGCTGCAATACATAAGTAGGTTCATATCAAAACTCACAGCAATATGTGAACCTATATTCAAGAAGCTTAAGAAAAATGTCATGGTCACATGGGATGATGATTGCCAAAAAGCTTTCGACAAAATCAAAGAGTACCTGGAAAACCCACATGTACTAGCGCCAGCAATGCCTGACTTTCCTCTTCGACTCTACCTCACGGTCACAAGAGAAACGATGGGGGCAAAGCTAGCACAAGAGATCGAAAGCAAGGAGAATGCAATTTACTATTTGAGTAAGAAGCTTCAAGGATATGAGATACGATACACACCACTTGAAAAGTTGTGTCTAGCACTTGTTTGGGCCTGTAGGGAATATTTCATGCATTACCCAAAACTTGAACCCCACTACGATCATACACTAAAGTACGGTGGCGTCCAAAGGGAAAGAAGCTAGAGTAAAAGAGTCGCCAACAAGTTTTAGGAACTTGTAAACCGTTCACGAGGTGAAGGTTACAACCCTTAATGATCCAGGAGATCGTCAACTCCAATAGGTCTGGAACCATGACTGGTATTTCGGAGATGAAGGTACAAATCCAACCTAAAAGAGATTGAACATGCCCTAATAATAGGCCTCTACTTTATTCTGATCGTATTCATGTGCGCTTTCTGACTAACATGCAATCATTAGGTTAACCCTAAACCTGTTTAATCTATGTTGGTTGAATATTAATGCACAAATAAACTATTTTTGGCGATCACTTGAATTATAATCATATTAACCCTAAACAAGATTATTAACTATCTTATTAAGCGTGATTACAAGTACCAATTCCCTTTAAACATGCAATAAAAGGCGTGATCAAGAAATAACAATAAATATATCAAGCAACATAATAATAATCATCAAAATAATAATAATCATAATATTATTAATAATAACAATCATAATCATGTTAAAGCATAATAATAGCAAGATCCTAGGCATGATACTAACAAGATTAATAACAAACCCTAGCATGTCACTAAACATCAAAGATCAAATATATAGCCCTAACATGATACTAACATGAACATTAGGAAAGAAAATAGGAAGCATCACAGGAATCACAATTGTAATATTTGATATTAGAAATTATAGTTGTTAACCTAAACATGATACTAGGAAGATCAAAACACCCTATACATGATTTCTATATCAAAATATCAATAAAATTAATTAAAGCACTTACTTGGATACCTCATATCTCTTTCTAATAACAAAATACACGCGTTAGTAACTTCAAGGAAAATAATAAACAAAACAATTAAATTAAATAATTGAAAGAGAGAATTAGGAACCAAATTCTCATAAACATCAAACCTTTAACGTCTAGGGCGAAGGCAATTTTGAACTTGGCTAGGTTTGTCTAGGTCTTGTGAATGCGGAATTTTGTATGCAAAAGGGTTGGTTTAGAAAGGAGAGAAAATAAGCTTTAGCTTAGAGAGAGAAGAGAATTAGAAAACTAGAGATTATGATTGTTGAAGGAAATTGATGATTGAAAAAAGGGAGATATGACCTCTATTTATAGAGAAAAAAGAGGGTTGAAGAATAAGAAAAGAATCTGAATTCGAATCAAAATAAAACTCGATGGACAGCATTTTTTCGGGATTTTGTTTTTATCATATCTTTTGATCCAGAAGTCCAAATAAGGAATATAATATGTCGTTGGAAATCTATTGAAGTCTACTTTCAAATTCAATTAGAATCAAATTAAAATCTTTTGTGATAAAAAGATATGTCCGAAATAGTAGGACGGTGTCAGTTTTGGATAGAGTTTTATATCTCATTCATATCTTTTTCGTTATAGCTCGGAATTAATATTATAATATATCATTGGAAAGATAATTTCAATATCTATCCAACCATATAAAATTTGGATAAATATTATGAGGCATGAAAATAATATCTAACTGCCTTTGGACATTTTTAAATTCGAATAGAATTAGGATTTAAGAAAATGGAAAGTTTTTATAAAAGGATAATTAAGATCCTTTAGAAACTTATGGAAGGTTCTAATTAATCCTAATTAGTTTAGATTAGACTTTTGGACCCCCCACATGATCATTGGGCCGTAGGTAAGATTTGGATCGAGCCTAGTTTAGTATTTTGGCCATAACTTCCTCATTATTCATCGAAATTGGGCTTATAATATATTGTTGGAAAACTCTTTTCGAACCCGACCCAACTACACTATTATTGGACCCATATCAGGACCAAACTAAACTGGAATGCACGTTTTTCATAAATAGGGTAAGAAAAGAGATATTTTAATAAAAACATCCTCATCACTAGACTTTTCACACTTTCGCTTTGTTCGATAATCAAATGACATGAAAGGTATTCATCACTGCGTTTGGTTTTGGGGAGACACAAATGGGTGTCTACAGGGCCGCATAGAAATTAAGACATTACATGCTCACTCATACAGTGCATGTCGTGTCCAAGATGGATCCTCTCAAGTACTTGTTCGAAAAAGCAACACTCAATGGAAGATTATCAAAGTGGATAGTCAACCTTGCTCAGTTTGACTTAAAATTTGTACCACAAAAATCCATCAAAGGTTTCACAGTTTCTGACTTTTTAGCAGATTTTCCGCTAGAAGAAGGTGAGAAAGAAGAAGATGAGTATGATTTCCCTGACGAAGATTTACTCATGACCGAAGATGATAGATGGACGCTCTATTTTGACGGAGCTTCAAACCAAAAAGGTTGTGGTCTAGGGGTCTTTCTCGTATCACCCAATGAAGAGCATATCCCAATTTCCATGAAGCTCGACTTTGATGTCACGACCAATGCCGCAGAGTACGAGGCATGCATCTTGGGATTAAAAACAGCTGTGGCCTTGGGAATTAAGAAGCTCAGAATCCACGGTGATTCATCACTAATCATTAACAAGATCTCCAAGAGATGGAAGGTGAGAAGTGAAAGTCTCGCTACGTATCAAGCTCATTTGGAAACTCTCACGGAGCAACTAGATAAAGTGGAATATACGTACTTGCCTAGAGAAGAAAACCAGTTTGCCGACGCACTGGCTAAATTAGCATCAATGGTGCAAATTCCAATAGACACAATCAGAATGCCATTGATCATAGAAAGAAGATATGAGCCGGCTTATGTGCACGCACTTGATGATGAACAAGAATCACAAGAAGAAGATGAAGAGCCATGGTATACAGATATCCTTAACTACGTGACCAAGGGAGAATACCCTCCTAATACTGATAAAAGGGCACGCCGTGCTTTGATGCTCCTAGCCTCACAGTATGTGCTCATCAGGGGAGAACTCCATAAGAGGACTGCACTAGGGAGAAATCTCTTATGCATAGCTAAGAAAGAAGCACACAAAATCATGGAAAACCTTCATGTCGGCACATGTGGAACGCATATGAATGCTAAGATGTTAGTCCAAAAGATTCAACGGCAAGGTTATTATTGGACTACTATGGAGAGAGATTGTTACGAATACGTCAAGAAATGTATGAAGTGTAAAGTCTACGCAAATTTACAGCACGTTCCACCTTCGCTTCTCTACACATATACTTCTATATGGCCTTTCTCTACTTGGGGTATCGACATCATTGGAAAGATAACGCGACCAGGACATGGGGGGCATGAATTCATCCTCGTAGTAATCGACTATTTCACCAAATGGGTCGAAGCTGCCTCATGTGCTAAGTTAACAACAAAACATGTAGCTCAATTCATTGAGAAAAATATCATATGCCGCTATGGGGTACCTCATTAGATGATCAGTGATAATGGAACGTATTTCCAAGCCGAGTGCGCAGAACTATTACAGAAATATCATATCAAGCATCACATATCATCACCTTATAGGCCACAAACAAATGGTGCGGTCGAATCAACCAACAAGAATGTAAAAACTATCATCGAAAAGATAACGGAAAATTACAAGGATTTGCCAAGTAAGCTACATTTCGCACTTT
Organism: Chenopodium quinoa; assembly: GCF_001683475.1. NCBI lineage: Eukaryota > Viridiplantae > Streptophyta > Magnoliopsida > Caryophyllales > Amaranthaceae > Chenopodium > Chenopodium quinoa. The sequence goes on along the minus strand of NW_018744616.1, from coordinate 2,719,150 downwards.
GGGGTTATCGAACCTCTGTTCGAACATCAACGGGGGCTACCCCTTTATCTTTGGTCTATGGAGTTGAAGTTGTACAACAAATAGAGCTCGAAATCCCTTCTCTCCGAATCGCATTGGAAAGCTAACTAGATGAAGTCGACTGGATTAGAGCAAGATATGATGAACTAGCCTTACTTGATGAAAAACGCTTGGCAGCTTTGCATCATGTCCAAACCTACCAACAGCGTATGGCGCGACATTTCAATAAAAAAGTCAAGACTAGGAACATCAAGGAAGGTGACTTGGTGCTTAAGGAACTTTGCAAAAATGTGTTGGATCCAAGAGGAAAATTTAGACCAAATTGGTCAAGTCCGTACATTGTTAAATCCATTTTGTCTGGCGAAGCGGCACAATTGGTAGACATGGATGGTAACTGTTTCCATAATTTAACCAACTTGGATCAACTCAAGAAATTTTATGCCTAGTTGCATGGGTTCATGATCCGATAGAGCTACGTTTGGCCTGATTCCTTTTAAGGATACGTAGGCAACCCCTCAAGGGGGCCCGACCACTTAATAAAATAAAATCCTTCCTCCGTCGATCAAGTACAACACACAAAACAACAAAATGGAGCTAAACCAAGAAAAATCATACATTGCGCCAATTTAACACCCACCGCGCCACGTCAGCATACATCGTCGCACTGCAATTTCCACCTTGCCACGGTGGAATTGCATAAAAAAATAAAATAAAATGCCGCGCCACAGGGAGTTTCACCGTGTCACGGCAGTTTCCACCGTGGCACGGTGGAATTCCAACAAAAAAAAATAAAAAGGAGTTTGCCGCGCCACCGGGAATTCCACCGTGTCACGGCAGTTTCCACCGTGGCACGGTGGAATTCCAGCAAAAAAAAAAGTATGTGGTGAATTGTTCCATGGCGCAGTAAAACTGGACTTTGCGAACTCTGTTATTTGTTCGATGTTTGTTATTATTCTTCCATTGCGTCCGACTTCTTGACTCGGATATATAAAAAAAAATAATAAAAAAAAGTCATTGTAATTTTTATTTAAGGCAAAAATAAATATGCTATTATTGTTGAAATAAATGTGACTATAATTATTGGCATCATGCGCCTTATTTTAAAAATAAAAATTATAAATCATATAAGCAAAGCAATATTGATCTAATCCTTCTTCACTTTAGGAACCTCCTTCTCTTTTTCAACTAGGTCAGCCTTCACCATTAATGTATCTTTTGTAGCCCAAACCGTCACACCCCTAGTCGAACTTTCACCCCTTTCACCTTTCTTGGAATTCTTCGATTGCTTCTCCCTATAAACCATCTTCTCCTTACCCTTTCCTTTCACATAATTCTTCTTTTTAGGCATTATAGGAGTCTTAAACTCAATTCCTTGTGTTCTCGGACCTAGTCGATCTTTAGGAGGCGCCTTCTTACTTCCAAGACGTCCCTTCACATCAAAGTTGCGTGATCCGACTCGATCCCTTCTACTTCTAGGATTCAACCATGCCTTGTATGCACTAGATAAGGGAGGAGGAGCTTGGTTACTCGCAAAAACGGTCCACAAAGGTCTTCCAATCCAATAAGCCTCGTACTTGTGAACGTTACTTTCATGCAACGATACTTCACGAGGACTATCGTTATAGCGTGGAACTACTTGTTCAAGTCCATATTGTCGCATCAATCGAGAAGGACACTAAAAGGTCAACTTTGAAATACTAGGAACGCGACATTATGGAGTATCATTCGTGCCAACCATCCTAGTTAGCCTCCACCAAGGCACCACCCACCGAATAAAAAATTCTCTCTTTGCAAAAAAATTCTTCCAATCATCATATAACATGTTCGCAGAGTAATTCTTCTTCCTGTGGACTAGATCGTTAGGACCATATTTTTCAATATCGTCGGGGGCTTCAAAAAGCTCTAAACGCTCCATCAACTAAATCTGCAAAAAAAAAAAAAAAAAAAAATCAGTACAAAAAAATGCAGAAAACCACCGTGACACGGCAGAATGCACCGTGACACGGTGCCTGTTTTGTGTCACGGGGGCTACTTAGAGCGCGTTTTTACCTGCAGCAGTACTAGAGAGCCCTTCCTGACAGCTTTCCGGTCAGCTTTTGCTTCGTCAAGGTCGCGCAAAGTTTCTCCAAGGCAAGTCGGCATAGGAGATCTCCCAGATTTAACATGTTCAAACATAGACGCTAAACAAGCATGTCCTACCCTACCGTTTGCAAATAAAATCTTGCTAAACATGCAAAAAATATAAGCCCTTCTATGGTATACATGATAAGACTCAGAGACAGGGCGATTGAAATACAAATTTGCAAGTTTTTCTAAGTCTACCTCATTACCACACACAATTTTATTTAAATCTGAATCTGCCAGATTCAGATGGCGTTCAAATTCTTGGTAATAATACTCACATAGGGTAGGCATGGCAATGAGATTTATGGCAGGAAACCCAAAGATGGCAACGAATTCCTCCGGCAGGGGACAAATTTCATCGTAATCAAATTTAAAACAATGTGTTTTTGGACTCCAATAGTCTAAAGTTTCCCTAAGAAAATCATGTTCAATTGCTACATGCCTCAAGGCTAATAAGCCTCTGACATGAAACACTTCCAACTCTCTTTTGTCAGCATTGGTCAAAGAATAAGACCAATCGCGCAATGTATTATCAAAGTTCTGAGACATTATTATTGAAATATGAAATTCTATTATTTTATGTTTCGTAATTATGCATATCACGAATACAGTGGTCCTATGTTATAGCCAAAACGCTTGGAAATACTCAAAATTTATCTTTCTACGTGTGCAAACTACACCGCTGCAGAATACGCGCACTGTGACACGTAATTTCCACCATGTCACGGGAAATAATGTCGCGATACGAAAGTCTTTGTCGTGACACGGTGTATAGTGACGTGTCTCGATGCCCACGTGTAGACACCCATTTGTGTCTCCCCAAAACCAAACCAAGTGATGAGTACCTTTCGCGTCGAATCATAATCGAATGAAGTGAAAGTGTGGAAATTCTAGTGTTGCAGATAGTTTTAATTTCTTTTCTCTTCTCTCTGTTTTTAAAAACTTATTTTAAGAAAACAGCCAATCTAGTTTGGTTGGTCCATGATATGGGTCCAATAGTAGTGTAGTTGGATGGGTCTTGACAAGAGCTTTCCAATGATATATTATAAGCCCAATTCCGATGAATATTGAGGAAGTTATGGCCAAATTTCTGAACTAAGCCTGGTTTGAGCCTTATATGCGGCCCAATGATCTAGGGGAGGGTCTAATATGGATTTATCAATCCTAATGCAATTAGGAATGGTTTTAGTCTTCTAGCTTCTTCTAGAAGGTTCTTTTCATTCCTAATTCAATTAACATTGATAAATTGACTTTTTGTTGACTTTTTTTAGAGTTTTAATTAGAATTAAAGAACATTTTTTTTGAGGAAAATACGATTTTATCCTCCTGTACGGCAATTTTTATCTGATTTTAAGAAAACACATGGATTTCTGAGTCAGCGCCAAACGCCAGCTGTAGCGCCTGACGCTACGATTAGCGCCTGGCGCCAACCTTAGCGTCTGGCGCTAAGGTCTGGCGCCAACTCGGTTTTTGCGTCAGAACTCTGTTTTTGATATTATATCTCTTTGGCTGATTTTCTTTATAAATAACGTCGTAAAAACTCCGTTTTGATAAATCAATTCTTATTCTTACCAATTCTCACCAACTCTCATCAAGATTCTCTTGATTACTCTTTCTCTCTCTTTTCTAAACTAGCCTTCTCTCAAATATAAAAATTCCGCATTCATTAGATCTAGATACACCTAGCCATATTCGAAGTTGCCTTCGTCCTAGACGTGAAAGGTTTAATTTCTGAGGGTTTGGTCCCAAATCTCTCTTTCAATTATTATTTTATTTAATTGTTTTGTTTATTATTTTCCTTGAAGTTACTAACGTGTGTATTTTGTTATTAGAAAGAGATACGAGGCATCCAAGTAAGTGCTTTAACTGTTTAATTGATATTATGATATAGAAATCATGCTTAGATTGTTATTTTGATTCCTAGTATCATGTTAGGATGTTTTATTGCTTCCTAGTATCATGTTTAGGGTAAAGAATATAATGTCAATTATGATCTCTATGATGCCTTTTATTGTCTTTCCTAATATTCATGTTAGTATCATGTTAGGGCTATATATTTGATTTTTATTGTTTAGTGACACGCTAGGGTTTGTTATTAATCTTGTTAGTATCATGCCTAGGATCTTGCTATTATTATTATGCTTTAACATGATTATTTTAATTATGGTTATTAGTATTATGATTATTTTTATTATATATTATTATTATGATTTATGTTGCTTGATCATATTTATGTTATTGCTTGATCACACCTTTCATGCATGTTTAAAGGGAATTGGTACTTGTAATCACGCTTAATAAGATAATTAATAATCTTGTTTAGGGTTAATATGATTATAATTCAAGTGATCGCCAATAATAGTTTTGTTTGTGCATTAATATTCAACCAACATAGATAAACAGGTTTAGGGTAACCTATTGATTGCATGTTAGTCAGAAAGCGCGCAGGAATACGATCAGAATAAAGTAAAGGCCTATTATTAGGGCAGGTTCAATCTCTTTTATGTTGGATTTGTACCTTCATCCCTGAACCCTATTTGGTTCAAGACCTATTGGAGTTGACGATCTCTTGGATCGTTAAGGGGTGTAACCTTCACCTAGTGAACGATTTACAAGTTCCTAAAAAACTTGTTGGCGACTCTTTTGCTCTCTCTTCTTTCCCTTTGGACGCCACCGTACTTTAGTGTATGATCACAGTGGAGTTCAAGTATGGGGTTAACGCTTGAAATATTCCCTACACCACGCGTCTTCATTTTGTATCCTTTACCTATTTTTATCCAGATTTTTACTGTTTTATCTTCACCGTTTATATTCTAATTCTGTTTTTCGAGAGTTTCATTCCTAACAAAATTCTTCATTTATTTTATTTTTTTATCTTTATTATTTATTATTATTTTTTTATCTTTATTATTTATTATAACTTTATTCTTATTTCTATTTCTATTTATCTTTATTAATTATTTTATTTATTTTTATTTTCCTTTTTCTTTTGGGGAAGTTGTAAAACTTGTCCCATTTTCATGCTTAATTATTTTTATTTTTCTTTTTTATTTTGGAGGAGTTGTAAAACTTATCTCATTTTCCTATTTATTTCCTTTGTCTTTTGGGGAAGGTCGGTACCCTCCACTTACGTTTTTTTTTTCGCGTCATTAATAAATACACAATCACACACAATGAGTCTCAAACACACACTAATACACACTAATAAATGCATAAATTGTGAATAATGTACAAAGTGAATCATGATGCATAAACAATGTCAAGTGTCATCAACCAAAGTACAAAATAAAAACCCTCGGTCAAAAATCTATAGAACTAGAAGAGTGAGGATCAGTGTCATCTCCAGCCCGTGAATACCGGAAACGATGAACCAAAGAGTCCCTCCATCATCCAGGTACGAGGAGTAGTATCCCTACTAGTCTCTATAGCTCCAGTAGCAGACAAACTCAAAGCAGGACCCGTCCAACTGGAAAACAGCGTAGACTAACTCCAAGAGGTAGGAAGCGTCGGTGGAGGCATCGTCCCAGACACTGAATTGAAAATAAGCCAGGCATAGGTGGAGGAAGCGCCCTAGACAATGGAACTGAGTATAAACCCTGATCCACACGAATAATGACCGGCTTGAACTCAGGCTGTAAAGGTTGTGAAGATGAAGGCCGCTTCCACTGACCCTGAAAGTGATGGAATGGTTGAGAAGGCTGAGGCTGCTGCCACTGAGCCTCTTGAAACGGCTGAGAAAGCTGAGGTTGCCGCTGAGACTGAGAATGCCGACGAACCTCAGGAGATCGCCTACTGCGATTAGGCTCCCCCTCGTCCGAGCCTCTATGCCTCGAGCGCGAACGGGACCTCCGTCGCTCTTGAAAGACACAATATCAAAAGATGTCAATGGTGCAAGATAGAACAACTGGTAAAAAAAAGTGAGCATACCTCAAGAACATCGCCTGAACCGTCTTGACAACTCGCACCACGCCGAAGCTTGATGATGCAGTACTTCAAAGCGTCAACCAGCTTCATGAACCCCATCATCTCCGGGTGCGTAGGCTGAGAATTAAGCAAAGGAAAATCAGTAACAGGCGGTATTAAAAAGGATGAATAATGTGTCAAAAATCTTACCTGCTCAAACACATCAGGCAAAGACTCTTGTGCCTGTCTGAAACCCTTTGGCGCGTCAGCAGTATGATCCTCAGTAATACCGATCAGCCCCAGGTAATAGACGGATTAAGGCGGGACCTCAATCTTCCCCACACGGCGAATAGTCGTCTGAAAATACGATCGAATAACCTGAGACTAGCGACAAAATACTAAAAAGAAATCATACCTCGAGAAGACGAGGTAGAGGAGCCAAAGAGGGAAGAAAGTCCTGCGAATAATCGCCCTCCATACGCACAAGCTCCTACCAAGGAAAAGTGTAGCGCTCTCCCTTCTTTATCAACTCCCTAAGCAAACGTGAAACCATCAACAACTCTGGTGGAGGCAAGGGAATCACTGTAGGGAATAAATTTCAAGTGTTAATCCCCTTGCTTGAACCCCACTGTGATCATACACTAAAGTACGGTGGCGTCCAAAAGGGAAGAAGATAGAGCAAAAGAGTCGCCAACAAGTTTTATGAACTTGTAAACCATTCACATGGTGAAGGTTACACCCCTTAACGATCCAAGAGATCATCAACTCCATAAGGTCTAGAACCAAATAAGGGTTCGGGGATGAAGGTACAAATCCAACCTAAAAGAGATTGAACCTGCCGTAATAATAGGCCTCTACTTTACTCTGATCGTATTCATGTGCGCTTTTTAGTTAACATGCAATCAATAGGTTTACCCTAAACCTGTTTATCTATGTTGGTTGAATTTAATGCACAAATAAAACTATTATTGGCGATCACTTGAATTATAATCATATTAACCCTAAACAAGATTATTAATTATCTTATTAAGCATGATTACAAGTACCTAAATTCCCTTTAAACATGCATAAAAAGTGTGATCAAGCAATAACAATAAATATCAAGCAACATAATAAATCATCAATATCATGACAATAAATAATAATTGAAATAATCATGATAATAATCATAAATAAAATAATCATCAAAATAATAATATTCATAATAACAATTATAATCATAATCATGTTTATGTTAATATTAAAGCATAATAGTAATAGCAAGATCCTATGCATGATACTAACAAGATTAATAACAAACCCTAGCATGTCACTAAGCAATAAAAATCAAATCTTTAGCCCTAACATGATACTAACAATCATAAATATTAGGAAGAACATAGGAAGCATCGCAACAATCATATTAAGCATATTTGATATTATAACTTTTTCCCTAAACATGATACTAGGAATATCATAATAACAATGTAAACATGATTTCTACATAATAATATCAATTAAAGTACTTACTTTGATGCCTCGTACTTCTTTCTAATAACAAAATACACACGTTAGTAACTTCAAGGAAAATAATAAACAAGCAATTAAATTAAATAATTGAAAGAGAGATTTGGGACCAAACCCTCATAAATTAAACCTTTCACGTCTAGGGCGAAGGCAACTTCGAATATTGCTAGGTGTTTCTAGATCTTGTGAATGCGGAATTTTGTATTTGAAAACAAGGTTTAGAAAAAGAAAGAAAGAGAGATGAATTAATCAAGAAAACTTGATGAGAATTGGTGGATGATTAAGAGAGAATTAGAGAATTAATGATTACGAATGAAAACTGATTGTAGGTGAATATTCGTGAATGAAAACGGAGCTTTTAATACGTTATTTATAGAGAAATCAGCCAAAAAGATAAAATATCAAAACAGAGCACTTGGCGCACGCAAAACGAGATTGGCGCACGCAAAACAAAGTTGGCGCCAGCACCAGCTAATTGGCGCCAATGGCTAGCACCAGGCGCCAGGCCTGGTTCTAAGCGCCAATACCTGGAGTCAGCCGCCAAGCCTGTTTTTAATGCGTTTTCGAAAATCATATAAGTTTGCCGTACGGGAGGATAAAATCATATATTTTCCTCGAAAATGCTATTTGATTTTAATTAAAACTCTGAAAAGTCAACAAAAGTCAATTTATCAATGCTAATTGAATTAGGAATGAAAAGAATCTTCTAGAAGAATTTAGAAGACTAAAACCATTCCTAATTGCATTAGGAATGATAAATCATACTAGGCCCTCCTCTAGATCATTGGGCCGCATATAAGGCTCAAACCGGGCCCAGTTTAGTAAATTGGCCATAACTTCCTCAATATTCATCGGAATTGGGCTTATAATATATCGTTGGAAAGGTCTTGTCAAGCCCCATCCAACTACACTACTATTGGACACATATCATGAACCAACCAAACTGGATTGGCTGTTTTCTTAAAATAAGTTTTCAAAAGCAGAGAGAAGAGAAAAGAAATTAAAACTATCCGCAACACTAAACTTTTCACACTTTCGCTTCATTCGATTATGATTCGACGTGAAAGGTACTCATCACTGGGTTTGGTTTTGGGGAGACACATTTGGGTGTCTACAACCACAAAGCGATCATCACTATGCTAACGAACAACACTCTCCCCAAGATACCAAACAAAGCGTCCAATACCAACAAAAACAGTACGGTACGCCGAAAGCTGCAAGGCCTCGGGAAGATTAGTCATCGCAGCCCAAGGCCGATATTGGATATGAACAGCAACCTGAAAACCATAAAAAGTTACAATGAACGCCGAAAATAACGTCAAATTAGAGAATAACATGTTGCAAAATCAATTCTTACACCAACGAAAGAGGTGCCTCGGCGTAGCAGCCCACGCAGCGTAGGGACGGACTCCACTCGTGAGTCTCCTCGGTCACGCCAGCTAGCTTCGACAGGGAAGTCATGGACCGCTCCACGACGCCATCGAGGGGCCGAACCCGGAAAGTACTCATAGAACCATAGCTGCAATGAAAAGCAGTCTCTAAGCACATGAGTCAAACAGATTAAAACAAAACAAGAAGAAGAAAGATCGTCACCTCTACGACTGTCCATAAACCGTAGACAGTGACAGGGGCTTGGTCATTCAGCTGCCTACAACCATGACGTAGCGACAAGAGAAGGTCGACATATCCAAGGCTGGCCCAACTAAAGGATCTTATCTCGCCGATCCTAACCAAAGAAGGAAGGTAGCAAACGAGCGCACGTGAACTCCTATCAGGAGAAAGAGTCACGGAAATGAGAATCAAAATGAAGATCTGCACTCGCTGCTCAGGTGATGTCTCATCCATGTCAAAGCCACGGGCCAGAACAGAAGCTAACTCTGATCGCCCGCTCTTAGGACCACCTTGAGGCACCGGCTGAGTCTTGATGTGCTGAACGACCGGACCTAAAAAATCTGCTACCTCAGCCGCCCCCCAAGTAAGGTCAGGAATTTTCCGTACGACCCGATCAGTGAAGCGTAAACCGTTGATCATGCTAAAGTCTAGGGGGGTCACTTTCATCTCCCCCCAAGCAAAGTGAAAAGTGTTGGTAGTATCCCAAAAATACTCCAACAACGCGCGAACGACTGTCTGGCCACAACCCCAGGGGCTGCGAAACCCTACGACCGCCGAATAAAAATCTACTAAGCCAGCAGATTCCCATAAGGCGTTCGTAACAGGATCCCTCGTGATAATCCCATATAGTCGGGGAACCAAATCTCCACCTCCGGATCCATGATGGCGAAGTGTGCCATTGACTATGCCGGCAAGTGAACGGTGAGAATTAGCAAAATTTTCTATTATCTCAAGTTGCATTTTCTATTATACGCAAAATTTTTACCTCAAGGCTAAAAATTAGCAAAATCATGGAATTATTTCTAGTATTTAGTTTCTCCATGACGAACTAATACTATATTCTCCTAATTGCATGATACTATGTTCTCCATGACAATATAGTACATACACAAAATAGAGCATGTTTCAAAATTGCACAAGAACGATAAATTGGCACATCAGGGCATATTTTACAAGATCTACAACCAATATATCACCATTTCAATTGCAAAAGAATAACATGAACAACAAGAACACTATCTCACATAAGTAGTATCAAAAAATGGTGATTTTCCCAATCTTCACCAAATCATGCAATCTTGGCCTCAAATTTCTCACAAACACACATACATTCATATACAAGTCAATTCATATATAGCAAGAATTTTGACAAGGAAGCTCAAAATTAAAAACCCCCATTTTGATTTTTCTAGGGTTTCAAGCAAATATGGAATTTACAACAAAATTTGAGACATAAGCAAGGGAAACTTACATGGATCCTTGTGAGTAATCGAAAATGAGGAAACTAGAAGAAAAAAAAATCAGAGCAAATTTGGTGGAGATTTGAGCTAAAAAACCTTGAAAAATCCGCAAAATTGGTGCAGCAACCACCGCGACACGGTGGTCAAACGCCGTGGCACGGTTAACCTTCCCCGTGTCACGGTGAATGTTGGACAGCGACGGAGTTCCGGCAAAAGCAGCGGGAAGCAATGGAGCTCAGGCAACAACAGCGGCAACAAACAAAAAAGGGGTAGTTGTGCGCAGGCGGACGCCGTATCACGGTGTGTACCCCCACTTGCCGGTGCCGTCGGTCGTGGCACGGTGGTCTGTGTAATTAAAAAAAATGGAGAAGAGAAAGAGAGCAGCAGGATGTTGAGATCGAAAATGGTGAAAAAGAAGTGAGAAAATGGGGAAGAAGCAGCTAGTATTTAAAGGGAAAAATACCGTTAAGCTAGCATTTCCCGTCCCACGAATCCAGTTATCTTGTAACGACATGTTTGCGTGTGGCACGGTAAAAACGTCCAGGCGCGTGAACAAAATAAGCACTAAAGAAAACCCCGCGACACGGGATTCCCCACCGTTTGACGGGGTCAGGCACCGTGTCGTGGGATATTTCCACGTGGCACGATGTCTTGTTGTATGCCTTCATTATTTCTGAGCCTTCCGGCAGATATTTTAGCATCTTTGACCAAGTTAGAACGATTTTCCGCTACTTTTGGTGAGTTATTTTCTCACCGAAATTGCGCGAAAAATTTTAATATGTATTTAACGGGTATCAAAATTATCGATTTGCCTCTAACAAGCATTACGGTTGACTTTTCGACGCTTTAAGCACCTAATATAGTCGGATAATCAACTTGAAGGTAAATCATCTGCAGCCCACGTTTGGGGATAATCGAACCATCATACACTTGCAAATTTCAGCGATTATATCAGCTGTCGATTTTCCTCAAGCATGGAAAACATTATTGGTGGATTTTTCTTCAAGTATAGAAAACCGCCAAGTCAGTTTTCCTCAAGCATGGAAAACATTATCGGTGGATTTTTCTTCAAGTATAGAAAACCGCCAAGTCGGCTTTCCTCAAGCATGGAAAGCATTATCAGTGGATTTTTCTTCAAGTACAGAAAACCGCCAAGCATGGAAAGCATTATCGGTGGATTTCTTCAAGCATTGTCTTAAATCATTCTCCGTCCCTATCGACTACTTTGACTATCGTTTTCGAAACTGACGTCTCTACAAACTCAGTCAAAGTGGGGGCTTCTGTAGACACCTAAAAATGTCTCCCCAAAACCAAACCCGATGATGAACAACCCTTCACCGCCATTATTGGTCGGGTTCAGTATTTAATCCTGAGAGTGCTTAAAAATCGTATTTAATTAAACTCAATTTTTGAATAGTCCATGGAACAATCTTGATGTTTAGTCAAAGCATAGTTCATTTTTAATTTCAGCCCAAACCTTTTAATTTATTATTTTGGCCCAAACCTTTTATTTATTTTATTATTTATTTATTTTGGCCCAATTAATAACAATAAATCAGAAATGGCCCGAAATTATCCATCGACACTTAAAAATGCTGAACGAAATTAGGGTTAAAAATGAATTTAGACTAAAAAACAGACTACAGGATCCCACGTCACGGCAGTTGTCCACCGTGTCACGGGAACCAGTGCCGCGCCACGGTGGGATTCCCCGTAACACGGTGCCCATGCTGTGACACGAGGAAATTCCGTGTCCTTTCCGCGTAAACCCTTCACGCATTTTATTCCCCGTACCCTAAATATATCCACGTCACACAGCTGTCCACCGTGTCACGGGAATTTGCCCCGTCTAATTCTTCCATGTCGTGGTGCAATTTTTTAGGGTTTTTATCTTTTTAGGGTTACGTGTGTTCCCTCGGCACATTTTTTCTATAAATACCCCCTCATTTCTGATGTACGGGGCATCAATTAATTTTCTTTTTTTCTCTCCTTTATGCTCTAACCTAAACACTAGCCTACCCTTTTTTCTCTTTCAAAATTCCCTCTTCAAGCACTCTAAGGAGTCCATACTTTACTCGTGGTTCTGTCCTTAAACCAAGGCGTGAAAGGTAGAACTGTTTGAGGGTTTGGCCCCAAATCAACTCTAATTAATTTAATTTAAATATTGTTTTATTATTATTTTCTTGAAGTTACTAAATCATTTATTATTTTATAGTTGCAAGCAAAAAAAATCAAAGTAAGAATTATGTTCCTTTTATTTCTATTATTTTTCTAACGATGTTATATTGTTGGATTTATTGTTAAATTGCTTCCAATATTAATGCTTATTTTATTGATCATTATATGGCATGTTTAAAGGGAATATGTAATTGAAAATTACGCCTAATAAGATAATTTGGACGATCGATTTAGGTTCCTTTTTAATCTTATTGTTTAATCAAGTGATCATAAATTTTATAGAATTATATGTTGCATTAATATTCAACCAATTTATCCTAATAATAGTTTGGAGCGAATTGAATCTCTGTTTGTATGCCTTTGAGATTGCAGGAATGCTCACTATAAGAATCGAGTAGAGGCCAATACGGGCGAATGTGACTCCATGACTCACTTCGTACCATCATCCCCGATCCTCCTTTCGTGGTTCCGAACCTTATAGAGTTAGTAATCTCATGGATCATGAATGGGGTGTAACCTTCATGGGTCAATCGTTGTTGCCTATCGTTGTCCCTTAATTGTGGTTGCCTTTTTATGATCCGTGAACGGTTTACAAGTTTCTTAAAAACTTGTTGGCGGCTCTCTACTTTGCTTTGTCCCTAATCATTGTCCTTGATTGTAATGTCAATTCTCACTTCTTAAGAGTGCCAAGCATATTCACAACATGCTTTTAACATAGGCGCACTTCAAACGACGCCTACACCCATGCATATTGCTGAAGGCATGATTTGTCTTGATTTTTAGCTGAGCTTGGGATTAAGAGTTTAACTGATGGTAGTTGTATGTTAATTAAGCTTGTAATTAATCTTAATCCTTCAATGGTGATTTTTTGGGATCAAACATCACATAGGCCCATTTGAGCCAGGGTTTTGACGAGCTTAAATCTCCTTAGCTTTAAACATATGAACCTCCCCCTCCCCACTTCATTTTATTCTCACTCTTTCATTTGCCTTAGAGAAATTCTCAAAATCCTCTCCAATTTTCTTTCAAGGTCTTTGAGAGTTTGAGTGTTCAAGTCATATCACCCAAGTTCTTCCAAGTTCATCAAGATCTTCAAGAGGTATGTGGAATTTTCCATCTTTCAATCCGAATTTTGATAGATCCGAATGCATATTTGATATTTATGTCATTGAATTTCTGAATTCGAACTTTGAATTTTCGGTGGGGTATGAATTTCAGCTAGGCGTGTTTAAATTTTTGAATTTTTGTGTGAAAATAACTAGGCGTAGCCAAAAATTCTGCTTCGATTATATACTTAGGGATTTATTTTTTTAACTTTCAAGCTTATTTTTTGAGTTGGCTTGGGTAGAATTTTGTATCTTTGAATTTTTGGTTGCTTGAAATTTGGACTTAGCCAAATTTCTGCTCTAACCTGCTATGCTTAGCGGAGGGTGGGAGGAGGGATACTGAGATTGAGAGATTGTGGGCCTTGGCTAGGACCAGTAGTTTTCCGAGGGGTTGGTGAGGTTTCCATTCCGAGCGGAGGGAGGGAGTGAAAAGTCGAAGGACTGCTATAACGGCCGTAGGCCTAAGCTCACTGCCGAAGGGGTAGTCAGGCTGGCAGCTCGGCTATGCCGAGTGAGAGGGCAAGATGAGGGACATGAGAAGGGGAGCTTTTACCTGGGTGAGAGTGAGATGCTGAGAGCTTGTTAGCTATGCCCAAGGGGTATGGTGCACGTTGAGGGCCTAATGCGCGACGTGTCGAGGGATGAGAGAGTTGTGAGGGAATGGTGAAGGCCGAAGGGTTGGCGCCCCCATGCCGAGGGGGTATATGGCATGGCCGAGGGGGTGAGCGCTTGGCTGAGGGGGTATATGACATGGACGAGGGGGTTGAGCGCATGGCTGAGGGGGTAGCGCATGGTCGAGAGGGTAAATGGCATGGCCGAGGGGGTTGAGCACATGGCTGAGGGGTAGCGCATGGCCAAGGGGTTGAGCGCATGGCCGAGGGGGTTGAGCGCATGGCCGAGGGGGTATATGGCATGGCCGAGGGGGGTTGAGTGTTGATGATGAGGGCTTAGCATATACGGGTGTGGTCAAGCCGAGGGCATATTAGGCCCAGCCGAGAGAGATGAATGAGCTTTTGGGTTTTTAACCCAAATTTTTAGCTAAGTTTGATAGTGAGGTGCAAGCTGAGCGTAAGGGGGAATTTAGAGTGTTTTAACTTGGATTTTATTTCAAGTTCTAAGTGTTTTTGGGGTGAATTAAGCTGGGGAAATAGATAGAGAGACCGAACCGAGGGGTTTCTCTGCTTGGCTGAAGGGTAGTATAGGCAGACCTAGCTGTCGGATTGCTGGATTTTTTTTATTTTGAAATGCTGAGAGGGTAATTGAAGCTTTGAAGCCTACGTTAGCATAGTGGTTAGCTCCTACTCTGATTGATAGTGGGGCACTAGTGCTTCAAAGCCTACTGATTGATAATCAAGAGAAGAAAAGAAGATCGACTTATTCAACTACAGCCTTCCGTCGCTCGAACAAATCAAAGAATTTCTCAGTTCGCCGGGAAGCAGAATGCTCTGTAATTGAAGCTGAAGATAAAGAGTAAGTCTCAGCTTTCTTCTGCTGAACCGAACGAAGACAGTTTCTCTCCCCTCTGTATCTATTGCATTGATCTAGCGGTGGCCAATGGCCTAGAGTGCCGAGTCGAGGGCATGGCTGAGGGGGTGTGCTGCGTTTGACACACGCGGCTTCTCTTAGCTCTCAGCTATGTCGAGAGATCTTCTGGGCCAGTTCATGGCTATGCCTAGGGATAGGTTGCGCTGAGAGATTGGGCCAGAATTTGATATTGGCTCTAAGGTGGCCGAGGGCTCGATTTCTCAAGCTTATTTGCCTACAAATGACTGTTATCTCGGCTAGGCTTAACCTTTTGGAATTTTTCTAACACTTTGGATGTATTCCTCAGCTAGGATTGACCATTGAATATTTTTTTAACACTTTGAATTTGTTCGTTAATGTTGTAGTATTACTTCTCCCCGGGGTGAGCTTGATTTGCTTACAAGAAGTTCTTCCGGCCTCTCTGACTACTTGGTGAGCCTTTAACACTTTTTTTTTTAATCTCTAAGTATTACATCTTCATGTTAAGTAATTGTTTGCTATTTTCCTTGTATGCTTGATTGTTCCTCGGCTCCTCTTTTGATGATGTTAGGCTTACAGGTACGCTTGTTATATTTTTTTATGTACACTAAGCATTCTTTGGGGTAATCTTGAGTTGAGTTGTGCATGTATTATGAATGACTGAAGATTATCTAAACTCTTTCCCCGGCCCTGCATCTTATGACTTGTCCAAGGAAATCTGGTCGGGGGGAATACTTGTAGCAAATGTGATTGGTAGTATGCATCTATTCCTTTTGGGTGTGCCTTTTCCTTGCGTGCCATCCCCACCCCCTGAGCATGCATGATTTAGGCTTTGATTATTATTTGCCTCCTTCCTCTTGGGAAGTTAAAAGGCTAAAGTCATATCACCTAATCAAAAATATGACCTAAATCCTCTAACTAAAGTAGATAGGGAAGTAGGGTCGAATCCACAGGGAAACAAGTTTTCTATTCCTAATAAGTCTAAGCAATCTAAATTATTAAGTAACAAAATAATATTATCAAAGGGAAACTAAACTACTAAGATTAAGGATAGGGAAAATCAATGAATAAAAGGCCTAGGGTATAGGTTCAGCAATAAATAATATTTCAGGGTAAAACATAATAATTAGTTATTAATGCATAACTTAACCAGATTATAAAGGGCTTTCGCTACGTATTATAATCACATAATTAATCTATCGGTATTAAATCTCATCTCTCGAGCCTCGACTTAACCATTTATAAATTAACTTGCATATTGACTCTAAGCCTAAATATAAATTCTCATCCCTCAAATCCCGAATCAATATTGCTAAACTCATACATAAAAGACCTGCGCAAGTCTAGTTGCATAGCATTAAATCAATCAATAGGAAATTAATTAAGCATTGACAATCAACAACAACAAATTACCCCTTCATATTGTTTATGGATCCCCATAAACCCTAGAAAGAAAACTACTCACACATAGTTAAACCTAAACTAATCAAAGCATATGAAAAATAAAATAATAAAGGAGAGAAGAAATAATATCAAAAGAAGGAAGTATGAAATTGCATAAACTAGGAGTGTAGAGAGAGAAACAAGAGAGATAAATCTAA
Source organism: Chenopodium quinoa (assembly GCF_001683475.1). NCBI lineage: Eukaryota > Viridiplantae > Streptophyta > Magnoliopsida > Caryophyllales > Amaranthaceae > Chenopodium > Chenopodium quinoa. The sequence continues at coordinate 2,702,359 of NW_018744616.1, read as the reverse complement.
GAGTTTAATTAAGTGGAAAGATAAAAACATAAAAACAAAGTAATAAGTTAAAATTAATCTAAAAACTAAACTGCAACTAATGAATGGAAAGCTAAGAAAAAAACCCCATACGTAACTACTGCTACATCCTTTTATATAGAAGGAAAAAAAAAAAAAAAAAAAAAAAAAAAAAAAAAAAAAAAAAAAAAAAAAAACCAAACCTACTAAAAACATAAACTACTATAAATATAAACCAAGATAAATTAAGAAAATAAAATCCCAACAAATTAAAAGAAAAGATAAATAAGCACAAACCCAATCCTAAGCAAAGTCTAACAACCCACCGCCTAACTCCTCATCAAAAGCCCAAAAACACCTAAGCCCAAAACTAAAAGCCGGAAATGCAACCTGGCAATCATACTCGCCCGGTCGGGCCCACATAGGCGCTGGGGTTGTAATTGGGCCTCCGCAATCTTTACTTCCCTTTGCTCTTACACTTGGGCTTAGATGTTTTCTAGCCCAAATTTCTTCACTTGTTTGGTTTATATTGCGTATGGGAATTTTGGACCTCTTTTACTTAATCGAGCCCTTATTTACCGAACTAAATTTCTCTAACTTGGAATTGAGTTTCAAGTATTTGGTCATAAAATATAATTCGTCTCTAATATTTTTCGTAGTTACTTAAATAAGCTCGGGATTGCCGTAAATCTGCAAATTCTTACAATATAATACAAACTCTACAAAAACACTAGAAAACTTTTATTAGTAATAAAAATAGCTCTGTAGAGCTCAAATAAGCACAAATATGACCACGAGACATGGAATAAATTTTATATATATATATATATATAATAGACTCATCAGAAGTTTCTCTTGCACGTAAACCGACTTCTAGGGGTTCTTTGAACATATTGCTTGTTGACAGTGTGGTGACCATGTCAAGTGAGGATGATACATTTACTTCTTCTCTTGGGGCGCCGGTGCCTTTTAATCCACCTGTTAGGAAGATTAGCCCCTCTATGTACCACCCTTCCCCCACTTGGCTTAGATCTTTATCCGAGGGGACTAGACATTTGCAAACTCAATACCATATTAAGGAGCCTTTTCTCATTTCTTCTCCTAGGGGTGATAGTACTGTAGATAACCCTCCGCCCGGGTGTATAGTTGTATATAAGGATTATTTAGAGAATAGGTTGAGGTTGTTGGTAGAGTATAACTTGAGTATTACCCAGCTTGTTCTTAACTCCTGGTTGACAATAAATGCCTACATAGCCACTTGTAGTTTACTTGGCACCCCTTGTACCGTAACTACCTTAGGAACACCTATAGGCTTCTGGAGGTCCCGGGTAATGTAGATAGCAATAGGTGGTATGCTTTTCATGATAGGGATTTCTACCTTACCATACACACGAAGCCTTCCAGTCAAAAGGGGTTCTACCACACCTTTCTTTTCATTTTTCATGTCGGAGGTTGGAGGATTCCCCGAGATCATAGTGGTGTGCCTAGGATCGGCTTGAATTATAATGTTCGTGCCATGGGTGTTGATGAAGCCGTGGGGGATGTTTGGTTGCAATCCTTTAAGGAAAGGGGTCCAAGGAGAAGCTTCAGATCATGTGGATTCTGAAGGATAGGCACTTCAAGAAAGAGTGGTTTTTTAGTGTCGTAGGTCTGATCCACGCCTATAATAGGGGTAGGATTTGCTTTTGCTTATTTAAGTTTCAAGATTTTGGGTTTCCTCCTCAGCTTTGTTATTAACAAGTTTGTATGAATGTTGGCTTGTAGGTATCGTATACAACCATTTGAAAGGTAAAGTCCAGCAAAAGATGTCTCAGGTGAACTTCCGAGCTGGGAAGATCAGGGCCTCTTTGAACAAGGGAGATATGAGCATTCCACCTTCTCCCCCGGTATGTTCATCTTCCTAGGATTGATTTCTTTAAGATATTTCTTTTCTTGCTAACTTTACTTAACTTGTGCTTTGTCTTTTCAAAACCCGAAGAACTTGAAGCCAAGGAGGAAGACATTTGAGAAAGGAGAAGGATCCTTCCAAGCGACAACAATGGAGATGGACAACCAAGGGTCTCAACATGTCTCTCCGGCGGTCTCCCAGCACATCGAGCTTTTGGAGGCTGAAGGCTACGAGCAACATGGGAAACACCCTCGTATTGAAGAAGAGAGTGATGATGAGGATTAGGAGCATTATGAGATCGGGGCCCCTTATTTCCTTGAGCCTTTCTTCAGCTTGACTAAAGACGGGCGCAAAAAGATGGTGAGGAACATCATGTCTCGTTTTCCTTTAGAAAAGGATTTTGAGGTGGTGAGGGCAGAGCCTTCCAAGGTCCTCTCCTCAGCCTTTGATGGTATCTTGAAGGTATATTTTCTTACACATTGTAATAACTTTCTCTATTTCTGGGATTGTGCTAACCATTCCGCTTTTCCTTTTTTGAAATAGGCTGGCGTGACCCTAAGTGTGCTCGTCGAGAGTACCAAAGGGGCGCCAAGAAGAACATGGAGGGTCTTCAGACAAAGATGTCGAGGCCCGGACCCAGATTCATAACCTCAAGCAGGAGCTTAGCTGGGCCCAGGATGCACTGCAGAAGGCCAAGCAAGACCTTACTGATGCCCATGAGGTTGGGAAGACTAGTCTCCAAGCCCTTAAGACTAAGCTCAAGGAATTCAAGGAGGGGAAGAAGCAGATTTCAGCCGAGCTTAAGGAGAAGAAGATCGAGTTGACAAAGGTGAAGAAAGCGTTGGCTGAGGCTAAGGAAAAGGCGGGGCAGACACAAGAGGAGGTGATCTCTGAGTGGAAGAAGTCTCCAGCCTTTGCCGAGCTACAATTTGAGCTTGGATATGAGGCATTCGAGGCAGGGATTGCAGATGCCCATACCTACATGGAGACGACCTTCGCTTTTTTCAGACTGTAGGATTCTTATCCCAAGGTGTGGGATAAGGTTAGGGACCTTATCTGTGCGGCTGAGGAAGAGGAGCAAAAGAAGCTGTTGGTTGAGCAAAACCAACAGGGCGAGACCGATGGGTAGCTTCCCCAGCCCGGCCTTTTATATTGGATATTGTTGATGTCTTATGGGTTGTATTAGACTTATGATGTTTTGTCTTCGGCTTTATGAAATTTTAACTTGACTTATAATGTATTAACATCGCATATTATCTCTTGACTTGGCTTTCCTGATGTAATGGAACTTGCATGTTTTCCTTTTCTTCCTTTGTTGAATAATTGCTCTTCACTTAATTTATCATGGATCATTTTCCCCTAGGGGCTAAAAAATCCTCTTGCATTTGACGAGTATACAACCTTAGCATACAAGCCTTATGTTATTTTTTTTCATGAGAACAGGGGGTTGCACGAACACCAGGGGGCTAAAAAAGCCCTTAGTTATAAATTTTGGATTGACAATGTAAACAAGATAGAGGCTAAAACGATCCCCAAGTTGAGAGTTGTATGAGAGCTAGGCTTTCCAACTCTTTAGAGTAGGTTGAAGGCTAAACGAGCCCCAAGTTATGAATCATCTTTCGGCTAAGACTCTATCTAAAATGTTTGAGCATAGGCTAGAATCTTGCCCCAAACATTGGAACAAACTTTGTTATTGTTAACTTAGAAAACCGAAATGCCCTATGCTGGGAATGTGGTGTTATTAAATGATTTTCGGCTATGCTAATAAGCGATTTAATAAGCGATTTAAAAGTTCAAAAATAAAATTTAAGTAAGAAAATGACAAAGTGAAAAATATAAAGGGAAAACATCCTAGCTGAGGGGTTTTTTCATTATATTAACATTAAAGCTAAAAAACATTACAATGATGCACTATATTATAAAATTGGTTTCCTAGTATCGGCTCTTATTGCCCCTAGGGCATCATTGTAAGGGAAAGTTTAAACATAAAACCTTCGTAGGTTATCTGCATTCCATGGCTGGGGGAGGTCCTTGCCATTAGGACTTTGTAAGTGAAAGGTCCCCGGGCAAATCACCTCTTTAATCTTGTAAGACCCCTCCCAATTTAGGCTTAGCTTTCCCAATTCCGGAGGCTTTCCAGCAGCCTCACACTTTCGGAGTACCGAATCACCCTCAGCTAGGGGTTTTGCCTTGACTCTCTTGTTGTAGTAGCGAGTTATCCTTTGCTTGTATGCTATAGAGCGAAGCAAGACATCTGCTCTTATCTCTGGGAGTAAGTCTAAGGCCAAGGGCTTCAATTGATCATTCTGGGCGAAGTCATAGAAGGTGATTCTAGGAGATGGGATTCCAAATTCTATGGGGAGCACAACATCACTCCCATACACTTCCCCGTGGCTTCTTTGGTTGTGGTGCGAATGGACCACAAGATCTCAAGCAAGTCATCCACCCAAGATCCTTTCGTACCTTCCATCATTGTCTTCAGCCCCTTCAATATTGTTTTGTTTGCTGCCTTAGCTTGCCCATTTGTTTAGGGTCGGCATACAGCAGAAAACCTTGTCTTGATCCTAAAACACCCACAATACTCCCTAGTTGTCCCGCCGTTGAACTGCCAACCATTATTTGAGATCAAAATGCGAGGTACCCTAAAGCGGGTGATGATATTTCTCCAAATGAATTTATGGACTTGTTTGTCAGTGATTGTTGCTACTCGCTCGGCCTCAACCCACTTAGTGAAATAATCAACCGCCACTATCAGAAATTTCCTTTGCCCTGAGGCCATGGGGAATGGCCCTACGATATCCATGCCCCAGCCATCGAGGGGTAAGACTGATTGAATGCTTGTGAGGGCATTGGCTAGGGTATAAGGTACATCATCAAACATCTGGCACCTTTCATATTTCCTGACAATCTTCATGGCATCATGCCTTAGGGTTGGCTAATAGAATCCGGCCCTTAGCGCTTTTCCATCTATAGTCCTTCCGCCCTAATGGCTACCACAAGCCCCTTCATGGATTTCTCTAAGTACATAATTTCTCTCCTCCGGGGTGATGCACTTAAGTAATGGGTGAGTGAAGGATTTCTTGTAAAGGATCCTGTCATGCAGCACAAACCACTCAGCCCGTTTCTTAATCATTTGGAAGCCAGGGGTATCCTTAGATAATTCTCCCTTTAAGCATAGAATGATTTGATTCATCCAAGTCTCCCCCCTATCAATTTCCATGATGGCGGGCCTTTGGGTACTTGGCTTCTCCAGAACTTCCCACATGACGTTCCGGGGGGCTATTCCTTCGGCTGAGCTTGCTAAGCGGGCAAGAGCATCAGCTTGCTGATTTTCTGAGCGATGAATGTGCTTAATCTCAAAGTTGTCAAACGCTTTTGTTAAGATTTCAGCCTTCTCACAATAAGCCTTCATGTTTTCCTTCTTCATTTCAAATTCTCTTGTCATTTGCCCCACAATGAGCTGTGAATCTGAGCATACTTGAACTGATTTAATTCATGAATTGGCATAAGTTTAGCCCCAAGATGAGAGCTTCATACTCGGCCTCATTGTTGGAAGCATGAAAGGGAAACTTAACAGCATATTCAAACTTCTCTCCCTCCGGGGAGGTGATAGCTTGCCCAGCCCCACTTCCAGCCTTACTAGACGACCCATCCACATAAAGAGCCCAAGGGGCGGAGGTGTCTATTGGGGTAGGCTTGTGGGCGCACTCAGTTATGAAGTCAGCCAAGGATTTGGGCTTCGATGGCCTTGCGGTTTTCAAATTCAATTCCAAAGTCAACCAATTAATTTGACCAATCTGTCATATGAGATGAATGGTTTTTGCTCTCTAATACTTTCTTGATTGGTTGGCTGATGAGAACTTTGATTTGGTGTTCTTGAAAGTATGGCTTTAACTTCCTACTAGCCATTACTAAAGCGTACACCACTTTTTCAATGAGAGTAATCGTTACTCAGCCCCCTTTAAGGCATGGTTGACAAAGTAGACAGGTACTTGGCCTTCTTCTCTTTCAGCAACAAGAACTGCACTCAGGGCATAGTTCAATATGGACAAGTACACATACAATGTCTCCCCGGGTTGGGGGCTAACAAGCTTCAGGGTGTTCATCATATGTTCCTTCAATTGCTAGAAGGCTTTCTCAGCCTCCTCATCCCACATGAACTTGGGCCTCTTGAGGGCCTTGAAAAATGATAGACTCTTGTCAGCTAATCGGGATAGAAATCGCCCAAGCGCAGCTAAGCAACCTGTAAGGCATTGCACCTCTTTCAAATTCCTGTGGGATTCCCTGTCAAGAATGGCCGGAATTTTGTCCGGGTTGGCATCAATGCCACGTTGATCTACCATAAAGCCGAGGCATTTTCCGCCTTTGTAGACACCCATTTGTTTCTCCCCAAAACCAAACCCGGTGAGGAGTACCTTTCACGTCGAATCATAATCGAATGAAGTGAAAGTGTGGAAAGGCTAGTGTTGCGGATAGTTTTAATTTCTTTTCTTTTCTCTCTGTTTTTGAAAATCTATTTTCAGAAAACAGCCAATCCAGTTTGTTTGGTCCATGATATGGGTCCAATAGTAGTGTAGTTGGATGGGGCTTGAAAAGAGCTTTCCAACGATATATTATAAGCCCAATTCCGATGAATATTGAGGAAGTTATGGTCAAAATACTAAACTGGGCCCGGTTTGAACCTTATATGCGGCCCAATGATCTAGAGTAGGGCCTAATATGGATTTATCATTCCTAATGCAATTAGGAATGGTTTTAGTCTTCTAGATTCTTATAGAAGGTTCTTTTCATTCCTAATTCAATTAGCATTGATAAATTGACTTTTGTTGACTTTTTAAAGTTTTAATCAAAATAAAAGAGTGTTTTTGAGTGTAGACACCTAAAAATGTCTCCCCAAAACAAAACCCGATGATGAACAACCTTTCACCGCCACTATTGGTCGGGTTTAGTATTTAATCCCGAGAGTGCTGAAAAAATCGTATTTTATTAAATTCATATTTTTGAACAGTCCATGGATTAGTCTTGATGTTTGGTAAAAGCATAGTTTTAATTTCAGCCCAAACTTATTAATTAGTTCTAGCCCAAACCTTTTTTATTTTATTGTTTTATTATTTATTTTTGGCCCAAACCCTTTATTTATTTTTATTTAATTATTTTCTTATCTTAGCCCGAATAATAAAAAGTCAGAAAAGGCCCGAAATTGTCAATCGGCACTTAAAATGCCGAAGGAAATTAGGGTTAAAAATGTATTTAGACGGAAAAACAGGCAGGAATTTCCCGCGCCACGGCAGGTACCTACCGTGTCACAGGAATCCTTCCCGTCTGACGGTGGGATTTCCCGTGACACGGAAGGTCTGCCGTGACACGGGACATTCTGTGTCTTTTCCGCGTAAACCCTTAACGCACTTTCTATCCCGTTTTCTGAAAATTTCCCGCGTCACGCCAAAAGTGTACCGTGTCACGGGAAAGTGTATCGTCTGACGGTGGAGCTTCCCGTGTCACGTTACAGTTTGACCGTGTCACGGGATACTTTTTTAGGGTTTTTATCATTTTAGGGTTCCGTGTGCTCCCTCAGCACATTTTCCCTATAAATACCCCCTCATTTCTGATGAACGGGGCACCGAGTAATTCGATTATTTTATTTTCTCTCTTCTATGCTTTAGCCTAAACACTAGCCTACCCTTTTCTACTTCAAAATTCCTTCTTCAAGTACTTAAAGGAGTCCATACTTTACTCGTGGTTCTATCCTTAAGCCAAGGCGTGAAAGGTAGAACTATTTGAGGGTTTGGCCCCAAAATCAACTATACTTTATTTAATTTAATTTAATCATCATTTTATTATTTCCTTGAAATTACTAACTCGTTTATTATTTTGTAGTTGCAAACAAACAGAATCAAAGTAAGCATCATGCTCCTTTTATTTTTATTATTTTTCTAACGATTTTATGTTGTTGGAATTGTGATTAATTTGGTTTTAATATAAATGTTATTCTATTATTGATCACCGTATTGCATGTTTAAAGGGAATATGTAATTGAAAATCACGCCTAATAAGATAATTTGGACAACCGGTTTAGGATCCCTTTTAATCTTATTATTAATTGAAGTGATCACCAATATTTTAGAATTATGTGTGCATTAATATTCAACCAATTTAGTTAAATAATGGTTTGGAGCGAATTGAATTATTGTTTGTATGTCTTTGAGATCACAGGAATGCTTTTCAATATAAGAATCGAGTAAAGGCCAATACGGGCGAATCTGACTCCATGACTCACTTCGTACCATCATCCCCGATCCTCCTTTCGTGGTTCCGAACCATATGGAGTTAGTAATCTCATGGATTATGAATGGGGTGTAACCTTCACGGGTCAATCGTTGTTGCCTATCGTTGTCCCTTATCGTGGTTACCTTTTTATGATCCGTGAACGGTTTACAAGTTCCTTAAAAACTTGTTGGAGGCTCCCTACTTTATTTGTTCCTAATCGTATTATGTCAATTCCCACTTCCTATGAGTGCCAAGCATATTCACCACATGCTTTTAACGTAGGCGCACTTCGAACGACGCCTACAATTTGGCGACTCCACTGGGGAGGATTCTTAATTATTTATCGATTTATGTGATCGGTATTTAATTAAGATGAGTGGATGAGACTTGAAAGATTCTTGAAAAATTATTCATGTGATTAATTTGGCATTTTTGCATCTGCATAGACGTTTTAACGTCGCATTCAGGTCTGTCCCGTAAGAAAAATTGGATAACTTGGTTGCGCGCGAAGGAAAACAGGGCACCAATCAGAACTTCTGACTGTCGTGCCACGGCAGAATCTGACGTGTCAAGGTACCGTGCACCGTGCCTAAATGCTATGTGGTTTTTTGGTGCTAACCTTCATGTGTTTGCTCTTTTGTTCAACCCATGGCCGAGGGTTTTTATTTTCACATCGTAATTAGTACGGATCTAAAATCGATTAAAATCTGGAAAAATCACAAAACTGACCTGGAACTGCGCACCGTGTCACGGCATGTTCTGCCGCGCCACGGTGAACAGTGCCGTGACACGGGGCTGTCTACCGTCTGACGGCAGACTGCACGGTGTCACGACAGTCTGCACCGTGATACGGTGCCCAGGAAAGTGTCATGTCAGTCTTTTTTTTCGATTTTTGTGCGAATGCTGTGTCCAGTTGGTGTCATGTCTAGCTATATGGTCAAAACACGCGTCTATAACCTTACTTAATCACTCACATGTCGTGTTCACACACTTTTTTGCTTTAAGTCGTGCACCACTTTTTTTACCGTATTTTAGGGAAGTCTTGTTTTTGTGTCGTTTTTTTTTCCGGAGTAAGTCGGATGGTATCCTCCCTTTAAAAATAAACAAGTAGAATTTCAAAATTATAGATTTTTTTTTAAAAAAAAATAATAATAATAATTTCTCGTGCCACGTCAGCATCCACCGTGGCACGGGAATGGTTGTCGCGACATGGGATTGTCCACCGTGTCACGGCACAGTCCACCGTGGCACGGTAGACCTGAAAAAAAAAAATTCCTGTGCCACGTCAACATCCACCGTGGCACAAGAATGGTTGCCGCGACACGGGATTGTCCACCGTGGCACGGTGGACCTCTAAAAAAAAATTCACGTGCCATTTCAGCATCCACCGTGGCACGGGAATGGTTGCCTTGACACGGGACTGCCCACCGTGTCACGGCACGGTCCATCGTGGCACGGTGGACCTGCAAAAAAAAAAAAAAAAAAAAAAAGGTTTGCCGTGTAACGGGAAATTTCCACCGTGACACGGTGGAATTTCCAAAAAAAAAAAAAAAAAAAAAAAGTAAGCGTCAGTCAAGTCTTCCGTGTTAATTTGGTCCTCGCGTCAGTCATTTTGGTTATTGTTCACATGTCTAGCCATACGATCATACCACGAGTCTTATAACATCACTTAGTCACTCACAAGTCAAGTATAGTCCACACACTTTCTTTATGTTCCGACTCGAGTCTTGCACCAGGTCGTTTATGATCGTATATTAGGTTCATGCACCCTTTTTTCGTCATAATAAAAAAATGAGTGGAGTTTTCTCACCTGTTTTCAAATGTATATATTTTTTTTCCTTCCTTTCCTATCTTGAGCAATGAGTCAAACAATTAAGTGAATTATTTTATTTCACAGTACTTGGTCAAGGAACAGGGATAGATCAATACGGTTCGAGCCATTACCGCAACAATCTCTCAGATCTAATAGGCGTTCAAAGAGAACTTTTCCATCTCCGTTACTCATCACCTTTCAATGGCCACTAAAGAAGACATTGAGAACATCAACAAATCCATTGAGGCACTGTCTTCCATGATGCAAACCCTTACCACTAGGGTCACTACCATGGAACAAAACAAGGTCACTATTTCCACCCTTGACAAACTGAAGGAACAAATGAGTAAGATCTCTGAGGATTTCACTTATGTGGAACGGCCTCCCACTCCTTTGGATGTGAAGGATAGACTCCCTGAAAAGTTCTCCACTGCTGATATTCCAAAGTTCAACCCTACTGACAATCCAATATTCCATTTGAAGGCGTTCTCTGCAACCATGGCTCTTAAGGGATTGGACGTAACACTCTTCCCTACGGTGTTCCCTCTCTCCTTAGAACATGCTTGCCAACAATGGTTTTATTCCTTAGATGTCAAGCATACTGCGACTTGGCAAGATGTCACCGACAGTTTCATGAATCGTTACAAATGTAACATTCAAACTAAAACTTCTGAACATGAACTCTCCATTCTCAAACAGAAAGAGAATGAAGGCTTCACCGCTTACCTGAACAGGTGGAGGGAAACAGCTTCACTCTTGGTAGATCCACCCAAAGAAAGAGAGATGGTTCGCCTCTTTATTCAAAATCTGACTCATAAATATAGGGAACATCTCAAATTTCTTCCACTGAACACTTTCGAAGTTGTATACGACATCGGCATCAATATCGAGGATGACCTAATAAAGACTGTTGGTAGTAACAATAATAACACTTGGAAAAACAAGAAGAACGACCATCCTTCTTCTTCGTCTTCTAAGCACGAAAATACTACCAACAATATAAGTCAAGTTGATCTCAATGAAGTGTTAGCTCTTGATACTCCATTGCCCAAGAAGAGACGAACTTACACTCCTTTAGGAATGACTTATGATGCGGCCTTTGATCGCCTTTACAGTCAAGGCTTGATCACACCTATTGGGCCATTTCCAGAGCCAAAACCTGAAGAAAGGGGCACCAAATGGAATCCCAATGCCTATTGCAAGTACCATCAAGGAAGGGGCCACACTACGGAGCAATGTTGGAATTTGAAGGACGTCATTCAAGACTTGAAGGATGCAAACAAACTTCCTGTCCCTCCAGGCGGCAAGAAGTAATGAATACAAGGCACACAGATCTTTCGTGCAAGATTTCATGATTTCTTTCTTTATCATTCTTCTCCACTCCCCCATTCATGTCTAGCATAGGTTTTCCACTTTGAATTTTTTTTTATAGGTTTCATGTGTTTCGTTCACCTTTTCCATTAATAAAATGAGCAATTTTCCTTTACGTCTCGATCATAGAATTTTTCATTCATTCATTCATTCTCAACAAAAAAAATAAAAAAAATCAATTACCGAACTAAACCCAAGGTACACCAATGACTTGAGGCACCTTTGCAACCATGTCATTCCCTGTTAACCGTTCAATTACATTCCATTTCTTCATGAACCATTTTGAGCCTCGTCTAACGTTTGGCCTTCATTTCTTCAACCCACATTCACTTAACCCTGGGATTGGAAGATGTGTAATTGTATAACATTCAAAAAGCAAGTAAAAAAAAAAAGAGAAAGCAGCAAAGCAACAATAAAACAATGTCTAAAGGCAAGTGTTCCAATGTCTTTGATATGAACACGTCTCAAATTGCGTCTTCATCGAGTGCTCGGTACCGTGCCTGAGAAACATGAATGCTAAGTGAGTGATGGACCGCATGATCTGAGATTGCCTACATTGATTCAAAAGAAAAAAAAAGTTGAAAATAAACTCGCAAAATTCAAAATTTTCAAATTCAAAATTACACATCTTGGGGATTCTCTCGGGTCTTGAGCCTTTTACCCCTTTCTTCCTTAAACCATCAACTTAACCACATTACAACCCTTGAAAGACCTCTTTGAGGTGTACATACACTTGTGCAAAGTTCGGTTAGAGCTACGTTCGGCCTGATTCCTAACGGATACGTAGGCAACCTCACATCGAGGTGCGGCCACATTCATATTCATATCCATGCATGATCGAGTCAAAGAATATCCAATGCTTATCCCTACCCATTTAGAGCTAGACTTGGGGGCTTGAACCCAAATCACATTAGCTTACCCAGCCTGAAGAGTCATCATCTTTAACTCTTCTCTTTCCACCGCTATAACCCTTGCAGCCAGCCTTAGTATCACATTCACACACTTCACTCACACATCCATATCCATATCAATCATCCTTCCCTTTAAGAGCCCTTTATCATGAAATCTTGTTTCAACACTGTGCATGTTTCATCATATTTAAAGACAACATTCAGTAGAAGAAACATTGTATACTTGCTTAGTTTCCTGACCTGAGCAATGTTCATTGTTTCGCATAATGTGCTAAGAAAACATTTATATATCAATGATTTTTAATCATACAAAGCATATCGTGCTTAGCTCCTTGACCTAAGCAACGTTCATTATGCAATAATCACTATACGTGCTTAGCTTCCAGACCTAAGTGACGTTCAAAATCGCTTCTTTACACCATATATGATGCTTAGCTCCATGACTTAAGTTCATTCATCTATCGTGTCACATGATGTAATTGTCCTTAGCCTCCTGGCCTAAGAACATGCATCATGCATACATTATTTTCAGGACAAGCAATTCAATCCATACGATTCATTTCTTCTTGCTCAAGGAGGAAGTTCAAAACTTCTTTCCTTTTTCATTATTTTATTTTGGGGAAGTTCAAAAACTTTTTCCAAGTTTTCATCGAAGGAAGTTCGAAAATAAAAGTTCAGTTTTCACATCTTTCTTTTTCGGGAGAAAGTCGGTACCCTCCACTCATGACAAAAATTGACGGAAAATTTTTGCTTTTGCATCTTCGCTTGCTTGTGTCTGCACACACACATATACACACACACACACACACTCACAAGTCATACACATGTCATGTCACATCAAGTCAAACTTGGTCAAGTTAGTGGTTAAGTCAATCACAGTATATACGAGTCCATTGGCAAATTTATTTTTGCAGGTCTTATCTACAACCCACGTCCGGGGACAAACGGACCATCTACAGCCCACGTCCGGGGACAAGCGGACCATCTACAGCCCACGTCCGGGGACAAGCGGACCATCTACAGCCCACGTCCGGGGACAAGCAGACCACCATCATTTCACGGCGCAAGGTTCTCGATACACAGAGACTTGCAATCTCATCATCTTTCGACTTTCCTCAAGCATGGAAAGTATTATCCGGTGGATTTTTCTTCAAGTATAGAAAACCGCCAAATCGGCTTTCCTCAAGCATGGAAGGCACTATCGGTGGAATTCTTCAAGCATAGAATGACACCATATTCATCAGTCGGCTTTCCTCAGGCTTGGAAAGGGTTATCGGTGGATTTTTCTTCAAGTATAGAAAACCACCAAGTCGGCTTTCCTTAAGCTTGGAAAGCGTTATCGGTGGATTTTTCTTCAAGTATAGAAAACCGCCAAGTCGGCTTTCCTCAAGCATGGAAAGCATCATCGGTGGATTTCTTCAAGCATAGAATGACACCAAATTCATACGTCGACTTTCCTCAAGCATGGAAAGTATTATCCGGTAGGTTTCTTCAGGCTTAGAAAACTACCAAACTCCTTAGTCGGCTTTCCTCAGGCATGGAAAGCGTTTCAACAGACGTCATCCGGTGGATTCCTTCAAGCATAGGAAGCTACCAAGCTCATTTGCCACCAATACACTGGTGTTAGATAAGCATTCTATCCCTTTGCTCTTTTATCTGTAGAACTAACATTTTTCTGCAAGTATCGGCGTATACAGAGTGATTTAGGATCGCAGAAAGTCTTAAATCATTCTCCGTCCCTATCGGCTACTTTGACTATCGTTTTCGAAACTGGCGTTTCTACAAACTCAGTCAAAGTGGGGGCTTCTGTAGACACCTAAAAATGTCTCCCCAAAACCAAACCCGATGATGAACAACCTTTCACCGCCACTATTGGTCGGGTTTAGTATTTAATCCCGAGAGTGCTGAAAAAATCGTATTTTATTAAATTCATATTTTTGAACAGTCCATGGATTAGTCTTGATGTTTGGTAAAAGCATAGTTTTAAATTTCAGCCCAAACTTATTAATTAATTCTAGCCCAAACCTTTTTTATTTTATTGTTTTATTATTTATTTTTGGCCCAAACCCTTTATTTATTTTTATTTAATTATTTTCTTATTTTAGCCCGAATAATAAAAAGTCAGAAAAGGCCCGAAATTGTCAATCGGCACTTAAAATGCCGAAGGAAATTAGGGTTAAAAATGTATTTAGACGGAAAAACAGGCAGGAATTTCCCGCGCCACGGCAGGTACCTACCGTGTCACGGGAATCCTTCCCGTCTGACGGTGGGATTTCCCGTGACACGGGAGGTCTGCCGTGACACGGGACATTCCGTGTCTTTTCCGCGTAAACCCTTGACGCGTTTTCTATCCCGTTTTCTGAAAAATTCACGTGTCACGGTACAGTTTGACCGTGTCACGGGATACTTTTTTAGGGTTTTTATCATTTTAGGGTTCCGTGTGCTCCCTCAGCACATTTTCCCTATAAATACCCCCTCATTTCTGATGAACGGGGCACTGAGTAATTCGATTATTTTATTTTCTCTCTTCTATGCTTTATCCTAAACACTAGCCTACCCTTTTCTACTTCAAAATTCCTTCTTCAAGTACTTAAAGGAGTGCATACTTTACTCGTGGTTCTATCCTTAAGCCAAGGCGTGAAAGGTAGAACTGTTTGAGGGTTTGGCCCCAAAATCAACTATACTATATTTAATTTAATCATCGTTTTATTATTTCCTTGAAATTACTAACTCGTTTATTATTTTGTAGTTGCAAACAAACAGAATCAAAGTAAGCATCATGCTCCTTTTATTTTTATTATTTTTCTAACGATTTTATGTTGTTGGAATTGTGATTAATTTGGTTTTAATATAAATGTTATTCTATTATTGATCACCGTATTGCATGTTTAAAGGGAATATGTAATTGAAAATCACGCCTAATAAGATAATTTGGACAACCGGTTTAGGATCCCTTTTAATCTTATTATTAATTGAAGTGATCACCAATATTTTAGAATTATGTGTGCATTAATATTCAACCAATTTAGTTAAATAATGGTTTGGAGCGAATTGAATTATTGTTTGTATGCCTTTGAGATCACAGGAATGCTTTTCAATATAAGAATCGAGTAGAGGCCAATACTGGCGAATGTGACTCCATGACTCACTTCGTACCATCATCCCCGATCCTCCTTTCGTGGTTCCGAACCATATGGAGTTAGTAATCTCATGGATTATGAATGGGGTGTAACCTTCACGGGTCAATCGTTGTTGCCTATCGTTGTCCCTTATCGTGGTTGCCTTTTTATGATCCGTGAACGGTTTACAAGTTCCTTAAAAACTTGTTGGCGGCTCCCTACTTTATTTGTCCCTAATCGTATTATGTCAATTCCCACTTCCTATGAGTGCCAAGCATATTCACCACATGCTTTTAACGTAGGCGCACTTCGAGCGACGCCTACATTGAGGAAAGTACGATTTTATCCTCCTGTACGGTTAATTTCTATCTGATTTTAGAAAACGCGTCAAAAACTTGGTTAGCGCCTAACGCCAGCATTAGCGCCTGACGCTAAGCTTGGCGCCTGGCGCTAGGATTAGCGGCTGGCACTAATGTTAGTGTCTGGCGCTAACTCTGTTTTTTCACGTCAGAACTCTGGTTCGATTTTCTATCTTTTTGGCTGATTTTCTCTATAAATAGCCTCCTAAAAACTCCGTTTTAAATCATCGACAATCATCAATTCTTATTCTCTCTTTTCTCTCTCTAAGCTAAAGTTTTTCTCTCTCTTTTCTAAATTAACCTACCCTCTTTTTTTTTACAAAATTCTGCATTCACAAGACCTAGATACACCTAGCATAATTGAAGTTGCCTTCGCCCTAGACGTGAAAGGTTTAAATATTTCTGAGGGTTTGGTCCCAAATCTCTCTTTCAATTATTTAATTTAATTGTTTTGTTTTATATTTTCCTTGAAGTTACTAACGCGTGTATTTTGTTGTTAGAAAGAGGTACGAGGCATCCAAGTAAGTGCTTTAATGGTTTTTATTGATATTATGATGTAGAAATCATGCTTAGGTTATTATTATGATTCCTAGTATCTTGTTAGGATGCTTGATTTTTTGAATGACAACAATTATTCCTAGTATCATGTTTAGGGTAATACCTATAATTTCTAATATCAAATATGACAATTATGATTCTTGTGATGCTTCCTATTTTCTTTCCTAATAATATCATGTTAGGGCTAAAGCTTTGATTTTTAATGTATAGTGACATGCTAGGGTTTGTTATTAATTTTGTTAGTATCATGCCTAGGATCTTGCTATTATTATGCTTTAACATTATTATGATTATTTTTCTGATTTATTATTATAATTGTTATAATTATTATTATGATGATTATTTTTAATTATGATTGTTATGATTATAATTTTATTATTATGATTATTGTTGCTTGATACTTATTATTATTTATTGCTTGATCACGCCTTTTATGCATGTTTAAAGGGAATTTGTACTTGTAATCATGCTTAATAAGATAATTAATAATCTTGTTTAGGGTTAATATGATTATAATTCAAGTGATCGCCAATAATAGTTTATTTGTGCATTAAATTCAACCAACATAGATAAAAAGGTTTAGGGTAAACCTATTGATTGCATGTTAGTCAGAAAGCGGACATGAATATGATCAGAATAAAGTAGAGGCCTATTATTAGGGCAGGTTCAATCTCTTTTAGGTTGGATTTGTACCTTCATCCCCGAACTACCAGTCATGGTTCAAGACCTATTGGAGTTGACGATCTCCTGGATCGTTAAGGGGTGTAACCTTCACCTCGTGAACGGTTTACAAGTTCCTAAAACTTGTTGGCGACTCTTTTGCTCTATCTTCTTTCCCTTTGGACGCCACCGTACTTTAGTGTATGATCACAGTGGGGTTCAAGTTAGGGGTAACGCTTGAAATATTCCCTACAGCCTTGCACCCTTATGACACATTTGCTTGGATTGAGCTTCATCTTATATTTTCTAAGGGTGGTGAATGTTTCCCTTAGGTCACCTATGTAGTCTGAGCTCTCTTTGCTTTTAACGATCATGTCATCAACATAGGCTTCAATATTTCGGCCTAGCTGCCCTTCAAAGATTTTATTTATCATGCGCTAGTATGTAGCCCCGACATTCTTTAAGCCGAATGGCATCACATAATAACAGTATATCCCTTGGCTGGTGATGAAGGCCGTGTGGGCTTGATCCTTTTCCAACATAGGTATCTGATGTACCTTGCATTGGCATCCATGAAGCTTAGGAGGGCGTGACCAGCGGTCGAATCCACCAACCTATCAATCTTAGGCAAAGGATGATCATCCTTCGGGCAAGCCTTGTTCAAGTCTATAATGTCCACGCACATACGCCAAGAGCCATTTGGCTTTCTAACAAGAACAACATTAGATAGCCACTCTGTATATTGGCATTCTCGAATGAAACCCGCTTTGAGAAGCTTTTTGACTTCAGCGGCTGCTGCTTTGTTTCTCTCTAGCCCAGCATGTCGGAGTTTCTTCTCTTCTTTCCCCTCTTTAGACCACCACCGCCGCCACCACTTAACTTTGCCGCAATAGCACCAAATTTGAGGGTTTCACGTCAAATTCGACCATGAAAACTCTAAATCTAGAGTTTTCATGGTCGAATTTGACCTTTATAACCCAAATTCAAGATAATTTTGGGACATTATAATCAAGTAACTTTAAAAGATCCATAGTGTGATTACCTTAATAAGAAAACTATAAACAACACCAAACGACATACTTCGTATTAACAATAACACGACCAAGGTAGCTTCCATGAACTTGTGCGGCACTTTAATTTCCGATCAAAGAAATAGGATTGTACTAGACCAATCAACTTATCTTTAATATTTGTAAAATATGAAGAATGAATTGATAAATAATTGTCATTCTTCAATCAACCATGTGAAATCTTACGCATAGACGAATTAGAAATATGGGCGTGAACTAATAGGCAAATAATTCATATAGAATAACTGAATAAGAATAAGTAAATAAAATAGGGTTTTACAACTTTTCATACTCTAAAATAAAATATGAGATTAAATTAGAAAAGTTATTTAATAACTAAATAAATTTTTTATAAAATATATTATGTAAAATCATAAAATATTCGGGTATTACAAGTGGTTTGTTTTTTTACTTAGATTTTACTTTGATCAACTTTGACTAGGTTTTTTTTATTATTATTTTTCCAATCATGTGGTGACACGTGGAAATTAAACTCAAACAAAAACTACATATTCACCGGATACAAGTCACTTGGGACCATTTTAAGAAAATTGACAATAATGATGGGATTATTTTGGACAGATGATACAAAGGTCGGATTATTACGGACAATTTTTCCTATATATTAATAAAAACATTGTATATACTGTGTATAATCATGCCAATATACTTTCGTCAAAAACAGTGTAATAATTTTCTTAACGAAATATATTTTTATTTCGTACTAAATTATTTTTATTTTATAAGTCATTAGAAAAGTGTATTTATGTTTTTTTTAATATTTTATATAAATGAATTTATTTACATTTGATTTGAACTCACTTATAAAAAAAATATTAGATTCGGCAGTGCCTCACAAAATTACATATAAGCTCATCATCAATTATCACCTAATTATCACAAAATTACCAAATGAGCCATAAGAGTTAATACTATAGGCAGATTGACTGCTGATGAAGTTGCCTCGAACTCCATGTATTGTTGATATGTGAGGAAGGCCAAATAATGGTTGGGAGCCGTTTGCTTTCCACTAGATGAGGGAAATCAGTGGTATAGTGAAGGCCACGGCTCTCAGTTCTTGATAAAGCACTGCTGACTACCAACTTGGCACAACAAAAGAGGTTCCTCATTTCACAAGCTTCAAGTCCAACCATTGTTGGCTTCCATCCATGTTGAAACAAGTATTCCTCCCATTTAACTTCCAACCTGGCGATTTTCTGCTCTGCAGTCGTTAGTCTAGCTGTGGACCTTACAATTCCAACATATGTCCACATAACGGCTTGTAGTTCTTTCCTTATTTCTTTTGTCTTAGTTATGAGTTTTCCAAGTACATCATCACCAAGTGATGCAGCTACCATTGGTTTCGCCCACCTATCAGAAGCATTTAAATTGAGTTTTGAGTTACACATATGGTCTATTGCAGGCTGCACAGCTCTTCTTGCAAAAACTAAGGCTTCAAGTAATGAATTACTTGCGAGCCGATTAGCTCCATGCAAGCCTGTGCAAGCAACCTCTCCTGCAACGTAGAGGCCTGTCACATTTGTTTCCCCGTGGAGCCCAGCTCGAACTCCTCCACACATGTAATGAGCAGCAGGGACCACAGGGATTGGGTGTCGTGTTATGTCAAGGCCAAACTTGAGACATTCAGCTGCAATGTTAGGAAAATGAGATAGGATCTCATCTTGTGGTTTGTGACTAATGTCGAGGAGAACATATTTCTCATTTCGCTTTTTCAATTGATCATCTATACTTCTTGCAACCACATCTCTGGGTGCAAGCTCCATTCTCTCGTCATACAGAGGCATAAATCTTTCCATGTCTAAATTGTAAAGGATCCCTCCATCTCCCCTCACAGCTTCTGTTATGAGAAACGCATTTTCTCGGGCCTTCACCGGTGATACAGGAAGGCCTTCATCTGCTAAGGCTGTTGGGTGAAACTGAACAAACCTTGGGGGAAATAAAAAATAACTACAAATTAGTATAACTAGATAATATATTCAATGTCAAAAAGTGGAAGCGACATCAGAATTTCTTACTCCATATTTGCGATTACGGCTTGGGCTCGATGGGCCATAGCAACTCCGTCTCCAGTTGCTACCTACATTTATTTTCATCCCTTAGTCAAATGAAAGAAATCGTCTATAAGATAAGATCAAGTATCTCATATCACAACACAAGCAGTAAAAGAGACTATGCCTTCCTAGAAGCATATATATATTGAACTACTTGGTTTCTAATACAAAAGAAATAAAAACGGATTCCCTTCTAAAGAATATAAATGTAAAGCAACTAATACCAGAGGATTTGTCGTAGTTGGGTAGATATGACCAGCACCACCAGATGCAAGTAAAGTCACTTTTGATAGAAATCGCACCACCTGTTATTGGTAAAGGATAATTAGTAACAAGGATGAACTACTCTTCACACAATACAAAAAGTGAGCATATTAATTTTCAGTTACCTCCAGTGTTTCAGTATTTAAAGTGTCAACACCATGACAAGCAGTGTTGGAACCATCCTGAAAGAACAGCTACTCATTAGTCTAATTTCAGACAATTACTTCATTTTATATTCTATATAAGTGCTTTTGTTAAGAATACGTAGTATATTATACTACACTTTTGACTATTCAAAGGAAGCATGGTTTTAGCTTTTCACAAGACTGTTGTGCATAACACCTTTTAATCTTTTATAAAGTTAACAAGCAACGACACTCAATGGTGAAAAACTAAACTAAAAGTTATGCCCCACATAAAGTTTGCAACTCTATCAGTTCTAGCCTGCTTAAATAGAAATTTTTCTTATTTGTTTGTGCATGTTGGGGGTGGAGGGTGGGGATGAGCGGGGCGGAGGGTGGAAGTTCCATTGTATGTCTGTGTAACAATGTGCGCAAATGTATATAAAACTCCAAACCACCAACAGTTCACTTTCATCCTTAATTCCTTTCTGAAACGACCTGTAAGTGCATTACTATTAAACACCTTAGTGAAAAGTGCAACTATGTACACCAAAATTACCACAATTTTAGCCAAAAAATTTGCAATTTTAGGTAATTAATATCATCAGATTAAGTAAATGGATCACATAGATTCAAAGAATGCAATCATTATGAGCCAAGAGACAGGTAGTGTAATAAAGAACAATCCAATTTAATATGACTTCTTATGGTTCTTTCATCTAAGAATAAGATGCTAAACCAATAAAGGGTAGTCAACGGAAAGACAAATGCAGAATTTAACCTGGGAAGTCAATAGATCGATAGCATAATGGTGTTGAAGCAAGAAGATGTTAGGGTCCCTGACAGCTGCTTCTAATAGTGCCCTCTCTATCTCCCTTCCAGTCATATCAGCCGCATGAACAATTCTGCGATGGGAATGCCCACCCTCCCTAGCTAGGTGCAAATTTCCATCATCGCCATGATCAAAGGATGCTCCCATTGCAATCAGTTCTCTAATTCTTTCTGGGCCTTCAGTGCATACAACCTGAACAAAACCAAACAAATTCAGCATAAGCTCAATAATGACCTTAAAGAGTTCATAGTATCAGAAACTATAGAAAATTACTAGTTAATCCATTCCAGACAAGGAAGAAAAAATGTTTTGTCTGCAACAAGAAGATAAAAACATTGATATGAACTATGGGCTATTTAATGGCTTCACGATGATCATAAATATTAGAAAATATGTGAGCATCTGCAGGAACTTTTTAAAATGACATTATGAACTACAGCCTTCACAGGTAATATTGTTGAGGCAATAATACAACTGTAAGCAAAAGATCAAAAGATGGCAAAAGACTTTTCATGTCCCTAAATATACATGCCAATCAGGAGGACACTACTAGAACAATATTCTACCTCCAAGGTTCTTGTGATACTTCAGTTTAAGAAAAGCTGTCGGTACCAATTTAAAATAAAATGACTTCATATGAACAGTTTGATTCCAACAAGCTGAAAATAAAAGAGAGCCAGAAATTTATGGTAGATATTCAACTATTGAACTGACACAATACATATATATTGTTTACAGCCAACGACTTTAATGCCAAAAATTTGAAAATATAATGGGCCATGAAAGGCGATACACATGGAGAAAAAATAGATAGCAACTGCTCTGCGCCCAAGTTCACCATTTTTATCTCCTTTCACTGTTGGCTCCTTTAAACTCTATCCTTGATCCACGGTCAGCTAAAGTGATTGACTAATTAGTACTTCCTCCGTCCCTTACTACAAAGACTCTTTTGGTTTTTGCGTGGGAATTAAGAAAGTTGTAAATTCTTTAAAACTAATGATTAAAAGTACATATGTGCATGTGGGGTTAGAGAGAGATAGAGACAAAGAAAAAGTAGTAAGGAATAAATGAAGAGATAGAAAGAGAAAGTGTTGGAAATTGATGTTAAAAGCAGAAAAAAGTAAAGGAAAAAAATGACAACTCATCAAAAAGAGGGTAATAATGTCAAAAAATACAACCTTTGAATAGAAAGAGACATTGTATTTTGGTTTACCCAAAAAGAAAATGAGGCTTTGTATTAAGGGACGGAGGGAGTAATTACTAAGAGGTAAATCACGTGACCTGCTGATTATGTTTGATCTATTTGGTTATGTTGACCTTGAAAGGCAATGGCGTCTGTGAAGCTGTGAACTAAAAAGGCTTTATATGGTCATAGCAGGTACCTTGAACATACTACTACTTTTTAAAAGATAACGTCTGTGAAGCTGTGAACTAAAATGGCTCATATTTTTAAAAATCAGAATAAATTGTGAGTATCCTCTGCAATTGTTTCAAACACATGATGGAAGAGCTTCCTACAGAATTCCCACAATGTTAGCATAATTCTGTGATAATTCCGTAATGGAAACAATTTTTGCTAGCTAAATACTGCTTCATCATCTATAACAAGGCCTGCAAACTACATCTCCAAAATTTTGAGCAGCACACCAAGCACAAATTTGGAAAACATGTGGATAGCATATCACATAATGTACTCAATTGGATGCCCCAAGAAAGGAAAAAATTCATAGTAAATGGTAATGTTAATTTTGCAAATACAATTAACCACAATCAATAAGAAAATCTTACAACTTGGGGTATCAATGCAAAACTTGAATGATGATGACAAAAGGAGTAGAATGTGTCTTTCATAAGTCGGTTAAAAGATAATTCTTTATCTTCGCCCCCTCCCCCCCCCCCCCCCCCCTCCCCAAACACAACAATCTCTATACTGACACACATGATACATGTTAAGACATTCAGAAAGATGCAAAAACAGTAAAAAGGCAACAACAAAAAAAAAAATATCAGCAGGCATAAATAATGGCCCTGTGTCACTCAAATTTATTGTGACAGTCTCCACATGGATAATCACCAATTAGTACTAACAAGGAATGTGTTAAACTTACCCTGACGGTCTCCTCGTCACATAGATGAGCTCCCGCAATAATGGTATCTTGCATGTGACTTTCTACAGAATCTGAAGGAGATAGCACTGCACTAACACCACCTTGAGCATAGTTTGTATTGCTCTCATGAGGTTCAGCCTTGGTTATCACAGCAACAGTTCCATGCTTCGCAACCTCAAGAGCATACCGAAGGCCAGCAACCCCACTTCCAATCACTGCAAAATCAAAATACATTGAGGTCCTATTACTCAAGGACGCAGTTATTGCTGCTAGAGTTTTCCTCTGCTTTCCCAATTTAGTGAATGCAGCATTCTGATGAGGGTGAAACAATCTGGATCCCGAGACTGCACAAGACCTGGAGATATCAAGAATTCCATAGGCATTAAGAATAAATCAGAGGCTTTTCTTATTCTTGAAAGTGGAACAAATATACAGATAAGGGGAATATCCAGTCTTACTAACTAAAGCTATTAGCATTTAGCGTTTTTGGTGACAATATATAGAGATGCAAATGAAAGAGCAACACGAACTGTGAACTCCTATACGATGCCAGAAAAGGCATTTACTATAGCCTTGATCCATAAATAATAAAAAATATTGTATGGTGTTAATGGTGTCGTTCTTAACAGTGTATGAATGCTGTTACGGGATCTACAAAAAATCTAGAATACGACAAAAATATTGTATAAGATGATCTCACAATCATTCTTTACCTTTTTTCATAATAATTTAATGTCTCAAACAGTAAGAGACGACGATTTCACTGATAACTTAAAAGTAAACCTAGATCACAATGTCCATGAAAAAAGAATACAAGCTTCAAACAAGTTCAAACTGTTTCATACAAGGTGACAACAAAGCTTGTAAAGCATTAGAACAACCCAGATAAATGAAATGATATAAACCACAAGCAAGAGAAGAATTTGTACAATCTGAGCACCAACCACTACATCAAACAAGCAACAAATACATACTGTCAACCCGACAATATCCATGTTAAAATTCACTATTGATCAATCTCACACACATGAATATTAAAATGCTTAATGATATAACATTGAACCCAATGACTTCAATAAAACCGCTAATTGATTTATTTGATTCATCCCAACGGTTTACAATTCATGTATGCTAAATTGATCAACATCGAATTTAACAACAGCAACAAGATAGTACCATGAAAGCTCTGATCTTGCGGATCCCGAGAATGTGATTCGAGAAACCCTCCAAGTATGATTGTTGAATGATTTTCCTTCGAATAGGGGTTTCTCAAAGAGTACATGTCTACTTATTGCTGCCATTTTTACTCCCTGCAAAGTACAAACCCACAATTAAACAACATAATTGATTTCAGAAGTTTATAAACAAGAGTGTAAAGTCAATAAATACATACTTTAATGCATAATTGGGGAACTTTTATTATTCATTCCTTATGCATGTCCTGCATGTCTTGCTTAAGAATCAACACATTAACCCTTCTATTTTTTCAAGCAATTTTTGTGTGAAACGTCTAACATCAACAAATTCCGTATTAAATTAATTTTATTCCCTAGGAGCACTAAAAACGAAAAAAAAAAAAAAAAAAAAAAAAACACCAGCAAAGTCAAATTTAAAACCCCAAAAAAGAAGAATTCAGCAAATTTAAAAATTAAGAATGGAGAGAAAGAGGGGATTGAAGATTTAGTAGGAAGAAAATTAGAATATAAAAAAGAAAAATTATGCAGTCAACTTTAACAACAAATATATTGAATAAAAATAGAATTATCGGCAATTAATGAGAAAAATGGGTAAATTGACGAACCTGAAGAGAATTGAGAATGTTTGGAGTGAGAAAGAGAGAGATTGAATTGAATCAAATTGCCAGGCTTCAGAATATGAATATGAATATGGGGTGCATTTTCTTCTACTTCTTGTTCAACTTTGTTGAGTATTATTTTTATATATTGACTGTTAATAATATTACATTATTCGGAACCGCATATAATTCAACCCGATTCTATACCCCATAATCGGCATAGTGTCACCAAGCCAGGCTCATTGGTGGTGGGGTTCCTTACCCCCACTGTCTAGTATTTTGTTTTTTTTTTTAGAGGAGAATAGTATCTCGTATTTAAATTTGAATAAATAAAACGTTTTGACTTTAACAAAATAAATTTAAGAATAGAGAAGAAAGTAAAGGATTTTGTGGGAATTAACTAGCTATTGGCCCGGGCGATGCCCCGGGTCATTATAAATTTATTACTTTTAACCGCACTATTGCATTAATAAATATAGAGTAAATGATAAGTCAATTTGTTGGGTTTGAAAAAAAATTGATAAATCAAATCTGTATAAATTTGATGTCAATATATATATTATTCCATAATGCACAAAAAAAAATATTACTCTATAATTACAATTGTAATATATATTTGCATAAAAAAAACGATTGTAGTATATAAATCAAATCTTTTACTCTATAATAGGATGTTACACATATGAAGAATTTTCCAATGAAACTAAATATTAGTACATGGGGATTAATGCCTAGAGTTTTTCAATATTAATGGACTAATATAATATGGCGTCACATCATATGACAAATGGCAAAACTGATGACATATGGCAAAGTAGCATGTCTTGCCATGAGTTTTAATAATATATATTGATTGATAGTAAATAGAGTATCAAAAAGTAATGAGAATATTATTCTTTTTAAAAAAAAATAGAAATAAGTTACTGAAAAGGAAATGTTTCATTTATTTAAACACGATCGCAAAAGAAAAGATGTTTCAATTATTTAAACACGACCGCAAAAGGAAAGCGTTTCATTTATTAAAACATGAAAGGAGTAATTTAAGACAATTAAATTGTATAATATTAGGCGAGTTTACGTTAAATTATTGTAAAATTGCCAATTTAACGGTAGCTTTAACAATTTAATATTAGGAAAAATTGTCAGGAATATTACGACCTTTCAGCAGTCTTCCATAAATATAACGACCTTTGGATTATCCCGGAATATTACGACCTTTGACCCTGATCTTCCATAAATAGAACGTAACCGGTTGGTGGACCTGTTAAAAGGGTTAAGTGTGACACGTGTCACTTTTTAATTGGCCATATACTCTTTTGTTTAATTTTACAATTTGTTTTATTTTAATAAATGATTTTAATATAAAATGTTGATTTGAATAATTAAAAAAAAAATTAATTTTAAAAAATTCCCTTAGCACCCCCTGCCCCCATACCCCCGTGAAACACCCTACAACCACCACCCCTATGAAACCCACCATGGCCGCGAGCCCCACCCACCCCCGTGAAACCCCCACCGTAATTCTCGCTTCTCCGTCCTCTATCCATTGATGCAAGCAAGTATATAGTGTCAGGGTCGAAAATGAAAGGGTTGGGTAGAATTTTAGATGAAGTGGTCGGAAGTCGATTTTAATAGCGGTGGGATTTAGGTGAAGTGGGCGGGTTTCCTGTTTAGGGGTTGGCCAGAATTTCAGAACCGATGAGAATATAAACTCAGGGATTCGAAAATGAAAGGGAAAAGGTGAGGGCTGCCATAGTTCGAATTTGGGAGGGGAATGGAGTAGGCTGGTCGAAAAGGAGAGGGGAATGGGGTGACGTGGTCGGAAAAGGAAAGTGAAGGGCATGGGGTGGTCGCCGGTCGTCGAGGCTAGTTGGAAGGTGGCTGTCGGAAAACCCATTGTGCTGCTGGAATGGTTGGGGAAGAACAGGGTGGGTTTTACATTTTTCTTTCTTTTTTTTATTTGTGTATTTTCTTAATTAAAAATCAGTTTCTTGAAAAAGAAAAATATAAAATCAAATTAATATTTCTAACCTATCACAATGCAACACGTGTCTTGGGTAACCTTTTAAAAAGGTTACCGGTTTTTTGTCCTATTTATGGAAGATCAGGGTCAAAGGTCATAATATTACGGGATAATCCAAAGTTCGTTATATTTATGGAAGACCGCTAAAAGGTCGTTATATTCTTGACAAATTTTCCTTAATATTATTAGCTTTAGTTGCTTTAAGGGTAACTTTTTTTTTTTTTTTTTTTTTTGTGAAGATGCTTTAAAGGTATCTTTTAACTTGTAATGAGTTTGATTGTGTTTCAATGTGTAATTTTCTAATGAATATATGATATGAAAGCTAAAACCATTAATCTAATAGTACATTGTAAGTATTTTTAAAAAGCAAAATTTATGTTAGGAACTTGGTAACTTTTGTAGTATATTAGGGTAACAATAAAATGCTTTTAGGGTGACGTTAACCGTGTTATAATAAGTTAATACAAATTTGCCTAAATCAAGAATTTGTGGTGAAGATTTTGGTTTTTTTATTTTTTTTATTTTTATAATTAACAAAATTTGGTTATGCAAATCAGCACATGTCAATGTATAAGTTTAATTATTAATATATGAAGTATTGGGGGAAAAAATCTTTGCATTTTTAAGTGTCCTTTTTTAACTGTTTGAATGTGCCAATGTAGAACTTTGATCAATTACATGATTTACATCTTTAATTAAAATTAAATATATATAATAAAAAGTTTGTACTTAGATAAAAATATATTGTACTATGAATGAAACATTTGCAAAGTATTGACATGATTATATGTTTTCTTATGTATTATGTATTACTCGTAATTACTAACATTGGTCAAAAGTTGATTATGTGAATCATGTAAAACTCAAAAAATGAAGCACTTATATAAACAATGGTTTAGTTGATATTATGAAAAAAAAAGATATATTAATACTAAATTAATAGCATGTATCCGCTTGTAAAAAAAATAAAGTATCCTCTACAAAAATGACCGAGTAACGACTATGACTCTGACAAAGTAATCCCTAATCTCAGTCGTTGATCACTTGTTAAGTGAAACTGAAACTATTTTATAAAGTTAAAATATTACGAAATAGCATTAATAACACAAGAAGCATGTGAACGATTCAATTCACATATCTAAGGACCTATTCACATTTACTTAATTTTAGTTCAATTCAACTCCAATCAATTTAATTCAGTCAGTTCAGTTCAGCTCCAATCAATTTAATTCAGTTCCGTTTTAAATGAGACGGGAAAGAAAACGGGAGGAGGGAGATGAATGATGACTTGATGAGCTTTAAAAGAAGGGTAGCGCCCACCTGAGTAATTTAGAAGTGTTGAAATACGTGCCCTATTCTCAGTCATTGTATAATCTTGGAAAGAAAAAGAATAGTTGTTCAAGTTGACTACTAACCGTAATTGATAATGACATTAAATATTTCCATCTTTGTTGCTCAAGTAGATGGGATTTTGGATTGATGCTGGGCGGCTTTCTTATGGTAGATTGCTATTTTTTCCATTTTCTACTTTGGACTTCCACCACTTATTTAAAGGCGAAAAAGTGCATTAAAGTTGCTTACTGATTGCTTGTTTAGATTCGTGGTGGGCTCCGTCCCAAAAGAAAGCCCACGTATGCAGCGGTCTGGAATACTTTATCCGTTTTTATAAGTGTTACAATTACTAAATGCGATTGTTTTTAAAGTGTTACTCGTATATTTCCAATTTTGGCAAATAGCTAATTCCTCAGTTTCTTTATAATTGCAACACTTTCTTTTCTCGTTTGTCGATACATGATTGCAATCATTGTCATTAATTACCAATATGTGAAAATTATAAACAGTTTAAATTAAAATAGTATAAATCGAGACGAATATAACAAGATTTCACAGATAAATTTAACTCATCAAAGTTAATTAAAGTAAAACACGTGAATAGTGTATAAAAAACGAATGAAGCATACTTTAATCTCCCTCTGTTTTATAATAATCGCAGCACTTTCTTTTACATATGTTTAATAACTATTACACACTTTTTAATTTGGTAAGGACTCGCTAATATTTTATTAACTCTCTTTCCCACTAACTTCACTTGCATAACTATTTTTCTCTCCTTCCAATCAAACACACACACACACACACACACACACACACACACACACACACACACACACACATATATATATATATATATATATATATATATATATATATATATATATATATATATAAAACTGAGATCATGTGAGAACCAATGTGAATAATTTAGAAACTAATATCAACCATTGATCGCACTCCATTTAATGGTTCACATTGCACCCGCTCTCATTAATAGCATTCTCGTAATTTCACTGTTTACAAACTTTTTTCCATTTTTTAAAGGCAATTTCATTTATTTTAAGACTAATTTCATTTACTTTAAGACTGATTTCATTTACTTTTACTGAATTTTCATTTACTTTTGAGAAATGAAATTGGAAACTACTGTATAAAGTTAAAATATTACAAAAATGTCATCAATGACACAGAAAGCATGTGAGTTGTCCGATTAACAAGATCTAAGGGCTTAGATTATTTTTATCTCTTCTTATGGTCTCGGCCTAAATCTACTACTCGTATAATTTTTATTTTTATTTTCATTTTTTTCCCCTCTCCCATTCCTTACTTTTCAATAAAGTATAAAGTTCTGTTAATAATAATAATAATAATAATAATAATAATAATAATAATAATAATAATAATAATAATAATAATAATAATAAAGTCCTCTATTTTATTTTTCAAAAATGTATAAACTCCACTATATATCTTATTTTAATACCCCAACTACCACACTTATCACTAATGAATAATTAAGTTAAAACCGATTAAATTGCCTAAAATTATGGAGCGCTACCCGTTTCATTCCCTAGATTAACGAATTTCGTTTATCTGGGGGTATTTTGGACTTTCAAATGATATATGAAGGGTACATGCGTCTTTTGCTATATATTCCTAACTAACTGTTGTTGCACCAATAATTGATGCGTAGGCAGGGGTTGGCATGAAGGCGTTAATGGAAGTAGACCCATAGTTACTTTTCGTTAGATAAATCAAATTTCCCTCTTGGTTACAATCTTATCTCTCCTCTTTTTACGGATCTGTAATGTTTGGGTCTTTCATTTGATACTTGCTCAGAGATACGTTCTATATGGTCTCGATTTGCTTCGTCGACAATCTCGCCGCTAGTAGTGGTCGATCGGTGTTTTTAGCTCTCGGATATTGGATACAAAATTCAGGTACCGCGGTAAACAATTGAGTCGTAGTAGTGGTTGTTGTATTAGTCTTCTTCGTGGTAGTATTTTATTTTTTCCTCATAGTTGACAGGATAAAGTCATATTACCTTATCAAAAATAATTCCTAAATCCTCTAACTATGCAGGTAGGGAAGAAGGGTCGATCCACAGGGAAACAAGTCTTCCTATTCCTAATTAATTAATATAATCTAAATTATATAGTAACTAGATTATAGATATGATTAAAATAACTAGGAAAAACTGCTCCCATTAATCTGAACTTTGCCTCGTCCGCCTAAATTAATCCCTACTTTGGATTATTCCTCGTCACTCCCAACTTTAGGGGGTATTAAATTCTATTGAATCCAACCGGTCATCTAACTTGATGTAGCAGGTTACCTAGACACGTGTCAGCGTATGATTCGCTTAAAAAAATTAAAACTAAAATAAATAAATAAAGTTAAAAGAAAATAATAAAATAAATTAAATTAAAAAAGTACCTTCTCTCTCCTCCCTCCTTCCCCTTCCCTCTCTACAACCAGACCACCACGACCACCAGCAACCAGACGCTGACAGCCTCCTTGCCCACCTCCCCTTCCCCCACCTCCGTTTTGCCGCCTCCTTGCCCACCTCTCCACTTCCCCTTCCTTGCGCACTTCACACACTCCACCAACCTCCCTGCTTCCTCTTCCCTGCAACTCCACACACATCCTACTGTCACCACGACCACCAGCAATAGCCCGCTTCCACCACGACGAGCGCCGATGCCGGTGCTTCCCCGATCACCTCTCCTTTCCTCTTCGATCACCCCGCAAACCAGCCAAAATCCCCCAAATCCTAACCCCTAACCCTAACATTCAAAACACTACAAAACGGCAACGAAATCAGCCACCAACGTTCGAAATTGGATGATAAAGGGTTGAAATCAACCATTCAGCCCCAACATCGACCAATTTCGGCCATTTATGGCCACTTTTGGTGGTCGATTTTGGGGAGGGGGTTGTTTTTTGTTGGGGAAACGGCCGTGTAGTGGATGTGGTGGCTGGCCATTTTCGGCCATTTGTGGTGGTCGATTTTTTTTTTTTTGGGGGGGGGGGGAGGCTGTGATGGGTTTTCCGATAGTGGTGGGCTAGGAAGGGAGTGTGTGTGGTGGTTGGCTGCGATGGGCTGCGTGTGGGGAGGGTGTGCGTCGGTGGTGGTGGAGGAGGGACAGGTGTTGGGTTAGTCTTAGGAAATATAATTTTTTTATTTTCTCTTTTTTTTTCCAACCAATTACATATTGACACGTGTGCAAAAAAAATTTAATTCACAAATGTTAACCTGATTAACCGGTTTCAGGTAAATTGGCTACAATAGAAACTAATACCCCCTAAAGTTGGGAGTGATGGGGAATAATCCAAATTAGGGATTAATTTGGGCGGACGAGGTAAAGTTCAGATTAATGGGAGCAATTTTTCCAAATAACTAAGGGGGAATAAAGTATGGAGAAATCAATTAATAAAAGCCTAGGGTATAGGTTCACTAATAAATCAAATTCCTGGGTAAAACATAATAATCAATCATCAATGCATCAATTAATTAGATCATAAAAGGCTTTCGCTACGTACTACAATCACATAGTTAATTTACCGATATTAAATCTCATCTCTCGAATCTCGACTTAACCATTTATAAATTAGTCCCCCTATTGAAACTAAGCCTAAACATCAATTCTCATCTCTTGAATCTCGAATCAATATTTAATAACTCATACAATTAATCCAGGCGTAATCTAATTGCATAGCATTAAATCAATCAATAGGAAATTAATCAAGCATTAACAATCAACAATAATAAATTACCCCTTCATATTATTTATGGATCCCCACTGTAGGAAATACTTCAAGCATCCCACACTTGAGCCCCACTGTGATCATACACTTAAGCATGGTGGCATCCAAAGGGAATGAATCTAGAGTAAAAGAGTTGCCCACGAGTTTTAGGAAATTATAAACCGTTCACAGGGTGAAGGTTACACCCCTTAACGATCCAGGAGATCGTTAACTCCAATAGGTCTGGAATCATGACTGGAAGTTCGAGGATGAAGGTTCAAATCCAACGTAAAAGAGATTGAATCTGCCCTAAAAATAAGCCTCTAATTTATTCTTCTCGTATTCATGTGCGCTTTCTAACTAACATACAATCATTAGGTTAACCCTAAACCTGTTTATCTATATTGGTTGATTATTAATGCACAAATAAAACTATTATTGGCGATCACTTGAATTATAATCATATTATCCTAAACAAGATTATTAATTATCTTATTAAGCGTGATTACAAGTACAAATTCCCTTTAAACATACATAAAAGATGTGATCAAGCAATAACAATAATTAGCATCAAGCAACATAATAATCATCATCATAATCATAATCATGTAAAAAATAAATTATAATAGCAAGATCCTGGGCATGATACTAACAAGATTAATAACAAAACCTAGCATGTCACTAAACATTAAAGATCAAAGCTTTATCCCTAACATGATACTAACATGATAGAAAGAAAGAAATAAGAAGCATCATAATAATATCAAAAATATTAGTTAACCCTAAACACGATACTAGGAAGCAATAAAACATCCTAACATGATACTAGGAATTAACAAAATAATCTAAGCATGATTTCGATATCAAAATATCAATAAAGAAATTAAAGTACTTAATTCGATGCCTCGTACCTCTTTTTAATAACAAAATACACACGTTAGTAACTTCAAGGAAAATATTAAAATAGTAAATCTAATTAAAGAATTGTAATAAGGTTTGGGACCAAACCCTCAGAAATTATAAACTTTTCACGTCTAGGGAGAATGCAACCTCGAACTTAGCTAGGTGTGTCTAGAGCTAATGTATGTGGAATTTTTTAAAAGGGAAGGTTTAGAAAAAGAATAGAGAGAGAAGGAAAGCTTCTAGCTTTTAATAGAGAGAGATGATTGTTGTGAATGATTAAAACGGGGAGATACAATCCCTATTTATAGAAAAAATAGCACGGAATCAAATCAAGTCCTATTCGGAATAAAAGACCTCTTGTCACCAACGGGAGGAGTTAGCGCCAGAGGAGCAGCGCCAGGCGACAGACCTGTTGTTTGGTGCTGAGACAGTTTTTTTGGGGATTTTGTTTTTATCATATCTTTTGATCCAAAATTCCAAATAAGTCATGTAATATGTCGTTGGAAAGATCTTTAAGTCTACTTTCCAACCCAATTAGAATTATATCAAAATATATTGTAGATAAAAAGATATGGCCGAAATTATGAAAGGGTATCCGTTTTGGATAGAGTATCGTATTTCTTTCATATCTTTTCCGTTATAGCTCGAAATTAATATTATAATATAAGAATGAAAAGATAACTTCAAGATCTATCTAACCATATAATATTTAGATAAAGATTATGAGGCACGAAAATAATATCTGACCGTCTTTGAACATCTTTAAATTCGGATAGAATTAGGACTTAAAAAAAGGAAAGTTTTAAAAAAGGAAAGTTTTTATTCAATTTCAAACTCTTTGATCTTATCTTTTCAAAAAGGATAATTAAGATCTTTTAGAAACTCATAGAAGCTTCTAATAAATCCTAATTAGTTTAGGAGTAGTGTAGACACCTAAAAATGTCTCCCCAAAACCAAACCCGATGATGAACAACCTTTCACCGCCACTATTGGTCGGGTTTAGTATTTAATCCCGAGAGTGCTTAAAAAATTGTATTTGATTAAATTCATACTTTTGAACAGTCCATGGATTAGTGTTGTTGTTTGGTAAAAGCATGGTTTTAATTTCATCCCAAACTTATTATTTAATTTTAGCCCAAACCTTTTTTATTTTATTGTTTTATTATTTAATTTTGGCCCAAACCTTTTATTTATTTTTATTTAATTATTTTCTTATTTTAGCCCAAATAATAATAAGTCAGAAAAGGCCCGAAATTATCAATCGGCACTTAAAATGCCGAATGAAATTAGGGTTAAAAATGTATTTAGACGGAAAAATAGGCTGGAAATTCCCGCGCCACGGCAGGTACCCATCGTGTCACGGGAATCCTTCCCGTCTGACGGTGGGATTTCCCGTGACACGGGAAGTTTTCTGTGACACGGGACATTCCGTGTCTTTTCCGCGTAAACCCTTGACGCGTTTTCTATCCCGTTTTCTAAAAATTTCCCGCGTCACTCCAAAAATGTACTGTGACACGGGAAAGTGTGCCGTCTGACGGTGGGACTTCCCGTGTCACGGTACAGTTTGTCGTGTCACGGGATACTTTTTTAGGGTTTTTATCATTTTAGGGTTCCGTGTGCTCCCTCAGCACATTTTCCCTATTAATACCCCCTCATTTCTGATGTACGGGGCACCGAGTAATTCTCTGATTTATTTTTCTCTCTTCTATGCTTTAGACTAAATACTAGCCTACCCTTTTCACTTCAAAATTCCTTCTTCAAGTACTCAAAGGAGTCTATACTTTACTCGTGGTTCTGTCCTTAAGCCAAGGCGTGAAAGGTAGAACTGTTTGAGGGTTTTGCCCCAAAATCAACTTTACTTTATTTAATTTAATCATCGTTTTATTATTTCATTGAAGTTACTAACTCGTTGATTATTTTGTAGTTGCAAACAAACAGAATCAAAGTAAGAATCATGTTCCTTTTATTTCTATTATTTTTCTAACGATTTTATGTTGTTGGAATTGTGATTAAATTGCTTCCAATATTAATGTTTGTTCTATTATATTTATTGATCACCATATTTCATGTTAAAGGAAATATGTAATTGAAAATCACGCCTAATAAGATAATTTGGACAACCGGTTTAGGATCCTTTTTAATCTTGTTATTAATTGAAGTGATCACCAATATTTTGGAATTATGTGTGCATTAATATTCAACCAATTTAGTTAAAATATAGTTTGGAGCAAATTGAATATTTTGTTTGTATGCCTTTGAGATCACAGGAATGCTTTTCACTATAAGAATCGAGTAGAGGCCAATACGGGCGAATGTGACTCCATGACTCACTTCGTACCATCATCCCCGATCCTCCTTTCGTGGTTCCGAACCATATGGAGTTAGTAATCTCATGGATTATGAATGGGGTGTAACCTTCACGGGTCAATCGTTGTTGCCTTCGTTGTCCCTTTATCGTGGTTGCCTTTTTATGATCCATGAACGGTTTACAAGTTCCTTAAAAACTTGTTGGCGGCTCCCTACTTTATTTATCTCTAATCGTTGTCCCTAATCGTAATGTCAATTACCACTTCTTATGAGTGCCAAGCATATTCACAACATGCTTTAACGTAGGCGCACTTCGAGCGACGCCTACAATTTGGCGACTCCACTAGGGAGGATTCTTGATTATTTATCGATTTGAGTGATCGGTATTTAATTAAGATGAGTGGATGAGACTTGAAAGATTATTGAAAAAATATTCCTGTGATTAATTTGGCATTTTTGCATCTGCATAGACGTTTTAACGTCGCATTCAGGTCTGTCCCTTAGGAAAAATTGGATAACTTGGTTGCGCGCAAAGGAAAACAGGGCACCAGTCAGATCTTCTGACTGCCGTGCCACGGCAAAATCTGCCGTGTCACGGTACAGTGCACCGTCTGATGGTGCACAGTACCGTGGCATGGGAATTTTTTCCGTGTCAAGGCAGTCCTAAAATCAGTCCGGTGGCTTATTTTCTCTTCGCACAGTCAACTTCCTTCGATTTTTCTGAAAAAACGTATGTGTTCTACATGCGTCTTAGCCCCGGGGAATTTAAGCTCTATCGACCCAAAAACGCTCATGGCAATAAGGGTTCATCCGAGTTATTAAATTCACCCAAACCATGGAGTAGAGTTCGATTTCATCACGAACTTGCGGAGCCACCCGTTGGCATACACCCTCAAGGGAGGCTGCCTTGCTAACGCGTCCAAACTCTTAACCATGGTACCCTTTTGACACCCAAAGCTTGACCAATAGTTGAACATAGATCTTGACTCTAGGTTGCGAACTTTTTTTACATCATCGTGCCTAAATGCTATGTGGTTGTTTGGTGCTAACCTTCATGTGTTTACTCTTTTGTTTAACCCATGACCGAGGGTTTTTATTCTCACATATTAATTAGTACGGACCTAAAATCGGTTAAAATCCGGAAAAATCACAAAACTGACCTGGAACTGCGCACCGTGTCACGGCATGTTTCGCCGCGCCACGGTGAACAATGTCGTGACACGGGGCTTTCTACCGTCTGACGGTAGACTGCACCGTGTCACGACAGTCTGCACCGTGACAGGTACCCAGGAAAGTGTCCTGTCAGTCTTTTTTCGATTTTTGTGCGAATGCTGTGTCCAGTTTTGTGTCATGTCTAGCTATACGGTCAAAACACGCGTCTATAACCTCACTTAATCACTCACATATCGTGTTCGCACACTTTTTTCTTTAAGTCGTGCACCACTTTTTGACCGTACTTTAGGGAAGTCTTGTTTTTGTGTCGTTTTTTTTTCGGAGTAAGTCGGATGGTATCCTCCCATATGTTTTTTTTTTTAAAAAAAATAAACAAGTAGAGTTTCAAAATTATAGATTTTTAACAAAAAAAAAAAAAAAAAAATTCTTTTTTCCTTTTTTTTTTAATCCGGATGGGTTAAGGTTAAGTTTGGTCATTAAAGGTGTGTTTGTTTCGGTGTCACAACACTTGGTAAGTACGGTTCGAGTCCATACCTCAACAACCTCTTATACCAAAGAGGCGTACAAGGAAACCACCTCAATCATCTCCACAAGATCCATCTCCAGTCTACTTTCAACCAATGGCCACTAAGGAAGACATCAAGAACCTCAACAGGACAATTGAAAGATTGTCTGACATGATGCAGACACTCACCACTAGAGTCAGCACTGTAGAACAAGACAATCATAAAAATGTCACTACTGCTGCAATGGACAAGATTAAGGAACAGATGAGTAATATTTCTAAAGAGTTCACTTATGTGGAACAGCCTGTCACCTCTTCGTCCATAAGAGACAAGCTTCCTGAGAAGTTTTCCACTGCTGACATCCCCAAATTCAAGCCTACTGATAATCCGCTTTTCCATTTGAAGGCTTTTTTTGCAACTATGGCTCTTAAGGGAGTAGGTGTAACACTCTTCCCTACGGTGTTCCCTCTTTCCTTAGAGCATGCCTGTCAACAGTGGTTCTATTCTTTGGAATCCAAACATGTCGCGACCTGGGAGGATGTTGCTGAAAGCTTTATGAATCGTTACAAGTGTAACATCCTGGCCAAGACTTCTGAACGTCAACCCTCCATTCTCAAACAGAAAAAGAATGAAGGCTTCACCACTTACTTAAGCAGGTGGAGGGAAACAGCTGCACTCCTGGTGGATCCCCCCAAGGAGAAAGAAATGGTTCGCTTGTTCATTGCCAATCTGACTCATAAGTACAAGCAACACCTGAAGTTTCTGTCTCTGAGTACCTTTGAAGTTGTATACGATGTTGGAATCAATATCGAGGATGAACTAATGAAGTCTGTTGGTAGCAACAATAATAACAACACTTGGAAAAACAAGAAGAACGACACTCCTTCTTCTTCGTCTTCTAAGCCCAATAATGCTACCAACAATATCAATATCAATGATGTGCTGGCCTTTAATGCTCCTCCTCAAAGATTCCAAAGGCAAAGGAGGGTCTACACGCCTTTGGGAATGACTTATGATGCTGCTTATGACCGTTTGCATGGTCAAGGACTGATTATGCGAATCGGACCATTTCCAGAACCTCGGCTAGAGAATAGGACCGCTAGCTATGACCCCAATGCTTATTGCAAGTTTCATCAAGGCAAGGGTCATAACACTGAGAAGTGTTGGAGGCTGAAGGATGCAATCCAAGACCTGATCGATGCTAATCAACTTCTTGTCCCTCCAGGGGGCAAGAAGCCTAACATCAAATAGGTCCTCTTTCTGATGCTTTGGCTATCATGGGAGATGAAGTCTCCTTTGACCCGTTAATACTCATTCAACTTGTGAATGAACCTCTGCCGGAAGTTGTATTTATCTCAAGTACTGAAGAAGTGAATGGGATTTGGGATAGTGATGATGAAGACGTCTATCTCAAGGATATAGCCTGTTCATCTCTTGGCACAAGTGAAGATGTTTGGGGGGAATTTGAGGTCAAGGTTCTCACCAGAAGTGGACGGTTGCAACAACCTAATCCACCTCCACCTCCACCACAATCAAAACCGATAGTTGATCCCATCGACCCTGTGAACAGCGATGTGGTCAAATAACTGCAAAAGACCAAGGTGGAGATGAATGTATGGAAGCTTTTAGCCACTTCCCACGAGCATCGAAAGGCTGTGATGAAAGCTCTGGTGAAGATAGGAGTTGATTATGACATGACTCCTCAAGGACTGGTCAACTTTCTCACTACTGAATTGCCAAGTACTAGCAATCTGATTTCGTTTTCTGATAAGGATCTGCCCCCGGAAGGGGACCAACATAATAAGGCCTTACACCTCACTGTGGTGTGTAGGCAGATGAATGTTCCTATGAGCCTGGTTGATAATGGCTCTACAATCAATGTGTGCCCATTCCGTACTGCAAAGAAGTTGGGCATAAAGAATGAAGAACTGACTCCCTCCACTCAAGGGATTCGCGCTTATGATAATACTCGTCGTCAAGCCGTGGGTACTATCATACTGAATATAACTACTGGGTCCATTGAACGTCGCACCAAATTTCAGGTGGTGGACATTAAAGCCTCTTTCAATATGTTGTTAGGACGCCCTTGGCTTCATGAGCTAAAGGCGATTCCATCATCGCTGCACCAGAAAGTAAAAGCTATTGTTGGAGGGGTTCCGATTACTATTGATGCTTCTCCTATGCGCATTCAAGTTATTGATACTCCTATCGTCCATGTTGAACATGACGAAGAAGATGAAGATCTTTGGGGGTTTTCACTTGATGATGTTCTCGTGATTGAAGAGGAGGAAAAGTGCCATCTCGACTTCGATCCCTATTCAAACACCAATATCAATGCCATTCTGAAGAAGCAAGGTCATTTCCCTAGAATGACCCTTGGACTCAAGAAGAAAATGGCTGAATCTTGGGGCCATCCTGGTGCACTAAATAAGGATACTTTTGGCTTGGGATTCAAGCCAACAAAAGAAGATGTGAAACAAGCTTTATTGAAGATGAAGGCTCGCAATAATGCTCGAATCACGAAGACGGAAATGGCCATGGATCCATATCCATTTACCGTCAATGGCCAATACATCAAAGAAGGGGAAGACTTCCCATGCTATGAATTCCCTGAACCATTCGTCCATGATGGGATCCGTGAGCCAGGATTCGAGATGTTCCTCGATTGTGACTTTGTTGATGAAAATGAAGAACTCTTCACAACCAAGAAGCCAGCTAGCCCGAGTTCTGATGATCTAGGAATCAACCTCCTTTTTGGATTGGATAAGAATGAGTTTAAGCCGGTCCTCAATGATAACTCCGAGCTAGTTCAAGCTCTCATAGCAAACAAGGATTTTGACCCCTCCGAGTTAATCGTCCAAGCTGACAACATTTCAAGGGGATGGCGCAAGACATTGAGGATCACTACGCCAAGTGGAGAGAAGTTGGAAATAACCGCTGGCGAGAGTCCTATGTTTGATAAGTCTGAGTCGTCAGGGTCCGAGTCCGAGTCTGAGTCTAAGTCTGTAGACGAGTCCTTAGAGTCTGAGGCCGACCCTCTTTCTGCTATAGAGTTTAACCCTGAGTCTCTTGTTGAGTCCCCTCTGTCTAGTCCTAATAATTCTGGTGAGGTCGCAGCCGACCTTGCCTCTCTTGATGTATTAGCCAATGAATTCAATAAAATAAGTACCTTTGCTTACGATGCGAGTCATTCCCCTAACCCTGATCTATATTGCTTTGCTAATGATAAAAATGACAAAGAAATAATAAAAGCAATGGAAGAACACGAAAATAAAACAGAAGTTATCGAAGATACAGAAACAGTTAACATTTCCAATGATACGACTGTTAAAGAAGTAAAAATTGGATTAACACTAAGTCAAGATAAGCGCAAAGAGCTAATTAACTTGCTTAGTTAATTTGTTGATGTATTTTGCTTGGTCATACCAAGATATGCAAAGAATTGACAGGGATATAGCTCAGCATACGATACCACTCATTCCAGGTATGAAGTCTGTCAAACAAAAGCTGCGCCGTATGAAACCCGATGTAGCTCTCAAGATCAAGGAAGAAATCAGGAAGCAGTTAGCCGCAGGTTTCATCAGAGTATCCAAATATCCAGAATGGATAGCAAATGTGGTTCCAGCTCCAAAGAAGGATGGAAGGGTCAGAATGTGTGTAGATTACAGGGATCTCAATAAAGCAAGCCCAAAAGATGGGTTCCCTCTACCTCACATTGACATCCTGGTCGATAATATAGCAAACCATGCGCTCCTATCATTCATGGAAGGTTACGCCGGATATAATCAGGTATTGATGGCCGAAGAAGACATGGAGAAAACCACATTCATCACGCAATGGAGTACATATTGCTATACGGTAATGCCATTCGGGTTGAAAAACGCGGGTGCCACCTACCAAAGAGCAGCCACAGCATTGTTACATGACATGATGCATAAAGAGGTGGAGGTCTATGTCGATGATATGATCGTTAAGTCTAAAGATCGCCCAGGCCATATTATTGCACTTCGCAAGTTCTTTGAAAGACTCCGCAAGTACAACATGAGATTAAATCCAGCAAAATGTGCATTCGGAGTCACGTCAAGCAAATTACTTGGATATGTGATCAGTTCTCAAGGGATTGAAATAGATCCTACAAAAGTAAAGGCGATCATGGCCCTGCCACCACCCAAAAATGAGAAGGAGATTCGAGGTTTCATTGGAAGATTGCAGTATATAAGTAGGTTCATATCCAAGCTCACAGCGATATGTGAACCTATATTCAAGAAGCTCAAGAAAAATTTCCCAGTCACATGGGATGACGATTGCCAAAAAGCTTTCGACAAAATCAAAGAGTACTTGGCAAACCCACCCGTGCTAGCGCCAGCAATACCTGACTTTCCTCTTCGACTCTACCTTACGGTCACAAGAGAAACGATGGGAGCAATGCTAGAACAAGAGATTGAAAGCAAGGAGAATGCAATCTATTACTTGAGCAAGAAACTTCAAGGATATGAGAAACGATACACACCACTTGAGAAGTTGTGTCTCGTACTTGTATGGGCCGCATAGAAACTAAGACATTACATGCTCACTCATACAGTGCATGTCGTGTCCAAGATGGATCCTCTCAAATACTTGTTCGAAAAAGCAACACTCAATGGCAGATTATCAAGGTGGATAGTCAATCTTGCTCAGTTTGACTTGAGATTTGTGCCACAAAAAGCCATTAAAGGTTCTGCGGTTTCTGACTTCTTAGCAGACTTTCCGCTAGAAGATGTTGAAAAAGAAGAAGATGAGTACGATTTCCCTGACGAAAATTTACTCATGACCGAAGATGATAGCTGGACGCTCTATTTCGATGGAGCTTCAAACCAAAAAGGATATGGTGTAGGAGTCTTGCTTGTATCACCCAATGAAGAGCACATCCCAATTTCCATGAAGCTCGACTTTGATGTCACCAACAATGCCGCAGAATATGAAGCATGAATTTTGGGGTTAGAAACAGCTGTCGCCTTGGGAATTAAGAAACTCAGAATCTATGGTGATTCTTCACTCATCATTAACCAAATCTCCAAGAGATGGAAAGTGAGAAGTAAAAGTCTCGCTACGTATCAAGCTCATTTAGAAACTCTCACGGAGCAACTAGATGAAGTGGAATATACGTATTTGCCAAGAGAAGAAAACCAATTCGCCGACGCACTAGCTAAATTTGCATCAATGGTGCGAATTCCAACTGATACAATCAGAATGCCACTGACCATAGAAAGAAGATATGAGCCGGCTTATGTTCACGCACTGGACGATGAACAAGAACCACAAGAAGAAGATGAAGAGCCATGGTATACAGACATCCTTAATTATGTGACAAGAGGAGAATACCCTCCTAATACTGATAAAAGGGCACGCTGTGCTTTGAGGCTCCTGGCCTCACAGTATGTGCTCATCAGGGGAGAACTCCACAAGAGAACTGCAATGGGAAGAAATCTCTTGCATAGCCAAGAGAGAAGCACATAAAACCATGGAAAACCTTCATGCCGGTATATGTGGAACACACATGAATGCAAAAATGTTAGTCCAAAAGATTCAACGACAAGGTTACTATTGGACTACTATGGAGAGAGATTATCACGAATACGTCAAGAAATGTATGAAGTGTCAAGTCTACGCAAATTTACAGCATGTTCCACCTTCGCTTCTCTACACATATACTTCTCCATGGCCTTTCTCCGCTTGGGGCATTGACACCAT
Source organism: Chenopodium quinoa (assembly GCF_001683475.1). Lineage (NCBI taxonomy): Eukaryota > Viridiplantae > Streptophyta > Magnoliopsida > Caryophyllales > Amaranthaceae > Chenopodium > Chenopodium quinoa. The sequence continues at coordinate 2,659,429 of NW_018744616.1, read as the reverse complement.
TGGAAAAATAACACCAACAGGACAAGGGGGGCATGAATTCATTCTTGTAGCAATCGACTATTTCACCAAATGGGTCGAAGCTGCCTCATATGCTAAGATGACGGCGAAACACGTAGCTCAATTCATTGAGAAAAATACCATATGCCGCTATGGGGTACCACATGAGACGATCAGCAATAATGGAACACATTTCCAAGCCGAATGCGCGGAATTATTACAGAAATATCATATCAAGCATCACAGATCATCACCTTACAGACCACAAACAAATGGTGCAGTCGAATCGGCCAACAAAAATGTGAAAACTATCATCGAAAAGATGACAGAAAATTACAAGGATTGGCCAAGTAAGCTACATTTCGCCCTTTGGGGTTATCGAACCTCTGTTCGTACATCAACGGGGGCTACCCCTTTCTCGTTGGTCTATGGAGTTGAAGCTGTACAACCAATTGAGCTCGAAATCCCTTCTCTTCGAATCGCATTGGAAAGCCAACTAGATGAAGTCGACTGGATTAGAGCAAGATACGACGAACTGTTCTTACTTGATGAAAAACGCTTGGCAGCTTTGCATCATGTCCAAACCTACCAACAACGTATGGCGCGACATTTTAATAAAAAAGTCAAGACCAGGAATATCAAAGAGGGTGACCTAGTGCTTAAGGCACTTCGTAAAAATGTGTTAGATCCAAGAGGAAAATTCAAACCTAATTGGTCAGGCCCGTACATTGTTAAAGCCATCCTGTCTGGCGGAGCGGCACAATTAGTAGACATGGACGGTAACGGCTTCCACAATTTAACCAACTTGGATCAACTTAAGAAGTTCTACGCCTAGTCGCATGGGTTCATGACCCAATAGAGCTACGTTTGGCCTGATTCCTTTTTAGGATACGTAGGCAACCCCTCAAGGGGGCCCGACCACTTTAAAAAATAAAAATCCTCCCTCTGTTGATCAAATATGCGCGTCAGTTCAACATTGCGTCACAAAAAAAGGGGGGGGGAAATTGCCGCGACACGGGACATTCCACCGTGTCACGGTACAGTTCACCGTGGCACGGTGGCCCTGAGCGCAAAAAAAAAAGGGAAATTGCCGCGACACAGGACATTCCAGTGTGTCACGGTACTGTTCACCGTGGAACGGTGGCCCTGAGCGCAAAAAAAAAAAAAGGGAAAATTGCCGTGACGCGGGAATTTGTAATGTGTCACGGGATTTTTCACCGTGACACGGTGGAATTTCAGGTTTTCCGTTTTTTTAATGACGCATTCGTTGCGAATTCATTATTTGTTCGAGTTTTTTATTTTATTTTATTTTATTTTATTTTCGTTCTTCCATTGCGTCCGACTCCTTGACTCGGATAAATAAATAATAAATAAAAGTCATTGTAATTTTTTATTTTTAAGGCTGAAATAAATATGCTATTATTATTGAAATAAATGTGACTACAAGTATTGGCATCATATGCCTTATTTTAAATAAAAATTATAAATCATAAAAAGCAAATCACTATTGATCTAATCTCTCTTCACTTTAGGAACATCCTTCTCTTGGTCAATTAGGTCGGCCTTCACCATTAATGTGTCTTTCGTAGCCCGAACCGTCACACCCCTAGTCGAACTTTCACCCCTTTCACCTTTCTTGAATTTTTTCGGTTGTTTCTCCCTATAGACCATATTTTCTTTACCTTTCCCTTTCACATAATTCTTCTTTCTTGGCATTATAGGAGTCTTAAACTCAATCCCTTGTGTTCTCGGACCTAGACGATCTTTAGGAGGGGCTTTCTTATTTCCAAGACGACTCTTCACATCAGACTTGCGTGATCTGAATCGTTCCCTCCTACTTCTAGGGTTCAACCATGCCTTGTATGCACTAGATAGAGGAGGAGGAGCTTGGTCACTTGCAGAAACGGTCCACAAAGGTCTTCCAACCCAATAAGTCTCGTACTTATGAACGTTACTTTCATGCAACGATACTTCACGAGGACTATCGTTATAGCGTGGAACTACTTGTTCAAGTCCATACTGCCGCATCAATCGAGAAGGGCAATAAAAGGTCAGTTTTGAGATACTAGGGACACGACAATATGGAGTATCATTCGTGCCAACCATCCTAGTAAGCTTCCACCAAGGCACCACCCAACGAATGGAAAATTCCCTCTTTGCAAAGAAATTTTTCCAATCTTCATGCGACATGTTCGCAGAGTAATTCTTTTTCCTGCGGACTAGGTCGTTAGGGCCATATTTTTCAACATCGTCGGGGGCTTCAAATAATTCTAAACGCTCCATCAACCAAATCTGCAAAAAAAAAAAAAAAAAAAAAATCAGTCGTAAAAAAAAATTGCAGATTCCCGTGACACGGCAGGTTTCACCGTGTCACGGCAGACACCCACCGTGACACGGTGCCTGTTTTGTGTCACGGGGGCTACTCGGAGCGTATTTTTACCTGCAGCAGTACCAGAGAGCCCATCCTGATGGCTTTCCGGTCAGCTTTTGCTTCGTCAAGGCCACGAAATGTTTCTCCAAGGCACGTCGGCATAGAAGATCTTCCAGATTCGACATGTTCAAGCACAGACGCTAGACAAGCATGTCCTACCCTACCGTTTGCAAATAAAAGCTTGCTAAACATGTAAAAAATATATGCCCTTCTACGATATACATGATAAGACTCAGAGATAGGGCGATTAAAATATAAATTTGCAAGTTTTTCTAAGTCTACCTCATTACCACACACAATTCTATTTAAATCTGGATCTGTTAGATTCAGATGGCGTTTAAAATCTTGGTAATAATATTCACGTAGGGTAGGCATGGCAATAAGATTTCTAGCAGGAAATCCAAAGATTGCACCGAATTCCTCCGGCAGGGGACAAATTTCATCATAATCAAATTTAAAACAGTGTGTTTCTGGACTCCAATAATCTAATGCCGCCCTAAAAAAAATCATGTTCAATAGCTACATGTCGCAGGGCTAGCAAACCCTTGACATGAAATAATTCTAACTCTCTTTTTTCAGCATTGTTCATAGAATAAGACCAGTCGCGCAATGTATTATCAAAATTCTGAGATATGATTATTGAAATATGAAATTCTAAATTATTTTGTGTTTCGTAATTATGCATATCATGAATAAACTGGTCTTATTTTATATCAAAAGCGCTCGAAATTGCCCAGAAATTATCTTTTCATCCGCGTAAACACACCGCTGAGTAATACGCGTACCGTGACACGGGAAATTCCATCGTGTCACGGGAACCTTTTCCGCGACACGGCAAGTTCTGCCGTGACACGGTGCATAGTGCCGTGTCACGACACCTAACGCGTTTTCTTTTTTCATGTTTTCCCGTATCTATCCAGATTTTTTATAGTATTTTATCTTCACCGTTTATTTTTCAGTTTTCTGAGAGTTTTATTTCTAATAAAATTCTCAGCTTTTTTATCTCTATTATTATTATTATTTTTTATTATCTCTATTTATTTATTTATTCATCTCTTTAATATTTTATTCCTTTATTTATTTTTGCTTGTCTTTTTATTTCTTTTTCTTTTGGGGAATGTAATTTTATTTATTTATTCATCACTTTAATATTTTATTTCTTTATTATTTATTTTATTTTTGCTTGTCTTTTTATTTCTTTTTCTTTTGGGGAAGGTCGATACCCTCCATTACTCCACTTATATTTTTTTGTCGCGCCATTAATAAATACACGATCACACACAATGAGTCTCAAGCACACACTAACACACAATAATAAATACATAAACTATGAATAATGTACAAAAGAGTCATAATAAATAAACATGTCAAGTGTCATCATAGTATGTACAAAGAAAAACCCTCGTTTAAAAGTCTCTAGAGCCAGAATTAGTATCATCTCCACCCTGCGAATATGGGAACGGTGAGCCAAAGAGTCCCTCCATCATCCGAGTACGGGGAGTAGTGTCCCTCGTAATGATCTGGTGAAGTCGAGGGATCAAATCGCCGGCTCTAGAACCGTGGTGGCGAAGCGTGCCATCGATTATGCCGGAGAGTGGGCGATGAGAAACATGGTTCTCACGGCAGAAAACAAACTGGTCTGGAGTCCACGGAGGTGGAACCCACCTACCTCTACTCGTAGAAGCCCGAGGCTCAGACTCTAAAGCAGCGTCGTCCATACCCTCAGGAATAGTGGGAGTGTCCTCCCGAAAAGCCCGACGCCGGCCGTGGGTAGAAAGATCGCAATCCCGTCTCCTAGGCATGCTATTATAAAAATCTAAATGCTTAGCATCATTTCCTAAGACATTTAATTTAAGTTGCATTTTTATAAAAATAAAGATCTAAATACTTAGCATCATTTCCTAAGTTATTTAGTTATTTATCGAATTATACGCTAAATTTTTACCTCCAAGCTAAAAAAATTGGCGAAATTATGGTGTTTAATTTCTCCATGAAAAACTAATACTACAGTTCTCCTAGCCGCATGATACTATGTTCTCCATGACAATATAGTACATACGCAAAATATGTTTCGAAGTTGCACAAAAACAATGAATCAATACATTATGAAATATTTCACAAGGTTTACCACCATTTTTTCACCATTTCAAGTACAAAGAAGTAACATGAACATCATTTCACAAAAGTAGTACCCAAAAATGGTGATTTGCTCAATTCTGCATCAAAGCATGCAATTTTTGTCTCAAATTTCTCACAAACACACATACATACATATACAAGTAAAATCATGGCAAGAATTTCAACATAAAACCTCAAAATCAAAAATCCCCAAATTGATTTTTAAGGGTTTTTTCATGAAATTACTTATTAGAAGCAAATTTGAGACACAAATTAAGAAGAACTTACATAGATCCTTGTAGAGGTTCGAATATGAGGAGTATGGCAAAAATTTGGAGTAAATTTGGTAGAAAATAAAGCAACAAAAGCTCGAGAAAACTCCGGCAACCCAACAGACCGCCGCGACACGGTCAAATAACGCTGTGACACAGTGAGTCTGTCCCGTGTCACGGTGAGCTTGAGAGGAGACGGAGCTCCGGTGAATCGGACGGCAACTTCAGGCAGTAAATAACAACAACAACAGCAGTAGGCAACAGCGAATAAAGCAGCAGCAAGTTGCACCAAAAAAAAAAAAGAGAGAGAGGAAGCAAACCGCCGTGACACGGTGATGAACGCCAGCCGGCGGGAAAGAAAACCGAGCGCCGGTGAGAAGCAACCGAGACGCGGCAAACCAAAAAATTTTTTTTTTTGAGCTTTTGGGTGAAAATCGGACGAGAAAGAGGATGAGCCAAAATAAGAAAAATGTTTGATATTTAAAAGATAAAAATCCCGTGTAACGAACCCTGTTCCCACGTAACGGTCATATTTTTGTGTGGTGTATAAGCTTTGACCGGTCAAAGATGCTTTTTGACCATTTTTCAGCCACTTGATTCCCGCGCCACGGGATCCCTTTGCCGTGTCACGGGAAGCAACTCCGCGTGACGGGGATCTGTACCGTGTCACGGGAATATATTTTCGTGACACGGTGGCTTTGCACAATTATTTGCGAATATTCTTGACATTTTGACTAAGCACGATTTTTTGCATAAATTGAACAGTTATTTTTTGTTGGAATTACGCGGAAAATTGTAATTGATACTTAAAGGGGACTAAAATTACCATTTTACCCCTAGCAAGCATCAAAGTCTATTTTTCGGCATTTTAAGCACCTAATATGGTCGGATAATCGACTTAAAGGTGTGAATCATCTGCGGCCCACGTTTGGGATAATCGAACCATCATACACTTACAAATTTCAGTAATCGTCGGCTTTCCTCAAGCATGGAAAGCGTTATCGGTGGATTTTTCTTCAAGTATAGAAAACCGCCAAATTCCTTTGTCGGCTTTCCTCAGGCATGGAAAGTGTTATCCGTGGATTTTTCTTCAAGTATAGAAAACCGCCAAGTTCCTTTGTCGGCTTTCCTCAAGCATGGAAAGCGTTATCGGTGGATTTTTCTTCAAGTATAGAAAACCGCCAAGTTCCTTTGTCGGCTTTCCTCAAGCATGGAAAGCGTTATCGGTGGATTTTTCTTCAAGTATAGAAAACCGCCAAGTTCCTTTGTCGGCTTTCCTCAGCCATGGAAAGCGTTGTCGGTGGATTTTTCTTCAAGTATAGAAAACCGCCAAATTCCTTTGTCGGCTTTCCTCAAGCATGGAAGGCATTATTGGTGGATTTCTTCAAGCATAGAATGACACCAAATTCATTCGTCAACTTTCCTCAGGCATGGAAAGTATTATCCGGTAGCTTTCTTCAAGCTTAGGAAGCTACCAAGCTCTTCAATCGGCTTTCCTCAAGCATGGAAAGCGTTTCAACAAATGTCACTCGGTGGATTCCTTCAAGCTAAGGAAGCTGCCAAATTCGTTTGTCACCAATACATTGGTGCCAGATATGTATTCTATCCCTTTACTCTTTTATCTATGGAATTAACATTTTTTTGCAGGTATCGGCGTATACAGAGTGATTTAGGATCGCAGAACGTCTTAAATCATTCTCCATCCCTATCGGCTACTTTGACTATCGTTTTCGAAACTGACGTTTCTACAAACTCAGTCAAAGTGGGGGCTTCTGTAGACACCTAAAAATGTCTCCCCAAAACCAAACTCGATGATGAACAACCTTTCACCGCCACTATTGGTCGGGTTTAGTATTTAATCCCGAGAGTGCTTAAAAAATTGTATTTGATTAAATTCATACTTTTGAACAGTCCATGGATTAGTCTTGTTGTTTGGTAAAAGCATGATTTTAATTTCAGCCCAAACTTATTATTTAATTTTAGCCCAAACCTTTTTTATTTTATTATTTTATTATTTAATTTTGGCCCAAACCTTTTATTTATTTTTATTTAATTATTTTGTTATTTTAGCCCTAATAATAATAAGTCAGAAAAGGCCCGAAATTATCAATCGACACATATATGCTGAATGAAATTAGGGTTAAAAATGTATTTAGACGAAAAAATAGGCTGGAAATTCCCGCGCCACGGCAGGTACCCACCGTGTCACGGGAATCCTTCCCGTCTGACGGTGGGATTTCCCGTGACACGGAAAGTTTACCGTGACACGGGACATTCCGTGTCTTTTCCGCGTAAACCCTTGACGCGTTTTCTATCCCGTTTTCTGAAAATTTCCCGCGTCACTCCAAAAATGTACTGTAACACGGGAAAGTGTTCCGTCTGAAGGTGGGAATTCCCGTGTCACGGTACATTTTGTCGTGTCACGGGATACTTTTTAGGGTTTTTATCATTTTAGGGTTCCGTGTGCTCCCTCAGCACATTTTCCCTATTAATACCCCCTCATTTCTGATGTACGGGGCACCGAGTAATTCTTTGATTTATTTTTCTCTCTTCTATGCTTTAGACTAAACACTAGCCTACCCTTTTCACTTCAAAATTCCTTCTTCAAGTACTCAAAGGAGTCCATACTTTACTCGTGGTTCTGTCCTTAAGCCAAGGCGTGAAAGGTAGAACTGTTTGAGGGTTTTGCCCAAAAATCAACTTTACTTTATTTAATTTAATTTAATCATCGTTTTATTATTTCCTTGAAGTTACTAACTCGTTTATTATTTTGTAGTTGCAAACAAACAGAATCAAAGAAAGAATCATGTTCCTTTTATTTCTATTATTTTTCTAACGATTTTATGTTGTTGGAATTGTGATTAAATTGCTTCCAATATTAATGTTTGTTCTATTATATTTATTGATCACCATATTGCATGTTAAAGGAAATATGTAATTGAAAATGACGCCTAATAAGATAATTTGGACAACCGGTTTAGGATCCTTTTTAATCTTGTTATTAATTGAAGTGATCACCAATATTTTGGAATTATGTGTGCATTAATATTCAACCAATTTAGTTAAAAGATAGTTTGGAGAAAATTGAATATTTTGTTTGTATGCCTTTGAGATCACAGGAATGCTTTTCACTATAAGAATCGAGTAGAGGCCAATACGGGCGAATGTGACTCCATGACTCACTTCGTACCATCATCCCCGATCCTCCTTTCGTGGTTCCGAACCATATGGAGTTAGTAATCTCATGGATTATGAATGGGGTGTAACCTTCACGGGTCAATCGTTGTTTCCTTCGTTGTCCCTTTATCGTGGTTGCCTTTTTATGATCCGTGAACGGTTTACAAGTTCCTTAAAAACTTGTTGGCGGCTCCCTACTTTATTTGTCTCTAATCGTTGTCCCTAACCGTAATGTCAATTCCCACTTCTTATGAGTGGCAAGCATATTCACAACATGCTTTAACGTACGCGCACTTCGAGCGACGCCTACAAGTAGGATTAAACCTTTGAACTCTCCACATGATCATTGGTTTGTGGGTAAAATCCGGTTTGAGCCCAGTTTAGTATTTTGGCCATAACTTCCTCATTATTCATCGGAATTGGGCTTATAATATATTGCTGGAAAGGTCTTTTTGAGCCTGATCACACTACACCATTATTGGACCCTTATCATGGACCAAACAAAATTGGATTGTACATTTTCATAAATAGAGTGAAAAAATAAACATTTTTGAAAACAAAATGAGAGATATTTTAATAAAAAACATCCACATCACTAGACCTTTCACACTTTTACTTCGTTTGATAATAAAATGACATGAAAGGTATTCATCACTAGGTTTAGTTTTGAGGAGACACATTTGGATGTCTACACCCATAAACTTTAGAAAGAAAACTACTCACACATAATTAAATCTAAACTAATCAAAGCAAATAAACAAGACATGATGAATCAAAGAAATTAAATTACTGAAATAAATAAGGAAGAAATCATTACCAAAGTTGACGAAAAAATGATTTGAATTAAAGAACAAAGTTGTAGAGAGTGAAAACAAGAGAGAAGTTTAAGCTTAAGAGAAGATTAAACTAATGAAAGAGAGATACTTGTATCTAAATCTATTAAAACGTATTTATATAAAGCCTCTAAAAATCCTAATTAGAAATTGAGTAAAATCGTCAAAAACGACGCTCCAAAACACGTACCTGGTCGGGCGCGAGCTCGGGCGAAGCAATGTCCTAACCCTTCTTCCGCCTTCGGGTGAGGCAACGCCCGGGGGGCGAGGCTAACTTGGGCATCTTAGACTTCTTGTTTGGGCTATTAACTTCGGCCCAAACTAAATTTCCTCCTTGGGGATTTAATACTCGGTCCAAATGCCTTGGTATCTCATATGTCGAGCCCTTAATCACCCGTTTGACGACTCTAACCGGCCTTGGGCTACAAAAAGTGGTCGCGCTCCTCCAATGCTCGTAGTTGCTCTAAATAATCCCAGAAAAATGCCCCAAATGTGCAATTCCCTACAAAACTTAACCAAAACTACGAAAACACTAGAAAACACAAATTAGTAATAAAAGTGGATCCAAAGAGACAAAACACTACTAATTATCTAAGGGACGGGGGTAAAACACTATATAAAATATACATACCAATAGTCCAGCAATGGATTTATGTCAGTTATATGTTGTTTAGTTTATAGTTGAATACATTGAACTCGCTTTATATTTTTAAAGTTAAATATAAATGTAGTTGTGGAAGTATATAAATATGAATATAAGTTGTTGATATTTGTGGTGTCAGTGATGTGGTAGACTCATGTTGATGTGTGTGGGAAAATGTGGAGTCGAATTTTAAATTGATTCAAGATGTATTGTATACTGAATAATAATGAGTATTTCTCATAATTACATTGATTTTCATTCTATATCGGGAGTAATAGCTAATGTTTGGACTTGTGCTGTCTAAATGGAGAAACAAAGGAATATCTTGTTATGGTTAGACTACGACACTAAGGTCATACATTTAGTTGATTTCTCTTTGTAGCAGTTTTAGATTATATAACAAGGTGGACGAGACAAAAGTTTGGGTTAATGGTAGGATGTACTTTTCAAATTATACTGGTTAGCGAGACCAATGAAAGGGTTAATGCTAAACTGGAGCAATGAAAGCGACTAAATTAAGTATATGGACTATTGTTGTAAGAGTGATTGTTTTAAGCACATTAGGAGTCCAAGGGTTGAATCCATAGAGGAATGGATAAATTGACTTAGATGCCTCCCAACTATACTATTGAAGTTAGAAGTGAATACTCTATCAACATTAGGAGTCCAAGGGCTGAATCCGTATGGGTTGCAATGTTGAGGTTTACTTTAATTTTAAGCAATGGAGGTAGTTGTTACAGTGTAGAGGGTTTATACTAAGAAGTTGAAGTAAAATTGAGTACATGGAGTATAGAGTATTGTTTTACCACTAGATAGGAGTCCAAAGAGGATTTAGTAACAAACCCATGTCTGAAACAGGTTATAAGGCACCAAATACTAGAATTAAAAGGAAACAGGTAATTCAATTTCTTCCCATATGCTTTTTATTCTTCATTCGTGTTTTGGATGTTAACGTATACATTTGTTCTGTTCCCATGTCCAATTCTACCCCAGAACCATGCCACAATGATACGGGTATGTAGATAATTGATCATTCCATGTAATATGTATGTATGTATGCGTGTATGTATGTATGTATGTATGTATGTATGTATGTATGCATGTTCATAAGAAGATCATATAGTTGACATTGAATATTTTTTGGATTGTTATAGCAGGCCAAAGGTGGATACCGAGTCGTGGCTGACAGCGTTATGCACAGCGACACTGAATCTTTTGAATTTTGAGCCGCACGAAAACGAACCTTGTTCATCTGTGGACAATGTGGGTATTGGTGAATGTGTGTTGGAGTAATAGCCATGGTAACGTCCGGGAATACCGGTATTTGTATTTTTGAGATGGAGCTCTTAGTATTTTGGATTTTTACATGTCTAAATTAAACTTGCTTGTAGTGTTGCTGGCAGCAAGGATGGTTCTTGTAGTACTTTCAGCATTTTTTAATGTTGTGTGTCTTTTGTAAACCCGTTTTCAGCGTTGCTCGCTGCAAGGATGGTTCTCTTAGTACTTTCAGCGTTTGTTAGATGTTGTATGTCTTTTGTAAACCCGCTTTCAGCGTTGTACTTTCAGTAGGTTCTCGATCATTAATTGTTGTATGACACAATGGTTTGTGTTGATACGATCTTGTGAAGATTTGGCCCTTACATTCGTTATATGTGCCAGTCCAACTAAGTAGCCCATTCTCTCAGTCCAACTAGGTATCCCAAGTGTTTTCCCAAATACTTTTGTGGTCCAAAAATATGATAGTTGTCCTACAATTGCCTTTATTTGGTGCCCTATAACCTGTTTTAGTCATGGGTTTGTTACTAATGAATAGTAGCAAAACTTTGAAGCCTAATCAAACTATTGGTTCTTCCGGGATCAGTAATGTTTATGCTCTTCAAAACCACACTTGAAGGACATTACCATGGGCTACCGAGTTGGAGTAACACATATTTTTGGAGGAAAAATATCATAATTTTAGACAACAAAAGTATTTGGGACATGTAGGGAATATTTCAAGCATCCCACACTTGAGCCTCACGGTGATCATACACTTAAGCATGGTGGCGTTGATATGTCCATTTTATATAGTATTTTACCCCCGTCCCTTGGTCATAATTAGTAGTGTTTTTGACTCTTTAGAGCCACTTTTATTACTAATTGGTGTTTTCTAGTGTTTCGTAGATTTGGTTGACTTTTGTAGGGATTTGCACTTTTGGAGCATTTTCCCGGGATTTTATGGAGCAACTACGAGCATTGGAGATGCACGGCCAATTTTCATAGCCCAGGGCCGGTTAGAGCCATTTAACCGGTGATTAAGGGCTTAGCAATTGAGATTCCGAGGCAATTAGACCGAGTATTCAAGACCCAAGGAGGATTTTTGGTTTGGGCTGGAGTTACGAGCCCAAACGAGGAGTCCATGGTAGCTCAAGTGGCCTTTCCCGGCCGATAGAGCTCCCGCCCGAAGGCGAGCCCGGCCGGGCGGGGCAGAGTAATGAAGTAGAAGATGGCGCCCGAACTCACGCCCAGCCGGGCGCGAGAGATGCATCTGATAGTAAAAAGGCGCGCCCGATCGAGCGGTGCCTTGCCCGATCGGGCGCGTGTTAGCATTAAGAGATTTTAATCGTCGTTTAAGTTTGTTTTAGTTTAGGATTCTTGCTTAATATAAATAATTTTCCGTTAAGAAAGTTTAGCATCTCTTTTTACTCTTTCTTACTCCTTCTCTTAGACTTTCTCTCTCTACTTAGCTTTTAGATTAGTTTTCTCTCTCTAATATTTTTTTCTTTACTCAACTCTTAATTCCTGATTACTTTGGTAACGATTTCTTCTACTTTAATCTCAGTTATTTATTTTATTCCTTCGATCATGTCTTATTTTATTGCTTTGATTAGTTTATATTTAATTATATGTGAGTAGTTTCCTTTCTAGGGTTTGTGGGGATCCATAAATAATATGAAGGGGTAATTTATGATTGTTTTATTGTCAATGCTAGATTAATTTCCTATTGATTGATTTAATGCTCTGTGACTAGATTAGGCCTGATCTTTTATCATAAGTTTGACAATATTGATTCGAGATTCGAGAGATAAGAATTGATGTTTAGGTCTAGTTTCAATAGGTAGGTTAGTTTATAAATGGTTAAGTCGAGATTTGAGAGATGAGATTTAATGCCGGTAGATTAATTCTGTGATTGTAATACGTAGCAAAACCCCTTTATGATCTGATTAATTGATATGTTTTACCCTAGAATGTTATTTATTGGTGAACCTATGCCCTAGGCCTTTATTCATTGTTTTCTCTTTACTCTTAATCTTTGTAGTTTAGTTTCCTATCCATATTATTAATTTGTTACTTGATAATTTAGATTGCTTTAATTTTATTTAGGAATTGAAAGACCAGTTTCCATGTGGATTCGACCCTACTTCCCTATCTACATTAGTTAGAGAATTTAGAAATTACTTTTGATTAGGTGATACGACTTTAGCCTGTCAAAATTTGGCGTCGTTGCCGGGGAAACAGTTTTATTTTTATTTTTGATTGTTTTCTGTAGTATAGGTTATTTCTTTTTGTCTCAGAGAACGTTAGTTCTTTGAGGCAAGTCTCATATTTTCTTTTAGTTCTTTGTTTATTCCCAGGTGCTCTAGATTAGGTTATATCCCATTCGATCCTAAGATCGAACGATCCTTCAATAGACAAAAGAATTTTTACAGGAAAATCCTGGTAGGTTCTGGTGATAATAATAATCGCTGAGACCCTCCAACTGATTCTAGCGATTCAGAGGTATCTTCAGATCCAGAATAAAAAATGGCGGTATCTAAGAAGCTCAGTGATTATTCACAACCAAAGCTTACATATTTTCCACACCTTACTCCCACTCCAGCTCTTGATGGGGTACAATTCGAGATTAAACCCCAATTTATCACGATGATAGAAAGGAAGCAATTTAGTGGAGCTAAGGGTGAAGACCCAAATCTTCATATTGCAGACTACTGTCAGTATTATAATACCATCAGGCAAGCTGGGGTCACACAAGACCAAATTAGGGAGATTCTCTTTCCTTTCTCTTTATGTGGAAAAGCCAAATTATGGTTTAATGGATTAAATAGAACTGCACTTGGTATAACTGATTGGGAAACTCTTGTTTTAAATTTTTATAATAAATATTATCCTACAGAGAGAATAGTTGTACTATGGAGTGCTATTCAGAACTTTTCCCAAGAGGCCGATGAAACTTTATATGAGGCTTGAGAGAGGTTCAAAGATCTTCAGAGAGAATGCCCCCACCATAATCTGGCACAATGGCAGTTGATCCAAGCCTTTTACAATGGGATTGGAAATTCATCTAGAATAATACTGGGAGGTTTATGAACCTTAATGTTGATGATGCAGGTCAAGTTATTGAAGATATGACAATACATAATTCCCAATATGGGAATCCCAGAGGCTTTGCTAACAAAGGGAAACATAGTGTCGACTCTATATCCTTTTTACAAGCTCAATTAACCTCTATTTGCCAGAAACTAGATAATCGTAATACTGCAAATGTAGCTAATGTTTCTGCAATTAATAATAATGCTAATGAGGCTTTCTGTGAAAATTGTAGAATTGTAGGTCATTGGGAGCAAGATTGCAGGAGTTCCGTGGAGCAAGTTAATGCCTTTCAACCACAACAACCCTCCTCATCTTCCAACCACAACCCATACTCCAACACCTACAATCCTGGGTACCGAAATCATCCATATCTCTCCTACCGGAGCACCAATGTTCAAAATCCGCTACCTCCACAAGAATCACAGGCGCCACAACAACAACAGCAGAAATATTACCACCCCAACGCCGGCCAGAAGAACCAACCACAACAACCCTCCTCATCTTCCAACCTTGCTTTGGCAGAAATTAGAGCGATGTTGGCTAGTATGCAGAAGCACATGGAGAGTAGAGATGCCCAAATTGGTTCGATCATAGCACATAATAAAATTGTAGATAATCAAATTGCGCAAATTTTTGCTACTCTGCAAGCCCGTCAATAGGGAGCCTTGCCAGCACAGCCAACCAGGCCTACGGATCAAGCTTTTGAAATTACTCTAAGGAGTGGTTCACACTATGAAGGCCCCCCTATGCCCAGAGATGATGAACCTGTTTTAATGAATAATCCTAATCTTGATTCCATTAAACCTGACAATGTAGCTAATAGCCCTGCAGGGCTAAAGAGTAGTACTAATATTTCTGATAATACATTGCAAGGTACGACTCTAGGGAAGGTAGCAGATCCAGATAAGAGCAGTAATGCTCCAAAGCCAGTTATCAAACTTCCATTCCCCAATCGTCATTTGAAAACTAATTTGGATAAGCAGTTTGGTAAGTTTTTGGAGATGGTCAAAGATTTGCAGGTAACAATTCCCTTCACTGAATTAATTACACAAATTCCTGCATATGCAAAATTTATGAAGGAAATATTGACAAGAAAAAGGTCTATTAGTGAGGTAGAGACAATAGCTTTCACTATAGAATGTAGTGTCGTACTTCAAAATAAATCTCCACCTAAATTGAAAGATCCGGGTAGTTTTCTATCCCTTGTCATATAATAACATGAATCACATTCAATCAAGTACCAATCCCAAAATCACATGCGTAACACACAAGACACATAATCATACCTTTGATGTGTGAATTCCACGAAGCTATTCGACAAGCAAATCAGGGAGAGAATAGAGCCCTAAGCGTTGCTCCTCTACTTAGTCCACGAGATTCGAACGAGTCATCCACCAATTCAAGATTGGTCGAGTGATTGAGGAAAACCGCGATCACCACCTTTATGGACAACCGACCACCGCACAAACCACCACCACCACGAGACACCACTGGCGCCGAGGAGGAGGAGAGAGCCGTGAGAGAGAGACTTTGAGAGGGGGTAGGGTTTCGTGTTTGCTAATTAGGGTTTGATCACACTGATTAGTTAATTTCTTCTCTTCATGTAAACCTAGGCACCTAGTCTATTTATAATCTCATTATAATTAGACTAGGGCACGAATCCCAAAACTCCTTCTAATCCCCATATGGCCGGACACCTAGAGTGATGAGGCCCATGATGGGCCTCGTCCTCTAATTCTCGATCTAGCCCCTTTGTGTGACATTATAGGATCCGTCCAATTGGGCTTTGGGTTATTTTACTAGTCCAAAGATCGTTAGTACCTCTAACTATGGCAAAACGACGACCCAAAAGTACGAACTTAATTATCTCCATAATTTGATCCAATTATATATCTAGTAATTGCACACGACGAAGACATAACTCCTTCAACCCCCACCCCGCCGGAAAATCGATCCCTCCCCGAAAACCCCTCCCCCCCGCTACCGGAAACCGCCACCCAGCCAACCCCTTCTCTTCCCCCACCCCCGATAACCCCTCCCCACCCCCGATAATACCCCTCCCCAGCGCCGATTACCCCTCCCCAGCCCCCGATAACCCCTCCCCACCCCCGATAACCCCTCCCCAGCCCCCGATAACCCTTCCCCAGCCACCGATAACCCCCCCACCCTCGAAATTGGCGAAGCCCAGCCACGAAATCGGCGACGCCTAGCCACGAAATCGGCCACAACGGCCGAAATCGGTCGGTTTAGGGTATTTAGCCCCAACATCGGCCATTTTTAGCCATTAGTGGCCAATATCGGCCATTTTTTTCCATCGGTGGTGCTGGTTTGGTGTGCGTCGGTGGTGTTCGTGTGGTGGTGGGTGTGGTGTTCGTGTGGTGGGGGTGCTACTGGGTTGTTCTTATTTTTTTTTTTTTTACATTTTTCTTTTTATTATTTTCTTTATTTTTCCTCAACCAATTACATATTGACACGTGTGCAAAAAAAATAATCACAAATATTTACCTGATTTACCGGTTGCAAGTCATTTGTGTGCAATAGAAATTAATACCCCCTAAAGTTGGGAGTGATAGATAATAAACGATTAATTTCGGCGGATGAGGCAAAGTTCAGATTAATGGGAGCAATTTTTCCTTAAATTAATGATTTACAGATTTATATAAGTTGAAATTCAACTTGTATTGATTTATTTTTCTGATTTTTATTGGTATAAAATGTTCTTTAATCTTTAAAAAAAATCAGGTTAAATAAGGTCAACTTCGGGTTGACCCGAACCCGGAAAAATCAGGTTAGGGTTAAGAATTTCGACCCGAAATGCTAAACAGATCAGGTTTAGGTTGGGGGGTTTTAACTCGAACCCGAAAATGACCCGACCTGATCTGTTTTCCACCCCTAGGATAAACCTCCGTGAATTTAAGATATGGGAACACCCTGTTCTTATAAGTTTTCTAGCTGCTTTCGAACAGAAGGCGTGTAATTCTTCATTCTATACTCCTTCACCAGCTTAGATTTGCTCGGGATAGGATTATGATTGTTATATTCATTGTTCACTTCTTTTATAACCCATTCACCTTCCTCGTTATTACTAGCATATTTCGTAGCGCCACATTAACACTCTTTGGAGGTCCTTTTCCCTTGATTTAGCTCATCTTGTCCTATAACCCCATTCACCTTACCACCACACCCGGACACTTCCATCACCTTAGCCCTCTTCTTAGCCTCCCTTAGCGCCCTCATGCTAGGAGCACCCCAGCATTCACATCGCCATCTTAACCCTCTACGCTCCTTAGTTTTCTTAGAAAAATTTCCTTGAATGCGATTAATCCCAAACCTTTTTTGCTCGGCATATTGTTTATAATATATCTCAATATCGTGCCAAAATCTAAAACCATACCCACCCTCGGTGATTCTACAACGGTAACAACATTAACCCGGTTGTTAGAGATAATAGTCTCGATTGTTTGGATCGGAGATGAGTATACAACAGGGTTACTACTTGGAATTTCTCTCACAACACGATCAGGGGTTTGCCACAACAACTCACCAATGACAGAATCAACCGTGTTATTGTTAGGCTCAATACTGACCGGAATAGAAGTCATCGATTCAGAGCATATGAATTTGGGGTTATTATCATCACCCAAACTAATTCCACCAACAGAAGTGTAGACACACATTTGTGTCTCCCCAAAACCAAACCCAGTGATGAGTACCTTTCACGTCGAATCATAATCGAATGAAGTGAAAGTGTGGAAAGTCTAGTGTTGCGGATATTCTTTTCTTTCGATCTATTTTTGAAAACCTATTTAAGAAAATAGTCAATCCAGTTTGTTTTGGTCCATGGCTAGGGTCCAATAATGGTGTAGTTGGGTCGGGTTCGAAATGAGCTTTACAACGATATATTATAAGCCCAATTCTGATGAATAATGAGGAAGCTATGGTCAAATTACTAAACCGGGCCCGGTTTGATATTTATATGCGGCCCAATGATCTAGAGGAGGGCCTAATTATGATTTATCATTCCTAATGTGATTAGGATTGATTATAGTCTTCTAGATTCTTCTAGAAGGTTCTTTTCATTCCTAATTTAATTAGCATTAATAAATTGACTTTAGTTGACTTTTTAGAGTTTTAATCAGAATAAAAGAAGTGTTTTTAAGGAAAATACGATTTTGCCCTCTTGTACGGCTAAATTTTAACAAATTAAGAAAACGCGTGGAAATTTATTTCTAGCGTCTGACGTCTGGCGCTAGAGTCCAACATTTGGCGCCACGCGCGTGTTTGGCGCTGCGGTTGTGTTTTATTCTTTTCGAAACTCTAATTCGTTTTTTATCGCATCCGGCTGATTTTCTCTATAAATAGCCTCCTAAAATTCTGTTTTCAATCATCAATTCTCGTCAATTCTTATTCTCTCTAATTCTCTTCTCTCTCTAAGCTAAAGCTTATTTTATCTCTCTCTTTTCTAAACTAGCCTTTTGCATACAAAAAATCCGCATTCACAAGATCTAGAAACACCTAGCCAAGTTCGAAGTTGCCTTCACCCTAGACGTGTAAGGTTTAATTTCTGAGGGTTTGGTCCCAAATCTCTATTTCAATTATTTAATTTAATTGTTTGTTTATTATTTTCCTTGAAATTACTAACGCGTGTATTTTGTTATTAGAAAGAGGTACGAGGCATCCAAGTAAATGCTTTAATTGATTTATTGATATAGAAATCTTGTCTAGGTTGTTATTATGATTCCTAGTGTCATGTTAGGGTATTTTGATCTTCCTAGTATCATGTTTAGGGTAATAACTAAAATTTCTAATATCAAATATGACAATTGTGATTCCTGCGATGCTTCCTATTCTCTTCCTAATATTCATGTTAGTATCATGTTAGGGCTAAAGCTTTGATTTTTATATGTTTAGTGACATGCTAGGGTTTGTTATTACTCTTGTTAGTATCATGCCTAGGATCTTGCTATTAATATTATGCTTTAACATTATTATTATTGTCATGATTATTTTTATTATTATGATTATTATTATGTTGCTTGATTATATTTATTGTTATTGCTTGATCACACCTTTTATGCATGTTTAAAGGGAATTGGTACTTGTAATCACGCTTAATAAGATAATTAATAATCTTGTTTAGGGTTAATATGATTATAGTTCAAGTGATCGCCAATAATAGTTTTGTTTGTGCATTAATATTCAACCAACATAGATTAACCAGGTTTAGGGTTAATTCTATTGATTGCATGTTAGTCAAAAAGCGCACATGAATACGATCAGAATAAAGTAGAGGCCTATTATTAGGGCAGGTTGAATTTCTTTTAGGTTGGATTTGTACCTTCATCCTCGAACCCCAGTCATGGTTCCAGACCTATTGGAGTTGACGATCTCCTGGATCGTTAAGGGGTGTAACCTTCACCTTGTGAACGGTTTACAAGTTCCTAAATTTTGTTGGCGACTCTTTTGCTCTATCTTCTTTCCCTTTGGACGCCACCGTGCTTTAGTGTATGATCACAGTGGGGTTCAAGTTTGGGGTAATGCTTGAAATATTCCCTACAAGAAGTAATAACATCTTCCTCTATTATTGCTTCATCCATAATCATATAATCCATATATAGTTCAACACAGATTTACCTAAAATTTGATTTTAGTTATTTTAATAAACTTACAACATAAATCAACTTATTATACATCAAACCATATTATAATCAATAAAGGAGATAGGAAGTTAAACTTACTTGAAGCTTGCTAATCGCTACCGTTGCTTTACCATTTCCGCCTACAATCAAAATTGAGTAACTTTAATCATCTTACAATATAAATCAACTCACAATACATGAAAACACAATAAACTCAAGGAAGAAATTCACTTATAGCTTGATAATCGCTACAAAGGGCAATACCATTTCCATTCTCTTATTGATGGGCAACTCAGGGCAATAATGCATGTACGTTTCAAATTTGCTAGTGTGGTGTACAGTAACTAACCATAGTTAACAAGTGTTAACATGCAACAAACAGCTATTGTACTTGGCATAAAGTTGGCGTCCAAAATCCAATCTAACGGAGTTGTGGTGAGTTGTTGGTTTGCTTGAACTAAGGGGCACGCATTTGTATGTTATTTACAATTCATGCCATCAAATTAACGAATTTCGCAAATTTGGGGCATGAACTTGTACTTGCCGAAAATTATGTGTCGGTCAAAGTATAACACTTGGAAAACAAAAGAGGGAGTATATAATAAGTATACGCGTTTTTTTCCATATAATAAGAAAAAAAAATGGGGGGTGTTAAACAATGCTCCCATTTTACAAGGTACCGCTCGCATTTTAATACGAACTTTCGTATTTGCCCCTCGTAAATAATTAGTCACGACACTCACCACACTCATTTCTCATTTATGAACTCACAATTGTCCCGTAACTTCTTTCTCATTTTCATATCTCTAAAATTATTAAAAAATAAAAAACAACAACATTGATCACAACAATAATAAAAATACTAATACTAATTACTCAATTAATCACAAAATTAATAATAATCATAATAAAAATTATAATAATAATACAAAGATTACAATAATAAATTTGATTAATTAATCAATTCAAAAAAAAATTACATCCGCCCAAAAAGTTAGATCCACCTAATTTTTTAGGCGGATGTTTTACTTCGATTTTTATTTAAAAGTACGACGACTTAGAGAATTCTCCGACGAAGCCTCTGGTGCTAAAACATTGTCGTTGTCCATTGCCGTAAACCCGTCGCTAATGCTTAATAAATTTTTTACAAAAAAAAACTTGGATTTTGGTGGTGGGTTGAATGTGCTGGGGTCGGATGTGGTGGTGTCGGGGAAATATTTTTTTACCACGTGGTAGTAAGTGGAGGGGTCGAGAATGATATTATACCATTATATATTACAACTTACACAAAGGACAATATCGTCCTTCCATGTCAAAAAGGGAGTTGTGCCCTGTAAAATGGGAGCATTGTTTAGCAGTTCACAAAAAGAACACACAAAAAATATGTAGTTAAGCCTATTTTTTGTTGTATTAAAGGCTATGTGCTAGTGTGCATATATACTTAATACTTCCTCCGTCCCAAAATAATTGTTACAGTCAAACTTAGTATATATTTTGATGCACTAGTTTGACCGTGTTTTTATGTAATAAAATATTAATGAAAATTAATATAAAAAAAGTTATATTATGAAATTTTATATTAATACCTACCTAACAGCATATTTTATGATAAAATATGGTTTTTATTATGTTAGTCAAAAAAGTCAAAGGTGCCATTTATTTTGAGAAAAATAAGTTTTTTATTTTTTCTGTTTTTTTAACGGCTATTTCACCAAATGTCATTGATTACTTACAAAATTCACCAAATGCCAACAAAGTTTTCAAAATTCACCAAATGTCACTGACTAACAATACAATGACACCTCGTGCCACTAATAGCATATGGACGTTAGTTTTTCGTTAATGCAATTCTTATTTCACCAAATGCCATTACTTTGGAAAATTATTTCACCAAATGCTATTACTTTTTAATTAATACACAATAATAATTTATTTTAATGAATAAAAATAATATGTTTTTTTTATTTTCGTGATGAATATTGTTTGGGTAAGGTTTTGGGGGTCATTTTGACCATTTATGGGTACAAATTAAACTCGAAATTGGTAAAAAAAACGTAAATACCCTGTTTCGCATTTTTTCCGAAAAAAATTACGATATCGACATACAAAACGGGGCATATATGTTTTTTTTATTCAATTCTGAGCTCAATTTGTTACCATAAAGGATCAAAATGACCCCAAAACCTTACCCGATCAATTTTAATGGTTAAAAAATGACGACACACTAATCGAAATATTTTTCAACACACAAAACGGAGCATTTATGTTATTCTTTTTTTTGTCAATTTTGAGCTTAATTTGTACCCATAAAGGGTCAAAATGACCCCCAAAACCTTACCTGATCAATTTTGATGGTTAAAAAATAACGACACGCTAATCGAAATATTTTTCAAAACACAAAACGGAGCATTTACGTTATTTTTTTGTCAATTCCGAGCTTAATTTGTATCCATAAAGAATCAAAATGACCCCCAAAACTATACCCGAGCAATTTTTGCCACGAAAATGAAGAAAAATAATATCTTTTTAATTAATTAAAATAAATAATTAAAATGAACCAATCATATTATGACACGTGTCAAGATTTAATCTTAATGACTAATGGAGTTAACGCCCGTTAGTCATTAATGGCATTTGGTGAATTTTTTAAAAGTTCGGTGGCATTTGATGAATTTTGAAAACCTTGATACATTTGGTGAATTTTTTAAGTACTTAGCAGCATTTGATGAAATAGTCGTTTTTTTAAACACATGCATTAGCATGGGGCGCTATTTGGTATGAATAATTTTAAAGTCAAGGTAATTGCGCGTCAAACAATCTCGAAAACAACATAATTGAGCCTTTAATGTTCAACAAAAGATGTAAATCCAAGAAACCAAACTCAGAGGAGAATTGAAACAAACTCTAAACACCCCCCTTCCCCCCTCTACAAAATTAATAAGCTAGTAACACAAATTACCCGATACAGTTGAACTGTGTTTGGCTGTTACGCCGAAAATAGTCTGTAACTTTGACTATTTTCGACCCATTTTCTTTGTTTGTGTTTCATTAAATTTTTGTTTGTTAATTTCAATGAAACTACACGAGTAGAGTATAAATGTCCCAGTCATCCTATGATGGAGTTGTTGGTCGTTGACTCATTGGTGTAGTTGTTCGTTCCCTTTAGGAAATTATTGTATGTTAGGGCTTAATAACATAATCTATCTTCTTTTGCCCTATGATTAGTTTGTTGGTAAAGAATCATTGGGGATTACAAAGATTCTTAAATTTTCGAGGACATTCAAATGAATCAGATTAAATTCATTTTCTTCGATACAAAGAATCGTTAGATCGTGTCTTTAAAAAGGTTGTATATTATAGCGATGTGTGCAAGAGATGTAGCATAGTGCAAGATCTATTCAACAAATAAGAAAACCTTTGTTTAATTTGTTTTTGTGTATTTGTTGAATTTAGATTTTATTTGTAGATAACGTATGACATTTAATTAATGCATTCCATGGGCAACCCATCCAAAACAAACAACGAAAAGTAATCCCTTGACTATGAAGAGAACCAAGGCTAACAAGTTTTCCCAAGAAACATTTTTTTTTTTTTTTTTTTTGTGACAGAAGCCAAGAAACAAACTTAATTAAACCCTAGCATACTAAAGTACTAAACTAATAAAAGTAAAGAAACTTACACCTTCGATCTAAACTATGCCTAATGTAACCAAAAACCATCGAAAATCGATATTTTGAAGTCCATTTGATGGCAGCTTTAAGATTAACCTTGGTCCATTGATTATGGTAAACCCCTCAAAAAAACATAAGTATTACAGATTTACAGTACATGAAAAACATAAGATATCATCGTATCATAAGTCTTAGCAGTAGATATCGCTTATTATTTTGACAGCAGTACCAAGAGTGAAGAATGTCCAGCATTTGATAGTAGTATTAATGTAAAGCAAGAAAGCAGGCACGTACGCAACCATTTCATATTGCTCACTGCTGCATGTCCTACAAAACTTTTGAGCTGCTTCAAATAAGAGTAAACAAGTTACCATTCATTAGCACATCTACATCTACAATCAACTGTATAGCCTGAAACAGCAGAGCTACGCAAACCAGGATTCAAGAAAGAGACCAGTAATTATTTGAACAAAAATGTATGATGTACATGTTCTCAAATTTTATTATAAAAAGATGACCCAAAAAAAAACAGAAGGGAGACTAATTGACAAATAGAGATATATAGTTATATACTACCTGTGTAGCTTTTGAACTCAATCAACAGAAAAGATATCCCTTGTTTACAGATTGATACAAATCCATTGACCCTCAATTCCCATCATTTCAAGGGTTTGGATAAATGAAATATCAAGAAGCTCTATTCCAATGCAACAGCCTCTTCTTCCTCATCATCCAACTCTTGTTCCACCCCCTTCACCTGAAAGTATCACAAACTCAACATCAAATCCAATATTATAATATTATGAGGGCACTTCCGAGTTCCAACACAGATTCTATTAAGGAAATTTTGTCTAGAACTATCCTAAAGATAGGGTCATTTGTAAACAACTACCAATTTTTTTTCTATTTGTTTAGAACTATCCGAAAGCTACAAAACGTTTAGATAGCACTACCTATTAACGTTTTCCGTCCAATTAAGACGTTATTGAACCCACTTTTTCACTTTTCTCACTTAATTAACTACCCTAATTACCTTTTCACCCTAATTAACTTTCCCTCCATTCTCACTTACAAAATCCAAGAGAACACACTCATTCAATCGAACACAAATTCTCAATTATTCATGTAATGTTTTACACTTTACTTTTAATTCATTGTTTGTTGTATCTATTTACAAGTTTTAATTGAACGCAATGAACATAATTAGGGTGTAATATAGAAATTCGGATTAGGGTTTATGGGTTCAAAAAATTTGGGGGTTTTGATTTTTAGGGTTTAGGGGTTCAATTGAGTTTTAGGTTTTGGTTATTTTGACTTTGAGATTGAATTCAATTGCATTTTAATTACTAAGGAGTTTTGATTTCTAGGGTTTAGGGAAAAGTTAATTAGGGAGGAGAGAGAAGGTAATTAAGGGTGTTAATTAAGTGGGAAAAGTGAAAATGTAGGCCCTATTAACGTTTTTTTGGACGGAAAACATTACTGGGTAGTGCTATCCAAACTTTTCTTAACTTCTGGATAGTTCTTAACAAATAAAAAAAAAACGACCTGTCTTTAGGGTAATTCTAGACAAAATTTCCTTCTATCAATGAACATGTCACTAGTCACAACGCAATAAATCAAGTTTTATCAGCAACATTTCAAAGCAACAAAGGATCTTTTATTTAATGGGTCGCTGCAATTCCCAACCATAACCTCATGATACGACACTAGAAAAAACCCCAAGACCATTCTTTTCCATTCCTTAAATACAGAAATGAACCTCCTTTAAGGATCTGAGCTGAGCTAAACTGAACTAATTGGAATTGAGCTGAATAAAGCTAAAATGAATATTTTATGAGTGAAGGAAATTAGGAACTAACTGAACTAATTGGAGCTGAACTGAATTGAAATTAAGCTGAAGTGAACATGCCCTAATACTACGTATTATGCTGGCATTATTGTTGAAATCATAAATGGACAAAGTAATTCTTGCAATGGCCCGGGCACAGTCGCACAAACCACGTGCAACAGAATATAATGAAACATTTGCACTCACCGGGATCCATATCTTAGAACCTACAAAGATAGTACAGTAAAAAAAAAAAAAACAAACAAACAAAAACAAACAAACAAACAAACAAACAAAAAAAAAAAAAAAAAAAAAAAAAAAAAAAAAAAAAGTGGATGAATTTGGCATGCATTCATTGACTGATATTTGAAGACAAGAGCAATGCAAAGCTACACCAAGATTTGAGATGAAGAACAAGACATAAATTTTGAAGCTCAATGAGGATCTATAAAGCCTCAAGCAAGTATTGACAACTTAGTGTTACAAGATCAATAAGTCTTTTGGGTGCAAGGCTTTAAAGGACATCTTTGTATATGCTATACTTTAAAAACTAAGAGGCACAATGATGGAGATACATTAAGAGTATATATTTTTCACTAATGGAAACAATCCCAACCATAACCCTTGATATAGAGAAATGATGTGGTGCTTCTAAAAATTGCAAAAGAGCATCTAAAGAAGTACAGGATGGAGAATTGCAATTCTGAAACACTTCTACTTCAAACTACTAAAAAGGAGCAGTACAAGGATGGTGGATTTAAGAAGGCACACTAGGAAGTTTAATAAAAATATAGTGGATAGGTTGTTCAATCTTAAAATTACTAGATCGAATCTGCCCAGCAGGCATCAAAAATGATTTTTCTTGAAGATTGTGCAACATCCAAGTCAAGTTTCTTAAGAGGTAGTCGAGCATTTGAAGTTACTACATTTTCTGTTGGATCCCTATCAATCGAAGGATGATAAGTCACACACATAGAAACTGAGCCAATTTCATTTACACTAGATTATGAAGCATCTCCATGCCTGTCAAAGAAGCAAGATTGTACAGTCCAAAGTTATCAAGCTATAGCCATTGCAGAGAAACCTGCTTCCATGGAAAACAAGGCTTACAAGGTGAAGCCTTAACCTATATTGAACAAGTGAAGTTCAACTGTTGAAGTAGAAGAGGTCGAAAATTTTTAATGCAAGGGAGGGAACCAACTTGCAGATTAAACTTTCATAGATTTGACCATTTAAAGACCTTATAAACAGAAGAGTTCCAAGGAGAAGTGCTGAAATTTGGACCTCTGCTTGATATCCACAGCCAAATGTTAGAAACTGATACTAGTCTATGTTGAAAGATATGAGAGAGAGAGAGAAGAGCTGAAATTTGGACCACTGCTTGATATCTACAGCCAAATGTTAGAAACAGATACTACTCTATGTTATAGCTTATAATCCTTAGAGTAAGATATCAGAGTAGATGAGAGAGAGAGAGAGAGAGAGAGAGAGAGAATCACTGGTCCAATTATGTTGCATCAATTTGCAATTTCCCAAAAAAGGAATATGTTGCGATTAAAAAAAAAACGGTGAAAGTAATAAGCAAGAACAGAGTAGGGTGAAGTCAATCAAAATGGACAGAAATGGCAGGCTCACCTCAGGCACATAGTGCATTAGCATGTTCTCAATGCCAGATTTTAAAGTCACAGACGAACTAGGACAGCCACTGCATGCTCCCTGCATCTGCAGTTTGACTATTCCAGTTTCCCTGAAAAGAAACGAAGAAGTGTCATTTACAATAAATAAATAAAAAGTTAAACCAAAGAAAATAGTAACAGATTATATGCAGAGAACCAGAAACATACGGATCAAATCCTTTATACACAATGTCACCACCATCATCCTGCACTGCAGGCCGTATGCGAGTCTCCAATAGCTCTTTTATCATAGCAACAATTTCCGAATCATCCTGCAACATAAGTTAATAATTATGAATCAAGGTGACTGCTAGATTACTCTCATTTCTCACACACACACACGTATCCCCCCTCCCCCACAGGTTGCAACTATAAAGAATAAAGTTACCTTTACACAGGGCTAGAAAATGCAGTACATAAATAGATTTAATTACGGTAGCATTAACCAAAACCTCTAGCAAAAGACTTTGCGGATTACTAACCTTGTTGTCAGTCTACATACATCTAAACCACACCCCCCCAAACCCCCCAACCCCCACCCCCACCCCCCCCCCCCAAAAAAAAAAAAAAAAAAAAAAAAAAAAAAAATCAAGCTACCACCCCACCCTAAGAAAGACCCTTTTATAAACATTTGGGTAACTTTTAAATCACAGCATGACATAAATTAGAACAAATTATGCACACAATTCTATTAAGACCTCAATGGAAAAATAGAATTTGAGAAACTGGAAGGTACAAGCCTTACTTCATGGATAGCTGTGTCCTTGGAAGCTGCAGTGCTTTCATCCAGAAATAATGGCTGACCAGATGTATAGAAATCCATGATTGCAGCAAATATCTCCGGTTTCAGAATATCCCATGTAATATCATCAGACTTTGTTACTGTTACGAAGTCTGATCCAAAGAAGACTCGTGTAACTCCTGTAAAATGAGTAAGAGCTACGGTTACAAAAAACACTATCACATGTCAAACAGTCAAAGAAGCAAGGCTTATTTCACTGTAGCGGGTCAAGCCATTCGGTAACTCGGCCAATATAAATGATGCTTGTTATGGTTATCAAACAGAAAGCAAGAACCAACAAGAAAATTTGACTCCTTTGAGAGAAAGAGAGACTCCATCACTTTAAGGTCAACAACAATTCGTTAGAGACAAAGTTACCGAGAAATTTAAAAGACCCAAAGAGGCCAGTAAATTACCAGCATATATATGTAAAAAAGAATCCAAAGATAGAAGATTCATTCCCATAGAAAAAAGATAACATTCATTTTTAAGCGATTATAAAACCCTTACAAGTCAATACAAGAAACCCTGTTATAAGCCGGTAAATCCTAACAATCAGAATTCAAAAATCTTACTAAAAGCTTAATTTTAATAACAGTGACATTAAGAATAATAATTATAATAAATAAAAATACAAAGACAGTTTGGCTAAAAAATTGGATTTTCTAATATGATGCTTAATGAATTTAAGAATTTTTAACCTTTACAAAAACTTGGATAACTATAAAATATCTAACTAGACGAGAGCCTGGAATTATACTCATAGGGAGGTTTCGACCAATCTGCTCACAAGTGCCAAAAAAATAACAAGACTAATCGCTCTTGCAAAGATAAAAGTTAAACAAGAGATGATAAAGCAAGGTCAACGGCAACAGAAGCCAGCGGGTGATCATAGCCAAAATATCTAGCAACATTCATGAGATGTGCAGGATGTCATTCATCATGAAGGCAAGCTAAGAAAATCAAAATCCTCCAATGGATTTCATACCAAAAGCAGTAGGTGATTAATGCAACAGACAAGCCTTGACAATGAGAATTAGAAACTAAAGAAGACAGTTTTAAGCTTGGAAAGAAAAAGGGACCTAAACAGAAGCTTTATGACCCCACACTCTTTACTCATCAAACATCATCTCCAACTATGTTTTAAAAGGGTGCTACCGAGTATTGCTTCAGCTTAATCTTGAGCAGCAGAACATAGGGTTTAAAGATAAGATTCCAGCACTCTATTCGTTGCAGTCACTGAACTTTGCAGTTTTGGACAGGAAGAAATAGTGGCTTTGGAGCAGCTAAGTTGGATAATACTCTATATTGAGCTAATTACCCTAATTATAAAGTCACCAAACATCAACCATCAAGATTAACCACTTTAGCTATGGTTACCCCTTAAATTAAACAAGGTAAAATAGTGATAAAAGGCTTGGGCGCTTGGCAGATTGATCGCCTGCAGCTGTTTGTAGGATTTTACAGGCATGTGTAAAAAATCGGCCACAACGTTCTCGTACTGTCAGAGTTGTATTTGTTTTCAAATTTACCACACCGATATATTCTGCATTGTATCAAACTTTAAAATAGACTAACTGATAGTTTATGGTCTCGGCTGATATTTGGTGCTACCACTCTGACACATAGCTTTTAGATAATTTTATTGAACTTTCCTCGACTTGTTACTCTTAAGGATGGCTTTAAACATTAATAAATTCAGGAATATACTAGATTTTTGTTACTATGACAGTATCATTGGTTCTTAAATCATGATTTTATAAGTACAAACCACATGCATGTCGCAACAATTAAAACCGGGTTCACAATAATTGTATAATCTCTGATAACCGCGACCCATTACCGCATTTCCTAACCATGTTTACAAGCCAAACACAATAATTGCTAAGTGAAAAATACTTATATGATTCTCAAAACCATGGTATGTATGACTGTATGTAGCAAGTATTCCCATTAAACTATTTGTGGGACATTCTTAAATACCATCCCAATGTAGTATTTTATGGAAATTCTACATGATGGCCTCGTGGTTTTGGAAAGTCCACTTGGAGACATCTTTTTATTTATTTTCTTGAATGGCCTCATGGTAATCAGGTAATGCATATATCATCAAGGTGTACTTATTGGTGTTTTTACGACTAACCCAGCCATATAATAAGTGATTTCTAACCTTGATTTTAAAATTACTAGCGTGCTGCTAGTTAGCACCCCATATTGACTAAACTTGCCCACGTAGCAACTCACGGCCAGTTTATAGTGGTCACCAAAGGCTAACTTTTATACCAATGTAGTTATTTGATCCCACATCCTTCTTCTCTAAGGTACCAATTGGAGTCTCTCAGTGTGGTAAGTGAATAGGGATCCTGCAAGATCATGGGATTTCCACCCATACAGCTTGTTAAGTATGTTTGGGTTGTGGGACTGTCTTCCAAAATGCAATTAACAATCCCAAAAACCGATTTAGCTTAATCTTGAGTACAGAAAAATGGGGTTCAAAGATAAGATTTCAAGCACTCTATTCACTGCAGCCACTGAACTTTGAAGTTTTGGACAGGAAGCACAAGTGTCTTGAAGTTTTTGGAGCAGCTAAGTTAGATAATAATCTATATTGAACTGATTAAATTATAAATTGACTGAAGATCAACCATCAAAATTATCCACTTCAATTCTGGTTAGCCCATAACCAATCAAGGTAGAAGGGATAAACGGTGGTAAAGGGCTTGGTAGATTGATCGCCTCCGGCTTTGTGTAGAATTTTACAAGTGAAACAAAAGAATCACAAAGTGGAAAATGCTGACAGGATTCTCAAAACCCATGGCATGTTTGTAGAAGTACTCTCATTAAACTAGTTGTGTAACAGACCTAAATTCTAATTCAATGTGTAGCGTTTTTGGAAATTCTACATAGAGGCCTAGTGTTTTAGAAACACTGTTTTTTGAAAAACTTTCTTAACAATATATCATTAAGGTGTCTTAATTGATGTTTTTACGACTAACCCAACCATATAATAAGTGATTTCTAACCTTAATCCTAAAAGTACTAACCTACCATGTTGAATAAAGCAACTAATGGCCCGTTCATGGCGACCACCACAGTCCACTAGATACGCCAGCAAGGCAGCAACAACTGACCAGCACAACCTTCATGCAGTTTTGCCTTGCCTGTCCGTGCGTCCGTCTCTCCCAACCACAATCAGTCATCTTTGTCCAAATCTACAGCCTTCACAAGCAGGCCAGCCTTTACCAGTTTACCTTGTTCCCTCTACTCCAACCACTTTACAACAATTCTGCTGCCAACACAACAACGAAATCTACGTCCCACAATTTTGCATTAGAAAATAAATAATAATAATAACAATTTTGCATTAGCTGATTTTGTTCCTGGACGGGTTATGGTTGAAGCGGCTCAGCGGAAGCGGGTTAAATATGAATCTCGTCGGGCGAATGGATATGGTTTCATTCCCTTCTCCTTTCCTTCTCTTGGGGAATTACAGAAGGAAGCTGCATTGCTGAAGCGCGTTCACGACGACGCAAGACATTAGGGTTCGTGCGGCAGCTCATATTTTCACTAGGGTAGGCTTTGCTATAGCTAGAGGAGTGGGGGCCCAGATTGTATCTCGGCTTCCCACTAGTTTATTGTAGGTTATATGACTTTTGTTTTTGAGAAATAATAATAATAATAATAATAAAAAAAAAAAAAAAAAAAAATAAGATAAAAAAAATAAATAAAATAAAATAAGATAAAAAAAACCCAACAAATGAAAACAATGCCTTGTACTCCAATTCAATCACACAATTGTAACTTCCAATTCCAAATTCAACTCCAAGCCAAAAATTAGGGTTAAGGTTTCTTGCCAAACAATTGAATTTTTGCTTTAAACTTAAATAAGTAATGTCAAGTGTATACATATTATAAGGTATATATCAAATTTTCCTATAACATCATAACATAATATTAAATACTACTAATAATAATAATACTCCTACAAATTAACAAGCATACCATCAATCCCAAAAAGTGCTTTTGCTAAAGGTGAATTCATGGCAGTACGAGCATTCGGAAAGTCCGAACTCCCGATTTCCATTACTGGCTTGCCCGGATAAAACATCAAGGATGCCGGATTTGGAGTCGGCTGCGTTTGAATAAACATCGTCCTCCTTTGACCTGTTCAATAATTGAATTGATGTTAACAAAGCATAAATCATCAAACATTCTTCACATCATCATCATATCAAATTCATTTCCACAACAAACACCCATCAAACTCTTCCCAACCAAACAAATAAACAAATTATCCAATTTATCAACATCACAATTTAGGGTTCTACAAAAATAATTGAATTGATGTTAACAAAGCATAAATCATCAAACATTCTTCACATTATCATCATATCAAATTCATTTCTATAACAAACACCCATCAAACTCTACAAATCATAATTGCAACCAAACAAATAAACAATCATAAAAAAAACAACAAATTATCCTATTTATCAACATCACAATTCAGGGGTTTACAAAAATATCAAAATCTGACCTAGAAATGGCGCCCATGGCTTGGAATTCAAATAATTGTGAGGTAAATTTCTGTAATTAGAAGTGCATGAAGAATCAGAAACATGGAAATTAGATGAAGATGAGACTAGCGATCGAAAATACATGCATCGACTGCGAAAAGGGTTTGAATTTAGGGCAATGAAAGATTGATGAGCTAATCTGAGATTCCGTAAGATTCTCATAACTAGTGTTCTTCCCTTATAATGGAGGTTTTAAGGAAGGTTTCGAAGATTAAAATAGAGGGAATGATCGCACGAAAGTCTATGAGGGCTCTAGTGAGACTCGAGAGTATTGTTAGCAGAGATTAACTATTTTTTGCAATGTATATTAATAAATTGACATTTAAATTTAACAACTTTAAAAGAAAGTGGCTAAGTTTAGATATTAATTTTGAGTTTCATTTGACAAAACACAAAAGTTTAAAAAAAAAGTGGGTTTACACGTGCCAAAGTTTTACTATATAAGTTTCTATTTTTCTCTCTCTTTATGGGTTTCTTTTTTTTTTTTTTTTTTTTTTTGAAAGAAGTTTTAAAGGACATTAAATTTCATTAAATAAAGTCATACAGCATCTACAATTGACAATTAACAATAATGAAAACGAATTTAACAATATCAAACAAGAATTAATCGGGGAAGGGCTAAGAATCCAAATACATAAATATAACAATTCGGCACATTCTCGATTCGTTGTCTCATACAACTTTTTGAGTGGAATCGTCGTCGCTTCGCAATTTTGTGAGAAAGCTAATTCTTGTGCTGATTCCGTAACCCGAATTCGAGCCATAATCAATCGTAGCCCGCACAACCATAGACCAAATTAAACACAAATAAAACCTTGTCTTTCGAAGGAGTCCGAAAAACCTTGTCTTTCGAAGGAGATCAAAAAAACCTTGTCTTTCGAAGGAGATAGACCCTTTCTTTCGAGGGAGACATTATTATTGTAACCTAAGAAACAAAAAGCTTAAAAGAAAATAAAGATTGGGGCTTTCCACCGGTGAAATCCGATGGAAGCCCCTTCAAAATTGATAATGGAGGCTAGAGTTTAGGAGAGAGAAGAGAGAGAGAAGGCTAGGGTTTTATTGCTCTCCTTATGGGTTTCTATTTGATCTTTTTTCTGCTCTTCATCTCTCTGCTCTTATCTCTCTTCTTCTCTCTCCTCTGCACTTCTTCT
This sequence comes from Chenopodium quinoa, assembly GCF_001683475.1. NCBI lineage: Eukaryota > Viridiplantae > Streptophyta > Magnoliopsida > Caryophyllales > Amaranthaceae > Chenopodium > Chenopodium quinoa. Next base: position 2,626,285 of record NW_018744616.1, on the reverse strand, counting down.
CTCTCTTTCTCTCTCCTTTGTTCTTCAATTTCCTTCTTATTTTTCAATTTTATCTTGATTTTATAACATAATTTTCCTGTTTTGATCAATGATTCATCTTCTACAGACAATTTCGAGGTATGTATGTTCATCTAATTTTTCACCCACTATGGAAGTCGCCGCCGCCGCCGCCACTACCGCGAGCTTGAGCCTCGTTAACAGTGTTCTGACGGTCGTTGCAGTGTTTTTAGTTGTTCATTCCTTCGATCGCAACATCAATCTCTTCTTTGCTTCCGAATGTAACGAAGCCAAATCCTCTAGATTTGTCGGTTTCTCTGTCCTGAAAATCGATCGGAAATTATAAAATTAGTTATAGAATTAAGAGAATTTATTAAATTTACAGAAAAATTGAATAGAAATTGATCGTTCATCTTTCACAACAGATCAAGTAACAATAGTAGCAATAGTAACAGATCAAAGTAGTAGCAGAAAATTTCGAATCAAAGTAAACAGAATATGGGTTACTTTTGAAAAAAAACGGAAAAAAAAAACACTAGGGAGATTTTGATACTCGGTTTTGCAATTTGCATATGTAGCTTAATTACTTTTGTGAAAAAAAGGTCACTTTTGTGAAAAAAAAGAGTCACTTTAAAGGTCACTTTTGTGAAAAAAAAAGGGTCACTTTTGTGGAAAAAAAGGGGTCACTTTTTCGCAAAATGTTCGAGGTACAATAAAATTATTGTAAACCGGGGGCACGCAAAGGTTTTTGTTGACAAAAAGTGTGGGGTCCTTGTTAATATTCTAATATATTTTGTAATTTATTTAAATTTTACCTTTTTTCATTTTAAATCTTATAATATTTGATATTTAAAAAAATGTGGATTTGATGAGTTATAAATTGAAAGTGGCATTTGTATATTTTTAGAGAGTCTCACCATTTGGGAATTAGATTTCACATGAGTTTCTAAATTAAGAAGTTGGTATGGTATCACCATTGGAGGTAAAAAACAACTCATTTAGTATTTCAATACTAAAACTTAATCTTGCCATTGGAGATGGTCTTAAAGTAAACACAAACTATTGGGCATCCGCACCCAACAGTTTGTGCGGCAACTCATATTCTTTCAATTTTCCCAATTGAATCAAATTCAACTCCATTCAATCAAATTCAACTTAATCAACTCAAATTCAACTCAATCCAATTAAAATTCCATCAACTCAATTTTATTATTATTATTATTTTTTTGCTTGTATGATGCAGTAAAGAGAAATAAATACAATACATATATGCTATGTATCACAAAAGTGAATATGGTCTAGTGGTTAGAGTGAGTGAATATAGGTTTTACCCCTCCTCATTTTGACCTAGAGGTGATCAATGGGCGGGCCGAGGTCAAAAAAATTTGCCCATTTCTCGGGCAGGGCCGGGTCGGGCAAAGCTTTGGGCCAGAAAACGTGTGTCCAAACCCGCCCAAACTAGTCGGGCTTTTTCGGGCCGGGCCAAAAAATCAACTACAATGCAAAAAATCCATTTCCCAAACCCGTTCAAACTTTTTTTAAAATTGGGTCGAGCTGGAAATTTCTGCCCAAAACCCGCCCAAAATCAGGCCGGGCTCAGTGTGATCAGCTCTATTTTGACCCAGGTTCGAGCCCCAACTATTACATTTTACATTTTTTTTATTTGGTACTTTCTTATTTTGAGATTTCATTTAATGGTACTTTCTTATTTTGAGATTTCATTTAATAATACTGTAGCTTTTTTTTTCTATTTCTTTTTTCTTTTGAATTTTATTTAATACTTGCATTTTTTTCCCTTGTATTTGGATTTAATTTTATATTTATATAAAGTATTATAACTTGAAGTTCGTAACCACTCTCATTTAATTATTTGATTAACTACTATTTCTTCAAAAAAAAAAAAATTGATTAACTATTATTTGTTGATCACCAATGGGTTAGTTCATACATTTCATTAATGAATACACAAACACCTCCATAGTTTATAATTTATTTAATTATGTGTGTCTAAATTCTATTTCATTTTTTTAAATAGATTACCATTAATTAATTTTTGTAACTAAATTTCCAAATTTATTTATACACAGGGTACAATGTAACAATTTGATTAGAGAATGTTTGTTGTGGCGTTTATTTTTCTAGAATGTAATCCTATCACCCAAACCCCTTCATACCTATAATCAAATTGTTTGAAGGTCAGCTAAGTATTTAATTTTATTTTATAATAAAGTAACTGATTTGAATTTATTCCTGAGTTATGTAATTATCTTAATATGCGATGGAACTTTTAACTTCTCTTTTCCATAAAGGAAAGATTGTCATATAAAATTTTAAATAATTAAATATTAAAAATTTATGTGACTTTAATTTTTTATTGAGATTTTTGTCAAATTATTGAACATCTGAAATTTGTCCCCCCGGATTAAAAATCCTGGCTCTGCCACTGAATTCCATAGTACTCAAAACTAAACCAACCAAACCAATTTTTTTTTGTAAAAAAATAGAGAGAATTACTACTTGATAGAGACAAGGACAACGATGGAGGAGATGAAGAATAAATTCTCCGGCGACTGCAAGCGTCTTGTGGTGGTGCGATTCGCTTGTGGTGGGTTCACTGATTGTGGGTACGGTGGTGGGTTATCGGTGAACGGTGGTTGGCGACTTGCGGCTGGTGGGTTCGGTGGGTTGGTGGGTGAGGTGGAGGAGGAAATCAGGGGAAGTGAGGAACTAATTGAAGGAGGAGTGAAGGCATTTGTCACGATTTGTGAGGAAATTAGGTTCCTCCATTTTCACATGAATGGAAAAGATAGGAAGAGGGGAGAGAGGATAGAGAATGAAATATTAGGCTTATATATTTTGGGCGTTGGCTTATACATTTTGGGTTGTTGGCTTATACATTATTCATATCAATCATTCAAATGAACATATCAGCTAATAGATATGTGATATCAGTCAACATCAGAAACATATAAGACATAAATAATAATAAAAAAAAAACGTATAAGCCAACAAGAGAAATATATCAGCCAACAAAATATACATATAAGCCAACAAGAGGAGCATATCAGCCAACAAAAGGTATCACTAGTAGAAAAAACGCTATTTGTAACTAACAAAAACGGGCTATTTGTAACTAACATTGGGGGTTACAACTACTGGGGTTACAAATAGTCTAGTCATTTTGTAACGAACATTGTTGGTTACAAATAGGCCCCTATTTGTAAATGACAATTTGTAACGGACAAATTGATATGTCAGTTACAAATAGGCACCTATTTGTAACTGACATATCAATTGTTAGTTACAAATGCTTAATTTCGGCATTAAAAAAAATCTAGCAAATAATGCTAGGTTGATAATTGATATGTTTTTTTGAACTCGAACACGAAACCAACAATAACGTGCCCATGACCCAACCCGCTACCACTACCCTAACCACGACCCGCCAGGCCCAAACCCCGTGACCAACATCACCACCCTACCACAAATCCCACCACTACCCCACCCTACCACGTATCCCACCACCCTAACTCGTAGCCTTTTTCCCCCACCACGACTACCAAAATAACCACCAACACATAAAAATCCGATAATTATACAAATAATATATCCTAAAAATTATACAGAAATATTATTAAATTCAAACACAATTATTTAAAAAATTAAACAAACTAATAAATCAGAATTAACATAAATTATACATAAAAAATTCCAGAAATTTGAAAAGATTACATAATTATACAATTATCTAAAAATTGTAAATTAAAATTGCAATTACATTAAAGAAAAATTACAATTAAAATAAACAAACCTAGATTTAATGTCTAATCTAAATTAAAATAAGATCTAAAATTCAAAAACCTTGGGTTGACAAAGGAGGGTGCAGTTACACTAGATGCTCGGTTGTTAAGAGGCGTGTGCATAGTTGTTGACGATGGAAATATATTCATGGGTTGACGGTGAAGCTCCATTGTTGACAATAATAGTTCATGGGTGGTGGTGTGTGCTTGAGGGTGCTCGTGGAGGAGAGAATTGCTAAGAGATTGAGAGAAAGAGGACATAGAATGAAGGAGGACAAAGAAATTCGAGAGGAAAGAGTAACAAAGGAAGAGTGAAAGACGGGAGGAGGATATAGGAAATCAAGAGGAGAGAGAAAGATGAGAAGGAAGGAGGAGGGAGAATAAAGATGAGAAAGAAAAAAACGAAGGGGGCGGCTGTAGTATTTAGGGTTAGGGCACTAATGGGCTTTGAACCCCTTTCCGATTTGTAACCAACCGTGTGTTGTCCGTTACAAAAGGATGTATTTGTAACCAATAGTATGTTGTTCATTACAAATAGGATGTATTTGTAACTAACATTATGTTGTCCGTTACAAATAGGATATTATTTGTAACAGACATAGCTAATGTTGGTTACAAATACAGTAATTGTAACTAAAAAGTTGTTGGTTACAAATAAGGCGTTACAAATAGCATTTGTTCTACTAGTGTATTTATCAGACAAAAGAATAAACATATCAGCCAACCAATGAAGCATGTCGGCCAACAAATGAAGCGTATCAGCCAATAAAAGCAACATGTAAGCCAACAAAATAAACATATTAGCTAACAAAATGAAACATTTAAGCCACCAATTAAAATGTACTTATCAGCTAACAACATAAATAAATAAGACAACTAAAGAAATATATAAGCCAAATTATGTTTGTAATCAACCAACAGAAAGGAAAAAAAAACATATTAGTCAATAAAAGGAATATATTAGTGTAGACACCTAAAAATGTCTCCCCCAAAACCAAACATTATGATGAACAACCTTTCACTGCCATTATTGGTTGGGTTGAGTGTTTAATCTTTGGAGTGCTTAAATCCATGTTTCCATTCAATACATTTCATAAACCAATCCAATTCCTAGCTCATTTCCATAAACCATAGCTTGTTTTCCTCTTTTCGTGTCCACATCACAAAACTGAGAGAAACTGATTTTGTGGCCTAATAATTTTGATCCAAATATTATTTGGATAGGCCTTGGAATAAGCTTTCCAACCATATATCATAAGCCCAATTCCAATTTAAACCAAGAAGAAATGAGCAAAACACTAAACTCGGCCCAAAACAGACACCCCTCTACTAAAATGACCATATATTAAAATATACAAATTATTTTAACATGATTTTAAAAACGTGTAAAAATACTAGAATTACCGCACACAGTGTAAAATCACCGTGTCACGGCGCCTAATGATGTGGCACGGTGCCTGGTGCCGTGACACGGTAATTTACAACGTGTCACGGTGCTATTTTCAATGTTTTTTTTTGCGTGAAAATCCACCGTGGCACGGTACCTTTTACCATGACGCGGTACCTATTGCCGTGACACGGTATTTCTCACCGTGTCACGGTGCTTTTTCCGTGTAATTTCCGCGTTTTCTCACGCACTTTTTTTTTTACCGTGACACGGTGTACTGTAATGTGCCATGGTGGACACTGCGTATCACAATACGTGTGATGTGTCACGGACTTTTCTTGTGTCTTTTCCGCGTAAACCCTTCAAGCGTTTTTACTCCTGTAGGTCAAATATTTCCCGCGTCACTCTAGAGTTTGCCGTGTCACACAAGAGGTTCCCGTGTCACGTCACATTTTGCCGTGTCGCGACAACCTTTTTTAGGGTTTTTATCTTTTTAGGGTTCCGTGAATTCCCTTTACTCATTTTCCTCTATAAATACCCCTCTCCTTTTCTGCAATACAGGGCTTCAAATCATTCTCTCTTCCTCTCTTTTACACCAAAAATCATTCTCTTCTCTTTCTCTTTCTCATATTCTAAGCCTTAAACCTATATTCTTAACTACACTATTCTTCCCTTAAGCACTCCAAGGAGTTCATACTTAACCCGAAGTTCTATACTTAAACCAAGGCGTGAAAGGTATAATTGACTGAGGGTTTGGACCAAATCAACTCTACTTTTTATTTAATTTAATTTAACTTCTAATCGATTTTTTTTTTATTTTGAAGTTACTAACAATTTATTCATGATGTAGTAATTTAAAGGAACACACGGAATGTGAGTAATTAATTAATTTAATTACTTATTTTATTTTAATATTGCTAGTATCATGATTAGGTTAATATTTGATTTGACTAATGTTATTATTGTTAAATTGCTTCCAATATTAATGTTTATTCTACTATTATTATGATCACCATATTGCATGCTTAAAGAGAATTTGTAATTGAAAATCACGCCTAATAAGATAATTTGTACGACCGATTTAGGTTCCTTTTTAATCTTGTTGCTTAATCAAGTGATCACTAATATTTTAGAATTATGTGTTAAACTAATATTCAACCAATTTAGCCTAATAGTAGTTTGGAGAAAATTGAATCTTTGTTTGTATGCCTTTGAGATCGCATGAATCATTTTTCACAATAAGAATCGAGTAGAGGCCAATATGGGCGAATGTGACTCCATGACTCATTTTGTACCATCATCCCTGATCCTCTTTACGTGGTTCTGAACCATATGGAGTTAGTAATCTCATGGATTATGAATGGGGTGTAACCTTCACGGGTCAATTGTTGTTGCCTATCATTGTCCCTTATTCGTGGTTGCCTTAAATGATCCGTGAACGGTTTACAAGTTCCTTAAGAACTTGTTAACGACTCTCTACTTTATTTGTCCCTAATCGTATGCGTCAATTCCCACTTTATATGAGTGCCAAGCATATTCACAACATGCATTACGTAGGCGCACTTCAAACGACGCCTACAATCTGGCGACTCCACTAGGGAGGATTCTTGGTTATTTATCGATTTGAGTGATTAGTATTTAATTAAGATGAGTGGATGAGACTTGAAAGATTCTTGAAAATATTCCTGTGATTAAATTGGCATTTTTACATATGCATAGACATTTTAATATTGTATTTCAGGTCTGTCCCGTAGGAAAAATAATAAAAACCTGGTCGTGAACGAAGAAAATAGGGGCACCAGTTAGATTTCCTGACAGGCGCGCCACGACAGAGCTTTCCGTGTCTCGGTGCAGGGCACCGTGACACGGTGTCCAGCACCGTGACTCGGTAGATTTTGCCGTGTCGCGGCAGTCTTGAAATCCTTCCAGTGGCTTTATTTCTCTTCTCACAATCAGCTTCCTTCGATTTTTCTGAAAAAACGTGTGTATTCTACATACGTCTTAGCCCCGGGGGATTTAAGCTCTATCTACCCAAAAACGCTCATGGCAATAAGGGTTCATCCGAGTTTTTAAATCCACCCAAACCTGGAGTCGAGTTCGATTTCATCACGAACTCGCGGAGCCTCCCGTTGGCATACACCCCCAAGGGAGGCTGCCTTGCTAATGCGTCCAAACTCTTAACCACAGTACCCTTTTGACACCAAATAAAACCTGACCATATTGGAACATAGAACTGGACCTTAGGTTGCAAACTATTCTTTGCATCATTGTGCCTATGTGTCCTATGTGTGTATATTTGATTGTTTTGATCCTAACCTTAATGATCTTCCTTTGTCTGTGGTGGATTATTATGTGACTAACAATTGCTAATGGACCGTACTCACTTAGTAATTAGCGAAAACTCTAAAATTGACAAAAAAAACTGGTAAAATCACATAAACACCTGGAACTGATGAACCGTGACACGGCAAAAAGCCGCGTCACGACAATCAGTACTGTGTCACGGCGGCCTATACCACGCCACGGTGCAGGTTTTCCGTGTCACGACAGTTGTGCCGCGACACGTTGCCCAAGTTAAGTCCAGTCAGCCCCTAATTTGGTCTTCTGTGCTAATTTAGTCCACATGTCAGTCATTTTGGTTACTGTTCACATGTTTAGCCATACGAACATACCACGAGTCTTATAAAATCACTTAATCACTCATGAGTCTATTATTAGTCCCCACACTTTCTTTATTTTTTGACTCAAATCGTGCACCATGTCATTTATGATCATATACTAGGTTCACGCACCCTCGTTTCCATCATAATAAAAGATGAGTGGAGTTTTTCTCACCTGTTTTCAACTGTCTACTTTTTTTCCTTTCCTTACATATCTTGAGCAATTAGTCAAACAATTAAGTGAATTTATTTCATTTCACAGTAATTGGTCAAGGAGCAGGGGTAGATTGGTATTGTTCGAGTCATTACCGCATCAACCTCTTAAACCTAAGAGGAGTTCAAAGAAAACTTCTTTATCACCTTCAAACTACTTTTAGTTCATTCTAATGGACACTAAAAAAAATATTGAGAACATCAACAAATCCATGGAGGCACTGTGTGCCATGATGCAAACCCTTACCACTAGGGTCATTACCATGGAACAAAACAAGGTCACGGTTTCTACCCTTGACAAATTAAAGGAACAAATGAGTAATATTTATGAGGATTTCACTTATGTGGAACAACCTCCCACTCCTTTGGATATGAAAGACAGGCTCTTTGAAAAGTTCTCCACTGTTGATATTCCAAGGTTCAAGCCTATAGACAATCCAATATTCCATTTGAAGGCGTTCTCTGCAACCATGGCTCTTAAGGGATTGGAAGTAACACTCTTCCCTATGGTGTTCCCTCTTTCCTTAGAGCATGCTTGCCAAAAATGGTTTTATTCCCTATATGCCAAGCGTACTCCGACTTGGTAAGATGTCACCGACAGTTTCATGAATCGTTACAAGTGTAACATTCAAACTAAAACTTCTGAACGGGAACTCCCCATTCTCAAACAGAAAGAGAATAAAGGCTTCACCGCTTATTTGAACAGGTGGAGGGAAATGACTTCACTTTTGGTAGATCCTCCCAAAGAAAGAGAGATGGTTCGGTTCTTTATTCAAAATCTGACTCACAAGTATAGGGAACATCTCAAATTTCTTCCGCTGAACACTTTTGAAGTTGTATACGACATTGACATCAATACCAAGGATAATCTAATAAAGACTGTTGATAGTAACAATAATAACACTTGGAAAAACAAGAAGAACGACCATCCTTCTTCTTCATCTTTTAAGCAAGAAAATACTACCAGCAATATAAGCCAAGTTGATCTCAATGAAGTGTTAACTCTAGATGCTCCATTGCCCAAGAAAAGGAGAACTTCACTCTTATAGGAATGACTTATAATGCGGCCTTTGATCGCCTTTACGGTCAAGGCTTGCATTGATCACACCTATTGGGCCATTTCCAAAGCCAAAACCTGAAGAAAGGAGTACCAAATGGAATCCCAATGCCCATTGCAAGTACCATAAAGGAAGGGGCCACACTACCGAGCAATGTTGGACTTTGAAGGACGTCATTCAAGACTTGGTGGGTGCAAACAAACTTCCCGTCCCTCTAGGCGGCAAGAAGTAATGAACACAAGGCGCACAACAGATCCTTCATGCAATATTTCATGATTTTTTTTAATCATTCATCTCCATTCCCCCATTCATGTCTAGCATAGGTTTTCCATTTTAAATTTCTATATGTTTCATGTGTTTTGTTCACCTTTTCCATTAATAAAAAATAGCATATTTCCTTTACATCTCGATTATATCATTTTTCATTCACTCAATAAAAAAAAAATACCGAATTAAACACAAGTTACACCAATGACGCGAGGCACCTTTGCAACCCTGTCATTCCCTGTTAACCATTCAATCACATATCTATTTCTTCGTCAACCACTTTGAGCCTCGTCTAACGATTGACCTTATTTATTCAACCTACATTCACTTAACCCTGGGATGGGAGGTGTGCAATTTGTGCAACATTTAGAAAGCATGTTTTTTTTTTTAAAAAAAAGGGTAAAAACAATGTCTAAAGACAAGTGTTCCAATGTCTTTGATATGAACACGTCTCAAATTGCGTCTCTCATTGAGTGCTTGGTACCGTGAATGAGAAACATGAATGCTAAGTGAGTGATGGACCGCATGATTGATGCGTCTATTTTATATAGTATTTTACCCCCGTCCCTTGGTCGTAATTAGTAGTGTTTTTGGCTCTTTAGAGCCACTTTTATTACTAATTGGTGTTTTCTAGTGTTTTCGTAGATTTGGTTGACTTTTGCAGGGATTTATGCTTTTGGAATATTTTCCCGAGATATTTTGGAGCAATCACGAACATCGGAGTGGCACGACCAGATTTTATAGCCCAGGGTCGGTTAGAGCCATCGAACCGGTGATTAAGGGCTCGGTATAGGTGATACCAGGGCATTTGGACCGAGTATTCAAGACCGGAAGAGGAAACCCAGATTGGCCCGAAGAATTGGAGCCCAATCGTAGTCCAAATAGTGGCCCAAGAGAGCCGCCCGGCCAAAGAGGCTAGCGCCCGGAGGCGCGCCCGGCCGGGCGGGAGAAGCTAAGGCTGGCGCCCGGTGACGCGCCCGGCCGGGTGCGAGATTGGTATTGATGATCAAAAAGGCGCGCCCGATCGGGCGCGTGTATTTATTAGGAGACGATTCGCGTCGTTTTGATTTGTTTTAGTTTTAGGATTTGTACGGAGTATAAATACTCCTCCGTAATACGATTTTAGCTCTCTCTTCCTTTTCTTTTTACTCACTCTTTACCCTCTTAATTGTTTTCTTAGATTCTCTCCCTCTTAAACTTTTGTTCTTAACCCATTCTTAATTCCAGATTTGTTTGGTAACTATTTCTCTTCTCTTAATCTTAGTTATTTATCCTATTCCTTTAATCATGTCTCCTTTAATTGCTTTGTTAATTTTATATTTAATTATGTCTGAGTAGTTTTATTTCTAGGGTTTGTGGGGATCCATAAATAATATGAAGGGGTAATTTATTGTTGTTAATTGTCAATGCTAGATTAATTTTCTATTAATTGATTTAATGCTCTGTGACTAGATTAGGCCTGATCTTTTATGCATGAGTTTGACAATATTGATTCAAGATTCGACAGATGAGAATTGATGTTAGGTCTAGTTTCAATAGGCAGGTTAATTTATAAATGGTTAAGTCGAGATTTGAAAGATGAGATTTAATACCGGTAAATTAATTGTGTGATTGTAATACGTAGCGAAAGCCCTTTATGATCTGATTAATTATGCATTGATGAATGATTATTATATTCAACCCTGGAACATTATTTATTGGTGAATCTATGCCCTAGATCCTTTTATATATTATTTTCTCCTTGTTCTTGATCTCCGTAGTTTAGTTTATTGTTAAAATATATATATTGGTTACTTCATAATCTGGATTATATTAGTTAATTAGAAGTAGAAAGACTCGTTTCTCTGTGGATTCGACCCTACTTCCCTATCTACATTAGTTAGAGGATTTAGGAATTACTTTTGATTAGGGGATACGACTATACCCTTTCAAAATTTGGCGCCGTTGCCGGGGAAACAGTTTTATTTTTATTTCTGATTATTTTTGTAGTCTAGGTTATTTCTTTTTGTCTCAGAGAACATTAGTTCTCTGAGGAAATTCTCATATTTGCTTCTAGTTTTTTGTTTATGCCCAGGTGTTCTTGATCAGGGTACATCCCATTCGATCCTGAGATCGAACGCTCCTTCCATAGACAGAAAAATCTCTACAAGCAAATTCTGGCGGATTCTAGTGATAATAATAATCACCACGATCCTCCAACTGGTTCTAGCGATTCAGAGGTATCATCAGACGCAGAATCAGAGATGGAGGTTCCAAAGAAGCTTAGTGATTACTCACAACCCAAGCTTATAGATTTTCCACATCTCACCCCTACTCCAGCTCTTGATAGGGTTCAATTCAAAATTAAACCTCAATTTATAACGATGATAGAGAGGAAGCAATTTAGTGGAGCTAAAGGTGAAGACCCGTATCTTCACATTGCCAACTATTGTCAATATTGCAACACCATCAGGCAAGCCAGGGTCACTCAAGACCAAATCAAGGAGATTCTCTTCCCTTTCTCTTTAACTGGAAAAGCTAAATTGTGGTTTAATGGCTTAAATAGAAGTGCACTTGGTATAACTGACTGGGAAACTCTTGTTTTGAATTTTTATAACAAGTATTATCCTGCAGAGAGAACAATCGTACTACGGAGTGCGATTCAGAACTTTGCCCAAGAAGCCGATGAATCTTTATATGAGGCTTGGGAGAGGTTCAAGGATCTACAAAGAGACTGCCCCCACCATAATTTAGCACAATGGCAGTTAATCCAAGCCTTTTATAATGGCCTTGGAAATTCTTCTCGAATAATTTTAGATTCTGCAGCTAGTGGGAGATTTATGAATCTTGATGTTGAAGATGCAGGTCAGGTTATTGAAGACATGGCGATACACAATTCCCAATATGGGAATCCTAGAAGATCTGCTAACAAGGGGAAGCATAGTGTTGACTCTGTATCCTTTTTGCAAGATCAGCTGACCTCTATTTGCCAAAAATTAGATAATCTGAGCACTGCTAATGTAGCTAATGTTTCTGCGATTAATAATAATTCTAATGAGGCCTTCTGTGAAAATTGTGTTATTTTAGGTCATTGGGAACAAGATTGCAGGAGTTCCGTGGATCAAGTTAATGCCTTTCAAGCTTATAGGCAGAATAACCCATACTCCAACACCTACAATCTTGGGTATCACAATCATCCGTACCTTTCCTACCGGAGTACCAACGTTCAAAATCCACTACCACAAGAACCACAGGCGTCACAACAACAACAGCAGAAATATTACCATCCCAATGCTGGCCAGAAGAACCAACCACAACAACCCTCCTCATCTTCTGACCCTTCTCTGGTGGAAATTAGAGCAATGTTGGTTAATATGCAAAAGCACATGGAGAGTAGAGATGCGACAATTGATCAAATTCTAGCACATAATAAAATTGTAGATAATCAAATTGCGTAACTTTTCGCTACTCTACAAGCCCGCCAACAGGGAGCTCTGCCGGCACAGCCGACCAGGCCTACGGATCAAGCATTTGCAATTACTCTAAGGAGTGGTTCAAACTATGAAGGGCCCCCTATGCCCAGAGTTGATGAACCTGTTTTATTAAATAATGCTAATCTTGATTCCGTTAAACCAAACAATGTAGTTAATGTCCCTGCAGGGCTAAAGGATAGTACTAACATATCTAATTTTACATTGCAGGGTACGACTCTAGAGAAGGTGGCTACTCTAGATAAGAGCAATAATGCTCCAAAGACAATTATCAAACTTCCATTCCCCAATCGTCACTTGAAGACAAATTTGGATAAGCAGTTTGGTAAGTTCCTGGAGGTGGTAAAAGATTTGAAGGTAACAATTCCCTTCACTGATTTAATCACACAAATTCCTTCATATGCAAAATTTATGAAAGAAATATTGACGAGGAAAAGGTCTATTAGTGAGGTAGAGACAGTAGCTTTCACTGCAGAGTGTAGTGCCGTACTTCAAAATAAGTCTCCACCTAAATTAAAAGATCCGGGTAGTTTTTCTATCCCTTTTCATATAGGCAATCTATTAATTGATAATGCATTATGTGATTTGGGTGATAGCGTTAGCGTCATGCCATTATCTGTGTGTTCCAAGTTGAATATAGGTAAATTAAAAGCTACCAATATAACTCTACAAATGGCCGACCGTTCTTTCAATTACCCCTTAGGTGTTTTAGAGGATGTCCCTGTTAGAGTAGGTAAATTTTATATACCTATTGATTTTGTTGTTCTTGATATGGCTGAGGATATGCAAACCCCAATTATTTTGGGTAGACCATTCCTTAACACTGAAGGAGCAATCATAGATGTAAGAAGTGGTAAGTTAACACTATTAGTAGGGGATGATAAAGTTATTTTCAATCTTAATAATACCCATAAAAGCTCAATGAGTGAGGAAAAATGTTTCAGTGTTAATGTGGTTGAGAATTATTCTAACAAGCCCCAAGCTCTTGAAAAAATCCCTTGGAGGCGGTATCTTGTGTTGCATCCTTTTCAGATGAGATAGACAAATGGCAGAAGGAAGTTGATGCAATAGAAAGAGCACTCTACAATGTTGGTCTTGGTTTTGAGGACGACAAGGTGGAACCGATCAAGCAAGTTGTGCGTTTTGAGCCTGCGGTTAGTGTTCTTCCAGATCGAGTTGCAAGTGTTGAATGCAATGACAATTTGAAGCAATCCTCGATCAAAGAAGGATCTTTAGTGCGTAGCTTTGAAGGTCTCCCAGTCCAAGTCAAGGAGGATCCACCAGATAAGGTGATTTGGCGTCCCATAGGATATGTCAAGAAGCCGCATCGCAACCTAAACACCGCTAGACCGGGTGAGAAACCGCCCGATCAAGCGTTAGGCCAAGGGTCCTAGTTGTTATACTTGTTAAGATGGTCGTGCGGGACCTAGATAAACCAGCGCTTTGCGGGAGGCAACCCGTATTTTTAATGCTTTTTTTAGACTAGTTTTTCTTTCCTTTTTCATATGAGAGGATAGATGAGGGAATTTAATGAGTTTCATGAGTGCTTATACAGGTTTGAAGGAAAAGAGGTAGCCACAAATTGAAGAATAGAAGAAAACAAGTGAAAATCGTCAATTAGCCTCGGGCCCGACCGGGCGAAGCTCGCCCGACCAGGCGCGAGAGCTAGGTTCTTAATTCGAGTATTCTCGCCCGACCAAGCGCGAAATTCATCGTATACGGACAATTTTGTTCGCTCGATCGGGTAAAGCTCGCCCGACCGGGCGCGAGAAGAGTCAAAAATTACATCATCAGATCGCCCAATCGGGTGAAGGGCGCTCGACTGGGCGCGAGAGTATACGAAATCGGGTACATCAGATTGCCCGACCGGGCGAATGCCGCCCGAACGGGCGAGCCCCTGCCCGACCGGGCACGAGATACCCGACGCCCCTTTTCTTCTTCTTCCCTTGGTTTTCCCATTTCATTCTTTCCTCCATTACTTTCTCTCTCTAAAACTCAAATTCTCTCTACCTTCTCTCTAAGATTTCTTCTTTATTTCTCACCCAAATTCAAAACTTTTTACGTATTTGTAATCCCCTCTTTATCCTCTATATTTCCATATAAAAATTTTCAGATTTTATTCAAATAAATTTTCATACCCACTTTCTACCATGGCTTCAAAGAGGGCTCGGTCCATTTTCGGTAGGAGCTCCAGTTCGAGGGAGGAATACAACCCAGATTTGCAACTTCCGTACTGGCCGACGATCCGTATTGCTAGCCGAGAGCAAAAGGAGCGGCTGGAACACTTAATCGGTCGTGAGGTAATTCCTTCTCGGTGGTTACACCGCCCTACCTTGGAATCATTTGGTTTGTATGATTTTGTAAAACGATTTTTAAATGACATTGGCATGAGAAAATTTGTTGATATGCACTATCCTACATTCCGAGAACTTACTTGTGAATTCTTGTCTTCTTTACATGTTATTAGTAGTAGAAATGGGCCAAATTTAATTTTTAGGTTGAACAATAGAAATATTAGTTTAACTTTTGTAGAATTTTGTAAATTATTTGAATTAAATTCTGAACTACCTCACCAATGGCATGCGGACTATAAAATGGGTGACATATATCATGTTTTGACTGGTTTGCCTACTCCCGACCCCCAACATGCTAGTACCAAACCTATTCACCACCCTGTCCCAAAAATCTGGCAAAGATTTGCGGTTTTGTATTTTTTAGGTAGGAACGAGCCTCATAATGCTCAAACTAACGAACTAGATGTCATAGGACACTATGTGTATGGGTTCGGGAAATTGAACATAGGTAGGTTTATTATTCACCATTTGAGTAGGCATGCCACGACCAGCACCACATCTCGCACCCCCATCCATTTAGGAGGCCTTATCACTCGGATAACAGTGAAAAAGGCCGGTTTTGTAGTGGATGGACCCCACCAGCTGACCAACTGTGGACCAGATACCTATATGACTGCTAGGTATTTTGAGGATTTGGGGTGGGTACAACCGGATAGCGAGCAGACACCCTTTTGGTGTATTAGGACTGGGAGCGAGCAACCTTTGCCCATCTTTCCCCTACCCAGTCCTGACTTGACCGCCTTTCCCCTAGGGCAACCATCTTACACTTATGATGTTTTAGTTGCCAACGCTAGGGGGGAGGCACCACCACCACCAGTTCCACCACCTCAGCCTCAGCCTGAGGTGGCATTCTCTCCACCTCGCATGTCTCACTCCATCCCTCATGTTTTGACTCTGACCCAGTTTGGGACCTTCAGAGTATAAGTCAGGCCTTAGGACGTATCGAGCATTCCCATACTGACCTTAGGAGGATGGTAGGCTCCATAGACCAGAGGTTGGGTACCTAGAGAGGAACCAGGGTAGAGCTCTCTACCCTATGTACGATGATTATGCTCGTCGAGGCAACATTCCCGACGACGCTATTCACCCTGACTGGTTTCAGCCTCCACCTCAGTGATATGATAGGGATCCCACTGCCCATGGTATTTACACTAACTATTCTTCCATCTATGGGTACGGCTAGGACATTCCTTTCGGGGGACCGGCGGGGGGAGGGGGGAGTTTTCATGCTGATTATTTTGGTGGTAGCTCTTCTGGTGCAGGTGGTGCAGGTGGCAGTGGAGGTGCGGGTTTTGGCTCCATGGATGAGGATGATCAGGACTAGCTATGTTGGGCTAGTTCCCGAGCCAATGAGGACATTGTCTGATTCTAGCTTGGGGGAGATTTTGGATTTGGTATATTTCTTTTCCTCTTTTCTTTTATTTTTAGTGTGTTTTCTTAGGTTAGATTTCTTTCTTTCTAGGTTAGTTTTATTGCTTTCTTATATATGAAAAATAAAAAAAAAATTTGAAAAATACAAAAATAAAAAAATACGTTCAAATGAATTGTAAATTATGCTTCCCTGTGCCCCTTACTTGAGAAAATTGTTTTGATTCTTGGTTATTGATGATAAATATTGTGGATTAGTTGATCATGATTTGATGTTTGATTGCCCTGAAACCTTCACATGCGTCAATTTTGTCCAACTACTTGTGAATATAGTACTTGACTAGTTGATTTGGTTAGGAATGTGTGATAGTTCCATAGTTCCTGGTATGTCAATTAATTTGAGTATTGGTTTGAAACTATAAGTAGTGTTTATATGACTCATTATTATGCACATTGTGGAGGACGAAGGTATTTGTTCTTTTAGGTAGCCTCCAGATGATTGTAGATACATTTGTTCCCTTCTTGCTACCCATGTTGTTGCCTTGACTTTTTGTTGTTTATTAGCCACATTACAAGCCTATTTTGCCCCATTTGTTACTAGTCCCAAGCTTGGCTTGGGGGAGCTATTAGTGAGTGAGGTGAAGGAGTTTGTAGTGTGCTTATTATTTGCACAATTTGGGTGGGATTTGAGAAGTTGTTTTGTTTTTTTATCATGTTTATTTTTGATGAGTTTGAGAGTTATATTTTCTTGAAAAAAATAAAGCATGATGTTATGAAGAAAAAAAAAAGAGAAGTTCAAAAAAAAAAAAATATGTGAAAAAAATAAGTGGACTTCAAAAAAAGAGAAAAGTGTTCAATGTTCAAATGTTCTAGTTGGAGGTTGATCAAAGAAAAATAGAGCTTCAACGAAAAATTCAAGTTTGGAAATAAAGTTTGTTTATTCACTCCACTTCTTCATTATTATATTTTTATGAGTATATGTAAGAGTCGGGATTGTTTACTATGATTGGAGTATATTTGGTTGATGTAAGAGTTGGTTATGTAGGAGATGTTGATCATTATTTATTTTGATCATGGGTTTAGATAGGATTTGCTCCCTTAAGCATAGCTTTTCTCTCACTTGTTCCCAAATGATTCCTACCCTTTACCCTAGCCTTACATTACAAGCTTTAAAGAACTTCCGACCTTTGTGCATAGAGTTGTATGAATGTAAAAGTGTTGTTTATCAATGCAAGTTATGATTTGGCATATTTTGAGTCGACTAGTAGGATTGAGCGTTCATTGTTTTATACACACGAGAGTGTGAGTTGGGAGGGCATTGTCCACATAAAGGGGTTGGATGGAGAGCGATCGAGTACATCTTTTACTCGCCAAAAAAAATGAGAGTTGAGTGCGTGAGCACTAGTCTTGAATTCTATATGCTCTTGTGGTTTGCTCTGTTTGACAATCGTTAGGGAAGTTTGGTAATTAGATGGATTTGATTGGTTGATTTTAAAGCATGTTTATTTGATTTACCCTGGATCGTTTGTGCTTGATTTTTACTTTTGGGGTGAAGCATATTTATTGATTCATTGATGAGATCTTTGCTTAGGGAAAAGCAAAGGTTTGGCTTGGGGGAGTTTGATGCGTCTATTTTATATAGTATTTTACCCCCGTCCCTTGGTCGTAATTAGTAGTGTTTTTGGCTCTTTAGAGCCACTTTTATTACTAATTGGTGTTTTCTAGTGTTTTCGTAGATTTGGTTGACTTTTGCAGGGATTTATGCTTTTGGAGTATTTTCATGAGATATTTTGGAGCAATCACGAACATCGGAGAGGCACGGCCAGATTTTATAGCCCATGGCCGGTTAAAGCCATCGAACCGGTGTTTAAGGGCTCGGTATAGGTGATACCGGGGCATTTGGACCGAGTATTCAAGACCGGAAGAGGAAACCCAGATTGGCCCGAAGAATTGGAGCCCAATCGTAGTCCAAATAGTGGCCCAAGAGAGCCGCCCGGCCAAAGAGGCTGGCGCCCGGAGGCGTGCCCGGCCGGGCGGGAGAAGCTAAGGCTGGCGCCCGGTGACGCGCCCGGCCGGGCGCGAGATTGGTATTGACGAGCAAAAAGGCGCGCCTGATCAGGCGGTGCCTCGCCCGATCGGGCGCGTGTATTTATTAGGAGACGATTAGCGTCGTTTTGATTTGTTTTAGTTTTAGGATTTGTACGGAGTATAAATACTCCTCCGCAATACGATTTTAGCTCTCTCTTCCTTTTCCTTTTACTCACTCTTTTCCCTCTTAATTGTTCTCTTAGATTCTCTCCCTCTTAAACTTTTGTTCTTAATCCATTCTTAATTCCAGATTTGTTTGGTAACTATTTCTCTTCTCTTAATCTTAGTTATTTATTCTATTCCTTTAATCATGTCTACTTTAATTGCTTTGTTAATTTTATATTTAATTATTTCATAGTAGTTTTATTTCTAGGGTTTGTGGGGATCCATAAATAATATGAAGGGGTAATTTATTGTTGTTAATTGCCAATGCTAGATTAATTTCCTATTGATCGATTTAATGCTCTGTGACTAGAATAGGCCTGATCTTTTATGCATGAGTTTGACAATATTGATTCGAGATTCGACAGATGAGAATTAATGTTTAGGTCTAGTTTCAATAGACAGGTTAATTTATAAATGGTTAAGTCGAGATTCGAAAGATGAGATTTAATACCGATAAATTAATTGTGTGATTGTAATACGTAGCGAAAGCCCTTTATAATCTGATTAATTATGCATTGATGAATGATTATTATATTCAACCCTGGAATATTATTTATTGGTGAACCTATGCCCTAGATCCTTTTATATATTATTTTCCCCTTGTTCTTGATCTCCGTAGTTTAGTTTATTGTTAAAATATATATATTGGTTACTTCATAATCTAGATTATATTAGTTAATTAGAAGTAGAAAGACTCGTTTCTCTGTGGATTCGACCCTACTTCCCTATCTACATTAGTTAGAGTATTTAGAAATTAATTTTGATTAGAGGATACGACTATACCCTGTCAATGATCTGAGATTGCCTACATTGATTCAGAAGAATGAAAAAAAGAAAAAATAAATAAAAGAAATTCAAAAAAAAAATAAAAAAAAAATCTTGCAAAGTCCAATACATAATTGCATATCTTGGGGGCTTTTCACGGGTCTTGAGATTTTTACCCCCTTTCTTCCTTAAACCATCAACCTAACCACATTACAACCCTTGAAAGACCTCTTTGAGGTGTATATACACTTTTGCAAAGTTCGTTTAGAGCTATGTTCGGCCTGATTTCTAACGTCAACCTCACATTGAGGTGCGGCCACATTCATATGCATGATCGAGTCAAAGAATATCCAATGCCTATGACCCTATCCATCTAGAGCTAGACTCGGGGGCTTGAACCCACATCATTTAGCCTACCTAGCCTAAAGGTCACCATTTTGACTCTTCTCACATCTCTTTCCATCACCAAAGCCTTTGCAGCCTCACCTTAGTATCACTCTCACATACTTCTTTCATAAATACATAGCCATATCATCTTTTCCTTAGGAACCCCTTATCATGAAATCTAGTTTACCTACTGCACATGCTTCATTATCTTTCAAGACTACTTCTATTAAAAGAAACATTGTATACTTGCTTAGCTTCCTGACCTGAGCAATATTCATTGTTTCATGCACCGCATAATGTGCTGAGCAACATTTATATATCAATGATTTGTAATCATACAAAGCATATCGTGCTTAGCTCCTTGACCTAAGCAACGTTCATTATGCAATAATTACTTCATCTATATACATGCTTAGCTTCTAGATCTAAGTGACGTTCAAGATCGCTTCCTTACACCATATATGATGCTTAGCTCTATGACCTAAGTTCATTCATCTATCATGTCACATGATGTAATCGTCCTTAGCCTCCTGGCCTAAGAATATGCATCATGAATACATTATTTTTAAGATAAGCAATTCCATCCATGCGATTCATTTTGTTTTGCTCAACGAGGAAGTTTAAAACTTCTTTCCTTTTCTTTTGGAGAAGTTTAACAACTTTTTCAAAAAAATTTCATCGAGGGAAGTTCGAAAATAAAAGTTCAGTTTTCACTTCTTTCTTTTTCGTGAGAAAGTCGGTACCCTCCACTCATCTCATGACAAAAACGACGGAAAATTTTTGCTTTTGCATTTTTGGTTGCTTGTGTCTGCACACACACACAATATACACACACACAACCACAAGGTATATACATGTCATGTCGTGTTAAGTCAAACTTGGTCAAGCCAGTTGGTCAAGTCAATCATAGTCTATACGAGTCCCTTGGCAAATTTTATTTTGCAGGTCTCAATTATAGCCCACGTCCGGGGACAAGCGGACCATCTATAGCCCACGTCCGGGGACAAGCAGACCATCTACAACCCACGTTTGGGGACAAACGAACCATTTACAGCCCACGTCCGGGGACAAGCGGACCATCTACAGCCCACGTTCGGGGACAAGCGAACCATCTATAGCCCATGTTTGGGGAAAAGCGAACCATTATCATTTTAGTGATCATTTCCCAAGCAAAGACGATTCACAGCCCAAGGTTCTCGATACACAGAGACTTGCAATCTCATCATCAGACAAGTCTTTCCTCAAGCATGGAATGTGTCATCCGGTGAATTTCTTCAAGCATAGAAAGCTGCCAAAATCATCTGTTAACTTTCTTCAAGCATGGAAATTATTATCCGGTAGATTTCTTAAAGCATAGAAAATCGCCAAATTCATATGTCGACTTTCCTTAAGCATGGAAAGTATCTTCCGGTAGATTTCTTCAAGCATAGAAAGCTACCAAACTCGTCAGTCGGCTTTCCTCAGGCATGGAAAGCATTTAAAAAAACGTCATCCGGTGGATTCCTTCAAGCATAGGAAGCTACCAAACTTATTTGTCACCGATACACTGGTGTCAGATAAGCATTCTATCCCTTTACTATTTTATCTGTAGAACTAACATTTTTCTGCAGGTATCAGCGTATACAGAGTGATTTAGGATCGCAGAGCATCTTAAATCATTATTCGTCCCTATAGACTACTTTGACTATCATTTTCGAAACTGACGTTTCTACAAACTCAGTCAATGTGAAGGCTTTTGTAGACACCTAAAAATGTCTCCCCAAAACCAAACCTTATGATGAACAACCTTTCACTACCAATATTGGTCGGGTTGAGTATTTAATCTTTGGAGTTCTTAAATCCATGTTTTTATTCAATACATTTCATAAACCAATCCATTTCGTAGCTCATTTCCATAAACCATAGCTTGTTTTCCTCTTTTCGTGTTCATATCACAAAACCGAGATAAATTGATTTTGTGGCCTAATAATTTTAATCCAATTATTATTTGGTTGGATAGGCATTTAAATAAGCTTTCCAACCATATATAATAAGCTCAATTCCAATTTAAAACGAAGAAGATATGAGCAAAACACTAAACTCGGCCCAAAACCGACACCCTTATACTAAATTGACCGTATATTAAAATTTACAAATTATTTTGACTTGATTCTAATTTTTTTGGAAAATATACTTGATAAGCTTTCCAATGATATATTATATGCCTTATTGCAAATTACGGATCAAAAGTTGTGATGATTTTAAAAACGTGTAAAAAACTGGAATTACCGCGCACAGTGTAAAAGCATCGTGTCACAGCGCCTGATGATGTGGCACGGTGCCTGGTGCCGTGACACGGTAATTTACAACGTGTCACGGTGCTATTTTCAATATTTTTTTGTGTGAAAATCCACCGTGGCACGGTACCTGTTGCCGTGACACGGTATTTCTCACCGTGTCACGGTGCTTTTTCCGTGTAATTTCCGCGTTTTGTCACGCACTTTATTTACCGTGACACGGTGTGCTGTACTGTGCCACGGTGGAAACTGCGTATCACGGTACGTGTGATGTGTCACGGAATTTTCTCGTGTCTTTTCCGCGTAAACCCTTAACTCCTTTTTACTCTCGTAGGTCAAATATTTCCCGCGTCACTCTAGAGTATGCCGCGTCACACAAGAGTTTCCCGTGTCATGACACATTTTGCCGTGTCGCAGCAGTTTTTTCCGTGTCGTGGCATTTTTTGTCGTGTCGCGACAACCTTTTTTAGGGTTTTTATGTTTTTAGGGTTCCGTGTGTTCCCTCTACTCATTTTCCTCTATAAATACCCCCCTCTTTTTCTGCAATACGGGGCTTCAAATCATTCTCTCTTCCTCTCTTTTACACCAAAAATCATTCTCTTCTCTTTCTCTCTCTCATATTCTAAGCCTTAAACCTATATTCTTAACTACACTATTCTTCCCTTAAGCACTGACAGGCTAAAGTCGTATTACCTAATCAAAAGTAATTCCTAAATCCTCTAACTAATGTAGACAGGGAAGTAGGGTCGAATCCACAGGGAATCTGGTCTTTCTATTCCTAATTAATTAAAAGTAATCTAAATTATCAAGCAACAAATTGTTATTATTAAAGGACTATACTACGAAGAATATGAGTAGGGAGAATTAAAAGTAGGAGGAATCAAATAATAAAAGACCTAGGGCATAGGTTCACCAATAAACAATATTCTAGGGTAAAACATAATAATCAAACATCAATGCATAAATTAATCAGATCATAAAGGGCTTTCGCTACGTATTACAATCACAGAATTAATTTACCGGTATTAAATCTCATCTCTCGAATCTCGACTTAACCATTTATAAATTAACCTCCCTATTGAAACTAAACCTAAACATCAATTCTCATCTCTCGAATCTCGAATCAATATTGTCAAACTTGATGAGTGGCATTTATGCCACTTTTCCACCCCTTTATCTAAGGATTCTCCCCTCATTTGCACTTGCTTGAGCCTCTTTAAGCATTTTTACCTTAGTTTTTCCTTTTCCTTTCTTTTCTCGTGTTTCCTTTCTTTTTCTCTTTTGTTGGTTTTTCTAGCGTCTCTTCGTTGTTTTGTAGGTTTTTGGCCCTTTCGGATGAACCCTTGGATGCATGACGAGCCATGGAAAGGAAATTTGATGCTCAAGGAAGGCACTATAGCAAGGAGCAGAGCCGCAGGCGCGAAGCTTTAGGTCGCGGGCGCGGGTCCTTGTAAATGCAATCAGCTCAAACATTCTGTAGATGCCGCGCCATGCCTCGGGAGAGGGCTCTCCTCTGTGGCCCGCGGGCGCGGCACCTGCAGCCGCGGGCACGGCTCTTCGAGGCTTCTCTTCCCCTGTTATCTTGTCGCGGCCTCTCTTCAGCAGGAGACGACATCTCCTTTCTTTGGCCGCGGGCGCAGGAGCAGAGCCGCGGGCGCGGGTTGCTGGGTTAAGAAACTCCGTACCCAGGCTGGAGAGGGCGCGGCTGCTTGCTAGAGGGCTCTCCTAGGTGTTTTATTTCCGTATTTTATGATGCATATATATAGCCTCCTATTTCAAGTTTGTATTATGATCTATCTTATCAAAATTTTTAGCTTAATCTAGAGAGAGAAACACTATTAGTCTTCATTGGTAGAGAGAGAAAGTGTGGTTTCTTCATTGATGAACTTGGATTTTGAAGAAGGAGTTTGTTCAATCCTTTGTACACCTTCATATTCAATTAATGAGTAATCTCTTACTCTTTCTCTTTACCGTTGTTTTTGATTTTGCTTATTTGCTTTGATTTTCCTTCTTTGCTTATTGATCATGTTGATGCTTATTGATTTGATGATTGATATTGTCTTCAATATGATTTATGAGTAGTCACCTAGCCAAGGGTGTGGGGATGGTGTAGTTGCTAGTTGTTCATGCTTATAATGTTGGGGTTATGTTAATGGTGATTAAAGTCTTTGCATGCTTGGATATTCTTTGATCTTCTTGCAAGTGCACATTGTTAGTTGATTAAAGGTGAATCTTTGCTAACAAGGAACAGAAGTTGACTTAGTTGAGATTCATTACTATCGATAGTTCTTTGATTGCACCTTCTAATATATGGTTCTAGTGTGGAAACATAGAGGCAATGTTAGGAGAAATCGATTAACCCCGGAAGGCGGTTAGATTGGGCCTTACTTCGATATTCATGCACGTTTAGTTTACCATTGATTTTCTACTGTGTTATTGCATGATCAAGCGGCATCTAAATCTACCCATTTCCCTTGGTGCTTAGTTATATTGATTTTAATCCATTTTGTTCTTAGTTTGATCTCTTAGTTATTCACACTTCTTGTTCCGAGATAGCTTAGACTCTAAGTAATGAATGCGGTGTTTATGCATTTCTCCCTGTGGTTCGACCCCTCTACTTGCCCTATACTCGTAATAGGTTGAGTCGAGTGTTATAAATTGTATTTGACTTAGGTGTAGTTGTTTGACGACGCAATTATTCCTCTATCAAATTGGCGCCATTGCTGGGGAGACGGCTTCCATTGCTTTTTTATTGCTTGTTTGAGACTATCTCATCTTTTATTTGTTAGTGTTTGCTAATTTTGTTACTTGTCAGTGCTTACGTTCTTCTTAGCTTTGTTGTATGAACAGAGGACGAACCCGCTCAAGATCTTTGATTCCCATCGATCCAGAGCTAGAGAGGTCTTTTTCCCTACTTCGAAGAGAAGCAAGAGCAAGGAGTAGAAATTCTCACACCCCGACGAGAGAAGTAAGAGAATTAGAAGATACTCCACCCTCTTCACCCTCAAGTGAAGAATTAGATATCCCTAACTCATCATCGAGTTCAGAAATCAACCCTTTCTTAACCTATAAGTTCGAGAGTGAAGAAGGTTCTAAAATGGGAGAGAATACGCCTTTGAGTCGTCTTAGGGCCCCCGAAGCTTTTAGAGCGCAAAGTGGGATCCTAACTCCTACTACTCAAGCTAACAATTTCGATATCAAGCCTAATTTGATTGCTTTGATTGAGAGGAAACAATTCTCGGGTGGAAAGTTTGAGAGTCCTCATGAGCACTTAAAAGAGTTTGAGAAATATTGTGACACAACAAAGGCCAATGGAGTGACTCAAGAATATATTCGCCTCAAGATGTTTCCATTTTCACTAATTGGGAGAGGTCTAGAATGGCTAGAGAAGGAGGTGCCCCCTAATCTCTCACAACATGGGACCAAGTGACTACGGCTTTCTTGAGGAGGTTTTATACCGCCGAGGCTCGGTCTTTGATCCAAGGTTTTCACCAAAAGAGTGGAGAGTCTCTAAGTGCGGTATGGGAACGATACAAAGAGCTTCAACGTCAATGCCCACACCATGGGATACCCAAGTATCAACTCATTCACACTTTCTATGGAGGTCTCACACCTCAAGGAAGAACAAGCCTAGACGCCGCGATCGGTGGTCCAATCATGAACAAAGGAGAACATGAAGTGGAGTGTATTATAGAGGAGGCCGCAAAGAACTATGATGATTGGTATGAAGGAGAAAGGGATGCTACTTCTAGTAAGGGTGTTTATGCATTGGAGCAAGCCAACGCAATCAACAACCTCTCTACCCAAATCTCCATAATGACCAAGCAAATGGATGAATTGATGAAAGAAAGGTCCAACCCTCATGGTAATACCTCCCCTTCAAACAAGGGAGGCAATGGTATGGATACTTCCTCCTCCTCTTCTTACAATACAATGCCCCAAGGATGCATGTTTTGTTCTAATTGTGAAACCTATGATCATGATACCTCTCATTGTGTATATGCTTGTGAAGTTCAACCCCTTTCCCATGAACATGATGATAATATGGAAAATGTCAATGCTATGAATTTTGCTCCTAGAATGGGAAATGTAGGGAACTTGAGGCCAAACTCCAATCAAATGGGGAATTGGAATCAAGGTGGAAACCGTGGTTGGAACCAAAGTGGTGGTGGTTATGATAACCAATACCATAGTGGGGGAGGCCCTTCCAATTTCAATGGAAGAGGCTACTCTAACCAAAGGGGGTATGGTAATCAAAACCAACAACCTAATTCCCGATACCATGACCATCAAAATCAAAATTTTGGTGATCAAGGTAACATAGGAAATTTCAACAAAGCAATGTTCCTAACCAAGGCACCGGAGGCAATAGGGGTCAATATGTTTCTAACTATGCCCAAACTAATAGGCCTCTGGGTTTCCATCAACCCCAACTTCCTCCACCTCAACAACCTCTTCAACTTGAAGCCCCTCCAAATGATCCCGTGATGGCTAAATTAGATGCTCTATTGAAAATGTGTGTGGAGGATCAAAAGAAACATGAAGAGGCCCAAAAACGCACCAATTCTCACATGAAAATGCTTGAGACCCAAATTGCTCAACTTGCATCTAATTCATCCCTCTCTTCTTCTTCTCACATTCCAAGTCAAGGAGTCAACCCAAAACCTTTGTACGTCGTGACAACAAGGAGTGGGAAGGTAGTAGGGAGTGACCCTTTAGTTGAGGAAGAACCCCAAGAAGAGGTGGAGTTAGAGAATGAGGGTAAAAAAATGAATGAGCCATTGAGTGTTGAAAAGGAAAAAATTGTTGAGGTGCCAAAGGAAAAAGAAGCCACCCCCTTGCCCCTAAATCGCCAACCTAGAGAGGAGAAGCTACCCTTTCCACAACGATTTGTGAGAGCTAAACTTGATGCCCAATTTGGGAAGTTTTTGGAAGTCATTAAGAATTTGCATATTTCCATCCCTTTTTTTGATGCTATGAAGCAAATGCCCCACTATTCCAAATTTTTGAAAGATCTTTTAAGTGAGAGAAGGGAGTGTGAGACGGTGAGTTTGACCGCCAATTGTAGTGCAATTCTTTCCAACAAACTTCCTACCTAATTGAAAGATCCGGGTAACTTTTCCATCCCTTGTTCTATCAATGGCATTGAATTTGATAAAGCCTTGTGTGATTTAGGAGCAAGTGTGAGTCTCATGCCCTATTCCGTCTACCAAACACTTAGTGTAGGAACCCTCTCCCCCACTAACATTACTCTCCAACTAGCGGACCGTTCCGTTAAGTTCCCCATGGGAAAAGTTGAGGACATTCCCTTTAGGGTAGGAAAGTTCACATTCCCCGTGGATTTCTATGTGCTAGAGATGGATGATGATGAGAGGATTCCTATAATTTTGGGTAGACCATTTCTAGCTACTTTTAGAGCTATCATCTATGTGAAGGAGGGTAAGATATCCTTGAAAATTGACAATGATTCCATTGAGTTTGATTTGAATAATGTCATGCAACAACCCTCCTCAGTGGTGAATGCTTTAGGGTAGATGTTCTTGATACCGTTATTAATGAATTTTCTCGCTCCCACTTGCATGCTACTAATGATCCTCTCAAAAGTGTGTTGTTGAATGAATCAAAGATAGGTACTCACAAAGAAGACATACAATTCTATGAGGATTTGCTTGAGGAAAGCAAGAAGGAGTGCAAGGGTGCGATCATGGGAGAAGAGGCTCCTTACATTCATGACCTCTTTCAAGTTGAAGAAAGAGAAGAGGGCCCCAATGGTAAGGGAGAACCAAAGGTAGACTTGAAAGCTCTACCTTTGGGCTTGAGGTATGCATTTCTTGGTCCCGATGAATCTTTCCCCGTGATTGTAAATTCTAACCTAACGGAGGAGCAAACCTCCCTCTTGATCAATGTTTTGAGAAAACACAAGAAAGCTTTGGGTTATACCATTGATGATATCAAAGGTATTAGTCCATCTTTATGTATGTACAAAATTGATCTAGAGGGAGATTCCAAACCTGTTAGACAAAGGCAAATAAAGCTTAACCCTTCCATGCAAGAGGTTGTGCGGAAGGAAGTGGCTAAGCTTCTTAATACGGGAATTATTTACCCAATTGCTCATAGTGATTGGGTATCTCCCGTGAAAGTTGTGCCTAAGAAAGGGGGCATGACGGTAGTGAAAAATGATCATGATCAACTAGTGCCCACTAGACTTGTTACCGGTCGGCGCATGTGTATTGACTATCGCAACTTAACACAAGTACATGCAAAGATCATTTTCCACTACCGTTCATCGATCAAATGTTGGAAAGACTTACAAAGCATTCCTTCTATTGTTTCCTTGATGGTTACTCGGGATTTTTCCAAATCCCGATTGACCCCAAGGATCAAGAGAAGACGACTTTCACATGCCCCTACGGTACTTATGCGTATCGTAGGATGCCTTTCGGGCTTTGTAATGCCCCCGCAACATTCCAACGTTGCATGATGTCCATTTTTAGTGATATGATTGAGGATGAAATAGAAGTATTCATGGATGACTTCTCCGTTGGAGGAGCCACCTATGAAGATTGTCTATCTAATTTATCTCGTTGCTTAGAATGGTGTGAGAGGGCTAACCTCGTGTTGAATTGGGAAAAGTGCCACTTTATGGTGGAAAGTGGGATTGTTCTTGGTTACAAAATTTCCCATGCCGGCATTGAGGTTGATAGAGCCAAGGTTGAGGTCATTGAAAAACTTCCTCCCCCCACCAACGTGAGGAAAGTGAGATCCTTTCTTGGCCATGTCGGGTTCTATCGGCGCTTTATAAAAGATTTTTCAATGATTGCTAAGCCTCTCACATCCCTATTGCAACAAGATAAGGAGTTTATGTTTGATGATGCTTGTCAAAAGTCTTTTTGTAGGTTGAAAGAAGCCCTTTGCACCGCTCCTGTTGTCCAATGTCCGGATTGGTCTCTTCCATTTGAGCTCATGCGCGATGCAAGCGACGAGGCCATTGGATCGGTTCTTGGACAACAAAAGGATGGGAAACTTCATGTCATACATTATTTGTCTAAAACTCTCAATGATGCCCAACGAAACTACACAACTACCGAGAAGGAGTTCCTAGCGGTTATCCATTCATTTGAGAAGTTTAGAACCTACCTCATTGGTTCTAGGACAATTGTGTATACCAACCACTCAGCTCTCAAATATTTGATAGGGAAAAAGGAAGCTAAACCGAGGTTGTTGAGATGGGTTTTAGTCCTCCAAGACTTCGATTATGAGATGAGTGACAAGAAGGGAGCCGATAATGTGGTGGCGGATCACCTTTCAAGGTTGGGCGGTGCAAGGTTTGAAGATGATGGCTTGCCAATAGAGGACGCTCTAAGGGATGATGTGCTATATGTCCTTGAAGTGAAATCGGAGCCATGGTATGCGGATATTGTGAATTACTAGGCTTGTAGTGCCGTACCACTGGATTTCACTTCACAACAACGTCGAAAACTCAAGCACGAGGCCAAAAGATACATTTGGGATGATCCCATTTTATTGAAGAGAGGGGTCGATGGTTTGTTGAGGAGATGCGTCCCCAACGATGAGGTTCAAAGTGTTCTCCATATGTGCCACTCTTCTCCTTGTGGTGGGCATATGAGTGCTCAAAAGACTGCCTCAAAGGTCCTACAATCTATGCTCTTTTGGCCTTCTCTATTCAAGGATGCTTGGATTTTTGTTAAGACTTGTGATAGATGTCAAAGGATGGGGAATATTTCTAGGAGGGATGAAATGTCGCAAAACCCCATCCTTGAGCTTGAAGTTTTTGATGTGTGGGCTATAGATTTCATGGGCCCTGTTATTTCTTCTCATGGGAACAAATATATTTTGGTTGTCGTTGACTATGTCTCAAAGTGGGCGGAGGCCATGGATTCCCCTACGAATGATTCTAAGGTAGTGGTTAATCTTTTCAAGAAAGTGATTTTCCCGAGATTTGGCGTTCCAAGAGCCATAATCAGTGATGGGGGGTCACATTTCAAGCACCACACCTTCGTTCGACTTCTTGATAAATATGGAGTGTCTCATAAGCGGGGGCTTGCTTACCACCCTCAAACGAGTGGTCAAGCGGAGATCACCAATAGAGAGCTCAAGGTGATTTTGGAGAAGACGGTTGCTAGAACAAGAAAGGATTGGTCTTCTAAACTCATCGACTCTCTATGGGCGTATAGGACTGCCTTCAAAACTCCAATAGGGACCACTCCCTATAAGCTTGTCTATGGGAAAAATTGTCACTTGCCCGTAGAGATGGAGCATCGAACGCATTGGGCAATCAAGCAAATCAACTTTGATCTCCATAGTGCGGGTGAGCAAAGGCTTCTAGAGCTACATGAGTTAGAGGAGTTGAGGATGAATGCCTACGATAGCGCAAGCATGTATAAAGCGCGGACTAAGGCTTGACATGATGCTCAAATTGTCAAGAAGGAATTTGTCAAAGGCCAAAAAGTCCTCCTATTCAACTCCCGCTTGAAGCTTTTCCCGGGCAAGCTTAGGTCAAGGTGGAGTGGGCCGTACATTATTACGGAGGTGTTTCCATATGACGCTTATTAGATTTCCCAAGGCGGGCATACTCCATTCAAAGTGAACGGTCACAGGCTCAAGCCCTACTACGAAGGATTCCCAAGTGATGAACCAATTTCTGTGACTCTACTTGATGTGCATCGTCAATTTGACCCTCCTTGATCAACTCAAGGAATGTCGAGCTAACAACGTTAACCAAAAGCGCTTCCGGGAGGCAACCCGGATTCTACACTCCTTTCTTCTCTATTTTTCTTATTTTTGGTAGTTTTGGTTGTTTAGCCTTTTGTCTTATGGATTTTGTTTGCTATTTGTAGGTACTTGCTCAATGGAGCATGTATGGTTGGGTTTTGGAGGTCATATCATGATGTTTATTGAGCTAAGTTTGGGTTAAGAGAGAAAGGAGAAAAGCAATTCAATGTGCATAAGAAGGTGTGAAGCCACGCCCAAGGAGAGCCTCTCCAGGAACCCGCGGGCATGGCTAAAGGAGGAGAGGGCGCGGCTAAGGGAGGAGAGAAGTGGAACTCCAACTTTTGGTAGATGCCTGGCCGCGCCCCTGCAGAAGGCGCAGCTCAGGACCCCGCGGGCGCGGCCCCTTTAAGACCCGCGGGCGCGGCCCACTGGGTTTTCAACCCCCTTTTTCTTCGAAAAGCAGCAGCAACTGTGCACCAAATTCATCAAATTCCATTTCTCACTCTCTCTATAAAAACCCCAAAACCCTAACCCTAAATACTACAAAATCCATCAAATGCATCCCAAATCTCACAAAATTTCCTTCTCAAAACATCAAATTCATCAACAATTTTCATTTTCCACCATCAAAAATCCAAAAAAAATTGATTTTCCACCATTGTTGCTCCTTCAAGCATCTTGGAGTTCAAAGTTCTTGGGGGCTAGTTGGAGGTGATTCCTTGCTTCATTGTTGGTATAATCCCTTCCTTTCTAGTTTTTATTGAACTATTTTGCAAATTTGAATGAATTTCATGACAATTTTTTTCTTTTGTAATTTTTGTTGGAAAATTGTTCATGTGTGATTTGGTGAATTTTGTTGTTACTTTTGTTCTAATTTTTGGTTGAGTTGTTTTGTGAGTTGTTTGTTGGAATTATTGTTGTGTTCTTGGTTAATTGGTGTTGCCTTGTGAAGTATACTTGCTTATGGTGGTTGCTTGGTTATTCTTGTGGTGGTAGCTTGGTTCTACTTGAAGCTACTAATTGATTTGGAGCAAGGTGTTGGTGTTGTTTTCTTGAAAAAAAAAAGAAAAAAAAAGGAAAAAAATGGAGGTTGGAACTAGCTCAAAGAAGAGGAAGAGTGGAAAGGAGCCACGAGGTTCATCTTCACAAACACCTCAAAATGTGGAACCCCCACCACCTTTGCCTCCAACAAAATTCTCTAATCGAAACCACAAAGACCACAAAGCCAACTTCGATATCCTCCAACCACGAAAACTCCTCCCCACCAAACACTACAATCAAACCATAACCACCAAGCTTGGCATTGACGAACAATGTTGGTTCTTTTTCAACAATCTTGGGTTAACCGATTTTGTCTCAAAGCCATACAACACTTACCGTGAACCCACCCTAGAGTTTCTCGCCTCTTTTGAGAAACATACCTCGGGGAACAACAACATCTCCGTTTCCTTCCAACTATTTAACAAGAAGGAAACAATGTCCCTTCACAAATTCAATGAATACCTTGACCTCAACCCTAATGCCGACATCCTCTTACCCGAATATCCCTAACTCCCGGACTACAACCCCCGCCGATGGTGGAAGCATATCTCCCGAAACAACAACTTTGATGCAAAGTATTCTTTGGCTAGTTAAATCATGCACCCCGCCTTGAGATTGCTACACCGTATACTTGGGTACATGGTCTTCAACAAGAAAGACTTGGGGAAGATAACTTTGGAAGAAATTAGGATCCTTTGGCTTGCATCAAGGCCAGATTTGGGGCATAGAGTTAACTTGGGGTTCATCTTCACTCAATGTATTGAAGCCATTGTCTCGGGTAACAAGAGTGAGAAGATCCATTGTGGAGCTATGGTGACTAGGTCGGCCATAAAGTGTGGCCATGAGGAGAAGTTGAGGTCATGCACCATAGTAGGGAAAGGGGATGGTAGTGATATTTCGCTTGATGAGAAACAACTCAAGATAATGCAGTTCATCCGGGGTATCAAAGGGGTTGAGGGAGTTTGGAGTCTCCTTGTATCTCGCCAACACCATTGCTTACTCCCGAGGCCGGAGTACACCTCCCATACTAGAAAAGGAGCTCAACACCCTTGGTGGGTGAGGAAGGACTCGGGTTCCCTCCCCAACATTGTGTAAGTGGATTTGGAGGAGGTGTTCGAGGAGGATGATGTGATAAGAATGGAAGGAGAAGAGGAGGATGAGGTAGCGGAGCAACAACAACAACAACAACAACTTCAACAACAATAACAACAAGGGAGAAGAAGAAGGCCACAACAGAAACAACAACCCAACTTCCAACAAGACATGGCGAGCATGAGAGCTCAAATGGAGAGCATGCAACTTTGCATGCAAGGTATGTAAGTTTCTTACCAAAACAATTCTTTTCAAACAAACGCCTTATATGACTTGAGTGTGCGTAGGGGGGAGGTCACCCCTACGGTCAACTATCCATACACACCGGCCCAACAAGGGCCCGTGGCTTCATGGAATGGTGACAACCTCCCTACGTACCCCTACTGGCAGGGTGTTGAGAACCCTGAAGTGCCTAGCCGTAACTTCCCCGACGAGTTCGGTCACTATGATTACCGAGTCTCGGGTGGGAGTGAATATAGAGGTGACCCTGGCTACCACTATGTTCACCCCGATCACCCCGCACCTTGTGTGCAACCCGAGCCCTTTGACCAGTTGACCCCATCCCAGCTTGACCTTTTCAGAGGTCACTACGGGTTTCCCCCCGGTTATACCGGAGGATGGGACCCTTATGGGCCACCACCAACCCCCCTAGGGATGATGGTGCCGGCCCTAGTGGCCACTAGTTCCCCCTTGGTATGCATGTTTCCCCCCCTTTTGGTCCCTCCCTTGTCTTTTTAATTGCATGTGAAGCATCGAGGACAATGCTCTTATTTAGTGTGGGGGGGGGGGTATTTGAATCAAGAGGGAGTAGTTTTGAGTCAGTGTGGGGGAAGGCATCAAGGACTCGTGGGAAGGTTTGAAAAGCTTTTGTTGGGTAATTTTGTTGTTTAGCGTCGGGTTGTCTAGCTTCTTTATGGGTCTAGTTTGTTGTTGTGTGGTATTGCTTTTGATTATGATGATGATGAGATGATGATGATGATGTTCTTATTGATGGTTTTGGTAGTTAGTTTTGTCCATGGGCCAAGTTTGTAGTTTTTTGTTTTTCTTCCCCATTCTACGAACTCTTTTTCTTTGTCTAGTGTTTGCTTTTGTTTTCTTTTCTCTCTCTTTTGTAGCTTTGAAGACCGATGGAAGCAACTTTTGAAGCTTTGGAGCCTTGGTAAATGGGTTGGTTGCTCTATCTTTCTTTAAGAGACATTTGGGTGAGATCTTTCCTTTCCCCTCTTTCCTTTTTCTTTGAGTGCTTAGTTTAGGTTTGGTTTAGGAAGAGTTGAATGGTTCGAGGTTGATTGATTTTGGTTCTAAGGAACCTGGGATTGTTGATGTTGTTATCAACGATCACTTGTATGAAGATTGGGACTTATTTGATTTACATGCCTCGATTATGAACCTTTTTAATTTCTTCCTCTTTCTTGTGTGTTTTTCTTGTTTCCTTTTGTGTAACAAACATGACTATGACAAGTTGAAATATTTTTGATGTGGATTTGCTCATTCATTTGGATTTGAGGATTTGTGTGCCTTTTTTATGACATGTCTTCGAATGCTTACCTTCCTAGTTGATGAGGGTTTACACGGTTTGAGAGTGATTAAGGTTGAATTAGACACATTATAAGCTAAGGTAGCCCGGTTTAGAACTATTGAGGACGTTTGAATCCCTAGCTCACGGGAAAGTGGTAAGATGGTGTTGCTCTCTATAGTAAATAGGATTCCCCTGGTTGGTATTTGTTTGTTTCTTATCCCGAGTGAGCGTCACTTGTTCTAGCCTTCATCATTCTTGTGAGCGGCAATTTGGATCCTTAGCTATGCATGTCTTAATCTTTGTGTTGGTATCTAGCTCCCGAGATTGTGACCAAACAACTTTAAAGGAGGAAGAGGGCATTTCTTCTCATTTTTCTTTATTTTTCTTTATATTTTGTTACAAATTTGGTTTTCATTTTTACATCCACCCACTTGCTAACCAATTTGGGCCTTATTCCCCTTTCTTGATCTAGCCATATTACAAACCTATCGGCCTATGTTCTACGAACCCTTGTAGTTAGTGAAGTATTGGCTTGTGAGGTTCGAGTTTGAGAGTGTTGGTTTTGGGGCAAGAAAGTTGTGAATATTGGTTCAAGTGAGATTTTGAAAGTTGTTCATGAAAGAAAATATATGCAAAAATTTTGTGAAGAAGGATGCAACGTATGAAAACCAAGCTAAAAAAAAAGAGAAAAAAAAGAAGAAAAAAAAGGGTGAAAGAAATGAGAAAAAATGATGAGAGAAATGAAGTAATGTTGCGAAATTTGTGTTGAAGGTTGTAATTTTAATTTAGGTTCAATTCTTAGGTTGTTCTTGAGAGATGGCCACTCTTTTGCTTCACTTAGGATTTTCCACCAAAATTTTCAATTTGATCCCCAACCTTAACCCCTAGCCATGACATTACAACCCGAGTTAAGACCCTTGGACTTGGAGGAGTGCGGTCAAAAAAAGGTGGAGGGAGATGGATGGAGGTCCTATAAAGAGAGTGGATGTGCACACCACAACTCCCTCACCTCACCAACTAACAGCTCCCCCAAGCTAAGCTTGGGACTAGTAACCAATGGGGATCATAAAGGCTTGTAATGTGGCTAAATAAACAATAAAAGGGCACAAGCAACAACATGGGTAGCAAGAAGGGAACAAATGTATCTAAATACTCTGAAGGCTATCTAAAAAAATGAACGCCTTCTCCCTCCTCATGTGCATAATAATAAGTCATGGAACACTACTCATAGTTGCAAACCAATACTCAAATTCATTGACATACCAGGAACTATGGAACTATCACACATTTCCTAACCAAATCAACTAGTCAAGCACTATATTCACAAGTGGTTGGCAAAATTAACGCATGTTTAGAATCCAAACAATTAAACTTCAAATCATGACCAACAAATCCACAATGCTCATTATCAATAACTAAGAATCAAAACAAATTTTCTAAAGTAAGGGGCACAGGGAAGCATGATTTACAATTAATTGGAACGTATTTTTGGATATTTTTTATTTTTCAATTTTTTTGTATTTTTCTCATAAAGGAAAGCAATAAAATCTACACTAGAAAGCAAATAAAACTATACTAGAAAGCAAATAAAAAGAGAAAAGGAAGAGAATTACCAAGCAAAAGATCACCCCCCCAAGCCAAATCAAGCAATGCCCTCATTGGTTTGGGAGTGTAGCCTACTCCTCATCCTCGTCCATCCTCGAATAGCCCCCTCCATGGCTAGAATCGGCTCCTCCATGGCTCGCACCACCACCTCCATAACCTGAACCACCTGCAAAGTAGTTAGGGTCCACATTCCCCCAAGCCCACCAAAAGGAACATCGGTCCCATAACCATGGACCGATGAGTAGTCCACAAAGGTACCGTAGGCACTTGGGTCCGTGTATCCACCTTGTGAGCCCCCTGACGGGCATAATCATCATACATGGGGTACAAACCCCTCCCGAAGTTCCTCTCCACATACCCCACCCGTCTATCTAGAGACCCAACTCTAGTGTCCAAATCCCTAACCATACTCTCGACTCTCCCTTGCCCCATCTCAATCCTATCCAATTGGCTCCTAAAAGCCGAAAAGTCATAAGGGACGTTGGGGTCAATGTTGTAGTTGGTTGAGGAAGTGGGAATGTCATATGTGAAGGGTGGAGGTGGTGGGTAGTGTGGTGAATGGTGATGAGGGGAGTGGTCTAGGGGAGATTGATGGGGTTGTGGTGAAGGGTGAGGTGGTTGAACCTCACCTTGACCGTTAATCTCGAAAGTATAAGAAGGCTTCCCCTTCTCAAATTTGGTCAAGGTGGGGTTGGGGAAAGTAAAAGCATTGTCCCTTCTACCCGATTCCCTTTGACTCACCCACCAAGTATCACCTCCCATGACATTTATCCAATTTAGGCCACCTAAATAGGGTAGGTCCATAATAGTTGGGCCGGCTATCTTCCCGTCGTTGTTAGGGACAAAGTTAAGGTGTTTGACGCTATGTGAGTTACTAGACCACCAAAATAAATGGGTACCCTAGACCTACCCGCCTCGGCCGCATTGGCCACCCTTTGGAAGTGGTTAGCCATCTTGTTGACAATGTTGAGCTTATCACTCCTAGGTATCATGTATGACGCTAACAATTCTAGCTCATCCCGCCTACCATTGGCGGGTTCATGCCTCCCAAAGATGGTAAGGCCAACAAATCGTTGCCAAAACTTTGGCACGGGATGTTGTATCCAAGTGCCCTTGGCATGTTGGAGGTTCAAGTTAGCATCCCCCGTAAGGGATTGACAGACAACGACAATGTTGTCTTGGGGAGGTTCAATTAGCCTATCCGATTTTAACTCAAATAATTTGCCAAATTCTTTCAAAGACAATCTAACATCATTATTAAGTAATCTAAATTGAACATGAGAAATCAAAGCATTAGATTTTATGACATTAAAACTAGAAATAAATTCCAAAGTCAAGTAATCATAAGTATCATAATGCATGTTAAACAAACCACTCATGCCAATTCCTTTAAACAACTTTTCTACGGGTTTATCAATTCCTAATTTAGCAAGGGTGGGATGATGAACAAAACGTGTAGGAATTACCTGCCTTGGCGTGAGATTGATCATCCTTTGCTTTTTCTCTTGGGTGGTGATAACCACCCTCTCCCATCCCGGAACTTGCAATTCCGGGTCAATCCTAGGCTCTTGTTGCCTTGAGCTTTCCCCCCTTACGGTCCTAGATCTTTTGAGAGCCATTTTTGATGAAAAAATGTAGGAATTGAAGCTTTCTCTCTCTTAGGGTTTGATAAAAATTGAGAGAAAGTTGTAGAAATTGGTTGTAGATTGTGGAGAAAGATGAAAGGATTAAGAATATGCGAAAATAATTGAGTTTTGATGGAAGAATTGGAGGAGATCTTGAAAATAAGGGAGTTTGAAGGTGTAAAAATGGAGGTTTTAGAGAGAGAAAGTAGTAAGGAAGAAGATGAAAGAAGAAGAAAGTGAGGAAAGAAAGAAGGGAAAGAATTAAAAGGGACGACAAAAAATAGGCGCGCCCGATCGGGCGAATTAAGCTGAAATCCAGATGCCTGGTTGCGCGCCCGATCGGGTGCGAATACGAAGTAAAATTTTGCCCTTTCACTCGCCCGGTCGGGCGAGCTTCACCTGACATTTCTTTTCCTTCAATCGATTTTTCACAAAAGTGCGCCCGATCGGGCAGCCTCGCCTAATCGGGCGAATTAAGCTCGAATTTCTAACTTCAGTTGCGCGCCCGATCGAGCAACCTCGCCCGATCGGGCGAATTAAGCTCCAACTTCCAACTCCATTTTCGCGCCCGATCGGGAAAATTAAAAGCTGAAAATTGTCCTCGCTTTCGCGCCCGATCGGGCGAGCTCCGCCCGATCGGGCCCGTGCCCAGTCGGATTTCCTTAGCTTCTTCTTCGATTTTTTTACGTCTTCAAATTTTTCTGAGTCTCTTTACCTCTCAAACCTATACCTGTACAAAAACACTTATAAAAGTTAAAATTTCACTCACCTCGCCACTCTAAAATAAAAATAAAAATAAAGAAAAAGGAAAACTAGTCTAGAAAGCAAGAAATACGGGTTGCCTCCCGCAAAGCGCTGGTTTATCTAGGTCCCGCACGACCCCCTTACCACAGTGAAACTCATAGGGAATCGGAACCGCTTAGGTGAAGTAATTCAACTACACCGATTGTAGCCCCCTCATGATATAGCTTGAGTCTTTGGCCATTAACCTTAAACTCGTTACCATGTTCGTCGAAAACCTTCACAAAACCAAATTTATTGGCCTTTTTTACGATAAAAGGACCCGACCACCTTGACCTTAACTTTCCTGGGAAAAGTTTAAGTCGTGAGTTGAATAGTAACACTTTATCACCCTCCTTGAATTCTCTCGGAAGGATCATCTTGTCGTGCCACTTCTTCGTCTTCTCTTTGTAGACTCGAGCACTATCATAGGCCGTCAACCTAAACTCATCGAGTTGATTAAGTTAAAGTAACCTCTTTTCTCCCGCTAGTTTGGCATCTAGATTGAGCTCCTTAATAGCCCAATATGCCTTATATTCCAATTCGACCGGGAGATGACATGCTTTTCCGTACACGAGTCTATACGGAGTAGTACCTATAGGGGTCTTGAATGCAGTTATGTACGCCCAAAGGGTGTCATCCAACTTGTCGCTCCAATCTTTCCTTGACTTTGCCACCACCTTCTCTAGAATGGCCTTGATCTCACGGTTAGAAACCTCAACTTGGCCACTAGTTTGGGGGTGGTAGGCTAAACCTGTCCTATGGTAGACACCATACTTTTTGAGGAGGGTGTCTAACTTCCGTTCATGAAAGTGAGATCCCCCGTCACTTATAATAGCTCTGGGTACACCAAATCTTGGAAAGATGGTTTTCTTGAAAAGTTTGTGGACGACCTTGGCGTCATTGGTAGGAGTGGCGATGGCCTCAACCCACTTGGATACATAGTCGACGGCGACAAGAATATAACGGTTCCCTTTTGAAGAGGGGAATGGTCCCATGTAATCAACACCCCCAAACGACAAAAATTTCAACTTCTAAAATTCCTGTTTGGGGCATCTCATGCCTCCGCGAGATGTTGCCAGTCCTTTGGCAAGAGTCACAAGCCTGCAAAAAAATGTTAGCATCCTTAAACATCGTAGGCCAATAAAAACCTGACTCATTAATCTTGGCCACCGTTTTAGTGGGGCCATGATGTCCTCCATATGGTGAGTTTTGGCAACTAGTAAGCACACCGTGGACTTCCCATTTAGGAACACACCTGCGAAATAATCCATCTGCACACTCACGAAACAAAAAAGGATCATCCCAAAAATAATGTTTAACATCAGAAAGGAATTTCTTTTTTTATTGGTAGGACAAGTTAAGAGGTAGAGTACCACCCAATAAATAATTAGCAAAGTCCGCATACCATGGGTGTTGCTCTACAACTGCATAAAGGTTGTTATTAGGAAAAGAATCATCTATAGGTAGAGAATCCTTACCCTCATCATACCTGATACGTGACAAGTGGTCTGCCACTACGTTCTCTGCTCCCTTTTTATCTTTTATTTCTATGTTGAAATCTTGGAGCAAAAGAACCCATTGGAGTAGCCTTGGCTTTGATTCCGCCTTGGCTATCAAGTACTTCAATGCTGCATGGTCAGTAAAAACAATGACTTTAGAACCAACAAGATATGATCTAAATTTTTCTGAAGCATAAATAACAGCAAGAAACTCCTTTTCCGTAGTGGCATAGTTGACTTGGGCTTCATCCAAAGTTTTTCTAGCATAATAAATATCATGAAAAACCTTGTTCTTTCTCTGTCCAAGCACGGCTCCTAGCGCAAAGTCACTTGCATCGCACATGATCTCGAAAGGAAGGTTCCAATCGGGAGCACATATGATGGGTGCCGATATCAAAGCCTGCTTAATCCTGTTGAAAGCCTCAAGACACTCGTCAGTAAAAATAAAGGGAGCATCCTTGAGCAAAAGCTGCGTCAATGGTTTAGCAATTTTAGAAAAATCTTTGATGAAGCGGCGATAAAACCCCGCATGACCCAAGAAACTTCTAACTCCCTTAACATTAACTGGGGGAGGTAATTTCTCAATCACTGATATCTTAGTTTTGTCTACTTGTATGCCCTTATGAGATACAATGTGACCTAGGACTACTCCCTCTGTCACCATGAAGTGACATTTTTCCCAATTAAGAACTAAATTGCACTCTTCACATCTTTTCAAGATTTTAGCGAGATTAATTAAGCATGAATCAAATGAAGAACCATATACGCTAAAATCATCCATAAACACCTCCATAATAGACTCTATGAAATCAGAAAAAATGCTCATCATACAACGTTGAAAGGTAGTGGGTGCATTACATAAACCAAAAGGCATTCTACGATATGCAAAAGTGTCATAAGGGCATGTAAAAGTAGTCTTTTCCTGATCTTCAGGGTGAATCAGAATTTGGAAAAATCCCGAATACCCATCCAAATAGCAAAAGAATTTATGATTGGCTAACCTCTCAAGCATTTGATCTATAAAGGGAAGAGGGAAGTGGTACTTTTTAGTGGCGATATTTAATCTACGATAATCAATGCACATACGCCACCCTGTTACAGTTCTAGTGGGAATTAATTCATTTTTTTCATTTGTTATCACAGTCATCCCACCTTTTTTCGGCACTACCTGCACAGGACTTACCCATTTGGAGTCGGAAATACGATAGATAATACCTGCATCAAGTAATTTCATAACCTCCTTCTTGACTACTTCCTGCATGTTGGGATTTAATCTTCGTTGGGGTTGAATGCAGGGCTTATAGTTGTCCTCTAGATGTATCCTGTGCATACAAAAATCAGGGCTAATACCCTTGAGATCATCAATACTGTACCTAATGGCTTTCTTATGGGTTTTGAGAACCCCTAGAAGTTGAGAAGTTTGTAGGTTAGTAAGTGCAGTACTGATGATCACGGGGTGTAGTTCCTGTTCATCCAGAAAAATATTTTTTAAATGAGAAGGGAGAGGTTTTAGCTCAGGTTTCTTGACCTCTGCAGGTTTTGATTCCTGAACTAAATTTACTACCTTCATTGTTTCCTTGGGGCTTAACTCTTTTAAGGAAAGAGCCTTTTCAATATCTTGTACCTCATTACCCCAAACGCTTGCATTGTCTCTAGATAAATTCCCGCAGAGAACTTCCTCTAGGGGATCCTTCGCAAGAACCTGTGGCAAGCTATCATCACAAATACCATCCATTATATCAATTACATCAATATAGAAACAATTTTCCTCTAGCATAGGCCCCTTCAAAACCTTCCCTAAATTAAAAGTAACATTGTCGTCACCTACAGAAAGGGTTAGTTTACCATTTTTAACATCAATAATTGCTCCTGCAGTAAGGAGAAAAGGCCTACCAAATATAATGGGTATTTGTGTATCCTCTGCCATGTCTAACACAACAAAATCAACAGGAATAAAAAATTTACCAACTCTGACAGGAACGTCCTCTAAAATACCTTAAGGGTATTTTACCGAACGATCTGCCATTTGCAAAGTTATATTAGTAACTTTTAATTCTCCCATATTAAGTTTAGCACAGACAGACGATGGCATGACGCTGACACTAGCACCCAAATCACACAAAGCTTTATCAATAAAAACATTCCCTATATGACAAGGGATAGAAAAACTATTGGGATCCTTTAATTTAGGAGGGAATTTATTTTGCAATAAAGCGCTACACTCCTCTGTGCAAGCTACAGTTTCTACTTCATTAAAGGCCCTTTTCCTAGTCATAATGTCTTTCAGAAATTTAACATAAGAAGGAACTTGAGTGATTAAGTCAGTAAAGGGAATTGTTACCTGCAGGTTTTTCACAACCTCTAAAAACTTACCGAATTGTTTATCAAACTTACTCTTCAGTTGTATATTAGGGGATGGAAGTTTGATAATCGGGCTCTGCACATCTCCTCCCTTATCCTGCGGTTTACCCTGCACAGAAACATTAGTAGAGTTAGTATATATTTGTAACCCTGCAGGGCTAGCAGGATTAGCGTTTGGTATAAAGGAATCTAGATCAGGAACTGGTCTATCTTCCTTTGGCATCGGAGGTCCATCATAATGTGAACAACTCCTTAGAGTGATTGCATTGGCATGATCTGTAGGATGGATAGGTTGTGATGGTAGAGCTCCCTTCTGACGGGATTGTAGGGTAGATGAAAGTTGTGCAATTTGATTGTCCATGATTTTATTATAGGCTAGGATAGAATCAATTTGCGCATCCCTACTCTCCATATGCTTTTGCATATTGGCAAGTATTGCTCTAATTTCTGTCATGGCAGGGTCGGAAGATGATGAGGGTGGTGCTTGGCTTTTCTGGCCAGAATTAGGATGATAATATTTTTGCTGTGGTGGGGGTTGCTGTTGTGGTTGTTGTGGAGGTGGAGGGTTTTGTACATTGGTGCTCCGGTATGAAAGATATGGATGGTTCTTATAACCGGCATTGTAGGAATTAGAATATGGGTTATTCTGCCTATAGGTTTGAAAGGCATTAACTTGTTCCATAGAGCTCCTACAATCTTGCTCCCAATGACCTACAATTCCACAATTTTCACAAAAAGCTTTGTTATTAGCAACAGCCGAAACATTAGCTACAGAGTTAGGAGCAACAGTAAGATTATCTAATTTTTGACAAATAGAAGTTAATTGAGCTTGCAAAAAGGATACGGAATCGACATTATGTTTTCCTTTATTTGAAACCATCTCGGCATATTGGGAATTGTGTATTGCCATGTCTTCGATAACCTGTCCTGCATCGTCCACATTTAAATTCATGAACCTCCCACTAGCTGCAGAATCTAGCACTGATCTAGAAGAATTTCCAAGTCCATCATAGAATGCTTGGATCAATTGCCATTGTGCTAGATTGTGGTGGGGGCACTCTCTCTGTAGATCCTTGAACCTCTCCCAAGCCTCATATAGCGTTTCGTCGGCCTCTTGAGCGAAGTTCTGAATATCACTCCTTAGCACCGCTGTTCTCTCTGCGGGATAGTATTTATTATAGAAATTCAAAGCAAGAGTTTCCCAGTCAGTAATACCAAGTGCAGTTCTATTCAAACCATTAAACCATAATTTAGCTTTGCCACATATGAAAAAGGAAAAAGAATCTCCCTGATTTGGTCTTGCTGATCTCGGATTGTCTAATGGTGTTACAATATTGGCATAAATCTGCGATGTGAAGATTAGGATCTTCACCCTTAGCTCCACTGAATTGCTTCCTCTCTATCATAGTGATAAATTGGGGCTTGGTTTCGAATTGAAATCCATCTAGTGCCGGAGTGGGAGTAAGGTGCGGGAAGTCTGTGAGCTTTGGCTGCGAGTAGTCACTGAGTTTCTTCTGGGCCGTCATCTCTAATTATGAATCTGAGGGAATATCTGTGTCACTAGAATCAGAGGGAGGATCTCTTCGACTGTTGTCCTCCTCAGAACCCGCCAGAATTTGTCTATAGATTTTCCTTTGCCTATAAAAAGAGCGCTCGATCTCAGGATCGAATGGAATGTAACCTGATCTGGAACACCTGGGCATAAACAAAGAACTAAAAGACAAATATGAGAATTGCCTCAAAGAACTAACGTTCTCTGAGACAAAAGGGGATAATCTAGACTACAAAAAAATAATCAGAAAACAAAAATAAAACCGTTTCCCCGGCAACGACGCCAAATTTTGACAGGGTTAAGTCGTATCCCCTAATCAAAAATAATTACCTAGGTCCCCTAAATAAAGTAGATAGGGAAGTAGTGTCGAACTCCACAGGGAAACAAGTCTTTCTATTCCTAATTAATTATTATAATCTAAATCATCTAAGTAACCAATATTATTGTGAATAAATTCTACACTACGGAGAATAAGGTCGAAAGAATTAAAGTAGGGGAAAATCAAATATTAAAAGACTTAGGGTATAGGTTCACTAATAAACAATATTTCAGGGCAAATCATAATAAGCA
Organism: Chenopodium quinoa; assembly: GCF_001683475.1. Taxonomy (NCBI): domain Eukaryota; kingdom Viridiplantae; phylum Streptophyta; class Magnoliopsida; order Caryophyllales; family Amaranthaceae; genus Chenopodium; species Chenopodium quinoa. The sequence continues at coordinate 2,581,650 of NW_018744616.1, read as the reverse complement.
ATTATCAAGCATTGGTTAATCAGATTATAAAGGGCTTTCGCTACGTATTATAATCACAGAGTTAATTTACCGATATTAAATCTCATCTGTCGAATCTCGACTTAACCATTTATAAATTAGTCTGCCTATTGAAACTAAGCCTAAACATCAATTCTCATCTGTCGAATCTCGAATTAATATTGCTAAACTCATACAATTAAATCTGGCCAAACCTAATTGCATAGCATTAAATCAATCAATAGGAAATTAACCAAGCATTGATAATTAACAATCACAAAATTACCCCTTCATATCATTTATTAGATCCCCATAAACCCTAGAAATAAAACTACTCAAGCATCATCATAACTAAACTAATCAAATAAAGCAAAGCAAAGCATAATCAAAGAAGTAAGTAAAATAGCTGAAATTAAAAGAGAAGAAATTGTTACCAAAAGAAATCTGGATTAATGGAAGTAATTAAGAACAAAAGTTGAGAGAAAATTTAGGAGAGAGAAAATATCCTAAGTAGAGAGAGAAAGTCTAAAAAAGAAGGTAAACCCAAAATTACGTACATAATTTGTTCTTAAACATTCATCAAACAAAAATTAAAACTAATCTAATCAGCTCTGAGAAAAACACGCGCCTGATCGGGCGCGCCTTTTTTGCTTTGCCCGCTGCTGGTGTGTCGCGCCCGATGGAGCTTATGCTCACCCGATCGGGCGCGCCTCTTCCTTGAGGATCCTTATGCGCGCAGCCGCCCGATCGGGCGTATGCCTGCCCGATCGGGCCCGATCTTCTTCTTCAAGGCTCGGATTTCGATTGGGCTCAATTCCTCGGCCCAATCTAAGTTTCCTCATCGGGTCTTGATTAAACGGTCCAATAGCCTCGGTATCTCATACCGAGCCCTTAATCATCGGCTCTCACCGATCCTGGGCTTCAAAAGTGTCCGTGTCCTTCTAGCTTCCGTAGTTGATCCATAAAACCCAGGAAAATGCTCCAAAAGTGCAATTTCCTGTAAAATACAACTAAAATTACGAAAACACTAGAAAACACAAATTAGTAATAAAAGTGGCTCGAAAGAGCCAAAAACACTACTAATTATGACCAAGGGACGGGGGTAAATTACTATATAAAATGGACATATCAAAAATATTTTTTAAAAAAATTACTAACAAACTGTGCATCGCACGGGCTTCATCTAGTATACTTTAAATGGATCTTTGAAACGAATTTGATGTTGGAAATAGTACATACTAAGTTATAAGATATTTATTAAAAGTTATAATTAATTTTGTATGAATTATTAGAATTCTATCGATAATAAAACACTGTACAACAATTTATCTTAAAAAAATTATCCAAAATTCGCTTACTTAACATCATATGTGTCACAATAATACCCATTTTCGCCTGCGTGACACGACACTTGGCGAAATACTGGAATGTCAAGTGACACTATCTCGTAATATGGCTGCGAGACCCGCTTTATATATTAGTGATATGATGCGACATGACTTGATGTGATTTGATATTAGATTTCTTTTTCCTATCAATCCCACGACACTGTTGTTTTTTTTAATATTATTATTATTATTATTATTATTATTATTATTATTATTATTATTATTATTATTATTATTATTATTATTATTATTATTATTATATCTCTTAACTATGAATTTACTGTTACAACTAATGCCAAACAGAGGAAGTATACAATACATAACGAGAAGGTAAAAGGAAAGTATAGCGATTACTCCCTCCGTTTTTAAATACTTGCTACACTTTTCTTTTCCAGCCGTTTTTAAATACTTGCTCCATTTCCTTATTTGGAAAGTTTTTACAATATTTAATTAATTTCTCTCACCAAATGGACCAAACAATATTAATTCCATATTCTCTCTCCTTCAATTCTCTCCACTACTTTTGATTTATTTTATAATTTTTTATTCTTCCACCAACCCCACTACCTCCATATTTTATTATTTTCTCCAATCTATCTATATACTATACTAAAAGACAAGCGCCTCAATGTGAGGATGACAAATGTCACTCTCTCATTGGCTTATCTTATGTATAAAATATATCTATATAATTACTGTTTACATATTCAAGCATAGTTATTTTTGTTAAACTTCAAACAATAAAAGCAAGTTTCTATACATGCATAAGATTTTCATGATTTCCTAACGTAAATATTGATTTAATTTTTTTTTATAATAAATATATACTTTCCAATACTACAAATAATCCATAAAGTCTTTCCAATCTTTATTTATAGTCAAGTTAAAGAATAATAACTAATTTGAAGCAATATGATTAAAGTGGCATAATTAAGGAAACAACTATTTCGTATTTTGAAAGGCTAATATTTTTTTTATGAAAATTAAATAAAATCGATAGAATTTAGTTTGATGTCAATTATGAAATCAATCAAACATTTAAAAAAAATCAGATGTACAATAAATATTGTGCACCTATTATAAAAGCTACCCTATAATGAATGAAAGTTATTTATGCTTTATTGATAAAAGTTACCTAAAATAGTCTAGAAGTTATCCTAAATTCAATTCAAGTAATCGGATGAATACAAAAGTTTTTGATAAAGATACAAAATAGTGTAAAAATTACTTTTATCGTTTGTTGTACTCCTTGACAAATACTGAATGCTTAGCCGAAATATTGTCTTAGAAAAAAAATACATAATCTTGAACATAAATTTAATTTTAATCCGCCTTTCATTTTCTATATAATGTCTACTACAATGACCTTTTGTTTTTCTTACATAAAAAAAAAAGAAAAAAAAAACTGAACCATTAACCAATCTAAACAAGAAGAATAAAAGTTAAATTGAATTATACATTTGACGGAAAAGGGATAGATATAAAATGTATTGTAACTATTACTCGTGTTTTAAATTGTAATATTCGTAATAACAATGCTATTACTTATGATTTTTTTTTTTTTAAAAAACTAACATTTTAATTTAAAAATCGTGCATTGCTCATGTACTATACTAGATACTACAATCATGTGCAATAATTCATGTTGTTTTATACATAATAATACTTTTAACTATAATAGTATGCGTATATAATATAATATAATATTTTTATAATATAAAAAAGTATATGTATATAATATAATATTTTATAACACGTGTCCTCCATAACAAGTGTAGTCTCAATCACCACTACACCAATTGGTTGTTGGTGTAGTGGTGACTGAGACTACACTGGGTAGGGAGGACCTGTGTTCGCTCCCCTGCAACAACAATCGGAAGGGGAATGGAACCTAATAACCTAGAATTGATCCTCAAATCTGGATTAGCCCAAAGGGTGAACCGGATAGAATACCCAAAACTCAATGCTTATATGACGGGAATTAACTTATCCTTTATCTATCTTATACAAAACTCCAAAGTCTATTTTTTTTTCAAAATATATTAATAACATTTGTAAATTTTTGTTAATATGAAAGATATAAACCTATCAAAATGTATATATAGTTAAATTTTTTAATAACTTATATCGAATGCGTAGTGTTATTAAAATTATTTGCATGTAATCATTAAATATGTTGGATGTTGTGTAGCTGTGCAATGTCCAAAACTTTAGTTGAGCGACTTTGATTTAGTGATTGTACGGTAAAAAGATATTGACTTCGATCTTGAAACCTAATAGTCTAATAAATTCTAAATAGAAAAATTAAAACAAAAGGAAATGAAAATAGTAAATGTCTTTAAATATTGAAATAAACATAACCTTTTAAATCAATTTAGCGAATTATATTCAAGAGACAATTTTAAGGCTTTTAAAATTAAATGGGGGAAAATATATGTAAAAAGAACATTTTTAGATATATAAATGTCCATGCACTATTATAAGAGTTTTGTTAACCTTTTTATAATTAAGGTGATCTTGAAACCTAATAGTCTAATAAATTCTAAATAGAAAAATTAAAACAAAAGGAAATGAAAATAGTAAATGGCTTTAAATATTGAAATAAACATAACCTTTTAAATCAATTTAGCGAATTATATTCAAGAGACAATTTTAAGGCTTTTAAAATTAAATGGGGGAAAATATATGTAAAAAGAACATTTTTAGATATATAAATGTCCATGCACTATTATAAGAGTTTGGTTAACCTTTTTATAATTAAGGTAGGGATAAATCTTAGTAATATATGCTCCGTATATTTTATTTATATAAATTATCAGTATCCAACCTATATACGAAGTATTTGTGTTGTATACTATATTTAATCAGCTGTTGATTATATATGTGACTATTATATAATATATAGTTTTTGGCACAATGGTTAACTTAGGAAAATATATGTTCTGGTAGGTCAAATATAAGGTTATTATTGTGTCTATAGATTCAATGAGTGCGACGGATAAATAAAACATGTATATATTAGATTGATTGTAGCTACTGATGCGGATGGTATGATAAGAAAATTTTAGTTTTTTTCTCAACAGGAGATATAAATAAATTAGTCAACTTCTTATATAGCTATGTGGAGTATTATTCAATTATTTTTCAATTAATAAAATAACATTATAAAAAATTAAAAGAAATTCAAATAACATAAAATACTATTCAAATAACGTTCCTTTAATATTTTTTTTATTGACCATTAGTAACCAAATGAATTACCTTTGTTTTTATTTTATTTTTCCTACGGGTTTAATAATTTGATTTATAAACCGTGCATCACACGGGCGCTATGCTAGTTTCTTCTAAAACTCGGTGCATGGAGAAACGGAGCAACTATTTAAAAACGGAGGGAGTACAAAAGACTAGGAGTTTCTTGTTTTCCAAGTTCCTATTATTCCCCTCTCGGTCTATCGTCAAGCACTTGTTTCTAGTTCCCTGTGGAAATTAAACAACATTTTGCGTCTCTACTTCATACTCTACTAATATTTTCTCTCTACTGTCCCCAAATCTTCACCTCATCCCTAATTTGTTTCTGGTAAGTAATTTAGCCGCTTAATTTCTTTTTCATCCTCAATTTCTCTTATTGATTGAATATTGATCCCAGTTTTCGTAAAATTAGGGTTTCATACAGTGTAATTGTAATTGAATATTTTAGGTAATGGCGACTAACGAGGCTAAACCAGCTACTGAAGAAGCTAAGATGGATCTGTTTGAAGATGATGATGAATTCGAGGAGTTCGAAATCGATCTCGGTAATAATTTCGAAACAATTGTCTTCTTTAATTTTTTATTTTTAAATTTTAAAATTACATTTTTGCTATTTTTTGATGCTATTGGATTGTGGATTTTTTTGATACAATTTAGCCAATTATTAATTTACTAGGTTTTGATTTATGTTGATTTTTCTAAGTTGTTGGATTTTAGGGTTTATGGCTGTTTCTTTGATCCTGACTCAGTATATGCATGTTTCTTAATTTCAATTAGATGGGAAATCTCTGTTGACTCTGCCCATTCATAATTGAAATGTTCAAATTTTAACTTAAAATTACTCGATTCCAGATGCTCAATTTGTTCCAAGTACAATATTGTTAATACCCTCTATTTCGCTAATTATTGTAATTTTTAAAACATTGCATTGAGTTTGAATTGTGTAACACCCTTTATTATGTATGATTCAACTAGTTTGATACCTTGGAAATTTAAAGAGTGGTGATCACCTTGTTTAGATTGATCACAAACTCCATTCCCGTTGTTATTGGAGGACGGATGCATCGTTTTTTCTATTGATTATTTGGCCTATGCATCTAGAATCTTAAGCTGCTTTATTGTTTAAAAAGAAGTTATAAAGATGATTTGGCTGATAGTTGATTGAAAGGAGAGAAGTTGTCCAAAAGATATGAGGATTTCCTTCTAGTTTGGAAGAAGATGGTTGCGCTGAGTAGGAAAATGAAAGCGTAATTTGTAGAACTTAATACCTTATACACATGTGACATGTACTTATACAGACATAGTTTGTGTAATGATCTGATTGAGAAACTAATGGCCTTAATTTGTGGATTATGGCTTGTCGTATTAGTTAGTAATAGTGAGTTATCTAGGATTCGATTCTTCTAAGTTATCCAAATAGACGATCATTTTGCCTGATCCAGTCCAAACTAGGTGCAACTTCGAAGAAGCATCGAGGAATAAGAGTTTAGAAACTCTATTCTAGACATGTTTGATTGACCAATTTTCTAGAGTACTGCAAGCTATGTTACTGGGACACGCCATTTTTGGCCTCATACCCGGGTCGTACGACACGGACGCGGGTATGAAATCCGTTATGAACACTCCGTTTGGCTCTCGGGTATGGCATAGTTGTCATGGAGCTTCAAAAATAGCAGGGAAGAGGTTGAAGGTGGAGCTTGGAGCGTCCAAAATGGTGAATAGTAACACTCAACATAGGAGAGAGGAGAGAGAAATAAAAAATGAATGGTGAAGTCTTTTATTGGACCCACATTCCACTTTCTTTTTTTAGAGAAATTTCAACATATGCTTTTAAAACTTGGAAGTATCAATAAGAGTTTTGGCAGTATTAGACTATTATATAAGGTACATAGGTAGTTGACAAGTAGTATTACTACTTTTCGTTAAAAAAAAAGTAGTAGTACTGTACAGAGTACATTATAAAGTCTAATTTTAAAAAAATTTGCTAATTTTTTTTATGGGGACTTGCTACAATTATCCTATTTTTTTTCTTTTATTGTCGTATCCGTACCCGAGTCCAAAGTTAAGACGGAGTCTCCGTGTCCTAAATTTTTGAGAATGACGAATCGGACACTTGGATCTGTACCAATATAGGGTACCCGTACCCGTGTCAATGTAACATAGAGTGCAAGTTAATTGAATATTTCAGATCAAATGGGGAAGCATTAGACTTGACAATTGCAGGTTCAAATTGGCAAAATTAAGAGTTGGGATTTCTCCAGCTTGTATAAGGAGAGTATACCACATAGTATATTAGCTATTTCCACACCAAACGGCCTTGGATATGTTGTGGTAGGTTGGTGGCGATCCCCTCTCATGCTCTTTTCTTTGGGAGAGGTTATATGTTGATCCCTTAAATAGGATGCAAACCTAAAAGCGTACTTGAGGGTTTTGAAACTAAGACACACTACTCTAGGTCTCTAGCCATTGTATGATCACTTGTAGACCTATCCGACAAACCATTATCTATGAGAAGTGCTTGTCAATCGCGGGCTAAGTTGGGAAGGATTTGGAATATAAGGGTTTTGTGTTGGTTGTCTATAGAGTGTATTAGTATTCCAGCTAGTTTCGACTTTCTACCACTGGTAGTTTTACGATATAATCGTCTGGGGACCTCTCTTTACATCTAAAGATGTAGCTAGAAGTTCTGCAGGGTGAAAATACAGTAAGTAATAGTAGCCCCATTTGCCCTTTCTCTCTCTCTCTCTCTTTACCATAATATCCTAATTTTCTGTGGACAGTTGCAGTGATTAATTGTTAAATTAATGAGCTTTCTCTACAATAATTAATGATGATGCTGTTTACACCTTGTGGCTACTGGGAATTGAGAAATGTGTCCCTGCTGACCTTGCCATAGAAAATTCTTTTTGAGCAGCCTTCCATTGAAAAAGATTATCTTTTTAAAATTTTTTAAAACCTTTTTTAAGGAGCCCATTAGGATAGGTTGTTATGTTGTAGTCTTCTGTCAACCTAAAGAGAGAAAGAAATATAAGAAAAGTGTTATAATTAAAGGTGCATTACCAAATTTGACTTGAGACCGGGATTTGTTGGCCTTGTGATTCAGAGAATTACCTCCTCTGGCCTTGGATTCTGTGTGTCTTCTCGCACCCTTCAGTTCGTCTTTCTTACTTTCTTGCTTTGCTGTTTGGATGAGTCAATATTCCCCCATCCTTATGTTTTGCATCATTTTTATAAGACTGTTCTGTTTTCTCTTTTCTCAATTCCTTTATTTTTTTTGTTTATTTAAAGGAAAATTTGCAAATTGCAGTCATTTAAAGTTCGTACTTTGCAAATTGCAGCCCAAAAGTTCGTATAAATTGTAAATTGCATCCCGATTCAATTTTTTCATCGGTTTACAAGTTGAAAAATCTTCTATTAAGGTTTTAGGGGTCATTTTAGGCCTTAGGGGCCCGAATTGAGCTCAGAATTAGCAAAAAAAATAACGTAAGTATTTCGTTTTGCATAACAAAAATGTATCGATTTGTGAGAAATTGTAAATATGAGACACTTACGTAATTTTTTTTGCTAATTCCGAGCTCAATTCGGGCCCTTAAGGGCTAAAATGACCCCTAAAACCTTAACCGAAGATTTTTCAACATGTAAACCGATGAAAAAATTGAATCGGGCTGCAATTTACAATTTATACGAACTTTTGGGCTGCAATTTGCAAAATTTTTTTTAAATGGCTGCAATTTGCAAAATAAGAACTTTAAATGGCTGCAATTTGCAAATTTTCCTTATTTAAAACTTAATTTGTGGTGTCTTGCATCTGTTGATGCACATCTCTCCTCCTTGCTTCATTAACTGAGCTCTTGATACCATTGGCTTTATGGTGCAACTCATATCTTCAAAACTTAAGCTCTTTCTATGTTTTTTTACGGATGCAGTAAACATATGTGAGGTAGTGTCTTTCATAAAGTAACTTTTCATAACAAATATGTCACTAAATAATTATTAGTAGCTTTTATTTATCACAGCATAGAGCATAGCATATCTTCTGAGTAGTATATAGTTAATGTTCTCCAAGATTATGATCCAATAGTCACAACTGGACCTGTTTCAGACTCATATCCTGAAGAAGTTTTATCATGGCTTTGGATTTTAAGAATCTCCAATCAAAATTTTATCATGCACTCGAGAATTTCATTGTAGTTTATGGACCTTGTATAGAAATTTAAGAAAGTATACATATTACCAAAATGGTTCGATAATTGGGTGAGTGGGAATAAGTATGTAGGATAATTATAAAGTTAAGGTAAAACCAGGAAGCTAGGTGTGCATCCATCACCAAAACGCCCGAGTCTAATTTACATGGTTTTTAGCTTTTAGGACCTGATAGAACTTGATTTTGCAATGCAATGATGGATTCACTAATATTCGTCATTTATATGTAATACATGCATTATTTTTACCGTTATCTTTAGAGTACATGTTTATATGCTGATGCTGAGGCCACACTGAATTGGTAATTTGTTATTGGTGTTATTTAGAGATAATTAGTACTGCTGCAGCTGAGTTAGACATTATAGCAAGTAGAAGAGTGAGCTTTGCATCTGACCTTTGGATTTTATACTCACTTTTCTTTCATAATTATTACCTTATGTTCTTATGTATTACTGCAGAGTGGGACAGCAAGGAAGAAGGCAAGGAGGTGACACAGCAGTGGGAAGACGATTGGGATGATGATGATGTCAACGATGACTTCTCTCTGCAACTTAGGAGGGAGCTTGAGAGTAATGTTGCTGAAAAGAAATGAATCAGTTGATGATGGCTGATGGGCTGTTGGTTATTTCAATCCATGTATCATCTTTTTCGAAATTCAAGTTGAGGTGCCTTTTATCCCTGTGGTAGTTTTCAAATTACCTTAAGCTTTTATTACGGGCAATGTGGAGTGACAGAAGATAGTTGATCATGATAATCTTGTAGTTTAGGAACATAAGCATGTAAACATCTATGTACCCTGTGATTAGTTGAACCTGTTTTCTTCACATATCTTTCGGCAGTGTTTGGCTAGGCGTTTAGTTTTTGCTTTTCAATTTTGATCCTTGACCATATGTTTCCAAAAATATTGGCTTCGTTTTTTGAATTGCACTATTTTGAACTTTTCACTGTTCACAATTTTTTTTTTTTTTTTTTGGTAACAACCATTCACACATTCCTTGTTAACCATATTTAAACTTGTGTTTTCCAAATATCAAATTTTAATTTATGCTTTTCAAATATGAAATTCTATTTTTTAATTTTATAGCAAAGTGTTTGGTCAATTGACCAAATTGGTAAATAAAAAACTCTTAGCAATAAATTGGTAAATAAATTAAAGGCTAATCTTAAGAAATAATTTGGTAAATAAAATAATTGCAGGCCACAATTAACCCAAAAAATACAAAATTTTCAAAAAATTATTTGCGAATGTTTAAGTTAGTTTGTTCTTTGTGGTTTTTTTTATGGAAATAACAATTTCAATATAAAAAAATGTTAAGTATCAATTTTCATTTAAGTTTCATACCCTACCAACCCTTTTTATGAAAATAACAATTTCAAGAAAAAAAAAATGTTGAGTATCAGTTTTCATTTAAGTTTGATACCCCTTGTTAACGATTTTTTTAAAAAAAGAGGTTAGAAATAAATTTGGTATTGGGATTCAACTAAATATAAAGGGGTGACATATTAATTAAAAATTTTAAATGGGACAAACAAATTTAAAAACACAAAAACAAATTAAATTAGGATTTTTGAAGTTTTTGTTCGGAAAAGAAAATAATATTTTTTTGGACAAAATGTCGCCGAAATGTATTATTTTTACCAAATTGTCGCATATAGTTAGTTTTTTTTTACCAAATTGTTTGTTTTTACCAAATTATCGTTAGGGGTCTTTTTTATTTACCAATATGGTCAATTGACCCAAAGTTTTTGTTTCTATTTTCATGGTGAGACTTTAAAATTTTGACCTCAAATTCTAATAAATCCCTACCTTATAAAAATTAAAGATAACTCTTAGGAATAATGTGCTATCAACTATACCCTAAAAAATATGTACAAAAATGTGTATTTTTTTTTACCATCATTAATAATGTTTAATATCATTAATATATTTAATGTTTTTATTTATTTTTTCATTAAACATTTCATCAATTAATTCAAACTTTTTTTTTTCTTCTAAAAAAACCCTTTTAATAATAAAAAAATAAATAAATTATACTCTATATATTATTATTACTATTGTTTAAAAAATAATAATAAAAAAAATTTGTTTGTCCGAAGAGATTGTTAATCACTACCTTATAAATTATAGAAGATAACTCTTGGGAATACTTTGCTACCAACTATACCTTCAAAAATATGTACAAAAATGTAAATTTACTTTTTTACCCTCATTAATATGTTTACTCTCATTAATTTATTTTATTCATTAAACTTATCATCAATTAATTCAATTTTTTTTTAACAAAAAACTTGTAAGCCTTTTTTTTTTTTCCTTAAAATATACTTCATATGTTATTATTATTATTTAAAAAGAAAAAAAATGTATGTTTGAGGAGAATGTTTATTTTTACTCCATCGTAGTTGCTCTTCTTATTTACAATTTTATTGTCCTTTAATTGCAACTATATATTGTTAAGGTTTATTAGCTTTTGAATTGTACATTGTTCTTGTAAAAAAAAATGTGTACATTGTTTGATGGCACATAAACAACGTTATGCATGGAATTTGAATGAGATTTATATGAAATAGTGATATTTGAGCAGATATTATTATCAAGAGGTATAAAGAACTTTAAAATCCTAAAATCAAGGATAATCAATGATAGAAAAAATGGTATTAATTAGTACTATGGAGAGAATTTAGTGGAAATATATAACTAAGTGATTATTGCTTTAGTATTAGATATAGATATAGATATTAGATGGTCGTAGAACATTAAAGAACTTACATTATTAAGTTTTTAGCTACAACAAACATTTCACATTATTACTCTGTATGACCAAAGCTCACAAAAAAATTATTTTAAGAAAAATACGCTAGGTATTATTGAATTATGCTAATCAATTAAGAGTTCTAAACTAACAATAGCTTAAGATATGAAGGGATGCAAATCATTAAATATTACTTAATAATAATTTTGAAATAACACTCCCGGCTGGTTTTAACAAATAATTTTCATAAAAGATTTTATTGGCTTTCTTATAATTCTAAGCCACCACATAGGCATATAAACCAAATAATAAGTATTAAAACTACCAGGGTTATCACTGAAACCAAAGGTGTAAATACACGTCAATACAACTTCTTTGCAAGAACTGGCCTTCGCGCGCGTAGGCCACCCTGTTATATACAAAAACCAAAATACATAGTTACTGCACTTCGAATACTACTGGGTCATCTCATTATTTTAGGTTTATCAAACTAGATAAGTAATAGTGTAATGATGTTTAGTGTGAATACTTTAAGCAAAATATCATCCTATTAATTTGCATACTAATTAGATTACGTACTGGACTTTCTATATTTAAAGACTAGGGAGAACTATGTATCATTTTCCATGAAAACATTTAACATCAAATCAAACGCGGCCTGAAAGAAAAAGCTGCTCATGCCTCTAGCCGAGTACATCTGAACGTCTATAAAGTCCGCCTCAAATGGGATTTATACAAGGAATTATTAGTTGTATACTTGTATATACTAGTTAAAATTTTGAAATTCAAATGCTTGATCATAGAATGCATAATTTGTTGGGGTTTGGTAAGTCCAACTTACCGCGGAAACAACCCCGACCCAAAGAACCACTCGCAATTAATAAAACCATAAAGCATAAATAAATTAATCACAAGATTAAGATAAGATAATTACCTTTGGAGCGTGCTTCGCCCAAACGGAACGAGCTCTTACTTGAAAGCTTAGCCCCGCTGACGCGAGAGCCTCTAACGAAAGTCCACCCGCAACTCGACCACCGAAAATGGTCCAATGCCTTGGAGTTAGCAAGGCCCGACCAAAAACCCAAGTGATTAACGAGTTCAAAGGTTTTCACAATGGTGATGCCTTTTTCAACTCTCACTCAAGTGATTTTCCCAATACCCCAACTTGGGTATTTATAGGGAAAATAAGAGAGTGAAAAGCACCCCCATCAATGTGGGAGAATTTGATTTTTCCATTTTATTTTAAAGCTAAAATAAAATTAATAATCAAACTAGTAATAAATCAACAACTGGCAAGCTCATGTGAGAGGTTAGGTGAGGACCATTTGGAGGGGGGGGGACCAAACTTGCTCCCCACTCCCTCTCCAAAAACCGGCCAACACACCCTTTCAACCTCCTCTAAAATCGCGCCACATGGCACCCACACTTGGGCACCAAGGCACCAAAGGTGGGCTGCGTAGGTGCGGCTGCCCAGCAGCGCTAGCATGCGCGCAATGGCGTAGCCATGCTGCTGCTAGCTGTTGTGGCTGGCGCGCATTGCGTGCTAGCTGCTGCGGCTTGTTGCGGCATGACTGCTAGCCAATGCGCGCACAAGGCAGCCACATAGCAGCGCTAGCACGCACTAGGCTATGCCTAGTATTGCGATGCTAGCCACCATGCCCCTAGCACTCGGTTTTCTCGGGGCATTCCGATGCTAGGGGTATTTTGGTCTTTGTTGATTTATTATTATTTTCATGTCTCGTCTTTTACTATTTTTCGACTCGACTTCCGACGTTCGGTTTCGATGCTCTAAGCTCGAATTCCCGACGTCTAAATATTAATTACTCGGTTGACTTATTGGATTGTTTCCAAGAGGATCAACATGAATTTCGCTCCCAATGCCAGAATATCCAGCAGGAAAGGACATGTAAACATCTTCTTCAAGATCACCATGCAGAAATGCATTGGTCACATCCATTTGAGTTGTCATCCACTCATTCATTACAGCAACAACAAGTAATGCTCTTATAGTAGTCATTTTTGCTATTGGAGCAAAAGTTTCTCCATAATCTAGCCTATATTGTTGTTAACACTAAAGAACAACCAATCTTGCCTTATATCTTTCAATTTCACCATTTGATTTGTACTTGGTTTTGTAGATCCACTTACAACCAATTACTCTCTTTCCTTGAGGGAGCGGTGTCACTATCCATGTCCCATTTCTTTCACACTGATCAATTTCTTGATTCATAGCATCTACCTAATGTTGTTAAGTGACAACATCTTTGTACAAAATTGGATCTGGATTACTTTCAAGGGCTTTCATGAAGCAATGAAATTCAGGCTTCACATCTGTTACAGCTAGGTTTGAGATTTGCCGAGTTGTTCTTTTCTTTGGTTGAATGTAATCATTCATCTAGATGGGTTGTGTAGATGGCCTTGTGCTTTGTCTCACTTTTCTTTCAGGTGGAGCTTCTTGAGAGCAAAGATTAGGTGCTTCAGCTTCAATTGTCGACTGTCGATATGTCATCTGTTCTTGATTAGATATCAAACCTGTATCATTGTCTTCTTCCAGTTTAGTTTCTTCATCAAAGAAGAGATTCTTGAATTTTTCTTTCTCACTTAGAATACCAGGAACAAGCTTCATGTATGTGTCAAGAGAATTTTTGTGGAAAGGAAATATTTCCTCTTGAAATGTCACATCTCTAGAGACAAACACTCTCTTTGTTTCTAAGTCCGCCACTCTGTATCCTTTTTTATGCCGGGGTAACACAAGAAAATACATGCCATTCCTCTAGGCTTGAATTTGTCTGCCGTGACATTTGGACTTGCTGCAAATGCAAGGCATCCAAACACTCTAAGATAGGAGTAATTAGGACATTTTTTGAACAGGACTTCATAAGGAGATTTGTTGTTCAAGACTAAAGTTGGAAGTTTATTAATGAGATGTACAGCTGTCATGACACAATCACCTTAGTAATCCAATGAAAGACCAGCTTGGAATCTCATAGCTCTTGCAATTTCAAGAATATGCCTGTGTTTTCTCTAAACTTTAGCATTTTGTTGAGGTCTGTCAACACATGAAGTTTGGTGAATGATTCCCAGCTTAGCAATGAAACTCAAGGGCATTATCAGATCTCAAATATTTGATTTTACAATCAAAATGATTTTGAGCATATTCCTGGAAAAATTCAAGCTTAGACAAAGACTTAGACGTCTTCTGCAGCAAGTAAACCCATGTGGTTCTTGAATAGTCATCCACAATTGTAAGAAAATACCTTTATTTCCCTCTAGTATTGACTATGTAAGGTCCCCAAATAACCATGTGGATTAGCTCAAAGGGAGTAGAGGCATGGGATTTGCTCAGTTCATATGGAAATTTAGTGAATTTTGCCATAGGACAAGTTACACAAATTTGATTATTTTCCTTGATTGTGTCTTTTACACACTCAATGTGTCCGAGTTTTTCCAGAGAAGCATGCCCCAGTCTATGATGCCAAACAACAAATGGCACTGATTTTGCTTTGGAGTTTGCAGAGAGACAGGTGGGATAAGTGATGGTTTTAGTTTTTTATTCATTAATCAGAATATCCTGACCACCATCAACAAGGTAGTAGAGCCCATTTCTAGACTTACCAACCCCTTTTATTTTTATTTTTTTTGTCACCACATCCTTAATCACACATTGTGATTTTTGAAAAATCACTTCACGCTAAGAGTCTTGCAACAATTTCTGAACTGATAGAAGATTATGCTTGAAATTTGGTACTATTAAGACATTCTTCAAGAACAAAGAGTTGGGAAGCTCAATAGTTCCCATATGAGAAACTCTTGCAGTAGCTCTTGTAGGCAAGTTGATCTTGAGACACTCTTTTCATTCTCTAGGTTCAGTGACAAAATTCAGGCTTGATGTCATGTGATCAGATGCTCTGAGTCTATTATCCACTCACTAGTAGTGGACACTGCATCATGACATGAGACCATCCCAAAGAAGCTATTTTCCAATTCTTCCTCTATCTCACTTTCTTTATTACCAGCAGTTCCAGGAAAAGACATGAGCAGTTGTTCAAACTGCTGCTGTGTGAGGGTGACATTACCTAAAGTGTTGTTGTTAGCCTGAGCAGCAACTGCCACTTTGGGTGCACGTCTGGTATTCCACTTTTGATCCTGAGATTTGAAATTAGTTTCACAATTCCATATTTGTGTTTATGATGCCATTTTGGATAGCCTACAACAGTCCAACATTTGTTCTGAGTATGACCTTTTCCTCCACAAGCACTATACTCAGTAACTCTATCATAGTTACTTGAGTGAGCTGCTCGATTTTCTACAGCATTTGTATATGTTACTGCACCACCACGACTGTACATAGCTAAAATACCATGTTCAGCCCATTCAGATTAAAAAATTCTCTTTGACTCTCTTCTTGTTGAAGCATTGAACATGCAGATTCAACAGTTGGCAAGGGAGTTAACATGAGGAGTTGAGTTCTCATAACACTGTAGGCGTCATTCAAAGTGCGCCTACGTTAAAGCATGTGTGAATGTGATACTAAGGCTGGATGCAAAGGTTATGGTGATGGAAATATATGTGAGAAGAGTCAAAGATGATGACTCTTTAGGCTTGGTAGGCTAAATGATGTGGGTTCAAGTCCTCAAGTCTAGCTCTAGATGGATAAGGGTAAGCATGGGATATTCTTTAACTCGATCAAGTATGCATATGAATATAAATGTGAATATGAATATGGCCGCACCTCGATGTGAGGTTGCCTACGTATCCATTAGGTATCAGGCCAACGTAGCTCTACCCGAACTTTGCACAAGTGTGTGTACACCTCAAAGAGGTATTTCAAGGGTTGTAATGGTTAAGCTGATGGGTTAAGGAAGAAAGGGGTAAAAGGCTCAAGAACCGAGAGAAGCCCCCAAGATGTGTAATTGTGAATTGGACTTTGCAAGTTTTATTTTCATTTTTTTGCCTTGATTTTTTTTCATTCTTTTGAATCAATATGGGCAATCTCAGATCATGTGGTCCATCACTCACTTAGCATTCATGTTTCTTAGGCACGGTACCAAGCACTCGATGAGAGACGCAATTTGAGACGCGTTCATATCAAATACATTGAACACTTGCCCTTAGACATTGTTTTTTTATTTACTTATTCTTTTTTTTTTTATTATTTGAACTTGCTTTCTGACTGTTATACAAATTGTACACTTTCCCATCCCAGGTTTAAGTGAATGTAGGTTGAATAAATAAGGTTAATCGTTAGACGAGGCTCAAAGTGGTTGATGAAGAAATGGAATGTGAATGACAGGTTAATGGGGAATGAATGAGTTGCAAAGATCCTCAAATCATTGGGATACCTTGTGTTCTATTCGAAAATTAGTTTTTTTTTTCTTTTTTTTTTTGCTAATTACATGATCGAATGTAAGAAATAGATGCTCATTTATGAAGAAGGTAAGAAATGTGACACATAGACACACGGATAAGGAGAACCTATGCTAGACTTTTTAGCGGGAAGGGGTTGAAACAAAAGAAGAAAAAAAACACAAAATCTTGGTGAGAAGCTTGAATCGTGCTTTGTCTTCATGGCTGTTTATGAGTTACTTCTTGCCGCCTGGTGAGGAAAAAAGTTTGTTGTTATTGATGATTTGATTGAAAGGAAAGAAGGAAGGAGTGACGTTCCCCTTATTCTTCCAACTATTGCCTGTGATATTAATGCATTCACTCAATACTTAGATTAGAAAGGAAGAGTGTATGTGTAAGGAGGGTGATCCCATCGTAAGGGGTACTCTCCTCAAATGCCCTTAGCCACTTAAAAGCCTAGGACTTTACACTTGTTAGGGTGTAGTAGGATTTGAATTCCTGACTGTTTGAGAGACCTTGAATTAGAATTGATTCTATCTTCACGCTTTTTTGTAAGAAACAAGTAGGAGTCGCCAATGAGTTTTAGGAAAAACTCATAAACCTCGTTCATGCCTTTCTTCCATGTGTAATTCATGGAATAATTAGCACGAATCATAAGTTTACCCATGCCCAAATTGGTCTATAAACCAAAAATGAGTTCGGGAGCGAGGGTACTAAGATAACGTTACTTTTAGAGGGGAATGATCATCCTAGCCCTAGTACGGCCTCTACTAGCCCTTCCTTTTTCACAATTTCATCACCAAACAATATATGCAACGCGATACCTAAAACTATGTTAGTTGATTTTATTTACTAACATTAATTCACGTAGGAATTACATCGTAATGTTGTTATTCTTAATTAATTAAATTCGTGAAGAGGACAATAAAATAAACAAGATTCACCTTGGCTTAAGTGATCAACCAACAATTATTTAATTCAATTATAATCTTTATTTAACGCAAGATACTATGTGGAATTGATTAATTAATTATTTTAAAGGTGATAAAAAAACACTAATTAATTAATTCAAGTCCTTTTAAACAAGAAAATAAAGGTGATTTAACTAAGTGCTCGGGAATTTACCACTTCTCTTTTCTAGATCTCCGTTTAGAACACTTATGGACTCCTTCTTATTGGGGAACCTCCACCGTAGTAACAAGATATCGAAAGGGTGAGTGTTTAGGGTGAGTGTCTATTTAAGCCTCGCTTTAAGCTCGTATTTATAGGGAATGATTAGGTTTAGGGTTTCGAGCATTCTGCCGCAGCAGGTGTCGCGTGCAATAGATTGAGTTGCGCGCGGCATCCCATCGCAAGTTATAGAGTTGCGCTGATATGTGCAGCGCAACTAATTGTCTTGCGCGTGGTTTTATGGTAAGATTCGATTTTATATTTTCCGTATAATTCCGAATAATTCTAAATCTTCCGCAGCCCAACTCTGAAAGTTGCACTGGATGTTGCGTGCAACCGAATTAGTTGCGCGCGGAAGCCCTGCTCAACTATGTGAGATGCACGCGTCTTTTTCTGCCGCAACACTAAGTTTTAACCTAGATGCTCCTAAATCCGTCATTATTAGGGTTTAAGCACGGGCTTTAGCCTAGTTATGATCGGGTTTAGTTAATTAGACCTTTGTTTTGGCTTTTTCTTTAATCTGAGCTAGTCGTTTGTATTTTGTGGCTTGACCAGTTATCCATAAGTATTCTTCACTTTGATCCAACACGAAGATGGTTTTATTTATCGTCATTGCACTTCCTGTCGGGACAGAAGGCCAAAAGTGGATTCCTACAGGTAGCTCCCACTTTCATCGAGTCTAGAATAGACGATGATCAAAGTAGTCAAGGAAATAAATCCGAGACTCATTCTGCGAAGTTCTCTAAGGATAGAGAATCTTTCAATAATGTTTATGGATGTCGAAACAATCCTTGGTTCGCTAAGTTTTTGGAACAAGTAGCTATTAAGGCTAGAAAAAGTCCATCCTAGTCTTAACGCACTAAAGAATCTGATTGATCCTTTGCAACTGTAGAACGCTTTTACAAGTAAAAGTGTTCTGGGTGATGTCAGGTCATGAGAAGAGATCGGTTTAAAAGGATAAAAAGGGGAAGATTTCCTCTCAATCGTGTCATCATTGGACTAAAGTCCCTCGATATGTCATTGAAACTTTAGCCTGACTTTAACAAAGTAAAAGATGAAAAAAGGGTTTTTGGTATTAGAGCTGAAATGGTCCGGTATTCGAGCCGGGTCAGGTATTTGAGCCGGAAGTCCACAAGATATAAATACATGTCTCAGGATTAGAGGCATATATCCAAATTCAGTGAGAGGGAAGAAAGTCAGCAATTCTCTCATCAGTTTTGTGCACAAGATGAGTACACGTGTCTCAGGACTGGGGGCACGTGACTACATGGGCGTGACATCGTCTTGTCGTTTCTTTATATAGGGGTTGGATTCGACACCCTAACTGTCCGGTAAGTTAGTAAGCGCACTAATTACCGTATCCATTCAAGAAGTGACTGTTCATGAAGGTTCGGCGCGCCTGTCGACTCGTTAATTCTCTACCTACAGTAATTCTCTACCTTTTAGTCTCGAGAGGAAGATCTTGCAAAGCTTGGGCTGAGTGAAATTTTACGCAACACCTACGCCGTACGATACACGATTTGCATTTTTACGATGCATGAAAACATCTTCCTTTTTGCTTAAGACGTGAAAAAAGATGAAAACCCGGACATTTGTAACGTCTATACAGTAAAATGACAAACCTGTCTATGGGTGCTTTTACGTAAAGCACCACCACGGAACGTCTTAAGGCACTCTTACGATAAACGTTCAAAATGTATGCTTGGGGAAGGCACAAAGCACGGTGTGCATGCAATATGATGCAAAAAACTAACAAAAAAGAAAATAAACTACAATATGCAAAGCAATTAAAAAGATTTTGATAATTTGCGCGCCATTACAGCTAATAACGAGCGAAAACGGTTTAAAAATTGATCAAACGGATCAAAATCAAAATCCCGGTCTTTTAGTGACCAGTATCCGTGCGCAACTCCAAGGTCGCGCTGGCCAGGCGCACGCATCTTTCTGATTTGCACTGGTATGCTACGCGCAACATCTTAAGTTGCGCGCGACATTTATGTTAGTAAAGTGAAAATCGCATACGCGATTTTTCACTTCACCATTTCTCTTTCCTTCGCCATTTTCGACTCTTTCTCTCTCAGGAAGCTTAGTTTTTGTGATTTTCGAAGCTAAAGGAAGAAATTTTTGTCCTCAAATTATATTTTCCGTAATCCAATGTAAGTTTTTTGCTAAAATTTGCTCTTTTTCGGCTGAATTGGAACGATTTTTGAATCGTTAAACCCCAAATTTGAAATTTGGGGGTTTTGATTTGGTTTATTTTTCTTGAAATTGTTTTCTCCGTGTTGTTATCCTATGTTTAAGGAGTGTTTTGCAACAAATTTCATGAAAAATTGTTAAGTATTGAACCTTGTACGAGCATTTCTTTGTTCAAGTTCGTTCTTGCTTCTTTTTTTATTTCAAATTTTTGCTTGATTTTGTTGCTTTTCTTGCTCATTTCGGTTATAATTGCTGATTATTAAGTATATTATAGTGATAGAATTAAAATAACTTTCATAATTCATTTTTTGTGAATTTTGAATTGTTGAAAAATGGCGCGAAACATACTCTTAGCTCATTTCGCCATATTCGAACTTCAAAATTGTTTGGTAGACGATAATTATGTTTATATTACTGCTATTCGTCTAGAATTTAGTTGATTCTTTGAGATTTTGGAATATAATCCCTTGAATGCTTAGTTGAAACTGGTATAGGATGACTTTTGTGGGTGTTAAAAGCCCACATTTACTGAGTTAAACTGCAGGTATCGTAGCCCCCAAGTATGTGTGGTATTCGATTTTCGTGTTTTGCCCTACCGGTAGCCGTTATGCTGCCGAAAATGGGTCTAGAATACGTATATTAGTTTAGTTTAAGAAATAAAATAAATTAATTAAAGAAGTTTTATCCGTTATAGCATGGACTCGCCTCTGTTTGCCGATGCTAAGGAGGTTCTTGTTGGTCCGGACGAGGCAATTCACCCTCGGAAGAGGGCGACCCTTCCTCGAGAGGAGGTTTGAGAGCGACGCGTCGCGGCCGATCGACGTCGCCAGGAAGAGGTGGTTTGGGAGGCTCCTCCCAACTTGGACCTTAAGGTCCTTAAGTGGGACCCAGACCACCATGTTTCGATCAGAGGGTGGTGCGAAATTGTAAGTCTTATGCGCTTTCGTTTCTTTTCTCTTTTCCTTTTTTTCTTCTCCTTTTTAAACCATAATCGTTTTGTTTTTTATTTTTATTCTTTTATTTAGAGTGAGCCTAGCATGTGTTTGTACAACTCTGGTGGCCTGCGAGCCCGTTTTGAGAGTTTTCTCGAGGTGCCAAAGGAGATTGTAGCACTTTCTGGGATTGACTCCCAACTGGCGACTCTTCGGGATTTATCGAGCCAGTCTGCATTGTCAACTTTCCTCCGTGGATTGCTGGAGTTTTGGTGGGATTCCAACAACACTTTCCCCTTTCCATGGGGAGAGATGACGGTTACCCCTTTCGATTTCTCTATGATTACAAGTTTTCCTTTCGGAGACGAGCCTATAGTTATAGAGCTCGTAAAGGGGTCAGACGAGAGATTGCGCGACCTTGTGGGGGACCGTCTTGCGTCGGCCCTTCACGTGTACGCGCAATCCTGTCCGTACTCGGTTCTTGCCGACGAGTTGTCGGCTGACGAGCTTGACCGGCAGTGTATACCTGAGCAGTTGGCTCGGATATACATTGCCCACGTTCTTTTCGTCACCGTCTTGAGTGATCGAAGAGAGCGTTTTGCCATTGGGTTACTTATTTGCCTCAACGATTTGGGGCAAGTAGGTGACCTGAGTTTGGCGGAGGTGTCGTATGCCCGTATGCTTACGGCTATGGGCAAGGCGACCCGGGTCATGGATTTCGCGGGAGCTACTGAGGTGCCTCGGATCTAGCTTACATGGCATGGTCGTTTCCTTGAGGTACGTGTTTTAAGCTTTTTTCAGTTATTACTTTCGTTTTCTCCTTTAGGCTTATCTTTTCTTGATTTCAGGTTTGGGGATACTCGTACCTGCCTTTCTTAGCCCCCAGGGTGCTTGGGGCTACTCGTTTTCCTATCGGCCATCGATTGGTCGCGATTAAGAGGAGACGAGCTACTTCTGCCGGCGACTTTCGTCAGAGGATTCTTTCGGCGACTCGTGCGTCAGTGAGTATTCTAACTACATGTTCTCTTTTTGTTTTTTGAATTTATTCATTTTCTAACGATTTTTCATGTGGTTGTGTTTTATAGATCGATCTCCGTCCTTGGAGTTTGATCGTCGGAGTCCTTGAGGCTATCCGGTCTGGCATGGTTCTTTGCCGTTTCCGAGCCCTCTATACGGGACTCTCGGTGTTACAGAGGACCGACGCTTGGTTTTTAGGCGAGTGTGTTCTCTGGTAGCTTTCGACCGAGGAGCCTTTGGTTCCTGCGGATCCCCCGATCCAGATGCTGCGTCCGGACCTGCTGTCTACCGAGGATCGAGCTCAGGCGATCCTTGGTTATCCAACGGAGCAGCTGGTGCTGTCGGATGCTTCTTATCCGGCTTTTATAGCATCCAGGCTGACTCCTTTTCAGGCCTTTGTTCCGGTTAGTACTCTAACTCTTTTTTTCGTGTTTCTATTTATTTTTCGGAATTTTGACCCTTTTATTGTTTTTGTCACATGTATTTTTAGCGGGTCGAGCTAGGTGGTTGGGTGCCTCCTACAACGAAGATCACGTATACCAATGTTGTCGGATCGGTAATTCGTGATAACCCTTCCAGCGGCCGAGGATGACGAGGGGATACCTTTCGTTCCTGAGACGGTTGAGTCGGTATGTCTTTTATATATATGTACTTAAATATTTCTATTTATTTTTTTGTTTCATATACATTTGTTTACTAACTGTCCTTGTATTCTTGGAACAGGTTCAGCGGAAGACCGTGAACGGCATGGTGAGGACTTTACGTGCTTTCCGAGCTTCTTATTGGAGAGCCCTCGTGACTTTTTCATGCCGTGATCATCGGATTATCGCGGTAAGTTTTTTCTTTTTTCTTTGCAACGAAGTTATTACATTTCATGTATTAATCTTCGTTTTGGATTTTGCATGATGTGCAGCAACCGTCTAGTAGTCGCCGAGCACCCTGATTCCTCTTGTACACATTTTACTATATTTTTTTTAGGAAACCGATGTATATTTTTTTTGTATATATGACACATTTGTATATATATATCATTATTATATTATTACTTTTTTTTGTTTCCATGTGTACATTAATGCGAAAAATCTTCGAGGGAGGGAAAGGGTTCCCGACTCAAAAAAATAAACAAACTAAAAAAAATAGCAAAAAGAAGGAAAAAGAAAATAAGAAAATAAAGAAGTAGGAAAATAATAATAAAGAAACTAAAAAGAAAAAGAAATAGGAAAAGAAAACAAAAAGAAAATAAAAAAATAAGAAAATAATAAAATAAAATAAGAAAGTAGGCAAGAAAAGGGACACAAAGTGTTAGAAGGCAAGCGTATGATTCGTCTTGAGATCTCGTAAAGATTCTGTCATTATCTGAGCCAAAATACGGAAATTAACCTAACTTATATGCCGCGTCAGGGGAGACGCGTGCAACTGCGTGAGTTGCGCGCAGGTGTCGCGCGCAACTCAGGAGTTGCGCGTGCCACCTGTTAGTGGACTTTCCTTTAAGCTAAATTTGCCGAAAATTGCCCCTCTTGGGTCTATTTAAACGTGGTCTCGTGTAGGCTTTTGATCATCTCGCATTCATTCGCTTAGTAACATAAGAAATTAAAAAGAATTAATCTCTCTAAACTCTTATTCTCTCTCTTTTTTTTAACAATGGTGAAGACCTTTGAACAACGTTTGAAGCAATGGGTCACTTCCCTTTCAACCGAGGACAAACTAGCTTTCAAAATTTACCACTTGGACCCTCTATTGAATTATATGCAATTAGTGGTTAACTTTGATTTTCTTCATGCCGCAGTCAACCATTGGGACTCTAACCACCATCTTTTCTTGTTTAGAGGGGACGAAATTATCTCCCTTCCGTGAGTTCGAGGCCTTGCTAGGTTTCCCTACAAACACTCTCCCTGTGACTTATTCGCCTACCTTGTTGGATCCCAAACCTATATTCCAAAGATTTTTTGGTTTGTCCGACAATGATATGACCAACCTAGGAACTGAAGAACGCGTGAACTTATTTATTGAACACTTTGTCGCCCCTCGTGACAACATGACTAAACAACGCTTTAAAATTCGTGCTTTATGTTATTGTCTTTCTGTTAATTGTTTACTTAGGACAGGCAAAGAATACAGAGATTATTCAATGGTGTCCATAGTAGAGCAAATAGAGGGATGTCATTCACCCGCTCCTTTGGTTTTGGCAGAAACTGTTATGTGCTTGAATCGCCTTAGAGGAGATCCTAACGAAAATGGTTTCACAGGAAGTCCACTCCTATTACACGTATGTTTTTTTTCGGCGTTTATCAATACAAGTCAAGAAGTTGCGCTGGCATGACCAGCGCAATCTTCTCCTTTGGTTTAGTTGCGAGCGCCACCTTCTTGTGTAAAAAATTGCAAACTATCTTTTTTTCTTTTTTTTTTAGATTTGGCTCATGAAGCGTTTGCAAATTGTTGATCAGCCTCAAAACCTTGAGGCTAATGGAGTAAAGACATTCCTTGGACGTCTGAATCCTTTATAAGCATAAGAACAAAGAGGAATGGACGTAGTTTTTCTGTCATGGGGTTCCTAACATACGATTTGTGATTCCTTGGTGGAACATAAATAGTATGATTGGGAATAGTCTCAATTTCCCTTACATTAGGCTTTTAGGCCTATCTAGAACTACTTACATTTTTCCTTGTAGGGTGATGAGACAATACGGGATGAGGCAATTTATTCCTCCGCAAGATTGTGATGCCCCTAAAGATGTGACCTTTAAACCCGAAAGGATTGCTCGTAGGATGGAATATTGGTCAAGTCTTTCTAGGTGGGTAAAACAAAATCCTCCCGCGAGTATTACATTATCTTCCTTTTACAAGGCTTGGATGAATGCGGTGGATAAGGGTGAGTTAAACAAGGCTCGATCTCAACTTCAAGCCGCCACCGCTCGCAATCCACCTAAGCCT
This sequence comes from Chenopodium quinoa, assembly GCF_001683475.1. Lineage (NCBI taxonomy): Eukaryota > Viridiplantae > Streptophyta > Magnoliopsida > Caryophyllales > Amaranthaceae > Chenopodium > Chenopodium quinoa. Next base: position 2,556,471 of record NW_018744616.1, on the reverse strand, counting down.
TTGATGCATTCAACCACTACTACTCCTCCTAGTGGCCAAAACAAAGAAGTGAGAAGAAAATTAGGCTTCTCATCCCCTAAGGCTCGTTCGAAGGAAAACAAAAGGAAATCTCCCTCCAAACCCGCGCAACAAGGTGTGAAGATCAAAGAACCTTCACCAAATACTCGCAAGAAAGCTCCAATAGTTAAAGGGAAAGGAAAACGGGTTGCAAAGGCTCCAATCCTTACATTGAAAAACAATGTTTGGTTGAAGAAGAAGAGTGTAGGGGAAAGCTCCAAGATTTCTGAAAATGCTGCTATGGAAACTACTCCTCCATCATCTGTGACAATCGAGGACATAGTAAAATCTTAGGGTGTTACACAATTTTATCATTAGTTTCTTTTTTTCGAATAAAGTGTAATCACTACTATGTTGTTTTTTTTTTCGTTTACTATCTAGTTCAATAATATCTCTCTTTTGAATTTTGAATGAAATAAAATGAGCTTTATATTTTGATATGACTGAATCATAGAGATTGCATACGTATTCGCATTACGAAATCAGGTCTTTCTGTAGTTTTAATATTTTTTTTCTTTAATCTCTTAGATAGAAATTAAATGAAAAAATTAATCAAACCTTGTTTAAAAGAATTAAAACAAAGTTTAATTTTATTTTTCGAATATATGTTATATTTAAGAAACACTCTCTTTTTACCGTAAGTAGAAATCGCAACTTAATTCAAACGCAAAAATTCGGGTTCGCAGTTCGTCATCAAGTGGCGCGCGCAACGTTTGTAGTTGCGCGAGCCTGTCGCACGCAATAAAATAAGTTGGGCGTGACATCCGCGCGCAACTATTCCTGCTGCGCTCGACACCTGTGCTACGAATCTCTCGAAATTTTTTTTTAGTAAAAATTCGTATTGTTACCCCCCGCCCCCCAAGTGTGAAGATTTTTTCGTGATGTTCGAAAAAATTTGAACACTTAGAACGGTTTATTATTTCTAAATTACCCCCCCAAGTGTTATGTATTTTACTGTGTTATTCGGTAAAATGTATAACACTTAGAATCTTTCAATTGAATGCTAATTAAAAATGGTTGTATGAGTGAACGAGGTTTATCCGGATTTCATATGTAATATTTCTTAAGGCGATCAACGTTTATTAATTAGAGAATTTCATCTCCTCCAATATCCATTAATCTAACGGCTCCTCCTGATAGGATTTCAATTACGCAGTAGGGACCTATCTAATTAGGTTTAAATTTCCCTCTTGGATCGGTTAGTGGACCCCTAACCTCTTTTAGTACAAAGTCACCTTCTTTTATATTTCTAAGTTTGACTCTTTTATTGAAATGGTGCGCAATGCGCCTTTGGTAGACTTGTACATGATGCAAAGCTCTTAATCGTCGTTCATCGAGGAATAAAAGCTCTTCATACCTCGCTCTTACCTATTCAGCTTCCGGTAGCTTACTTTCAAGTACGATGCGTATAGATGGTATTTCCAGTTTGACTGGCTGAACTGCGTCCATTCCGAAAACTAAGGAGTATGGAGTTACTCCTACTGATGTTTGTAAGGAGGGTGATCCCATCGTAAGGATTACTCTCCTTAAATTCCCTTGACCACTTAAAAGCCTAGGACTTTACACTTTTTAAGGTGTAGTAGGATTTGAATTCCTGACGTTTTGGGGGACCTTGAATTAGAATTGATTCTATCATCACACTTTTTTATAAGAAACAACTAGGAGTCGCCAATGAGCTTTAGGAAAAACTCATAAACCTCGTTCATGCCTTTCTTCCATGTGGAGTTCATGGACTAATTAGCACAAATCATAAGTTTACCCATGCCCAAATTGGTCTATAAACCAAAAATGAGTTCGGGAGAGAGGGTACTAAGATAACGTTCCTTTTAGAGGGGAATCGTCATCCTAGCCCTAGTACGACCTCTACTAGCTCTTCCTTTTTCACAATTTCATCACCAAACAATATATGCAACGCGATACCTAAAACTATGTTAGTTGATTTTATTTACAAACATTAATTCACGTAGGAATTACATTGCAAAGTCGTTATTCTTATTTAATTAAATTCGTGGAAGAACAATAAATAAACAAGATTCGCCTTGGCTTAGGTGATCAACCAACAATTATTTAATTCAATTCTAAACTTTATTTAACGCAAGATACTATGTGGAATTGATTAATTAATTATTTTAAATGTGATTAAACAATACTAATTAATTAATTAAAGTCCTTTTAAACAAGAAAATAAAGGTGATTTAACTAAGTGCTCGGGAATTTACCACTTCTCTTTGCTAGATCTCTGTTTAGAACACTTATGGACACCTTCTTGTTGGGGAACCTCCACCATAGTAACAAAGTATCGAAAGGGTGAGTGTTTAGGACAAGAGGGCTAGGTTTCACAAGTTCACAAGTTATTTCGCCAGAGTTTTTAGGTTAATTTCTGTATGTTGAAGCCTCAGTTTAAGCTCGTATTTATAGATAAGGATTAGGTTTAGGGTTTCAAGATTTCTGCCGCAGCAGGTGTCGCGCGCAACATATGAAGTTGCGCCCGGCATCCCAGCGCAAGTTATGGAGTTGCGCTGCTATGTGCAGCGCGACTTTTTGTCTTGCGCGCGGCGTTATGGTAAGATTCGATTTTATATTTTCCGTATAATTTCCGAATAATTATAACTCTTCTACGGCGCAACTCTGAAAGTTGCGCTAGGTGTCGCGCACAACTGAATTAGTTGCGCGCGTCAGCCCAGCTCGACTTTGTGAGATGCGCGCGACTTTTTCTACGGCAGCACTAAGTTTTAACCTATGCGCTCCTAAATCCGTCATTGTTAGGGTTTAAGCACGGGCTTAAACCAAATATGATCAGGTTTAGTTAATTGGACCTTTGTTTTGGCTTTTCTTTAATTTGGGCTGGTCTTTTGTGTTTTGTGGCTTAACCAGTTATCTATAAGTATTCTTCACTTTGATCTAACACGAAGATGGCTTTGTTTATCGTCATTACACTTCCTGTCCGGACAGGAGGCCAAAAGTAGATGTCTATAGTTAGCCCCCACTTTGATTGAGTCTAGAATAGACGATGATCAAAGTAGTCAAAGAAATAAATCCGAGACTCATTTTGCGAAGTTCTCTAAGGATAGAGAATCTTTCAGTAATGTTTTAGGATGTCGAAACAATCCTTGGTTCGCTAAGTGTTTAAAACAAGTAGCTATTAAGGCTACAAAAAGTCCTTCCTAGTCTTAACGCGCTAAAGGATTTAGATTGATCCTTTGCAATTGTAGAACACTCTTACAAATAATAGTATTCTTGGTGATGTCAGGTCATGAGAAGAGATCGGTTTTAAAAGAATAAAAGGGGAGGATTTCCTCTCAATCGTGTCATCGTTGGTCTAAAGTCCCTCGATATGTCATTGAAACTTTAGCCTGACTTTAACAAAGTAAAAGATGAAAAAGGATTTTCGGTATTCGAGCCGAAATGGTCCAGTATTCGAGCCGGAAGTCCACAAGATAGAAATACATGTCTCAAGACTGGAGGCATATATCCAAATTCAGTGAGAGGGAAGAAAGTCAGCAACTCTCTTATCAGTTATGTCCACAAGATGAGTACACGTGCCTCATGACTGGGGGCACGTGACTACATACGCGCGACATCGTCTCGTCGCCTCTTGATACAAGGGGTGGATTCGACACCCTAACTGTCCAGTAAGTTAGTAAGCGCACTAACTACCGTATTTGCTCCCATTCAAGAAGTGCTTGTTCCTGAAGGTTCGGCGCACCTATCAACTTGTTGAGCTAACGCCTACAATAATTCTCTACTTATTAATCCGAGAGGTAGATCTTGCAAAGCTTGGGTTGAGTGAAATTTTACGCAACACCTACGCCGTACGATACGCAATTTGCATTTTTACGCTGCATGAAAACGCCTTCCTTTTTACTTCGGACGTAAAAAAAGAAGAAAACCCGGACTGTTTGGGGGACCTTGAATTAGAATTGATTCTATCATCACGCTTTTTAATAAGAAACAAGTAGGAGTCGCCAATGAGTTTTAGGAAAAACTCATAAACCTCGTTCATGCCTTTCTTCCATATGGAGTTAATGGAATAATTAGCACAAATCATAAGTTTACCCATGCCTAAATTGGTCTATAAACCAGAAATAAACAAGATTCGCCTTGGCTTAGGTGATCAACCAACAATTATTTAATTCAATTCTAGTCTTTATTTAACACAAGATACTATGTTGAATTGATTAATTAATTATTTTAAAAGTGATCAAACAACACTAATTAATTAATTAAAGTCCTTTTAAACAAGAAAATAAAGGTGATTTAACTAAGTGCTCAGGAATTTACCACTTCTCTTTGCTAGATCTCCGTTTAGAACACTTATTGACACCTTCTCGTTGGAGAACCTCCACCGTGGTAACAAAGTATCGAAAGGGTGAGTGTTTAGGACAAGAGGGCTAGGTTGCATAAGTTCACAAGTTTTTTCGCCAAAGTTTCTAGGTTAATTTCTGTTTGTTGAAGCCTCGGTTTAAGCTCGTATTTATAGAGAAGGATTAGGTTTAGGGTTTCGAGTTTTCTGCCGCAACAGGTGTCGCGCGCAACAGATGAAGTTGTGCGCGGCATCCCAGCGCAAGTTATAGATGCGCTGCTATGTGCAGCGCGACTTTTTGTCTTGCGAGCGGCGTTATGGTAAGATTCGATTTTATATTTTCCGTGTAATTTCCGAATAATTACAAATCCCGCTGGGTGTCGCGCGCAACTGAATTAGTTGCGCGCGGCAGCCAGCTCGACTTTGTTGAGATGCGCGCGACTTTTTCTGCGACAGCACTAAGTTTTAACCTAGGCGCTCCTAAATCCGTCATTGTTAGGGTTTAAGCACAGGCTTAAGCCTAATTATGATCGGGTTTAGTTAATTGGACCTTTGTTTTGGCTTTTCTTTCATTTGGGCTAGTCCTTTTTGTTTTGTGGCTTAACTACTTATCCATAAGTATTCTTCACTTTGATCCCAACATGAATATGGCTTTATTTATCGTCATTGCACTTCCTGTCGGGACATGAGGCCAAAAGTAGATGTCTACAATGTTCGTATAGACGTTCTATAACCCCATAATGCGAACTGTAGTTTATTCGGCCAATCTTTATAATTTTCAGCCATTTTCTTAATGATGACTGTTATATTTTTATTTGCCGACTTTTTTAAATTTTCATCATAAAAACCTTATAATAAACTCATATACGTGAAATTACAGCAAGTTTAAAGTTTAATAAAAATCTTAAAATTATCTAAAAACCCCTAATAATCTCCCTTTTTAATGGGTGATTAAACCCTCTTTATAAAATATCAAAAGTAATACTTAGAAACTATTTCCAGCACTTAAAACTTCAATAAAACATATATTTATGCTTAATTAACTTTAAACATAATTAATTTTATTAATCAAACTCAAGGATAATATTTTAAGTATAAAAAAACTTCGTTAAAATAAAAAAAACTGCCCGAAAATCATATTTAGAGGCTGAATTTGGCCATATGGAAAACACTACTTTTTAATCAAAATCGGATGAGTTCAAAATCTGATCGGGATTAAAACGTGATTAATATTAATGAACGGAAATCTAAAAATTAAAACATGAATTTACGTGTTCAAAATAATCTGGAATTAAGTTAAACTAATCAATAGTTATAATCACCAAAATTTCAAAACATCATTACTATAAAAGCCCTAAATCAATTGTTCATAAAAACCCTAAAATCATGATTTTCAATAATTAAAAACCCTAGGTCATAAAATTTACAAAATCTAAAAAGTATGACATTTTTAAAATCTGAAATTATCAAATTTAATCATCAAAATACAGTTTGATACTAATTAAATTAATTTCAAATAATAAAATCAAAACCCATAAATCAATAATTAAAAATTAATAAAATAAAGGAGAAATAAAATAAGACTAACCTTTTTGTGTAGGAAATTTTTGGGGATTCATGGGGTATTTATAGGAGAGAATTGTAGGGTAAATAAGAAGATTGGGCCTCATAAAATTAATGGGTCAATTAAGTAAACAAATGGGTTAGACTTGTTTGATTGGACATAAATTGTAGAATAAAGGTGCATAAAATAATTTGTTCAAATAATTTTCGACCCAGATTAATAATTTGAAACTTTTGAAATTAAATTCCGAAAAATAAAAAATAAAAAAAATAAAATTTATTTATAAAATATTTAAAAAATATGGGGGATTACAATGAAACTGTCAGTGACATCTTGCCAAGTCGCGGTACGCTTGACATCTAGTGAATAAAACCATTGTTGGCAAGCATGTTCTAAGGAGAGAGGGAACACCGTAGGAAAGAGTGTTACGTCCAATCCCTTAAGAGCCATGGTTGATGAGAACGCCTTCAAATGGAATATTGGATTGTCAGTCGGCTTGAACTTGGGGATATCAGCAGTGGAGAAATTCTCAATCTGTCTTTCACATCTGAAGGAGTGGGAGGTTGTTCCACATAAGTGAAATCCTCATAAATCTTACTCATTTGTTCCTTCAATTTGTCAAGGGTGGAAACAATGACCTTGTTTTGTTCCATGGTAGTGACTTTAGTGGTAAGGGTTTCCATCATGGCAGACAGTGTCTCGATGGATTTGTTGATGTTCTCAATATCTTCCTTAGTGGACATTGAAAGGTGATAATTAATGTGGAGATGGCGAAGTTTTCTTTGAACGCCTCTTGGATTTAAGAGATTGTTGCAGTAATGACTCGAATTGATTAATCTATCCCTGAACCTTGACCAAGTACTGTGAAATAAAATAATTCACTTAATTGTTTGACTCATTGCTCAAGTTAGGAAAGGAAGGGAAAAAATAGACATTTGAAAACAGGTGAGAACAAACTTCACTCATTTTTACTACGATAGAAAACGATGCATGCATGGTCCTAGTATACGATCATAAACAATATAGTGCATGACTCGGAGACAAAGTGTGTGCAATGACTCAACATCTGTGATTAGGTGAGTTTATTAAGACTCGTTGTATGATCACATGGCTAGACATGAGGACGTTGTGAAAAACAAAGTACACAATGACCAAATAGCACAGAAGACTAAAAGACAAACTAACTTGATTAATTTTGTCCAATTTACTAGGTCAAAACGATCCATTGACAATCGTTAGTCATAAATAAGATCAACCACAATCAAAGGCAAAGAACACATGTTAAAGTTAGCACAAAAATTGATCACAAGAAACTAGGAAGAGGATTAGAATTCTAGAAGAGTTATCACTCATGGATATAAGATAATAAATAAAAATAAAAATCTATAATCCTATGTTGTACGAGTTGACAAGGGTTAAAGGAATTGGTTAATCCTAGCTTGACACTAAAAAAAATAAAAAATAAAAAAGTTTAAAAGAAAGAAAGTTGAAGCTAAAAAGACAACTAAACTGGACGGGCTGTAGTATATACGTTATAACTTTTGATTGGGACGAAACCAACTCTAAACCTAAGATAAAACTCGGGGCTACAGATCCATAGGTGGTACGTCACGTAACTCTTTCTAGAACTCTGGATATGACCAAAACAAGTTGACTCTTGTGCAGTATATGGAAATAAAAATCCGGGTGACTCAAAAATTAAAAAAAAAATAATCTATGGCTCGACTCTAATAATAAAAAAAAGGGTTTGATAAGAGAAAAAAAAATAAAAAAATTCAATAAAAAAATGCACACATAAGCAAATCGTCACGCATGATGCAATGAAGTTCGCAACCTAAAGTCAAGTTCTATGTTCGACTATGGTCAAGCTTTTGGGTGTCAAAGGGTACCATGGTTAAGAGTTTGGACGCGTAAGCAAGGCATCCTCCCTTGAGGGTGTATGCCAACGGGCGGCTCCGCGAGTTCGTGATGAAATCGAACTCGACTCTATGGTTTGGGTGGGATTTAAAAACTCGGATGAACCCTTATTTCCATGAGCGTTTTCGGGTTGATAGAGCATAAATCCCCCGGGCTAGCCACATACGTAGAACACGTACTATTGTGGAAAAATAGGTAAGCTAAAATGCATACGTATATGTGACAATGCCAATTAAATCGCAGGAATACAATTCAAGAATCTTTCAAGTCTCATCCACTCATCTCAATTAAATACCGATCACTCAAATCGATAAATAACCAAGAATCTTCCCTAGTGGAGTCGCCAAATTATAGGCATCGTTCGAAGTGCGTCTACATTAAAGCATGTTGTGAATATGCTTGGCACTCATAGGAAGTGGGAATTGACATTACGATTAGGGACAAAGCAAAGTAGGGAGCCGCCAACAAGTTTTTAAGGAACTTGTAAACCGTTCACGGATCATTTAAGGCAACCACGATTAAGGGACAACGATAGGCAACAACGATTGACCCGTGAAGGTTACACCCCATTCATAATCCATGAGATTACTAACTCCATATGGTTCGGAACCACGAAAGGAGGATTAGGGATGATGGTACGAAATGAGTCATGGAGTCACATTCGCCCGTATTGGCCTCTACTCGATTCTTATTGCGAAAAGAATTCCTGCGATCTCAAAGGCATACAAACAAAGATTCAATTTGCACCAAATTATTATTAGGCTAAATTGGTTGAATATTAATGCAACATATAATTTTGAATATTAATACAACATATAATCTAAAATATCGTGATCACTTTGTTAAATAATAAGATTAAAAGGGATCCTAAACCGATTGTACAAATTATCTTATTAGGCGTGATTTTCAATTACATATTCCCTTTAACATGCAATATGGTGATCAATAAAAAATAATAGAACAAACATTAATATTGGAAGCAATTCAACAATAAATTGTTAGTCAAATCAAATATAATAATCCTATCATGATGCTAGCAATAAAAATAATAAGAGAATTAATTACTCACTTTCCACGTTTCCTTGAATTGCTACATCATTAATAAATGGTTAGTAACTTCAATAAAAAATATAAATCAAATTGAAAATTAAATTAAATAAAGGTATATTTGATTTGGTCCAAACCCTCAGTCAATTATACTTTTCACGCCTTGGTTTAAGTATAGAGCTTTGGGTATTGTATGAACTCCTTGGAGTGCTTAGGGGAAGTATTATGGAAGAATAAGGTGGCTAATATTTAACTAAAGAGGGAGAAGAGAATTATTTTGTGATCAAGCTTATTGATGATTGAAAAATGGGAGAAATTACCTCTATTTATAAGCAAAAAGAAGGGTCGAAGAATTAAAAAAAGATAAGAATTCGAATCGGATAAAACTCTTGCGATAGGCAGCAGTTTTTGCGGGTTTTTTTTATCATATCTTTTGATCCAGAAATTGGAATAAGATAAATAAGATATCGTTGGAAAGCTCTTGAAGTCTAATTTATAACCCAATTAGAATCATATTAAAATATTTTTTAAAATAAAAGATATGTCCGAAATAGTGAGACGGTGTCAGTTTTGGATAGAGTTTGATATTTTATTCATATCGAGGTATTTTAGTGATAGGTTCTATAGGAACTGGACGATCCTATTTGGTCAAATACCTAGCGACAAACTCCTATGTTCCTTTTATTACGGTATTTCTGAATAAGTTCCTGGATAACAAGCCTAAAGGTTCTCTTATTGATGCTAGTGACTATATTGATGCTAGTGACGATATTGATGCTAGTGACGATATTGACGCTAGTGACGATATCGATCGTGACCTTGATACGGAGCTGGAGCTGATAACTAGAATTGTTATTATAATATATCATTGGAAAGATAATTTCAAGGGCTATCTAACCATATAAAATTTGAATAAAAAGTATGAGGAAATTAAATATTATCTGTCTATCTTTGAACGTCTTTCCATTCGGATAGAATTAGGACTTTCAAAAAGAAAAGTTTTATTCAATTTCAAACTCTTTAATCTTATCTTTTCAAAAAGGATAATTAAGATCTTTTAGAAACTTATAGAAGTTTCTAATTACTACTAATTGGTTTAGGAATGGGATTTAATAATTTGGACCCTCCACATGATCATTGGGTCGTAGGTAAGGCGGGCTTAGGTTCGGTTTTGGGCTCAATTTAATATTTTGGCCATAACTTATTCGTTATAACTCGGATTTGGGCTTATAATATACCGTTGGAAAGATATTTTAAAGCCCCATACAAATATTCAATCATTGGACCCAGATAATGGACCAAAATAAACTGGACTAAACGTTTTTATAAAAAGAACACCAAATGAATGATTTTAAAAGACACAAAATGAATTATTTTGGGTTTAAAGGCACGAAAAGAGGAAAATAAGTTATGGTTTGGGGAAATGGGCTAGGAGTGGGGTTGGTTTATGAAATGGAAATATGGATATAAGCACTCCAAGATTAAATACTCAACCCGACCAATAATGGCGGTGAAAGGTTGTTCATCATCGGGTTTGGTTTTGGGGAGACTTTTTAGGTGTCTACACCATCGCAACCACCACTCATCGTCCAGCCAACCGTCGCCTGATCCCAATCCCTGCCCGCGAATCTAACCACCCACCCTATCGGCGCCGGTGTTGCGTTCCCAGCCTCGATCTCAGCCCCCTCTCTCCCCTCAAAAAACCCCTCGATCCCAGCCCCCTCCCCTCGAAAAACCCCCTCAATCCCAGCCCTTCTCCCCTCAAAAACCCCCCTCGATCCCAGCCCCTCTCCCCTCGAAAACCCGATCCCAGCCCCTCCTCGTCCCCCGTTCCTTTTTTCGGCCGTGATAAAGGAATTCCCTGCCACCCAAAACCACCCTAAGAGAAACCCTTAAACGCGTTTAGGGTGGTGTCGGGCAGGGGATTTAGGGTTAGTGTTGTCGATTTTGAGTGGGGAAGGGGAGGGGTGTAATACTCCGTATTTTTATATGTATTCTATTTAAAATAAGTATTTTGAGAAGTATTTAAATAAATTGAAATGTTTTATTTATAGTATTTTAGTTATTCATTTTAATAAGTTAAGAAATATTTTATAAAAGGAAAGTTTATTTAATTAATTATTTTATTAAGTTGGGAATTAATTTAAGAAAGTTTTATTTTAGTAAAGTTTTATTAAGAAAGGGATTAGGAAAGATTAAAAAGGGAAAGTTTAGAAAGAAGGGTTTCTACAAAAGGGGTATAAATATTCAACACTTGAGGCAAAACAAACTTTGCCGAGAGTGGAGAAAACCCAAGGTAAACTTTTTCTCCGTTCTCCTTTATTTTTCTTTTCTTTTCTTTCTTTTTCCTTTCCCCTTCCCTTTTCACCATGGTCGGCCGGCACCACCGGCCTCCACCACAACCACCGGCACAAGTGCTAGCAGCCGCAGCGGCACCGGCGGGGAGCAATAGCAGCCCAGCTGTGACGTGGTGGCTACTGCTTGCGGCCCTTCTTCGGAAAAAAAAATTATTCTTTTGTTTTAAAAATCAATTTAATCCTAGATCTAATTATTAATTATGAGTTTTGTGATTAGATTATGATGTTTGATGATAAGTAGCAAGTAATTTAATTTTCAGATTTTAATCTTAATTAAAAAAAGCCCCAATGTTAAAACCCTATATTCATAAATTATTAATTATTGAAGGATTATGATATAGGATGGTTTAAACCTTTTATTTAAGTGTTTTAAGGCCTAATTATAACAAGTTTTCATAGAAATATAATGCTGGAATTTTTGGTAGTACATTAAAAATCAAGTTTCTTTAAGTAATTTTGAATACCCATTAATTGGGATTAAAGTATATGAGGATATAAATATAATTTAAGCTTATTTTAATTAAATTATGAGGGGTTTAATAATAGTATATATTGCTGGAAATTTGTGTAGAGAGGATTTTAATACTCTTCTATGATTTTAAATCGTAGGAGACTTTGAAGTGAGTGATTCCTATTAGTCGTGGCGATTTTAAGATCGTATACAAGGAACGTTCGCGTACTTAGCATAATTTTATTGATGTAGTAGCATGCTAAATGTTTTTAATTGATTACAGGTAGTATCATGCTAGATTTGGAATGAAGATTATGATTCGGTTGTTATTGGTGATTGAATTATGAGGCATGATTTATTTGTGATGGATTAATGGTTGGAAAATTATAGTTTGGAATATAGTATATGAACCACACTTTTATTTATGGCATGATAGAAAGCATGTTTAATTAAACTAAATGTTTAATTTGGCTTGAAATATTAAAAGAGAATTTTATTATGGTTCATATAATTTTTATTGATGCTTTAAGCATGAGGAAGGAGCTATGTAAGTGTATATGTACACGAGGAATAAATTGTATTTTGATACCTTAATGCACTTAAGTGTGTTTAACACCGAGGGATAGGATTTTTGACGCATTAAGCGTTTAAGGTGTCATTGACACCGAGGTAGATTTAAAAAGGGTTCAACATTAAATATTATGTGATCACTAATTATTCAAGAATTAAATTAAAGTGTTTAATTGTTTGAATAATCATGATGTTTGATGTTGTTATGTTTTGAGAGTCATCACCAAGTTGATAAATTGTAAAGAAAGTAAAATGAAATATATTACGCACCAAAACTCTTAGAACGTATATACCTTGATATGAACATATGGGGGGGGGGGTTATGGGGTTTTATATCTAAGCATAACTTCTACTGGATTACAAGACGTTGTACATTCCTTTTATTATTATTATGCGCAGGAATTCCGCCACTTACGAGTGGTTATTTGATGCTGGCGCGGTTAACTCCCGTGTCAGTAACCTCATTTATTGAGGGAGGTTAGTTGGGAAACCTGTTCGATGCGTAATCAACGCTAAACAAATTATGTAGTTGTCTAGTTGAGAAGTTTTGTTAAATGTCATGTGCTTGAAAAACAGGTGCAACAAGATAAGTTGTGTGTTAATAGGTAAATGCACGTTAGTGTGTTAAATACGCTTATGTACTTAGCTTTGCTAATTGTGTGTTTGTTGGCCTCGTCTTTACCTTGGCCCTATGATGACCCATTTTTAATGGAGAGTAGTGGAAACAAGTAGAGAGAAGTTTTTCAGGTGATGAAACATATTCATGATGGGCATGAGTGAAGAGCGAATCATGCTAGTTGTAACACCCCGTATTTTCAAACCATTATTTTATGTGTGTTTCAACCTATAAAGCCTAATTTCTAATTTAAAAATCAATTTCTAAATTAAAATGTTAATTTAATTATTAAAATCGTTATTTGGTTTAAGGGTCATCCTAAGCTTTTGAAATCCTTATTAAAATGTTTTAACGAAACGATTGAAAGTTATTTAAAAGGTTTTATGTTTAAGTTTTAACCATTTCAACTGTATTTGACTTGACTGAATTGATATTAGCCTTAAAGGGTGATTTCTTAAGCTTAAGCATTAATTCAGTAAGTGTCACTAAATTATATATATAATTTTGATATTTAACCTATTGCGATTGATACGGGTCATCATGGGTGATTCCTTGACTAAAGTATCAATCTAATAGGTATAAAATGATTTTTGGAGTTTTAAAAACGTTTTACGTGCTAACGTATCAATATCGATAAATAAAGTTGTATTGGGTGATTCCGTCAACTCGTTTATCAAATTGGTATTGTTTATATTGTGTTTTTTAATTCTTTTATTTATAAAACTCATTATAATGTCCTTTTATTAATTAGGTCATTATAAATAAATAATATTACTAGTTTTACTTTTCGTCTTTTATATCGCTTTTCGGTACATATGAACTTTATATATAATTCTGTATTGTAATTTAAATTATTATTTTCATTATTATTATTGATATTATTTTTGATATATCAATAATACAATCTATATTATCATTTTTGAACGCGTTTTAAATTGCCTCCCGTTATATTCCTTTCCTAGTCTAGTTTTGGGTCAACTAGTATTAATCTATGGGTCAGGTTTTTCCTCAAAGCTTTCATGACTAAATAGATTAAGATAGACTTGTTTATTAGCTTTCCTAATCCCGTTTTTAAGCCTAAATTAATCATTCAATCAAACTCATAAAGTGTAGCTTAAGTTAGGGTTTATATGAAGCTCATTTGAAGCCCATTTTCTCTCCCCTCTCACGGCTGCCTTAAGGCTGATTACTGATCAGTTTGTTAAATCTAAAACTCCCTAATTAATTATGTAATAACACCCCCCCCCCCCCCCCTTTACTCCTCTTTAAGTATCTGTCCAAGAATTCTTCTCCTCCCCCCTTTTCCGTGCAAAACTGAATAGTTTGAGGATCCTTTTTGCTGCTCATATCTCTTCAGTTTCTCTCCTTCTTTCCCTCAAAATTTTTGTGTAATTTCAAGGCTCAAAGCAAGGGGTTTTCGAGGGTTTCTTGATGCTATTTGCTTCATCTATTTCGTGCACCAATCTCACTCCATCATCATAATAAACGGGGGTTTCCAAGAGGGCTGCTTGAATGTGCCTTGTGTGAGGGTCTAGCGATTGAATTTGTGGCTTTCCTCTCCTCTTTCTAGTCTATAATTTGTTCACGCTTCAAGAGGTAACTAGCACTATTCCAAGCTTTAGAAAAATCATGGCTTGGATAGGTTAAGGCTAGGTGCAAATTAGAGTTGGTTAGATTAGAAATTCGTTGTAATTCAAGGTGCTAGAGTTTCATGTTTGTTTGCTGTTTTGTGCATGAGAAATGAGGGTATCTTATTCATGTTTTATTGCTGGTTTTTATGCTAGATAATCATCCCTAGAATTAGTATATATATTAAGGTTTGGTTCCATAAATTGTTGTTATGTTTTGGTGGTTTTTAAACATGATATGTACACTATGGCTCACAATATTGCTGTTGTAATTGCTGACCTTGTGCAGTATGTTTTCAGCCTTATTTCCCTTTGATTTAGTTTGTTTTTGTTCCTAATATGGTATATAATCATGTTAGGTATATCCCCAAATTAAATCATCATGTTTTTGGGTAAGTTTTGTTGTGATTATATGCCTAAAACTAAGCAAAGGTGCTGCTGCAGATCAGTTTGTGAACTGTGTGAATCGAGTAGTTTTTAAGTGATGAAATGCTTAATTTTTGTGCCTAATCTTGTGCCTAACCTGACCTACTATGTATTTAGAGTGTGTATGTTAATGGGCTAAGGTTAATTGTGAGTTTAAGGTTGGTTTTGTGTGAATTTGTTGTGCAATATGCTGCTGAAATTCTTGTTAGGGGCTGCTGCATTTTCATGTTGTTTTTACCATGTTAAAGTCATGAATTTAGGCTTATCTTGTATGAATATATTGCTTAATATGTCATAGTCTTACTTCATCTTTTTGACATGATTTGGGTGTGTTTATGAAGGGTTAACGAAGTACTACAGTTGCCGCCATTTTATGTAATTAATAAGTTGTCGACGTCGTTGTGCTTTAAAGTAGAATAACACTGTTTTTAGCACCGCTTCGCCAAAGGTTGTGTACGGAGTGTTTTGTGAAATTTTACCACAATTAGCTTCGTACCCAAATCCAGACAATAAGAGTGACACCTTGTTATGATTTATAAAAGATTTTGTATACTTTGTAGGATTTTGAAGTTAAACTCTTTTGAAGGATTTTTTGTTGAAATTTGGTCTTAGAAGTAAAGACCCGCAGTATTTTAAATTAGGGTTAATGATCCCTAAATGTGTTTGGATAATTTTGAAGAATTATTTTTTACTGTTTTATTTGATTCGTGAGTGTAAGACAACCATTGGGTTGCGGAATTCAATGGTTGGAACATGCCAACATCTTGGGCTGCGTAATTCAAGATGTAATTTCCTAGGTTAATTGTTGTCGTCCGGAACTACTCAGGCTGCGGAATTCGAGTAGGAAAACTGGGAGTTTGGCCATTCTCAGACGCAGACGGCTGCGGAATCGTCTGTAGGTTCGCCCTGACAAACCTTTGGTGGTGGACTACGGGATTCACCGGCGTTCATATTTTATAGTGAAACGCTAAACATCGCCCGCAATTTACCATATAAAGCCCACAAATATGATATGGTTTGACCATTATGCCCTTTTTCTAAAATTGAAATAATCTCGGTGTAAAAAATGTGGAGCCGTACTGGCTCGCCGGGGGAGACCGGAGGGCAGGCAGTAACCCCAGAGGGCGGCCGCTGCAACTCCGCAGTCCATAAGCGGGCCACCATCGGAAACTGGTCCCACGTCCCGGTCATGATATCCGGCCATTGCACGACGTAGTCCCTCGACGATGCAGGTCGGACCGCCTTCATCGGGCATGCCGGGGGAGGAGGGACAACTTGGACAAATCCAAGCTGGCGAAGACAACGCTGGGGCATGTACGCCTCGACGATCTCACGATACTGAATGAGTCCCGTGTACATGGTCCTGGGTACCCTAACACTAGGGTTCGGGCCGAAAGGCATCCAGTTCACCTGTACAATAACAACATATAAAATTTAATAACATGAATATAATATGTGCAAATAATAAAATGTAAACTCTATAAATAAACGTTACCTCTAAGGGGGACAGCCTGTCCAGCAATAACCGTATCGATCGGAGGCGGTCAACGGACTTCTTCTCCGAGCGCGGACTCCACGCACAAGCACGCGGCATCCCCTCATCAATAGGAACTGGGTCACGATGTGGTCGCAATGCAGGAAAGTACTCGTATATCCAGGTCTGCAATAGAGTCAGACACCCAGTGATACCTGCCGCGTCAGCCCGACTCGCAAATCCTAGTTGGCGATACAAATACGCCAACGTAGCCGATCCCCAGGAAAACTGGCCTACACTGTCGGGGTCACACGCCACTACTATGTCGCGTGGCCTGAGCTTGTTTTCGCCGCTCTTATCCGGAAACAAGGTACATCAGAGGAGTAGAAAAACATAAGCACTCAGCTGTGCGTCGGGCGTCCTACGTGCACTGGGGTACAAACACCGCTGCAACACGGATGCGATCTTCACACCTCCGTGTTCCCAAACACCTAGCGCCTCGGTGTACAGTGCAGCCCTGTCCACCGCCAACAACTCCGCCAGCGAATCAGCCTGATCCGCATCAGCCACAGCACAAAGTCGTTTACCCTCAACACGAATCCCCAGAATGGTCTCGACGTCATGTAACATGATCGTCATCTCACCGAACGGAAGGTGGAAAGAGTTTGTATCCGGCTGCCATCGCTCAATGAAAGCCGTGATCAGCGTACTGTCAATCTTATCGTGCATGGTGGCAGGAACGTGATTCACCCCAGTGCCCTCCAGTCGCTCGAACATCTCGCTCTCCGCCGGCCAGGCCTCAGCCCATGTACGCAAAAAGCTACAAGTCTTTTCCCGGGTATGACATTTCAACAACCCCGTAACTGAAGGCCTCTCCTGGTCCTCCCAAATACGGGCAGCTATGTGTCCTAGAAAGCTAGGAATCACACTCCCGTCAACAGGCCCACCGGGCACCTCACTCCTAACAACCCAAGAATCATTACCGGCCCTCGACCGTTTCCTGCTTGCCCCAGATACAGTGGACGCAGATGATGTGCCAGATCTACTAACAAACCTACCACCCCTACCCTTACGCACCTCCACCATATGCGTCTCGTACATGTCATCAACCCTCTGACTGAATGGACCGTAATCATCATACGGTCCACTGCCATCGTCCACATCCTCATCCTCATCTACGCCCTCCTCCTGGTCACCCTCCTCAGCATCATCATCGTCATCGTCATCCTCATCCTGACGGTGGATCCGTTCTCTACGAGCTGAGGCCAAAATACCACGAGATCTGACATGTCTATGCCCCGACCTCTCCACTGAATAACTTCTACTAAGAAGCTCTATATTCTTCCCCGCACCATGACGACCCAGTGAATTCTACACAAAATTTTAAAATATATAAACATACAAAAATTTATACGATAAATAATCATCATCGCAAATCAAATAAACTAAAAACATACAAATAATTGTAAACAAAATATAAACGTAGAAAAAATACAACGAAATTGAAAAAATTAATAAAAATAAACAACAAAATATAAAAACAATTCAAAAATATATTACACAAAAAAAAAAAAAATTAAAAACAATTTTTTAAAAAAAAAAAAAAAAAAGGGGGGGTGGGGCGCCCTGGCTGGACGCCCAGCCAGCGGTGGTGGCGCCAGCTGCAGACGCCGCCACCAGTTGGCTGGCGCCTGGGCTGGACGCCACACCACGGCTGCGGCGCCTTGAATAAACGCCACAACCGTGGCTGTGGCGTCCAGCCCAGGCGCCAGCCAACTGGTGGCGGCGTCCAGCCAGGGCGCCCCACCGCCGTCACGGCGGTTTTTCTCTTTTTTTTTTTCAACAAAATGTACCTTTCCTCCTTGGGACACCCTTCCCTCCGCCGCCGCCGCCAATTCCTTGCCTTGCCGCCTCGACATTGCCGTTATTTGAATTTTTTTTTTTTTTAGAGAGGTTGAAAGAAGATGAGCAATGAGAGTGTGAGTGATGAGAGTGTGAGTGATAAGAGTGTGAGTGTTTTTTTTTTAGGTCAAGGGCAATTTTGGCAAACCAAGTGAATTTTGTGGGCTTTATGTAGTAATTTGTGGGCGATGTTTAACAAATCCCATTTTATATGCATGCCTCACTATGGATCAGTTTTCGAAAAGTTAAAATTCTCTATTTTAATATTATTACACTTTTGAGAAATTCCTCTTAAGTCAAGTCATGAATTTTTCTTAATATTTTTAAAGAATCTTTAAAAAGTGTTAATTATTGTTTTTATGAGTTTATTGCTATGTTTTGGGTGATATTTATTCTTACTCTATAATCATGTGGTAATATATTTTACTTTGTTCAATATACATGTTCGTTGTGTTTTGTATTGTAATCATGTTTTGACTAGTAATCCTATCTATGTATCTTATCATGTTTATCTTGTCTATATATTATGAAGTGGTTGTTTGAAATGTATATATGTTGTATTATTTATATGTATGCCTCTATGCTTTACACTATGCTTAGCTTTGTGTTTCTACAAGTTTTGGGAGAACTGCTAGTTACTCCCCAGTGATTGTGGAACCTAAATGTTATTTGCAGGTGAAGAATAGCGTATGTTGAGTCTGGGCTGAGAGCAGAGTGTTTAGTTTGTTTAGTTTGTCCCCTAGTAGTTTTATCGACTATCTTTTGATGTCTTTACCTCTCTTTATGAGATAGTCGAATTTGAGGTTGTTCTGCCTCATTGAAAGTTTTCTTTGATCATTTGGGATTTCTTTCTCTTTATTATTTTTATTTCAGTAATTTATTTATTTTGTTTAGTTTTTTAGTAACCCTTGGAGTGACATTCCGTCTCGACGTTATTTCCGCTAACGTCTCGCCTTCTATTTTAGACGGGTTCTTACACTAGTTTCCATGAGTATCTGATATGTTATTGCTTTATTTATATCATGATATTTCTATTGCGAGACTAACGTAAACGTTTTAAGTTGAATTGATTTGGTTAAGGGCCTACAATGGTTCTAAGTTGTAGGTTTGACTTTGTTTTACTTTGGTTTGACTTTACTTTCGTGAGTTGACTTTTAAAGTTGAGTCGTTTTAAATTATTTTAAAAGAGAATCTTCCGCTGTGTGTCTTTGATAGTTGTCTTCGCCGTTTTCACGGTGACGGTAATATTTTAGGTGTTCCTATTTAAAGTTTTAAACAGGGCAAAATAGGTATTCTAAAAGAAAAGAATTTCTAGGGTGTTACAAGGGGTTCGATTCCGACCCAAATTGCCGGCACCGGCCGCAGCTTTGGGCGCTGGCCACCGGCAGGGGGAGGGGGGGGGGGGGTAAGGTGGCTGACAGGGAGGGCTAGGGTTTTTTGGGTGGTTGGTTTTTTTTTTTTTTTTATTTTTAATTTATTTTTTATTTTTTAATTTATTTTTTTTATTTTTTATTTTGTTTTTAAAATACTCTGATTTAGGTGGTAACAGTTTAAAATATTAAAATTAAAGCGGTAGTAAATGTGAAGCAAGGTCCTTTTGCTGGTAGCAAATGTGAAAATTTCCGTAAAAAAAACTTAGACCCCAAACACAATATTGTGCAAAAACTTGGACACCATTTGCTATTCCTGTCCATGGTTAATCCAAACAAAAATAATTCCTTTCCTTCCTTTTATTTGTTTCGCTTCCATTACATTTTCAATGTTCATGCCAAACCGTTAGTAGATCTAACAAGAAGCTTTACATACAAAGGAAAAAGGCAATTGATGGCCAGATATTAGTAAATAATATTGTCAATTTGTCATTTCATTTTGCAAAGGTAGATAAATTGCTAGCTAGTATCTGGTGCGGCATGTAGTAACTGTTATATTCAATTTTAGGATGAGCGTCGTTTTTGCAAAGGTAGGTAAATTGCTAGCTAGTCTCAGGTGCAGTGTGGCAACGGTTTTGTTTAATTTTAGTGATGTGCTTCTTTTTGCAAAGGTGGATAAACAGCTAGCTAGTCTCAGGTGCAGTATAGTAACTGACCCAAGTATGGCTGGCATGATTGTTGGGGGGTTTGGGGGGGAAGGGTTGTGGGGTGGGGAAGGAGTCATGTAATAGGAACAGAAATGTACAATACTAGTGCTGCAGTATTGAATCATAATCCTAGAACAACAGAGCGAACAAATATAGAATGAAGTAATTTTGCGCTATCTGAATCGCTGCCTAACAGTTTTGTTTTTTTTCCCTGTACTTTTTTTTTTCTAGTCCTATACTGCAAAGTATACATTTTGTACAACATATTAATACACCAACTGTATGGTAGCCCTTCCAAAATTAAACATAATAAAGCAAAAAAGATTATGCACAATAATCGATCATGAGTAGCTTACATATATCGACCAGTGTTGAAATACAATTTTGGCTAAGTACTGGCCTTTCATGCTTCAGCAGATTGTTGTCCATCTGATTCTGAATCAGATTCACGATTCCAAAGATCTTTCAGCTCACCTCTGAAGAAACCCAATATAACTGCCGGACCTGTACAACAGATTACTCATGGACATTAGGATGATATGCTTAACAAGAGGCATAAAAGGGTAGGCAGTTTACTATTATTGACATATTTTTACCTAATGTACAAGGTACGAGATACAACAGCGCAGGTTGACCCTGTTCCATCAGGGACAAAGCTATGTATGTGAATATGAGCCCTGCAAAGGATTTAACAAAAAATAAATATATAAAAACTGCAAGAATCATGAAATTCATGGCATAACAATCCATTTGACAAGATACAGTGGCCCCACAATCGTAGTCTCCATGCATTCTTTCTTCAGGGGTGGGGGAAGGGGCCTTAAGGCCATAAACCCCAATGGTAAGACAGGCCACCCAAGAGGCTGCACTTTCGAGCTCGTAATTTGTTTCTTGTTGCTTCTATTTTCATTTCTGTTAGAATTTTTCCTTCTTTTTCAGGGGGGTGGGCAACAAGAACGTTCAGGTTTCAATGCGTTAATTTATAAGCATAACAGCCGTACAGGCATGTTAGAATTTTTTTAGAAGGCTGGGCAACAAGAATATTCAGGTTTCAATGCGCTAATTGTATTTATAAGCATAGTTACAGGCGTATTAATAAAAGTAGTTTGAAGCAAAACCAATTAAGAGTTAAGTTCAACAGAAGCCTAAATAAGAGCATTTAATAGCTACTTACCAACACCATAACCAATCACCAACCAGAAAAAATATCCATTGATTAAGCCCTTCTTATGTGCCTTGTCGTATCTGTTTTCAGCAAAGAAAAATCGCTGAATTAATCTAGAAGGAAGAAACATATGTATTTTAAATTAATTACTACACTTGAGACAAAAAAATGTAAACAGTTAATCTTCACAACTTCACTAAAGCAATTGTCTCTCTATCTCTAGCATTCAATCAAGTTTAAGAAGAACTAAACCAACCAATTCAACTTATTTTGAACAAGTTAGATATTATCCTCATTCCTCATATCAAGTAGCATGTTCTGATCTTCAGAATATTTTATTTATTAAAGCTATGTCAATTCTAGTATTGCTAGAAGATTCTGGTTTTGTTGATAGGATTTGTAAATTTCCTTGGTATGAAGGGGTGAACAAGGTTATAAGAATTGAAACCTAAACATCTCGGTTGAAGGGCAGACCATACACTCCTAAGTCCTTAACCCTAGGGGCATCACTTAAAATTTTGAAATTTATAGGATATAGGTTTTAGCAGGTAGGCCAAACCAATAGTAGAAATTGCTCATCCTAATGCAATCCCTTCTATCAATAGCAATTTTTGAACATAAAGAATAATATTTCAATAATCCCACAGGATTCAAAAACTTGTACAGCTATGGTACATTGGTACGTTTAACTTTATGCAGAAAAAACCTTTACCCTTTTAAGTTTTGAAATATTTCTATTTTCAGATGTAAAATATACGACACCTAAACTACAGAACGATATTGAGTATAAAACACTGAGAGATGAGCGAAAGAGTACATGAAAGTTAGTCAACCTGATAAAATAATGTAATTAATAATACCTGTAGCAAAATGAGACAAGTAAACCAGGAACAAGAATGTCCCCAAAGCCAAGCAAATTATACCCACTAAATGGATCATCAAAGCGAGGGATTCTCAAAAGCATAGGTAGATTTTCTCCACCGCTATTTTGACCACTGGCAACCTGGAGACAAATTGAAAATGCACACAAGGGAGCCGTCATGGTTGGGTTGCTGTGAGAGTACCACCGTATATGAGAATGGAAGTGCATGATAGTAATTTGAGATACATGCACACGTTCAGTACAAAACATCTTTCATATTCAGTAGCAAAATTACGGACATTAATTTCGAGAAAGCCCCAGTTTATCACCTAATTTGTTTATCAAATAGCAAATTTGTAATAAATCAACAAGTTTGTCTAGTAATCATCGCATTTTGGTAAATAAATCAAAAACGGTACGACCCATATATGACCAAAAAGTTGTCATGACATTTTGGTAAATAAATAAAAAACAGTGGGACCCATATATGACCAAAAATTGTTGATTTATTTACACTTTTGCCATTTAATCAACATATTTTGTTTATCAAGGAGATAAACTTATATTTTCTCATTAATTTCTTTTTGAATGTGTGTGCAAAAAGAAAAAGCAGACATGGTAACACATAATGACATAAATCCATCCACCAATATAATTTCCAGCAGTAGAAAATTGAGAGAGAGAAAGAGAGAAGTTGGTTGTCTGTTGGGATCTCCAGCCTCTAAATTCAGCATACATCCCTTTGGCAGTTTGGCTGCCACATAAATCTTGAATACTTAATTTGAAGAGAGAATGGGAGGGACAAATAGAGTTAAACCATGTGAGCAATTTATACCACAAGTTGTAAAAATTGGACTGTCAGATCTTAAATATCAAGAGTTCAGAACACACAAGTAATTTTTACTCAAAGGGAGGTATTCTCTTACTTGACATAAGAAAGAGATCCAATGAGAAATTTCTGATAACGAGAAATTGAGAAGGATAGATGTGCAACTTTTTTCAATTAAATTATACGAAGTACACATCTAACTCCAATGAGGCTTGTATCATCTTTACTCTTCCCAGTGAATTGTTCAGAGTACAAATTAGTGTAGAGTAAACAAAATGTGGTAAGTTTAAAAGGCAAAGGGAAGTGGTCATATAAGGATAGAAATGCTATGCGGTGGCAGTGATCAAATGGTGTGGACCGTAGCTGATGGCATATACACTAAGACTATGTTTGACAACACTAACTGAAGTAGAACAAAGACAAAGTTTATTGAAAAGGTAACAGTTGAAATTTATAAGGTGCATAATTAACAAGTTGTTCAGTAGCTTGAATTTTATAAGGAGCTATATATTATTTAAGGAGCTAATATTATTAAAGGTGTCTTAAATTCCGGCATGTTGATATTTAAAGTACAAGAGAAGGGATGTCAACCAATGCACTCGTTCAATTCACCTTGAAAAAAAATAAGATTCAACAAATCAACATACAAAAGTTTTTTTCAGGAAAATCAATCGTTTGAAGTGTTATTTAGTTTTAATCAGTAAGAGCCAGCAATTGCACAGGTTATTATATTTCATAATTTATAGTAGAAAAAAGTTGATGTAAATGAGTGATTGCATGAAATTAGTAATATAACAAAATCTTAAAATTTGAATCAACAATAATAAATATATTTAAAATACATATAACTATTAGAAGGATTGAGGTATGAAATGAAGTCAAAAACACTCTCTTCTTATTATTTTAATTCGTAGGTGTATCTACCATTGTAACTCTTTTGAAGATTATGTAATAGGCCAGGGGTGATACCGTGATAGCTAAATGAGGTTATGAGCAATGTATAATATTAACCAGCAATTAAGAGTTTACATATTTCCAGACCTAAACAAGAAAACAAGTCCGAGAAGGTGAGCTACCACAAACTTGCAAGCTAGAACTTCCTTTTAGAAGTGAAATAAGGTACGATTTGGGGGTTGAAATTGTAAATATAAGCCTTGATTAACATGAACATGACCTTACTAGCTTACCTCTAACTAGTGGAAGATGAATAGAGACATTTGTTTCCGTTACTCATAAAAAGAAAACAGTTTGTACAAGCCAATACTTTTTGGTTCCATTTTCTGTGTGTGAGAGAGAGGAGGGGAGGCTATTAGGGCACTTTAGATAGTAAGAAATAATAAAGCCTTCTTCACATGGGTAATGAAGGCTTGAATTTTCTGTTTGAGGTCAGTGCATGTATTGTGGAAAAAAGATCTGTAATAGCCCGGAAAAATGACTAAAACATCAGTGTATCATGATCAATCCCAGATAATACTTAAGACTGTTATATATGATGAAATTAAAATTAAAACTGAAGAAAAGCCTTCCAGAATGACATGATATAACTGCGTCATTCTTTATTTACTGATAAGCAAAACATATGATATAACAATCTAATGTCTTGATACCAAAACACTGCATTCCTATTTGTAATTGTAATAATCAAGGCTAAATACCCTCTAAAAGTAACTAACAAAAATTAAATTCTTTTCATGAATCTAAAATTACCAAACTTAAGTTACACATATCAAGACTCCTAATCATAAGGTCATAATCCATTAAGCTGTCCAAAGTAGATACAACTTCCATTGGCCTTGCCAGCAACCATAAGACAATAATATTGCTCTTCAACAATTATCTTTCAGGCCAAATGAGGCTTAGCTCTTTCCTCCAATGGAACCTAGAAACCAGTGAATTTTTTTCTCCCTTCTGGAAACCTCATCATCTTCAATAGTCATTGTTATTTTGTGGGCTAGGTGTTAGGCGCCTATCTCTAACTATTTTTTTTTCTGCTCAATAGAGAGCTTACATACAAATACTAACCAAGAGTACCAAATTCAAAGTGTAAAATGTCTCATGATTCCCTTCCCATACCATGTATTGAATATAACTAAATACCATGCAAGATGCAACGATGTTAGAAGAGAGACTTATATATTAGGGGTTACTCCAATCTACAACAATCAAGAGACTAATTTACGAGTCAAACAAATTGAGATGATTATCATGACAGGATTCTATATTTCTCTTTTCTATATATATAGGATGAAACTATCAAAGATTAGTTTTGGACACTAGAAACAAACCAAGTATGATAGGCAGTACAAGATACCATTGATCAAGAGAAGTCAGACGCATGATCAAGCAAAAAAAAAATATAGCCCAGAAGCCCTAAGCAAGTAACAAAAAATCTCACCACAACCATGACGCTTTGCTGGAATATACTTTTTGAAATGAAGACCCAAAAGATATCATATAAGAAAGCACAACACAATAGCGCTGTTGCAACCTGTGGATAGAAATTTGGTCAGGCTAGTATGCTTCCATACGTAGATAAAATGTAATAGAGAGAATTATTTGCACCACCTTTATATTGGGCAACCGAATCATCTGCAGAACTCTGATCATAAAACAAACTCCCTGACAAAATAAATTACATTGATGTAAGTTAAATTGATAAAATCGCTACAATTTATTTCAACATATAATTTTTAAGAACGATCCGAACAGTTCAAAAAGTATCAACTAGGTGAAAAATTTCCAATATTGATTCCTTAAGATAATTTAATTTTGTCAAAAAAGAAAGCAGCAAAACAAAGCAAACAGAGATTTCCCAGGCTACAGTGATATCTCAGCATTTTGTGGGCAACTATAATCCTCCATAAGGAATTAAACAGATCACACGGTCAAAGTGAAGAAGGCCACTTTAGGCATAACATAATTCGGATATCCAATAATTATATTCATTGATACCTGAATCCAATCCTAAAACTTAAGATATCAAATATCCAAAAAAATTCAGATTGAAAATCACCACATATTCAATATCCAATGCAACTAATGAATAAAGAACTAGTAATCTAGTATTGTGATCCAGAAGTTGCAATAACTACCATGTTGATTAATCAATGATTAAGTAGTAAATCTCAATACAAAAATCTAATTTCAGGCCAAAAGAAATGCAACTAATCTAAATAATCTATTACTACACTTAATTGAATGGATCCAAAGATACATAAGGGTGATAGTTGAACATATGCTAAGAAGAGAGAGAGAGAGAGAGAGAGAGACTTTCCCACGTAGTTCGTCAGTCAAACAAACGATTGGATTCTCACAGAGTGAGAGTGTGCGTGTAATATATACAGTTAAACCTGTCAGTCGGTTCGGTCAAGTCTAGGGTCATGGGTCATGGGTCATGGGTCAAGAAATGCTAAACCCTAACCCAAAGTTCAGGTCAACCCAACGGGTTAAGAACTGTTTTTTTATTTGATTTACTTTTGGTTAATTTTTAGAAATGTATGATTTTTCAAGCTTTCTTTGCTATTTATTTTTCAATTTTTTAATCGAACATTCTCACCAACATTATTTTTAGCCATTCCATGTCTACAATATAATTTAAATCATTACCAAAACACATAATTCCTAACTAATATAAAATAAAAGTTAACTATTATATCCCTCGTATAAATTAGTAAAATATTTACTTCATGTCCAAGATGAGGCTCCAATTGGCTAGGGAGTCTTGGAAAAATAAGAAAGCTCAACTAAAAATAAATAAAAAAGGGAGAAAAATGGGTGACAGTTATAGGTGGATGAGGAGAGGAAGATCATAGACTAAAATGAGGAAGAGGCTAGGAAATGTGGAATTAATGTTGGATTTCATTTAGAAGGTAAGTGGGGGAATTTTAACAAGTTTGAAAGTTTCCACAATAACTTGATTTTTTTTATAACCATTACGAATCATAATTGAATTATATGAAATCAGATTGGGTATCCAACAAATCAAATCAGAAATGGATCAGGATTTAATATACTTTACCTCAATCCTATAGATTATGCATGAAAAGTAGATATGATTTCATAAAAATAAAATAAAATCTACTCCGTAATTATTTTAGCACCTAGCACCATCAATAAGTGTGTACATCGTGCAAATAGCATAAATGGAAAGCTATGCTCTCTTCCGACAAAATTTAAATAATTAGAAAAAAGAGCTTATACATCAAATAGGAGAAAAAGAGCTTCTGGTTCCTTTGTTTAGTGCACAGCAAACATAATTGTAAATGGGTTAGATTAGTTTTGATGTGGGCAGAAAAGCTGGACTTTGGTTTTTGATAAGCCAAGAACACTTCTCCTCAAATGTGGATGAAAAACATAAGTCAAATTAAACCCAATACCTAGCATTTATCTGACATGTAGCCATGTTTCCAAAGATATGCTCTACATACTAAATGACAAATTGTAATTAAACATATACATTACAGGCATATTATTAAATGAAGGTTATTCACAATTCACAATTTATGCATGCATTAAATTCTGTAAAATTGGACTTCCAGAACTCACAAAGCATTGAAGTCACATACACAAGACTATCAATATGAAATTGATACAAAAACAGTTATGGGCTTACAAGAATATCTTGACCAATCCACGAGTATGATCTGTGTCGAGTCACCACCCAAAAAATTCCAAAGCCAAAACAAGCCAACCAGAACAAACAACGAATAATATAAAATTCCCCAACCAGAGGTAATTTAATATGTATTTGTCTAGCATTTCCACATCGTCTGCTTAGCAACATCAAACAGAAACAAGCATTCAGAATAAATCAATATGTTATTTTTAAAAAATTTACAGAACTTGTACATGAAGTTTGTGTAATGTCCACAAAGAAAAGGATATGTAAGACCTACCTTAGCAAAAGACTTGTGAAGCAATAATACATTCCCTGTAGACAGAATACAGAATTGTGATAGTGAAATTTAAGCAATTAACCCTATAAGAGAAGCCACAAACCAAAGCAAACATAAATAAATATGGAAGGTACAAACTAGAAATCCCGGATTTTAACTCATTAAAAAAAAAGCTTTTCTGGGCACAGAAGACAAATTATATTAATCAAATTTAGCCTCCATTTTGAATTGTGATTTTCAATCTCCAAACTAATAAGTATCCTAACTCATGTAAGCTTCAACATACAGAATGTAAATGTGAATTTCAATCTCCACAGTCAACACTAATAACCATCCTAACTCTTGTAAGCTTCAACATAAAAAATGTAAGAAAATGCAATCCTATGAAGGTAACCTAGCTAGTTTTCTCTTTCTAATGGTAAAATTCACAGAGTACAAAGCTGACAAGACAATGTTATGCATACAGAGCATAGACGCACCTATAGAAATAGAGAAATGCTTTGAAACTTGTCATACAAATGATTATACAGTAACATGGGCTTTAAACACACTATGCCCTTATGCTAAAGCATAAACTGAATACTAATTACTCATTAATAAAGTGAGTAATTGTAAATTTGTCACTATATGTTCTTTTATGTTCTACTTTTTTTGGCAGAATTATGTTCTACTTTGTAGATACGTAATTTAAGAAAATATAGAAGAAGGTGAGTCTGTGTAAAATGGAGAGAGAGAGAGAGAAAGAGAGAGAGAGAGAGAGAGAGAGAGAGAGAGAGAGAGAGAGAGAGAGAGAGAGAGAGAGAGAGAGAGAGTGAGTATATATCCATATATTGCATAGTTCCCAAACTATAATAACCTCCAAAGCATGAACCATAGCACCCAGTGGCATTTTCATAAATTAGTGGAAAATAGGGCTAAATGGACTTAAATCAGTAACACACCTCAATTAGCACCAACCTCAATTAATAATATTAGTGGAAAATAGGGTTAAATGGACTTAAATCAGTAAAAACACCTCAATTAGCACCAACCTCAATTAATAATCTAACATCACAAAACCCAACTACTCATTCCTCCTGCAAATCATTCCCCGGAATTGTTCCTAAAATCCTTAAACATCTAACAAATGCGAAAATGTAGAGAATCCATCCTAAAAACCTCAAAGCATCACAATTATTTGCATAATCAAATTTGTCATCATCTTCAATGAATAATGAAGGAAGCAATCCGGTTGATTCATCAATTTTGATGTATGTTGCTCTTGACATTGTAATTGTTTTACAACTTACAATGAACTGTTTAACTAAATTTGCTCATTTGAAGTAATGAGCAAAATTTGTGGAAGTCAGAATAAACCGACTTTCAAAAATTCGCTCATTTTAATGAAATGAGCAAATTTTATGGATGTCAATATAAACCGACTTTATAAAAATTTGCTCATTCCTATAAAATGAGCAAATTTTATGGATGTGAGTTTACACTGATTTTCAAAAAATTGCTCACTTAAGGAAATGAGCATGATTAATGGAAGTCAGTATAAGCTGACATTTTTTAAAATTTGCTCATTTATACGAGCAAAATATATGAAAGAAACTCACTATAAAAAAAAAATTCCTCATTTTATCAAAATGAGCAAAATTTAGGTAAGTCAAATTGCCCATTTCATTAGAATGAGCAAACTACATGAAAGTCAACTTTCATATAGTTTATAATTTGCTTATTTTTATTAAACGAGCAATAATCATGGGTATGCTTTGATCTCTTTACTTCTGCAATAATTTCTGAAGGCAAGATATAAGTTTTGTAAACAGTCCCAAACACACTGTTTCCTAGAATCCTACTCGAATGACAGAAAAATGCGCGCTATAATGAAGAACAAGAGAAAAATCTAACGCTACACTCCCTATGTAATAGGTGAAAAGTTTCTTTTGTTCACGTATGCTTATGTCAAACTTTGATTAATAATGCCTTTAATTATAAATAAGTAAAAATTATAATAATTAAATATTGATTATCTATTCATTGAGACGATTTGAACAAGTACTCACAAGACTATTTATTTTCATATGTATAAATCATATTAGTCAAAGCGGATTAGGTGAATAATGCAAAAGGACAAAACGTCTCACTTACAAAAAAATTTAAAAAAATTAAAAAAAAATAAAGGAAAAATTGACAGGAATATTATGACCTTTACCCCATGTGCCATAAATAAAACCACCTTTGGATAACACCTTAATAAAATGACCTTTTCACATAATCTTCCAAAAATAGGATAAAAAGCTTGTAACCTATTTAATAGGTTAAAGGGCATGTGTCACATTATGATTGGTTAGATTATTTATTTCAATTTTAACATATTTCTTTTTTTTATAAAAAAAATTAATTAAAAAAAAACTTCTTCCCCTCCAACCACCTTCCCTCCTCCCTTTTGCACAACCTACCACCACCCTCCCACCCCCTAATTTCGGCAGCTCACCCCCTTCCCCTCCAAATTCTGACCACTGCACCCTCTTCCCCTCTCAAATTCAATAGCCCCACCACGTTCCCCTCCCAAATCCGACCACCGCACCCCCTTAGCTTCCCCTCCAAACTTCGACCGCCGCATCCCCTTAGCTTCCCCTCCAAACTTCGACCGCCGCATCCCCTTCCCCTCCAAAATCCGACCATCGGTGCCCCTTCCCCTCCAAAATCCGGCAGCCCCACCACGTTCCCCTCCCAAATCCGACCACCGCACCCCCTTAGCTTCCCCTCCAAACTTCAACCGCCGCATCCTTTTCCCCTCCAAAATCCGACCACCGCACCCCCTTCCCCTCCTAAATTCGACAGGGCCACCACCTTCCCCTCCAAAATTTGACAGCCCCACCACCTTCCTTTCCCAAATTCGACCACCCCACCTCCTTCCTTTCCCAAATTCGACCACCCCACCTCCTTACTCTCCCAAATCCAGCAGCCCCACCTCCTTCCCCTTCCAACTCTGGCTGCCACGACCATCTCAACCCAAACCCGCGACCTCTCTCTCCTTTTCAGCCCAAAATCCACCCATCTCTCTCTCCTTCACAGCTAGACTTGCCCACATTTCTCTCTTCTTCTCGGCCTAAACCCGACCACCAGGCCACACCCTTTCTCTACTAGTTGGGCGAGGTCGTGACAGTGTGGGGATAGGTGGGGGGCTGGGGTTTTTTTTTTTTTTAAATTAAAATCAATTTTTAAAATAAGAAAATTGTAAAAAAAAAAATTAACCAATTACAAAGTGACACGTGTCATACTAGGTGAGCAAAAATTCCGGATACCTGATTCCAAAACTGGAACTGGTTTGGACCCGATGGGTCTGGACCAGAAACTAGTTCAACTAGATCCAAATCCAATTCAAAAAATATGGACCCGGTTAGAACTAGTTCCAGTTCCAAGTCCTGCATTTTTGGACCCGTTACACGATTAAATCAGGTGCATGTATTAGGATTGGGTTATATATATATATATATATATATAGCCCGTGTAATATAAGGCCCTATCCCATAAACTACCCTAAAAAACTCTCAATCTCTATCAGATGTTCCATTCTCACACACTCAACCTCTTGGTTTCCCTCATTTTCAATTCTCACGCCATCCTCTAGTCCTCTTCCTTCCTTCCTCTTTCTTCAATACTCCACTACTCTAAAACTATACTTTCTCCCTCTTAATCTTATTACTTTTTCAATTTTCATCATTGTATCTTTTTCTTTATATTTCAATTTTGATAATATGAAATTGTGACTAGTGATTTTTTTTTTTCCCGAGCACAATTAGATATGGAGGGGAAAGTATACACTTTGTGGATTCTTGATTACTTATTTAACTTGTAATTGCTTGCTAATTTTTTATATGACAGTGAAATCTTACAAGGAATTTTAGCCAATTTAGTTGTTGAATATTGCAAAGTTGTTGAGAAACCAGGTACCCGGTTTTGGAACTGGACCAATTCCATAATTATCAGACCAAGTTAAGACCAGTTCCAAAATCTCGGACCCAGTTCTAACCAGTTCCATTGTTTTTGACCAGGTACCCAGTCTTTCTCACCCCTAATACTAACTCATTAAACAGGTTACCAATCAATTTTGCCCCATTTATGTAAGATCATGTACAAAGGTCGCTTTATTGGGGGACTATCAAAGGTCTCAAATGCCATAATAATCCTGTCAATTTTTCCAAAAAAAAAATAAGGAGGAAGTAATAAATTTAAAACATTTGTATTTTTCAGTGGTAACAAAATGAAAGGGAACAAGAGATAGTGGTAAAAAGGCCGGATCTTTAGATGGTAAATGGGTCTAGCAAGGTACAACGGGCTCTTCTATACAAATTGCGAATAACCTTTGACAAATTTGTGAATTAAAAATAAAGATTAAAAAACAACTTTGATGCAAAGTCCAAAACAAGTGAACTAAACTTCAAAAAGTTATATCCTTATAAAATTTTACTATATACATGTATTGTAGAACTTGTACTCCATCAACAAGAAACATGGGCATTGTTGTTGGATCACATAGGCTCCAACTGGTAGGGTAAGGAAGAAAGCGAGGAGAAAAAAACTAAATTATATTAAAATAATTTTAAGGAAAGTAAGCCCCTATTCGGTTCATTTTTTTCACCTTTAAAAGTAATTTTCAATGAAAATAATTTAAGTGAAGTAAAAATAAATGTAAATCGGTAAAATGCAATAACTTCAAAGAACAATATAATAGCAAATCAATAAAAACACGTTTTAAATAATAAAATTACTTAAATTTAGTAAATTTAAGTCCAGCAAAAAAAACAATAAAAATAATTTACGTGAAAAAAAAAAAAAATAGTTGAAGTTTGGTAAAAAAAATTAGGTGAGAGAATCCATAATGTGGCATAAAAAGAGCTTTAAAAAACAAAGGAAGTATATTTGACATTTATTGGAAAAATCACCCTCAATACAAGTAAGTTTGCAATGATTAACAAGAATATCATTATCTCAAGTTTTGGATTGAACTAATCCCTTGACGCAAATCGTTCATGGGAGAAAGTTGAGTTATTTAACTTTCATAAATTTAACACATAATTTCATAAAATTAGCTTTAATAATCCAGATGAAAGCTTACACTCCCTTATTAAAACTGTTCATACGTGCACCTGACCCTAACCATAAGACAATTTATGAACAGCAGAAGCATTTAAAATTATAGCATCCAAAAAATTTCCATTTCCATAATTTATAATTTTAAATTATACATGTAATTTATGCGTAAGTATTAATTTTGATCTCTGTAATTTATACTTTGTGATAACTTTGTTCATAGTTTGCTAAGAACAAGACATTTGGCATGCAAGAGGAAAGCCAAGTGCAGATACATGTGCACACAAGTTCTGCTATTTACATATTACATATATCTTTAGAGTTAAACAATATATTCATCATGTATTGACCTGAGGTTGGAGGGAAGAAATTCTCAACTCAAGTAGTATTCTAGATTCCAACACTAGCCAAAGAAAAATTCTAGCAGCCAATAGCAGATAAGAATTGTCAGAAACCAGATATTACCTCAGAACCTCCGATGAGGAACATAATAATCAGCACAATGACAAACCATGATGACATAAAAAAATATAATAGCAGCAGGAACGCTGAAGCCACGATGAGAAAAACCACAGCACCCATCACATTTATGTCAAGTGTATCCAGCTCAGAATCATCCTTGGCTGCAGAAGATTCCTGTAAGATTATAAAGGAATTTAATTGATGAATATAGACTATTCATTCCAAGATATCAATTTATAAGAGGATTAACAGTTAGAAGACTCCAAGTTAATTTT
Source organism: Chenopodium quinoa (assembly GCF_001683475.1). NCBI lineage: Eukaryota > Viridiplantae > Streptophyta > Magnoliopsida > Caryophyllales > Amaranthaceae > Chenopodium > Chenopodium quinoa. Next base: position 2,522,512 of record NW_018744616.1, on the reverse strand, counting down.
CTAAATTATATGTCACCTTAGATAAAGGTCTAGAATTTTGCCCTCCCAATCTTCTTTAAATCTTTTAAAATTTGGACTCCAAGTATTTTTAAATATGTAATATTTATATACCTTAAAGATACAAAACCAACTTTAGAGCATAATTTACACTGGAACACAAAGTCATAGGTAAAACTTCAAATCCGAAAGCGACCAAGATTTAAACTCTTGGAGCACTACAAGGTTTTACTTATCTTGCTTATAGCTGGTCATCCTAAGATCACTGACTTAAAATAAAGCATGACAATGAGTGAAGCCCTTCAACTACAGGAACTCCCCATTCAGCCCAAACCTTATTTCTTAGTAATGACAAAAGGGGGGAGGGGAAGAAATAAAGAAATACGTTAGTTAGAAGAAAGGGCAAGGTAGCTAATTGATACTCCTCTCTATCCTGAAGCTACCTAACTAGATGTTCAGCTCTTGAAAATTTCAATTATTTCTTATAGATCACAATACCCAAGAGACAGCAGCAAAACACCTACCATAACAGCTTAGTTCCCTTGTATTTCCAAATTGTAAACTACTAGCATCATAAGAATAATTCTTCAACTCAAAGAAAAATGTGCTATCTTCCATCTGTATGAAATTATCGTAAGGTTCCCACCTTATGACTATATGAGACACCAAGGTAAGTTAACTGTAGACATCCAAGTGGTTGATATTAAAATGAAGCAAGATAAAAAAGGTGTGGAATACTTTCCCAAGTTTAAAGACTGAAACCAAGCAAAATGCCTGAAGAAGTGAGGACATGATCGAACTCTAAAAGTTAGGAAACCGATAATGTTGCTTGTGTAAACGACATATTAGTAACACAAATGAAATCCCTTCCTACTTTAAGGCCCTGTACGGAGTGTATGCTACTAGGCTACTAGCAATCTTATCCACAACAAGAAGACACCCTAGCACCCAAGCATACCTCACATATCCAACCCAGCTCCTCTGGGCTGCTCATTAACTATTAAAAAAGAAAGCCCACCCCAGAAGCAATTTTCTATCTAATCCTAAATTCCTTTACAGTGTAACAACTTATTTTAGAGACTCTAACTTATCTTAAGGCAAAAGCCTTCAAAAGGCTAAAACACAATGTCGCAATCATTTTGCTACATGTCATCAACCAACACATTGGCCATAGTACATTACAACAAACCACACAAACATATATAATATAAATTTAAGAATGAAATAAAATTATGAAAAAGTTTAACCCTAAAACACTAGTATAACTAACCAAGTTGTACAAAAATATGAATTGTTTTCCCAACAAAAAAGTTAACATTTGTAAAACAAGAGATTTATCATTCAAACAAATAATACGAGATTTTCAATGATATTTAACATTTGTTATGGGGTAAATAATACCCGTTCTTTTATGTTCTACTCACTTACTATAGATGTGCAATTCAAAAAATTGTTGAAGAAAGTGAGTAGGTGTAAGATAAAATAAGAGAGAGAATGTAAAAAGGTGGGTTTGTGTAAGAAAAAAGGTGAATAAAGTGAGAGAGTATGAATTGTGTAAATAGCGAAGGCTGAAGGGGTAAAATAGTAAAAAGGGGTAAGGTGAATAAAGTGAGAGAGTATGAATTGTGTAAATACCGAAGGCTGAATGGGTAAGACGGCTTAAATTGGAAAGTGAGCAGAACAAAAAATGACAGAGGGAGTAGTTATTTGTATTAAAACCCATGAAAAGCATTTTGAAATCAACCATCTGTTATCATCAACATATAACAGAGAACCTTAACTTTAGATTTTGTTTATTTTCTATAAGTATATACCAAATTTACACCATAGGCTTATTGAAATTGACAAACAAAAGAAAAAGAAGCAACATAGAAGAAATGAACAGAGGATAACCCTACTAGACTGAAGTAAGAATTACGTTTGTATTGTAATAGAGGGAAAAGATAATTTAAAATCAAAATTTTTTTTTTTTTTTTCCTGCCTTTCATAAAATTCCAAGAACAAAAAAGAGCTTATACCCAAACATTATATAGACTACTTTGTCATCATAGAACATATAATTTGAGAAGTAGGTAAATCTACACACGAAAAAATATACTTCCAGACAGGACAAGCACAGTAGTTCAAATTTAAATGAGATTTAAGTAGTAAACCTTTCGTGACAGTTCATCATAGCTTTCATCAGTCTCTTCCTGTACACATAGATCCGGCCAGATGCAAGCAATTGTAAGTGTTGCAACAGCTATAACCCATAATAAGGTCCTAGGGAGATCAATAACTGGACGTTTTAGCAAGTCTATTTGCAGCTCCACTGGAAATAAATCCCCAAAAAGAAATAAGGGAAAAGGACATTAGTACAGGTTAAAGAGGTTAAGCAGCAGAAGACTATCACCCAACTTTAACCATAGTTATTCTTACTGCGACTGGAATTTGGCAAAGGCTAACTCTTTGTCCCCCCTAACACCTATTTTACTATTTACCCTTATTTTGCTATTAAACTTCCAAAAATTCATTTATGAAAAGGTTACAAGTACCTTGATTCCTTGCTTCAATAGTTTTGCTAAGAATTTCTCCTCTGGATTTTAAAATCATGACGACAGGAATAGTAATGTTCAAATCAGTTACATTCTTGGAACAAGCCATTTCATCTAGTTCTGCAAGGCAAGAAAAATACTCCATATTAACATATAAAAGACATACAGCTTTATATTTTGTTTCATAATTTCACTATACAAATTTAAGGTGTTAGTTATTTTACCCTTCAAATTTATTCTATTTTGCAATATTGAATATAAGTGTATATGGTTTCACTGACTGCTCATTTAGATTCACTTAAATATGAAATGGAGGAAAAAAATGGCGATGACAAATAATCTGCAAATTTCAAACCTTGTATATGCATGGGAGAGGAAACTAGAAAAGGGAAATTGATAGAAAGGCTTCAATATAGGTTCTTCTCGTGTATAATCCACCCAAATTTATTTTATCATTATTTTTTAATTGTTTCTATTTTGGGGCAGTAAGACTTGGAAGGGGAGAAATAATGAGAGAAAGGAGCAGACTTGTAAGTATACTATTCTTTTACTCTTTTAATTTCCGGCCGGGAAAGAGGGGGGGGGGAGTTAAAGTTGATGATAAGTATTATCGTTAAACTGCTCTGATACAAATTATACATGTATGTCTTCTTTCCCCCCCAACGTCGAAGTTAGTATCTAAATAGTGTAAACTTCAAATTGTTGCACTTATTTATTTCTAGAATTCCTTTTCCCATTAGTCTATATCCAAAGCACTATCTTCTTACCATGGAGTTTTACCAAATTGTTCAATGCATAAATGATAAGGTCACAGACTTACTCCCTCCATCCCAAAATAGGTTACTCGGTTCTCTTCAGCACACATTTATTGGAGAAAAAATATAGTGTATTTGTAAAATATGAAACTTTAATAAAAGTAGTGAGTACTAAAACTTAAGGAAAAAGATGGAGGGTAAGTGCAATAATACCATAATTTACGAAATTATCATTGATGGTGGGAAACTCACTTGGGATTTAGAAAAAAGAGAAAGTAATAAGGATATTGGGGTAATTTAACCCAACAAGGAGAAAGAAATACGATTAATTGACTGCTGAGAAAGTGTAGGGAAATAATAATAGTATTTGGGACAAAATAAAACAAATGAATGAACAAGGTATAATGTGATGGAGGGAATATTATTTATAGTACAATTTTTTTTTAAAATAAAAAATTTATATTGAAAAATATGGGTATAATGACATTAATAAGTACATTTTCCATCCCAAAATACGAGTTGCTATATTTTTAATTATTAATCTACAAAAAATATGAACTATGCACTATTTTTGAGCCATGCTCCAAATGAAATAAAATGGGAGCAATCTGAAATACTACGTCAAAGAGTTTTTCACTGGAAGACCTAAAAAGAGACCCAAAGACCAGTTTGCAATATTTTTGTACAGATTTTTATAATAGCATGGAATCAAGGAGATATAAATAAAAGAAAACTAATTGGATGTCGCTTATGAAAGCCTAATATGAAATAGCGCGATCAAGAAGTCTAACAGCTTTTCTCAGACTCATAATGTATAAACCTTCCAACACACTGCCTCCGTTTTTCTGAATTGCACGTTGACCCGGGTGGAGTTTTAGGTACGAGTTGAATTTGCTAAAATTTTATGTATGTGGGGGCTTGTGGGGGTTAAAAGTTATAAAACTCAAGCTTGAGATGAGGAGAGAGAAAAACTTAAGCAGCAAGTATACACCCTGACACCCATACCCAAGAAATGAATGTCTCGGAAGCTGGAGATCTGTCACTGGTTGTTCCTTCCTTCAATCTTCTGTGGCATGGTTAGATTCTAGTTGACAAGATAATTTTATTTTAAACTTGTAATTGTCTTTGATGAACTTTCAATAATTTTCTTGTTGGCTGATCATAATAGAGTTTAAATAAAGAATGCAATTGTCGTCATCAATTGAGTTCGATGTGAAATCACGCCGGACATGATCTTCTTCTCCTCTAACTCCTGTTTCTTTTTTTCACAGTAAAAGGGGTTTGTTCCTTTAAGGGCTTTTGACTGTCCAAGTACTATTTATCCTATTTTTTTCATCATATGAAAAAGAGTGTTCTCTCATAGTGGAAGATGCCATGCTTATTTAATCCTAAACACTGATCAGATGTAATGTTACAGAATTTAATTGCTTGTGCTTCCTTTACAAAATATAAACGTTTTTTGTAAGTAACTACATAAAACTTAATGTGACTTATTAAATAAATAAAAGGTCAAAGTGATTATAGACTAAGAATCCATTCTAAAAGTTAAACAAGCATTAATATTGGATACAGAAACCATTCCAACATAATTCCCAAGTTTCCAACAACTTTAGGTTGGTATGGGGTTTTTGATTCCATAGCACTCTGGTATGGATATCCATACCAATCCATCACAGCTCAATGAACCAAACATTCCCTAAAAAAGTATGAATTGGGACCATGTGATGAGAGAAATAATAAAATACTCCCTCTGTCCCATAATTACAGGCAAATAACTCTAAAAAGTACGGTTTTTAAGGAGGATGGAAAAAGTAGAGGAATATTGTATGAAAAAGCTAAAAAGTGAAGAATGTTGATAAAAAGTAGAGAATATTGTATGGAAAAGTTAAAAAGTAGGTAATGATTTTTTAGGTATGTGTGTATTTTGTATGAAAAAGTAAGTAATGATTTTTTTTATATCTGTGTAATTTGTATGGAAAAGATAAAAAGTAAGTAATGATTGGGTGTTATTTTTAGTAATAAGAGGAACATTTTGAGACACCCAAAATAGTATATTTGTCTGTAATTATGGGGCGGAGGGAGTAGTGTAGTATATTTCCATTTAGGGAAATATTACATTAGAAAAAAAAAAATCCGTTTTCGGGAAGTGTTGCGGAGGAGGGTATTAAAGAAGAAAATTAATCATTATAAATTTTTTATGTATAATTTTAAACAACGTACGTGTCCAGTCCAAGATCGGCTTTTAAGGATTTTGGAAAAAAACAAGACTAGAAACCAAAAATTTTTGACTTTGCAAATAGACCGGATCGGTTTTCTTCGTTCTAGCCCATTCTATTTGTCAAGTGCGGACTAGGTTTTTAAACACCCCGGCCAATCCAACAAGGATATGAAAGAAGCACAACACTCAAAATTCCTACACATGTAATTGATATTCCAATTGGTTATTGAATAATATTTACAGATTGCTTGTTTTTATTACATTGATATTCACATGTTATTAAATTAGATAATTCTTTGAATTAGAATTTTGTTTTTTCAATTCTTGATTCTTAGTATGCTTGGCTAACTCTTTGTAAGGTATGTAGATATATAAAGAAAAAAATTATTGAATTGTGAGAATGAAAGGTGTAACTATAGTTACTCCCTCTGTTCCCAAAGCTCAACTCACTTTCTTTATTTTCAGTGTTTCAGAAGTTTGATTCACTATTACATTATTCCATTTTCGCAAATATCTTTTACTACCTCCCACTCACTCTTTTTTACTTCATCCACTTTTAAACTTTTCTAGAAAAAAGAGTCTGGCCAGTCTGTAGTGAGTGAATAAGTTTAAGTTTCGGCAACAGATATTATTATCGACCATTCGTTACTTAGAATCTTAATTTACTAAATTATTTCCTTCTTATTGATTCTGATTGTTAGTCCTTCATGTTTTTAAATCATAGGGTTCAGATGAATCCAATCCAATTCTCTAAGCAATCGACCTTAGATTTCCCTATACATGATTAGGATGTTGAAGATAGTTAATTTTAGCAGACACGCAACAATCGTACCAATATACATGGCAATTCCTTAATTATAGATTTCTCTGCTTTTAGACCTTAGGTTAAATTAAATTTTTTGCATAGTGTAAACCATAGTAATGGGTTTCTTATTAATTAACGTGACATTTTTTTACACCAGAGTTTCCTCCTTTGTTTCAATAAAGGAAGCCTGACAACTCATCTTCTCTTTCTTCCTCTTCCCAATACAATCCATACCCATCAGCAATTATAAAACAACATGACCTTGAACATATTGGACTGAAGGAAAAATCAACAAAATATTAATTGTCCTCACAAACATCACTACAAGTACATCTTATGCTGTTACCCTTTTGGAAGAAACAGTTTAGCCAGTAACTAGGAAAAAATAAGCCGTAGAAAAAGAAGGAAACATGTAGCATAGATAGATTTCTTCCAGTCACTATTGCAAACAAAAAAGACATTGTTTTGCGTTCATTGTGTATTTTACTTGCTCATCTTCATAATGATTGTATTTTTTTTTCCTGTCTATGCATAGCTCAATTTCAAGCAACAGATACTTTTGATTTGCAAAAAATCAACTAGGACAAACACTGACTAGAAAGAGTATGAAAACAAAAGATTTAAAATGTACAGACAATAACTGATTGACACCCTGCAAGCTAATAAAAAAAGAAAGAAAGTGAAAAGGAAATCCAACCATCTTGGTTATTTATTAGCACCAAAGCTGCAGCACCACCAGATTGAGCAACTTTTGCCTTGATTGTGTATTCACATTCCCCCCGATTAGAGAGTGCAACTGATTGACTCACCTGGAAGATAAAATTTTGTCTCAGTCAAATAAACTATACAGTTACAATAATATTTTTAAGAAAGACACACAAGAGGGAACAAACAATAAAGCACGGGAAACTGCTTCACATATTCCCATCAAGTTCAATTCTTCGTATTTATTCATCAATATATGTTCTTGATGTCTTTCAGATTAGATCCTCATGTAACTCAGACTCGGCTAATAGTGTCAAACATAGGTACATGTCTGGCTGTGGACATAGCCATTTATTGAAATTTTTGTCTGATTTTGGTCAAAAATGAAGTGTCTAATTAATAGCTATATCAATGCCCGAATTCCAACAAGAGTACAGGAAGCGAAATGAAGAGTCGTCATAACATTAAACCATCATAATTATTGCACAAACCAACCACCAAACAGTCCACCACTCTCATGCCTACCAAAGTAAACACCATATGCAATTCAAAAACAATTGTTCCCCAATCTCTCCAATCCCATAATGGAAAACACATTTCAGTGATTTGTGGCCTTTAATGGCATGAGGTTTTACAAAAAAAAAAAAAATTACAATGAGGTAGCTCACCTTTTGATACTTACATACAGTTGTCCTACTGTACAACCTTATTCATAATCACTTTTTTTGGCAATTGAAAAAGTAAAGTACTAATATGTTTTAATTGAATATACCATATATTTGCTTCCCTTATTTTGGGTATAAAGTTAGAGGGTTTTACAATGATAAAATATCGGTTGATTGGGATCATATATCCCAATTTTTTCTTCCTAACAAGTTCCCTTTCTCTCACTATTATTTTCTCTTAAGTTGAATCCATACTCACCTAGCTATTTTTTTTTCCCTTTACTTTTTCACTTGTACATAAGTATGTGCAAATGGCAATTAGGTAAGTATATAGGGGTAGGGTAGAGTCGTAGAGAGTGTCATTATTTACTCCTCTTTTAATTTAATGAGTCTCATTTGGGATGTTGAGAAATTTAGATGCAAATGGAATCGAATCATTTAACAATTTTTCTATACCTCAAAACATGATCATATATGGGATCTTGTTCACTTTATTCACTTGTTTTTTAAACACTCACTTTTTCTAAGCAATTCTAGAAACAAGAGTTCCGTTTGTGAGTCGAGCTTTTAAGAACGGAGAGAGTATAACTTATTCACATTCACTAACCATGTTCACATATTGTCCATACTTTGATAATATATCGTGAGCATATACAGCTTAAATGGCTTTATTTAATGCATTTACTCTAAACATTAGACCTATTTTTCATATTTGCATTATTGATTAATATATATTTACTATATTACTTAAGCAAAAAATTAACTTTTAAACTACACAAATGTGCATAATGCTAGTAGTAGAGCCATAAGTAAAGGGGACTTGCCAAAACTGAAATAATGTATAAGGACTTTGTAGAAAGGGAGTTACAAAAAACATGGATGTAGTATTAGGTTAATGTGATTTATCATGATTAAAAAGTGAAGGAATTCTTAATTCGGGTTTTTTTTTCAAACAATAGAGGCATTTAGTGATTTAATTTTTGATGGCAAGATAGAACAATTTCAACAAAGGTTGTATAATAACGTCACCTCAATGTAATTTACAAAAGGTGAGTCTACCTATTGGTAAATTTTCTCGATCCCCAATAGCCCCATATCACTCTAAATCACCCTCCTCAAAGTTCTCTTAGGTCTTCCGCCACCCCTCACAATATTAGCATTTTATTACTTTAAAATCTGCCTTTCTGGAGCCTCACTCGATTTTTGTCTTACATGGCAAAATCACCTTAGGAGATCCTTCCCATCTTGTTCTCAATAGATTTAACCCCTACTTCTAAAGTGGCTTAATTCCTATCGATCTTTTCTTGTACAGTTAGACATCCAACACCCGCCACAATCATTGTATAAAAGTGACAATTATTCACGATTGACGTTTTGTACCATATAATAATACAAGCTTAATTGTCGTGTGGTAGATTTTTCCCTTTAACTCATAGCACATTAAAACCCCATAGCACTCTTCCACTTATATAAACATGTGTTTAAATAGATCCCAGATATTTGGAAAAAATGAACCTTAGACAATTCTCCCATCCCTGCCTCCTTTTTTCTAACTCTACTAAACTTAAATTCTACATATCTCATCATAATTATGAGCATAAAAAACCTAGAAATTCCAAATTTTTGTCTTCACAACTCCAACTTACTTTCCACATCTTCTTTTTCCTCGTCACACAATATCGTCAACATACATCATGCACATCATCTTGAATTGAACTCGTTAATTCATCCATGACTACACCAAAAAAAAAAGGGCCAAGTGTTGAGACTTGTAATCCAATTTTAACAAGGAAGTCTTCTATCTTCCCAAGATTGGTTCGCAAGTTAATTGTCCGAAATGATGTCAATATATATTTTGGCGAAAAGTTTTTCCTTTTAGTCAACCAAAATATCTTCCTCGGAACCTTATCATCAGTCTTTTCCAAATCAATGGAAAACTATAAGTAAATTCTTCTTCTTATCCCAATAGTCCTCCATTAGTTATCTCATAAGATGCAATGCCTCCATAGCTATCATTGCACGCATAAAGCCAAATTGGTTCTTCAAAATCTTCACACTTCTCCTTAACCTTTGTTTAATCATTAAATCCCAAATTTTCACTACATAACTCATCAATTTGATCCTAAGATAGTTGGCATTTGACATTGCCTTTGTTCTTAATTTCTTATACAAAGGGATTAGAGCATTTTTCCTCCTCTTCAATGGCTTCATATTATTTTTCTAATCATGTCGAAAAATGTTGTCGATATCACAAACTTCAATAAATTTTTAACAGAAAAAAAAAAAAAAAAATTCCATCATGCAACCAGATTATAGTTTTATTGGATGAGCCTTCATGTACAAAAGTGACTAAAATAACATCAACAGTTTATCTTCTTCTTAATAATTACAAATTCTAGAAAAGAAAATATACTTTCTATTATTATCACACTCTAACACTATGTTTTTATAACAATAGTGAAGGGAAGGGGAGGGGAAGGAAAAAAAGGGAAGGGAAAGGGAGGGGGGGAGGGAGAAGGAGACCTTCCATTTTCCTTCCAAATATCTCCAATAATGGAGGTATTTGATTTATTGGACGGATTTAATTTATTAAAAGTGGAAGGAAAATGGATCCCTCCAATTCCCTCCCCTTCCCTCCTTACATTAGAAATCCAAACAAAGGAGGATGCATCCCTCAATTTCTCTCCTCTTCCTTTCCCTCCATTTTTTTCAATCAAAACATAGCGTAAAAGACACTAACATGCACTAAGAGTGAACATTTCTTGTAAGGGATTGAAATCCTCGGCGCCATTTCCTTGACCTTTTGCAAAATTCACCAAATACCCTCAAGTTTTTCAAATTTTACCAAATACCACTGACATTTGTTATTATTCACACCATGATCTCAAAATACCCCTGACGTTAATTCACCATATGCCCTAAATTTGTTACAACTAGGGGTGAGCAAACCGGGTACCCGGTCATAATTTTAGGACCCGGACTTGGAATTGGTTGGAACCGAGTCCTAAAATTTGGATCCGAAATTGGAATTGGTTCATCCGGGTCCTAAAATCTAGGAATTGGTATTAGAACCGCCGGGTACCGGTTCCGGGTACCCACTTATGTATGTAATTGTTAAAATATAATACAAATTATAATTCTTATTTTAGTTAGGTTCATTTATAGCGTTTAATACTTATATTTATATATGCATTAAGCTTTTTTTTTTTAAGGATATATATGCATTAAGCTATTGTATTTATGTTAGGTATTAATAATATTTTTTTTAATTTACAAATTAGATACATTCAACATATTTTTATTATTTAAAATTTATTTATTTTAGCATATATTAGGTAACCGGGTACCCAATCGGTTTCGGTTCCAATAAGTTTAGAATTGGAATTGGAATTGGTTATAACCGGGTCCTTAATTTATTACCCGAATTGGAACCACCGGCTTCTTAATTTATTACCCGGGTCCAATTCCGTTTCCGGACCCGCCGGTTCCGGTTCCGGTTCCGGTTCCGGTTCCAATTCCGGGTAACCGGAATTTTTGCTCACCCCTAGTTACAACGACTAGTTTGAAATTTAGAAAACTAGCTATTAATTTTGATTCTAACCCTTTTTTGCATAAATATTCAACATATAGCAGTCCTCTTATTTGCTTAACCAGAATTTTAACATCATGAGTTATATGTCCAAATCATCTTCCTCAATGTATGAGTACTTTTAGAAGCTCTAAGTCCGTTAGCTCGCGAACAAGCCTAGACCGTTTACTAGAGCGAGTATGAACAAATTGTCAAACCCGCATAAAAGGGGCTTGAGTTCGCTATATTAAGCCCGTTGGAAAATATATGAACTATAAGCCCGAATCGCCGCCCAAGCCTGCAAAATTATCATCTCTACTTCATTTGACCACTTTTTTTTTCTCTTCTTGCCTAGTCTCCAACACTTCTTTTTATGAAAAGAGGTTGTTTGCAACTCTGACGCACTAATTCATTGAGGAAGAGGATTTAGACATATAACTCATGGTGTTAAAATTTGTGGTTAAGCAAATAAGAGGGTTGCTATGTGGTTAGTATTTATGTGAAAAAAAAAAAAAAATTGAAAACCAAAACTAACGATTAGTTTTCTAAATTTCAAACTAGTCATTCATTATTTGGTGAATTAAATTTTATTTAACAAAGTTAGGGCATTTGGCGAATTATTTAACAAAGTTAGGGCGTTTGGTGAATTAAATTTTATTGCTAACATATCAGGGTATTGTGAGGTCACGGTGTGAATAATAACAAACGTCAATGGTATTCGGTGAATTTTGAAAAACTTGAGGGTATTTGGTGAATTTTTTGGAAGGTAAAGGGCATTTGGTGAAAAAACCGTTAATTCTATTATTTCTTTTCATTGTTGTGTTCAAATTGGAAAAAAAAAAAAAAAAAAAAAAAAAAAAAAAAAAAAAAAAAACTTCAGACCTATCCTCCCCGTATTGTGAGGTCACGGTGTGAATAATAACAAACGTCAATGGTATTCGGTGAATTTTGAAAAACTTGAGGGTATTTGGTGAATTTTTTGGAAGGTAAAGGGCATTTGGTGAAAAAACCGTTAATTCTATTATTTCTTTTCATTGTTGTGTTCAAATTGGAAAAAAAAAAAAAAAAAAAAAAAAAAAAAAAAAAAAAAAAACTTCAGACCTATCCTCCCCCCCCCACCCCCACCTCCTCCTTCCTTCCCCTACCAATCAAATTTCTATTCATCTCGACTGGGAAAATCTTTAAACAGCTAAAGCTACCCAACTTATAAACCCTTATACAAAAAATAAAATAACATAAAATTTAAAAAAAAATATAATAACCCAAAGACTCCCCCTATCATCTCGGGTCACCAATCACAGCTGGCCATGAACCAAAGCCATCACCATGGTTGACTATAATTGAAATTTATGGAGAGGAATATTGTTTGACAGTTTGAATGTGAAGGAAATTACTCCAGTTGCAAGAGAGAGAATTTGATGAATACATTAATTTTGTGCTCCATTATGAATTTAAGGATGTGAATATGAAGGGTATGAAGGGGTTTCATGGTGGTCATCGGTGTAGGTTTACAAGAAAGAGAGATAAAAAATAAAAAAAATAAAAAATAAAAACTATATTTAGATTGTTAGTTGTATACATATTGATATAAAAAGGGATAAATATGATGATGTGGACCAAAGGTCAATAACATCAAGTGGTACATAAATGAGAGTTATGAGACATAAGAATGGGACAAAGGATTCGAACTCTCCTTATAAGTTTCAGCATTCATTTTCAGCTTTGAGCATTTTTGCAATTCATTCAAGCACCTAAACACTTCAACCAGCCAGTCAGTTCCTGGTTGCACAAGCCAAAGTGTAACTCCAGCTACTTTTACCCTAGATTCTGACTTCTCATCAATCTGATCTTTCGGTTTTCTTCTAGACCAAATCACAGTCCCATTAATAATTGGGCTGACACAACCACCAGTATAGTCATATTCAGAGAACCAATCAAAAACAATTACATCAATTATCTTTAATCAATTAATGTACTGATGTGACTACTTGCAAATTTGCAATTGAGTATAGGATACATCACAGAAACATTGATGAGTCTAGAGAACTTGATAGTAGACTTGTAAAAGGGAAATGATAAACAGGAAAAAAAGAAAAAAGGAAACAGAAAAAAAAAAACCCCCCGCAGGATCATACAATCAAATTTGATGGTACAAAGAACTTCATTGCTAAAATACAAAAAAAAAATAAAAAAATAAAAAATAAATAAAAAAAATAAAAAAAAAAAAAAATAAAAAAAAAAAAAAGAAGAAAGCTCTACAAAAACCAATCTTGTCTTCATTTCTACCCATCCCCCTCATGCAGAAAAAAAAAAAAAAGGATATTCAGAAGAAGATATGCTTAGGTTATGTTAAACTTAATGCAGCACTGACCTTCGATGTTAAATTAGAGCAACCATTCACGGGATTTGTTAATACAGCTGGTAACCTAGGACTTTTTTCCTCACGAGGAGGGTAAGGGCCAAAATCTGCAGTTAATGCCTTCAAAAGACCTTTTTCAACACCATTGATCCAGTATTTCACCTTAACCTGGAGAGATAAATGCACCAAACACATACATTAATAAAGACTCACATTAAAATAAAAATAAAAAAAAATAAAAAAAGGGTAGCAGCACAGAAATTGTATAAGCACTGGTAAAAGTTTAGAGGCTTATATATATTGGAGCAATGCATATGATTCAGACAAGGAGATGTTAAACTACAATAGAAGATACGTAAAATTAGACCAAACATAATCCATACTGGATTCAATAACATTACATGTTATGGACTCCCTCATATACCTTTACCCTTTCCTTTTCAATTCATCCCAACTCCTCATATCTACTTTGGTACCAACCCCACCAACATTTGAATCCCTATCTCATCCCACTACTAACAATTTAGGGTCAAACACTCGCACACATATGCTCGTTCCTTCAATTAAAAAAGCACCCCACTAACTCATGATCTCAAACCACAACTACTTTTAATAAAATAAAAATAGATAATGAAACAACAATTTATCTCCTAAGAGTCATGATAAGAGTCATGACTGTTCAAGGATGGAGAAAGTACAATTCTAGCAAACAGCCTACTAGTAAAAGTATCTTAAAGCATACTCCCTTCGTTTTCTTCAAGTGTTACACTTTGATCGGCACATAGTTTTAGATAAATTAATTGATTTAATATAAAAGATGTAAGTGAGGGTAGTTGAGGTATTAAAAAATTATAAGAAAAGATATTGGGGTTTATATTTAATTGAAAATTAAGAGATGTGAGAGGGAAAAAAATTATATAAATATAGTAGTGGGTTTTAGTGGGGACCATGGGAGAAAAAAAGAGATACTATGGAATAGTTTGCCAAAAATGGAAGTGTAACATTTATAAATAAAAAGACAAAAATAAAAAAATAAAAAATAAAAAGAAAACAGACATTTGGTAACTGTAAGTGTGTAACACTTTAAAAAAAAAGGGAGGGATGCAATTGCGGTTAAAGAAAGTTTTAATGAGTAAAAAAAAAATCCACTTAAATGTATGTATTTTTTGTTTTTTTTTTTATTTATTTTTTTTTTACATTGTTAATTAGATTTCTTTTATTTACCATAATTTTAGCCATAATGAAAATAATTTAATCCATGGCTATTTATCAAGTAATAGAATAGGAAAGTTAAAAAAATACTAAAATTTTATTAAATTTGGAACTAAAAGATAAACGAAATCTTTCTTGTAAATATTTCTTCCACTAGAATTTTGACATTGATTGATAACATAGCAAGAAAACTACTTGACATATTTTCTAACAAATTTCAACAACTAATGAATTATTGCAAAATATAATAATTAGACTATCCTAAAAGTCTTCCTCATGTCTCCTTTAAATTTAGATAAATTTAAAACTATGGGAAAAAAAATAGTTTTTCTTTTTTTTTCTTTTTTTGTCTTTCGTTATTTTTTCATCTCTTTCCCTGATTTGATTGCCCATACCTAACGCCCCCTTAATACCTAAACTTGTACTAAACAAAAACTAAAAGCATATACTACTATGTCTACTATAGTGTCATAGCTTTTCAAGGTGGAGCATGAGCCAAACTGAGCTAAGTTGACAAAAAATTTTGTGTCAAGATGAACTTTTAAGTACTCACGAGCTAGATTTTACAAGTTACAAGGAATCAAATCTATTTTGTTAAGCTAAATTTTAAGCTATGAAAGAGGATATGATCTTGATTAAATTGACTTCAATTCGCTGAAAAGTGAAAAGTGTAGCTCCTCATTGCATAAACATTAAAGCACATTCACTAGATCAATCAAAATTGAACCAAAAAAACAGAACTATGTAGAAATTTTGAAGACTCTGGATGAGTGTTACCTGATTCGCCCCAACCTCAAACGAACCAGGAATCAGAAAATCAAAGCTAATCATACAATTCATACTAGTGACATGGAAATTATTGGTCCAATTTAACAAATTAGGTAGCCAACTGTGAAACCGAATCTTAAACTAACGAATTATGGAGTAAATAATACTGCCTGGATACTGTATGCTAATATCTACAACGACAAAGACCGCCGTAAAACTGAATTTCAACCACTGAGCTGAGCACACCTCCACAATGATAACCCGGCATTGAAAATTTATTTAAGCCACGAAAATACAGACAAATCTGCTTAAAAATAACCCTCTTCACCTTTGGAATATCAATTTAGAATCTAATAATTAATAATTCTCAACAATATAACCAATTACAAACATACTAGATTAAACACAAATTCAAGGCAAACAAATAATAATTTCATTTCCATTTCAAGAAAAAACAAACTGAAATCAGAAATTTCCATACCCCAATTGAACAATAAATTGATCAAATTGAAATTTTAAACCAAAATTGAGATCCAAAACACACAATTGAGATACATTGACAAAAAATTGAGCTGACCTTCCTAGGTTTGTTGCTGCATTTGGAAGAAACGGCATCATCGGCCGCAAAAGCGATGGCTAAACCAACAACAAAGAGGAGCAACGTCCCCTTCAGACGCAGATGAATCGCCATTACCCAGAATTTCTTGAGAAATTTATATGGAATTTTTTTTTTTTTTAAGGGAAGTGGGTTCTTTGTTTTTCTCCAAAGATGTTCAGAAACTGGAAAATGGTGGACGGAAACGTCGGAGGGGAAGAGATGTGAGGATGGTTTATTAAAATAGGATGTCCGAATTTTTGGTAATCTTGGAAAAGTAAAAAAAAATACTATAGAGCAGTAATAAAAATACTATAAACGTTAACTTGGGGTTTTTGGCTGGTTTAATGGGTTAGGGAAGTGTAAATACTCAAATGTCCCTACCCTTAAAACTCCCTCCAAAAATCAGTTCTCATTTTCCCTCCTTTTTTTTCGATTTTTCCCTCTTTCTTCTCTCCCCTATTTAATCTCTCTGATGCTTTAGAATTCCCCTCTTCTCTTCTCTTCATTCCTCTTATAATCTCATACATTTCAATGTCTTCTTCTGGCAGGGATGCATCTTCTAGGAGCATTAGTTGTGAAGGTGCTTGGTTCAGAGGCATGAACTGCAATTGTCAGCCACCAAGATATGCAGACATTAGGTTTTCCAATTCAATATCGAATCCTAGAAGGCCCTATTATAAGTTCTTTATGTGGGTAAGGGAAGACCAAATTTTAAGGGACATTGGAGGGAGGCAATAAGATGCAATTTCTTTACATGCATTAAGGGCTGAATTTGCAGAGTTTATGCACAAGACTGACGATTTTGCTGATTTTATGTACATGGTGGTGAAATTAGATGTGGTTTTGTATTTGGTGTTGCTTGTAGTTACTTTGGAATAGATGAACTTAGTTATTGTGACCAAAGGAATAGTTAAACTCTGATGTACTTGGTGTCTTATTTTGGAATAAAGACATGGGGTTGTTTCTTTATTTTTGATTATTATATCAAATTATTTGCATAGTTAATAGCAGCAAATTGCAAGAATGAAACAATTACATGACAAAATGCTTACTTTGCAAAAAAAAAAAAAAAAAAAAAAAAAAAAAAAAGACTTAATCATAAGTAATTGATGCCAATTAACTTAATCATAAGTAATTGAATAAAACTTGTTCCAAAAAACAACTTAATCATAGTTTTAAGTTGATGGCTAATAAGTAAGGGTCTGTTCTCTTATGTTGAAATTCAATTCAGTTCAGCTCCGCTCCTAATTTCCTTCTCTTATAAAATATTTATTTCAGTTCAGTTCAACTCAGTTCAGTTCAGTTTAGTTCAGTTTAGTTCAGCTCAACTTAGTTCAGTTCAGTTCAGTTCAGTTCAGTTCAGTTGAGTTCAGTCAATGAGAACAGGCCCTAAGATGCAACAACAGTGCAATAACACTTGTTCCAAAATGATACAAACAATAACATTCCCATCCAAAAAGTAATTATTTCAATAAGATTGTCACTATGACTAAAAGTAGCAGAACAGGACAGCTTAGTGTAGCATGCTTCAAGGCTGTGACTGAGACAAGTCTTGAGGTTGGCTGGACATTTGAGATGATGAAATCTCTGTTGCAGCTCCAGCAGCTCTAGACTGCTTAGATGCAGCTTCCTTGGCATCCTTGGATTAATCCCTCACCCTTGATTTTTCACAACCAATGCCTCACTTGCTTTCAATTCCCTCCCAGTTAAACCCCCTTTGCAAGTCAATTTGTTGTGGCCAAAATTTCCACAACTGCTGCATCTCACAATTCTTGCCCTTTTCTCTGGTTGTTCTTCACCCTCTTCCCTTGTTCTGTTTCTGCTTGGCCTTCCAACACCTCTCTTCATATTTGGTGGGGCAATGTTACTTGGGTGGTTAGGATTAGCAGGTGGCCATTGAGAGACATCAGGTATGGGGTGTATAACATGGCAAGAATACCATGAGCTAACATAGTTATGAGGATAAACCTTAGCATGAAGCATAGCTCTAACTGCATGTCTGCAGGGGATACTAGATAGTTACCAAGCTTTACATGAGCATAATTTGTTGTTGAGACTCAGAGGAAACTGGGACTTCCCCTCATGTATCTCATACTCTCCTGGGCTTGATTGATAAGCCTTACATGTGCTTGTTGATTTGCTAATATCTCTGACAAGCTTAGCAATTTTAGGGCACAACTCATCATCATTCTAGTCTTGTGCTCTTTGATGCCTTGATGCAATTCTGACCATGCATACTCTTCTAATACATGTGACCAATTGCAATTATTAGAACAAACAGTTAGCTTTCTATTCCACAATGTAAGTTCAATTATAAAAATACTTAAACTCATATACCTTCAAGCAATGTTAAGACTGCCTGCATCTGTCAACACCTAGGGTCGAGTTGAAACTCTTAACAAAATTTGAGGTGTTTGAGTCATTGCACACATTTGGATCAAACTTATGTTTGCTCCATTTAGACTGATCCCCTAAATCAGCAAACCACTTCATAACATCAGCTCCCCCCTTCCTTTTGTAGACTTTCCATTGCCTTTCTAAAGGTGTATACATTAGTGGCATTGCAAGCCCTCCAGAATATAATGTACATCAAAGGACCTGGGAATGATTTTTGTAATTCCTACTCAAGTGCATGCAGCAATACCTTTTGTTTGCTTCAGGCCACACTTGAGACCGAGCAACATCTACCCCCTATATCAGCAATAAAAAAAACTTATTAAAATCTTACAAAATTATGGTAAAGCAATAACATGGACATAGATTAAAGGGTTACCTTCTGTTTGTCAGAAATTATGGTCCAGTCTTTCCTATTTGATTCCTTTACAATGTTGTGCAAATTCCAAAGAAAGTATGACCAGGTTTCTTTGTCTTCTCTACTGACTATTGCATAAGCTAATGGGAAGATTTCATTGTTGCCATCTACTGTAACTGCAGACAATAAGATACCCCCATAATTCCCTTTCAAATAGGCACCATCAACCCCAATCAAAGGTCTACACCCTGCAAGGAATCCCTTCCACTGTCCAGCAAAGCTGATGAAAATGCTAGTGAACAAGTTCACCCTAGGTATGCTCTCACTTAATGTCCAATCAACATATGCCTTTGAATTAGGATTAGTGCCACATATCATATCAGTATACATAGGCAACTGAGAGTAAGACTTATCATGGCCACCAAATAGATCTTCAATCACATACTTCTTGAGCCTATTGAGTGATGCTTATTTCATATAGATACCAAAATTCTGGAACAGAAGCTCATTTAAAGTCTTGCCTGGAATATCTGGAGTTGCCCTAATGTCTTCCATCACCTTTGGAGCAGCCCACTTGACAGTGCAAATTGGATTATAGGTCTCCAAACCCCTACAGTTGTGAACATATGGCCATATCTTCTTTATTGCCCATGTTTTTCCATCAAACAACCTACTAGCATGAAGTCTCCATTCACAACACTCTGCATAACATGTCAAAGTGTACCTTTTGTTGTCTGCAACAATTATATTCAATGCAAACCCTTCTTGCACTGCATAATTTTTCAAAGTCTCTCTCAAATGGGTCTTATCTATGAAAGTCATCCATGGCCTAAGCACAGTCTTTCCAAACTTCACCTCTTCATACATTTCACCCTGCCCATACAACTTGTTGAAATAGTCATCATCATCATCTGAATCCACAAAAGCTGCCCAAAACCCAGCCTCCCAGTTATCTTCTATGTGGGGTACATTCCTTATTTCCCCCCTTTCATCTTCTGGTACTTCTCCCTCTGGTGTCACATCAAAATCAGAATCATCTTCATCCTCAAAGCCATGGTCAACAAAATCATCATCCTCACTGTCATCCCCAGAAGAACTACTAGAATCACTAGGCTCAATCCCCCCTACCTCAGTAGTAGCATAGGTAACCTTCCTTCTGGCCTTAGCTTCAGTAGTAGGAGCAAGCATTTTTGGATCAACTATCCCCTTACCCTTAGAACTAGTCCAAATCCCTTTCCTCACTTGAGTACTCTTTGGTATTTTCCTACCAAATAGACTAGGATTAGTGACTGGTGCAGACTCTCTAGGGTTAGGATAGACTAGTTGACAGAAGCACATTGGGTTGAATTGTGTTTGGGAGTGGTGAAAACCTAGGGCTTTTTCTAACAGGCAAAGTTGTAAACATAGTGTGTGGGGATATGGGAGATGGGGGATACTTCTCACCACCAGAGCATATAACCCTCCCCATGTCAATGTCTACATCTTTCCCTTTCCTCTTTGCCTTTGCAGAGCCCTCTTTCCCTTTCCCCTTTGCATCTGCCCCAGTAGAACCCTCTTTCCCTTTCCCCTATGCATCATTCCCAGAAGAACCCTCTTTCCCTTTCCCCTGTGCATCAGTCCCAGAAGAGCTCCCTTTCCCTTTCCCCTTAGCCTTTTCACAAGACTTCTCAAACTCTTTCCTACCCTTAGTGTATTCCCTCTAAGACTGCTTAGATTTCTTCCCATTGCCCTCCTCATTGTCTTGCAAAATATCACCCCAAGCATATTTGGATCATAGTTGAACTCATTACCAAACATATCAACTAATGTGGGGCTGGGAACATCACTAGGTCTATAATCATCATGCATAGAACTATGAGGCTCAGCTTTAGTATGCACACTACTGGGAGCAGGAAGACCATCTTGCACAGTACTATGAGGCTCAGCTTCAGTATGCATAGCATTACTAGCCTGATCTGTGTATTTCAACCTTAGTTTCCTCCTAGGCTTCAGCTTGGCTCTCTCACTATGAACCTGATACTGAACTTTATAATTGGGTGAGGGGGGGTTGAGTTGTAGCAGGTTGTGATTGGGTTTCATTTGTAAGAGGGGGTGATTGGGGTTCATTTGTAAGAGGGGGTGGTACATCACCTAGTTCAGCAAGTAATGTGGTGGTCTTACCATTAATCTCATACACTGCAGCTTTAGGTACATAGTTTGGGTCAATTATAGGGGGTGGTGAGTCTGGTTCATATGTAGGAGATGGTGGCAAGTCCCCTAGTTCAGCAACTATTTTGTTTCTTCTAAACTCAGACACCAAATCATTCATGTAGCTAGATTTTAAAGGGTTAGTTCCAACTAAAATCTCATACATTTTAGCCCTAGAAAATGTCCTAAACATCCTTTGTACACCACCATCATCATCAATAGTCCAATGTTTCCCTCTATATGCATAAGCAAAGATATGATTCACTATTACTACCCCCCCCCATCCTCAAATTCTATGATTAAGTCCATGAGATTACAACGATCAACATCCACTTCAATATCAACTTTATGCACCTTATACTTAAATTTGAATAAAACCGTGTCATCCATTCTGCAAAATTGAAGTACACTTCCATTTAAACACAACACAACACAACACAACACAACATCATAAACTCAAGAACATTACTACATTAAACCCAGGTTAACAACTTCACAGTGCTACAACATGCATCACACAATCACCATATAATCGAATTTTATTTGACAAAAAAACCAACTTTAAGCATCCACAATACATAATTTGCAATTCTAGCATGAATTCTACCAAAATCAAACAACATTACATCATTATTCCCTATTCGAACTCATAATTAAACACCCCAAAAAAACCCATTTAATACTGTAGGCGTCGTTTGAAGTGCGCCTGTGTAAAAGCATGTTGTGAATATGCTTGACACTCGTAGGAAGTGGGAATTGACATATTACGATTAGGGACAAGGAAAGTAGGGAGCCACCAAAAAGTTTTTAAGGAACTTGTAAACCGTTCACGGATCATAAAAGGCAACCACGAATGAAAGGACAACGAAAGGCAACAACGATTGACCCGTGAAGGTTACACCCCATTCATAATCCATGAGATTACTTACTCCATATGGTTCGGAACCACGAAAGGAAGATCGGGGATGATGGTACGAAGTGAGTCATGGAATCACATTCGCCCGTATTGGCCTCTACTCGATTATTATAGTGAAAAGTGATTCCTGCGATCTCAAAGGCATGCAAACAAAGATTCAATTTTCTCCAAACTATTATTAAGCTAAATTGGTTGAATATTAATGCAACATATAATTCTAAAATATTGTGATCACTTGAATGAATAACAAGATTAAAAAGGAACCTAAATCGGTCGTCCAAATTATCTTATTAGTCGTGATTTTCAATTACATATTCCCTTTAAACATGCAATATGGTGATCAATAAATAATAATAGTATAAACATTAATGTTGGAAGCAATTTAACAATAATATCGTGAGTCAAACCAAACATAAATAAACAAAATCATGATACTAGCAATATTAAAAATAAAATAAGAGTAATTAAATTAATTAATTATTCACATTCCGAGCGTTCCTTTAAATTGGTACATCATGAATAAATTGTTAGTAACTTCAATAAAAAAATATAAATCAAATGAAAATTAAAATGTAGATTTGATTTGGTCCAAACCCTCTGTTATTTATACCTTTCACGCCTTGGTTTAAGGACGGAACCTTGGGTTAAGTATGAAGTTCTTGGAGTGCTTAAGGGAAGAATGGTGTAATTAGGAATATAGGTTTAAGGCTTAGAATATGGGAGAAAGAGAGAAGAATGATTTTTGGTGTAAAAGAGAGGAAGAGAGAATGATTTGATGCCCCGAACTGTAGAAAGGAGGGGGGTATTTATAGGGAAAATGAGTAGAGGGAACACACGAAACCCTAAAAAGATAAAAACCCTAAAAAAGGTTGTCGCGACACGGCAAAGAACACTGCGACACGACAAAGAATATCGTGAAACGGGGGAAACTGGACTGCGCGGGAAAAACTGGAGTGACGAGGGAAATATTTGACCTACGGGAGTAAAAACGCGTGAAGGGTTTACGCGGAAAAGACACGAGAAGATACCGTGACACGACACATGTACCGTGACACGGCACATGTACCATGACACGTCAGTGTCCACCGTGGAACGGTACAGTACACCGTGTCACGGTAAAAAAAATTGCACGGAAATTACACGGAACAGCCCCGTGTCATGGAATGGGCACTGTGACACGGAAAATTGTGCCGTGACACGGTACAAAATCCCGTGGCGCGGAAATATTCCTGTGACACGGTGGATTAAACGTGTGAAGAAAAGCAGAATTAGGCACCGTGTCACGGCAATATGCCCCGTGACACATCAGCATTTGTCGCGTCGCGACATTTTAGTTGCTGCGCGGTAATTCCAGTTTTTTGCGCGTTTTTAAAATTATCATAACTTTTGATCCATAACTCGGAATAAGGCATACAATATATCATTAGAAATATTATCAAGTCTAATTTCTAATCCAATTAGAATCAGGTTAAAATAATTTGTAGGTTTTAAGATATGGCCGTTTTAGTACAAGGGTGTTGGTTTTGGGTCGAGTTTAGTGTTTTGCTCATATCTTCTTCGTTTTAAATCGGAATTGGGCTTATTATATATGGTTGGAAATATTATTTAAAGGCCTATCTAACCAAATAATAATTGGATCAAAATTAGTAGGCAACAAAATCAGTTTCTCTCAGTTTTGCAATGTTAACACCAAAAGTGGAAAACAAGTTATGGTTTAGGGAAATGAGCTAGGAAATGGTTTGGTTTATGAAATGTATTGAATGGAAACATGGATTTAAGCACTCCAAAGATTAAATACTCAAACCGACCAATAATGGCGGTGAAAGGTTGTTCATCATCGGGTTTGGTTTTGGGGAGACATTTTTAGGTGTCTACAAATACCCTAAAACATAAGAATTTATACCAAATAATTCACAAAATAAAAATCAAAGTTGAGTAATAACCTTAATCCACAATTTGTAAAAGCAATTCTTTCCAAATTTTCTGCTTCAATTAGGGTTTGTTTAAAGCTTCGGAATAGAGGAGTGAGCAAAAAAGTTGAACGATAAAATTTTTTTGGCTTTTTTTGTTATAAATGAAGTTAGTTAGGCTTGGAGGGAGACTTAATGATTGGGGGGGGGGCATTTTTGTCAACTCAATTGCTGACCTATCCCTTACAAAATACCCCAAGTTATCGTTTAGTAAACGTTTAAGCACATTATGATCACTGTAGCAATTAGGTGAAAATATTAGGGGCACCGCTGATAATGAAAACTTAATGAGGTGCACCATTGATAAAAGTCGAATCTTTGAGGGTACCAGTGATAAAATCCCCCCCTTTTTTTTGAGGGAATTGAATGATTCATTTACTGTATATAGTACGTACTCCATGCGTGTTTTTTTAAAGTGTTATAATATGACCAGCATATAGTTTTAGGCAATTTAATTTCTAGGGACGGCTAAGGGCCTGTGCAAACAGACCCTTAGCACAGGGCCCCGAATTTTTGAGGGCCCATTTAAACATGAAGCCCAAAACCTAAGAAAAAAATAAAGTGCCACTTTTTTTGCTCTAGTGTAAATCAGAAAGTCAGTAACTTTAATTTCCATCTTCTATTCTTCTTCCCGTTTTAATTACTTCCACAAATCAAGCACCTAGACTACCTCGTAAATTGCTCTCAATTTGCTTAAATATTCCAAAATCTTCCTTCTTCAGTCATAAAATTTATTGTTTTACCCCAAATCTTCAATTTTCCAAATAAATGTTTTTCCTTCCTCTATCAATTACAATGGTTATGACTTATGAGAAGGATTTTTTCAATTCCTAAATTCCTACCATGGGAGGAACTAATAGTGTGCTTTCCACAATTTAAATCATAGATTTCTTATATCAAAGGCTAAGTTGTTTTTATTTTTTTATATACAAATTTCAAATATTCTATGAGTTATTATTTAGTTCATCTTGCCAATTTGTGATTTTTAAGATGGAAAATAAGAAAGTAGTTGTAATGGGTACTTCCCTGTCGGCGAGTCTTTGAGTTGCGGCAATTGGAGTTGCGAAAAATGATTATCAATTTGTTTCAATAATCCTCCTCTCAATTATTAGACTAAATGTAGAATTTGTGTTTTTTTTTGGTGCATTGTTTGTTCAATTATTAAAAAAAAAATTGATGTTTTTTTAATTATGTCTCCCAAATTATCTTTTGGAGATGGTGCAATATGATGATTTGGTAAACGAATTTGCTTCAGAAATTGCTATAAGTGAAGGGATTTTTTTTTTGAATTTCTTTGTGCTTGGTTGTTTAAAATGTTGTAATACAACTTTATTGAAATAATACCTAATAAAATCAGGGCCTAACTTCTAAGTTTATAACAGGGCCCCTAAAATGGTTAGGCAACCCTGTTAATAGATTTAAATAAAACACAAACTATTGGGTCATTCCTGCCTGACCAATAGTTGTGTCAATCGCACGGGTTTGTTGGCCCAACTTTCTTTTGTTCAGCCTTATATAATTTCTAATGCCTACAACCCTCTCTAGGAAATGATGCCTACCCCCCTCCCACAATTACCAAAATAGCCCTTACTCACCCCACTAACCGCATCCCACTAAACGCACTAGTTAGAACCTGCAGTTAACTCCCCAATTCTCTTCAACACCATATTCTCTCTTTCAAATAGTGAAAATTGCTACAATCAGGAAAAAAAATCTTCAAAATTAGTGCAAATTGCATCAAAACATCTAAAAATATCTAACGTTCGAGATGAAGTTCGTCAATCACAACTAAATTCTGAAAAAGAAGAGTAAGAATTTGTCCATTTAAGTAGAATTTTGAATGTAAACCCTTGATTTTTTATTTTTTTTTGGGTTTTGATATTCTAAAACAAAATCTACTATAATTACACTTATTTTTGTGCAAAATAGACTAAAAATCTACTATATTTGGTGGTATTTTTAAATTGTAGAAATGAAATAGAGGAGAACACTGCGAATGTTCCGTCGGAGAAGACGGTTGCTGAACAAATGTTCATTTTCGAAAAATATTCATTTTCAATTTAATAGATGTTCATTATGACATTAGTATATGATCATTTACATTCTTACCTTACATCTACTAGCTAGGGTTCATTATTGAGAGAAGATTACCCTAATTTTGTCTATGATATTTACACATTAATGAATGTTTACTGATATTTAAACATATGTTTATTTGAATATAAATACGTACATGTTCATTCTCATATTGAAAATATCCACATAGACTATAATTATACATGTTTAACTTCATATTAAATTATATGCTCATGAGCGTCATTTGAATAATATACTACATACATTTTCGCTCTAATATTGATAGATGCTTATTCGAATTTGATACACAGATGTTCATTTGTATATGTGTATATTAATCACACATATATTAATGTATGTTCATTCACATGTCAAAAAATGTTCAAAAATAAATTACACATTGTTCATTCATCATAAACCTTTGATGATTCTATTTTAAAATATGATTCTATTTTAAAAAATGTTCAAAAATAAATCACATTTTGTCAGTTTGTCACTTACATTATTTGTGATATATATATGTTCATGTTATTTGTGATAATTTGTTCATTTATATAAAACAGAATGTGCATTTTTGTTTTTCCAATTGAACATTAATTAAATTTGTAATATCAATATAATGTTTATGCATATATATTGATATACAAACACAATATATATTGTAGTGATGTTCTATATAGAGTGAAACACACGTTGCAATAATTTAGAGATGAAAACTCTAAGCCTATATTTATACAGGAGATAATGTCATCAATTATATTGAAAGATAAAAATGAACAACATAGTAATTGGTGGGAATCATATATTGATAGACACTACTACAAAAATGGTCTAAGGTACCACTTTTTTAGCACCGGTGAAGTTAGAACACCGGTTTCTTAGATAAAGAAACAGTATTTTATAGACGCCCGATTTCTTTAGTTTGATGTTTTAATAGTGGGCGAAAATAAAAAAAACCGTAATGTAAGAACACCGGTTTCTTATCTCTATGAAAAAAAAATATAGCACGCGGGAACTCTCACTAAAAATTCCCTCCTAATTAAAAAATCTAGAAGGTCGTACATAAATCATAATTTTTAAATAAAACAAATAATAATAAAAAATTCTTCTTCTTTCAAAAAAAAACTTCTCTTCTAATTGACGACTGTAGTCCGTAGCACTACTCCGCCATAACCGCAAAGATCACCCAGCACTCCTTTCTCCACATTTACCCATTATTGTTCATTGGTCCGGCGGCGATCCTAGTATATATCTCATTAACCCAATCCTTTCATCTTCTTCCATTCAAGATTCAATTCGATAATTGGTCTGAAGTTAGGGTTTATTGAAATTTCATAACTATACTATTGTTAGTAGCGTCACTGCGTCCACCGATCCCACCTACACCACCGTCGCGATAGGTTCAACCTTCTTCCTTGAAGTTTATTATATTGTTAATTAAATTTGGTATGAATTTGCATGTTGTGAATATTGTTAATAAAATCTTAATTTGATATATGTAACGCATGTTGTGACTTGTGTGATTGAATATTATATAAATTGATTACTAGTTAATTTGGTTTGATTGTTACTATGATATACTGTCTGGGCTTTGTGTTTAATGGTCTCGAATTTTTGACAAAATTGAACTTTTGGTGATCAAAATAATTATACAAATTTGCAGTGCAGACCTTCTTACGGTTGGTGTTTAATTGCCCTTCTTGATAAACAAAATCAAAGCCAAACATTGGTGTTTTAGCTATAGGTGAGAGATTTAGAAAATTTTTGATTAAATGAGGATTAAGATGTAAGAGGCTTAATGATGGGACCATTTCCATATTTCTCTAGTTGTTTGCTTATTCAATAAAGATGAAGGTGCTTTATTAGGTCTTTGCTCTGTTTTCTATTTGTAGATTAGAGTCAATAATAACTATCTCCTTGACCATAATTGATTTTGTTTCCAAGAAATTATGTTTTTGGTTCGGCATTTATAATATAATAAGATCTTATTATTTTCTAACATTTTCTTGTAAAATCCTTTGATTTCTTCTATATTGATTGGATAGACAACAAGTTCTTTCTCGTGCGACAAAAAGAATCATCTATACATGCTAAATAATTTACTTTAAAACAGAACTTAATGGCGTTCTTGATTCAAAGACTATTATTGTCATCTTGAACTTTAAATATTTTTTTCACATAATGTTGTAATGACTCTCATATGGCTTGTTAGTTTATAAAATCTAATAGTGTTTTTAATGATTATATCACAAAATATGTTATTTATATTGGCTAACTTAGTGGATCTATGTCTATTAGATATTTGTTTATATGACTGCCTCCTCCCACGAGGGCTATGTGTCTATGTATAATTGTTCCATCATATATGATGGAAGTAAGTGTTCTTTGTAACATTATACCAAACAATAATTAATCCCACTACTATATTCTAAGGAATATTGACAATACAAGCTAGTAGAGTGAGATGTTTTATTTTGATCAAAATTGTGTTAGGAATCTTTTCACGAGCTGCTTACACAACCAGAGGAGTATATATACATAACTTTATATGTTTATAATCACAATGTAGCAAGTGTTGTATTTTTTAAAATATATTTTTATAATTTGCTCTTTATGTATATTATGGCTTATGGCTGCAACCTATCTATCTACAATTAAATCAAGGACCTTTAGTGGGGTGTTTGCATCATAAGCTCTAATGAAATCCAAAGTGGCCTATATAAATATATTATTGTATTAACTTTCAAATTTACTATGAAACAACTTTTTAAGTACTTATTAATTTTTTATGTATATTCTATAATTTTGTTATGCATATAGAGTATAGACCTTATTTTTTTTATGTTTCTTATATTCAGGATCCCATTATTGCTGGGTAACTCATTCGAATCGAGTATATAACTTATTTGGTGTTTGGGTGTGCGCGCTTCGATTAGGTGAGCTACATCTCTATATTTTATCTTGTATTTTATTATTGTTTTTC
This sequence comes from Chenopodium quinoa, assembly GCF_001683475.1. NCBI lineage: Eukaryota > Viridiplantae > Streptophyta > Magnoliopsida > Caryophyllales > Amaranthaceae > Chenopodium > Chenopodium quinoa. The sequence continues at coordinate 2,493,444 of NW_018744616.1, read as the reverse complement.
ATAATTTTTTGGTGTAACTCGTCACATGTCATGATAAATATGGTATACTTATCTTAGATTGTTGCTTATTAGTTGTTTGTAGATACATCATAATAATTCAAATTTGTGTTGGCTTAGTATTCATTCTTTATTTTTTGCTAGGCAAATCCCTTAATAATGTTCTGTAAATTTGTGCATGCTATGTTCTTTATCATTAATTATGTGTTTGTAGAAATGGATCGTAGTTGGATATCAACGTCCAAGCCGGGTGACCCACAATATGAAGTTGGAATACGTGAATTTATTAATTTTGCAATGAAAAATGCTGGTGATCGATCTAAGTTACCATGTCCTTGTTTCAAGTGTCATAATTTTTTGTATAGACTGCCCGATGAAATTCTTAGTCACTTAAGCAAAACGGCTTTTGATAGAACATATACCATTTGGAAATGGCATGGGGAAACTAATGAAGGAACTTCTACAACTGCTAAAGGAACACATGATGATGAAGGTCTTAATCATAATGGGGGCAATAGGTTAGAGGACATGATGCGAGTAGCCCAAGATCAGTTCAATGAAAACCCGACCACATTTGAGAGGATGTTAAGTGATTATGAAAAACCCTTGTACCAAGGCTGTAAGAAGTATACAAGATTATCAGTTGTATTGAGATTATATAATCTGAAGGCAGGTCATGGTTTGACTGATAGCAGTTTTACCGACATTCTTGAGTTAATAAAAGACATGCTACCAGATGAAAATGTCCTTCCAAGACGTACATATGAGGCAAAAAAAATATTGTCCACAATGGGGTTACCCTATGAGAAAATCCATGCTTGCCCTAATGATTGAGTACTTTATCAAAATGATCTTGAATCATTTAATGAATGTCCAGTGTGCAATGTTTCGCGTTACAAGAAGAAAGAAGGGGTGCCAGCTAAGGTGTTGTGGTATTTCCCAATAATTCCAAAATTTAAACACTTGTTTTCACATGCGAGTAATGCAGAAAAGTTGACTTGGCATTCTGAGGGGCGAAAAAAAGATGGGAAACTTAGACACTCAGCCGACTCCCCTCAATGGAGGTTTATTGATGCAAAATTTCATGAGTTTGCCAAAGAAAAGAGAAATTTACGCCTTGCATTGTCCACCGATGGTATGAATCCATTTGGTAATCTAAGTAGTAGTTATAGTACCTGGCCGGTAGTTTTGGTTACATATAACCTACCTCCTTCTTTATGCATGAAAAGAAAGTACATGATGCTATCCTTATTAATTTCTGGGCCAAAACAACCTGGAAATGACATTGATGTATACTTGGCGCCCCTTATTGATGATTTAATGACGTTGTGGGAGAAAGGTGTAGAAGCGTTTGATGCACATCGAAATGAAATGTTTAATTTGAGAGCTATGTTATTTTGCACCATTCAAGATTATCCAGCTTATGGTAATCTTTCAGGGTATACAGTGAAAGGATGTTAATTCGGATGAAATACTACAAGAGGGGGGGGGGGGGGGTGAATTGTAGTATGTTCCTAGTGCCTACTTTTCACGGAATATAAAACTGATTGCTGTTAGGAACTTAGACAATGCAAAGCGGATTTTACGAGGAAACCATCCAGGGCCCAACTGGAAGTAAAACCTCGACCCTACCTTAGGGATTTCAAGCCAAACCAATTCACTATAATAGGGCAAACACCAAGTTACAAACCTATTAAGTGACAGACCTTTACTCACAAGTTCCTGACTAAACTTGCTACACGATAAGACCCTATCTTACCCAATCTAAGTCCCAAACTTAGATTCACTCAGCACTCCCAAAGTGCCTACACTTGGCCTCTCACTAGAAGCTCATTCGGCTTCACCCTAGAAGCTTACACATTGCACTCTTCTAATACAATATTATAAAAACGAGAATCCTCACGAACTCTCACACCCCAATACATAAAACACTCAAAACCCTTTTTCCTAATTACAAGATCTCAAAGAATAACTCTAAATACATACCAATGAATAAAGAGATAAAACTAATATGCTGGACACTTCAAGATCTGTCTGGAACTTACTGGACGAACTGTAACTGGAACCTGACTGAACTTCGACCTGGAGGTTTGACTTAGTTTCGTGGTGAAGGATGAAACCATTAAGCACGACCACTAAGCTTTACCAGCCTCGACTTTGAATGAATACATATGAGCATATTTATAGTACACCCAAATTATTCTTTTCGTAAAAGATAAGTTTTATTAAAAGATAAAAATAAAAGATATTTTCCAAAAATAAGTTTTCCATAAATATATCTTTTGTTAAGAATATATTCAATCAATAATAATAAGATATATTTACCATAAAATCAGATTTTATCTAAATCTTATATTTTCCAAATATACTAATATATCTTACCATATCTTTTCACAAAAGATATAATTACTATAAAATTAGATTTTATTTAAAACTTATTTTGCTGAAAATATTTTCCAAAAATAACTTATCTTTTTCCACAAGGATTTATTAGAAAATAAATATCTTTATTCTGTAAAACCAAGTCCTTAAAAGATATTCACGTGGTAGATAAATATATATTATTAAATTCGACTTGTGACCTTTAACGACGTGCAGACGTAAGTTCCAATTAGGTTTCGGAACTCTGACAGTCTCTGAGTTCCTGACAAGTCAGTAACTCTAATTTCATTGACTATCATGAGTTCACCTGGTTCTTTAGACTTGTTCCAGACTGACTTTTATGTCGAACATACTTACATGAATCCTAGAGCGATATACTTCGATTTCTTCGTCTTCATGTTGTTTCTTTGAAACTCTTGTTCTGGAATCTTGTAGTATTGATGTATTCTAGTTCTCGGGGCAAGTTCCTGTTAGGGAACTTAGATAGTTCTTGTTAGAGAACTAAGTTCCTGTTAGGGAACTCTTCATGTACCTGTTAGGGAACATGGAATCTTCATGTACCTGTTAGGGAACATGCTCCGGCTTTCGTGGGAAAGCCTGCCGAAAGTTCCTTCTGGATCTTGTTAGAGAATACCTTCAGGTTCCTTCGTGGTTTGGTTCTCATGGGAGAACCTGCTTTAGGTTCATTCATTCTCTCTTGTTCCTCTTGAAGTCTTCTATGTTCCAACCCATTGACTTCACCTAAGTCAGTTCCTGTCTTCACATAAACACTTAAGAGAAACATTAGATTGAAGTTTGTTTGTCATAAACAAACTTCAAGTGAGAGAACTAATTAAACTTAAAGCTTATGTGAATACTCCTACACATATACAACTCATGTATTCATAGTGTACTTACCTTATGAAGCTAACATATGCAAACACCTATTTACATAGTTACCTTCATGGTTCTTTAACCATCATCATGTTTATCAACCATAACACTTATCATTGTTCATGTTTCTCTATTGCTTATCATATATTGCTCAGGTTCCTTATATATATATATATGTGACTGCTCAGGTTCCTTGTATCCTGTTCCAAGTATAACTTGTTCTTTCTATACACAACTTAACAAACACATTAGATAGATAATCATCATTAGCTTACAATCATCAAAACCTAATTACTCAACAAAGGAGAATCGCCTTGTCCAGTATGTGATGATGGTTTTAAGGGAAAGTGGTTATCAGCTTCTCATAAGACTGTTTACTTTGATCATCGCCCCTTTTTGCCTATTAATCAAGAGTATCGAAAGCGGAAAAAAGCATTCAATGGGGAACAAGAATTTAGAAGACGTCCAAAAGTCTTGAGTGGTGAGGAAGTGTTTGAAAAGGTTAAAGACATTAAGGTAACCTTTGGGAAGAAACATAAATCAACTCTTCCTACAAATGGATACAATGTTCTGATTTTTGGCCCTTACCTTATTGGAAATTCCTTTTTGTTCGACATTGTTTAGATGTGATGCATATTGAAAAGAATGTATGTGATAGCTTAATTGGCACATTGTTGAATATTAAAGGGAAGACAAAAGATGGTGTGAATGCTCGTGATGATTTAAAGGAAATGGGAATTAGAAGTGAACTCCACGCTGTTGATGGCATTAAAAGATATTTGCCTCCTGCAGCTTTTTCATTGTCACGGAAAGAGAAAAAAGTGTTTTGTGAAAGTTTGGCTGGAGTGAAAGTTCCGGAGGGATTTTCTTCAAATATTCGCAATCTTGTTTCAATGGAAAATTTAAAACTTGTGGGACTTAAGTCTCATGATTTTCATATTTTGATGCAGCATTTGTTACCGGTGGCTATTCGATCAATATTACCTAAAAATGTTAGATATGCTATTATTCGGTTGTGTTCTTTCTTTAATGCAATGTATGACAAAGTTATAAACCCGAAAGACTTAGATCATTGGGAAACTGAAATTGCTCTCATTATATGTCAATTAGAGATGTTCTTCCCTCCATCTTTTTTTGATATTATGATTCATTTGCCCATTCACTTGGTGAGAGAGATAAGATATTGTGGGCCGGTTCATTCAAGGAATCAATGGCCTTTTGAAAGGAAAATGAAAACTTACAAGGGATATGTTAAGAATGCATTTCATCCTGAAGGTTGTATTGCTGAACGACTCTTTTATGAAGATGCTACTGGATTATGTAGTGAATATGTAGAAAATGCAAAGGTTATTGGGAATCCAATATCTCGACATAGTGGAAGAATGGAAGGAAAATAGATCATTGGTCATAAACATCGTGACTTGACTTATGAGCAATGGCATCGAGCTCACACATATATTCTTTTCAACGAAGATGAAGTTGCACCATATGTTAAAAAACATATTACCTTCTTGAAACAGTGCAATCGTACGATGAGTAACAAATCATTACTTAGTGAACATACTAGATCATTTAGCACTTGGCTAAAGGATCAAGTAATGAGAGAGCTTCAGGATCCATCACACTCCATTTCTAAACGGCTAAAGAGTTTAGCTGGAGGGCCCAATTTTAGAGCATCCTTTTACTCTGGGTATGTCTATAATGGTTGCAAATTCTACACTAAGGAACAAGATAAAATCAGTACTATGCAGAACAGTGGTGTAGTAGTTGAAGCCGAAGCTATGCACTTTGCTAGTGCTAAAGACAATCGCCCTGCCTATGGTAAAATGTTGTATTATGGGATCATTGAACAAATTATTGAGATGCAGTACAATGATTTAATAATACCAATTTTTGGATGCAAATGGGTTAACAACAACACTGTAGTTGAATATGAAGATATAGGGTTTACTTTGGTTAATTTTGATAAGCTTGGTCACGAGGAAGATCCATATATCTTAGTTAGCCAAGCAAAACAAGTGTTTTATATGACTGATCCTGCTAATAAAAAAAGGTCGGCTGTTATAAAACCAAGATCTCGGCATATCATTAATGAATATGATGATGATATTGAGTTAGAGGAAAGTTCTTCCACTCAGGTGGTTCAACTTGAAGATGTCATTAATGATCACGGGGATAATAATTTATTGACATGTGCGTGATGACCATAATGAAGGCATTTGGGTTAATAGTGATGATGACAATGTATCTCGAAAGCGTCGTCGTAAAAAGTGACAAGGTTTGTGTAAATAGGAAATTTATATTGTTGTCTCTACGTTAAATTATTTAAATTAAGTATTTGTTTCACTTGATTACATAATATAAATTAATATACTCTCTTATATTGCATTAATAAAGTTTGTGCCTGTTTGATAGTTTGCTTTATTATTTAACTTACTGCATCTTGTAGGCTAATGGCGAGAAAAAGAAAGCAAGTATGTCCACCTGAAGGTGATACAACCAATGGGAATGAAGATGATTCAGATGCTGAACGACTTAGTCGTGAAGATGAAAGGGGTCGTACTGTATTGGCTGCGGTTGGAAAGGCAATTCAAAATGGGCATAAGATCCCTTTAGAGTGGGAACCTATTACCAAGATGCCATGTAGAGAACACAAACTTACTTTTTCCACCTACATTGGTGTAATAGTTCGGGAACGGGTTTGCATCACTTATAAAACATGGAAAGAAGTTCCAGATCAACTCTTAAATGATTTGTATGACAGAATTAAGGTATGATCCAATTATAATCAATTAACAACTTATAAAATTCAGTTGTTTTTTTAGTTGGTTTTAAAATAATGTTTATTAATATTAAGAATAATGAATGATGATGCAGAAGGGTTTTGTAGTGTTAGAAGAGCGTAAACCATATATCTTGCAGCAAGCTGATGACAGATGGAGGGCTTTTAAAACTAGATTGAGAAGAGATTGGGTGTACCATAAAAATAGTGGACGGCTAAGAGAAAATCCACCAAATTGGAAATATCCTTGGATAACTCTGGACGTTTGGAAAAAGTTTGTTGAATTAAGCACTACTGATACGTTTAAGGTATGAATTTCTTTGCACTAAGTTAATAATTAATATATTAATTGCATTAACATAAAGTAGGAATTATACTAGGTTCAGCTTAGTGTCTAATATTTTTTTATACTTTTACTATTGATGGACTAATGTTATATAAAGGCGGTGAGTGAAGATAGTCGAGATCGGTCAAAGCTCAAAACTTCAAGCTATTGTGGAGGCCCACTAGGTTATCAATACTACCGAGATGAGATAGTAAGTTTTGTTATCAAGTTCCATGTTTATGTTAATGCTTAATATTTTAAATATGATGCATTTTCATGGGAGCTTGCACCAATTAGAATGGATTAAAAAACTGTAATTTCACAAAGATAAAAAAATAAAAATAATTAATCGCTCAAATCAATAATCAAGCATAAGAGTCTTGTTTTTCTCATGAGTTAACATTTATCCTCTTTGTTGTATAAAGGGATCATTTAATATCCTCTATATGTATTTTCAGGCAAAGGAATGTTTGGAAAAAGGGATCCATATTGAGCAGGTGCCTCGACATGAGGCTTGGTTGCGAGCCCATTCGCATTTCAAAGACGAAAAATATACTTTTAAGAATCCAACTGATCTAGAGACAACCAATGCAATTGTATGTATTTGTACATGTAGTATGAATTTATGACCATACCAACATGCATTTGCTGCTATTATGCTCCTAAATTTATATGGTTTCTTATTGTTGATATTAGAATGCATTAAAAGGTCAAGTGCAGAGAGGTGAAATTGTTTTCCAGAATCAGCGTGATGATATTTTGGCTCGAGCACTCAAAAAGAAGGAGCATGGTGGTCGTGTCAGAGGCGTTGGATCTGGTATAACAATTAAGCAGTACTTTGGGTTTGCAAAACCAACACCACCTAGCAAATTGCTTAGACAACTTAATTATGTTACGTCAGAGATGGCAATGCTGAAAAACCAAAATAATGCCATAATGTCTTTTTTGTTATCGGGCCAAAACATAGAGGGGGTTAAGCAATTGGTGGCTAGTGGTATTGGTAGCCAAGCAGGTGTTTCAATAGGTCAAGGCAATGGTCAGTGCCAACCTAGCAGTGCTTTTGCTCAATTGTCAAATGCTGCCCAAATTACTAATTCATCTGAATTTGGACTGGAAAGAGATTTTCTTACTAAATTCCTAGACAGGGATGTTAGTCAAGGTGGTGAAGGTGTCATAAGTTCTCATGGTATACAACACCCTCCATCGCAAGAATATCTTGAAACCCCAGACATTCAACCTCATAGTAAAGAGCAAGAAAATGAGCCAGAGCCCTATCAAGTTTCTTGGCCCGAGTATGCCAATGCTGAATCTTCCCAACATGTATACACTAGTGTTTCATGGCCCGAGACATATGATAAACTGCCTATTAGCAATCTTCCTGAGGTATTATAACTATCATTTACTACTACTACTACTACATAATTACATCATTTTATAAAGTTGTCTAAATTGGTGATGCATTAAACTAACCAGAGATGTGTTTCATACTTGCATTATCCTGCAATAAATTAGTAGAAACAAGTTTGTATTGGTTTTTTAAATTGCACCCAAAGTAATAGACAGTATTTACATTAAATGAAATTTATTTTCTTTCTTGGTGACACCTTTAACATAGCTAACATATCTCTATACTAAATGATATACATGTATGTAAATAACAAGGGTATGCATGATTGCTGCTTGGCGATTGAAGAAAACAAAGGAATTCAGATTGTTGCAACATTAGTGGTTGAAAATCATTTTTTTGATTTGACCACTGGTAATCATCGAGTCTCTATACTAGAAGATCTTGTGCCAACTGCATTACTTCCTTGTCCTACTCAAGATTTCATGTATGTATGTCAAGCAAAGGAATCATTTGTTCCATGGACAACTCGATTAATTTTCCCAAAGAAAAAGGTATTCTTATTTAGTTTTTGCCAGTGAAGTCATTTTTTTTACTTACAATAAACACAACAAGTGTGTTTGCATATGATTGTAAAAATATAATTTATATCATCTCATCTAATTTATTTGTTTACTTTGTTGCACAAAACACTTAAGGTTGATAGTCAGGTTAAAGATATGGAAAAAACCCTATCTCAAGATTTCCATCCACACAAGTATCATCCAAAAAACAGTATAACATCACTAATGAAGATTGTGCCATGGTGACCTCTGGTTTATCAGAAGTTTTTAAGAAGGAAGCTATGGGAATGAGACATAGAAATGAGACCATATTTTTAACAATCCCATTTAGTGTGTTTCACAACGAGATTGTTGTTCGTCTTGATTACAAAGAGATGTTTGATTGGTGCTTCCAAAGAGAGGTTGGAGCATCTCATATGTCGATTTTCATGAGGTATGTGCCTAGATAATTAACATTAGTTTTTCTTTCATATTTTTTTATGAGGTATATGCCTGTATAATTGAAATCTATACATTTTATATGCAAGGTACTTGAGCGAAGGGCGTAAAAAAGAGAGTATATCAGGGGTGTATGGTTTTCGCGACGTTAATTTTATTTCTCCGCTAACCCCGACAGAAGAAGGAGCTCGATCTGAATATCTATGTAATATTTTTGGGTGCAATGGTGGCAAGAATATTAACCAACTTTTTTTTTGCTCCGTACCATGATCAGTGAGTGATGTTTAACCCCTTTTGTCTTATACTTTTTTGTATATCGATCTTTGGATAAACTAATGAGCTATATATAGTCAACATTGGAGGTTAGCTGTCATAAGTCCATGGCGTGGAACTATATTCTGGCTTGATCCAGCCGGAGCTGAAAATGACATTCCCGAATTCGCTCGTCAAACCATTAACGAGTATGTATATTTCGTTTACAAATATATCTTATGTATAGTATCATCTGTCATCTAATATTTTTGTGAAAATTATGTAGCGGACTTGTGAAATTTAACATTACTCATCGAAAGGATATTAAGAAAATGAAAAAAAAAACCGGCAACTTTGTGGCTTCAACCAAAAGTATGTGATCTACACTTAATTTTTTAAGCACACTATGATCTATATGCTCTGAACAATCAGATTTTATAACTCAATATTTTTTTTATGTTTAACTGTGATATAGTGTCCACAATGATATCAAGACACTAAAGATTGTGGATATTATGTATGCCGCTATATGCAAGAGATAATATCAAGGAGACAACAAGTGGTTCCAGAAAAGGTATATTTTATTATTCACATTTATTTGTGTATACGCCTAATTTAGTACGGCTAAAATATGGAATATCTTTTATTCTGCACAATCTTTGATTAGTATATCAATTAAAAAATGTAAAAGCACTAATTACAAGTGGAAAATGATTGACCTAATAGAAGTTCAATGCCTCAATTAATGTTCTCTTATTACCATATATCAAGCACTTAAATATCAGAAGCAAAACTTCTAAGTAGTCACTTTACAAGACTTTCTGCTGAATTTTGTATTAAAGATATATATAAGCTTTTATTTCAATAATTATTTTTGTTGCATGAAATCCAGCTTAAGTAAAAGCAAGAACACACAACTTGAGCTTCTTTTCATGCCCTTATGAAGTTGTGGGTTTCAGTTTTGCATGTTTTATCCTAGTTGTATGTTGTTGTGAATGTAGGTGCAGCTTTATTTAATTATTTAGAAGACTAATGCTTATAGCAAGAATATAATACATTGCCTTATCTTTTAATCATGCACACATGGAGTTGTACCAAGATTAATGATAATATGACCATCCAACTAAGCATGTACTTTATACTTGTATATGTTTTAATGACATGTACTGCATAGCATAATCTCTAAAAATATTTAAATATTCTTGACATGTCTCTAATTTCAGTTATATGACTAATCTAAAAATAATTCATGTTTTGCAGTACTTTCCCCAAGTTCTCGCTACATACAATCAAGTGATTGATGAGAGACGCGATATGTTGGTTACCTACGTTTTAAAGCATAAACAAGTCAACATTGATGTATGGCTGCTGATCGTCAGTGATTATAATTATAATACATATTGGACCATCATATATTTTGGGAATCATGCTTATATCTCATATATGGAGGTGGTAAAATGGGATAGAGCTCAAACTTTGGAGTATTGTGATTTTTTTTTTTTTTTTTTTTTTTTTTTTTTTGCATTGAAAAAACAGATAGCTAGTAAGTTTAGTGGATATTTTTCTTTTTTGAACTTGCTTATAGTAAGTTAGTAAAAACAAATTTGTATATAAAGTTTATTAATTATATTTGATGGAATATTAAATTTTTGAGCCAAATTTTGGATAATTTTACATTAAATTTGAATTCATGCTGTATCAAGTACATAAACAGGTTGGCAGGTTGCAACAATTGTAACGTAAATTATTATGGGCATTTGTATAGCAGGTATAATCCTATATATATATATTTTAAATTTTTTATATTAAATAAAATTAACCAAAGAAACTGGATTTCTTACAGTTGCGGTTCCCTACATTGCTATCTAAGAAACCGTATTTCACATTTATACGGTGCCATAATAATAACTAAGAAACCGGTTACCTAAAATATACGGTTCCTTATCACTAATATGAAACAGTTTATGGATCAACATAGGAAACCGGTTGTATGTAGTAACAGGTTTCTTTAATTCATCTAAGAAACCGGAAATATATTACAGTCTCTTAGGCTAAGAGACCTACTACCTAGGCACCGTGACTTTTTCGGTTTCTTAGGCAAATTTTGCCCGGTCTCCTAGCCTATTTTTGTAGTAGTGAGAAACATGTTTTACCAAAAGTAAGTTAATTTGACATATAACATAATGTTGATTTTCATAACAATGAATACACACATTGAAATTGTAATTTGCTTGAATTACAGATAAACCAAATCAAGAAGCTGAAAATGTTCATTATCAAGAAGTCATATGTTCATTATCAGAATAAAATACGTTCAATTAACGTGACAGTTATAACGAAATACAATAAAATATTCATAACCAAAAAGGCAAATGTTCAGTGTTAAAACAAAATATGTTCAGTTACATATCACTTATCAGAAAAAAAAAATTAAGCTCAAACAAATATATATTGTTTCAATCCAAATTCTTACTTATTATTATTTGTCAACCTATTCGCTACATTAGTGTCAAAATAAGCTAACAACCTATCATACTTAGAAGAAATATATTGACTAGCTACCACGTTGAATACTTTTAACATCTTTTAGAACACTTGGAGGAACTTGAAAATTTCTTGGAACACTTGGACGAAATTGAACCTTTTTTCTTGGCACACTTAAAGAAACTTGGACATTACTTAGAGCACTTGAAGGAACTTAACCTTTTTTTGGAGCACGTACTTGGACAATACTAAATTCTTTCTTAAAAGCATATTCATTGTACCTTTCATAAGCTTCTTGTTCAGAATTAAAATCTTTAAAAAGTAACTTTGATTTAGTTGCTTCTTCATACAGAATTTCATCACTAGCACCCACTGCATAAGTTTTTAAAAATGGACATAATCGATAACAGATATGTACAATACAAAACAATACATATATAAATGATCATTTAGCATTATCAATTTGATCAAAATAATAAAATAAAATAAAGTACTAAATATTTAAAATATAATTTAAATAACTATAACAGAACAGTAGTTTGAATCATAATGATCATTTAGAATTATGGAATTGATCAAAATTATAAAACTACTAAAAAAAACACAAAAACGTATATAAAAAATATAATCAATCACTGAAAAAATCTAATTGATCACAATCAGCAATCATTAAACTAAAAACAACAACCAAACTTGAATTGTATTATAAATCATACTGATCGAAATAAGAGACAAAATTATTTAAAATAAAACTTCAATTCACTTGAATTATAACAGCAAACCAAATTGAACTAAAATAGAGGCTAAATTAATTAAAAGAAACTTGAAAATCAAATAAAATCAGCAAAAAATTTAAAACAAAATAGCTAACAAAATTGAATCAAACAATCGACCAGCAAGCATTAATCGAAATTAGGGACAAAATTGATCAAAATTGAACAGCTCCAATCAGAGACAAAATAACTTCACAATCGCGATCAAATTCGGCAATCAAAGAATGCAACACTTCATTATCACAATCAACAGCTCCAATCAATGATTTATCCATGAATAAGAGGAAAAAAACGTGATTGAAAGAGAAATAATGTTGAAGAAGAGAGAGAAAAAAAAACGAACGAAAAACAGAAAATAGGTTTTGAATCATATATATAAATGACTTGAGAGATAAAAATAAAGTAATAAGAAAAAGGAAACAAAAAAAAAAACCCAGAAAATCAGAAATAGAGTAAAATGACAGTGTATAATTGGGGGGAGTAGGCTTGGCTAAAGGGGGTTGTAGGTAAAAATTTTCATTATTAATGATGTTCAGCCCTATTTCTTTCAATGTTTTATTTGTCCAGTCCGATATCTCTCAACATTTATATTTCCTCTTTCTTCTCTTTTTCCAAAAATAAACCACCATTAATTTGAAGTTTCTCTATTTTCCTTCTTCTTCTTTTCCTCTTCAGTCATTTTTTATTTATTTTCTCTGCACTTTTTCATTGTTGTTCTCTCAATGTTCTTCATTTGTTCATCGTCATTGATTTTTTTTTCTGTATTTATCTTCTTCGTTGTGTGAAAGACTTTAGTCATACTTATTACCGTCGTAAATCAATGATGAGGTCAAAGAATGCTAATAAACTTCCGTTAACTTCCGATGATATTGGTTATTCTAAGTCGAATTCTACTTCTAGGTATACATTTGAACGTTTTTTTTTGTTGATTGTTTTCGTTTTGATTTAGGTTTTCTAGTCGAATTCTGCTTCTGATGATATTTACTGTTGATGTTGTTATATTTGCTTATCATTGATGATTATGTTAATTTTGATGATATTATTTTTTGTTTTACTGGAATTTACTTCTCCGATTGTTTATTATTGTTGTTGAATTTCTTTTTTGTGTTTTATATTAATTTTTTTTAGGTTTTTAGTTCAATTACAACTTTTTATACAATATTGTGTTTAACATTTTATTATTGATTTGCCGAAAATCTCTGAAGAAATCATCGAAGAGAAAGTTAACTGCCGAAACTAGGTTTGTTTTGTCGTTTTTGTAATATATGTTTCGTTTTTAACTATATCCTCTAACTGTTCAGTGATATTCTCTTGACGATTTCCTTTATCGCATAAATGATGTCCTCTATTCTATTGATGATTTCTTGAATTCTATTGATGATGTCTTCTATTATTTTGATAATGTCTTGTATTTCTTTATCTAATTGATGATGTCCTATATTCTGCTATTTATGTGCTCTACTTTATATATGATTTCTTTGTTTGTATTAATTATTTCTTATAGTTTATTTTATATATTGTATTGTATTATTATCTCTAACACTGTATTTTATATTTCAGAAAACAAGTCAAACAATCTTCTGTGAAAAAAGTTAAGTTTGATGTTCCAAAGCCCCAAAAAAACAAGATTTTGATTTGAGGTATTAGATTGTTAAAACATTGTTAAGTGTATTTTTTATATATCTTTTTTCCTTGTCTAATCATTTTCTTGTTTTTATATTTTTTTTGTTCTAGTGATATAACTGCAGATGATATGAGATATATTACAATTTACAGTCAATCTAGTGCACATTCAATGACATAATTTATAAGTCTTTTATCCAAGGAACAATAGTCTGATGTTGAAGAGATTGGGTTTGGTGGACTTTTGTATATGAAATTTTCTAGAGATCTAAATAGATCTTTGTATCAGCCTCTTATTTTGCATTATAATCCTACTGCAAAAATTTTGTTGGTTGGTGATCAGAAGATTTATTTTAACAGTGCTGATTTACACAACGTTCTAGACATTCCTCACACTGCTACTGCAGTTATTGAGTTGTAAAAAAAAGAAGGTAGGTGAAAATCCAAATAAGGATATAATCAAGGAATGGAGAGACTATTTTGGTTTAGACAATGAGGAGGATGCTGAAGTTGTGAAGCCCCATTAATTTTGTTTCTGAAACAACTCCTTTAAAAGGTGAAAAAGTTGGTGACAAAGGTATTTATTTCCTTTGTTGTGTGATATTATATCTTTTATTGCTTTATTGATATCCTTTATTGTGTTATTCATATTGTTTATTGTTTTAATGATATCTTTTTTATGTATACTAATGTAATTATTTTTTGTATCTCTAGCTCCTATATCTTCTGTGACAGAGAAGAAGTCTTCTGAAGATATATCTGAAGAGGAGGCTAGTGCAAAGAGATATGTTCCTTTGGATGTTTTTAAGGCAAAATTTGAGGCTTTAAAGGATAATGAAGATGAGTTTAAGAGAGACTTTGTGGTTTATGCATTGACTAATTTTCTAGCACCTTATATGGTGACAAGTCTCTTAACATTAGCTGTGTTAAATCTTTAAGAGATGTTAATAAAATCAAATATTTTGACTGGTGTGGTAATATTATAAGGGAAATGTGTAGTTCTATAGAGGATTTTCAAAAGTTTTTGGTTGAAAAGAAAAAACAACCCACAACTAGCAGTAAGCATTTGAAGAAGATTGGTGGGTGTTTGCCAGCATTATTGATTGGTTTTGCCAGAATTTTCGTCCAGAAGCTCAAGTACAACAGCTTTATCAAGTTCAACTTGATAATCATCAATCAATGTATCAAACCATTCTTAATAAAACATTGAATGATCTTATTCTCAAAAGATTTTATCTTCATTTCCGCTTTGAATTTTGTATCATAAAGTTGCAATTTGACATCAGTTGATTTCCCAAGCCAGCTAAAAATGTTTTTTTAGCGAAATTTAAGGGAACATTTAATGAGTGTCATTTATGGCACTCATAGGGTAGTCTTTTAGGATGATTTCATCTCCTTTTTATGCTTTCTTATCTTATTTTTGGTCCTTTTTCCTTTAATTCCTTTCTTTCTTTCTTTCCTTGTGTTTTTCGTGTTTTCTTCGTGTTTTCCTTTTATTTGGTTCTTTTTCCCTTTTATTCCTTTCCGTTGTTTGTTCTTGTAGGTACCTAGGATTTGTCTTTGCAAGGGGATCAAGACGGGCTATATTGACTAAGGAAAGAGGAAGTAATCGGCTTGGAAAGGGCTCAGAGAGGGCTCAGAGAGCGCTTGGAGAGGCCTTGGAGAGGGCATCAAGCCCTGCCAGTTTGTCGCGGGCACGGGTACTGAAGGCCACGGGCGCGGCTTTGTATGCACCAAATTGGCAGATTTCGACCAGGAACTCTCTGCGGTCTGGCCGCGGGTATTCTGGAGAGTCTGCTCCATACCAGAGAGACCGCGACCCTCTAATCACCCTTTGGGAGCAGGGGATTCGCCGCGGTTTTGCCGCGGGCGCGGGATAGAAGACCCACGGGCGCGGGTGTTGCCGAGAAAGCCTGCAGAGTTTGTTATGGGTTCCGTACCCATTTTTCCGCGGGCGCGGGTTTTATTAGAGAGGGCGCGGGGATCCCGTTTTTCTTCTTTGCCTATAAATACACTTGTAATTCCTTTTTGAAGATAACTTTTAGATAATTTTCATTAACTTAGTTTTAGAGAGAGAAGTTAGAGAGAAGTTAGAGAGAAGTTCTTGGTATTGGATTTGTATTTCAACATTGGATCAATTGTGCTTGGATTTCTTCATTTTCAATCATTAATGTTAGTAAGAATTTCTTCTTCTAGTTCATCTTTTTACTTGATTGATTTAGTTTCATCTTTGATTGTTTGAATTGCTTGGATTTGAATTGGATATTGTAGTTGATATTGTTCTCTCTTGATTTTGATTTAGAATGATGATCAATGCTAATTCTAGTGATTTGTTCTTGAGCTACACCATGATTAGTGAGTAGATTAGTTGCTAGGGAGAAGGGGAAGCATGGTTGACTGATAATTTGTGCTAGTTGATGATCTTTGATTGATTGAATTGTTGCAATTAAATTGATTGACATAGTTTTGCTATGATTAATTAGATTAGGAATGATCAACCTATAAGATTAATCTAGATTGCATTGTAATTCTTAATGACATGATCCATCAATTTGAGAATTGCTTTAATTGATTGAGTTTGATTGTGAATTTCCTTGATTAGCCATTCATAGTGACCCCTAGTTTGGCCTCTAGGAGATAGCTCTTGAACTCTCTTGATTGCTACTATTGTTTGTCCTTTGCAACGCTTGAATCAAACGAAGAAATCATCGATTAGCACGATTATAGAACTAGGATGTGAAACCTATATCCCTAGTATTTAGCTTATTGAATTACTTGATTAGTCTAATTTTGCTACCATAATACCAACCATTCTCTCATTACAATTTCCAAAATAGCTTGATTTAGGCTAAAAGTTGACACCAACTAACTCCTTTGGGTTCGACCCTATACTTACCTTATACTTGTATTAGGTTGGTTTAGGATTTTATAAATTGTGTTTGATTTTGGGATAGACAATTAACGACTCGTTTATTCCTCTATCAACATTCTACATCAATAAAACAAAATTTTACAATATAATTCACTAGAAAAATAAATAAATTATAATTCAACATACAAACAACCCTTACTATAATTCCTTCTGAATAATAAGAGTCAGAAAAAATGAATTTAAAACAATCCCCTTCATAGCTAGCTGATATATTATCCGCCCAAGCTTTTGCCTCTTTCATATTGGATGAAGAACCTTGTATTAAAGTCTTTCTTCCACGTTTTTTTATTGGTATTGCTACTGTTATTCGCCATTTTTATGACATATCTCTTTACAAAGTCACTCACATTATTCTTTTTTTAATTTAATTTTTATTTTTTTTTACTTTTAACAAGCGAGTAGAACATTCACAACATTGTTGATTATATATACAATAGTCATAAAACCTAAGTCAAAGATACATTTAATATTCTTAAAGCCTTTTACATAAATGTTTTGACTTGAAAATTCTTAATACTATGTTATTGTACAATCAAGGCAAAAAAATCAAAAATTTGTTTAAGAAGATGAGGATTAAAATGAAATTTAATTTAAATTATTTTTATGATATTTACTAGTGTTTTAAGGTATATTTTATTTGACTTATTACTCATTTAGTATTTGAAAAATGTTATATTTGTTTATATCATGCAGTCATAAGAGTTTAACTCTAGTCTTTGCAGGATATCTTTTTGTCTTTCTATTATATTTGTAGTTTAAGTCAAGTCATTTATAAAATGACTTTCAATTAGAAGGATATCAGGTTATATTTAAACATTAGACGATATCATATTTATTTAGGAGGATATCAACTAGTATTTTGTGTTCATAGGATACATTTTATTCTTTGTAGGATATTATTTAGTTGTTGTAGGATATCAGCTAATATTTTAACTTCATAGGATATCATCTAGTCGTTGGAGGATATAATCCTATTTTTGTATTGTATTTCTAACAAATTGGTTGATAAAATCTAGCTATTTAAGGAAATGATCTTTCATTAGGAGGATATCAGCTAGTATTTATTCTTCAGAGGATATCAACCAGTCGTTGTAGGATATTGTTCAGTGTTTAGATTATACTCCCTCCGTTACGGATCACCCACAACAATTTCCATTTTTAGCCGTTACACATTACTTGCAACAATTTTTTTCCATTTTTAGTAATTTTAAGGGTAAACTGACAAATTTACCCTTACTTATATTTTAAAATCAGTTTAATTATTAACAAAATACTATACTTAACTTCTAATCAAATGAACATAACATTAACCTAATTTAACCATTTCCACCAAAAACTTACCCCATTCCATCTAAATTCAACAGATTTCTCTCATCTTCTCAACTACCCAATTGAATGTTCTTCATTCAATTCACCTCGAACATGCTGCCCAGATTTCTTATTTTCTGGAGAATTCTCCAGTTGCTCTTCATAAACCCTAGATATCCTCCTCCAATCTTCTTTCTCTCTCCTCTTCGTTCTCTATTCTCTCTCCTCCATTTTCTCTCTAAAACCCTAAATTCACATCCTTGCTAAATCTGGAAAAATGAGTCCCTAAAAAAACAAAAAACAATGTGTAAAACCATTTGAGAAGGACGATCAATCCACCATACATTGCTAGGCGTGGATCAGGAGTGATGAAACCTGTTCAGAGGTGTTCTGCTTCCTTTTCGAGGTACTCCGGTGGGAAAATAGGGGCGAAGTTGTATTTTTCGTCCAGCGACGAAGAGGAGCCAGAGATTGTTGCAGATCCACCCACGCCAGTGGCTGTTGAGGCGGCGCTTGTGCCAGATATGACGGTTTCTTTTTTGGGTATTTTTGTCCCTCGACAGAGTTACGTCACAAAGATTGGTCCGGCTGAGTTGTACCTGCAAAAGCAACGGAGACTCCAGCTGCTTGGAGCTCCGCCTCCGAAGAACAAGTTAGTAACTTGAAAAGAGATAGAAGGGCGGAAAATTAAATGGGATCTTCTCGGATTCCGAGATCAGGTTTTTCTCTAATGAGAGAGAAAGTGTAGACACCCAAATGTGTCTCCCCAAAACCAAACCAAGTGATGAATACCTTTCATGTCATTTGATTATCGAACAAAGCGAAAGTGTGAAAAATCTAGTGATGAGGATGTTTTTATTAAAATATCTCTTCTTTCTGTTTTTGAAAATATTTCTTTTCTTACCTTATTTATGAAAAACGTGCATTCCAGTTTATTTTGGTATATGATAAGAGTCCAATAATGATGTAGTTGGATAGGGCTTGAAAAGACCTTTCCAACGATATATTATAAGCCCAATTTTAATTAATAATGAGGAAGTTATGGCCAAAATACTAAACTGGGCCCGATTTGGTTTTTATAAGCGGCCCAATGATCTAGAGGAGGGCCTATTATTAATTATCATTCCTAAATCTATTAGGATGGATTATAGTCTTCTAGAATATTCTAGAAGGTTCTCTTAAATCCTAATGGAGTTAGGATTTATAATTATATTTCAAAGAGTTTGAAATTGAATAAAACTACTCCTTTTGAGAATCCTTGTTTTTTACGAAGTAGAATATATTCAGATTTTATTTTTTTTCCTCATAATCTTTATCCAAATTTTATATGGTTGGATAGATCTTGAAATTATCTTTCCAATGATATATTATAATATTAAATCCGAGCTATAACGAAAAAGTTATGAATGAGATATGAAACTCTATCCAAAACTGACACCCTTCCACTATTTCGGTCATATCTTTTTATCTACAAAAGATTTTAATCTGATTTCAATTGGATTGGAAATTAGACTTCAATAGCTTTTCAAAGACATATTATATACCTTATTTCAACTTTTGGATCAAAAGATATGATAAAAACGAATACGCGTGAAACTGATTATTAGCGCCTAACGACAAGCATTAGCGCTTGGCGCTAAGGCTTGGCGCCTGGCGCTAACCTTCAGAGCCTGGCGCTAATTACCAGCGTCTGGCGCTAATCGTGTTTTATTCTCGTTGAAACTTTGATTCATTTTTTTATCCATCCGACTGATTTTCTCTATAAATAGCCTCTTAAATTCTGTTTTCAATCATCGATTCTCTCTAATTCTCATCAACTCTAATCAACTCTCATCAAGAATTTCTTGATTCTCTCTCTCTTTCTAGCTAAGCCCTTTTACAAAAAAAATTATGCATTCACAAGATCTAGACACACCTAGCCAAATTCGAAGTTGCCTTCGCCCTAGACGTGAAAGGTTTTAATTTATGAGGGTTTGGTCCCAAATCTCAATTTCAATTATTTGATTTATTATTTTCCTTGAAGTAACTAACGCGTGTATTTTGTTATTAGAAAGAGGTACGAGGCATCCAAGTAAGTGCTTTAATTGTTTTTATTGATATTATGGTTTAGAAATCATGCCTAGATTGTTATTATGATTCCTAGTGTCATGTTAGGGCGCTTTGATCTTCCTAGTATCATGTTTAGGGTAATAACTATAATTTCTAATATCAAATATGACAATTATGATTGTTATGATGCTTCCTACTTCCCTTCCTAATATTCATGTTAGTATCATGTTAGGGTTAAAGCTTTGATCTTTATTGCTTAGTAACATGCTAGGGTTTGTTATTAATCTTGTTAGTATCATGCCTAGGATCTTGCTATTATTATGCTTTATCATGATTATTTTTATAATTGTTATAATAATTGTTATTGTTATTGTTATTATGTTGCTTGATTATATTTTATTGTTATTGCTTGATCACACCTTTTATGCATGTTTAAAGGGAATTGGTACTTGTAATCACGCTTAATAAGATAATTAATAATCTTGTTAGGGTTAATATGATTATAATTCAAGTGATCGCCAATAATAGTTTATTTGTGCATTAATATTCAACCAACATAGATAAACATGTTTAGGGTAATCCTATTGATTGCATGTTAGTTAGAAAGCGCACATGAATATGATCATAATAAAGTAGAGGCCTATTATTAGGGCAGGTTCAATCTCTTTTAGGTTGGATTTGTACCTTTATCCCCGAACACCAGTCATGGTTCCAGACCTATTCGAGTTGACGATCTCCTAAATCGTTAAGGGGTGTAACCTTCACCTCGTGAACGGTTTACAAGTTCCTAAAACTTGTTGGCGACTCTTTTACTCTATCTTCTTTCCCTTTGGATGCCACCATACTTTAGTGTTTGATCACAGTGGGGTTCAAGTTTGGGATAACACTTGAAATATTCCCTACAGAAAGTAAGTGTAATAAATGATTGAATGTGTCCCTGATTTTGGGGAATTTCTCCCTATTTATAGGGTCGTTGGAAAAGTGCCCCTCCCTGACCTAGATTTTATTCCGCAAACTGCAGATTCCTCGGGAATTGGGCCCTTGAAGGCTGCAATTCTGATTATTCTCTGAGGTTTCCACATGTCAGCTAGTGAGTGGCCTATGATGGCCTGCTAGAACTTGACACATGGGCCTCTCTCATTGGTCCACATTGTAGGCACCTACTTTTGGCCTCTTGTCCCGAAAGGAAGTGCGATGATGTTACAAAAATCCGTTCTTCATGTTAGATCAAAGTTGAAATGTTTATGGACTATGAAAATAATTATGAAGTAAGTTAAAACCCATATTTGAGACCAAGTTATCTTAGAGACTTGTCCAATTTCTAATTAGGCCTAAAACGTTTTCATACATGTTTAAACTTGATTAATAACGGACCCAAATGCGTCAAATGCAATGATTGGATCCAATGGAACCTACATTGTTGAAAAACCGAGCCAAACAGATGAACCAACTATCAAATTACCATGAAAGTCTTATACAGATGGATATCACTTTCAAAGAGCTTTCCTACGGCATATATAAGCCCAATTCCGAGCCAAAACGAAGAAGTATGATCAAAACACTAAACCGGGCCCTAAAACCGACACCCTTGCACTCCAACAGCCATAACTTTTGATCCATAACATATTTTAACCTAATTGTAACGGCATTGGAAAGTAGACATTAAGAGATTTCCATTGATATCTCACACTTCTTAATCATACTTTGTAATCAAAAGTTATAGAAGTTTTAAAAATGTGTTTTCGTATAAGGCAAACCGCAAACCAGCGCAACTCAATCAGTTGCGCGGGTCAGGCGCGCGCAACTAATTGAGATGCGCGCGGCACCCAACGCGACTCAGAGAGTTGCGCGCGCCACCTGACGACGCGGCTCTAAAACCCTAAACCCAGATCCCTACGCCTATAAATAGGGGTCTTCTTTCAACATTACAAGGATCGAAAACCCAATTATTCTCAAAACCCTAATCTCTCAACTTCTCTTACTATCATACTACTTTTTCTTCTCTCTACCCAAATACTTTCAAACCCTAATTGAATCCATTGAAGTCCTTGGAGGTACAAAGAAGAAAGAAAGTCCATAAACACATTAAACGGAGATTTAACATAAAAGAAGAACGGTTAGTTTCCTGAGCACTTAAATAAATCACTTTTCTTTTATTGTTTAAATAACTTTAATTGATTAAATAGTGTTGTTTGATCACTTTAAAAAAAATTTAATTAATTAATTCACATAGTATTCTTTTGTTAATCAAGAATAGAATTTGATAATTAATTATTGTTTTATCACTTAAGACAAGGAGAATATTGTTTATTTTGTTCTTTTCACGAATATTGATTAAACAAAGAATAACAACTTTTTCAATGTAATTCCTACGTGATTAATGCTTGTAAATAAAATCAACTAACTTAGTGTTTAGGTATCACGTTACATATATTGTTTGGTAATGAAATTGTGAAAAAGGAAGAGCTAGTAGAGGCCGTACTAGGGCTAAGATAGCGATTCCCCTCTAAAGGGAACGTTATCTTAGTACCCTCGCTCTCGAATTCATTTTTGGTTTATGTAGACCAATTTGGGCATGGGTAAATTTATGATTTGTGCTAATTATTCCATGAACTCCACATGGAAGAAAGGCATGAACGAGGTTTATGAATTTTCCTAAAACTCAATGGCGACTCCTACTTGTTTCTTATAAAAAAGCGTGATGAGAGTATCATTTCTAATTCAAGGTATCCCAAACAGTCAGGAATTCAAATCCTAATACACCCTAACAAGTGTAAAGTCCTAGGCTTTTAAAGGGCCATGGGTATTTAAGGAGAGGACCCCTTACGATGGGAACCCCCTCCTTACAGTGGCGACTCTGCTGGGGACTTAGAGGTTACAAGATTAGTTCGTAGTTATGGTTCAAGGTTTCCAACACTAGGTTGCCTATGGATTGTAACGAGAGCTAACTTGGATAATCTCTAGTTATAGAGCGAGACTCGAACGCATAATATCTTCCTTTTTCACAAAAGTAAAATCAAACAAGCAACATTGCATCATGCATAAGCATAGCACACTTTAACCATGGGGGATTGGCTCATTGATTAGGGGCTTCCAACACTAGGCTTCTATCCCAAAATCAATAACAATCATCCCACCCATATCGTCAACAAAATGTTGAGAGGGCGATGTCATGAGTCAACACGTTGAGTGAATGATTTGTGCATCGTTTCTTAAGATATGGTACCTTTGGACACCCAAGCCTTGACCTTAGAATAACATTGTATGCTTTGACGGTTCCTTTTATGTGCTTATGTGACTACATGAATATGTGCTTCGTGTCTAATCTAACCAATTCCAACTTGTTACCTAGGGATATAATTAAAAAAAAAAATTCGCAAAAAATATGGTTTGACAAAAAAAATAAAATGTTATCGTTCTTTTTGCGTTTTCGCAAAAAATAAAAAAAAAAATTGTCGAACCTACCAGGTGTCACGCGCAACTGTCAAAGTTGTGCGTGCCCTCCCAGCGCAAGTTAAGAAGTTGCGCGTGGCACTTCCGTGCAACACTGTGTCTTGCGCGCGTCCACTGTGTCTTGCGCGCGCCCACTGTTCAACGTTGACTTTGACTCGTTACGAGCAATTTCATATGGAGAAAACGATACTACCGCTTCAAGGTTAATCGTTAAGTAGGTGCTAAAAATATCACTTTGGCTAACAACGTTGTCTAACTTTTACTATGATCATCTTTTTTCGAAAAACATGTTTTTTTTATCGTCCTTTTTGGGTTTTCACAAAAAAAAGGTTTTTTTTTATTGTTCTTTTTGCGTTTTCGAAAAAAAAAATGCAAGTGGTAGATGCTACTCTTGAAGATGCACTTTTCACTTTAGCCCAAGACAGAAAATTGCGCGCGATACTATTTTTGATTATAATGATTCGTTTACGTACTTTATGATCGAACTAATGGCATTACTTCTTATGAGATTCGTCATTAGAAGTTTGCATCCCTTAATAGGACGTCATCAATATGTTTATTCTTAAACGTGCCTATTTTCGTATTCATCATTTTTTTAGTTGTAATTGGTCAACCTTGATTTAAGAGTATAGTTTATTTACCTCTTCTATGGTTTAAAAAGAAAATCCAGAGAACTTTACTTGGGGTGATTTCCTCACATAAAAAAGAGAGAAATAGAACGAAAAAAATAAATGTCGTTCTTAAAAAAAATAATAAAAAAAAAGAGTATGATACAAAAAAAATATTATTCTCAAAAAAAAAAAGAGAAGATAATGAATGATAAAACCAAGAAAATGATTTAATTATTTCTTGGATTTTACATTCGGAGGCCATCATTCTTCTTAAACAAATAGTAATTTATTATCCTTTAAAGATAAGCAATATGAGAATTATAATTAAAAAATAAGATATAGATCTCTATTACAATCTAAGTGATCAACAAATACCATAGTATATTTGATCATTTTAAGGAGAATGTTCGGGTTGATTAATATTCTTAATATTTGATGAGCATTTTCAATCAAACTTTCTTGACTTTCTCTTCTGCTTTTTTCAAAAACAATTCATTTAAAGTAAATTCCTTAGATGATTACCTTGTTGAAGTCAACACAAATCATGACATTCCATTAATGATTGTTCGTGATTTTTTTGACATTCTTCATCAACAAACTTGCTTAAAGTGAATTCGTATTACAAGGATAAAAAAAAGTAAAACAATCATTTTCACTTTGGTTCATTGTTTAAATGCTTGGTAGAAAAGGTTTAAGTGAATGCGCTCAATTTCTTGTGATACACATTACTAGATCATCTTCCACATTCGCATACTAGTCCAACCATGGGTGACAAAGTAGCATTGAAGAAACTTAAAGAGGAACTCCAAAACCTAAAGGCCCTACGAGAAAAGAAAGCCCAAATGAAGGCTCATAAAAAAGCAGAAAAGGCTAAAATAAAAGCAGAAAAAGAAAAAAAAAGACATTCTACAAGAAAAAGCACGAGCCGAAAGAGTAGAGACCTTGGAGAAACTTGTCCTTCGAGCTAACTCAGGGAATAAGTACTTCAATTATGATCTTGCACCACAACCTAGCGGCAAGACTCTCCTAAAAACTACGGATTTGCTAACCTTTAAGGTTACAGACAATCCTAGAACTCACTTAATGAGCTTTATTGGAATTATGGCATTGAAAGGGGTTGAGCCAAGCCTATATGCATGTACTTTTCCTCTTTCATTGGACCCAACTGCAAGATCATGGTTTTATAACCTCGATGCAAAACAAACTTCCACATGGAGTGATGTTGTAAAAGCGTTTTTAACCCAATATGGAGATAACATCGAGCTCACGACAACCTTGCGCGATCTCGAATTGCTTAAGCAAGGGGAAGAAGAAGGCTTCATTGACTTCTTTTCTAGGTGGCGATCAAAGGTTGCTATTATTCCACAAAGACCTCCAGATCATGAACTTGTCCTAAAGTTCATAGACAATATGTCTCCACCATACAAGTGCCATTTACAATACCTTGTTTTAGACACATTTCAAAAAGTCTATATTGTGGGGACATTAATTGAAAGGGACTTGATAAATGAAACCATGAATCATATAGATGGACTTGATTTTTAGAGAGGATTTCACCTACGACAGAAACAGGCAAAGCTCAAAGACGCAATCTCAAGAAGTTGTCAACAATTCAAGATGTAGCACCCTAGGTCTTGTTTTGTTTCTTTCCTTTGTTTTTATGGTAGACTGAGAGATTCATGTTGTCGAATCTACTTATTTTTTACTCTCATTAATTAATGAATAAAAAAATATATATTTTCAAGTACGTCTATCTTGTTCTCTTTTCAATATCTTTATTGTTATTGACTAGAATTAAATAAAACGTATAAATATAAACAGACAATATCAAAAGGCATACTTACTCAACACTTTAAGAATCTTAATGAGCTTTGGCTTACAAGATGTATTGAATGAAAAGAGGCCCATCTTAGGCCCACAAAGAAAGGATATGATGATTTCATCAACACAAGAGGCAACCTGAAACTCCATAAATATAATCCCATGTTCTTAACCTTAGAGAAAATCCATCTTTTTGGCAGCCCTTTTGAGCCTCGTCAATTGAGCCTTAGTTATTCAACCTACATTATTCCATGCCTTGGGATGGGAATGGTGCAAAGATACAAATAGGAAATTGGGGGAACGAAACAAAAGAGGGGGTCACAAAGTCGTTCTAAACCCAAAACAAAACTTGTCAAAAAAAAAGAAAGAACGGAGAGGTGACAAGGAAAAGGCACCTAATGTAGGAGTTATCACACAAAGCAGAAAGGTTCTAATTTGATAAGCACCAAAAGTAAAGGATTTTGGGAGTATACTTGAGCCTGTCCATTGTTCATAACCCTAAGCCTAGCCACGTTAAGACCTTGGAAAGGCCCTCCTTGAGGTAGACCATAACCATATACCAAAAATCATCATTCCATGAAAATATGGCCAATCTTAGGCCTTTGCACATATGGACCTACTATTAAGTAGTCATGCCCATATATAAATGCTTGAAGTGTTGAGTTATGATTACAAGATCATATAAAAAAAAAAATTTAAATGATTTGGATGATTTGATATCCATTGGCTTGATTACATCATGTTAGTAAAGCAATCGAATCAAACTAAATTCGATGTTTTCCATATCCTTTGCTAAAGAAAAATGAGACGACTATCAATTTTTTTTTTTAAAAAACACAATCATCTTATTTTCTTTTCATAATAGGGCTATTTATTACCAAGGTAATTCAGGTTCTATATACATTGCCTAAAAGAAAAAGAGTTAGTATAATAAATTGATTTGATATATCGATAGCCTCGACGTCAACTTTAGATGTCTTTTACAACTCTTGAGAATTGATCTTTTCACTTGTCATGAGAAACTAAAATGTCCGCCTACGTGAGGATATCTCCATCTTCTCTAAGCGAGG
The DNA here is from genome assembly GCF_001683475.1 of Chenopodium quinoa. NCBI lineage: Eukaryota > Viridiplantae > Streptophyta > Magnoliopsida > Caryophyllales > Amaranthaceae > Chenopodium > Chenopodium quinoa. The sequence continues at coordinate 2,466,363 of NW_018744616.1, read as the reverse complement.
AATATTGATTGAACATGGTCGCTACATGAAAAAAATGATCGTTATTGCTATCAAACGTATACCTCACTACCAAGTCATCACGATGATTCAAATATTAAGTCAATAATCCTTGCTTTCCGAAAATATGTCTTATTTTCTTTCTTTATGCTTCTATGGGAAAGTTGGATTCCCCTTCCTTTTTATACAACTCCGTCTTTTTTGTTCATTTCTTTTTTAGGGGGTAAGTCGGGATGATCCCTCCCATTTGGCAACTAAAATACTAAAAAAATAATAGTATAATTTTTCGTTCTTTGCATCAAACTGGGGGCTAAAAAGCCAGGACATCCCCACTTCTCTCTATTTAAGATTTGAACACGCTATTCATGCTACGAAATTAATGTCATGCAAAGCTTATTACGAACCATCTTAATAACTTTAAATGATGAAGGGAAGAATACCACATCCTATTATTTAACCAAGATAATTTATTATGTTACTTGATCAAACAATTCACGATAAAAATAGGCAATATTCCAAAAATTTAAAATATAAACCTTGGGGCTTCAAATAAACATGAGAAATATCCCCTAGCATGTGTATATATGAATTGCAAAAGCCACCCAAGGTTACATTTGGGGGCTACAAAAATATAGGTATCACCTCAACTTTCATTTTGAAATGAGACCATATTCTGGAAAGTGATTCGAATGAGTTTATAAAACACACCATCAAACCTAAGTTTGGTAAATGTTCATTTTCAAACTACGACACTTTTTAATTGGAAGAACTTCACTTTCAATCATCAAAGTATGACAATGATGACAAACACTAAAAAGGGAGAGATGACAAAATTGGATATACACAATTTTGCTCACATTTTCATATCTTTGTTGAAATAAGTTGCAAATTACAACTTACCTTCATCAACCTTGGACAAAAAAGTCACACTCAATTACGAGCTAGACTTTTCTTTCCATTTTGGGTCCGGTTTTGAAAATAATATGATTATGTATTTTGGCTACTAGAAAAAGTACTAGAAAAAGTTGATTTTCAAAACAAACATTCATTGGACCCTTTTCAAATTCTGAATTCTAGTTGGAAACAACATGTTTCTAATAAAAATAGTACATGTTTCTAATAAAAATAGTATTCAAAATTTTCTTTCTGAAACTTTGTTTTCTCAAATAAATAAATTTTTAGATTCTCAATAACCGTTTGGATAATACATGTATATACATAAATATTTCTGTAGGGAATATTTCAAGCATTATCCCAAACTTGAACCCCACTGTGATCATACACTAAAGTACGGTGGCGTCCAAAGGGAAAGAAGATAGAGTAAAAGAGTCGCCAACAAGTTTTAGGAACTTATAAACCGTTCACGAGGTGAAGGTTACACCCCTTAACGATCCAGGAGATCGTTAACTCCAATAGGTCTGGAACCAAGACTGGTAGTTGGGGATTGAAGGTACAAATCCAACCTAATAGAGATTGAACCTGCCCTAAAAATAGGCCTCTACTTTATTCTACTCGTATTCATGTGCGCAATCTGACTAACATACAATCAATAGGATTACCCTATACCTGTTTAGTCTATGTTGGTTGAATTTTAATGCACATATGAATCTATTATTGGTGATCACTTGAATTATAATCATATTAACTCTAAACAAGATTATTAATTATCTTATTAAGAGTGATTACAAGTACAAATTCCCTCTAAACATGCATAAAAGGTGTGATCAAGCAATAAAAAATGAATATAATCAAGCAACATAATAATAATAATCATAATAATAATAATATTCATAATCATGTTAAAGCATAATAATAATAGCAAAATCCTAGGCATGATACTAACAAGATTAATAACAAACCCTAGCATGTCACTAAACAATAAAACTCAAAGCTTTAACCCTAACATGATACTAATGAATATAATAGGAAAGAATACAAAAGGCATCATACTTTTAATCATACTTGATTTTAGAGTTGTCCTAAACATGATACTAGGAAGATCAAAACACCTTAACATGACGCTAGTAATCATAATAGCAACCTAAGCATTATTTCTACATCATAATAAATCGAACAAATTAAAACACTTACTTGGATGCCTCGTACCTCTTTCTAATAACAAAATACACACTTTAGTAACTTAAAGGAAAAATAATAAACAAACAATTAAATTAAATAATAAAGATTTGGGACCAAACCCTCAGAAATTAAAACCTTTCACGTCTAGGGCAAAGGAAACTTCGAACTCGGCTAGGTGTATTTAGGTCTTGTGAGTGCGGAATTTTGTTTATAAAAGAGGGGTAGGTTTAGAAAAGAGAGAGAGAAAAGCTTCATCTTAGAGAGAGAAAGAATTAGAGAGTTGATGATTCTAGATGATTGTAGATGATAATTGGGTCTTGTAGATGATTCAAAACGGAATTTTCAGGAGGCTATTTATAGAGAAAATCAGCCAAAAAGATAGAAAATCGAACAAGAGTTCTGTCGTGAAAAACAGAGTTAGCGCCAGACGCTAATGCTAGCGCCAGATGCCAAGCTTAGCGCCAGGCGCTAATGCTGGCGTTAGGCGCTAAAATCAGATATAAATTAACCGTACGGGAGGATAAAATCGTATTTTCCTCAAAAACATTCTTTTATTCTGATTAAAACTCTAAAAAGTAAAAAAAAAAACAGTAAATTTATCAATGCTAATTGAATTAGGAATAAAGAACCTTCTAGAAGAATCTAGAAGACTAAAACCATTTCTAATTGCATTAGGAATGATAAATTCATATTAGGCCCTCCTCTAGATCATTGGGCCGCATATAAGGTTCAAACCGGGCCCAACTTAGTAATTTGGCCATAACTTCCTAAATATTCATCTGAATTGGGCTTATAATATATCGTTGGAAAGCACTTTTCAAGCCCTATCCAACTACACTAGTATTGGACCCATATCATGGACCAAACAAACTCGATTGGCTGTTTTCTTATAATAGATTTTCAAACACACAGAGAAAAGAAAAGAAATTAAAACTATCCGCAACACTAGACTTTCCACACTTTCACTTCATTCGATTATGATTCGGCGTAAAAGGTATTCATCACTGGGTTTGGTTTTGGGGTGACACATTTGGGTGTCTACAGAAGCCCCCACTTTGACTAAGTTTGGAGAAACGGAAGTTTCGAAAACGAAAGTCAAAGTATCGATAGGGACGGAGAATGATTCAGAACGTTCTTCTATCCTAAATCATTCTTGTAACGCTGATACCTGCAAACTAGCGTTAGTTAAAACAGAAAAGAGAGTTAAGAAACGCGTATCTTGCACCGTCGAGCACAAGTTTCTGAAGTAACTGATTTGTTGCTGTTTGCTATTGTTGAAAACCTTCCACAATCTAGGGAATGCCATCTTGCTATTTTATTGTTCACTCGTCTCTGAAAAATAGAGCTTTTTTGGATAGGTTCACGCGTCTCTGAACAAAGAGCTTTTGAATGATGTGTCCACGCGTCATTGAACAAAAGAGCTTTTGAATGATATGTCCAGGCGTCTCTGAAAAATAGTGCTTTTGAATAGGATGCCCACGCGTCTCTGATCAAAGAGCTTTGATGATATGTCCATGCGTCTCTGAACAATAGAACTTTTGAATAATATGCCCACGCGTCTCTGAACAAAAGAGCTTTGATGATATGTCCGCGCGTCTCTGAACAAAAGAGCTTGATAATAGGATGCCCACGCGTCTCTGAGAAAAAGAGCTTGAAAGAAATGTCCACGCGTCTCTGAACAAAAGAGCTTGAAAGAAATGTCCACGCGTCTCAGAACAAAGAGCTTGAATATTTATTGCGATAATATTCCGAAGACCAAAGCTTGTCGATCTCTAAAGCTCGCTTGAACTTTGCTTCCGCTATGCCAGCACGTCGGCGCTTTTGCTGCTTTTGAACCATTATGTCGGTGCCTCTGCTGTTTATGAACCAGTATGTCGGTGTCTCTACTGTTTATGAACCAATATGTCGGTGTCTTGCGGTGAGCCAATGTTTAGGCGCTTTAAGCTAAGTGAGACGATCTTTCGTTAGGTCGATCACTTATTGCGATTGTAATCAAGCCGACTACTTAATTATGTCAAATTGCTTATAGGGGCTAACTGGCGTACCAAGGAACCCAAAATTGCTGTTCTAAGAGGCTTCAAGCTCTGTCGCTGCTGAAAAGTTGCTTGCGCCACGATTTGGCTCTGTCGCCAGACGCTGGATTCTAGCGCCAGGCGCTGAAATCTGTTGCCAGACGCTAGATGTTGTCGTCTGGCGCTGGAGTAGGGTCTTCCCTATTCTGCTCTTGCTGCCGCTGGGATGCACTTGTATTTATCTCTGTCTATAGGACTTTGCCAATTTCTTTAATTATTTTAGGGTTGACCTAAGGTTTAATGTTGCTTGACTCATTGACTTGACACGACTCAAGGTATAAACTTGACTCGCTGTGATTGACTCGAGGCTGACTCGACTCGAAGTGAAATGACACGTGTGACTCATGACCCGTGTGTGCATGGTGTTGACTCAATGTGATAACACAACATGACTCAATGTGTACATGACTCGTGTGTGCATTGTCATGTGATCGTGCGACTCGAAAATGCAAAAAAGCAAAAATTTTCCGTCATTTTTGTGGAGGGTACCGACTTTCTCCCGAAAAAGAAAGACGCAAAAAAGAATCGAAGTTTTTGAAAGTGCATGCTGAATGAGCTTAATCAAATGTTGTTTGATACTATCTCTCAAGGTGCAAGGATTAATCCATCCTAGGCTATCTCAATGGTTGACTCAATGATGAAAGTATTTGGGTAACTTAGGCACGGAGGCTAAGCACTTCATACTTCGTGATGCAATGACAATTATGATTGATGAGCGATTTTGACATGACAAGGCATGCTTCAACGTTGTGTTAAGATTCCATGACAAAGGGTTCCTAAGGGAAGTATATTTGGTCATGTATATGTGATACGTGTGATAATGACACTAAAGTTAGGCCGCAAGGGTTAACTGTGTGGAAAGATATTATTTTTAGAAGAGTCAAATAATGGTGACTCTTAGGCTGGGTAAGCTAATGATGTAAGGATCAAGCCCCCAAGTCTAGCTCTAAGTAAATAGGGATGAGCATAGGAAATCCCTTGATATGATCATGGTGTGTGAATGTGAATGTAAATATGAATGCATGTTTATTACGGCCGCACCTCAATGTGAGGTTTCCTACATATCCGTTAGGAATCAGGCCGAACGTAGCTCTAGCCTGACCTTGCACAAGTGTGTGTATACCTCAAAAAGGTCTTTTTAAGGGTTGTAACGTGGTTAGGCTAAAGGCTTGAAGAAGAAGGGGATAAAGGCTCAAGACCCTCGATAAGCCTCTAAGGTGTGCAACCTTGCTTTTGAATCTTTGTATTTTTATGCTTGAGGCTTCTTACTTTTGAGCCCTTTTCTTTTTTATTTTTGCTTTAGCATTTATTTTATTTTTATAAGTGTGGGCAATCCCGATCATGTGGTCTATCACTCACTTGGCATTCATGTTTCTCAGCCACGGTACCGATCACTCGATAAGAGACGCAATCTGAGACGTGTTCATATCAAAGACATGTTCATGTCAAAGACATTGGAACACTTGCCCTTTTGTACACTTTTATTATTTTTTATTTCTTTTTTTATTTATTTTGATCTTTTGAAATCACTCAAGCTTTTTATGATATTGAAAACTGCATAAGTTGCACACTATCCCATCCCAAGATTAGGTAGACATGGGTTGAAAAATGAAAGGTCTATCGTTAGACGAGGCTCAAAGTGGTTTATCAAAAAAGGATTGCATATTTGAAGGGTGAAAGGTGTTATGGCTACAAGAGGTCCTAAAATCATTTATATACCTTGTGCGTAGTTTGACATGGATTTTTTTTTTATTTTTTTTATTTTTAATGCAATGTAATGAAATGATCATATGCAAGAAAACTAATGCTGATTTTATTAAAAGGGGAAAAGAAAGAATCTACAAAATTAATCTAAGGGAAGAAAGGTGCCTATGATAGACTTATTGGGGAAAGGAAAAAATAAATAAAAAAAATCGAAAAAAGATCATGAAATCTTGTCGTTGAAGCTTGCCTCTTGTCCCTTGGCTTATCATCACTTGGTGTTCTTGCCGACTAGAGGTATTGGAAGCCAATTATTGTCGATCAAATATTGCATTGCTTCCTTTAGCTTCCAACATCTCTCAGTAGTATGACCCCTACCTTGATGGTACTTGCAGCATACATTTGGGTTCCAACTAGGCAATCTCTTCTTAAGTGGGGGATCTTGAATGGATCCAATAGGAGTAATGAGTCCCTTTGCATGGAGTCGATCGAAAGCATCATCATAGCTAATTCTAATAAGGGTGAAATCCTTTCTTAGTTGCTTTCTAAATCCTCGATTATCCATGGCTAAGATTTCATTAAGGTCGAAAGTACCAATATTGTTACTAGAGTAGGTGTTTTCAGAAGAAGAAGGATAGTCGTTCTTCTTTTCTTTACAGCCACTGTTGTTATTGTTACTGATCTTGGCCTTCTTGTCGCGCGGGGGAACATGAAGGAGATTTGAATCAATGAGGTCTTTAACACGATCTTTGAGGGCGAGACATGCTTCGGTGGTGTGAACACGACCTCTATGGTATTGGCAATAAGAATTTGGATCCGAATTAGGATACCGTTTTCAGGCGGAGGGTCTTGAATGGGACCAATGGGGTGTATGAGACCTTGATTGTGAAGACAGTAAAAAGCTTTATTGTATGTCATTCCTATTGGTGTTTATTCTTCAATGGTCCATTTTTCCCGTGGATTAGGAGCATTGAGTTCTTCATTAAATCCTTGGTGAGAATTTTGTTCGATAACCATCACCCGATTTGCTAATCCTTCTACCATATTTAAGAGCATGGCAATGACATCTTGCAGTTTTCGAACGTCCTCTTTTAGACTTAACGAGTCTTCCCTGGTATTATCTAAGAAAATATTTTCATCCTCCTCGATCATGGCCACTTCATCAAGAGAGGTTATATAAGCTGTCTCGATCATGGGCTCACCTACAGGTGTGATAAGGAGTGAAGGATCGAAGGATGTTTGATCTTCTGCGATGGCTAGAATTTTGGAAGTTTTATTGTCATCAATTAGATATTGAATAGCTTCTTTGAGTTTCCAAAACTCCTCAGTGTTGTGACCCCTTCCTTGGTGATATTTGCAGTGCTTATTAGGGTCCCACTTGGGTGGCCTGGCTTCTGGAACTGGATCGTTGATGGGCCCTAAGGGAATGACTAGTCCTTTGTGACGTAGCTTCTCGAAAGCTGTTTCATAACTCATACCAAGTGGAGTGAACACTCTTTTTGACCTTTGGATTTGTGATTTAGAGGCGTTCGTAGCATGTACTTCATTAATGGGAGAGGAAGAAGAAGGATGGTCGTTCTTCTTTCATCTCGCACTATTATCTTTCAGAAGGTCATCTTTAATGTAAATGTCTATATTATACATAGCCTTGAAAGTATTCAAGTTGTGTTGGTATTTTAAGTGCTTTGAATACTTCTCTTGGAGATTCTTGATAAACATCCTCACAAATTCTTTTTTGGTAGGAACCTTGACCATATTAGCAGAAGTTTTCCTCCATTTGTTGAAGAAAGATGTGAACCCTACGTTTTCTTTTTGTTTAAACATCTCAAGTTGTCTGTGGTCTGTTTTGTCTTGAATGTTGCACTTATATATATATCTATGAAAGCGTTTGCTATCGACTCTCAAGAAGAGGTTTTCTCTTTGTCAAGGGAAAAGAACCATTGTTGACAAACGGTCTCAAGAGATAAAGAAAACAAGGAATGAAATACTTTCTTATCAATCCCCTTAATGTTCATTATAGTTTCAAAAGCTCTTAGATGAAAGTAAGGGTTATCTATTGCCTTGAATTTTGGGATGTCGTTGGCATTGAACTTATGCGGAAGAAGTTCCTTGTCCAGTGAGACCCCTTGTGAACTAATGCCCTGAAATTTATAATCACTAGATAGCTTGCTCAAGCTTTCTTGCATAAGGTTCATTTGTTGTTGCTTCACAGGGTCATCAATTTTGAGGGCTAAAGCCTTCAACGCCTCAGTCACGTCAGTCAATTGATTCCTAAGTTCGTTGACTTCTTCTTGAGTTGCCATTATCTTTTTAGCTTTCCTCTTTGACAGGGTAAAGTCGTATCCCCTAATCAAAAGTAATTCCTAAATCCTCTAACTAATGTAGATAGGGAAGTAGGGTTGAATCCACAGAGAAACGAGTCTTTCTATTCCTAATTAATTAATATAATTTAGATTATGAAGTAACCAATATTTATATTTGAATAATAAACTAAACTACGGAGATCAAGAATAAGGAGAAAATAATATATAAAAGGATCTAGGGCATAGGTTCACCAATAAATAATATTCCAGGGTTGAATATAATAATCATTCATCAATGCATAATTAATCAGATTATAAAGGGCTTTCGCTACGTATTATAATCACACAATTAATTTACCGGTATTAAATCTCATCTTTCGAATCTCGACCTAACCATTTATAAATTAACCTGCCTATTGAAACTAGACCTAACCATTAATTCTCATCTGACGAATCTCGAATCAATATTGTCAAACTCATGCATAAAAGATCTACGCAAATCTAGTCACAGAGAATTAAATCAATCAATAGGAAATTAATCTAGCATTGATAATCAACAACAATAAATTACCCCTTCATATTATTTATGGATCCCCGTAAACCCTAGAATTAAACTACTCACACATAATAGAAACTAAACTAATCAAAGCAATAAAGTAAGACATAATTAAAGGAATAGAATAAACAACTAAGATGAAGAGAAGAGAAATAGTTACCAAACAAATCTGGAATTAAGAATGGATTAAGAACAAAAGTTTTAGAGGGAGAGAATCTAAGAAAACAATTAAAAGAGTAAACAAATAGTAAAAGGAAAGAGAGAGAGAGAGAGAAATCGTATTACCGAGGAGTATTTATACTCCGTACAAATCCTAAATTAAAACAAACTAAAACAACGCTAATCGTCTCCTTATAAATACACGCGCCCGATCGGGCGCGCCTTTTTGATCGATGTACTAATCTCGCGCCCGGCCGGGCGCGTCACCGGGCGCCAGCCTTAGCTTCTCCCGCCCGGCCGGGCGCGCCTTCGAGCGCCAGCCTCTTAGGCCGGGCGGCTCTCTTGGGCCACTATTTGGACTACGATTGGGCTCCAATTCTTTGAGCCAATCTGGGTTTCCTCTTCCGGTCTTGAATACTCGGTCTAAATGCCCCGGTATCACCTATACCGAGCTCTTAATCACCGGTTCGATGGCTCTAACCGACCCTGGGCAATAAAATCTGGTCGTCCTTCTCCAATGTTCGTGATTGCTCCAGAATATCTGGGGAGAATACTCCAAAAGCATAAATCCCTGCAAAAGTCAACCAAATCTACAAAAACACTAGAAAACACCAATTAGTAATAAAAGTGGCTCTAAAAATCCAAAAACACTACTAATTACGACCAAGGGACGGGGGTAAAATACTATATAAAATAGACGCATCACTCTTTTGACGAATCGGTTTATCAAAAAGTAAGACTTAAAAAAAGAGGTTGTCCTTGATTAATCGCCCTTCTCTCCTTGACCAAGTACGTTGGAAAAGGAATTTGGGGATATTCATTGTCAATTATTTGACTCAAACTCTATTCAACATGCAATGAATAGAAGAAGGTAGGAAGAATGAAGGTTGTGATGTGGAGAAGACATGTAGATGGAGGGCTATGAAGAATTAGGAGTAGAATGTACCCCCAACTCAAATGGCGGAAAAAACTGACTTATGCATGAACCTAAGACATGGTTGCAGTGATGTACACTCAAAGTGTGTGATAAGACTAGTGAGTGTAAGTGACATGCTTTGACTCTTGTGTAAGACCATGGGACTTAGTGCTTAGACTCAACTAATGACTTAACAAATAAAAATTAACTGAATCGACTTGAAAACTGCTCAATTAGACATAAGGTGATGACTAGAGCAATAAACTGAACTGTCGTCAAAACGACAAGACTGGCGCCTCTCTTTGCAGTGTAGCGCCAGACGACAGGATTGTTGCCAGGCGCTACACTCCACAGAGTGGCGATGCAGTTTAAATATTGGCGCCATTGCTGGAACGTCGATATGGAACTTCTTTCGGTATTATTACCCTACAGGGTATGCCTAAAGTCGTACTAAGTAAACTCTGATTAAATTATTAGACTTTATTTACTCAAATTAATTAATTAATTAATTAGGCAAAGTTCTTTTAGTCATAAATCAATTTATTTAATCTTAGAACAAGTCAAACAAACAGTTAGAAAAAACACATAGAGTATGCACAAGAAATAATGCACAATTAGTCAAGTAGGCACAACATGATGCAATGAGTTTGCAACCTAACCATGGCTCTAGTTCTCTAAAGTTCGGGATATGGGTTAGTCAATAGAGGGTCCATGATTAATTGTCCGAATGCACCACGCGGAAGCCTATATGTGAAGGGTTGGCGCGAGTGGATGGGACACCGCGAATTTAGAAAAACTCGCTTCCATGGTTTGGTGAATTCAACATTCTCGGATGTACCCTTTGTTACTCAGAGCATTCAATCAGGTAGATGGAGCATGAATTCCCAGAGGGTTATGTCAATATGTAGAACACATATGGGTTTTAGAAAAGTGAGAAAAACTCAATCAGGAAGTAGGATCGAGCAAACAGTGCTAAAAACTGGTCAAAATTAGAACGCATATTTCTGGCTCGGTATTGGAAGAACTTGGCGCCAGCTTTTGGCTTTAGCGCCTAGCGACAGAAGCTGTCGCCTGACGCTAACGTCAAAAGGTTGGCGCTAGTCTTTGTTTGCTGACGCTAGTTCCTACATGCTTCAGCAGCTTTCTATGCTCGATAAAATTTACCAGTTTCATGCAGCATTATTTCGATCCTAGGTGTGAAAGATATTCCTTAAATTTCCTACATGTAAAAATCCTATGTTTTAACTCATTACGTATGGTCTTTCCAATGAGATCTTTTTTATGCATATGACAATAATGTTAATCAAAACTACGCACATGAAATACTTAGAACTTTTCGAGTCTCATCCACTCATTCTAAACCATTACCAAAATAAATTTCAGGAATTAAAATAGAAATCCTCCCCAGTGGTGTTGCCAAAAACTGTAGGGAATATTTCAAGCATTATCCCAAACTTGAACCCCACTGTGATCATACACTAAAGTACGGTGGTGTCCAAAGGGAAAGAAGATAGAGCAAAAGAGTCGCCAACAAGTTTTAGGAACTTGTAAACCGTTCACGAGGTGAAGGTTACACCCCTTAACAATCCAGGAGATCGTTAACTCCAATAGGTCTGGAACCAAGACTGGTAGTTCGGGGATGAAGGTACAAATCCAACCTAAAAGAGATTGAACCTGCCCTAATAATAGGCCTCTAGTTTATTCTACTCGTATTCATGTGCGCTTTCTGACTAACATACAATCAATAGAATTACCCTAAACTTGTTTACTCTATGTTGGTTGAATTTTAATGCACATATGTATCTATTATTGGCGATCACTTAAATTATAATCATATTAACCCTAAACAAGATTATTAATTATCTTATTAAGTGTGATTACAAGTACAAATTCCCTTTAAACATGCATAAAAGGTGTGATCAAGCAATAAATAATGAATATAATCAAGCAACATAATAATAATAATCATAATAATAATAATATTCATAATCATGTTAAAGCATAATAATAATAGCAAAATCCTAGGCATGATACTAACAAGATTAATAACAAACCCTAGCATGTCACTAAACAATAAAAATCAAAGCTTTAACCCTAACATGATACTAACGAATATAATAGGAAAGAATACAAAAGGCATCATACTTTTAATCATACTTGATTTTAGAGTTACCCTAAACATGATACTAAGAAGATCAAAACACCCTAACATGACGCTAGGAATCATAATAGCAACCTAAGAATGATTTCTACATCATAATAACAACGAATCAATTAAAGCACTTACTTGGATGCCTCGTACCTCTTTCTAATAACAAAATACACACGTTAGTAACTTCAAGGAAAATAATAAACAAACAATTAAATTAAATATTAATTGAAATAGAGATTTGGGACCAAACCCTCAGAAATTAAAACCTTTCACGTCTAGGGCGAAGGCAAATTTGAACTCGGCTAGGTGTATTTAGGTCTTGTGAGTGCGTAATTTTGTTTGTAAAAGAGGGGTAGGTTTAGAAAAGAGAGAGAGAAAAGCTTCAGCTTAGAGAGAGAAAGAATTAGAGAGTTGATGATTATATTATAGATGATTGTAGATGATAATTGGGTCTTGTAGATGATTCAAAACGGAATTTTCAAGAGGCTTTTTATAGAGAAAATTAGCCAAAAATATAGAAATCGAACCAGAGTTCTGTCGTGAAAAATAGAGTTAGCACCAGACGCTGACATTAGAGCCAGACGCTAATGCTAGCGCCAGGCGCTAGGCGCCAGTCGCTAATGCTGGCGTTAGGCGCTAAAATCAGATAGAAATTAATCGTACGGGAGGATAAAATCGTATTTTCCTCAAAAACATTCTTTTATTCTGATTAAAACACTAAAAAGTCAACAAAAGTCAATTTATCAATGCTAATTGAATTAGGAATGAAAAGAACCTTCTAGAAGAATGTAGAAGACTAAAACCATTCCTAATTGCATTAGGAATGATAAATCCATATTAGGACCTCCTCTAGATCATTGGGCCGCATATAAGGTTCAAACCGTGCCCAGTTTAGTAATTTGGCTATAACTTCCTCAATATTCATCGGAATTGGGCTTATAATATATCGTTGGAAAGCTCTTTTCAAGCCCCATCCAACTACACTACTATTGAACCCAGAAAAACTAGATTGGTTGTTTTCTTAAAATAGATTTTCAAAAACACAAAGAAAAGAAAAGAAATTAAAACTATCCGCAACACTAGACTTTCCACACTTTCACTTCATTCGATTATGATTTGGCGTGAAAGGTATTCATCACTGGGTTTGGTTTTGGGGAGACACATTTGGGTGTCTACAATTTCCAAAAGGAGTGAATTAAGATTCGACTTCTTTTTTACTCGAACTTGTTCTCACTTAGTTCTCCCGCAAATATTGGCTAAGGGATGGTAAACGAACCACCTACAAGACTAAAATCAAAGATTGATAACAAAAAAGAAAATATTTGATGTTCTAAATCAACTTTGAGAATAAAATCACCGCAATGATCTTTACAAACGTCTAGACATTAGGTAAGATTACTAAACCTTGAACACATTTGTTTTTGGTCTGTAAACAAGCAAAGAACTAACTTACTTTCTTGAACATGACTTTAACTAAAATGTAAAAACCATGTCATTATCCTTAATATCTAAAAAAAAAAAAACAAAAATAGGATTTATACATAGGTCTATCCCAATATCATGATTATATGGATGGCCTAAACAATAGCATGTCATTAGAACTACCCCAAAATGGGGGCTCCAAGACTTGTGAAATAGCAAGAATGTACATAACCCGACACATGGGGGCTCCAATATCAACAAAAAACAAAATGAGATATTCATGTCATTCGAGCTACTTTCGAGAATCGCCTAACTACAAAGGGTTTATGTAGATCTCGAGCCTTGCAATTTTCAAACGTATCACAATGATTTAATTATCATGTTGTTCCTTTGAAAACTAAGTTTGCAACTAAACTTGGCCATTAAACATGTTACGTACTCAAGCCATTTTCAAGTTCAACTTTAGAAACTATTCTTAGTGCATAATTGTTGTTCCAATACTTCAATTTACACTAGAGATTAGAGAGTATGACTAGTATAGAGAAAAAGAAAAAAAATCATGATGCATAAAACACACTTGCTTATACGAAAGTTTAGTACTCAATCATTCATCATGAAAATAGTATCAAGACACATTATTTCATGAGTTAGAATATAAACAAAAGACTCCTAAATTCTAAATTAAGGAGTCTTCATTATTATCCATTTTTCCACGCATTAGAATTTCACAAGGGGGATAACATCTACTTTCTCGAGCTTCAAAACAATGAAAGAAATTCGAACTCTAAAGAAAGATTTCAAAAGTAGCAAGAATAGGCGAAAAAATTTGAAACACATTTCATTTTTCCTTTTACTTGTTCTAATGAATGACCAATATTATTAGACTTAGCAAATTTCTTTGTTAAAACTATGAATGGTAAAAAAAAACTGATTTAAACATACTAGTTTAATCGTTTCCTAGATCCTAGTTGTTATCATAATAAGACGAAACACAGGATTTCTAGACCCATTTCAAGCAACATGAAAGGGTCTAATTATTAAAAACAAACAAGTCATCGAAGTAACCCAACACTAGGGGCTACAACATTCGAAAATGTAAAATAGGGGCTTACGAACCCGAAATATAACCAAGCTACACCAGTTCGATGATCTCTTCAAGAATTTCCTAAACTAACTAGTTATTTGCAAATCTTGAAATCACAGTTTTATAAGTGAATAATAATAACCATCGGTTACTTTTATCGTTGATAAAGCCAATTTTGCAAATTACGCATGAAAAAAAAATATGGGTCGCAAGAACAAATTCATGCTATTATAAAATTTCAAAATGTCATTTATAATTTTAATGCATAATTGTTGTTCTAAACACTTCAATTTACATTAAAACTAACAAGTATAGTCTATGTGAGCAAAAAAGAGGGAAATAAAGATCAAGCACAAAGTCAAAATTAGAACAAAAAACATATATATGCTTGACATGCTCATACAAGATCAATGCTTTGTCACTTAACATGAAATTTGATGCAATATATTGCTTAAACATGTCACAACGACAAACAAACAGATTCATGAAAATAAGTCGAATAAAAAACTCCCCAAATTCAAAATTTGGGGTTTAACGGTTCGACAATTGCCCAAAATCAACCAAGAATGAACGAATTATGGCAAATATGAATAAGGGACGAGATGTGCTTCCTTTAGATTTTTTAAAAAAAAAAGAAAATCCGAGCTTCTAAGAGAGAGAAAGAGTCGAAAATGGCAAAGGAAGGAGAAAGAGTGAAGTGAAAAATCGCCTTTGCGATTTTCACTTTACTGACATAAATGTCGCGCGCAATTGAATCTGTTACGCGTGACATACCAGCGCAACTCAGAAAGATGTGTGCGCCTGGCCAGCGCGACCTTCTGAGTTGTGCGCTGTAGACACCCAAATGTATCTCCCCAATACTAAACCCAGTAATGAGTACCTTTCACGTCAAATCATAATCGAAGGAGGTGAAAGTGTGGAAAGTCTAGTGTTGCGGTTAGTTTTTATTTCTTTTCTTTCTCTCTGTTTTTGAAAACCTATTTTAAAGAAAACAGCCAATCCAGTTTGGTTTGGTCCATGGCAAGGGTCCAATAATGGTGTATTTGGTCAGGTTCAAAAAGAGCTTTCGAACGATATATTATAAGCTTAATTATGATGAATAATGAGGAAGTTATGGCCAACTTACTAATCTGGGCCCGGTTTGATATATGCGGCCCAATGATCTAGGTGTAGAAACCCAAATGTATCTCCCCAAAACCAAGCCCGGTGGTGAATACCTTTCATGTCGTTTGATTATCGAACAAAGCAAAAGTGTGAAAAGTCTAGTGATGAGAATGTTTTTATTAAAATATCTCTTCTTTCTGTTTCGAAAATATTTCTTTTCTTATCTTATTTCTGAAAAATGTGCGTTCCAATTTAGTTTGGTCCATGATAAGGGTCCAATAATGGTGTAATTGGATGGGGCTTGAAAAGATCTTTCCAACGATATATTATAAGCCTAATTCCGATGAATAATGAGGAAGTTATGGCCAAAATACTAAACTTGGCCCGATTTGGTTTTTATATGTGGCCCAATGATCTAGAGGAGGGCCTATTATTAATTATCATTCCTAAAGCTATTAGGATTGATTATTGTCTTCTAGAATACTTCAGAAGGTTCTTTTAAATCCTAATGGAGTTAGGATTGATAATTATGTTTCAAAGAGTTTGAAATTGAATAAAACTACTCCATTTTAGAATCCTTGTTTTGTACGAAGTGGAATATATTCAGATTTTATTTTCGTGCCTCATAATATTTATCCAAATTTTATATGGTTGGATAGATCTTTAAATTATCTTTCCAATGATATGTTATAATATTAAATCCGAGCTATAAAGAAAAAGATAAGAATTAGATATGAAACTCTATCCAAAACTGACACCCTTTCACTATTTCGGCCATATCTTTTATTTAAAAAAGATTTTACTCTAATTCGAATTGGTCTGGAAATTAGATTTCAAGATCTTTTCAACGACATATTATATGCCTTATTTGGACTTCCAGATCAAAATATATAATAAAAACAAAAACGCGTGAAACTAATTATTAGCGCCAGACGACAACCATTAGCGCCTGGCGCCAGGCGCTAACCTTCAGCGCCTGACGCTAATGTCCAGCGTCCGGCGCTAATCAAATTTTATTCTCATCGAAACTCTGATTCGTTTTTTTATCCATCCGACTGATTTTCTCTATAAATAGCCTCTTAAAATTCTGTTTTTCCATCATCAATTATCATCAATTCTTCTCATCAACTCTCATCAAGAATTTCTTGATTCTCTCTCTCTTTCTAGCTAAGCCCTTTTACAAACAAAACTCCGCATACATTAGATCTAGACACACCTAGCCAAGTTCGAAGTTTCCTTCGCCGTAGACGTGAAAGGTTTTAATTTCTGAGGGTTTGGTCCCAAATCTTTATTTCAATTATTTAATTTAATTGTTTGATTTTATATTTTCCTTGAAATTACTAATGCGTGTATTTTATTATTAGAAAGAGATACAAGACATTTAAGTAAGTGCTTTAATTGTTTTATTAATATTATGTTATAGAAATTATGTCTAGGTTGTTATTATGATTCCTAGTATCATGTTAGAGTGTTTTGATCTTCCTATTATCATGTTTAGGGTAATAACTATAATTTCTAATATCAAATATGACAATTGTTTTTCCTGCGATGCTTCATATTTTCTTCCTAATGTTATTGTTAGTATCATATTAGCGCTAAAGCTTTGATTTTTATTGTTTAGTGACATGCTAGGGTTTGTTATTAATTTCTGTTAGTATCATGCCTAGGATCTTGCTATTATTATGCTTTAACATGATTATTATAATTATAATTATTATTATTATGATTATGATTATTTTAATTATTATTATTATTATTATTATGTTGCTTGATTATATTTATTGTTATTGCTTGGTCACGCCTTTTATGCATGTTTAAAGGGAATTGGTACTTGTAATCATGTTTAATAAGATAATTAATAATCTTGTTTAGGGTTAATTTGATTATAATTCAACTGATCGCCAATAATAGTTTTATTTGTGGATTGAATTGAACCAACATAGATAAAACAGGTTTAGGGTTAATCCTATTGATTGCATGTTAGTCAGAAAGCGCTCATGAATACAATAAGAATAATGTAGAGGCCTATTATTAGGGCAGGTTGAATCTCTTTTAGGCTGGATTTGTACCTTCATCCCCAAATTACCAGTTATGGTTCCAGACCAAATGGAGTTGACGATCTCCTGGATCGTTAAGGGGTGTAACCTTCACCTCGTGAACGGTTTACAAGTTCCTAAAACTTGTTGGCGACTCTTTTGCTCTAGTTTCCTTCCCTTTGGATGCTACCTTACTTAAGTGTATGATCATAGTGGGGTTCAAGGTAGGGATAATGCTCGAAATATTCCCTACAGTTTTTTGGCGACTCCACCGGGGAGGATTTCTATTTTAATTCCTGAAATTATTTCGGCAATGATTTAGAATGAGTGGATGAGACTCGAAAAGTTCTAAGTATTTCATGTGCGTAAATTTTATTACCATTATTGTCATATGCATAAAAAAAGATCTCATTGGAAAGACCATCCGTAATGAGTTAAAACATAGGATTTTTACACGTAGGAAATTTGAGGAATATCTTTCACAACTAGGATTGAAATAATGCTGCGCGAAACTGGAAAATTTTATCGAGTACAGAACGTTGTTGAGGCATGTAGGAACTAGCGTTAGGAAAAAAAGTCTAGCGCCACTTATTTGACTTTAGCGCCAGGCGACAACTTCTGTCGCCAGGCGCTAAATCCAAATTGTTGGAGTCGGCCTCTGTTTGCTGGCGCCAAATTCTTCCAATATCGAGCCAGAAATATGCGTTCTAAATTTGACCAGTTTTTAGCACTGTTTGCTCGATCCTACTTCCTGATTGAGTTTTTCTCACTTTTATACATAACCCTCTAGAAATTCATGATCCATGTACCTGATTGAACGCTCTGTGCAAGAAAGGGTACATCGAGAATGTTGAATTCACCAAACCATGGAAGCGAGTTTTTAACTCGCGGTGTCCCATCCACTCGTGCCTACCATTCACGGTTAGGCTTCCGCGCGGTGCATCTACACAATTAACCATGGACCCTCTTTGACTAACCCATATTCTGAATTTTAGAGAACTAGATCCATGGGTAGGTTGCAAACTCATTGCATCATGTTGTGACTACTTGACTACTTGTGCATCTCTTACTTGTGCATACTTATTATGTGACTAAACTAACAGTTTGGTTTGACTTGTGTTTGTAAATAAGTTTTAATAAACTAATTTATGACTAAAGGACTTTGCTTAATTAATTAATTAATTTGAGATAATAAATATGTCTAAAATCGAGTCATAATTCCTCTAAGTCAACCCGAATTTTTGTTCCTGTATACTGCACAAGCGTCAACTTGTTTTGATCATAGCCGGAGTTCTAGGAAGAACTACGAGTCGTACAACCTATGGATCTGTAGCCCCGAGTGTTATAAGTAATTTGGCGTTGGTTTCATCCCAATCAGAGTCACAGATCAAAAGTTATGGCTAAAATACCACAGCCTGTCCAATTTAATGCATATACGTGAAGTCTTAACTTAGTCTTTGCTTGAGTCTAGTCACATAGTCTAGCCACATTGTCATGACACGAGTCTTAACATGTCACCTACACTCACTAGTATTAGCACACACTTTTAGAATATGTCACCATGGCCATGTCTTAGGTTCATGCATGAGTCGGTTTTTTCCGTCATTTGAGTTGGGGGTACATTCTATTCCTAATTTTTTCATCTCTCCATCTACATCATCTTTTCATTCTCTACATGCTTTCTCCATATCACAACCTTCATTCTTCCTACCTTCTTCTATCCATGCATGTTGAATCGAGTTTGAGACATGTGATTGACAAACAAAAAAAATGAGGGTAATGATGAGACAAATGCACAAGTCAAGTTTCTCACCAAAACTTCATGCTTTCTTCTTATTTTTTTCAAACCCTTTCCCCAATAAGTCTAGCATAAGCACTTTTCATCCTCCTTGAATTTATTTCTTAGAGTTTGATTTTTACCCTCCACTTTTTAAATAAAATGAGCATTTATTTCCTTACATATGATCATAGCATTGCAAAAAAAAAAAAAAAAAAAAAAAAAAAAAAAAAAAAAAAAATCAATGTCAAACTAAGCACAAGGTATACCAATGATTTGAGGCACCCCTTGTAGCCACATCATATCACCTTTCACCCTTCAAGTATGCAATCCTTTTTTGGTAAACCACTTTGAGCCTCGTCTAACGATAGACCCTTCATTTTTCAACCCATATCTACCTAACTTTGGGATGGGATGGTGTGCAACTTATGCAATTTTCAATTTCATAAAAAGCTTGAGTGACTTCAAAAGATCAAAATAGCAAAAAATAAGCAAAAAAAATAAATAAAAGTGTACAAAAGGGCAAGTGTTCCAATGTCATTGACATGAACATGTCTTTGATATGAACACGTCTTAGATTGCGTCTCTTATCGAGTGCTCGGTACCGTGCCTAATAAACATGAATACCAAGTGAGTGGTAGATCGCATGATCGGGATTGCCCACACTTATAAAAATAAAATAAATGCTAAAGCAAAAAAAAAAAAAAAGAAAAGAAAAGAGAGCTAAAAAAGAGTAGAAATTCAAGCATAGAAATACAAAGATCCAAAAGCAAAGTTGCACACCTTGGGGGCTTATCTAGGGTCTTGAGCCTTTATCTCCTTCTTCTTCAAACCTTTAGCCTAACCACGTTACAACCCTTCAAAAGACCTTTTTGAGGTATACACACACTTGTGCGAGGTTCGGCTAGATCTACGTTCGGCCTGATTCCTAACGGATACGTAGGCAACCTCACATCGAGGTGCGGCCGTAATAAACATGCATTCACATTCACACATCATGGTCATATCAAGGGATCTCCAATGCTCATCCCTATTCACTTAGAACTAGATTTGGGGGCTTGATCCTTACATCATTAGCTTATCTAGCCAAAAAAGTCACCATCATTTGACTCTTCTTGAAATAATATTTTCCCACACACTTAGCCCTTGCAGCCTAACTTTAGTGTTACTTTCACACACATCACAAATACATGACCAAATAGTCCTTCCCTTAGGAACCCTTTGTCATGAAATCTTAACACAACATTGAAGCATAGTTCGTCATAACAAAATCACTCATCTATCATAATCATCATTGCATCACGAAGTATGAAGTGCTTAGCCTCCGTGCCTAAGTTACCTAAATACTTTCATTATCGAGTCAACTAGGATAGTTTAAGATTTTACAATCCTTGTACTGTGAGAGACAACGTTAACGGATTAAGCTCATTCAACATGCATCTTCAAAAAAAAAAAAAAAACTTCACTTCGATTCTTTTTCTTGTCTTTCTTTTTTGGGAGAAAGTCGGTACCCTCCACAAAAATGACGGAAATTTTTTGCTTTTTTGCATTTTCGAGTCGCACGATCACAATACAATGCACACACAAGTCATGTACACGTTAAGTCATGTCATGATATCACCTTGATTTGAGTCTAACACATGTGTCAAACAATTTGAGTCGAGTCAACCACAGCGAGTCAAGTTTATACCTTGAGTCACGACAAGTCAATGAGTCAAGCAACACTAAGTCTTAGGCCAACCCTAAAGAAAGATAAGCAAAGTCCTATGGTCAAAGATATAAATGCAAGTGCATCCCAGCAAGCGAGGACATTCCCAGATTTTTTTTCGAAAAAAACCGCGAATATGACACAGGAGATCCCTCCAAGATAAGAGGAGTTACACAGATCATTATTTAGAGATGAAGAGCTTTAATTTACAAAAGATTTGAGCAGATTTGGTTGAAAGGAAACGACCAAGCTCAAAGTTCGGAGCAAACTAAGCAGTAGCGGTAGCAAGAGCAAAATAAGGAAGACCCGACTTCAGCGCAAGACGACAAGGCTGTCGTCTGGCGACAACATCTGTCGTCTGGCAACGGAGTTCAGCGCCTGACTCTAGATCCCAGCGTCTTGCGACATAGCCAATTCTTGACGCCTGAGATATTTCAGCAGCGACAGAGCTCGAAGCCTCTCAGAATGGTTATTTCGACCTCATACAACAATTTCTAGTTCCTTGGTACGCTTGTTAGCCCCTATAAGCAAATTGACATGGTTAGTAGTCGGCTCGATTACAATCGTAGTAAGTGATTGACCTGACAAAAAAGCGTCTCACTTAGCTTAAGTGCCTAAGCATGGGATCATTACAAACACCAAGGCATCAGTTCAAAAGCAAGCGCATCACTTATACGATAATTTTTCCAAGATTGGATTGTAATCCCCAACTGACAATATTTCCAAATATGGATTGTCGTGAATCTTCTTCAACGACAATTTTTCCAAGATTGGATTGTCATCTCTGGCAACGTTTCCAAGCGTGGATTGTCATGCTCCTTCTCTGTTTGGCAATTTTTTCCAAGTTCGGATTGTCATCGCTGGCAAGTTTTTCGAGATTGGATTGTCATACACCCAGTTCCCTTTGGCAAAATTTCCCAAAGGATTGTTGTAGGTCTCTATTCATCATAAATTTTGGCAAAGGTTCCTCAACGTGGATTGTCATTCATTTCAGTAAGTGGCAAATTTTCCCGAAGTGGATTGTCGGTCAACTCTTTTTTGCAAATGTTCCAAAACGCGGATTGTCAATAGTGGCAATATTTTCCTAAAAGGATTGTCGCATGGCATTGGAAAATTTCCTAGGTGGGTTGCTTTCAAGAGTTATATTCCAAGATGTGGATTGTCGATCGTAGCAAAGTTCTTATGACAGATTGTTACGAAGCATTGGCAACTTTTCCCTAAAAGGATTTTGGCAAATTTTCCGAGATACGGATTGTCGCTTTATCGTGGCAACATTTCCAAGGATGATTGTTACGAAGCATTGACAAATTTCCCTAAATCGGATTGTCATACATCACACAAGAGTTGTGTTGGCAACTATTCCCAAAGAAAAGAGGATTGTCATCACAGCAAAAAAACCAACATACTGGTTCACAAGCAGCAAAGCGCCGACGTACTGACATAGCAGCATTAAGGATCAACAAGTAGTGATCTTTTCGAAGACTATCACAGCGGAAATTAGAGGCAGTTACAGGTGTAGAAGTCTTCAGGCGGTATTCTCTAGCTTGCGGAATATCGTCACAACAAATCAGTTACCTTCAGAGACGTGTGCTCGATGGTGCAAGATACGCATTTCTTAACTCTCTTATCTTTTTAAATAATGCTAGTTTTGCATGTATCGGCATTACAAGTATGATTTAGAATCGCAAAACATTTTGAATCATTCTTCGTCCCTGTCGCTACTTTGACTTTTAATTTCAAAACTTGCGTTTCTCCAAACTCAGCCAAAGTAGGGGCTTCTGTAGACACCCAAATGTGTCTCCACAAAACCAAACCCGGTGATGAATACCTTTCATGTCATTTGATTATCGAACGAAGAAAAAGTGTGAAAAGTCTAGTGATGACGACGTTTTTTATTAAAATATCTCTTCTTTCTGTTTTTGAAAATATTTCTTTTCTTACCATATTTATGAAAAAATGCATTCCAGTTTAGTTTGGTCAATGATAAGGGTCCAATAATGGTGTAATTGGATGGGGCTTGAAAAGAACTTTCCAACGATATATTATAAGCCCAATTCTGATGAATGATGAGGAAGTTATGACTAAAATACTAAATTGGGTCCGATTTGGTTTTTATATGCGGCCCAATGATCTAGAGGAGGGCCTATTATTAATTATCATTCCTAAAGCTATTAGGATTGATTATATTCTTCTAGAATACTCTAGAAGGTTATTTTAAATCCTAATGGAGTTAGGATTGATAATTATGTTTCAAAGAGTTTGAAATTGAATAAAACTACTCCTTTTCAGAATCCTTGTTTTGTACGAAGTGGAATATATTCAGATTTTTTTTTCGTGCCGCTTAATCTTTATCCAAATTTTATATGGTTGGATAGATCTTGAAATTATCTTTCCAATGATATATTATAATATTAAATTCAAGCTATAACGAAAAAGATATGAATTAGATATGAAACTCTATCCAAAATCGACACCCTTCCATTATTTCATCCATATCTTTTTATTCACAAAATATTTTAATCTAATTCTAATTGGGTTGGAAATTAGACTTCAATAGCTTTCCAACGATATAATATATGCCTTATTTGGACTTCTGGATCAAAAGATATGATAAAAACAAAAATTCATGAAATTGATTATTAGCGCCTGACGACAAGCTTCAGCGCCTGGCGCTAATGTCCAGCTTCTGGCGCTAATTGAGTTTTATTCTCGTCAAAACTCTGATTCGTGATTTTATCCATTCAGCTGATTTTCTCTATAAATAGTCTCTTTAATTTCTGTTTTCCTTCATCAATTTTCATCAATTATCATCGATTCTTCTCATCAACTTTCATCAAGAATTTCTTGATTCTCTCTCTCTTTCTAGCCAACCCTTTTACAAACAAAATTCCGCATACATTAGATCTAGACACACCTAGCCAAGTTTGAAGTTTCCTTCACCCTAGACGTCAAAGGTTTTAATTACTAAGGGTTTGGTCCCAAATCTTTATTTCAATTATTTAATTAAATTGTTTGATTTTATATTTTCCTTGAAGTTACTAACGCGTGTATTTTGTTATTAGAAAGAGATACGAGGCATCCAAGTAACTTCTTTAATGGTTTTATTGATATTATGATATAGAAATCATGTCTAGGTTGTTATTATGATTCCTAGTGTCATGTTAGGGTGTTTTGATCTTCCTAGTATCATATAGGGTAATAACTATGAATTTTAATATAAAATATGACAATTGTGTTTCCTGCGATGCTTCATATTTTCTTCCTAATGTTCGTGTTAGTATCATGTTAGGACTAAAGCTTTGATTTTTATTGTTTAGTGACATACTAGGGTTTGTTATTAATTTCTGTTAGTATCATGCCTAGGATCATGATATTATTATGCTTTAACATGATTATTATAATTATTATTATTATGATTATGATTATTTTTATTATGATTATTATTATGTTGCTTGATTATATTTATTGTTATTGCTTGATCACGCCTTTTATGCATGTTTAAAGGGAATTGGTACTTATAATCATGTTTAATAAGATAATTAATAATCTTGTTTAGGGTTAATTTGATTATAATTCAAGTAATCGCCAATAATAGTTTTATTTGTGCATTAAATTCAACCAACATAGATAAACAGGTTTAGGGTTAATCCTATTGATTGCATATTAGTCAGAAAGCGCACATGAATACAATAAGAATAAAGTAGAGGCCTATTATTAGGGCAGGTTTAATCTCTTTTAGGTTGGCTTTGTACCTTCATCCTCGAACTACCAATCATGGTTCAACACTTATTGGAGTTGACAAATCTTTTGCTCTAGCTTCCTTCCCTTTGGACGCCACTGTACTTAAGTGTATGATCACAGTGGGGTTCAAGCTAGGGATAATGCTTGAAATATTCCCTACACTGGGGAGGGCCTAATATTGATTTATCATTCCTAATGCAATTAGAATTGATTATAGTCTTCTAGATTCTTCTAGAAGGTTTTTTTCATTCCTAATTTAATTAGCATTGATAAATTGACTTTAGTTGACTTTTTAGATTTTTAATCAGAATAAAAGCAGTGTTTTTAAGGAAAATACGATTTTTCCCTTATGTACTGCTAAATTTTATCAAATTAAGAAAACACGTGGAAACAGTTGTCTAGCGTCTGACGACAGGACTAGCGCCTGGCGCTAATGTCTAGCGTCTGGCGCTAATTCGTTTTATTCTCTTCGAAACTATGATTCGTTATTTTTATCCATTCAGCTGATTTTCTCTATAAATAGCCTCCTAAAACCTCCGTTTTCATCAACACAACAATTAATTCTCTCTAATTCTTATTCTAATACTCTCTTCAAGATACTCTCTCGCTCTCTTTTTTTTTTCTAAACTAGCCTTTTGCATACAAAATTCTGTATTCACAAGATCTAGACACACCTAGCAAAGTTCGAAGTTGCCTTCGCCCTAGACGTGAAAGGTTTGATATTTCTGAGGGTTTGGTCCCAAATCTCTCTTTCAATTATTTAATTTAATTGATTCTTTATTATTTTCCTTGAAGTTACTAACGTGTGTATTTTGTTATTAGAAAGAGATACTAGGCATCCAAGTAAGTGTTTTAATTGATTTATTGTTAGTATGATGTAGAAATCATCTCTAGATTGTTATTATGATTCCTAGCGTCATGTTAGGGCGTTTTGATCTTCCTAGTATCATGTTTTGGGTAATAACTATAATTTCTAATATCAAATATGACAATTGTGATTCCCTCGATGCTTCCTATTCTTTTCCTAATATTCATGTTAGTATCATGTTAGGGCTAAAGCTTTGATTTTTATTGTTTAGTGACATGCTAGGGTTTGTTATTAATCTTGTTAGTATCATGCCTAGAATCTTGCTATTATTATGCTTTAACATGATTATTATGATTATGATTTATTATTTGATTATTAGGTTGCTTGATATATTATTTAATTGTTATTGCTTGATCACACCTTTTATGCATGTTTAAAGGGAATTGGTACTTGTAATCACGCTTAATAAGATAATTAATAATCTTATTTAGGTTTAATATGATTATAATTCAAGTGATCGCCAATAATAGATTTATTTGTGCATTAATATTCAACCAACATAGATAAACAGGTTTAGGTTAAACCTATTGATTGCATGTTAGTCAGAAAGCGAACATGAATACGATCAGAAAAAAGTAGAGGCCTATTATTAGGGCAGGTTCAATCTCTTTTAGGTTGTATTTGTACCTTCATCCCCGAAATACCAGTTATGGTTCCAGACCTATTGGAGTTGACGATCTCCTGGATCGTTAAGGGGTGTAACCTTCACCTCGTGGACGGTTTACAAGTTCCTAAAACTTGTTGGCGACTCTTTTGCTCTATCTTCTTTCCCTTTGGACGCCACCATGCTTCAGTGTATGATCATAGTGGGGTTCGGGTTTGGGGTAATGATTGAAATATTCCCTACAGTTTTTTGGCAATTCAAATGGGAAGGAATTCTATTTTAATTATTGAAATTTATTTCGGCAATGATTTAGAATGAGTAAATGAGACTTGAAAAGTTCTAAGTATTTCATGTGCGTAATTTGAGGAATATCTTTTACAACTAGGATCAAAATAATGCTGCGTGAAACTGGAAAATTTTATCGAGCACAGAAAGCTGCTGAGGCATGTAGGATCTAGCGTCTGAAAACAGAGTCTAGTGCCGAGGATTTGACTCTGGTGCCAGGCAACACTTCTGTCGCCCGCCAGAGCCAAATCGCGGCGCCGCCCTCTGTTTGCTGGCGCCAAGTTCTTCTAATACTGAGCCAGAAATATGCGTTCTAATTTTGACCAGGTTTTAGCACTCTTTGCTCGATCCTACTTCCTGATTGAGTTTTTTCTCACTTTTATACATAACCCTCTGGGAATTCATGCTCCATCTACCTGATTGAACGCTCTGTGTAACAAAGGGTACATCCGAGAATGTTGAATTCACCAAACCATGGAAGCGAGTTATTTACTCGTAGTGTCCCATCCACTCACGCCAACCCTTCAAAGGTAAGGCTTCCGCGCGGTGCATCCGGACAATTAACCATGGACCCTCTTTGACTAACCCATATCTCGAACTTTAGAGAACTAGAGTCATGGTTAGGTTGCAAACTCATTGCATCATATTATGCCTACTTGATTAATTGTGCATTATTTGTTGTGCATACTCTATTTGTTTTTCCTAACCGTTTGTTTGACTTGTGTTAAGACTAAATAAACTGATTAATGACTAAAAAATAACTTTGCCTAATTGTAGGCGTCGTTCGAAGTGCGCCTACGTTAAAAGCATATTGTGAATATGCTTGGTCCTCATAGGAAGTGGGAATTGACATTACGATTAGGGACAAATAAAGTAGGGAGCCGCCAACAAGTTTTTAAGGAACTTGTAAACCGTTCACGGATCATAAAAGGCAACCACGAATAAGGGACAACAAAGGCAACAACGATTGACCCGTGAAGGTTACACCCCATTCATAATCCATGAGATTACTAACTCCATATGGTTTGGAACCACGAAAGGAGGATCGGGGATGATGGTACGAAGTGAGTCATGGAGTCACATTCGCCCGTATTGGCCTCTACTCGATTCTTATATTGAAAAGCATTCCTGTGATCTCAAAGGCATACAAACAATAATTCAATTCGCTCCAAACTATTATTTAACTAAATTGGTTCAAAATTAATGCACACATAATTCTAAAAATTTGGTGATCACTTCAATTACAAATAAGATTAAAAGGAACCTAAACCGGTTGTCCAAATTATCTTATTAGGCGTGATTTTCAATTACATATTCCCGTTAACATGCAATATTATGATCAATAATAACAATAATAATAGAATCAACATTAATATTAAAACCAATTTAATCATAATCCCAACAACATAAAATTGTTAGAAAAATAATAATAATAATAAAAGAGCATGATCCTTACTTTGAATCTGTTTGTTTGCAACTACAAAATAATAAACGAGTTAGTAACTTTAAGGAAATAATAAAACAATAACTAAATTAAATTAAATAAAACTAAAGTTTCTTTTGGGGCCAAACCCTCAAACGATTCTACCTTTCACGCCTTGGCTTAAGGACAGAACCTTGAGTAAAATATGGACTCCTTTGAGTGCTTGAAGAAGGAATTTTGAAGTGAAAAGGGTAGGCTAGTGTTTAGGTTAAGAGCATAGAAGAGAGAAAAATAAGAATAATCGAATTCTCGTTGCCCCGTACATCAGAAATGAGGGGGTATTTATAGGGAAATGTGCTGAGGGAGCACACGGAACCCTAAAATGATAAAAACCCTAAAAAAAATATCCCGTGACACGGTCAGACTGTATCGTGACACGGTCAGACTGTACCGTCAGACGGTACAAGTTCCCGTGACACGGTCAGTTTTGGAGTGACGCGGGAAATTTTTAGAAAACGGAACGGAAAACGCGTTAAGGGTTTACGCGGAAAGGACACAGAACTCTCCGTGTCACGGCAGACCTCCCGTGTCACGGGAAGTCCCACCGTCAGACGGGAGGGGTTCCCGTCACACGGTCAGGCTGTACCGTGACACGGTCAGTTTCAGTCCATTTTTCCGTCTAAATTCATTTTTACCCTAATTTCTTTCGGCTTTTTAAGTGCTGATTGATAATTTTGGGCTTTTTTCTGACTTTTATTATTCGGGCTAAAATAAGAAAATAATAAAATAAAAATAAATAAAATATTTGGGCCAAAAATAATAAAATAAAAAGGTTTGAGCTTAAAATTAATTAACAAGCTTGGGCTAAAATTAAAACTATGCTTTTACCAAACACCAAGACTAATCCATGGACCTTTCAAAGGTATGAATAAAATATGATTTTTCAAGCACTCTCGGGATTAAATACTAAACCCGACCAATAGTGGTGGTGAAAGGTTATTTATCATCGGGTTTGGTTTTGGGGAGACATTTTTAGGTGTCTACAGAAGCCCCCACTTTGACTGAGTTTGTAGAAATGTCAGTTTCGAAAACGATAGTCAAAGTAGTCGATAGGGACGGAGAATGATTTAAGACGTTCTGCGATCCTAAATCACTCTGCATACGCCGATACCTGCAGAAAAATGTTAATTCCACAGATAAGAGAGTAAAGGGATAGAAACGTATCTGGCACCAGT
Organism: Chenopodium quinoa; assembly: GCF_001683475.1. NCBI lineage: Eukaryota > Viridiplantae > Streptophyta > Magnoliopsida > Caryophyllales > Amaranthaceae > Chenopodium > Chenopodium quinoa. The sequence continues at coordinate 2,437,141 of NW_018744616.1, read as the reverse complement.
GTGTCGGTGACAAACGAGTTTGGTATTTTCCTATGCTTGAAGGAATCTACCGAGTGATGTTTGTTGAAATGCTTTCCATGCTTGAGGAAAGCCGACAGATGAGTTTGGTACCTTTCTAAGCCTGAAGAAAGCTACCGGATAATACTTTCCATGCCTGAGGAAAGTCGACAAACGAATTTGGTGTCATTCTATACTTGAAGAAATCCACCGCTAATGCCTTCCATACTTGAGGAAAGCCGTCAAAGGAATTTTGTGGTTTTCTATACTTGAAGAAAAATCCACAGATAACGCTTTCCAAGCCTGAGGAAAGCTGACTTGGCGGTGTTCTATACATGAAGAAAAATCTACCGATAACGCTTTCCAAACCTGAGGAAAGCCGACTTGGCGGTTTTCTATACTTGAAGAAAAATCCACCGATAACGCTTTCCAAGCCTGAGGAAAGCCGACGATTGATAAGTGTATGGTGGTTCGATTATCCCCGAACGTGGGCCGCAGATAATTCACAATTTTAAGCCAATTATCTGACCATATTAAATGCTTAAAATGTCGAAAAATAGGCTTTGACACTTGCCAGGGGTAAAATGGTAATTTTAGCCCCCCCTTTGAATATAAGTTGGGATATTCCGCGTAACTGTAGCGAAAAATAATCACCCAACAAACTCGGAAAGTCAGCCAAACTGGTCAAAAAGCTAAGAATATTCCCTGACCAGGCTCAGATTTGCCGCGCCACGTCATCAGGTTCCCGTGACACGGTCAGGGATTCCCGTCTGACGGGACTAGTATCTCGTGTCACGGGACACCTATTTTTCTTTTTTTTCTTTTTCCCTTTTTCGCTGTTTGAATCAGTCAACAACGGCTCTTTTTGCTCCTTTTTTTCCTTTTTTACCTTTAAATCCGCTTGCACCATTTCACCATTTCACCATTTCACATTTTTTCTTGTTTTCACACTTGCTTTCACCATTTTAGCTTCTCTCTTCCCAAAATCTGCCACGCCACGCCTGGGGTTAACCGCCGGCCGGTAACGGCGACCGTGACACGGTTAGTCTCTTTTTTTTTTTCCTTCTCCTTTTTGCTTTGCTGCGGTTGTTTTGGCTACTGTAGTGCGCTGCTGCTGTTTCTGTGCTGCTTTTGTTTCCGTTCTGGTACTGCCGCCCAATTCACCGGAGCTCCGTCAGCCTTGAAGGTTTGCCGTGACACGGTTGCTCTTGACTGTGACACGGTTAGTCTTGCCTGTGTCGCGGCAGCTGCGCTGGTGACCGGAACATATTTTCAAGTTTTGGAGTTCGAATTTCACCAATTTTGTTGTAATTTCTCGATTTTCTCCTCATTTTAGACCTTTTACAAACATCCATGTAAGCTCCCTTTGATTTTTGCTTTGAATTTGCTTCACATTAACAATTTCATGGCAAACCCTAAAAAATCAATTTAGAGGTTTTTGATTTTGAAGCTTTATGTTGAAATTCTTGCCATGATTTTACTTGTATATGTGTACATGTGTGTTTGTGAGAAATTTGAGACAAAAATTGCATGATTTGATGGAGAATTGAGCAAATCACCATTTTTGGGTGCTACTTTGTGAAATAATGTTCATGCTTTGAAATGGTGAAAAAATGGTGGTGAATCTTGTGAAATGATGTGTTGATTCATATTTTGCATATGTACTATATTGTCATGGAGAACATAGTATCATGCGGCTAGGAGAACTGTAGTATTAGTTTCTCGTGGAGAAACTAAATACCATAATTTTGCCAATTTTTAGCCTTGAGGTAAAAATTAGCATATAATTCAATAAACAACTAAATAACTTAGGAAATGATGCTAAGTATTCAGATTGTTATTGTAAATATGCGACTTGAATTAAATGTTTAGGAAATGATGCTAAACATTTAAATATGCAACTTGAATTAAATGTTTAGGAAATGATGCTAAACATTTAGATAAAATTTAGCATATAATTCAATAAACAACTAAATAGCTTAGGAAAGGATGCTAAGTATTTAGATATTTTCATTATAAATATGAAATTTAAAAATGTTTAGGAAATGATGCTAAACATTTAGATTTTTATAATAGCATGCCTAGACGGCGAGATTGCGACCTTTCTATCCGCGACCGGCGTCGGGCTTTTCGGGAGGACACTCCCTCTGTCCCTTAGGGCGTGCACGACGACGTTTTGGAGTTCGAGCCTCGGACTTCTAGGTGGGTTCCACCTCCGTGGACCCCAGACCAGTTGGTTTTCTGCCGTGAGAACCACATTTTTCACCGCGCACTCTCCGGCATAGTCGATGGAACACTTCGCCAGCATGGTTCCGGGGCCGGTGATTTGATCCCTCGACTTTACCAGGTCATTACGGGGGATCCTGCTACGAGCGCCATATGGGAGTCGTCTGGCTTGGTCGATTTCTACGCGGCAGTTGTAGGGTTTCGCAGCCCTTGGGGTTGCGGCGCGACGGTCGTTCGCGCATTGTTGGAGTATTTCTGGGATACTACCAACACGTTTAACTTTGCTTGGGGGGAGATGACGGTGACCCCCCTGGACTTTAGCATGATCAGCGGGCTGCGCTTTACTGACCAGGTAGTAGGCCAGATGTCTGATCTATCTTGGACATCGGTTGAGGTAGCTGATTTGTTGGGTCCGGTCGTTCAGCACATCAGGACCCGACCAGTGTCTCGAGGTGGTCCTAGGAGTGGACGATCGGAGTCGGCTTCAGTTCTTTCTTGCGGCTTCGAAATGGAGGATACGACAGCCGAGCAGCGGGTGCGGATCTTCATCTTGATCCTGTTCTCTATGACCCTCTCTCCCGACAGGAGTTCACGCGTGCTCCTCTGCTACCTCCCTTCTTTTGCCAGGATTCCCGAGATAGGATCCTACAGCTGGGCCAGTCTTGGATATGCGAATCTTCTTCTATCTCTACGTCATGGCTGCCGTCAGCTGAATGACGAGTCCCCTATCACCGTTTACGGCCTGTGGAGAGTCGTAGAGGTGATGATCTTTTCCCTTCTTGTTTCATTTCGGCTTGTTCGATTCGTGTGCTGAATGTTATTTTTGTTGCAGTTATGGTTCTACGAGTACTTCCCAGGCTTGGCTCCTCGCTGGCGTTGGGGAGTGGTCCATGACTTCCCCGACGGAGCCAGTTGGTGTGACCGAGGAGAGTCACGGGTGGAGTCTATTCCGGCGCTTCGTGGGCTACTACGCCGAGGCACCTCTTCCGTTGGCGTAAGGATTATCTCTGTTGCGTTTTTTCCTTCTGATGTTGTTTCTGTTGTTTCATGCCTAAATTTTTATGGTTTCCAGGTTCCCATCGATGTCCAGTATCGTCCTTGGGCCGGGATGACTGATCTACCCGAGGCCCTACGTCTTTCAATGTACTGTACCATTTTGGTTGGTACTGGGCGCTTCGTCTGGTATTTGGGGGAGCGAGTCGTCCGTCAGCATAGCGGCGATCGTTTTGTGGTGCCTTCATCCCCGCCAGAGTCGATGCTGGACTCCCGCTTGATCAGAGGGTTGATCAATAGGGGAGAGCGCTACACTCTTCCGTGGCAGGAGCTCGTTCACATGGAGAGCGACTATGCGTGGGATTTGCTTCCCTCTCTGGCTCCTCCACCCCGTCTTCCCGAGGTATGATTTCTTTCGAGAATCTTCTTTGCTAATCTCTGTTTTAAATAGTCGAATAACTTGATTATTCGATCATATTTTCAGACGACCATTCACCCTGTGGGGAGGATTCAGATTCCTACTCAGTCTGTCCGCTACCCTGGGCCGATCGGTATCACGGAGGACCATATTGTCGACGTGCCGGAGGGTTACAGACAGGCGCAGGAGTCAGTGCCCGAGGTTTTTGAGCCGGTGAGTTTTCTTCGACGCATTATCCACTCTTTTAATGCTGCTTATTACTGATTTTTCTTTGTTTTATCTTCAGCCTAACCGCCCGGAGGTGATGGGAATCATGAAGCAGGTGGACGCGCTGAAGTATTGCATCATCAAGCTTCAGCGTGGTGCGAGTTGTCGGAGCTCTAGCGACGTCCTTGAGGTATCACTTATTATTTTTTCATTTCTGCCATTTGTTTTATTTTGCATCATTGACACTTTTGATTTTGAGTTTTTCAGGAGCGACGGAGGTCCCGCTCGCGCTTGAGGCCCAGAGGCTCGGACGAGGAGGAGCTTGGTCGTGGTAGACGATCTCCCGAGGCTCACTGGCGTTCTCAGCGAGAGCCGCAGACTACTCAGCCGTTCCAGGAGGCTCAGTGGCAGCAGGGTCAGTCTTCTCAGCGTCTGTCATTTTCACAGCCTCCAGTTCCTGAGTTTGGGTCTCCTTTAGATCCTGGTTCATTCTCGGCCCCATTATCCGGGATTCCTCCACCACTGTCGGGCTTGTTCTCGGTTCCGCTGTACGGGACGATGCCTTCGCCGACGATTCCAGTATCTTTGGGCCAGTCTACTCCGTTCTCCGTACTCGGATGCTACTCCCCGTACTCGGATGGTCGAGGGACTCTTTGGTTCACCGTTCCCATACACACAGGGAGGTCCACATGCACAGGGACAAGATGAGACTGATTCTGATTCTAGAGATTTTTGACCAAGGGTTTTTGTGCATACTGTGATGACACTTGACACATTTATGTATTATGACTCTTTGTACATTATTTACAGTTTATACATCTATTATTACGTGTGTTAGTGTGTGTTTGAGACTCTTTGTGTGTGATTGTGTACTTATTAATGACGCGACGAAGAACATAAGTGGAGTAATGGAGGGTACCGACCTTCCCCAAAAGAGAAGAAATAAATAAAATAAAGAAATACTTAAAATAAAATTTCCCCAAAAGAAAAGAAAAGAAATAAAATAAAATGAAAATATAAATAATATTTTCGTAAAAAACAAAACAAATATAAAGAAATAAAAAGGCGAGGATTTTATTAGAAATAAAACTCTTGGAAATAAAGATAAAAAAGGTGAGAATTTTATTAGAAATAAAACTCTAAAAAAAGACTTAAAAAAACGTTAAAGATAAGAAAATATAAAAAAAAATCCGGATAGATACGGAAAAGATAAAAAAACAGACGCGTAAAGCGCCGTGACACGGCACTGTTCACTGTGTCACGACAAGAACCTGCCGTGTCACGGCAAAGGTTCCCGTGACACGGTGGAATTTCCCGTGTCACGGGAAGCGTATTATTCAGCGGTTTGTTTCACGCGTGCGAAAAGATAAATTCTGGGCAGTTTTGAGCGCTTTTTCTATAAAATAAGACCAGATTATTCATGATGTGCATAATTACGAAACACAAAATAATTTAGAATTTCATATTTTAATAATCATGTCTCAGAATTTTTATAATACATTGCGCGACTGGTCTTATTCTTTGACCAATGCTGAAAAAAGGGAGTTAGAATTATTTCATGTCAGGGGTTTGCTAGCCCTGCGACATGTAGCTATTGAACATGATTTTCTTAGAGCAGCATTAGACTATTGGAGTCCAGAAACACACTGTTTCAAATTTGATTATGATGAAATCTGTCCTCTGCCGGAGGAATTTGGCGCAATCTTTGGATTTCCTGCTAGAAATCTTATTGGCATGCCTACCTTACGTGAATATTATTACCAAGACTTTGAACGCCATCTGAATCTAACAGATCTAGATTTAAATAGAATTGTTTGTGGTAATGAAGTAGACTTTGAAAAACTTGCTAATTTATATTTTAATCGCCTTATCTCTGAGTCTTATCATGTGTATCGTAGAAGGTCATATATTTTTTGCATGTTTAGAAGGCTACTATTTGTAAACGGTAGGGTAGGACATGCTTGTCTAGCGTCTGTACTTGAGCATGTAGAATCCGGAAGATCTCCTATGCCAACGTGCCTTGGAGAAACATTTCGTGGCCTTGACGAGGCAAAAGCTGACCGGAAAGCCATCAGGAAGGGTTCTCTGGTACTATTACAGGTAAAAATACGCTCCGAATAGCCCCCGTGACACAAGACAGGCACCGTGTCACGGTTGGGATCTGCCGTGACACGGTTAAACCTGCCGTGTCACGGGAATCTGCAGTTTTTTTTTTTCTGTAATTTTTGATTATTTTTTTTTTTTTTTTTTTTTTTTTTTTTTTTTGCAGATTTGGTTGATGGAGCGTTTGGAATTATTTGAAGCCCCTGACGATATTGAAAAATATGGCCCCAACGACTTAGTCCGTAGGAAGAAGAATTACTCTGCGAATATGTCGTATGAAGATTGAAAAAATTTCTTTGCAAAGAGGGAATTTTCCATTCGTTGGGTGGTGCCTTGGTGGAGGCTTACTAGGATGGTTGGCACGAATGAAACTCCATATTGTCGAGTTCCTAGTATCTCCAAATTAACCTTTTACTATCCCTCTTGACTGATGCGGCAGTATGGACTTGAACAAGTAATTCCACTCTATAACGATAGTCCTCGTAAAGTATCGTTGCATGAAAGTAACGTTCACAAGTACGAGGCTTATTGGATTGGAAGACCTTTGTGGACCGTTTCTGCAAGTGACCAAGCTCCTCCTCCCTTATCTAGTGCCGACAAGGCATGGTTGAACCCTAGAAGTAGGAGGGAACGATTCGGATCACGCAAGTCTGATGTGAAGAGTCGTCTTGGAGATAAGAAAGCTCCTCTTAATGCTCGTCTAGGTCCGAGAACACAAGGAATTGAGTTTAAGACTCCTAAGATGCCAAGAAAAAAGACCTATGTGAAAGGAAAGGGTAAAGAAAAGATGGTGTATAGGGAGAAACAACCGAAAAAGTTCAAGAAAGTTGAAAAGGGTGAAACTTCGACTAGGGGTGTGACGGTTCGGGCTACAAAAGACACACTAATGGTGAAGGCCGACCTAATTGAGCAAGAGAGGGATGTTCCTAAAGAGAAGAGAGATTAGATCAATAGTGCTTTGCATTTTATTATTTATAATTTTTATTTAAAATAAGGCGTATGATGCCAATATTGTAGTCGCATTTATTTTAATAATAATAGCGCATTTATTTCTTAAAATAAAAATTACAATGACTTTTATTTATTATCCGAGTCAAGGAGTCGGACGCAATGGAAGAACGAAAACAAAAATTCGAACAGGAAATTCGCAACGAATGCGCCAATAAATAAAACGGGAAACTGAAAATCTGTCGTGTCACGGTCAGAGGGTCCCGTGACACGGTTCAAATTCCTGCGTCACGGCAGAAAGTTTTTTTTTTTTTTATCTTTTAGTTTTTTTTAATTATTTATTTAATTTTTTTTTTGACAGACAAGATGACGTGGCACAGAACAATTTCCCGTCAGACGGGAACAAATCCCGTGTCACGGGAGGCACTCTGTCCTTTTTTGCCGCTCAGAGTTTGCCGTGACACGGGATTTTCTCCTATCAGACGGGAACATGTCCCGTGTCGCAGCATATTTACCCCCCCTTTTTTTTTTGATTTTGCCGTGACGCAATGTTGAACCGGGCACATATTAAATTAATAGAGGGAGGATTTTTTTATTTTAAAGTGGCCGGGCCCCCTTGAGGGGTTGCCTACGTATCCTAAAAAGGAATCAGGCCAGACGTAGCTCTATTGGGTTATGAACCCATGCGACTAGGCGTAGAATTTCTTGAGTTGATCCAAGTTGGTTAAATTATGGAAGCCGTTACCGTCCATGTCTTCCAATTGTGCCGCTCTGCCAGACAGGATGGCTTTAACAATGTACGGGCCTGACCAGTTCGGTCTGAATTTTCCTCTTGGATCTAACACATTTTTGCGGAGTTCCTTAAGCACTAGGTCACCCTCTTTGATGTTCCTGGTCTTGACTTTTTTATTAAAATGTCATGCCATACGCTGTTGGTAGGTTTGGACATGATGCAAAGCTGCCAAGCGTTTTTCATCAAGCGGGACCAGTTCGTCGTATCTTGCTCTAATCCAGTCGACTTCATCTAGTTGGCTTTCCAATGTGATTCGGAGAGAAGGTATCTTGAGCTCGATTGGTTGTACAACTTCGACGCCATAGACTAAAGAGAAAGGGGTAGCCCCTGTCGACGTACGAACGGAGGTTCGATAATCCCAAAGGGCGAAATGTAGCTTACTTGGCCAATCCTTATAATTTTCCGTCATCTTCTCGATGATGGTCTTCACATTTTTGTTGGCCGATTCGACTGCTCCGTTCGTTTGTGGTCTGTAAGGTGATGATCGATGATGTTTGATATGATATTTCTGCAACAATTCCGCGCATTCGGCTTGGAAATGTGTTCCATTGTCACTGACCATCTCATGTGGTACCCCATAACGGCATATAATATTTTTCTCAATGAATTGAGCTACATGTTTTGCCGTCAGCTTGGCATATGAGGCTGCCTCGACCCATTTGGTGAAGTAGTCGATTGCTACGAGAATGAATTCATGCCCCCCTTGTCCTGGTGGTGTGATTTTTCCAATGATGTCAATGCCCCAAGTGGAGAAAGGCCATGGAGAAGTATACGTGTAGAGAAGCAAAGGTGGAACATGCTGTAAGTTTGCGTAGATTTGACACTTCATACATTTCTTGACGTACTCGTGACAGTCTCGCTCCATAGTAGTCCAATAGTAACCTTGTCGTTGAATCTTTTGGACTAACATCTTTGCGTTCATGTGAGTTCCACATACACCAGCATTAAGGTTTTCCATGGTTTTATGTGCTTCTTTCTTGGCTATACACAAGAGATTCCTTCCTGTTGCGGTTCTCTTGTGGAGTTCTCCCCTGATGAGCACATACTGTGAGGCCAGGAGCCTCAAAGCACGGCGTGCCCTTTTATCAGTATTAGGAGGATATTCTGCTCTTGTCACATACTTAAGGATGTCTGTATACCATGGTTCTTCATCGTCCTCATGTGATTCTTGTTCATCATCAAGTGCATGAACATAAGCTGGTTCATACCTTCTCTCTATGGTCAATGGCATTCTGATCGTGTCAGCTGGAATTCGCACCATTGATGCTAACTTAGCTAGTGCGTTGGCGAACTGGTTTTCTTCTCTTGGCAAATACGTATATTCCACTTCATCTAGTTGCTCCGTGAGAGTTTCCAGATGAGCTTGATACGTAGCGAGACTTTCACTCCTCACTTTCCATTTCTTAGAGATTTGGTTAATGATTAGTGAAGAGTCACCGTAGATTCTGAGTTTCTTGATTCCCAAGGCGACAGCTGTTTCTAATCCCAAAATGCATGCTTCATATTTTGCGGCATTGTTGGTGACATCAAAGTCGAGCTTCATGGAAATTGGGATGTGTTCTTCATTGGGCGATACGAGCAAGACTCCCACACCACATCCCTTTTGGTTTGAAGCTCCATCGAAATAGAGCGTCCAACTATCATCTTCGGTTGTGAGTAAATCTTCGTTAGGGAAATCGTACTCATCTTCTTCTTTTTCAGCTTCTTCTAGCGGAAAGTCTGCTAAGAAGTCAGAAACTGCAGAACCTTTGATGACCTTTTGTGGCACAAATCTCAAGTCAAATTGAGCTATATTGACTATCCACCTTGATAATCTGCCGTTGAGTGTTGCTTTCTCGAACAGGTATTTGAGAGGATCCATCTTAGACACGACATGCACTGTATGAGTGAGCATGTAATGTCTCAGTTTCTGTGCGGCCCATACAAGTGCGAGACACAATTTCTTGAGTGGCATGTATCACGTCTCATATCCTTGGAGTTTCTTGCTCAAGTAATAGATCGCATTCTCCTTGCTTTTGATCTCTTGTGCTAGCATTGCCCCCATCGTTTCTCTTGTGACCGTAAGGTAGAGTCGAAGAGGAAAGTCAGGTATTGCTGGCGCTAGCACGGGTGGGTTTTCCAAATACTCTTTGATTTTGTCGAAAGCCTTTTGGCAGTTATCATCCCATGTGACTGGGTTATTCTTCTTAAGCTTCTTGAATATAGGTTCACATATCGCTGTGAGCTTTGATATGAACCTACTTATATATTGCAACCTTCCAATGAAGCCTCGAATCTCCTTCTCATTTTTGGGTGGTGGCATGGCCATGATCGCTTTTACTTTTGAAGGATCTATTTCAATCCCTCGGGAACTGATCACATATCCAAGTAATTTGCCTGACGTGACTCCGAATGCACATTTTGCTGGATTTAATCTCATGTTGTACTTACGGAGTCTTTCAAAAACTTGCGAAGTGCGACGATATGGCCTGGGCGATCCTTAGACTTAACAATCATATCATCGACATAGACCTCCACCTCTTTGTGCATCATATCATGTAACAATGTTGTAGCTGCTCTTTGGTATGTGGCACCCGCGTTTTTCAACCCGAATGGCATTACCGTATAGCAATATGTACCCCACTGTGTGATGAATGTGGTTTTTTCCATGTCTTCTTCGGCCATCAATACCTGATTATATCCGGCGTAACCATCCATGAATGACAGGAGTGCATGGTTTGCTGTATTATCGACCAGAATGTCAATGTGAGGTAGAGGGAACCCATCTTTTGGGCTTGCTTTATTGAGATCCCTGTAATCAACACACATTCTGACCCTTCCATCCTTATTTGGAACTGGAACCACATTTGCTATCCATTCCGGATACTTGGATACTTTGATGAAACCTGCGGCCAATTGCTTTCTGATTTCTTCCTTGATTTTAAGAGCCACATCTGGTTTCATTCGGCGCAACTTTTGTTTGACAGGCTTCATACCTGGAATGAGTGGTATCGTATGCTGAGCTATATCCCTGTCAATTCCTAGTATATCTTAGTATGACCAAGCAAATACATCAACAAATTCACTAAGCAAGTTAATTAGCTCTTTGCGTTCATCTTGACTTAGTGTTAATCCAATTTTTACTTCTTTAATAGTCATATCATTGGAAATATTAACTGTTTCTGTATCTTCAATAACTGCTGTTTTATTTTCGTGTTCTTCCATTGCTTTTATTATTTCTTTGTCATTTTTATCATTAGCAAAGCAATATTGATCAGGGCTAGGGAAATGGCACGCATCGTAAGCAAAGGCATTCATTTCATTGAATTTATTGGCTAATACATCAAGAGAGGCAAGGTCGGCTGCGACCTCACCAGAATTATTAGGACTAGAAGGATAGGACTCAACAAGAGACTCAGGTTGAACTCTATAGCAGAAAGAGGGTCAGCCTCAGACTCTAAGGACTCATCTACAGACTTAGACTCAGACTCGGACTCAGACCCGGACGATTCAGACTCATCAAACATAGGACCTTCGCCAGCGGTTATTTCCAACTTCTCTCCACTCGGCGTAGTGATCCTCAATGTCTTGCGCCATCCCCTTGAAATGTTGTCAGCTTGGACGATTAACTCGGAGGGGTCAAAATCCTTGTTTGCTATGACGGCTTGAATGAGCTCAGAGTTATCATTGCAGACCGGCTTGGATTCATTCTTCTCCATTCCAAAAAGAAGGTTGATTCCCAGATCATCAGAGTTCAGGCTAGCTGACTTCTCGACTGTGGAGAGCTCTTCATCGATGAAGTCACAATCGAGGAACAACTCGAATCCCGGTTAACGGATCCCATTATGGACAAATGGTTCAGGGAATTCATAGCATGGGAAGTCTTCCCCTTCTTTGATGTACTGGCCATTGAGGGTTAACGGATATGGATCCATGGCCATTTCCGTCTTCGTCATTTGAGAGTTGTTGCGAGCTTTCATTTTCAATGCAGCTCGTTTGAGATCTTCTTTAATTGGCTTGAATCCCAAGCCGAAAGTATCCTTCTTGAGTGCACCAGGATGGCCCCAAGATTTAGCCATTTTCTTCTTGAGCCCAAGGGTCATTCCAAGGAAGTGACCTTGCTTCTTCAGAATGGCGTTGATACTGGTGTTTGAATAGGGATCGAAGTCGAGATGGCACTTTTCCTCTTCTTCGATCACAAGAACATCATCTAGTGAAAACCCCCAAAGATCTTCATCTTCTTTGTCATCTTCAACATGGACGATAGGAGTATCAATAACTTGAATGCGCATAGGAGAAACATCGATGGTAATCGGAACCCCTCCAACTATGGCTTTCACCTTCTGATGAAGCGACGACGGAATCGCCTTAAGCTCATGAAGCCGAGGGCGTCCTAACAACAGATTGAAAGAGGCCTTAATTTCCACCACTTGAAATTTGGTGCGACGCTCAACGACCCCAATAGTTATATTCAGTATGATAGTACCCACGGCTTGACGACGAGTATTATCGTAAGCTCGAATCCCTTGAGTGGAGGGAGTCAACTCTTCATTCTTTATACCCAACTTCTTTGCAGTACGGAGTGGGCACACATTGATTGCAGAGCCATTATCAACCAGGCTCATAGGAACATTCATCTGCCTACACACTATAGTGAGGTGTAAGGCCTTATTATGTTGGTCCCCTTCCGGGGGTAGATCCTTATCAGAAAAGGAGATCAGATTGCTAGCACTCGACAGCTCAGTAGTGAGAAAGTTGACCAATCCTTAAGGAGTCATGTCGTCATCGACTCCTATCTTCACCAGAGCATTCATTACAGCCTTTCTATTCTCGTGGGAAGTGGCCAAAAGATTCCATACATTCATCTCCACCTTGGTCTTTTGTAGTTGTTTGACCACATTACTATTCACAGGGTTGATGGGATCAACTATCGGATTTGATTGTGGTGGAGGTGGAGGTGGGTTAGGTTGTTGCAACCGTCCACTTCTAGTGAGAACCTTGACCTCAAGGTCCCCCCAAACATCTTTACTGGTGCCGAGAGATGAACAGGTTATGTCTTTGCGATAGACATCTTCATCATCACTATCCCAAATCCCATTCACTTCTTCAGTGCTTGAGATAAATACAACTTCCGGCAGAGGTTCATTCACAGGTTGAATGAGTATTGACGGATCAAAGGAGATTTCATCTCCCATGATAGCCAAAGCATCAGAAAGAGGACCTGTTTGAATGTTAGGCTTCTTGCCCCCTGGAGGGACAGGAAGTTGGTTAGCATCTATCAGGTCTTAGATTGCGTCTTTCAGCCTCCAACACTTCTAAGTGTTATGACCCTTGCCTTGATGATACTTGCAATAAGCATTGGGGTCATAGTTGGCGGTCCTATTCTCAGGTCGAGGTTCTGGAAACGGTCTGATTGGCATAATCAGTCCCTGACCATGGAGACGGTCATAAGCAGCATCATAAGTCATACCCAAAGGCGTATAAACCCTCATTTGCCTTTGGAATCTTTGAGGAGGAGCATTAAGGGCCAGCACATCATTGATGTTGATATTGTTGGTAGCATTATTGGGCTTAGAAGACGAAGAAGAAGGAGTGTCGTTCTTCTTGTTTTTCCAAGTACTGTTGTTATTGTTTCTACCAACAGATTTCATCAATTCGTCTTCGATATTGATTCCAATATCGTATACAGCATCAAAGGTACTTAGGGGTAGAAACTTTAGGTGTTGCTTGTACTTATGGGTCAGGTTGGCAATGAACAAGGGAACCATTTCCTTCTCCTTAGGAGGATCCACCAAGAGCGCAACTGTTTCTCTCCACCTGCTAGGTAAGTGGTGAAGCCTTCATTCTCTTTCTGTTTGAGAATGGAGAGTTCACATTCAGAAGTCTTAGCCTGGATGTTACACTTGTACCGATTCATAAAGCTTTCAGTAACATCCTCCCAGGTCGCGACATGCTTGGATTCCAGAGAATAGAACCACTGTTGACAGGCATGCTCTAAGGAAAGAGGAAACACCGTAGGGAAGAGTGTCACATCTACTCCCTTAAGAGCCATAGTTGCAGAAAAAGCCTTCAAATGGAAAAGTGGATTATCAGTAGGCTTGAACTTGGGAATATCAGCAGTGGAAAACTTCTCAGGAAGCTTCTCACTTATAGACGAGGAGGTGATAGGCTGTTCCACATAAGTGAACTCTTCGGAAATCTTGCTCATCTGTTCCTTGATCTTATCCATCGCAGCAGTAGTGACACTGTTTTGCTTGTCTTGCTCTACAGTGCTGACTCTAGTAGTGAGTATCTGCATCATGTCAGACAATCTTTCAATTGTCCTCTTGAGGTTCTCGATGTCTTCCTTAGTGGCCATTGGTTGAAAGTAAACTGGAGACGGATCTTGTGGAGATGACTGAGGTGGTTTCCTTGTACGCCTCTTTGGTGTAAGAGGTTGTTGAGGTATGGAATCGAATCGTAACAATCTACCCTTGCTTCTTGCCCAAGTGTTGTGACACCGAAACAAACACACCTTTAATGACCCAAACTTGACCTTAACCTATCCGGATTAAAAAAAAGAAAATTTTTTATTTTATTGAAGCTCTACTTATTAAAAAAAGAAAACATGGGAGGATACCATCCGACTTACTCCGAAAAAAAAACGACACAAAAACGAAACTTCCCTAAAATACGGTCAAAAATGGTGCACGACTAAAAAAAAAGTGTGTAGACATAACATGTGAGTGATTAGGTGAGGTTATAGACGCTTGTTTTGACCATATAACTAGATACGACTCAATACTGGACACAAAAATTGAGAAAAAAGACTGACAGGACACTATCCTGGGCACCGTGTCAAGGTGCAGACTGGCGTGACACGGTTAAGCCTACCGTCAGACGGTAGACACTCCCGTGTCACGGCACTGTTCACCGTGACACGCCAAACAATTCCGTGACACGGTGCGCAGTTCCAGGTCAGTTTTGTGATTTTTTTTTTCAGATTTTAATTGATTTTAAGTCCGTCCTAATTACTATGTGAGAATAAAAACCCCCGGTCATGGGTCAAACAAAAAGAGCAAACACATTAGGGTTAGCACCGAACAAACACATAGCATTTAGGCACGATGATGTAAAAAAAGTTCGCAACCTAAAGTCAAGATCTATGTTCAACTATTGGTCAAGCTTTGGGTGTCAAAAGGGTACCATGGTTAAGAGTTTGGACGCGTTAGCAAGGCAGCCTCCCTTGAGGGTGTATGCCAACCGGCGGCTCCGCGAGTTCGTGATGGAATCGAACTCGACTCCATGGTTTGGGTGGATTTAATGACTCGGATGAACCCTTATTTCCATGAGCGTTTTTAGGTTGATAGAGCTTAAATCCCCCGGGGCTAAGACGCATGTAGAACACATACGTTTTTTCAGAAAAATCGAAGGAAGTTGACTGTGAGAAAAGAAAATAGGCCACCGGACAGATTTTAAGACTGCCGTGACACGGCGGAAATTCCCGTGTCACGGTACAGTGTACCGTCAGACGGTTCACGGTACCGTGACACGGCAGTTAGAAAATCTGACTGGTGCCCTGTTTGCTTTTGCGTGCAACCGAGTTATCCAATTTTTCCTACGGGACAGACCTGAATGCGACGTTAAAACGTCTATGCAGATGCAAAAAATGCCAAATTAATCACATGAATATTTTTTCAAGAATCTTTCAAGTCTCATCCTCTCACTTAATTAAATACCAATCACTCAAATAAATAAATAATTAAGAATCCTCCCCAGTGGAGTCGCCAAATTGTAGGCGTCGTTCGAAGTGCGCCTACGTTAAAAGCATATTGTGAATATGCTTGGAACTCATAGGAAGTGGGAATTGACATTACCATTAGGGACAAATAAAGTAGGGAGCCGCCAACAAGTTTTTAAGGAACTTGTAAACCGTTCACGGCTCATAAAAGGCAACCACGAATAAGGGACAACGAAGGCAACAACGATTGACCCGTGAAGGTTACACCCCATTCATAATCCATGAGATTACTAACTCCATATGGTTCGAAACCACAAAAGGAGGATCGGGGATGATGGTACGAAGTGAGTCATGGAGTCACATTCGCCCGTATTGGCCTCTACTCGATTCTTATATTGAAAAGCATTCCTGTGATCTCAAGGGCATACAAACAATAATTCAATTCGCTCCAAACTATTATATAACTAAATTGGTTCAAAATTAATGCACACATAATTCTAAAAATTTGGTGATCACTTCAATTAAAAATAAGATTAAAATGAACCTAAACCGGTTGTCCAAATTATCTTATTAGGCGTGATTTTCAATTACATATTCCCTTTAACATGCAATATTATGATCAATAATAACAATAATAATATAATCAACATTAATATTAAAACCAATTTAATCATAATCCCAACAACATAAAATTGTTAGAAAAATAATAATAATAATAATAAAAGAGCATGATCCTTACTTTGAATCTGTTTGTTTGCAACTACAAAATAATAAACGAGTTAGTAACTTCAAGGAAATAATAAAACAATAACTAAATTAAATTAAATTAAACTAAAGTTGATTTTGGGGCCAAACCCTCAAACGATTCTACCTTTCACGCCTTGGCTTAAGGACAGAACCTCGAGTAAAATATGGACTCCTTTGAGTGCTTGAAGAAGGAATTTTGAAGTGAAAAGGGTAGGCTAGTGTTTAGGTTAAGAGCATAGAAGAGAGAAAAATAAGAATAATCGAATTCTCGTTGCCCCGTACATCAGAAATGAGGGGGTATTTATAGGGAAATGTGCCGAGGGAGCACACGGAACCCTAAAATGATAAAAACCCTAAAAAAATATCCCGTGATACGGTCAGACTGTACCGTGACACGATCAGACTGTACCGTTAGACGGTACAAGTTCCCGTGACACGGTCAGTTTTGGAGCGACGCGGGAAATTTTTAGAAAACAGAACGGAAAACGCGTTAAGGGTTTACGCGGAAAGGACACGGAACTCTCCGTGTCACGGTAAACCTCCCGTGTCACAGGAAGTCCCACCGTCAGACGGGAGGGGTTCCCGTGACACGGTCAGGCTGTACCGTGACACGGTCAGTTTCAGTCCATTTTTCCGTCTAAATTCATTTTTAACCCTAATTTCTTTCGGCTTTTTAAGTGCCGATTGATAATTTCGGGCTTTTTTCTGACTTTTATTATTTGGGCTAAAATAAGAAAATAATAAAATAAAAATAAATAAAATATTTGGGCCAAAAATAATAAAATAAAAAGGTTTGGGCTTAAAATTAATTAACAAGCTTGGGCTAAAATTAAAACTATGCTTTTACCAAACACCAAGACTAATCCATGGACCTTTCAAAGGTATGAATAAAATATGATTTTTCAAGCACTCTCGGGATTAAATACTAAACCCGACCAATAGTGGCGGTGAAAGGTTATTTATCATCGGGTTTGGTTTTGGGGAGACATTTTTAGGTGTCTACACTAATTAATTAATTAAATAATTAATTTGAGTAATTAAAGTCTAATAATTTAATCAGAATTGGCCTAGTATTACTTTAGGCATACCCTGTAGAGTAATAGTACCGAAGGAAATCCCAGATCAACGTTCCTGCAATGGCGCCGCGATTTGGACTGTAGCGCCACACTTTGTTGTGCAGCTCCTGGCGACAGACCTGTCGTTTGGCGCTACACTACAAATTGCGGTGCTAGTCCTGTTGCTTTGACGACAGTTCGGTATTTTGCTTGAGTCATCACTATGATTCTAATCAAACAGTTTTCTAATCAATTCGATTATTTTGTTAGTAACAATACCTTCGTTAAGTCCTTAATTGAGTCTAGTCACACACAAGAGTATTAATATGTCACCTACGCTCACTACAACCACTAGTCTTAGCACACACTTTGAGTATATGTCACCATGACCATGTCTTAGGTTCATGCATGAGTCGGTTTTTTCCGTCATTTGAGTTGGGGGTACATTCTATTCCTAATTTTTTCATATCTCTCCATCTACATCATCTTTTCATTATCTACATGCTTTCTCCATATCACAACCTTAATTCTTCCAATATCCTTCCATCTGTTGCATGTTGAATAGAGTACTTGGTCAAGGAGAGAAGGGCGAATAATCAAGGACAACATATTTGTTCAAATTCAACTATTTGATAAACCAGTGAGTTTGAAAAGGAAAGCTAAGAAGATAATGGCAACTTAGCAAGAAGCCAACGAACTTAGGAATCAAATGACTGACGTGACTGAGGCGTTGAAGGCTTTAACCCTCAAAATCAATGCCCCTGTGAAACAAAAACAAATGGACCTTATCAAGAAAGCTTGAGCAAGCTATCTAGTGATTACAAGTTTCAAGGCATTAGTTCACAAGGGGTCTTGGTGGACAAGGAGCTTCTTCCGCAGAAGTTCAATGCCACTAACATCCCTAAATTCAAGGCAACAGATAATCCTTATCTTCACTTAAGAGCCTTTGAAACTATAATGAACATTAAGGGGAATGATAAGAAAGTCTTTCATTCCTTGTTTTCCTTGTCTCCTGAAACCGTTTGCCAACAATGGTTCTTCTCCCTTAACAAAGAGAAAACCTCTACATTGGAATCAATAGTAAGCGCTTTCATTGATAGGCATAAATGCAATATTCAAGTCGAAACCGATTATAGACAACTTGAGATGCTAAGACAAAGAAAGAATGAAGGTTTTACTTCTTTCTTCAATAAGTGGAGGGAAACTTCCGCTAAAATGATTGAGGTGCCCCCCAAAAAAGAATCCGTGAGGATGTTTATAAAAAATTTACAAGAAAAGTATTCAAAGCACTTAAAATATCAACACAACTTGAATACTTTCAAAGCCATCTATGACATAGGTATCGAGATCAAAGATGATCTCGCAAAGCAAAAATCTACTAAAAATATCAACAACAATGGCTGGAAAGGAAAGAAGAACGACAATCCTTCTTCTTCGAAAAACGCCCACTCTAGTAACAATGTTAGTACCTTTGATCTCAGTGAAGTTTTAGCCATGGATAACCAAGGATCTAAGAAGCAACTAAGGAAAGACTTCACCCCCATTGGGATGAGTTACGATACTGCCTTCGATCGACTCCATGTTAAGGGACTCATTACTCCCATTGGACCTATTCTAGATCCCGCACCTGAAAAGAGATTGCCTAGTTAGAATCCAGATGAACACTGCAAGTACCATCAAGGTAGGGGTCATGCTACTGAGAGCTGTTAGAAGCTAAATGAGGCTATCCAACATTTGATCGATAATAACAAGCTTCCCATGCCTCCAACTAACAAGAAGAGCGAGTGATGATAAAGCAAAAGACACAAGACAAGAGGCGAACTTTAATGATAAGATTTCGTGACCTCCTCTTTTTCTGTTTCTTTTATTAACCCTTTCCCCAATAAGTCTAGCATAGGCACCTTTCTTTTCCCTTAGATTAATTTTTTAGATTCTTTCTTTTTCCCTTTTAATAAAATGAGCATTTATTTCCTTACATATGATCATTGCATTGCATAAAAAAAAAATCATTGTCAAACTAAGCACAAGGTATACGAATTATTTGAGGTACCCCTTGTAGCCACATCATATCACCTTTCACCTTTCAAATTTACAATCCTTTCTTTATAAACCTTTTTGAGCCTCGTCTAACAATATACCTTTCTTTTTTCAACCCATATCTACCTAACCTTAGGATGGGATGGTGTGTAACTTATGCAATTTTCAATTGCATAAAAAGCTTGAGTGATTCAAAAGATTAAAACAGCAAAAAATAAAAGTGTACAAAAGGGCAAGTGTTCCAATGTCTTTGACATGAACATGTCTTCGATATGAACACGTCTCATATTACGTCTCTTATCGAGTGCTCGGTACCGTGTTTGAGAAACATGAATGTCAAGTGAGTGATAGACCGCATGATCGGGATTGCCCACACTTATAAAAATAAAATAAATGCTAAAGAAAAAGAGAGAGAAAAATCTAAAAAAAAAAAAGAGAAAAAGAGAGCTAAAAAAGAGTTAAAAGCCTCAAGCATAAAAATATAAAGATTCAAAAGCAAGGTTGCACACCTTGAGGACTTATCTAGGGTCTAGAGCTTTTATCCCTTTCTTCTTCAACCTTTAGCCTAACCACGTTACAACCCTCAAAAATACCTTTTTGAGGTATACACACTTGTGCGGGGTTCAGCTAGAGCTACGTTCGGCCTTATTCCTAACGGATATGTAGGCAACCTCACGTCGAGGTGTGACCGTAATAAAAATGCATTCATATCACATTCACACACTCACACCAAGATCATATCAAGGGATCTCCTATGCTCATCCCTTTTTACTTAGAGTTAGACTTGGGGGCTTAATCCCTACATAATTAGCTTACCTAGCCTAAGTGTCACAATCATTTGACTCTTCTAAAATAATATCTTTCCACACACTTAGCCCTTGCGGCCTAATCTTAGTGTCACTTTCACGCACTGCACAGATACATGACCAAATAGTCTTTCCCTTAGGAACCCTTTGTCATGGAATCTTAACACAACGTTGAAGCATACCTTGTCAACATCAATCAATCATCATTACATCACAAAGTATGAAGTGCTTAGCCTCCGTGCCTAAGTTACCCAAACGATAAAAGATTTTCGGGAGGAAACAAATCAAAATTGTTTTTGTAACTTACATTATCGAGTCAACTAGGATAGTCTAAGATGTTACAATCGTTGTACTATGAGAGACAACATTAATGGATTAAGCTCATACAACATGCATCTTCAAAAAACTTCACTACGATTCTTTTTCGTGTCTTTCTTTTTTGGGAGAAAGTTGGTTCCCTCCACAAAAATGACGGAACTTTTTTGCTATTTTTGCATTTTCGAGTCGCACGATCACATTACAATGCACACACGAGTCATGTACACATTGAGTCATGTCGTGTTATCACATTGAGTCAACACTACGTCTTAGGTCAACACTAAAGAAAGATAAGCAAAGTCCTATAGTCAAAGATTAAATGCAGGTGCATCCCAGCAAGCAAGAACATTCCCGGATTTTTTTTTCGAAAAATCCGCGAATATGACAGAAGAGATTCTTCCAAGATGAGAAGAATTTGAGGAAAATTACATGGATCGGTAATTAGAGATGAAGAGCTTTAATTTACATAAGATTTGAGCGGATTTTGTTGAAAGGAAACGACCAAGTACAAAGTTCGAAGCGAAACCGAGCAACTAATAGCAGCAACAAGGGCAAAATAAGAAAGACCCAAATCCAGCGCCAGACGACAAGGCTATCGCCTAACGACTACATTTGTCGCTTGGCGATAGAAGAAAAGCGCGACGCAAGATAGTTCCAGCGAGCGTTGGTGTGGCGACATAATGCGTGGCCCCCATATTAGATTATGCGGACCTCGTTTAACCATTTCGGGTTCCTTGGTACGCCAGTTAGCCCCTATAAGCAATTTGACATGATTGAGTAGTCGACTTGATTACAATCGCAAATAAGTGATCGACCTGACGAAAGATCGTCTCACTTAGCTTAAAGCGTCTAAACATTGTCTCATCGCAAAGGAACCAACATAATGGTTCATAAACGACAGAAGCACCGACATACAGGTTCACAATACAAGCACCGACATACTGGTTTACAAGCAGTAGAAGCGCTGACGCACTGGCATGGAAAAAGAAAAGTTCAAGTGAACTTTAAAGGATCAACAAGCGTTGGTCTTCGGTAGTTTCCATGGGAATATTATCGCAACAACTGAGGATGACTTTAAGTGAAGTTATCTTTGACAGCATTCGCTAAGATTGTGGAGGTTGTCACTAAGATTTGAGAAGGTAGCATGAGATGCGCGGTCTTCGACAACATTCGCTAAGATTGTGGAAGTTGTCACCAATATTTGAGAAGATAGCACGAGATGGGCGGTCTTCGATAGCATTTGCTGAGATTGTGGAGGTTGTCACCAAGATTTGAGAAGATAGCACGAGATGGGCGGTCTTCGACGACATTCGCTAAGATTGTGGAGGTTGTCACCAAGATTTGAGAAGGATGGTTCGTGATGAGGCCATCTTCGACGACTTTTGCTATGATTGGGAAGGTTGTCACTATGATTCAAGAAAAAGGCTCGAGATGTAGCAGCAATGATCGACAGTATTCCCTAGCTTGCGGAGGGTTGTCAAAAACAACCGGAGGTGATTTCAAGCGAAGTTATCTTCGATCGTGTTCCCTAGCTTGCGAAAGATGATCACAAAGCGCTAGAAGGTCGTTTCAGCGAAGCAATCTTCGATGGGGTTCTCTAGCTTGTAGAAGTCTATTACGGCGGAATTGGAGGCAGTTACAAGCGTAGCAGTCTTCAGGAGGTATTCTCTAGCTTGTAGAAGATTGTAAAAACAAACAACAAGATGGCATTCCCTAGCTTGCGGAAGGTTGTCACAACAACAAATACAACGAAGCAATAAATCGGTTACTTTTAGAGACGTGTGCTCGACGGTGCAAGATACGCGTTTTGTAAATCTTTTATCTGTTTAACTAACGCTAGTTTGAAGGTATCGGCGTTACAAGAATGATTTAGGATCGCAGAGCGTTCTGAATCATTCTCCGTCCCTATCGATACTTTGACTTTTGTTTTCGAAACTTGCGTTTCTCCAAACTCGATCAAAGTGGGGGCTTCTGTAGACACCCAAATGTGTCTCCCCAAAACCAAACCCAAGTGATGAGTACCTTTCACGTCAAACCATAATCAAATGAGGTGAAAGTGTGGAAAGTCTAGTATTGCGGTTAGTTTTTATGTATTTTCTTTCTGTTTTTGAAAACCTATTTTAAAGAAAATAGCCAATCCAGTTTGGTTTGGTCCATTGCAAGGTTCCAATAATGGTGTAGTTGGTCGGGTTCAAAAATAGCTTTCGAACGATATATTATAAGCCCAATTCCGATGAATAATGAGGAAGTTATGGCCAAATTACTAAACTGGGCCCGGTTTGGTATATGCGGCCCAATGATCTAGGGGAGGGCCTAATATTGATTTATTACTCCTAATGCAAATAGAATTGATTATAGTCTTCTAAATTGTTCTAGAAGGTTCTTTTCATTCCTAATTTAATTAGCATTGACAAATTGACTTTAGTTGACTTTTTAGAGTTTTAATCAGAATAAAAGAAGTGTTTTGAAGGAAAATACGATTTTTTCCTTCTTTACGGCTAAATTTTATCAACTTAAGAAAACGCGTGGAAACCGTTGTCTAGCGTTTGACGACACGACTAGCGCCTGGTGCTAACCTTGGCGTCTGGCGCTAGCCTTGGCGTCTAGCGCTAATTCGTTTTATTCTCTTCGAAACTCTGATTCGTTATTTTTATCCATTCGGCTGATTTTCTCCATAAATAGCCTCCTAAAACCTCCGTTTTCATCAACACAACAATTAATTCTCACTAATTCTTATTCTAATACTCTCTTCAAGATACTCTCTCTCTCTATCTCTCTCTTTTCTAAGCTAGCCTTTTGCATACAAAATTTTGCATTCACAAGATCATCTAGACACACCTAGCAAAGTTCGAAGTTGCCTTCGCCCTAGACGTGAAAGGTTTGATATTTCTGAGGTTTTGGTCCCAAATCTCTCTTTCAATTATTTAATTTAATTGTTTGTTTATTATTTTCCTTTGAAGTTACTAACGTGTGTATTTTGTTATTAGAAAGAGATAAGAGGCATCCAAGTAAGTGTTTTAATTGATTTATTGTTAGTATGATGTAGAAATCATGTCTAGATTGTTATTATGATTCCTAGCGTCATGTTAGGGCGTTTTGATCTTCCTAGTATCATGTTTTGGGTAATAACTATAATTTCTAATTTCAAATATGACAATTGTGATTCCTGCGATGCTTCCTATTCTTTTCCTAATATTCATGTTAGTATCATGTTAGGGCTAAAGCTTTGATTTTTATTGTTTAGTGACATGCTAGGGTTTGTTATTAATCTTGTTAGTATCATGCCTAGGATCTTGCTATTATTATGCTTTAACATGATTATTATGATTATGATTAATTATTTGATGATATGTTGCTTGATATATTATTTTATTGTTATTGCTTGATCACACCTTTTATGCATGTTTTTAGGGAATTGGTACTTGTAATCCAGCTTAACAAGATAATTAATAATCTTGTTTAGGGTTAATATGATTATAATTCAAGTGATCGCCAATAATAGATTTATTTGTGCATTAATATTTGTGGGGAATAAAATTCAAGCGTTAACCCCATGTTTGAACCCCACTGTGATCATACACTAAAGTACGGTGGCGTCCAAAAGGGAAGAAGATAGAGCAAAAGAGTCGCCAACAAGTTTTTTTAGGAACTTGTAAACCGTTCACAGGGTGAAGGTTACACCCCCTTAACGATCCAAGAGATCGTCAACTACATAAGGTCTAGAACCAAATAAGGGTTCGGGGATGAAGGTACAAATTCAACCTAAAAGAGATTGAATTTGTCCTAATAATAGACCTCTACTTTATTCTGATCGTATTCATGTGCACTTTTTAATTAACATGCAATCAATATGATTAACCCTAAACCTGTTTATCTATATTAATGCACAAATAAATCTATTATTGGCGATCACTTGAAATTATAATCAAAATTAACCCTAAACAAGATTATTAATATCTTATTAAGCATGATTACAAGTACCAAATTCCCTTTAAACATGCATAAAAGGTGTGATCAAGCAATAACAATAAATAATCAAGCAACATAATAATAAATAAATAATTATAATCATGACAATAAAATTATAATCATCAAAATAATAATAATAATAATCACTATAATAACAATTATAATAATCATAATCATAATTATCATGTTAAAGCATAATAAAAGCAAGACCCTAGGCATGATACTAACAAGATTAATAACAAACCTAGCATGTCGCTTAGCAATAAAATTCAAAGCTTTAGCCCTAACATGATACTAACAATCATAAATATTAAGAAGAAAATAGGAAGCATCGTAACAATCATATTTAATATTAAAATTACCCTAGACATGATGCTAGGAATATCATAAATCAATATAAACATTATTTCTACATCATAAATCAATAAAAATCATTAAAGCACTTACTTTGATGCCTCGTACCTCTTTCTAATAACAAAATACACACGTTAGTAACTTCAAGGAAAATAATAATCAAACAATTAAATTAAATAATTGAAAGAGAGTTTTGGGACCAAACCCTAAGAAATTAAACCTTTCACGTCTAGGGCGAAGGCAACTTCGAATATGGCTAGGTGTTTCTAGATCTTGTGAATGCGGAATTTTGTATGTAAAAGTAAGGTTAGAAAAAGAAAGAGAATGATGAATTGATTAAGAGAGGATTAGAGAATGAAAATTGATTGTAGGTGATTATAATTGAAAAGTTGATTGTTGATGGTCGAAAACGGAGTTTTTACGTCGTTATTTACAGAGAAAATCAGCCAAAAAGATAAAACATCAAAACAGAGCACTTGGCGCACGCAAAACAGAGTTGGCGCCAACCCTGGCTAACTATCGCCAGGCACCGACACTAGCGCCAGGCGCCAGGCACCAAGCCTGGTTCCAGGCGCCAATGCCTGGAGTCAGGCGTCAGGCCTGTTTTTGACGCGTTTTCGAAAATCAGATAAGTTTGCCATACTGGAGGACAAAATTGTATCTTTTCCTTGAAAATGCTTTTTTATTTTAATTAAAACTCTAAAAAGTTTACAAAAGTCAATTTATCAATGCTAATTGAATTAGGAATGAAAAGAACCTTCTAGAAGAATCTAGAAGACTAAAACCATTCCTAATTGCATTAGGAATGATAAATCGTATTAGGCCCTCCCCTAGATCATTGGGCCGCATATAAGGCTCAAACGGGCCCAGTTTAGTAAATTGGCCATAACTTCCTCAATATTCATCGGAATTGGTATTATAATATATCGTTGGAAAGCTCTTGTCAAGCTCCATCCAACTACACTACTATTGGACGCATATCATGGACCAACCAAACTGGATTGGATATTTTCTGAAAATAAGTTTTCCAAAAACAAAGAAAAGAGAAAAGAAATTAAAACTATCTGCAACACTAGACTTTTCACACTTTCACTTCATTCGATTATGATTCGACACGAAAGGTACTCATCAATTGGTTTGGTTTTATGGAGACACAAATGGGTGTCTACAGAAGCCCCCACTTTGACTGAGTTTGGAGAAACGCAAGTTTCGAAAACGAAAGTCAAAGTAGCGATAGAGACAGAGAATGATTCAGAACGTTCTGCGATCCTAAATCACTCTTGTAACACCGATACCTGAAAACTAGTGTTAGTTAAACAGATAAGAGAGTTAAGAAACGTGTATCTTGCACCGTCGAGCACACGTCTCTTAAAGTAACCGATTGTTTTGATGACCTCTTGCAAGCTAGAGAATGCCATCCCGCTTGAAAACCGCTACGCCTGTAACTGCTTCCAATATAGAAGATTGCTTCG
This sequence comes from Chenopodium quinoa, assembly GCF_001683475.1. NCBI lineage: Eukaryota > Viridiplantae > Streptophyta > Magnoliopsida > Caryophyllales > Amaranthaceae > Chenopodium > Chenopodium quinoa. The sequence continues at coordinate 2,410,999 of NW_018744616.1, read as the reverse complement.
CCTGAAAAAATCCTCCTCCGTTTTGATAATATTCCAAGGGAATACTATCGAAGATTGTTCCTCTTGAAATAATCCTCAATTGTTTGTGACAACTCTCCACAATCTATGGAACGTTATCTTGCTATTTTGATGTTCACTCATCTCTGAACAAAGAGCTTCTTTTTGATATGTTCACGCGCCTTTGAACAAAGAGCTTCTTTTTGATATGTTCACGCGCCTCTGAACAAAGAGATTCTTTTTTATATGATCTTCTGAATGATGTGTCCACGCGTCTCTGAACAAAGAGCTTGATAATAGGATGCCCACGCGTCTCTGAGCGAAAGAGCTTGAAAATAGGAGATCTTTGATGATATGTCCATGCGTCTCTGAACAAAAGAGGTTTTGAAGGATATGCCTGCGCGTCTCTTGAGCAAAAGAGCTTGATGGAAATGTTCACGCGTCTCTGAACAAAAGACCTTTGATGGAAATGTTCACGCGTCTCTGAACAAAAGAGCTTTGATTAATATGCCCACGTGTCTCTAGAGCAAAGAGCTTTGATGATATGTCCACGCGTCTCTAAACAAAGAGCTTTGATGATATGTCCACGCGTCTCTAGAGTAAAGAGCTTTGAAAGAAATGTTTACGCGTCTCTGAACAATAGAGCTTGAAAAGGATTGTCCACGCGTCTCTGAACAAAGAGCTTCGGTACTTGAACGTTTGTTGCGATAATATTCTGAAGAAAAATTTCCGAAGACCAACACTTGTCGATCTCTAAAGCTCACTTCAACGTTGCTTCCGTTACGCCAGTACGTCGGCGATTTGCTGCTTGTGAACCATTATGTCTATGATAAGCCAATGCTTAGATGCTTTAAGCTAAGTGAGACGATCTTTTGTCAGGTCGATCACTTATTGCGATTGTAATCAAACCGACTACTTAGTCATGTCAAATTTCTTATAGGGGCTAACTGGCGTACTAAGGAACCCAAAATTGCTGTATGAGGTCGAAATCACCTTTCTGAGAGGCTTCGAGCTCTGTCGTTGCTGAGATATCTCTGGCGCCAGGAATTGGAGTAGGATCTTCCCTATTCTGCTGCACCTGTATTTATTTTTGACTATAGAACTTTGCCAATCTCTTTAAATATCTTAGGGTTGACCTAAGGTTTAGCATTTCTTGACTCATTGACTCGACACGACTCAAGGTATAAACTTGACTCAATATGATCGACTGACTCGAGGTTGACTCGACTCGAAGTGAAATGACACATGTGTTAGACTCAAATCAAGGTTATATGACACGACATGACTCAATGTGTACATGACTCGTGTGTGCATTGTAATGTGATCGTGCGACTCGAAAATGCAAAAAAGCAAAAATTTTCCGTCATTTTTGTGGAGGGTACCGACTTTCTCCCGAAAAAGAAAGACGCGAAAAAGAATCGAAGTTTTGAAGGTGCATGTTGAACGAGCTTAGTCAAATGTTGTTTGATACTATCCCTCAAGGTGCAAGGATTAATCCATCCCAGGCTATCTCAACTGTTGACTCCATCATGAAAGTATTTGGGTAACTTAGGCACGGAGGCTAAGTACTTCATACTCCGTGATGCAATGACAATTATGACTGATGAGTGATGTGACAAGGCATGCTTTAGCGTTATGTTAAGATTCCATGACAAAGGGTTCCTAAGGGAAGTATATTTGGTCATGTATCTGTGCAGTGTGTGAAAGTGACACTAAAGCTAGGTCGCAAGAGCTAAGTGTGTGGGAAAATATTATTTTTAGAAGAGTCAAATGATGGTGACTCTTAGGTTAGGTAAGCTAATGATGTAAGGATCAAGCCCCCAAGTCTAGCTCTAAATGAATAGGGATGAGCATAGGGAATCCCTTGATATGATCATGGTGTAAGTGTGTGAATGTGAATATGAATGCATTTTTATTACGACCTCACCTCGATGTGAGGTTGCCTACGTATCCGTTAGGAATCAGGCCGAACGTAGCTCTAGCCGAACCTCGCACAAGTATGTGTATACCTCAAAAAGGTCTTTTTATGGGTTGTAACGTGGTTAGGATAAAGGCTAAAGAAGAAGGGGGTAAAGGCTCAAGACCCTAGATAAGCCCCCAAGGTGTGCAACCTTGCTTTTGAATCTTTATATTTTTATGCTTGAGTTTCTACTCTTTTTAGCTCTTTTTGCTTTAGCATTTATTTTATTTTAAAGAGTGTGGGCAATCTCGATCATGCGGTCTATCAATCACTTGGCATTCATGTTTCTCAGGCACGGTACCGAGCACTCGATAAGAGACGCAATCTGAGACGTGTTCATATCAAAGATATTTTCATATCAAAGACATTGGAACACTTGCCCTTTTGTACACTTTTATTTATTTTTTTTTGCTTTTATTTTTTATTATGATCTTTTGAAATCACTCAAGCCTTTTAGAATTGCATAAGTTACACACCATCCCATCCCAAGGTTAGGTAGATGTAGGTTGAAAAAAGAAAGGTATATCGTTAGACGAGGCTCAAAGTGGTTTATGAAGAAAGGATTGTAAATTTGAAGGGTTAAAGGAGACATGATGTGGCTACAAGGGGTGCCTCAAATCATTGGTATACCTTGTGCTTAATTCGATATGGATTTTTTTTTTTTTTTTTGTAATATAATGAAATGATCATATATAAGGAAATAAATGCTCATTGTATTAAAAGAAAAGATATATAATGATCCTACAAAATAAATCTAAGGAGAATAAAAAGGTGTCTATGCTAGACTTATTGGGGAAAGGGTAAATAAAAAAGAAATAGAAAAAAGAGGTCACGAAATCTTGTCGTTGAAGCTCGCCTCTTGTCTTGTGTTGTTTCCTTTGTCATCACTCGCTCTTCTTGTAAACTGGAGGTATGGAAAGCTTGTTATTATCAATCAAATGTTAGATAGCCTCCTTTAGCTTCCAACAACTCTCTGTAGTATGACCCCTACCTTGATGGTACTTGCAGTGTTCGTCTGGATTCCAACTAGGCAATCTTTTCTTAAGTGGGGGATCTTGAATAGGTCCAATAGGAGTAATGATTCCCTTGGCATGGAGTCGATCGAGAGCATCATCGTAGCTAATTCCAATAGGGGTAAATTCCCTTTTCGGTTGCTTTCGATTACCCATGGCTAGGATCTCACTAAGGTCGAAAGTACCAACACTATTACTAGAGTAGGTGTTTCCGGAAGGAGAAGGATAGTCGTTCTTCTTCCCTTTACAGCCACTGTTACTATCGTTACTAATCTTGGCCTTCTTGTCGCGCGGAGGAACATGAAGGAGATTTGCATCAATGAAGTCTTGAACACGATCCTTAATTGAGGGCGAGGCACTTTTCAGTCATGTGACCGCGACCTTTATGGTATCGACAATAGGAATTCAGATCCCAATTGGCAAAACGTTTTTCAGGTGGAGGGTTTTGACCTTGATCGTGAAGACAGTCAAAAGCTTCATTGTAAGTCATTCCTATTAGTGTGTATTCTCCAATGGTCCGTTTTGCATGTGGCTTAGGAGCATTGAGTTCTTCATTAAACCCTTGGCGAGAATTTTGTTCGATGGCCATTACCCGATTTGCTAATCCTTCTACCACATTCAAGAGTATGGAAACGACGTCTTGAAATTTTCAAACGTCCTCTTTTAGAATTGACGAGTCTTCCCTGGTATTATCTAAGAAAAGAATTTCATCCTTCTCAATTATGGCCACTTCATCGAGAGAGGTCATATAAGCTGTCTCGATCATGGGCTCTCCTACAGGTGTGATAAGAAGTGATGGATCGAAGGATGTTTGACTTTCTTCGATGGCTAGAATCTCAGAAGTTTCATTGTTATCGATCAGATCTTGAATAGCTTCTTTGAGTTTCCAACACTCCTCAGTGTCGTGACCCTTTCCCTGGTGATATTTGCAGTGCTTATTAGGGTCCCACTTAGGTGCCCTGGCTTTTGGAACTGGATCTTTGATGGACCCTATGGGCATGACTAGTCCTTTGTGGTGTAACTTCTCGAAAGCCATTTCATAACTCATACCAAGTGGAATGAACACTCTTTTTGATCTTTGGATTCGTGGTTTAGAGGCGTTCGTGGCATGTACTTCATTAATGGGAGAGGAAGAAGACGAAGGATGGTCGCTCTTCTTGCCTCTCGCACTATTATCTTTCAGAAGGTCGTCTTCAATGTCAATGCCTATCTTATAGACAGCCTTAAAAGTATTCAAGTTGTGTTGGTACTTTAAGTGTTTTGAATACTTCCCTTGGAGATTCTTGATAAACATCCTCACGGATTCTTTTTCAGTAGGAGCGTTGACCATATTAGCAAAAGTTTCCTTCCATTTATTGAAGAAAGAAGTGAACCCTTCGTTTTCCTTTTGTTTTAACATCTCAAGTTGTCTGTGGTCTGTTTCGTCTTGGATGTTGCATTTATATCTATCAACGAAAGCATTTACTATCGATTCCCAGGTAGAGGTATTTTCCTTCTCGAGAGAAAAGAACTATTGTTGACAAACGGTTTCGAGAGATAGTGGGAACAGAGAGGGGAAAACCTTCTTATCGATACCCTTAATGCTCATTATAGTTTTGAAAGCTCTTAGATGGAAGTAAGGGTTATTTGTTGTCTTGAATTTAGGGATGTCAGTGGTGTTGAACTTATGCGGAAGAAGTTCCTTGTCCAGCGAGACCCCTTGTGAACTCATGCCCTGAAATTAATAGTCACTAGATAACTTGCTTAGACTCTCTTGCATGAGGTTCATTTGTTATTGCTTCACGGGATCATTGATCTTGAGTGTAAGTAACTTCAGTGTCTCAGTCACGGTAACCAATTGGTTCCTAAGCTCATTGACTTTTTCTTGACTTGCCATTATCTTTTTAGCCTTCCTCTTTTGACGAATCGGTTTATCAAAAAGCGAGACCTGAATAAAGAGGTTGTCCTTGATTAATCGCCCTTCTCTCCTCGACCAAGTACTGTGGAAAAGGAATTTGGGGATATCTATTGTTAATTATTTGACTCAAACTCTATTCGACATGAAATGGATGGAGGAAGTGAAGAAAGATGGGAATATAATGTGCAAGAAGATTTAGATGGAGGGATATGAAGAATTAGGAATAAAATGTACCCCCAACTCAAATGACGGAAAGATCGACTCATGCATGGACCTAAGACATGGTCATGGTGACATATACTCGAAGTGTGTGCCAAGACTAGTGAGTGTAGGTGATACGTTAAGACTCGTGTCATGACCATGTGGCTAGACTATGTGACTTAGTGTCTAGACTCAATTAATGACTAGACAAGGTGTTATTGATAGCGAAAATTAACCGAATTAATTAGCAAACTGGTTAATTAGACACTAGGTGATGACTCGACCAATAATCCGAACTGTCGGCCAAACGACAGAACTGGTGACACACTGTGTAGCTTGGCGCCAAACGACAGAGCTGTCGCCAGACGCCACACTCCACAGTGTGGCGCTTCAGCTCAGACTTTGGCGTCAATATTGGAGCTTCAGTTTGGGACTGTTTTCGGTGTTATTAATCAACTAGGGTATGCCTAAAGTTGTACTAATTAATTAGGCAAAGTTCTTTAAGTCATTAATTTATTTAATCTCAACACAAGTCAAACAAACGGTTAAGAGAAACATAAAATATATGCACAACAAATAATGCACAATTAGTCAAGTATGCACAATATGATGCAATGAGTTTGCAACCTAACCATGACTCTAGTTCTCTAAAGTTCAGGATATGGTTTAGTCAAAAGAGGGTCTATGGTTAATTGTCCGGATGCACCGCGCTGAAGCCTAACCGTGAAGGGTTGGCGCGAGTGGATGGGACACCGCGAGCTTTAGAAAAAACTTGCTTCCATGGTTTGGTGAATTCAACATTCTCGGATGTACCCTTTGTTGCACGGAGCGTTCAATCGGGTAGATGGAGTATGAATTCCCAAAGGGTTATGTCCATATGTAGAACACATATGGGTTTTAGAAAAGTGAGAAAAAATTCAATCAGAAAGTAGGATCGAGCAAACAATACGAACAACCGGTCGAAAATAGAACGCATATTTCTGGCTCGGTATTGGGGGAAATTGGTGCCAGCAAACAAAGACTGGCGCCGGTTTTTAATTGTAGCGCATGGCGCCAAAGCTGGCGTCTGGTGCTACGACTAAAAGTCTGGCGCCAAGCTCTGGCCCCTGGCGCTACTTCCCACATGCCTTAGCAGCTTTCTGTGCTCGATAAAATTTTCCAGTTTCGCACGGTGTAATTTCGGTCCTAGTTGTGACAGATATTTCTCAAATTTCCTACGTGTAATATCCTATGTTTGTAACTCATTACGGATGGTCTTTCCCATGAGATCTTTTTTATGCATATGAAAATAATGTTAATCAAAATTACGCACATGAATTACTTAGAACGTTTCGAGTCTCATGCACTCATTCTAAATCATTGCTGAAACAAATTCAGAAATTAAAATAGAAATCCTCCCCAGTGGAGTAGCCAAAAACTGTGGGGAATAAAATTTAAGCGTTAACCCCATGCTTGAACCCCACTGTGATCATACACTAAAGTACGGTGGCGTCCAAAAGGGAAGAAGATAGAGCAAAAGAGTCGCCAACAAGTTTTTATAGGAACTTGTAAACCGTTCATAGGGTGAAGGTTACACCCCTTAACGATCCAAGAGATCGTCAACTCCATAAGGTCTAGAACCAAATAAGGGTTCGGGGATGAAGGTACAAATCCAACCTAAAAGAGATTGAATCTGCCATAATAATAGGCCTCTACTTTATTCTAATCGTATTCATGTGCGCTTTTTAATTAACATGCAATCAATAGGATTAACCCTAAACCTATTTATCTATATTAATGCACAAATAAATCTATTATTGGCGATCACTTGAAATTATAATCACAATTAACCCTAAACAAGATTATTAATATCTTATTAAGCATGATTACAAGTACCAAATTCCCTTTAAACATGCATAAAAGGTGTGATCAAGCAATAACAATAAATAATCAAGCAACATAATAATAAATAAATAATTATAATCATGACAATAAAATTACAATCATCAAAATAATAATAATAATCACTATAATAACAATTATAATAATCATAATCATAATAATCATGTTAAAGCATAATAATAGCAAGACCCTAGGCATGATACTAACAAGATTAATAACAAACCCTAGCATGTCGCTAAGAAATAAAAATCAAATGTTTATCCCGAACATGATACTAACAATCATAAATATTAGGAAGAAAATAGGAAGCATCGTAACAATCATATTTAATATTAAAATTACCCTAGACATGATACTAGAAATATCATAAATCAATATAAACATTATTTCTACATCATAAATCAATAAAAATCATTAAAGCACTTACTTTGATGCCTCGTACCTCTTTCAAATAACAAATTACACACGTTAGTAACTTCAAGGAAAATAATAATCAAACAATTAAATTAAATAATTGAAAGAGAGATTTGGGACCAAACCCTAAGAAATTAAACCTTTTCACATCTAGGGCGAAGGCAACTGCGAATATGGCTAGGTGTTTCTAGATCTTGTGAATGCGGAATTTTGTATGTAAAAGCAAGGTTAGAAAAAGAAAGAGAAAGATGAATTGATTAAGAGAGGATTAGAGAATGAAAATTGATTGTAGGTGATTATAATTGAAAAGCTGATTGTTGATGATCAAAAACGGAGTTTTTACGTCGTTATTTAAAGAGAAAATCAGCCAAAAAGATAAAACATCAAAACAGAGCACTTGGCGCACGCAAAACAGAGCTGGCGCCAACCCTGGCTAACTGGCGCTAGGCACCAACACTAGCGCCAGGCGCCAATGGCTGGAGTCAGGCGCCAATGCCTGGAGTCAGGCGCCGGGCGCCAGGCCTGTTTTTGACGCATTTTCGAAAATCAGATAAGTTTGCCGTACTGTAGGATAAAATCGTATCTTTTTCTCGAAAATGCTTTTTAATTTTAATTAAAACTCTGAAAAGTCAACAAAAGTCAATTTATCAATGCTAATTGAATTAGGAATGAAAAGAACCTTCTAGAAGAATCTAGAAGCCTAAAACCATTCCTAACTGCATTAGGAATGATAAATCATATTAGGCCCTCCCCTAGATCATTGGGCCGCATATAAGGCTCAAAATGGGCCCAGTTTAGTAAATTGGTTATAACTTCCTCAATATTTATCGGAATTGGGCTTATAATATATCGTTGGAAAGCTCTTGTGAAGCTCCATCCAACTACACTACTATTGGACCCATATCATGGACCAACCAAACTGGATTGGCTGTTTTCTTAAAATAATTTTTCCAAAAACAGAGAGAAGAGAAAAGAAATTAAAACTATCCGCAACACTAGACTTTCCACACTTTCACTTCATTCGATTATGATTCGACGCGAAAGGTACTCACCACTGGGTTTGATTTTAGGGAGACAAAAATGGGTGTCTATAATATTCAACCAACATAGATAAGCAGGTTTAGGGTAAACCTATTGATTGCATGTTAGTCAGAAAGCGCACATGAATACGATCAGAAAAAAGTAGAGGCCTATTATTAGGGAAGGTTCAATCTCTTTTAGGTTGGATTTGTACATTCATCCCCGAACTACCAGTCATGGTTCCTGACCTATTGGAGTTGACGATCTCTTGGATCGTTAAGGGGTGTAACCTTCACCTCGTGGACGGTTTACAAGTTCCTAAAACTTGTTGGCGACTCTTTTGCTCTATATTCTTTCCCTTTGGACGCCACCATGCTTAAGTGTATGATCACAGGTGGGTTCAAGTTTGGGGTAATTCTTGAAATATTACCTACACGCGCGGATACTGGTCACTAAAATGACCGGTATCCAGATTTTGATTCGTTTGATTATTTTTTTCAACTGTTTTTGCTCGTTATTAGACGTAATGGCGTGTAAATGATCAAAATCATTTTAAATTGCTTTGCATATTGTAGTTTTTTTTCTTCTTTGTTAGTTTTTTGCATCATTCTTGCATGCATACCGTGCTTTGTGCCATCCCCAAGCATACGTTTTGAACTTTTTTGTAAGAGTGCTTTAAGACGTTCCGTGGTGGTGCTTTACGTAAAAGCACCCATAGACAGGTTTGTCATTTTACTGTACTGACGTTACAAATGTCTGGGTTTTCTTCTTATTTCACGTCAGAAGCAAAAAGGAAGGCGTTTTCATGCAACATAAAAATGCAAATTGCGTATTGTACGACGGAAAATTGTACGGCGTAGGTGTTGCGTAAAATTTCACTCAGCCCAAGCTTTGCGAGATCTACCTCTCGGGACTAAAAGGTAAAGAATTACTGTAGGCGTTAGCTCACGAGTCGACATGCGCATGTGGTATGATACAAAAAAAAAATATTATTCTCAAAAAAAAAAGAGAGAAGATAATGAATGATAAAACCAAGAAAATGATTTAATTATTTCTTGGATTTTACATTCGGAGGCCATCATTCTTTTTAAACAAATAATAATTTATTATCCTTTAAAGATAAGCAATATGAGAATCACAATTAAAAAATAAGATATAGATCTCTATTGCAATCTAAGTGATCAACAAATACCATAGTATATTTGATCATTTTAAGGAGAATGTTCAGGTTGATTAATATTCTTAATATTTGATGAGCATTTTCAATCAAACTTTCTTGACTTTCTCTTCTACTTTTTTCAAAAACAATTCATTTAAAGTAAAATCCTTAGATGATTACCTTGTTGAAGTCAGCACAAATCATGACATTCCATTAATGATTGTTCGTGATTTTTTTGACATTCTTTATAAACAAACTTGCTTAAAGTGAATTCGTATTACAAGGATAAAAAAAAGTAAAACAATCATTTTCACTTTGGTTCATTGTTTGAATGCTTGGCAGAAAAGGTTAAGTGAATGCGCTCAATTTCTCGTGATACACATTACTAGATCACCTTCCACATTCACATACTAGTCCAACCATGGGTGACAAAGCAGCATTGGAGAAACTTAGAGAGGAACTCCAAAACCTAAAGGCCTACGAGAAGAAGAAGCACATATGAAGGCTCATAAAAAACAGAAAAGGCTAAAATAAAAGCAGAAAAAGCAAAAGAAGACATTCTGCAAGAAAAAACAAGAGCCGAAAGAGTAGAGACCTTGGAGAAACTTGTCCTTCGAGCTAACTCAGGGAATAAGTACTTCAATTATGAGCTTGCACCACAACATAGTGGCAAGACTCTCCCTGAAAAGTTCTTGACTACGGATTTGCTAACTTTTAAGGTTACAGACAATCCTAGAACTCACTTAATGAGCTTTATTGGAATTATGGAATTGAAAGGGGTTGAGCCAAGCCTATATGCATGTACTTTTCCTCTTTCATTGGACCCAACTGCAAGATCATGGTTTTATAACCTCGATGCAAAACAAACTTTCACATGGAGTGATGTTATTAAAGCGTTTTTAACCCAATATGGAGATAACATCGAGCTCACAACTACCTTGCGCGATCTCGAATTGCTTAAGCAAGGGGAAGAAGAAGGCTTCATTGACTTCTTTTCCAGGTGGCGATCAAAGGTTGCTCTTATTCCACAAAGACCTCCAGATCATGAACTTGTCCCAAAGTTCATAGACAATATGTCTCCACCATACAAGTGCCATTTATAATACCTTGGTTTAGACACATTTCGAAAAGTCTATACTGTGGGAACATTAATTGAAAGGGACTTGATAAATGAAACCATGAATCATATAGATGGACTTGATTTTTAGACAGGATTTCACCTACGACAGAAAGAGACAAAGCTCAAAGACGCAATCTCAAGAAGTTTTCAACAATTTAAGATGTAACACCCTAGGTCTTGTTTTGTTTCTTTCCTTTGTTTTTATGATAGACTAAGAGATTCATGTTGTCGAATCTACTTATTTGTACTCTCATTAATTAATGAATAAAAAAATATATATATTCAAGTACGTCTATCTTGTTCTCTTTTCAATCTCATTATTGTTGTTGACTAGAATTAAACAAAACGTATACATATAAACAGGCAATATCAAAAGGCATACACACTCAACACTTTAAGAATCTTAATGAGCGTTGGCTTACAAGATGTATTGAATGAAAAGAGGCCCATCTTAGGCCCACAAAGAAAGGATAAAATGATTTCACCAACACAAGAGGCAACTTCAAAATCCATAAATATAATCCCATGTTCTTAACCTTAGAGAAAATCCATCTTTTTGGCAGCCCTTTTGAGCCTCGTTAATTGAGCCTTAGTTATTCAACCTACATTATTCCATGCCTTGGGATGGGAATGGTGCAAAGATACAAATAGGAAATTCGGGGAACGAAACAAAAGAGGGGGACATAAAGTTAGTCTAAACCCAAAAGGAAACTATCAAATGCAAAAAAAAAAAAAAAAAAAAAAAAAAAAAAAAAAAAAATCGTTCTAAACCCAAAACAAAACTTGTCAAAAAAAAGAAAGAAAGAAAGGAGAGGTGACAAGGAAAAGGCACCTAATGTAGGAGTTGTCACACAAAGCAGAAAGGTTCTAATTTGATAAGCACCAAAAGTAAATGATTTTGGGGGTATACTTGAGCTTGTCCATTGTTCATAACCCCAAGCCTAGCCACGTTAAGACCTTAAAAAGGCCCTCCTTGAGGTAGACCATAACCATATACCAAAATCATCATTCCATGAAAATATGGCCAATCTTATAGGCCTTTGCACATATGGACCTACTATTAAGTAGTCATGCCCATATATAAATGCATGAAGTGTTGAGTTATGATTACAGGATCATATAAAAAAAATGATTTGGATGATTTGATAGCCATTGGCTTGATTACATCATGTTAGTAAAGCAATTGAATCAAACTAAACTCGATGTTTTCCATATCCTTTGCCAAAGAAAAATGAGACGACTATCAATTTTTTTTAATAAAAAAACACATTCATCTTATTTTCTTTTCATAATAGGGTTATTTATTACCAAGGTAATTTAGGTTCTATATACATTTCCTAAAAGAAAAAGAGTTAATATAATAAATTGATTTGATATATCGATAGCTTCGACGTCAACTTTAGATGTCTTTTACAACTCTTGAGAATTGGTCTTTTCACTTGTCATGAGCAACTAAAATGTCCGCCTACGTGAGGATATCTCCATCTTCTCTAAGCGAGGAATATTGATTGAACATGATCGCTACATGAAAAAAATGATCGTTATCGCTATCAAACGTATACCTCACTACCAAGTCATCACGATGATTCAAAAATTAAGTCAATAATCCTTGCTTTCCGAAAACATGTCTAATTTTCTTTCTTTATGATTCTATGGGAAAGTTGGATTCCCCTTCCTTTTTATGCAAATCCGTCTTTTTTGTTCATTTCTTTTTTAGGGGGTAAGTCGGGATGATCCCTCCCATTTGGCAACTAAAATACTAAAAAATAATAGTATAATTTTTCGCTCTTTGCATCAAACTGGGGGCTAAAAAGCCTGGACATCCCCACTTCTCTCTATTTACAGATTTGAACACGCTATACATGCTACTAAATTAATGTCATGCAAAGCTTATTACGAACCATCTTAATAACTTTAAATGACGAACGAAAGAATACCACTTCCTATTATTTAACCAAGATAATTAATTATGTTAACTGATCAAACAATTCACGATAAAAATATGCAATATTCCACAAATTCAAAATACAAACCTTGGAGCTTCAAATAAACATGAGAAATATCCCCTAGCATGGGTATACATGAATTGCAAAAGCCACCTAAGGTTACATTTGGGGGCTACAAAAATATAGGTATCACCTCAACTTTCATTTTGAAATGAGACCATATTCTGGAAAGTGATTTGAATGAGTTTATAAAATATTCCATCAAACCTAAGTTTGGTAAATGTTCATTTTCAAACTACGACACTTTTTAATTGGAAGAAATTCACTTTCAATCATCAAAGTATGACAATGATGACAAACACTAAAAAAGGAGAGATGACAAAATTGGATATACAAAAGTTTGCTCACATTTTCATATATTTGTTGAAATAAGTTGCAAATTACAACTTACCTTCATCAACCTTGGACAAAAAAGTCACACTTAATTACGAGCTAGACTTTTCTTTCCATTTTGGGTCCAGTTTTGAAAATAATATGATTATGTATTTTGCCTACTAGAAAAAGTTGATTTTCAAAACAAACTTTCATTGGACCCTTTTCAAATTCTGAATTCTAGATGGAAACAACATGTTTCTAATAAAAATAGTATTCAAAATTTCCTTTCTGAAACTTTGTTTCCTCAAATAAATAAATTTTCAGATTCTCAATAACCATTTGGATAATACATGTATATACATAAATATTTCTATAGGGAATATTTCAAGCATTATCCCAAACTTGAACCGCACTGTGATCATACACTAAAGTACGGTGGCGTCCAAAGGGAAAGAAGATAGAGCAAAAGAGTCGCCAATAATTTTTAGGAACTTGTAAACCGTTCACGAGGTGAAGGTTACACCCCTTAACGATCCAGGAGATCGTTAACTCCAATAGGTCTGGAACCAAGACAGGTAGTTCGGGGATGAAGGTACAAATCCAACCTAAAAGAGATTGAACCTGCCCTAATAATAGGCCTCTAGTTTATTCTACTCGTATTCATGTGCGCTTTCTGACTAACATATAATCAATAGGATTACCCTACACCTGTTTAGTCTATGTTGGTTGAATTTTAATGCACATATGAATCTATTATTGGCGATCACTTGAATTATAATCATATTAACCCTAAACAAGATTATTAATTATCTTATTAAGCGTGATTACAGATCAAGCAATAAATAATAAATATAATCAAGCAACATAATAATAATAATCATATATTAATAATAATAATAATCATAATAATAATAATATTCATAATCATGTTAAAGCATAATACACACGTTAGTTACTTCAAGGAAAATAATAAACAAACAATTAAATTAAATAATAATTGAAATAGAGATTTGGGACCAAACCCTCCGAAATTAAAACATTTCATGTCTAGGGCAAAGGCAACTTCAAACTCGGCTAGGTGTATTTAGGTGTTGTGAGTGCGGAATTTTGTTTATAAAAGAGGGGTAGGTTTAGAAAAGAGAGAGAGAAAAGCTTCAGCTTAGTGAGAGAAAGAATTAGAGAGTTGATGATTTTAGATGATTGTAGATGATAATTGGGTCTTGTAGATGATTCAAAACGGAGTTTTTAGGAGGCTATTTATAGAGAAAATCAGCCAAAAAGATAGAAAATCGAACTAGAGTTCTGTCGTGAAAAAACAGAGTTTGCGCCAGACGCTAATGCTAGCGCCAAGCGCCAAGCTTGGCGCCAGGCGCTAATGCTGGCGTTAGGCGCTTAAATCAGATATAAATAAACGTACGGGAGGATAAATCGTATTTTCCTTAAAAACATTCTTTTTTTCTGATTAAAACTCTAAAAAGTCAATAAAAGTTAATTTATTATTGCTAATTGAATTAGGAATGAAAAGAACCTTCTAGAAGAAACTAGAAGACTAAAACCATTCCTAATTGCATTAGGAATGATAAATCCATATTAGGCCCTCCTCTAGATCATTGGGCCGCATATAAGGTTCAAACCGGGCCTAGTTTAGTAATTTGGCCATAACTTCCTAAATATTCATCGGAATTGGGTTTATAATATATCGTTAGAAAGCTCTTTTCAAGCCCAGTACAACTACACTACTATTAGAGCCATATCATGGACCAACCAAATTTGATTTGCTGTTTTCTTAAAATAGATTTTCAAAAACACAGAGAAAATAAATGAAATTAAAACTATCCGCAATACTAGACTTTCCACACTTTCACTTCATTCGATTATGATTCCGCGTGAAAGGTATTCATCACTGGGTTTGGTTTTGGGGAGACACATTTGGGTGTCTACAGAAGCCCCCACTTTGACTAAGTTTGGAGAAACGCAAGTTTTGAAAACGAAAGTCAAAGTATCGATAGGGAAGGAGAATGATTCAGAACGTTCTGCGATCCTAAATTATTCTTGTAACGGCGATACCTGCAAACTAGAGTTAGTTAAAACAGAAAAGAGAGTTAAGAAACGCGTATCTTGCACCGTCGAGCACACGTTTCTGAAGTAACCCATTTGTTGCTGTTTGCTGTTGTTGACAACCTTCCACAATCTAGGGAACGCCATCTTGCTATTTTAATGTTCACTCGTCTCTGAACAATAGAGATTTTTTGGATAGGTTCACGCGTCTCTAAACAAAGAGCTTCTGAATGATGTGTCCACGCATCTCTGAACAAAAGAGCTTTTGTATGATATGTCCACGCGTCTCTGAACAATAGAGCTGTTGAATAGGATGCCCACGCGTCTCTGAGAAAAGAGCTTTGATGATATGTCAACGCGTCTCTGAACAATAGAGCTTTTGAATAATATGCCCAAGCGTCTCTGAGCAAAAGAGCTTGAAAGAAATGTCCACGCGTCTCTGAACAAAAGAGCTTGAAAGAAATGTCCACGCGTCTCTGAACAAAGAGCTTGAATGTTTATTGCGATAATATTCCGAAGAACAAAGCTTATCGATCTCTAAAGCTCGCTTGAACTTTGCTTCCGCTATGCCAGTACGTCGGCGCTTTTGCTGCTTTTAAACCATTATGTCGGTGCCTCTGCTGTTTATGAACCAGTATGTAGGTGTCTTGCGATGAGCCAATGTTTAGGCGCTTTAAGCTAAGTGAGACGTTCTTTCGTTAGGTCGATCACTTATTGCGATTGTAATCAAGCGGACTACTTAATCATGTCAAATTGCTTATAGGGGCTAACTAGCGTACCAAGGAACCCAAAATTGTTGTTCTAAGAGGCTTCGAGCTCTGTCGCTACTGAAAAGATGCTGGTGCCACGATTTGGCTCTGTCGTAGACGCTGAAATCTAGCGCCAGGCGCTGAAATCTGTTGCCAGACGCTAGATGTTGTTGTCTGGCGCTGGAGTAGGGTCTTCCCTATTCTGCTCTTGCTGCCGCTGGGATGCACCTGTATTCATCTCTGACTATAGGACTTTGCCAATTTCTTTAATTATTTTAGGGTTAACCTAAGGTTTAATGTTGCTTGACTCATTGACTTGACACGACTCAAGGTATAAACTTGACTCGATGTGATTGACTCGAGGTTGACTCGACTCGAAGTGAAATGTCACGTGTGACTCATGACCCGTGTGTGCATGGTGTTGACTCAATGTGATAACACAACATGAATCAATGTGTACAGGACTCGTGTGTGCATTGTCATGTGATCGTGCGACTCGAAAATGCAAAAAAGCAAAAAATTTCCGTCATTTTTGTGGAGGGTACCGACTTTCTCCCGAAAAAGAAAGACGCGAAAAAGAATCAAAGTTTTTGAAAATGCATGCTGAATGAGCTTAATCAAATGTTGTTTGATACTATCTCTCAAGGTGCAAGGATTAATCCATCCTAGTATATTTCAATGGTTGACTCAATGATGAAAGTATTTGGGTAACTTAGGCACGGAGGCTAAGAACTTCATACTTCGTGATGCAATGACAATTATGATTGATGAGTGATTTTGACATGACAAGGCATGCTTCAACGTTGTGTTAAGATTCCATGACAAAGGGTTTCGAAGGGAAGTATATTTGGTCATGTATCTGTGATGTGTGTGATAGTGACACTAAAGTTAGGCCGCAAGGGTTACGTGTGTGGAAAGAGATTATTTTTAGAAGAGTCAAATAATGGTGACTCTTAGGCTGGGTAAGCTAATGATGTAAGGATCAAGCCCCCAAGTCTAGCTCTAAGTAAATAGGAATGAGCATAGGAAATCCCTTGATATGATCATGGTGTGTGAATGTGAATGTGAATATGAATGCATGTTTATTACGGCCGCACCTCAATGTGAGGTTTCCTACATATCCGTTAGGAATCAGGCCGAACGTAGCTCTAGCTGAACCTCGCACAAGTGTGTGTATACCTCAAAAAGGTCTTTTTAAGGGTTGTAATGTGGTTAGGCTAAAGGCTTGAAGAAGAAGGGGATAAAGGCTCAAGACCCTCGATAAGCCCCTAAGGTGTGCAACCTTGCTTTTGAATCTTTGTATTTTTATGCTTGAGGCTTCTTACTTTTGAGCTCTTTTCTTTTTTATTTTTGCTTTAGAATTTATTTTATTTTTATAAGTGTGGGCAATCCCGATCATGTGGTCTATCACTCACTTGGCATTCATGTGTCTCAGCCACGATACCGATCACTCGATAAGAGACGCAATCTGAGACGTGTTCATATCAAAGACATGTTCATGTCAGAAACATTGGAACACTTGCCCTTTTGTACACTGTTATTATTTTCTGTTTCTTTTTTTATTTATTTTGATCTTTTGAAATCACTCAAGTTTTTCATGATATTGAAAACTGCATAAGTTGCACACTATCCCATCCCAAGATTAGGTAGACATGGGTTGAGAAATTAAAGGTCTATCGTTAGACGAGGCTAAAAGTGGTTTATCAAAAAAGGATTGCATATTTGAAGGGTGAAAGGTGATATGGCTACAAGAGGTGCCTCAAATCATTGATATACCTTGTGCGTAGTTTGACATGGATTTTTTTTTTTAAATGCAATGTAATGAAATGATCATATGCAAGAAAACAAATGCTCATTTTATTTAAAGGGGAAAAGAAAGAATCTACAAAATTAATCTAAGGGAAGAAAGGTGCCTATGCTAGACTTATTGGGGAAAGGAAAAAATAAATAAATAAATCAAAAAAATATCATGAAATCTTGTCGTTGAAGCTTGCCTCTTGTCCCTTGGCTTATCATCACTTGGTGTTCTTGCCGACTAGAGGTATTGGAAGCCAATTATTGTCGATCAAATATTGGATTGATTCCTTTAGCTTCCAACAGCTCTCAGTAGTATGACCCCTACATTGATTGTACTTGCAGCGTACATTTGGGTTCCAACTAGGCAATCTCTTCTCAAGTGGGGGATCTTGAATGGATCCAATAGGAGTAATGAGTCCCTTCGCATAGAGTCGATCGAAAGCATCATCGTAGCTAATTCTAATAGGGGTGAAATCCTTTCTTAGTTGCTTTCTAAATCCTCGACTATCCATGGCTAAGATTTCATTAAGGTCGAAAGTACCAATATTGTTACTAGAGTAGGTGTTTTCGGAAGAAGAAGGATAGTCGTTCTTCTTTCCTTTACAAGCCACTGTTGTTATTGTTATTGATCTTGGCCTTCGTGTCGCTCGGGGGAACATGAAGGAGATTTGAATTAATGAGGTCTTGAACACGATCTTTGAAGGCGAGACATGCTTCGGTGGCATGACCACGACCTCTATGGTATTGGCAATAAGAATTTAGATCCCAATTAGGATATCGTTGTTCAGGCAGAGGGTCTTGACTGGGACCAGTAGGGTGAATGAGACCTTGATCGTGAAGACAGTAAAAAGCTTTATTGTATGTCATTCCTATTGGTGTTTATTCTTCAATGGTCCATTTTTCCCGTGGCTTAGGAGCATTGAGTTCTTCATTAAATCCTTGGTGAGAATTTTGTTCGATAACCATCACCCGATTTGCTAATCCTTCTACCATATTTAAGAGCATGGCAATGACATCTTGCAGTTTTCGAACGTCCTCTTTTAGACTTAACGAGTCTTCCCTGGTATTATCTAAGAAAATATTTTCAACCTCCTAGATCATGGCCACTTCATCAAGAGAGGTTATATAAGCTGTCTCGATCATGGGCTCAACTACAGGTGTGATAAGGAGTGAAGGATCGAAGGATGTTTGATCTTCTGCGATGACTATAATTTCGGAAGTTTTATTGTCATCAATCAGATCTTAAATAGCTTCTTTGAGTTTCCAACACTCCTCAATGTTGTGACCCTTTCCTTGGTGATATTTGCAGTGCTTATTAGGGTCCCACTTGGGTAGCCTGACTTCTGGAACTGGATCATTGATGGGCCCTATGGGCATGACTAGTCCTTTGTGATGTAGCTTCTCAAAAGCTGTTTCATAACTCATACCAAGTGGAGATAACACTCTTTTTGACCTTTGGATTCGTGATTTAGAGGCGTTCGTAGCATGTACTTCATTAATGGGAGAGGAAGAAGAAGGATGGTCGTTCTTCTTTCCTCTCGCACTATTATCTTTCAAAAGGTCATCTTTAATGTCAATGCCTATATTATACACAGCCTTGAAAGTATTCAAGTTGTGTTGGTAATTTAAGTTCTTTGAATACTTCTCTTGGAGATTCTTGATAAACATCCTCACAAATTCTTTTTCGGTAGGAACCTTGACCATATTAGCAGAAGTTTTCCTCCATTTGTTGAAGAAAGAAGTGAACCCTACGTTTTCTTTTTGTTTTAACATCTCAAGTTGTCTGTGGTATGTTTCGTCTTGAATGTTGCACTTATATCTATCTATGAAAGAGTTTGTTATCGACTCTCAAGAAGAGGTTTTCTCTTTGTCAAGGGAAAAGAACCATTGTTGACAAACGGTCTCAAGAGATAAAGAAAACAAGGAACGAAATACTTTCTTATCAATCCCCTTAATGTTCATTATAGTTTCAAAAGCTCTTAGATGAAAGTAAGGGTTATCTGTTGCCTTGAATTTTGGGATTTCGTTGGCATTGAATTTATGCGGAAAAAGTTCCTTGTCCAGCGACACCCCTTGTGAACTAATGCCCTAAAATTTATAATCACTAGATAGCTTGCTCAAGCTTTCTTGCATAAGGTTCATTTGTTGTTGCTTCACAGGGTCATTAATTTTGAGGGCTAAAGCCTTCAACGCCTCAGTCACGTCAGTCAATTGATTCCTAAGTTCGTTGACTTCTTCTTGCGTTGCCATTATCTTTTTAGCGTTCCTCTTTTGACGAATAGGGTTATCAAAAAGTAAGACTTGAATAAAGAAGTTGTCCTTGATTAAATCGTCCTTCTCTCCTTGACCAAGTACTGTGGAAAAGGAATTTGGGGATATTCATTGTCAATTATTTGACTCAAACTCTATTTAACATGCAATGGATAGAAGAAGGTAGGAAGAATGAAGGTTGTGATGTGGAGAAGAAATGTAGATGGAGGGCTATGAAGAATTAGGATTAGAATGTACCCCCAACTCAAATGACGGAAAAAACTGACTTATGCATGAACCTAAGACATGGTCGCAGTGATATACACTAAAAGTGTGTGCTAAGACTAGTGAGTGTAAGTGACATGCTTTGACTCTTGTTTAAGACCATGGGACTTAGTGCTTAGACTCAATTAATGACATAAGGTGATGACTCGAGCAATAAACCGAACTGTCATCAAAACGATAGGACTGATGCCTCTCTTTGCAGTGTAGCGCCAGACGACATGATTGTTGCCAGGCGCTAAACTCCACAGAGTGGCGCTGCAGTTTAAATATTGGCGCCATTGCTGGAACGTCAATCTGGAACTGCTTTCGGTATTATTACCCTACAGGGTATGCCTAAAGTCGTATTAAGTCAATTCTGATTAAATTATTAGACTTTATTTACTCAAATTAATTAATTAATTAACTAGGCAAAGTTCTTTTAGTCATAAATCAATTTATTTAATCTTAGCACAAGTAAAAAAAAACAGTTAGGAAAAATACATAGAGTATGCACAAGCAATAATGCACAATTATTCAAGTACGCACAACATGATGCGATGAGTTTGCAACCTAACCATGGCTTTAGTTCTCTAAAGTTCGGGACATGGGTTAGTCAATAGAGGGTCCATGTTTAATTGTGCGGATGCACCGCGCGGAAGCCTAACCATGAAGGGTTGGCGCGAGTGGATGGGACACCGCGAATTTAGAAAAACTCACTTCCATGGTTTGGTGAATTCAACATTCTCGGATGTACCCTTTGTTGCTCAGAGCGTTCAATCAGGTAGATGGAGCATGAATTCCCAGAGGGTTATGTCCATATGTAGAACATATATGGGTTTCAGAAAAGTGAGAATAACTCAATTAGGAAGTAGAATCGAGCAAACAGTGCTAAAAACTGGTTAAAATTAGAACGCATATTTCTGGCTCGGTATTGGAAGAACTTAGCGCCGGCTTTTGGCTTTAGCGCCTGGCGACAAAAGTTGTCGCCTGGCGCTAACATCAAAAGGTTGGCGCTAGTCTTTGTTCGCTGAAGCTAATTCCTACATGTCTCAGCAGTTTTCTATGCTCGATAAAATTTACCAGTTTTGCGAAGCATTATTTCGATCCTAGTTGTGAAAGATATTCCTCAAATTTCCTACGTGTAAAAATCCTATGTTTTAACTCATTACGGATGGTCTTTCCAATGAGATCTTTTTTATGCATATGACAATAATGTTAATCAAAACAACGCACATGAAATACTTAGAACTTTTCGAGTCTCATCCACTCATTCTAAATCATTGCCGAAATAAATTTCAGGAATTAAAATAGAAATCCTCCCCAGTGGAGTTGCCAAAAACTGTAGGGAATATTTCAAGCATTATCACTAACTTGAAACCCACTGTGATCATACACTAAAGTACGGTGGCGTCCAAAGGGAAAGAAGATAGAGCAACAGAGTCGCCAACAAGTTTTAGGAACTTGTAAACCGTTCACGAGGTGAAGGTTACACCCCTTAACGACCCAGGAGATCGTTAACTCCAATAGGTCTGGAACCAAGACTGGTAGTTCGAGGATGAAGGTACAAATCCAACCTAAAAGAGATTGATTATTCCCTAATAATAGGTCTCTACTTTATTCTACTCGTATTCATGTGCGCTTTCTGACTAACATACAATCAATAGGATTACCCTAAACCTGTTTAGTCTATGTTGGTTGAATTTAATTGCACATATAAATCTATTATTGGCGATCACTTAAATTATAATCATATTAACCCTAAACAAGATTATTAATTATCTTATTAAGTGTGATTACAAGTACAAATTCCCTTGAAACATGCATAAAAGGTGTGATCAAGCAATAAATAATCAATATAATCAAGCAATATAATAATAATAATAATAAATTAATAATAATAATAATAATAATAATAATAATCATAATAATAATAATATTCATCATAATCATGTTAAAGCATAATAATAATAGCAAGATCCTAGGCATGATACTAATAAGATTAATAACAAACCCTAGCATGTCACTAAACAATAAAAATCAAAGCTTTAACCCTAACATGATACTAACGAATATATTAGGAAAGAATACAAAAGGCATCATACTTTTAATCATACTTGATTTTAGAATTACCCAAACATGATACTAGGAAGATCAAAACACTCTAACATGACGCTAGGAATCATAATAGCAACCTAAGCATGATTTCTACATTATAATAAAAACGAATCAATTAAAGGACTTACTTGGATGCCTCGTACCTCTTTCTAATAACAAAATACACACGTCAATAACTTCAAGGAAAATAATAAACAAACAATTAAATTAAATAATAATTGAAATAGAGATTTGGGACCAAACCCTCAGAAATTAAAACCTTTCACGTCTAGGGCGGATGGCAACTTCGAACTCGACTAGGTGTATTTAGGTCTTGTGAGTGCGGAATTTTGTTTGTAAAAGAGGGGTAGGTTTAGAAAAGAGAGAGAGAAAAGCTTCAGCTTAGAGAGAGAAAGAATTAGAGAGTTGATGATTATATTCTAGATGATTGTAGATGATAATTGGGTCTTGTAGATGATTCAAAACAGAGTTTTTAGGAGGCTATATATAGAGAAAATCAGCCAAAAAGATAGAAAATCGAACCAGAGTTCTGTCATGAAAAAACAAAGTTAGCACAAGACGCTGACATTAGAGCCAGGCACCAATGCTGGCATTAGGCGCTAAAATCAGATTGAAATTAACCGTACGGGAGGATAAAATCGTATTTTCCTCAAAAACATTCTTTTATTCTGATTAAAACTCTAAAAAGTGAACAAAAGTCAATTTATCAATGCTAATTGAATTAGGAATGAAAAGAACCTTCTAGAAGAATCTAGAAGACTAAAATCATTCCTAATTGCATTAGGAATGATAAATCCATATTAGGTCCTCCTCTAGATCAATTGCCGCATATTAGGCTCAAACTGGGCTTAGTTTAGTAATTTGGCCATAACTTCCTCAATATTCATCAGAATTGGGCTTATAATATATCGTTGGAAACCTCTTTTCAAGCCCCATCCAACTACACTACCATTGAACCCATACAAACTTGATTTGCTGTTTTCTTAAAATATTTTTTCAAAAACACAGAGAAAAGAAAGGAAATTAAAACTATCCGCAACACTAGACTTTCCACACTTTCACTTCATTCGATTATGATTCGGCGTGAAAGGTATTCATCACTGGGTTATGTTTTGGGGAGACACATTTGGGTGTCTACAATTTCCAAAAGGAATGAATTAAGATCCGACTTCTTTTTTACTCGAACCTGTTCTCACTTAGTTCTCCCGCAAATATTGGCTAAGGGATGGTAAACGAACCACCTACAAGACTAAAATTAAAGATTGATAACAAAAAAGAAAATATTTGATGTTCTAAATCAACTTTGAGAATAAAATCACCGCAATGATCTTTACAAACGTCTAGACATTAGGTAAGATTACTAAACCTTGAACACATTTGTTTTTGGTCTATAAACAAGCAAAGAACTAACTTGCTTTCTTGAACATGACTTTAACTAAAATGTAAAAGCCATGTCATTATCATTAATATCTCAAAAAAAAAAATAGGATATATACATAGGTCCATCCCAATATCATGATTATATGGATGGCCTAAACAATAGCAAGACATTAGAAATACCCCAAAATGGGGGCTCCAAGACTTGTGAAATAGCAAGAATGCACATAACCCGACACATGGGGGCTCCAATATCAACAAAAAACAAAATGAGATATTCATGCCATTCGAGCTACTTTCGAGAATCGCCTAACTACAAAGGGTTTACGTAGATCTCGAGCCTTACAATTTTCAAACGTATCACAATGATTTAATAATCATGTTTTTCCTTTGAAAACTAAGTTTGCAACTTGGCCATTAAACATGTTACGTACTCAAGCCATTTTCAAGTTCAACTTCAGAAACTATTCTTAGTGCATAATTGTTGTTCCAATACTTCAATTTACTCTAGAGATTAGAGAGTATGACTAGTATAGAGCAAAAGAAACAAAATCATGATGCATAAAACACACTTGCTCATACGAAAGTTTAGTACTCAATCATTTATCATGAAAATAGTATCAAGACATATTATTTCATGAGTTAGAATATAAACAAAAGACTCCTAAATTCTAAATTAAGGAGACTTCATTATTATCCATTGTTCCACGCATTAGAATTTCGCAAGGGGGATAACATCTACTTTCTCGAGCTTCAAAACAGTGAAAGAAATTCGAACTCAAAAGAAAGATTTCAAAAGTAGCAAGAATAGACGGAAAAATTTAAAAAACATTTCATTTTTCCTCTTACTTGTTCTAATGAATGACCAATATTATTAGACTTAGCAAATTTCTTTGTTAAAACTATGAATGGGAAAAAAAACTGATTTAAACACACTAGTTTAATCGTTTCCAAGATCTAGTTGTTATCATAATAAGACGAAACACAGGCTTTATAGACCCATTTCAAGAAACATGAAAGGGTCTAATTATTAAAAACAAACAAGTCATCGAAGTAACCCAACATTAGGGGCTACAACATTCGAAAATGTAAAATGGGGGCTTACGAACCCGAAATATAACCAAGCTACACCAGTTCGATGATCTCTTCAAGAACTTCCTAAACTAACTAGTTATTTGCAAATCTTGAAATCACGGTTTTATAAGTGAATAATAATAACCATCGGTTATTTTTACCGTTGATAAAGCCAATTTTGCAAATTACGCATGAAAAAAAAAATATGAGTCGCAAGAACAAATTCATGCTATTATAAAAGTTCAAAATGTCATTTATAATTTTAATGCATCATTGTTGTTCTAAACACTTAAATTACATTATAATTAACAAGTACAGTCTATGTGAGCAAAAAAGAGGGAAATAAAGATCAAGCACAAAGTCAAAATTAGAACAAAATAAACATATATATGCTTGACATGCTCATACAAGATCAATGCTTTGTCACTTAACATGAAATTTGATGCAATATATTGCTTAAACATGTCACATCGACAAACAAACAGATTCATGAAAACAAGTCGAATAAAAAACCCCCCAAATTAAAAATTTGGGGATTAACGGTTTGAAAATCGCCCAAATTCAACTAAGAATGAACGAATTATGGCAAATATGAATAAGGGACGAGATCTGCTTCCTTTAGCTTCAAAAAACAAGAAAATCCGAGCTTCTTAGAGAGAGAGAAAGAGTCGAAAATGGCAAAGGAAAGAGAAAGAGTGAAGTGAAAAATCGCGTTTGCGGTTTTCACTTTACTGACATAAGTCGCGCGCAACTGAATCTGTTACGCGTGACATACCAGCGCAACTCAGAAAGATGCGCGCGCCTGGCCAGCGCGACCTTCTGAGCTGCGCGTTGTAGACACCCAAATGTGTCTCCCAAATACCAAACCCAATGATGAGTACCTTTCACGTCAAATCATAATCGAAGGAGGTGAAAGTGTGGAAAGTCTATTGTTGCGGTTAGTTTTTATTTCTTTTCTTTCACTCTGTTTTTGAAAAATTATTTTAAAGAAAACAGCAAATCCAGTTTGGTTTGGTCCATGGCAAGGGTCCAATAATGGTGTATTTGGTCGGGTTCAAAAAGAGCTTTCGAACAATATATTATAAGCCTAATTCCGATGAATAATGAGGAAGTTATGGCCAAATTACTAAACTGGGCCCGGTTTGATATATGCGGCCCAATGATCTAGGTGTAGACACCCAAATGTATCTCCCCAAAACCAAACTCGGTGATGAATACCTTTCATGTCATTTGATTTCGAATGAAGCGAAAGTGTGAAAAGTATAGTGATGAGAATGTTTTTATTAAAATATCTCTTCTTTCTGTTTTTGAAAATATTTCTTTTCTTACCTTATTTATGAAAAACGTGCGTTCCATTTTATTTTGGTCCGTTATAAGGGTCCAATAATGGTGTAGTTGGATGGGGCTTGAAAAAAACTTTTTAATGATGTATTATAAGCCCAATTCGGATGAATAATGAGGAAGTTATGGCCAAGATACTAAACTGGGCCCGATTTGGTTTTTATATGCGGCCCAATGATCTAGAGGAGGGCCTATTATTAATAATCATTCCTAAATCTATTAGGATTGATTATGTTCTTCTAGAATACTTCAGAAGGTTCTTTTAAATCCTAATGGAGTTAGGATTGATAATTATGTTTCAAAAAGTTTGAAATTGAATAAAACTACTCCTTTTTAGAATCATTGTTTTGTACGAAGTGG
This sequence comes from Chenopodium quinoa, assembly GCF_001683475.1. Classification (NCBI taxonomy): domain Eukaryota; kingdom Viridiplantae; phylum Streptophyta; class Magnoliopsida; order Caryophyllales; family Amaranthaceae; genus Chenopodium; species Chenopodium quinoa. The sequence goes on along the minus strand of NW_018744616.1, from coordinate 2,384,631 downwards.
AATATATTCATATTTTATTTTTGTGCCTCATAATATTTATCCAAATTTTATATGGTTGGATAGATCTTTAAATTATCTTTCCAATGATATATTATAATATTAAATTCGAGCTATAACGAAAAAGATAAGAATTAGATATGAAACTCTATCCAAAACTGACGCCCTTCCACTATTTTGGCCATATCTTTTAATTTACAAAATATTTTAATCTGATTCTAATTGTTCTGGAAATTAGATTTCAAGAGCTTTTCAACGACATATTATATGCCTTATTTGGACTTCCAGATAAAAAGATATGATAAAAAAAAAAACGCGTAAAACTAATTATTAGCGCCTGACGACAAGCCTTAGCGCCTTGCGCTAACCTTCAGCGCCTGACGCTAATGTCCAGCGTCGGGCGCTAATCGAGTTTTATTCTCATCGAAACTCTGATTCGTTTTTTTATCCATCCGACTTATTTTCTCTATAAATAGCCTCTTAAAATTCTGTTTTCCATCATCAATTTTCATCAATTACATCAATTCTTCTCATTAACTCTCATCAAGAATTTCTTCATTCTCTCTATGTTTCTAGCTAAGCCCTTTTACAAACAAAATTCCACACACATTAGATCTATACACACCTAGCCATGTTCGAAGTTTCCTTCGCCCTAGACGTGAAAGGTTTTAATTTCTGAGGGTTTGGTCCCAAATCTTTATTTCAATTATTTAATTTAATTGTTTGATTTTATATTTTCCTTGAAATTACTAATGCGTGTATTTTTTTATTAGAAAGAGATACAAGGCATTTAAGTAAGTGCTTTAATTGTTTATTTGATATTATGATATAGAAATCATGTCTAGGTTGTTATTATGATTCCTAGTGTCATGTTAGGGTGTTTTGATCTTCCTAGTATCATGTTTAGGGTAATAACTATAATTTCTAATATCAAATATGACAATTGTTTTTTCTGCGATGCTTCCTATTTTCTTCCTAATGTTCACGTTAGTATTATGTTAGCGCTAAAGCTTTGATTTTTATTGTTTAGTGACGTGCTAGGGTTTGTTATTAATTTCCGTTAGTATCATGCCTAGGATCTTGCTATTATTATGCTTTAACATGATTATTAGAATTATAATTATTATTATTATGATTATGATTATTTTAATTATGATTATTATTATTATGTTTTTTGATTATATTTATAGTTATTGCTTGATCACGTCTTTTATGCATGTTTAAAGGGAATTGGTACTTGTAATCATGTTTAATAAGATAATTAATAATCTTGTTTAGGATTAATTTGATTATAAGTCAAGTGATCGCCAATAATAGTTTTATTTGTGGATTGAATTCAACTAACATAGATAAACAAGTTTAGGGTTAATCCTATTGATTGCATGTTAGTCAGAAAGCGCACATGAATATGATAAGGATAAAAGTAGGTCGTTCGGACTACTAACCCTAACCAAATAAGAAATTTATAATACCTAGACTTACACTAAACTAGTTAGTGGCAAGTAAAGGGTCGAACCCAAAAGGACTAAGTGTATCAATTTGTGCTAATTAGACTACTAGGAAAGCTTGTGAGATAGAGAGAGATTCAACAAAACACAACTAAGAACAAATAACTAAAACTAGGGAAAGTGGAATCCAATTACATCAATACATTCAATAACATTATACAATTAGATGAAAATGACCTTGATTAGGAACAATCAACACATTTAACTCACTCTTGCACAATTAAGCATGTTAATTATCCTACTAAACTAGTTCACGCTCGTGCAACTAGCCTAGCAAAGGTATGGAAGAAATTAGGGCTCTCAACCAACTCACTCTCGCACAATCGATTGAAAGCACAATTAAGAACATAGAATCAATTATCTAGAAAGATTCTAATCCATAAAAGCATCATCCATACACAATAATCAAGAAACAATTCCATACTAATCACAATCAATCATTCAATTTATTAACATAACCTTCATCCATTTCCCTAGAACAAAATCTAAGCTAACATAATGAAGAAAGACATGGAAAACAAGGTAAAATAAGAATAAAAACAAGATTAAACAAATAAACTAATTAATCTACTCAAATCAATAAACGAAAAGAAAAAACTAAGAATTAAGCAAGAAATAAAGATGAGAGAAAGTTAGAAAATGCTCATTGAATAGATGAGAAGAAGTTCCACAAAGTTGCTTCTTCAACCTCTCAAAAACTCCATGGAAATCCAAGCTTTCTCTCTCTACACTACTCCTAAACTAACCCTCAGAGAGGAAAATAAAGACTAAACTAATCTAAACTATCTCTAAAATAAAATGTTGATTGATAAGTTCAGTGAGAAAATAACCCCAAAGGGGTATTTATAATAGAAGTTAAATAAAAAAAATAAAAGAAAGAAACTAAAAAGAAATAAAACTAAATAAAACAAATAAAAAAAACTAAACTAAAAAACCAATAAAAACAAAACTACCATAAAATAAAATAAAAGAAAATGAAAAGAACAAAAAAAGAAAACAAACCCCAAAATTCCCACCCAAACCACGAAACATCAGAGTCCCCTAATTCCCCTTCTCCCTTTTGAATTTTGGCTGCTTCCATTCACCATATCAACAGGAAACAATCATCCTCACCGTTCATCAACACTATCATCATCTAGCATCAAATCGTGGCCCACAATTGCGCACCCGCACAGAAGACGCGCACGGGTCGCGCAAAGCTTCTTCCTCGACTCTGATTTTTGACCCCAATTTGTGCGCTTTCTGACAGGGTTGCGCGGCCGCGAGTAGCTGCTCTGTGAGTTTCGGTGTTGGGCAAATCGAACGGATGTAATTGGTGAGTAATTGGGTTGGAGATTGGTGGTCGATTGTGGGTGAAGGGCTGGTGGTTGTTACGGGGGGGTGATTGGTGGCTCAGGTGGAAGGTGCGGTTATTGCTGTTGGTGTTGGTGAATTGGGGGAAAGCAGTGGTTGTTGTAGTTGTGGTGGTTGTTGATAATGAGTATGAATTGGAGTCGAATTGAGGTGTGGGATTGCGTGGTGGTTGATTGGTGGTCAGGGAGCAAGGGAAATGGAGGTGATTTGGTGGTGATTGATGGCGGTTTTGGTGGCGAAATGGGAGGTGTGGTTGGGTTGTTGTGAGGGGGCAGAGGGTTGGTTGTTGTTGGTGGTTCAGGGTTGTGAGGAATGGTGGTTAATTGGTTGTTGTGAGTAATTAATTGGGTTGCTGGTGGTGTGAGGATGCGGTGGTTTGCGCGTGAGTGGTGTGACGGTGGAACAGGGGGTGTGAAATGGTGGTTAATTCGTTGTTGGGGTTTGCATGAGGAAGCAGGGGAAGGTGATTGGAGGTGGTGTGTTTGTTGCTGTTGCAGTTGGTAAATTGGGGGAAAGCAGTGGTGGAGCTGGTGGTTTGGGTGGCTGAAGGTGATGGTGTGCGGCTGTTGCTTGAGGGTTAGGGGTTGCTGGGTGTGGTTTGGTATGGTGAAAGCAGCATGGAGGTGATGAGTGGCTATGACTGTTAAAAAGCCTCGGCTTGGACCTTGAACTCGAGCCTACACACAAACAAACCCGAGGGTAAAACCGAGACAAATAAAATAAAGATAAAATAAAATAAAAATAACTTTAAAATAAAATCAAAAGAAATTAAATTAAATAAATAAAACAAACATGAAAATAAAATAAAATAAGAAAATGAGAGAAACTAGGAACTTATTAAATAACAAGAACTAAAAACTTAAAATATAAACATAGAAAATAAGATAATTAAAATAAATTAAGAAAATAAGCTAAAAACTATTAAAAACTACTAAAAATACTCAAAATAAAGATAAAAGACGAGAATAAGCAAATAATAGAAATAAAGGACAAAATGGGCTAAATTATTGGAAAATAAGCCGGAAAACGACTCAATAAGCGCCCTAAAAGTGACATAAAAGTCACTTATCAAACTCCCCCAAGCTAACCTTTTGCTCGTCCTCGAGCAAATTAACATGAAACACGAGAGAAGGAGAATGATTTATTAAAGCAAACATAGAACACTAAAGGAGACAAGAATGTACACTAACTCACTTTCGTAGGAATCACGGTCAATTTTAGCAACTAAAGACAAGCCCTTTAAACCCTTAGATCACCCTAGAGGACGAGTTTTCTCTCGTGAGGGTGTCCTAAGAGTTTAACCCACAACTCTAAATAAAAACCAAGGCAAGGCAATAAAAAGAAAAGAAAAAGAAACATAAAAAGAGAAAAAACACAAAGTCATATTTGGACAAGAGATAGGAACAAACACCGATGAATGCAAATCTTTCTAAGTAGACAAATGTATGCACGTTCCAAGATGTCAATGGTTGAATGAAACATAACATATGCTAAGCATAGAGAACTAATGGGGACACAATCCACCCTAGCCTCAACCAATCGGGCCGCGCTCTCTCCACTAGCTTCAAATCAACCCTTAAGCTAGCTTCTCATGATCCACGAAGGAACCGGAAAAAGATAAAGAAATGAAAAACTTTGAGAAGGTAATCCCGACATCTCAACTATTGCATACTCTCTCCATACATTTGAAGTCTATCTCCCTCCACCGTTCTTTGACCTAACCTCACTAAAGTAACGTAAGGCTAAGGGTTAAGGCGGGGTAAAAATTTGAAAATTTTGGTGAAATTTCCTAAGTGAAGCAAAAGAGTGGCCTACTCTCAAAAACAAACTCAAGAAGTCACAAAATATCAAACAAAAACACCAATAACGCCATCTCCCCCAAGTTTATTCAACACTAAGACAATATATACCAAAAACGAAGTAACGCTCCCCCCCCCCCCAAGCTTGAACGAAGCATTGTCCTCAATACTTAAACTAGGGAAGAAACCGAAATCAAGCTAAAATGTTTTTGTGTTTTTTGTTTCTTTTTCAAATATAATTTTTTTAGCTCTTATTTGATGTCCTTGCCTTTTTTTTTTTACTATGGACGGCTTTTTCTTGAAACTTCATTTGATTTTCTTGAATTGCATCTTTCTTCTCAAACTTTTTTGCATTTTCTTTTCAAGCTCAATTTTCAATACCGTACTTAAACCAATTCACAAAGTTTTCTTGCTCATGATCAACACTCTCAAAACTCAAACCTCACATGTCAATGCTTCACTAACTAAAAGGCTTGGTAAACATAGGCCATTAGGTTTGCAACGCGGTTTAAACAAGAGCGAGAAACATTAGGCTAAAATTGGTTAATAAGTAGGTCGATACAAAATAGAAAACCAAATTTGTAACAAAATAAAAAGAAGATAAAGAAAAATGAGAAAAGGTGCCCTTTTCCTCCCCTAGAGTGGCTCGGTCACGATCTTGGGAGCTAGAGGTCAAAACAAGGATTAAGACATGCATAGTCAAGGATCCTAAATAGCCGCTCAACAAGTTGATGAAGGCTAGAACAAATGAAGCTCACAAGGGATTATAACCAAACAAATACCAACCAAGGGTTTCAAATCCACTATAGAGAGCAACTCCATCTTACCACATTCCCGTGAACTAAAGCTTCAGTGACATGCTAGGGTTTGTTATTAATCTTATTAGTATCATGCCTAGGATCTTGCTATTATTATGCTTTAACATGATTATTATGATTATGATTTATTATTTGATGATTATGTTGCTTGATATATTATTTTATTGTTATTGCTTTATCACACCTTTTATGCATGTTTAAAGGGAATTGGTACTTGTAATCACACTTAATAAGACAATTAATAATCTTGTTTAGGGTTAATATGATTATAATTCAAGTGATCGCCAATGATAGATTTATTTGTGCAATAATATTCAACCAACATAGATTAACAGGTTTAGGGTAAACCTATTGATTGCATGTTAGTCAGAAAGCGCACATGAATACGATCAGAAAAAAGTTGAGGCCTATTATTAGGGCAGGTTCAATCGCTTTTAGGTTGGATTTGTACATTCATCCCCGAACTACCAGTCATGGTTCCAGACCTATTAGAGTTGATGATCTCCTGGATCGTTAAGGGGTGTAACCTTCACCTTGTGGAAGGTTTACAAGTTCCTAAAACTTGTTGGCGACTCTTTTGCTCTATCTTCTTTCCCTTTGGACGCCACCATGCTTAAGTGTATGATCACAGTGGGGTTCAAGTTTGGGGTAATTCTTGAAATATTCCCTACACGCGCGGATACTGGTCACTAAAATGACCGGTATCAAGATTTTGATCCGTTTGATCATTTTTTTCAACGGTTTTTTGCTCGTTATTAGACGTATTGGCGCGTAAATGATCAAAATCATTTTAAATTGCTTTGCATATTGTAGTTTGTTTTCTTCTTTGTTAGTTTTTTGCATCATTCTTGCATGCACACCGTGCTTTGTGCCTTCCCCAAGCATACGTTTTGAAATTTTTTGTAAGAGTGCTTTAAGATGTTCCGTGGTGGTGCTTTACGTAAAAACACCCATAGACAGGTTTGTCATTTTACTGTACTGACGTTACAAATGTCCGGGTTTTTTTTTTCTTATTTCACGTCAGAGGCAAAAAGGAAGGCGTTTTCATGCAGCATAAAAATGCAAATGGCGTATTGTACGACGCAAAATTGTACGGTGTAGGTGTTGCGTAAAATTTCACTCCGCCCAAGCTTTGCGAGATCTACCTCTCAGGACTAAAAGGTATAGAATTACTGTAGGCGTTAGCTTACGAGTCGACAGGCGCATGTGGTAGATGCTACTCTTGAAGATGAACTTTACACTTTAGCGCAAGACAGAAAATTGCGCGCGATATTATTTTTGATTATAATGTTTCGTTTCTGTACTTTATGATCGAACTAATGACATTACTTATTATGAGGTTCGTCATTAGAAGTTCGCATCCCTTAATAGGACGTCATCAATATGTTTATTCTTAAACGTGCCTATTTTCGTATTCATCATTTTTTTAATTGTAATTGGTCAACCTTGATTTAAGAGTATAATTTATTTACCTCTTCTATGGTTTAAAAAGAAAATCCAGAGAACTTTACTTGGGATGAATGCCTCACATAAAAAAAAAAAGAGAAATAGAACGAAAAAAATAAATGTCGTTCTTAAAAAAATAATAAAAAAAAAGAGTATGATACAAAAAAATATATATTATTCTAAAAAAAAAGAGAGAAGATAATGAATGATAAAACTAAGAAAATGATTTAATTATTTATTGGATTTTACATTCGGAGGCCATCATTCTTCTTAAACAAATAGTAATTTATTATCCTTTAATGATAAGCAATATGAGAATCATAATTAAAAATAAGATATAAATCTCTATTGCAATATAAGTGATCAACAAATACCATAGTATATTTGATCATTTTAAGGAGAATGTTCGGGTTGATTAATATTCTTAATATTTGATGAGCATTTTCAATCAAACTTTCTTGACTTTCTCTTCTACTTTTTTCAAAAACAATTTATTTAAAGTAAAATCCTTAGATGATTACCTTGTTGAAGTCAACACAAATCATGACATTCCATAAATGATTGTTCATGATTTTTTTGACATTCTTCATCAACAAACTTGCTTAAAGTGAATTCGTATTACAAGGATAAAAAAAAAAGTAAAACAATCATTTTCACTTTGGTTCATTGTTTGAATGCTTGGCAGAAAAGGTTTAAGTGAATGCGTTTAGTTTCTCGTGATACACATTACTAGATCATCTTCCACATTCGCATACTAGTCCAACCATGGGTGACAAAGCAACATTGGAGAAACTTAGAGAGGAACTCCAAAACCTAAAGGCCCTATGAGAAGAAGAAGCCCATATGAAGGATCATAAAAAAGCAGAAAAGGCTAAAATAAAAGCAGAAAAAGCAAAAGAAGACATTCTGCAAGAAAAAGCAAGAGCCGAAAGAGTAAAGACCTTGGAGAAACTTGTCCTTCGAGCTAACTCAGGGAATAAGTACTTCAATTATGAGCTTGCACCACAACCTAGTGGCAAGACACTCCCAGAAATGTTCTTGACTACGGATTTTCTAACCGTTAAGGTTACAGACAATCCTATAACTCACTTAATGAGCTTTATTCGAATTATGGCATTGAAAGGGGTTGAGCCAAGCCTATATGAATGTACTTTTCCTCTTTCATTGGACCCAACTGCAAGATCATGGTTTTATAACCTCGATGCAAAACAAACTTCCACATGGAGTGATGTTGTAAAAGCGTTTTTAACCCAATATGGAGATAACATCGAGCTCACAACTACCTTGCGCGATCTCGAATTGCTTAAGCAAGGGGAAGAAGAAGGCTTCATTGACTTCTTTTCAATGTGGCGATCAAAGGTTGCTCTTATTCCACAAAGACCTCTAGATTATGAACTTGTCCCAAAGTTCATAGACAATATGTCTCCACCATACAAGTTCCATTTACAATACCTTGGTTTAGACACATTTCAAAAAGTCTATACTGTGGGTACATTAATTGAAAGGGACTTGATAAATGAAACCATGAATCATATAGATGGACTTGATTTTTAGAGAGGATTTCACCTACGACAGAAACAGACAAAGCTCAAAGACGCAATCTCAAGAAGTTGTCAACAATTCAAGATGTAGCACCCTAGGTCTTGTTTTGTTTCTTTCCTTTGTTTTTATGATAGACTAAGAGATTCATGTTGTCGAATCTACTTATTTTGTACTCTCATTAATTAATGAATAAAAAAATATATTTTTTCAAGTACGTCTATCTTGTTCTCTTTTCAATCTCTTTATTGTTATTGACTAGAATTAAATAAAACGTATACATATAAACATGCAATATCATAAGGCATACATACTCAACACTTTAAGAATCTTAATGAGCTTTGGCTTACAAGATGTATTGAATGAAAAGAGGCCCATCTTAGGCCCACAAAGAAAGGGTATGATGATTTCACCAACACAAGAGGCAACTTGAAACTCCATAAATATAATCCCATGTTCTTAACCTTAGAGAAAATCCATCTTTTTGGCAGCCCTTTTGAGCCTCGTTAATTGAGCCTTAGTTATTCAACCTACATTATTCCATGCCTTGGGATGGGAATGGTGCAAAGATACAAATAGGAAATTCGGGGAACGAAACAAAAGAGGGGGACATAAAGTTAGTCTAAACCCAAAAGGAAACTATCAAATGCAAAAAAAAAAAAAAAAAAAAAAAAAAAAAAAAAAAAAAAAAAAAATCGTTCTAAACCCAAAACAAAACTTGTCAAAAAAAAGAAAGAAAGGAGAGGTGACAAGGAAAAGGCACCTAATGTAGGAGTTCTCACACAAAGCAGAAAGGTTCTAATTTGATAAGCACCAAAAGTAAAGGATTTTGGGAGTATACTTGAACCTGTCCATTGTTCATAACCCCAAGCCTAGCCACTTTAAGACCTTGGAAAGGCCCTCCTTGAGGTAGACCATAACCACATACCTAAATCATCATTCCATGAAAATATGGCCAATCTTAGGCCTTTGCACATATGGACCTACTATTAAGTAGTCATGCCCATATATAAATGCATGAAGTGTTGAGTTATTATTACAAGATCATATAAAAAAAAAATTAAATGATTTGGATGATTTGATAGCCATTGGCTTGATTACATCATGTTAGTAAAGCAATCGAATCAAACTAAATTCGTTGTTTTCCATATCCTTTTCCAAAGAAAAATGCGACGACTATCAATTTTTTTTAAAAAAAACACAATCATCTTATTTTCTTTTCATAATAGGGCTATTTATTACCAAGGTAATTCAGGTTCTATATACATTGCCTAAAAGAAAAAGAGTTAATATAATAAATTGATTTGATATATCGATAGCCTAGACGTCAACTTTAGATGTCTTTTACAACTCTTGAGAATTGGTCTTTTCACTTGTCATGAGCAACTTAAATGTCCGCCTACGTGAGGATAACTCCATCTTCTCTAAGCGAGGAATATTGATTGAACATGATCGCTACATGAAAAAAATAATCGTTATCGCTATCAAACGTATACCTCACTGCCAAGTCATCACGATGATTCAAATATTAAGTCAATAATCCTTGCTTTCCGAAAACATGTCTAATTTTCTTTCTTTATGCTTCTATGGGAAAGTTGGATTCCCCTTACTTTTTATACAAATCCGTCTTTTCTGTTCATTTCTTTTTTAGGGGGTAAGTCGGGATGATCCTTCCCATTTGGCAACTAAAATACTAAAAAAAATAATGGTATAATTTTTCGCTCTTTGCATCAAACTGGAGGCTAAAAAGCCAGGACATCCCCACTTCTCTCTATTTACATATTTGAACACGCTATTCATGCTACGAAATTAATGTAATGCAAAGCTTATTACGAACCATCTTAATAACTTTAAATGACGAAGGGAAGAATACCACTTCCTATTATTTAACCAAGATAATTAATTATGTTACTTGATCAAACAATTCACGATAAAAATATGCAATATTCCACAAATTAAAAATACAAACCTTGGGGCTTCAAATAAACATGATAAATATCCCCTAGCATGTGTATACATGAATTGCAAAAGCCACCTAAGGTTACATTTGGGGGCTACAAAAATATAGGTATCACCTCAACTTTCATTTTGAAATGAGACCATATTCTGGAAAGTGATTCGAATGAGTTTATAAAACACTCCATCAAACCTAAGTTTGGTAAATGTTCATTTTCAAACTACGACACTTTTTAATTGGAAGAACTTCACTTTCAATCATCAAAGTATGACAATGATGACAAACACTAAAAAGGGAGAGATGACAAAATTGGATATAAAAAAGTTCGCTCACATTTTCATATCTTTGTTGAAATAAGTTGCAAATTACAACTTACCTTCATCAATCTTGGACAAAAAAAGTCACACTCAATTACGAGCTAGACTTTTCTTTCCATTTTGGGTCCAGTTTTTAAAATAATATGATTATGTATTTTGCCTACTAGAAAAAGTACTATAAAAAGTTGATTTTCAAAACAAAATTTCATTGGACCCTTTTCAAATTCTGAATTCTAGTTGGAAACAACATGTTTCTAATAAAAATAGTATTCAAAATTTCCTTTCTGAAACTTTGTTTTCTCAAATAAATAAATTTTCAGATTCTCAATAACCGTTTGGATAATACATGTATATACATAAATATTTTTGTAGGGAATATTTCAAGCATTATCCCAAACCTTAAAGGGTAGGGCTTTATACCCTATGTTTGATGACTATTATCCTCGGGGTGATATTCTCGACGATGCTCTCTACCCTGAGTGGTTTCAGGCACCAACCTAGGGATACGTCGATCCCATTTCCCATGGTATTTACACAGACTACTCGACCTTTCATGGATATGGCCAGGACATTCCTTTTAAGGGGGCCTCCGGGGGGGACTTATAACCCTAATTATTTTGGTGGTATTTCTTCTGGTGATGCAGGTGGTAGCGGCGGAGGATTTGGCTTCATGGATGATGAGGCGGAGAATAAGCCATACTAGGCTAGTTCCCGAGCCAATGAGGACATTGTCTAATCTTGGCTTGGGGGAGATTTTTGGATGATGGTATCTTTCTTCTTCACTTTCTCTTATTTTTTGTGTGTTTTAGTATAGATTTATTGCTTTCTAGTGTAGTTTTATTGCTTTGATAAAAATACAAAAAAAAATTGAAAAATAAAAAAAAATACAAAAATACGTTCCAATGAATTGTAAGTCATGCTTCCCTGTGCCCCATACTTGGAAGTTTTTTTAATTATTGGTATATGATGATGAGCATTGTGGATAGGTTAGCCATGATTTGAAATTTGATTTCTTGGATGCTTAACATGCGTCAAATTTGTCCAACTACTTGTGAATGTAGTGCTTGAATAGTTGATTTGGTTAGGAATTGTGTGTTAGTTCCTTATATGTCAATGAATTTGAGTATTGGTTTGCAACTTTGAGTAATGTTTGTATGACTCAATATTATGCACATTGAGGAGGACGAAGGTATTTGTTCTTGTTGAGCAATTAGGTTTTGATGATGATAAACTAATGATGATTATCTATCTAACGTGTATGTTAAGTTGTGCATAGAAAGAGCAAGTTATGCTTGGAACAGGATACAAGGAACCTGAGTAATGACAGGTATATATGTAAGGAACTTGAGCAATATAGGATAAGAAATAGAGGAACAAGAACAACGATAAGTGTTATGGTTGATAAGCATGATGATGGCTAAGGAACCATGAAGGTAACTATGTAAACATGTGTTTACATATGTTAGCTTCATAAGGTAAGTATCCTATACATATATAGGTTATGTATGTGTAAGAGTCTTTTAATTTAGTTTAGTTTTCTTTATTGTTTTTATAAATAAAAATCTAACCTTCTGTTTTACTTTGTTATTCTCAGAAGTTTGCTCAGTTCGTCATCATCAAAAAGGGACAACTTGTTGACCCTTATGAGGTTTTGATGATGATGTTAAGAATTGAGAAAACTTCCATTAAATAAGGATTTTCTAGTGTTGTGATGTTTGCAGGTTCAGTAAGCGTTGAGGGCTGAAGTAGGAACTGAAACAAAGGAACTTTAGAGGATCCATGAGGATACAAGTAAAGTTAAAAGAAGAGTTCCAGAAATGGAACTTCCAGAAGTTTCTTAACAGGAACTTCGAAACGGGTTGTAACGATCTGGTTCCGGTGTAATGCTGGGGCAAACCCTAAGATCCAGAATATATCAAGACTACAGGATTCCAGAACAAGAGTTTTAGAGAAGCAACATGAAGACAGAGAAATAGAAGTATATTGCTCTAGGATTCATGTAAGTATGTTGGACATAAAAGTCGGTCTGGAACAATTCTATATAGAACCAAGGTGAACTCCAAACAATCAATGAAATTAGAGTAACTAACTTGTCAGGAACTCGGAGACTATCAGAGTTCAGGAACCTAATAGGAACTTAAGTATGCACGTCGTTAAAAGTCGATTTTAATGATATATATATATATACCTTATACGTGCATATCTTTTAGGGATTTGGTTTTACTGAATAAAGATATTTATCTTCTAATAAATCCCTTTTGGAAAAAGATAAGGTTGTTCAAAAAGTATTTTAAACAAAAAGATAAGTTTTGAATAAAATCTGATTTTATGCTAAGTTTATCTTATTATTATTGACAGTTTTTATTCTTAACAAAAAGATATATTTTCGGAAAACTGATTTTTAGAAAATATCTTTTAAACTTATCTTTTCAGAAAATCTATCTTTTTCAAGATGAAATGAATAATTCGAGTGTACTATAAATATGCTCATATGCATTCATTCAAAGTTGAGGCTTAAGAAGAGTAGTGGTCGTGCTTAATGGTTTTATCCTTCACCACGAAGCTAAGTCAGTTCACCAGGTCAAAGTTCCTATCAAGTTTTGGTTACAGTACGTCCAGTGAGTTCCAGACAGGTCTCGAGTGTCCAACATATTAGTTTTATCTCTTTATTCATAGATATGTATTTAGGGATATTCAATGAGATCTTGTAATGGGAAAAATGGGTTTTGAGTGTTTTGTATTTTGGGGTGAGATTGTGAATTCTCTTAAATTCACGCTTGTGATGAGTTTGAATTCTCTAAAATTCGAGTGGTAGTTAGTCACCCCGAGTGTGTCTTGGGTTGCACAGTGAGAAAAAGGAACCTGAGTGTGTCTTAGGTCGAGAAAGGAACCTGAGTGTGTCTTGGGTCGAAAAAGGTGCTTGAGTTTGTCTTAGGTCTGATAGGATAGGTTCTTATCAATCAGTAAGTGTCTTAGGAGGAACTTGCGAAGCAAAGGTCTGTGTATTAGGTTATACTAGGAGAGTTGCCTATTATAGTGGAATTTGTTTATAAGTCCCAATAGGGCCGAGGTTTTACTTCCAGTTGGGCACTGGATGGTTTCCTTGTAAAACTTGTTGTGTGCTTTAAGTACCTTTACGTTTTGTTTTTAATTTCCGCATAAGTTCCGTGATTGGAACCTACTACCATTCACCCCCCCTCTTGTAGTAGTTCATCTAAACTAACAATTTGTATCAGAGCAGGTGCTCTTGATAAACCGGGCAACCCCGAGGAGCAAGTTCCAGGCTAGGATGGATATCTACAAGGAATGCAGCGAATGGAACTCAACCCTAGAACGTTCCCAATACCACGTGAAGGCCAAAGTCTGCTTGTGAAGCAAAAGTGATTCAAAGATGAACATCTTTGAGGTAAGTGTCTCGTCTTTGAAGTCTTGATTATATGCATGATAATATGTGTAAAAGTTTCTTGCAGTATTTCTAGTTAAATTTTGGATTTTGTTTTCAAAGTTTTTAAATCAATTTTGTGTAACCTCAAATTTTATTTATAGTGTGAAAAGTATTTTTCAGATTTACAAATTGATTTATTTTTAAAGAATCGGTTTACTAGAAATAGTTCAAGGAACGTATTGTGTAGAATTATGCATATTTGGTCTCTTGGAACCTGGATTACCCCTGTACGGTAACTTAATTCTTTGGGCAAGGTAATGAACGTATATTTTGAATATTTTCCAAAGAATGACCTTATCATGTGTATGTATTATTCTGAATATTTATTATATAGACACATGATGTTTATTGTTAGTAAAGATAGTTGGTTTAACCGTAGTTGTTTTAATTATGGATTATTGACGTCTATTACTAACATGAAGGTACCCAATATATATTGGGTAACCAAAGCCAAAAGATGACTGATTTTGCAGGCTATGTGAGTAGAGACAACTTATTAATAACGATGATCTTTGGTTGTTTGTATATAAGGAATTATGTGCAAGTTCCTCTCACTAGAAAGCCTTTATAAGAGGTTTGTAGTAGGTGAAGCGACAATATGGATAAGTGAGTAAGTCGCCTATACATCTCTCTGTAAATATTGGTCATGTGCTTTTGGTATGTATTAATCCTTCACAAATTCCTATTGAAATTCAATTCCCTATTCTTATGAAGGTTATTTGTGAATGGATGTAAAGAGAAGTTGTTTTGATAGTTATAATGTATATCATGACAAACTAACTTCTCTTCTAGCTTTGTGAAAGTTATTAATGATTGTTTTGTAGGTTTGTCCATTGAGATAAATTGGTGCGTAAAAGTTTGTTCCATTAAGAGCTCAGTGCTTAAATTGGTTGGAACTTGGTGAACTTGGAATGATAAAACGAATTAGGGATACAGGAATAACAAAGCTAATATATCAAGGTGCTATAGGAGTTAGCGTATACGTTCCTGTAAAGATTCTTGTTCAAAGTTCCAGTTAAGTTCTTTTTATTCAAAGTTCCTTGGAACAAAGCATTAATTCCTGTAGCAGACTCTTATGAAGGATGATGAGTTAAGATGATTATCTTTGACTGTGTGTTGGAGATTCATCATTTCGTTGATGGAACGACATCTAAAAGGGAGTATTCTTACAGGAACTTTATGTTTTAATACTTTTATGCTTTAGGTTTTATCTACCTCTTTTGACTAACCTACTGACATTTTAAAGACAAATGAATCTCTTGGGTTGTGAACTTTCAGGTTATATCTTTTGAATGATAATATGAGGGGCTTTGACAAGGTGCTGAAGAATTTGAGATTAAATCAACACGTTCCTCTACCCAAGATACAATGGTCTAAAGGACCAGAAGGACATGTTCCAACTTTATGTCAAAAGGAACATGGAAGAGTCGAAGGTTTATAATAGGAGGGAACTCGCATTATCTCGACAGCGAGGTTCCAAAAGAGATGCTGATAGCCAAATCAAGGTATCTCTTGCTATAAACCTACAATGGAAGAACTTTGACTTATAATACTAACACGAAAGGTAAAATTTCTATATAACAGGAAGTTAGTAAGTCAAGTTCCTATCCCATTGTGAATATTTTTCTTGTCGAGTTTTTAATGCACATTCTGGTTTTCAATTGCTTGTAACTCTAGTTGTTTCATGGCTTCAAGATGACATCATCAATAAAGAGTGGAAATGTCACATATGAAGGGAATAAAAAAAAAAGGGAACACATCATTTGTGGATCTCAAGGTGATTCCTAACAACAACCTGACATTTCTAGGTTTTATTGAAGATGAGATACTTCTATGTTTCAAACTGTGAACATGTAAATCTTTTCATGCTTGATAAACCTAGTAGGAAATCGATAATAGGTATATGTATATGTAAGTTCCAAACAGGTTAAGATCGAGAAGCATGAGAATCAAACACATGTTACATTCTCTTTCAACATCAGGTAGATGGTAAGCAACACTAATCCATTGGATCTTAGTGATATGGATATGTTTACCATGTGATATGTAGAGACTAATTGAAAGATATGTCTTGTTTATAAGTAATGAAAGCAAATGAATACTTGGTTACTTTTCTTAATAGAAGAGATGATGAACTGTTTGTTGAAAGTCTTTTCTATCACAAGGTTTGTGGCTAAGTATTCATCATTTATGAAGGTATAGATCTAACAATGGAACCTAGTTCCAGTAATGGTTGATGTTTGTTGCAGGAACACATGATTGACAACAAGTTTCCAACTTTGAATCATGAAAGACACGAAGAAAACAAAGTTATATACTAATGGTCTTTGCAGGTTCTTTGGAATAGTTTCAATGCCTCTTGCTACATCATCAACACTGAAGCAATAGATCTTTGATTAACAAGACACCCTATGTTCCACTTAGGGATGTTTGATGATAGAAGTGCCAAGGCGATTTATCTATAAACGCTGAGAATAGTAAAACATAAAGAGTTCACCCTATCTTGTTTAATGTGCAATAAGTGAACATATTTTGAGACTAACAGGTTTGTTCCCATCAAGCAGGTTATAAAGATGAACTCACAAGTTCCTGTAGAACTAACTGAGTTCCTAGTAAAGAAATATGTCACTAAGAATAACAGCAAGGGATAGCTACATATGTTGAGGAACTTTTAGATGTTAAGTTCCAACTCATGCAGCAAAGTTCAATGAACTCAATACAAGAAAGCAAGTTCCAACGAAGTTCCAGAGCTGAGATAATATTTGTTCCGACCAGCAATATCTCAACAAACTATGGAACTAAAGTTTCTTATATGCATATGTAACCAAGGCCGAGCCTCACGACATTGAAGGATTTGAGGATAGAGCTTGAAGATTAGATGTGCAACAGGAACTCGATGAGCTTAAAAGGAAGAAGGTGTGTATTACATTCTAAACCTATTCTATAACACTTAAAAAGGGTCGGAGATCAAAAAGGGTGTTCTGGAAAAAGCTTGTTGAGTAAGGCACGTGAATGGAACAAGGCCAGGTTGGTTCTTAAAGGAAACAACCAATACAAAGGTATGTATTGTTTTTAAGGAACTTATTGCTCGTGTAGCTAGACTTGAAGGTAATTGAACATTATTTTATCTTGCTGTTTATATGGGTTTAGAGTTGTACCACATGGATGTCTTGGATGTATTTTGTATAACATTTTGTTATAGATGTCTATGTGGAACATACTCTAGGATAGATTTCTATCCAAGTTCCTTCTTGAAAATTGAGCTTTAAAATTATCAATTTTTGTTTTCAAGATGGATTGAGTTATTAGTTGTACTTACTTACATTGATTATATTTTTGGTACAACTAACGAGCCATTGTGCATTGGTTTTTGCTAATCTATGATAAGAAAATATATTTGTAAGCATTAACCACTGACAATGGAACTTGAGTTAGAAGTGGAAGTTCATATTAGATTCGAAATCATCAAGGAACAGAACAACCACTTCAAGAACTCCAAGGTAAGCCATCATATCAACCTATGTATTAATAGTTACATCTTTATTGATATGAGACTACATAAGATATAAGTTCCTTTCACATGTCGGCATTAGATGAATTGGATTGATATATCTTTGGTATGGATGCAATATGTGAATTTGTGAATTGATTCTCTTATGGTTGTGTCTTGACTTATCATATTCTTGTTTATTGCTTAACGGAACAAGACTCGATGAAACATAACATGAGTATAAAGTATTTTTCCCTTAAGTTATGTCAAGTTGGGGTTCCTATGCATGTTAAACATAAAGTAAAGAATGTGCGCTTATTGTTTATGTGTCACACTTAGTTCTTGTGTTGTAAAAGACATACTCACTTGCCTAAGAGTATTAGAGGTCTCATAATAGAACTATGGGTGCTGTCAAACACGAAGTTCCTAAGTTTCCAAAGGAACAATGGAAGAAACTTTGATGGAACAAGACAGGTAAGTTCCCAGACCGTTTGTAACTCACTTGTTTAAATTTCAGAGGGAACTAACCTATCTTTTAGTCAACTTTCAAGCATCCACACCATATATCTTCGATTGCAACATTATTCTATAACTCTAAGTTGTGTGTTTGTGTTGCATATACTCTAATGGTCTCATATTCAGAAAATCAAAGATTCTTATTCACCCAATTCAATTTCCTCTTTCCATTCACACACTTTTACTTCTTATTCTTAATTCCCATGTGCTCTAAGTTTGTTGATCATCTTTTTATGATTTTTTATGATTTGATGAAACATGAAAAATGGTGATTATATGTTGAGGGGGAAGTTGAAGATAAAGAAAGAACTAAGTACTTGAAAAGGAAGAAGAATGGTAAGGAACTCAGGGGGAATAAGGTAGAAACCAAGAAATCAAAATGGTTCATATCTGGTTGTGGAACTCAAGTGTATGAGTAAGTAATATCTTCATTAATTTAAAATGTGTTATTCCAGGAAAGCATGCAAAATTTGTATAATGACACCCTTAAAAAAATAAATAAATAAAAAAAGAAAAGAAAAAGAAAAGGGTGATCAAATATTCAATTTCCTGGATATCTAAAGATGAAAAATATTGACTTTGGTGAGGAGTACTCGTATACTTGGTAAGCTAGTGAAGGAACAACGACAAACGTTGAAGGAACTTGACTATGATAAAACTGAAATCTATTTAAGTTCCAGTATGCAAGATGTTCCTCAAAGAAGTTGGTGGTTGAAGTAAGGGAACTTGGTTATCAATTGGCAAGATGAATATGTGTTGTGTTCAATAGGAGATTCCAGAGTTTGAGATGAAGTACAATGTGGCGGTTCTCATCTCAAAAGGTCTAAAAGAAGAGCACAAATTCCACTTCACGTTCCCTCTACTTATTTTGTTCCATATGCTTCTTTATATATCCTTTAAGCTTGCGCTTTCATTTGTCTATTCATGCAATCCATTTCTAACTTTTTAGCTCTGATCTTTACTTGAATTTTACTTCTTATTTGTCAAGTTCAATTAAGGGTTTTGAAGTTGGGCCTTTGGATTGTGAGTTGGAAATTAGTGTGAAAATGGTATCCGTGTTTGAAAAGTGAGTACCTTGAGGCTTTTAGAAACAACAAGTGTTTAACCAGTATATACTTACTTATTATATGGTGGTAGGTGTGACATATGACTTTAAGTGCGTATAATTTACGAAAAACAAACGTGTGGAATAATACCGTTTTGATAATGACAAAAGGGGGAATAATATGTATGATGCTTATGGTATGCAGTAATTAAGTCTAAAGTTATTACATCATGATTGTTGAAAGTATTTACATATTGATAAATGATGTGTATTGCTAAGTTCCTAACTATTAAATTCTTGTGTATGTTCTTAACTTGTTTAAATGTTATTTCCTTGAAAAACTAAGGGGGAATAAATGTACAACGATTATCCTTTAAAATGTGATGAGCATCATTAGTTTGTCATCATCAAAAAGGGGGAAATTGTTGAGCAATTAGGTTTTGATGATTATAAACTAATGATGATTATCTATCTAACGTGTATGTTAAGTTATGCATAGAAAGAACAAGTTATGCTTGGAACAGGATACAAGGAACCTGAGTAATGAAAGGTATATATGTAAGGAACTTGAGCAATATAGGATAAGTAATAGAGGAACAAGAACAACAATAAGTGTTATGGTTGATAAGCATGATGATGGCTAAGGAACCATGAAGGTAACTATGTAAACATGTGTTTACATATGTAACATCATAAGGTAAGTATCCTATACATATATAGGTTATGTATGTGTAGGAGTCTTTTAATTTAGTTTAGTTTTCTTTATTGTTTTTATAAATAAAAATCTAACCTTCTGTTTTACTTTGTTATTCTCAGAAGTTTGCTCAGTTCGTCATCATCAAAAAGGGACAACTTGTTGACCCTTATGAGGTTTTGATGATGATGTTAAGAATTGAGCAAACTTCCATTTAATAAGGATTTTCTAGTGTTGTGATGTTTGTAGGTTCAGTAAGCGTTGAGGGCTGAAGTAGGAACTAAAACAGAGGAACTTTAGAGGATCCATGAGGATACAAGTAAAGTTAGAAGAAGAGTTCCAGAAATGGAACTTCCAGAAGTTTCTTAACAGGAACTTCGAAACGGGTTGTAACGACCTGGTTCCGGTGTAATGTTGGGGCAAACCCTAAGATCCAGAATATATCAAGACTATAGGATTCCAGAACAAGAGTTTCAGAGAAGCAACATGAAGACAGAGAAATAGAAGTATATTGCTCTAGGATTCATGTAAGTATGTTGGACATAAAAGTCGGTTTGGGACAAGTCTATATAGAACCAAGGTGAACTCCAAACAGTCAATGAAATTAGAGTAACTGACTTGTCAGGAACTCGGAGACTATCAGAGTTCAGGAACCTAATAGGAACTTAAGTATGCACGTCGTTAAAAGTCGGTTTTAATGTCATATATATATTTACCTTATACGTGCATATCTTTTAGGGATTTGGTTTTACTGAATAAAGATATTTATCTTCTAATAAATCCCTTTTGGAAAAAGATAAGATTGTTCAAAAAGTATTTTAAACAAAAAGAAAAGTTTTGAATAAAATCTGATTTTATGCTAAGTTTATCTTATTATTATTGACAGTTTTTATTCTTAACAAAAAGATATATTTTCAGAAAACTGATTTTTAGAAAATATCTTTTAAACTTATCTTTTCAGAAAATCTATCTTTTTCAAGATGAAATGAATAATTCGAGTGTACTATAAATATGCTCATATGCATTCATTCAAAGTTGAGGCTGACGAAGTGTAGTGGTCGTGCTTAATGGTTTTATCCTTCACCACGAAGCTAAGTCAATTCTCCAGGTCAAAGTTCCTATCAGGTTTTGGTTACAGTACGTCCAGTGAGTTCTAGACAGGTCTCGAGTGTCCAACATATTAGTTTTATCTCTTTATTCATAGATATGTATTTAGGGATATTCAATGAGATCTTGTAATGGGAAAAATGGGTTTTGAGTGTTTTGTATTTTGGGGTGAGATTGTGAATTCTCTTAAATTCACGTTTGTGATGAGTTTGAATTCTCTAAAATTCGAGTGGTAGTTAGTCACCCCGAGTGTGTCTTGGGTTGCACAGTGAGAAAAAGGAACCTGAGTGTGTCTTAGGTCGAGAAAGGAACCTGAGTGTGTCTTGGGTCGAAAAAGGTGTCTGAGTTTGTCTTAGGTCTGATAGGATAGGTTCTTATCAATCAGCAAGTGTCTTAGGAGGAACTTGCGAAGCAAAGGTCTGTGTATTAGGTTGTACTAGGAGAGTTGCCTATTATAGTGGAATTTGTTTATAAGTCCCAATAGGGCCGAGGTTTTACTTCCAGTTGGGCACTGGATGGTTTCCTCGTAAAACTTGTTGTGTGCTTTAAGTTCCTTTACGTTTTGTTTTTAATATCCGCATAAGTTCCGCGATTGGAACCTACTACCATTCACCCCCCCTCTTGTAGTAGTTCATCTAAACTAACAGTTCTTTAGGTAGCCTTCAGATGAAATTAGATACATTTGTTCCTTTCTTGCTACCTGTAGGGAATAAATTTCAAACTTTTAAATCCCACTAGCTTGAATCCCACTGTGATCATAAACTAAAGTACAGTGGCGTCCAAAAGGGAAGAAGATAGAGCAAAAGAGTCGCCAACAAGTTTTTTAGGAACTTATAAACCATTCACAGGGTGAAGGTTACACCCCTTAACGATCCAAGAGATCGTCAACTCCATAAGGTCATGAACCAAATAAGGGTTCGGGGATGAAGGTACAAATCCAACCTAAAAGAGATTGAACCTGCCCTAATAATAGGCCTCTACTTTATTCTGATCGTATTCATGTGCGCTTTCTGATTAACATGCAATCAATAGGATTACCCTAAACCTGCTTATCTATGTTGGTTGAATATTAATGCACAAATAAACTATTATTGGCGATCACTTGAATTATAATCACATTAACCCTAACAAGATTATTAAATATCTTATTAAGCGTGATTACAAGTACCAATTCCGTTTAAACATGCATAAAAGGCGTGATCAAGCAATAACAACAAATAATATCAAGCAACATAAATAAATAATAAATAATTATGATAATAAAAATATAATCATCAAAATAATAATCATAATAACATTCATAATTGTAATACCCCGTATTTTTATGTATTTTTATAAAGTATTTAAGTATTAATAAAATGTATTTTCAAGGGCTTAATTAAATATTTTAAAGAGTTAAAGTATTTTAAATATAAAGTTTTATAAAAGTAAAATAAGTTTTGGGCCAAACGTTTATTAATTATTGGGCAATGTAAATTATTCCTACATACTCTTATTGGAATAACCCATTCCAAAACCCATAACTTAAGCCCTATCCCATAACTCAAGCCCACATTTTTATAAGCCCAAACTTAACCCTACACTTTTTACTCTATAAATACCCCATGAATCCCCAAAAATTTCCCACACAAAAAGGTTAGTCTTATTTTCTCTCTCCTTTGTTTTATTAATTTGTGTAATTATAATTATTGATTTATGGGTTTTGATTTTATTGTTTGAAATTAATTTAATTAGTATCAAATTGTATTTTGATGATTGAACTTTATAATTTTCAGATTTTGTAAATTTTATAACCTAGGGTTTTTAATTTTGAAAATCATGATTTTAGGGTTTTTATGAAAAATTGATTTAGGGCTTTTATAGTAATGATGTTTTGAAATTTTGGTGATTATAACTACTTATTAGTTTAACTTAATTCCAGATTTATTTAGAACACGCAAATTCATGTTTTAATAATTAGATTTCCGTTCGTTATTAATCTCGTTTTAATCCCGATCAGGTTCTAAACTCCTCAGATTTTGATAAAAAAAAAGTAGTGTTTTTCGAGTGAAAACAACGTTTTAAGAAAGAATCACTACCTTTGGTAGTGTGCACTACCCTCTCGTGGCCAAATTCAGCCTCTAAATACGATTTTCGAGCAGTTTTTGATTTTTAACGAAGTTTTTTTTATGCTTTAAATTTTATCTTTGAGTTTAAAAGGGGTAAGAGATAATTTAATGTTTTATGGATAATTTAAGTATAAAGATGTATTTTGATGAAGTTTAAAGGATTTTTGATTAGTTTAAAATGTTGGAATTTTATTTAAAGTAGTATAATTGTGATTTTGAATAAAAGGGTGTGATTATCCATTAAAAAGGAGTTTAATTATGGGTTTTTAAATAATTTTCAGATTATTATAAGTTATTTAAAGTGAGTTTAAGCTGCTGGAAATTGTGTATACAAGGGTAATTAATATAGTATTATTGTCCCTTTATGTAGGAGACTTGGTTCGAGAATTGTTGTAGAGTACTCGGTTATTTTAAGAGCTTATTTGAGGCACGTTCGCGTACTTAGCATATTTTGATAATGTAGAATCATGCTAGGCTTGATTTCAATCAATTACAAGTAGTATCATGCTAAGGTTTATGTATGGAATTGTGAATTAATGGTGTTGGTGATTGAATGGTGAAGCATGAATTATTTGTGATGGTTTATGGATTGGAAAATTATATTTTTGGCATGTTGTGTTTGAACCACATTTTTATTTATGGCATGTTAGAAGGCATGATTAATTAAACTACATGTTTAATTATGTTTGGAATATTAAAAAGGAATTTTATTATGGTTCAAATAATTTTTATTGATGCTTTAAGCATGAGGAAGGAGCTATATAAATGTCTATGTACACAAGGAATAAATTGTATGTTGGTGCCTTTGTGCACTTAAGGTGTTTTTAACACCGAGGGATAGGATTTTTGGCGCATTATGCGTTTAAGGTGTCTTTGACACTGAGGTAGAATTAAAAAGGGTTCAACAGTAAATAATATGTGGTCACTAATTATTCAAGAATTAAATTGGTATGTTTGTTTAATTGTATAATTATTGTTGATTGACTTATTATGCTTTGAGAGTCATCACCAAGTCTAATAATATGTAAATATCGTAAAGTGAAAGAGATTACGCACCAAAACTCTTGGAACGTATATACCTTGAGTATGAACAATGGGGGGAGTTATGGGGTTTTATATTTAACCATAACTTCCAATGGATTACAGGACGCTGTATATTCCTTTTTTATTATTTATTATTATGCGCAGGAATTCCGCCACCTTTGTGTGGTTTTGTCGCTGGCACGGTTAGCTCCCGTGCCAGTTAACCTCAAATTTATTTGGGGGAGGTTAATAGGTGGAAACCCATTCGATGCGTAATCAATGCAAAATGAATTAATTAGTGTCTAGTCATTGTGTTTTGTTGATTGGTGTGTGTGCTTGTGAACAGGTGCAATGAGGTAAGTGTGTGCTGATAGGTGAAAGCATGTTAGTGTGTTTAATTACGCTTATGTACTCAGCTTTGCTGAATGTGTGTGTTTGTGTGTTTTGGGCATGTCTTTATCTTGGCCCTATGATGACCCATTTTTAATGGAGAGTAGTGGAGACAAGTAGAGATAAGCTTTTCAGGTATTGAGGCATATTCATGATGGGGCACGAGTGAAGAGCGAATCATGCTATTTTATATTAGTTACAATGTGTTTCTGCTTTAATTATTTATGCTAATATTTATATGTGGAGCTAACATCAAGTTTGGATTTGGTTTGGCTTTTAATAAGGGCCTTTAATGGTTCCAAGTTGTAGGTTGATTTTCATTTTACTTCGCTCATTTTGGTTTTAACTTTACTTTCGTTTGGTTAGCTTTTCAAGTTGGTTTGTTTTGGAAAGGTTTTTAAAAAATTAGTCTTCCGCTGTGTATCTTTGATATTTGCCTTAACCGTTTCACGGTGGCGGTAATGTCTTAGATATTCCTATTTAAAGTTTTATACAGGGCAAAACAGGTATTTTAAAATAAAGGAATTTCTAGGGTGTTACAATAATCATCATAAATCATAACAATTATAATCATAAAATCATAATCATAAATCATAATTAAATTAATCATATCAACATTAAAGCATAATAATAGCAAGATCCTAGGCATGATACTAACAAGATTAATAACAAACCCTAGCATGTCACTAAGCAATAAAAATCAAATCTTTAACCCTAACATGATACTAACAATCATAAATATTAGGAAGAACATAGGCAGCATCGCAGGAATCATATTTAATATTAAAATTACCCTAGACATGACACTAGGAATCAATAATAACAATTTAAACATGATTTCTACATCATAATATCAATTAAAACCATTAAAGTACTTACTTTGATGCCTCGTACCTCTTTCTAATAACAAAATACACACGTTAGTAACTTCAAGGAAAATAATAATCAAACAATCAAATTAAATAATTGAAAGAGATATTTGGGACCAAACCCTCAGAAATTAAAAACTTTCACGTCTAGGGCGAAGGCAACTTCGAATATAGCTAGGTGTTTCTAGATCTTGTGAATGCGGAATTTTGTATGAAAAAGCAAAGTAAGAATTAAGAGAAAGAAAGAATTGAATGATTAAGAGAATTAATGATTGATTGTAGATGAGAACTCGCGAATGATGAGAATTGATGAATGATTAAGAGAGAACTAGAGAATTAATGATTGCGAATGAAAACAGATTGTAGGTGAATGAAAACGAAGTTTTCAATACGATATTTATAGAGAAAATCAACCAAAAAGATAAATTAAATAAAACATAGTCTGACGCATAAAAAACAGAGCTGGCGCCAACCCTGGCTAGCTGGCGCCAGGCACCAACACTAGCGCCAGGCGCCAGACCTGGTTCCAGGCGCCAAGGCCTGGGGTTAGGCGCCAAGCCTAATTTTAACGCGTTTTCGAAAATCTGATAAGTTTGTCGTACTGGAGGATAAAATCATATAATTTCCTCGAAAATGCTATTTGATTTTGATTAAAACTCTGAAAAGTCAACAAAAGTCAATTTATCAATGCTAATTGAATTAGGAATGAAAAGAACCTTCTAGAAGAATCTAGAAGACTAAAACCATTCCTAATTACATTAGGAATGATTAATCTTATTAGGCCCTCCCCTAGATCATTGGGCCGCATATAAAGCTCAAACCGGGCCCGGTTTAGTAAGTTGGCCATAACTTCCTCAATATTCATCGAAATTGGGCTCGTAATATATTGTTGGAAAGGTCTTTGCAAACCCCATCCAACTACACTACTATTTGACCCATATCATGGACCAACCAAACTGGATTGGCTGTTTTCTTGAAGATAAGTTTTCAAAAACAGAGAGAAGAGAAAAGAAATAAAACTTTCCGCAACACTAGACTTTCCACACTTTCACTTCATTCGATTATGATTCGACGTGAAAGGTACTCATCACTGGGTTTGGTTTTGGGGAGACACAAATGGGTGTCTACAGAATCCCCCACTTTGACTGAGTTTGGAGAAACGCGAGTTTCAAAAAAACGAAAGCCAAAGTATCGATAGGGACGGAGAATGATTCAGAACGTTCTGCGATCCTAAATCATTCTTGCAACGCCGATACTTGCAAAACTAGCATTAGTTAAACAGATAAAAGAGTTAAGAAACGCGTATCTTGCACCGTCGAGCATACGTCTCTGAGAGTAACCAATTGTTTTGATGACCTCCTACAAGCTAGAGAATGCCATCCCGCTTGAAAACCGCTACGCCCGTAACTGCTTCCAATTAGAAGATTGCTTCGCCTGAAATGATCCTCCTCCGCATTGATAATATTCCACGTCCTAGGGAATACCATCGAAGATTGCTTCTCTTGAAACAATCCTCATCCGCATTGATAATATTCCACATCCAAGGGAATACCATCGAAGATTGCTTCTCTTGAAACAATCCTCAGTTGTTTTTGACAACTCTCCACATCTAGGGAACGCCACCTTGTTGTTTCGGTGTTCACTCGTCTCTGAACAAAGAGCTTCTTTTTAATATGACTCCAATTTCCGCTGTGATAGTCTTCGAAAAGATCACTGCTTCTTAATGTTTGTTGTGCCAGTACGTCGGCGCTTTGCTGCTTATGAACCAGTATGTCAACAATCCTCTTTTATCTAGGAATAGTTGCCAACACAACTCTTGTATGATGTATGACAATCCGATTTAGGGAAAGTTATCAGTGCCACGTAACAATCCATCCTTGGAAATGTTGCCACGATGAAGCGACAAGCCGTATCTCGGAAAATTTGCCAAAATCCAATTTTTGGGAAAAGTTGCCAATGCTTCGTAACAATCCTTCATAAGAACTTTGCTACGATCGACAATCCACATCTTAGAATATAACTCTTGAAAGCAATCCACCTTGGAAATTTTCCAACGCTATGCGACAATCCTTTTAGGAAATTATTGCCACAATTGACAATCCGCGTCTTGGAATATTTGCAAAAAAGAGTCGACCGACAATCCACTTCGAGAAAATTTGCCACTTACTGAAATGAATGACGATCCACGTTTGAGGAACCTTTGCCGAAATTTATGATGAATAGAGACCTACAACAATCCTTTGGGAAATTTTGCCATAGGGAACTGGGTGTATGACAATCCAATCTCGAAAAACTTGCCAACGAGCCGATGAATGTATGACAATCCGAACTTGGAAAAACTTTCCAAACAAAGAAGGAGCACGACAATCCATGCTTGGAAACTTTTCCAGAGATGACAATCCAATCTTGGAAAAATTGTCATTGCACGACAATCCATTTTTGGAAAACTTTGTCGTTTAATAAGAATGCGCGACAATCCATATCTGGAAACATTGTCGTTTAAGTGCTTGCTTTTGAACTGATGATTTAGTGCTTGTAATGAGCCAATACTTAGGCGCTTAAGCTAAGTGAGACGATCTTTCGTCAGGTCGATCACTTTAGACTGTAATCAAATCGATTACTCAATCATGTCAAATTGCTTATAGGGGCTGACTGGCGTACCAAGGAACCCGAAATTGTTGTATGAGGTCAAAATCACCTTTCTGAGAGGCTTTGAGCTCTGTCGCTGCTGAGATATCTCTGGCGCCAGGCGCCGGAGTAGGGTCTTCCCTGTTCTGCTGCACCTGTATTTATTTTGACTATAGAACTTTGCCAATCTCTTTAGCCATCTTAGGGTTGACCTAAGGCTTAAAATTATCTTAAGGTTGACCTAAGGTTTAATGTTGCTTGACTCATCGACTTGATCCGACTCAAGGTATAAACTTGACTCGCTGTGATTGACTCGATATTGACTCGACTCAAAGAGTTTGACACTTGTGTTAGACTCAAATCAAAGTTCTATGATACGACATGACTCAATGTGTACATGACTCGTGTGTGCATCGTATTATGATTGTGCGACTCGAACAATGCAAAAAAAAAACAAAAAAATTCTGTCATTTTTGTGAAGGATACCGACTTTCTCCCGAAAAGAAAGACGCGAAAAAAGAATCGAAGTGTGAAGGTGCATGTTGAATAAGCATAGTCAAATGTTTTTTGATACTTTCTCTCAAGGTGCAAGGATTAACCCATCCTAGGTTATCTCAATGGTTGACTCAATGATGAAAGTATTTGGGTAACTTAGGCACGGAGGCTAAATACTTCATACTTCGTGATGCAATAATGATGATTATGATTGATGAGTGATGTTGATATGACAAGGAATGCTTTAGTGTTGTGTTAAGATTCCATGACAAAGGGTTCCTAAGGGAAGTATATTTGGTCATGTATCTGTGATGTGTGTGATAGTGACACTAAAGCTAAGCTACAAGAGCTAAGTGTGTGGAAAGATATTATTTGTTGAAAAAGTCAAATGGTGGTGACTCTTAGGCTACGTAAGCTAATGATGTAGGGATCAAGCCCCAAAGTCTAGCTCTAAATGAATAGGTATGAGCATAGGAAATCCCTTGATATGATCATGGTGTAAGTGTGTGAATGTGAATATGAATGCATTTTTATTACGGCCGCACCTCGATATGAGGTTGCCTACGTATCCGTTAGGAATCAGTCCGAACGTAGCTCTAGACGAACCTCGCACAAGTGTGTGTATACCTCAAAGAGGTCTTTTTAAGGGTTGTAACGTGGTTAGGCTAAAGGTTTGAAGAAGAAGGGGATAAAGGCTCGAGACCCTAGATAAGCCCCCAAGGTGTGCAACCTTGATTTTGAATCTTTATATTTTTATGCTTGAGTTCCTACTCTTTTTTAGCTCTCTTTTATCTTTTGCGTTAGCATCTATTTTATTTTTATAAGCGTGGGCAATCCCGATCATGCGGTCTATCACTCACTTGGCATTCATGTTTCTCAGGCATGGTACCGAGCACTCGATAAGAGACATAATCTGAGACGTGTTCTTATCGAAGATATTTTCATATCAAAGACATTGGAACACTTGCCCTTTTGTACACTTTTATTTATTTTTTTGCTTTTGCTTATTTTTTCTATTTTAATTTTTTGAATCACTCAAGCCCTTTTTTATAATTGCATAAGTTGCACACCATCCTATCCCAAGGTTAGGTAGATGTAGGTTGAAAAAAGAAGGGTCTATCGTTAGACGAGGCTCAAAGTGGTTTATGAAGAAAGGATGTATAATTGAAGGGTGAAATGAGATATGATGTGGCTACAAGGGGTGCCTCAAATCATTAGTATACCTTGTGCTTAATTCGATATGGATTTTTTTTTATTTGTAATGCAATGCAATGTGATGATCATATATAAGGAAATAAATGCTCATTTTTATTAAAAGAAAATAAAGAATCTACAAAATTAATCTAAGGGAAAAGAAAAGGTGCCTATGCTAGACTTATTGGGGAAAGAGTAAAAATAAAAAAGAAATAGAAAAAAGAGGTCACGAAATCTTGTCGTTGAAGCTCGCCTCTTGTCTGGTGTCATTCGCTTCATCATCACCTAGTCTTCTCGCTAGCTAGAGGCAATGGGACCTTGTTTGCTTCTATGAGATCTTGAATGAGATTTTGAAACCTGTAGCATTCATCGGTATTATGACCGTTTCCTCGATGCTAATTGCAATAGGATTTTGGATTCCATCTCGAAGATCGATTTTCTGGTGTTGGACCCTCGGTAGGGCGAATAGGTTTGATTAATCCTCAATCGTAGAGACGATCGAAAGCAGCATTGTAGGTCATTCCAATGGGAGTGAACTCTCGCCTGGGTTTCCTTTTAGATCCTTGATTGTCCATGGCTAAGACACCATTATGGTCAAAGGTACTAACATTATTACTAGAGTGGGCGTTTTCGAAAGAAGAAGGATTGTCGTTCTTCTTTCCTTTCCAGCCACCGTGGTTACTATTGTTAGTAGCTTTTTGCTTTGCGAGATCATCTTTGATTTCAATTCCGATGTCATAAACGGGCTTGAAAGTAATCAAATTGTGTTGATATTTCAAATGCTTCGAATACTTCTCTTGAAGATTCTTGATAAACATCCTCACAGACTCCTTTTCGGTGGAGACCTCAATCATCTTGGCGGAAGTTTCCCTCTATTTATTAAAGAAAGAAGTAAAACCTTCATTCTCTTTTTGTCTTAGCATCTCAAGTTGTCTATGATCGGTTTCAACTTGAATATTGCACTTGTATCTATCAACGAAAGCGTTTACTATCAATTCCCAAGTAGATGTTTTCTCCTTGTCAAGGGAGAAGTACCATTGTTGGCAAACGGTTTCAAGAGATAGTGAGAACAGAGAGGGAAAAACCTTCTTATCGATACCCTTAATACCCATTATGGTTTCAAAAGCTCTTAGATGAAAGTAAGGATTATCCGTTGCCTTGAATTTTGGGATGTCGTTGGCATTGAACTTCTGCGGAAGAAGATCTTTGTCCACCGAGACCCCTTGTTATGTAAGCTCTTGAAACTTGTAATCGCTAGACAACTTGCTTAGGCTCTCTTGCATGAGGTCCATCTGTTGTTGCTTCACGGGGTCATCGATCTTGAGTGCGAGAAGCTTTAGTGTCTCAGTCACGGTAGCCAGTTGGTTCTTAAGATCATTGATTTCTTCTTGAGTTTCCATTATCCTCTTAGCCCTCTTTTGACGAATCGGTTTATCAAAAAGCGAGACTTGAATAAAGAGGTTGTCCTTGATTAATCGCCCTTCTCTCCTTGACCAAGTACTGTGGAAAAGGAATTTGGGGAAACTTATTGTTAATTATTTGACTCAAACTTTATTCAACATGCAATGGATGGAGGAAGTGAAGAAAGATTGGAATAGAATGTGAAGAAGATTTAGATGGAGGGATATGAAGAATTAGGAGTAGAATGTACCCCCAACTCAAATGACGGAAAGATCAACTCATGCATGAACCTAAGACATGGTCAAGGTGACATATACTCAAAGTGTGTGCTAAGACTAGTGAGTGTAGGTGACATGTTGAGACTCGTTTCATGACCATGTGGCTAGACTATGTGACTAAGACTCGATTAATGACTCGGCAAGGTGTTATTGACAGCGAAAATTAACCGAATTAATTAGCAAACTGGTAAATTAGACACTAGGTGATGACTCGACCAATAATTCGAACTGTCGGCCAAACGACAGGACTGGCATCACACCATGGAGCTTGGCGCCAGACGACAGAGCTGTCGTCAGGCGCTACACTTCATAGTGTGGCGCTACAGCTCAGACCTTGGCGCCAATATTGGAGCTTCAGTCTGGGACTGTTTTCGGTATTATTAGTCAATTGGGGTATGCCTAAAGTCGTACTAGGTCAATTCTGATTAAAATATTAGACTTTAATAACTCAAATTAATTAATTAATTAGGCAAATTTCTTTAAGCCATTAATTTATTTAATTTTGACACAAGTCAACCAAACGATTAAGATAAACATAGAATATATATGCACAACAAAATAATGCATAATTAGTCAAGTAGGCACAATATGATGCAATGAGTTTGCAACCTAACCATGGCTCTAGTTCTCTAAAGTTCGGGATATGGTTTAGTCAAAGAGGGTCCATGGTCAATTGTCTGGATGCACCGCGCGGAAGCCTAACCGTGAAGGGTTGGCGCGAGTGGATGGGACACCGCGAGCTTTAGAAAAAACTCGCTTCCATGGTTTGGTGAATTCAACATCTCGGATGTACCCTTTGTTGCACGGAGCGTTCAATCGGGTAGATGGAGCATGAATTCCCAGAGGGTTATGTCCATATGTAGAACACATATGGGTTTCAGAAAATTGAGAATAAATTCAATCAGGAAGTAGGATCGAGAAAACAATACGAAAAACCGATCAAAATTAGAACGCATATTTCTACCTCAGTATTGGGGGAAATTGGCGCCAGCAATCAGAGACTGGCGCCAGATTTTAACTGTAGCGCCTGGCGCCAATACTGGCGTCTGGCGCTATAACTAAAACACTGGCGCCAAGCTCTGGCCCCTGAAGCTACTTCCCACATGCCTCAGCAGCTTTCTGTGCTCGATAAAATTTTCCAGTTTCGCGCGGTGTTATTTCAGTCCTAGTTGTGAAAGATATTTCTCAAATTTCCTACGTGTAAAATCCTATGTTTTTAACTCATTACGGATGGTCTTTCCAATGAGATCTTTTTTATGCATATGACAATAATGTTAATCAAAATTACGCACATGAAATACTTAGAACTTTTCGAGTCTCATCCACTCATTCTAAATCATTGCCGAAACAAATTCAGGAATTAAAATAGAAATCCTCCCCAGTGGAGTCGCCAAAAACTGTAGGGAATAAATTTCAAACTTTAAAATCCCACTAGATTGAACCCCACTGTGATCATACACTAAAGTACGGTGGCGTCCAAAAGGGAAGAAGATAGAGCAAAAGAGTCCCCATCAAGTTTTTTAGGAACTTGTAAACCATTCACAGGGTGAAGGTTACACCCCTTAACGATCCAAGAAATCGTCAACTCCATAAGGTCATGAACCAAATAAGGGTTCGGGGATGAAGGTACAAATCCAACCTAAAAGAGATTAAACCTGCCTTAATAATAGGCCTCTACTTTATTCTAATCGTATTCATGTGCGCTTTCTGATTAACATGCAATCAATAGGATTACCCTAAACTTGTTTATATATGTTGGTTGAATATTAATGCACAAATAAACTATTATTGGCGATCACTTGAATTATAATCACATTAACCCTAACAAGATTATTAAATATCTTATTAAGCGTGATTACAAGTACCAATTCCCTTTAAACATGCATAAAAGGCATGATCAAGCAATAACAATAAATAATATCAAGCAACATAAATAAATAATAAATAATTATGATAATAAAAATATAATCATCAAAATAATAATCATAATAACATTCATAATCATCATAAATCATAACAATTATAATCATAAAATCATAATCATAAATCATAATTAAAATAATCATATCAACATTAAAGCATAATAATAGCAAGATCCTAGGCATGTTACTGACAAGATTAATAACAAACCCTAGCATGTCACTAAGCAATAAAAATGAAATCTTTAACCCTAACATGATACTAACAATCATAAATATTAGGAAGAACAGAGGAAGCATCGCAGGAAACATATTTAATATTAAAATTACCCTAGACATGACACTAGGAATCAATAATAACAATTTAAACATGATTTCTACATCATAATATCAATTAAAACCATTAAAGTACTTACTTTGATGCCTCGTACCTCTTCCTAATAACAAAATACACACGTTAGTAACTTCAAGGAAAATAATAATCAAACAATCAAATTAAATAATTGAAAGAGAGATTTGGGACCAAACCCTCAGAAATTAAAAACTTTCATGTCTAGGGCGAAGGCAACTTCGAATATGGCTAGGTGTTTCTAGATCTTGTGAATGCGGAATTTTGTATGAAAAAGCAAAGTAAGAATTAAGAGAAAGAAAAAATTGAATGATTAAGAGAATTAATGATTGATTGGAGATGAGAACTCGTGAATGATGAGAATTGGTGAATGATTAAGAGAGAACTAGAGAATTAATGATTGCGAATGAAAACTGATTGTAGGTGAATGAAAACGGAGTTTTTAATACGATATTTATAGAGAAAATCAGCCAAAAAGATAAATTAAACAAAACAGAGTCTGACGCAGTAAAAACAGAGCTGGCGCTAACCCTAGCTAGCTGGCGCCAGGCACCAACCCTAGCGCCAGGTGCCAATGGCTAGCGCCAGGCGCCAAGGCCTGGGGTTAGGCGCCAAGCCTAATTTTAACACGTTTTTGAAAATCTGATAAGTTTGTCGTACTGGAGGATAAAATCATATAATTTCCTCGAAAATGCTATTTGATTTTGATTAAAACTTTGATAAGTCAACAAAAGTCAATTTATCAATGCTAATTAAATTAGAAATGAAAAGAACCTTCTAGAAGAATCTAGAAGACTAAAACCATTCCTAATTACATTAGGAATGATAAATCATATTAGGCCCTCCCCTAGATCATTGGGCCGCATATAAAGCTCAAACCGGGCCCGGTTTAGTAAGTTGGCCATAACTTCCTCAATATTCATCGGAATTGGGCTCATAATATATCGTTGGAAAGGTCTTTGCAAGCCCCATCCAACTAAACTACTATTGGACCCATATCATGGACCAACCAAACTGGATTGGCTGTTTTCTTGAAAATAAGTTTTCAAAAACAGAGAGAAGAGAAAAGAAATAAAACTTTCCGCAACACTAGACTTTCCACACTTTCACTTCATTCGATTATGATTCGACGTGAAAGGTACTCATCACTGGGTTTGGTTTTGTGGAGACACAAATGGGTGTCTACACTACCCATGTTGTTGCCTTAAATTTTTGTTGTTTATTAGCCACATTACAAGCTGATTTTTCCCCATTGGTTACTAGTCCCAAGCTTGGCTTGGGGGAGCTATTACTGAGTAAGGTTAGGGAGTTTGTGGTCTGCTTATTATTTGCACAATTTGGGTGGTTATGAGAAGTTGTTTTGTTCTTGATTGTGTTTTACTTTTGATGATCTTGAAAGTTAAATTTTCTTGAAAAAAAAAAGTGTGATGATTTGAAGAGAATAAAAAAAGAAGAGTGGTTCAAAGAAAAAAATAGAAAAAAAAAAGTGAAAAAAAAGAGTGAACTTTGAAAGAAAAAAAAAATTGTTATATGTTCAAATGTTCTAAGTGGAGGTTGATCAAAAGAAAGAAAAAATTGAAAGTTGAGTTTCAATGAAAAAATCAAATCAGGTTTGAAAGTTAAAGGTTGTTCATTCACTCAAGTTTTACATTGTTATATTTTTAGGAGTGAAATTGTAAGTGTTGGGAATTATTGTTATGATTGGAGTTGTATTTGGTGAATTTTTTGTGGAGTTGAGTATGTTGGAGTTGTTTGGTCATTACTTATTTTTGACCTTGGGTTTTATTAGGATTTGGCTCCCTTAAGAATGACTTTATTCTCACATTTTCCCAAATTTATCCTACCATTTACCCTAACCTTACATTACAAGCTTTAAAGACCTTCCGGCCTTTGTGCATAGAGTTGTGTGGATGTGAAATTAGTTGTTTATCAATGCGAAGAATGACTTGACATATTCCGAGTTGACTATTAGGTTGAGTGCATGTTTTCTTAAACACACGAGAGTGTGAGTTGGGAGGGCATTGTTCACATAAAGGGGTTGAGATGGAGAGCGATCGAGTACATCTTTTACTCGCCACATAAATGAGAGTTGAGTGTGTAAACACTAATCTTGAATTCTATATGATCTTGTGGTTTGCTCTACTCGACAATTGTTAGGGAGGATGAGTGATTGGATGGATGAAATTGGCTGATGTTGACGCATGCTTGTTAGATTAGCCTTGAATTAGTTGTTCTTGATTATGATTATTTGGGGTGAGGCATGTATTATGTATTCATTGATGAACTCTTTGCTTAGTGACAAGCAAAGGTTTGGCTTAAGGGAATTTGATATGTCTATTTTATATAATGCTTTACCCCCGTCCCTTGGACATAATTGGTAGTTTGTTTTTGGCTGTTTAGAGCCACTTTTATTACTAATTGGTGTTTTCTAGTGTTTTTGTAGTTTTGGTTGAGTTTTGTAGGGAATTGCACATTTGGAGCATTTTCCCGGGATTATTTAGAGCAACTACGAACATTGGAGAAGAACGACAACTTTTCATAGCCCAAGGCCGGTAAGAGTCATCAAGACGGTGATTAAGGGATCGACATATGAGATACCGAGGCATTTGGACCGAGTATTAAAGCCCCAATGAGGAAATTTAGTTTAGGCCGAAGTTAATAGCCCAAATAATAAGTCTAAGTGTCCAAGAGCTTCGCCACCCGGGCATTGTCTCGCCTGAAGGCGCGCCCGGGCTGGCAGAGTGGAAGAAGGATTAGGGCATTGCTTCGCTCGAGCTCGCGCTTAGCCGCGCGCGAGAGATGATTTGGACACAAAAAGGCGCGCCCGACCGGGCGGTGCCTTGCCCCACCGGACGCGTGTCTTGGAAGGTCGTTTTCGACGATTTTACTTAGTTTCTAATTAGGATTTTAGAGGCTTTGTATAAATACGTTTTAATAGCTTTAGATACAATTATTTCTCTTTCATTAGTTTAATCTTCTCTTAAGCTTAAACTTCTTTCTTGCTTTCTCTATCTACAACTTTGTTATTTAATTCAACTCATTATTTCCATTAACTTCGGTAACGATTTCTTCCTTATTAATTTTAGTAATTTAATTTATTTAATTCATCATGTCTTGTTTATTTGCTTTGATTAGTTTAGATTTAATTATGTGTGAGTAGTTTTCTTTCTAGTGTTTGTGGGGATCCATAAATAATATGATGGGGTAATTTATTATTGTTGATTGTCAATGCTTGATTAATTTCCTATTGATTGATTTAATGCTATGCAATTATATTTGGCAAGACTTAATTTTTATGAGTTTAGCAATATTGATTCGAGATTCGAGAGATGAGAATTGATGTTTAGGCTTAGTTTTAATAGGCAAACTAATTTATAAATGGTTAAGTCGAGATTCGAAAGATGAGATTTAATACCAGTAAATTAACTCTGTGATTGTAATACGTAGCGAAAGCCCTTTATGATCTGATTAATTGATGCATTGATGATTAATTAATATGTATTACCCTGGAATATTATTTGTTGGTGAACCTATACGCTAGGCTTTTATTAATTGATTTCTCTCTACTTTATTCTCCCTTAGTTTATTTCAATCATATCTATAATTTAGTTACTCTATAATTTAGATTATTTTAATTAGGAATAAGAAGACTTGTTTCCCTGTGGATCGACCCTTCTTCCCTATCTGCATAGTTAGAGGAACTTAGAAATTATTTTTGACTAGGTGATACGACTTTATCCTGTCATATGATCATGTTAGAAGATTCATGAATGACATAGGAATGAGAAAATTCGTTGACATGCATTGCCCTACTTTTCGTGAATTAAAATGTGAATTTATGTCCTCTTTGAATGTTGTTAATAGTAAAAATGGTCCTAATTTGTATTTTAGGTTGAACAATAGAAAGATTAGTTTAACTTATATCGAATTTTGTAAATTGTTTGATTTGGAATCTAAACACCCCCTACTATTGGCATGAAGAGTGTAAAATGGAAGATATTTATCGTGTTTTAACTGGTTTTCCGGCCCTAAACTCCCAACATGCTAGTTCCCGGCCTATTCACCATCCCGTCCCTAAAATCTGGCAAAGATTTTTGGGCGCTTGTTTTCTAGGTAGGTATGAGGCCCATAACGCACAAACTAATGAACTAGCAATCATAGGACACTATGTGTTTGGGTACGGTAAACTGAACATAGGTAAATATATTATCCACCACTTGAGTAGACATGCCACCGCTAGTACCACCACTAGGACCCCTATCCAATTAGGAGGCCTTATTACGAGAATAGTTGTTAAGAAAGTCGGGTTTAGTGAGGCTAAGCCTTAGGGTTTCACTAATTGTGGGGGGACACTTATATGACCACTAGGTACCTTGAGAGTTTGGATTGGGTAGAGTTGGATAGCCAACGAATCCCTCATTGGTGTGTTAGGGCAGTGATGGGTGTTAGAACGGTTGCACATTCCACACACAATCAAACTCACTTATAAACAAACATCCTACAAACCAAGCATAATGAAAAGTAAGAGTTCGGTCCACAAGGAACGGGATATGGTTGCTAAAGATCTTAATACTTAAGCTAATTCGAAGTCTTTGGTGAATTGGGGGTTCGTCAAGTAGACAAACAAATTATGGTTCTAAAACGATGTATTAAAGACACTAGGGAATGGGATTCACTCAACTAAGGTAATTAGACAAACGGGGAGTAAAATAGACAAGATATAGAAAGTGTTTCGGGGTTTTATGATGTCCTGCGGGAGAGTTACAATTCCGAGACTGGAACCGAACGCCTATACCTGCAAAACAAACGGATGCTCCGGATAATTGGAGATCCGCCTCCGATGGTCAAGTTAGTACTTGATTAAGGAGTAATTAATGCGGAAATTAAAGTGATTGGGTCTCTCTAGGTGAGAGTGTTTAATGTGCGTAATCTTCCTTAATGAGGTTTAAGGGAGGTATTTATAACCTTGGGAAATGTGCCAATCCTAGGTTTAGGTTAAACCTTGGGCTGATTGGGCTTCCCTCGGAAGTTGGGCCTAGGTGGCCGGTTTCTCCATTAGGCATGGAGTATGCCAAGTGTCATGACATAATAGGTCCAAGGTGGACGAATAAGTGTGTGCCACGTGGCAAGCCCTGACAGTTCCAACTGGGGGACACTTGGCAGGACCTGATTGGCCCACGTGGCGCATTCCGATTGGTGGGAGCAAAATCCCCTAATCATTTGCCCCTCACAGGTGGCACGTGACTGGTCATGTGTTACCTGTGACAGGTGTCGCACTGTGACAGGCGACGGCCTGCTACAGGTGTCACTCGGCGAAAGGCCGAGAGATTCTCCCGCCCAAATTTTGAATTTTGGAAGTGAACTTCGCCTTCTCACTTCGCCTATATAAGGGATGTTGACTTCAGTCATTTTCACACTTGAGAACTTTTTAAGAGAACATTCGGACCCCTGAACTTGCTCTGACATTTTGGACCCTTTCTGCCAACCGCCTGCTCTGACAAGCCGACTGCAAAGGATTTTCAGAACTCCATCAACGTCACTCATTCAGGTAACCGTCGGTTCTCTTACTCTTAATTTTCTCTTTATTTTATTCTTTTTTGAAATGGCACCACGGAAGCACACGACACGACCTAGGTTAGTGATCAGCCGGTCACCGGGGACGGCTGAATCTAGGACTAGGAGTGCCGCCTGCCCTTTTCCGGACCCATCTTTGCCCTTTATACAAAGTCCGACTGTCTCTGTGTCTATGCAGAACATGATGGCCAGAACTAAAAGAACTGCTAGGATTTCGAACTCAGACGGCTCCTCCCACAGGGTGCCGATTAGTGAAACATCTGACCAGGCGCCAGATGTGGAAGTGAACCAAAGCGGCTTGAAAGCCGACAGTTCTGAGGGAGGAATCAAAGTGACCCCTACCAATTTTACAGTTGACAAGTCTACATTTTCTCCTGCTCCTTTTAAAGGAGAGGAGGCGGGCCCCTCTGGGAGACGGGAGGAGTCGTCCTCTTCGGACTCGTCAGAGGACGAATCCGAATCTAGCTCTTCTGGTCATACTTCTCTGGACACAGAAGAGAAAAACAGTCGCCTACAAGAGGCGAGGCTTTCTCACGCAGTTGAGAAGGGGGACAATTGGGCGGAACCATCCGCCTCTTACCGAGAGCAAAATACCCCCTACTACTGCACTGTCCCACGGGGCCGGATCACGGCCATGCAAGAGAAAGTGGGGAGCTTTATTGCAAACCACACAATGGGCCCCGGCTTTTTAGTGTTCGTGCCGGATCTAGAAGACACAGTCGTCTGGCCGGCTGGTACTAGCTATGATGGCGCCTGCTTTGGCTGTGACGAGGCGGCCATCAAGGCTGGGTTGCGCTTCCCACTACATCCGGCTGTTCAGCGGATCTTGGATGGGTATGAGTTGCGGTTATGGAAGTTAGCCCCGAACTCATGGGTCAACGTACTCGGCTATGTGGCCGGGTGCGAACTGCACGGGGTGGAGCCAAACTTTGAGGCTTTCACTCACATGAATTACCTCAGCCGGACCCCTAAGGCAGGCGGTACCGGCTGGTATCAGTTGACGAGCCATAGAGGCTACCTCATGACAAGAGGTAAAGCAAACAAGTGGAAGGACTGGCGAAGCACCTTCCTTATCATTGAGAGTTCAGACACAGAGCTGAACAAGCGCTTCAACAGGTGGAACAGGAATCCGCCTCTTCTTGCAGGCGGCCGCAGCATGCCGCCTGTTCCCCCCAAGGCTAAGAAAGAGATCCTGGATAAAGGACTCTTTAAAGTAGAGTCAAGGGTCGACTCTACTACAGGGGTACGAGAGCAAGTACCCCTGCACTGCGTCCCGAGCTTCAAATGGCTCTACGACGAGTACTTTTTAGTCGCCTGTGGCCTCACCAGTCGGTGCTCAAGAGGTAGCCGGCCTGTCGAATACTCTGTTTTTCCATGCATTACTGTTATGACTTTCTATTAACTTTGCTATTTGTTTTTGCAACGGACGCCATGAGAAAAATTACCGCCT
Source organism: Chenopodium quinoa (assembly GCF_001683475.1). Taxonomy (NCBI): domain Eukaryota; kingdom Viridiplantae; phylum Streptophyta; class Magnoliopsida; order Caryophyllales; family Amaranthaceae; genus Chenopodium; species Chenopodium quinoa. The sequence goes on along the minus strand of NW_018744616.1, from coordinate 2,343,922 downwards.
CCAAGACTGCGGCGGCCATGTTGCGGGCCTCCATCATGCAACAGTCCTCAACCGACTCCCCCAACAAGGGGGCACCCTTGGTGAGCTTCGAACCTTTCACTCTCTTTTTGGAGTTGGGTTTATGCATATACTAACCGAGTGTTTTTTTTTTTTTTTAGACGGGCGCTCCAAGAGCTTCTTCTTCCCAACAGCCGGACTCCAAGACCCGGAGGACGACTGTTGCGAGCTCTCCTGGTTCTGCCAGGAAACATGCGGCGGCTGAGAAACAGCCGTCCACTCCTTCTAAAACTCCAATTGGGCCGCCTAGAAGTATGAAGCTGTCTTTGTGAATTTAGACTTGCTCCCTTCTTTACTAGGTCTAACTCGTTTGTTTATGGTTGATGCAGCCAGCCCTCAGGAGCCTGACTTGGTCGAGGTGGCCAAGTCTATGATCAAGGTCGTTCCTCCAGCTGAAAGGGAGGCGGTCAGGGGTGTCGGCACCCTTGACCTAGACGGGATTGCAGGGGTCCTTGCTGAGGTATACATAGCATATTTTTTGTTATTTGAATTCCAGGACGCCTATTCTTTGTTTGGAAACTGACGCCTGTTCCCTTTTTACTTAGGCCCTGCTCCGAGTGAACGGCCTCCGCAAGCCGCTTGACAGGAAGAACAAAGAGGTAAAGGCTGCAAAAGCTATGGCCGCCTCTGACTGTGATAAGGCAATGTTTCAAATTGCCCAAAATGAAGTTCTGGCAATTGACATTCTTTATTATCAGGCGCAGGCTACTTCTGCCATCCGGGCTCAGTTAGAGGCGGCCTAGAAGAGAAATAGTGAGCTGGAGGCGACCATCAACAATCTCAAGGCCGAGCTGAGACCTCTTCGCCAAAAAATGTCCTCATACGACACCTTAGAGAAATCCTTGGCGCACGTAAAGGAACGCCTGGTGATCCAGGAGAAGAGTCTTACTCAGGAGCTCTCGGAAAAGGCCGAGCAAGAAAAGAAGGAGTTGGTCCGGGAAATGATGGAAGATTCTGCTCAAATCCAGCGCATGACCTGGGGCCGCCTCTTCCCCAATGCGGACTTTTCCTCCTGGGAAAAAATGTACCGCCAGTGTTCTGATAGATATAATCACGAGATCCTGGCGGCTGCTGAGACGAGGCGTTGGAGGAGGAGGAGCCGGTAGTGGCGCTTGTGCCGCTTGGGGTAATGCATCGAAGAAGGATGCAGCTGAAGCCGAGTCCAGCAAAAAGAGTGTTGACCAGGCGGCAGCTGCTATTATTGAAGATATGCCCCCTTCTTAAGCTTTATGTCTTCTTTTCACGGCATGCGTGCCGTTTGTTTCTATTTACCCGGCCAAGGGGCCGGGGTTCTGAATATTTGGCCGGTCTTTAATGACCGGCTTCTTTTTTATGCCAAAATATTTCATTTTTGTTTTGTTTCAAATTTGTTTAAGTATCAAATACTCTAATATCCAATTGCACACTATACCGACTGTTTTGCATGGCCCATAGTTGCGGACAGGTACAAGATAGTTGGTCACGCCACCTATGCCCCTGGACGACTGGTTATCTGTTTCCAGGCTAAGCGATCAGTCGGCCACTTTAAAGAATGGATTTCCTTCAACCAAGTAGAAAGGTGGTTTCCTACCTGCCTTATTTGTTTTTTGTTTTTTAAGCTAGACACTCTAGTCGGTCCAGGCCGACTGTTCCCCGCCACTTTAAATCTAGCGTGAATAGGCGCTGTATGAACACCTTTTTAGCTTCATACTAAATTATTTTAAGGAGTGACCATGGAAACATAATTGTTACCTAGTCGCCAAGTGACTGAGTAGTAGAGGTATCAAGCGGTGGGTACCGGTTGTTCCCCTTTATTCGCCAATGTTTGTTGGCTATTAACTCATAAGATACCAACTGTTCTTATCCCAAGTAGTTCACTCGGTTGGTTGACACGGATGGTTACTGCGAACACTTGTTTGACCTGATTAATCAGTTAAGTGAGAGGTATCCTTGTCCGGGAAACAGCTACGTGGTTGTCTTGGTTAGACAGTCGTATAGGTGCCATGTAATGATTTTATAGAACAATGCTCCACCCAAAAGGGAGCTGCTCTCTGCGACGAATTTCATCCGGATGGATGCCGTCGGACGCCTGCTATAATGTTGGGACAGGTCGAATTGAATTTATATTTGGATCAGTTTGCCTGGCGCCTGGTCTGATCATTTTAGCCATGAGCCTTTGATAGTTCTTGGTGAACTGTGTTATGAGAGAGTAACCGGTTGTGTGGAACAAGCGGCGTGCCCCTCTTAAGTAAGAATAAATATTAAACAGGAGAGTAACCGACTGTTTGTCAGTAGGCATGCTTCCTTAGGTAAAAAATGAAAATTAAACATGGAGAGTAGCCGACTGTTTGTCTGTAGGCATGCCCCTCTTAGTACAAAATTGAATGAAACATCAAACTTTTATTAAGTAGGCTTCGACTATTTACATCATTCAAAAGAAATATTTCTTAAGATTATCTACATTCCAGGTTCGAGGCAACGGTTGGCCGTCTGGTGTTTCCAGACGGTAGGTACCGCCCCTGACCTCTTCATAGATTCGGTAGGGTCCCTCACAGTTGGGAGTTAATTTTCCAGACTCATTAGTCCTACCAACTTCTTCCATTTTTCTAAGTACAAAGTCTCCCACTTTGAGTGGACGCCTGTGTACTTTTTTGTAGTATGATCTAGTCATTCTCAGGCGGTAAATTTCATGGCGCAAGACAACATTGCCCCTCCTTTCTGGGAGTGAGTCTAATGCTAGGCGCATGGCTTCCCAGTTTGCCTCTTCGTCATATAGCATTACTCGAAGAGTCGGCTCGTAGTGTTCTATTGGAAGAACAGCTTCCGCACCATAAGTTAGGAGGAATGGAGTTTCTCCAGTCGCCCCTTTTTCAGTCATCCTAATGGCCCAGAGAACATGTGGTAATTCATCCGCCCATAGGCCGCCTGCTCGTTCAATCTTTTTCTTGAGACCGTCTGAGATGATTTTATTAAAGGCTTCTACCTGGCCGTTTGCTTGTGGACGGCCGACTGATGCAAAGAAGTGTGCAATTCCTTGGTCACCCAACCAGCTTTTGAGAACAGGCGTCTCAAATTGGGGACCATTATCAAAGACCATAGACATGGGAACCCCGAACCGAGTGATGACATTTTTCCAGATGAATGAAATTACATCCTTCGTCTTGATTCCCTTTACAGCCTCCGCCTCCACCCATTTAGTGAAGTAGTCGACTGCAACAAGTATGTACCTCCTTCCGCCTGTAGCAGGCGTATATGGACCCAGAATATCCATGCCCCACTTAGCAAACGGTAGTGGGCTATGAATGGTAGTGAGGTCAGTAGCCGGACGGTGAATTAATCTGCCAAACCTTTGGCACTTGTCACATTTTTTCACCATCTCCATTGCATCTGCTTCTAAAGTAGGCATAAAGTAGCCCTGCCGCCTTGTCCTTTGAGCAAGCGACCTACCGCCTATATGGGAAGCGCAGTAACCAGAGTGAAGATCGTCTAGTATCTCTCGCCCCTTTTCTGGAGTAACACACTTTAAGTAGGGTTGAAGGTACCCTCTTTTGTGAAGTTCTCCCTTTATCATTTCAAAACTGGCTGCCCGTTTTTTCAGCGCAGCCGCCTGGTGATGATCATCCGGCAGGGTACCGTCTATCAGATATGCCCTGATTGGATCCATCCAGGTTGAGCTTCTGTCTAGGATTCCAATAGGGTCTTCCTCGATGCTTCTCTTCTCCATTACTTCCCAAAAAACTGTTTGAGGAGTATCACAAGAGGCGGACGATGCTAATTTTGAAAGTGCATCCGCCTGGTTGTTTTCTGATCTCGGCACTTGAGTCAGATGAAAATCTTCAAGGGAACCGACTGCCTGTCGTACCGCCTGTAAATACTTGATCATGGCCGGATGGGTTGCTTCGTAATCGCCATTATACTGACTCACTATCAATTGTGAATCGGAAAAGGCATTTATCTTTCGTGCCCCTGCCGCCTTGCACATGCGGATTCCGGCTAGTAAAGCTTCATATTATGCCACATTGTTTGAGGCCTGAAAACTGAAGCGTAGAGCATATTCGTACCTGTCGCCTTCTGGCGACTGACACATGACGCCTGCTCCACAACCATTTGAAGTAGAGCTTCCATCCACATATACCTTCCAGATTTGGTCTGGATCTCGAGAATCAGGGGGACGAGTCATCTCAACAATAAAGTCAGCAAAGGCTTGCCCCTTCACTTCTTTTCTAGGCTCGAAAGTAACTTCGAGGCTCTGTATTTCTATGGCCCATTTGATCATCCGGCCTGACGACTCCATGGTGGTCAGTGGCCGCTTGATAGGTTGATCTGTATACACGACGACTGCATGTGCCAAAAAGTAGGGCTTCAATTTTTTAACAGCCATGAAGAGTGCAAGACCAAAATTTTCCACTAAGGGATACCTCAACTCAGCATTTTTCAATACATGACTGACAAAGTAGACCGGGAGCAGACAACCGTCTCTTTCAGCAAGAAGAACAGCGCTTAACGCATGATCAGAGACGGCCAGGTACATGTAGAGTACTTCTCTAGGCAAAGGGCTGACCAGCCTTGGCAAGGAATGCAAGTGAACTTTCAATTTCTGGAAGGCCGCCTCAGCATCCGGCCCTCATTCAAACCTTGCCTTCTTCTTAATGGCCTGGAAGAAGTATAAGAATTTGTCGCCTGATCGGCTTAGAAATCTTCCCAAGGTCGTCAGACAACCTGTTAACTTCTGAACCTCTCGGACGGTACGAGGCGACTGCATGTTGATGACTGCCTGCACCTTCTCAGGGTTCGCCTCTATTCCTCTCTGATTGTAAAGGAATCCGAGAAATTTCCCAGACTCAACTCCAAATACACATTTCTTGGGATTGAGCATGACATGGTGTCGCCTGAGTGTGGCGAAAGTTTCTTGGAGGTCCGACAGATGATCTGTCTGAAGCTTAGACTTGACAATCATATCATCAATGTATGCCTCGACGTTTCTCCCAATCTGATCAAAGAACACAGTGTTTATCATTCGCTGGAAGGTAGCCAGGGCATTCTTAAGACCGAACGGCATGACCGTGTAACAGTATAACCCCTGATCAGTGACGAGGGTCGTCTTCTTCTGATCTTTTTTCCATAAAGGAATTTGGTGGAAACCAGAGTAGGCGTCCATGAAGCTCATCAAAGCATGGCCGGCTGTTGAGTCGACCAGGTTATCAATTTTAGGCAAAGGGTAGCTGTCTTTGGGGCACGCCTTTTTAAGTCTGTGTAGTCTACACACATTCGCCAGGTGCCATTCGGCTTTTTAACAAGCACCACATTTGCAACCCAGTCTAGGAAGTAACATTGCCGAATGAACCCTGCATCAAGTAGTTTTTTAACTTCGGCGGCTGCCGCCTGACTTCTTTCTTCGCCATGGTTCCGTTTTTTCTGCCTTACCGGCTTCTTTTTCGGATCCACAACCAGCTTATGTAATGCCAGGTCAGGACTAATGCCTGGCATTTCATGGACTTCGAATGCAAAGACGTCCTTGTATTCTTTTAATAGTTTGTGCAAATCGTCACCCAGGACTTTCAGAGCAGTCGTCCCAACTTTGACTGTTCGGTCAGGACGTGAGTCGTCTAAGATCAGGTCTGTATGCTCACCAGCCGACTGAGGGCGGAATTCGTCCAACCGCTCCTCTGCCAATGATTGCTATTTTCTGTCTTTTCTTGCGGCCCCCGTCTGGGCTGCCTTTCTCTTCTTGCCGCCTGCTTCTTGAACAGGCGCACTCTCCTTCACATTGTCAAGGTTTGTTTTTCCACCACTTGACCCAGCGGTCATAACAGTGGGCTTGATATCCGAGAGATAGTACTCTCGGGCCATCACTTGACCCGACTGTTCCATTATCCCTCTCAAACTTGAGCAACATAAGAGATGGGATTATAACAGCCTTGGAATTATTCAGGGTGGGTCGTCCCAGAATCATGTTGTAGGCCGAGAGTTCTTCTACTACCAGGAACCGGACTACCATGTGTCGTCCTTCCCCTTTTTCACCCAGGCGGATGGGTAAATCCACTCGTCCCACTGGGTGGACGACTCCTCCTCCAAACCCTACTAAAGGGTGGGATGCCGGATGTATGCAATCAGTCTGATATTTTAATTTTGACAGACATCTGCTACTGATAAGATCTGAGGAGCTTCCAGTATCTATAAGGATTCGGCCAACTCTCTAGTTGGCCACTTTACACTCAATAACGATAGGGTCGTCATGCGGCCCCCTTACCCCTCCTAGATCTTCTTCAGTGATGACAATCTCAGGAAATGAATATTTGGAGGGTCGTTCTTGGTGAACGGAATTTACATCTAGCTGCCTGATATTGTCTTTGTTGCCCCTAATAGTGGGGCCACCTCCTGAGAAACCGCCTGCAATGGTGTAGACGACTGCATCATCTGTATCAGAGTTGTCGGCTTGTTGACTCTTTTTGGCCGACTGCTTTTTCGAGGAAGTGTTCCCCGTAGATTTCTTAACATAAGTGTCAAGATCGCCCTGCTCAACCAGGCGGTCCAGATACCGCATGAGACTGAGGCATTCGTTGGTATGATGACCAACATCTATATGATAATCACAGAATTTTTCTTGGTTCCGGTTGCTTGCAGAACCCTTCATGGGGACCGGCTTCTCAATTGAGATCCGTCCCTTGATTTCCTTTAGGATAGCTTGGCTATCCTTGCTAAACGCATACTTTGGGGAGTATGGTTTGAATTCTTTTTTCTTCTTCTGGGTCGGCTGTTTAGAGGAATCAGCCGCCCAGACCTCTTTTCTTTTCTTCTCATCTTTGTTCGACAACTGTTTATGTCGCCCTTCTTTTTTGTCGAACCTTTTCCCGTCCGACTGTTTTGTACTACAAAGATCAGTCGCCTGTATATAGGCTTCTGCTTCAATCAAGGCCTCTTGAAGAGTCGCCACCCTCTTTCGGACCAAATCAAATTTGAATGTCGATCCGTCTTTGAGGCCTCTGAAAAAGTCAGTATAGGCTACCTCATCCGGTAACCCTTGAATCTGTATTCTCATCAGGTTGAACCGCCTGATGTAAGAACGAAGCCCCTCCTTCTCGCCCTGCTGAATCGTTCCTAAATCAAGGGTCGTCTTCTTCGCAGGTATGTTCATGGCAAAGTTGGAGGTGAATAAGTAAGCAAGCGTCCTGAAGTTATTCACACAACCAGTCGGCAGGTTGCCGAACCATTGTTGTGCGATTCCTTTGAGAGTCGCTGGGAAACACTTGCACCAAGTGGGATCATCCAACCCTTGAAGGTACATCAGGTTGGTGAATGCCATCAAATGGTCTTATGAGTTAGTAGTTCCGTCATAGGCGCCTACTAATACATTTTTCACTTTGGCCGGCTGAGCGGCTTCAGCAATTTCCTTGGAGAAGGCCGACGGCTGTTCCCCAAGTCTAAGCAACCGTAGCTGTCAGTCCAAAGGTTGGACATTCTTTGCTGCATGCCCACCAAACAGAGGTGGCTGCAAAAAATATTGTTGTTGCGGTACAAATGGTAAGTTTGGTACCGCCTGGTCACTATGAAAGCCGGACTGACGGGAGGTGCCACCTGACTGACTCTCATGATGCGACTGAGTATGCATCATCGAGGTATTGCGCAGACTGTCTCGAAAGTTTGAAGTAGAGGACGACTCTGACAATCGGTCATTCTTTTTCTACTCTAGCAATAGCCGAGCGTCTGTGTATGTTTTCTTCGACCCGTCCGCCTGAATATGACGAACAGGTTTCCTCTTTCCTGGAGTAGGAAAACGGTACTTTGTGAAATCAAGAGCAGGCGGCTCCCACTTCCTAGAGTTAGGATGAGGGGTCGCCTCTCGCCCTTGAACTGGCTTCCTCTTCCCTGAAGTGGAAGGTTTCTTAGCCGGTTGTTCCTTGGCCAGAGCAGGCTTCTTGTTGAGCAACTCTTGAATCTCTCCCTTGAAGCCCCTCATGAAGGTCATGAGTTCGTTCCTTGTAATGGGAGCAGACCCATCAGTCGGCTGCTGCTGAACAGGCGGTGCGCCGTCTGGATCACTGAGTCCAGTTTGAAGATGTTCCCGTTCCCTCCTTTCGGTATGACGGGTGCGTCGGGCCCTTAGGGTCCCGTCTGAAGCTGTGTGAGTTTCAACTTCAAATTCATTCTCAGTGTCATGGTCCGACTGAACTTGAGGATCGTCTAGGGGACGCCTCTCTTCAGGAGTCGGTACAGACGTGGATGCCATCTCAGAAGTACTCTCCCCACAGACGGCGCCAAGATGTTTCGGGGTTTTCTGATGTCCTGCGGGAGAGTTACAATTCCGAGACTGGAACCGGACGCCTGTACCTGCAAAACAAACGGATGCTCCGGATGATTGGAGATCCGCCTCCGACGGTCAAGTTAGTACTTGATTAAGGAGTAATTAATGCGGAAATTAAAGTGATTGGGTCTCTCTAGGGGAGATTGTTTAATGTGCGTAATCTTCCTTAATGAGGTTTAAGGGAGGTATTTATAACCTTGGGAAATGTGTCAATCCTAGGTTTAGGTTAAACCTTGGGCTGATTGGGCTTCCCTCGGAAGTTGGGCCTAGGTGGCCGGTTTCTCCATTAGGCATGGAGTATGCCAAGTGTCATGACATAATAGGTCCAAGGTGGACGAATAAGCGTGTGCCACGTGGCAAGCCCTGACAGTTCCAACTGGGGGACACTTGGCAGGACCTGATTGGCCCACGTGGCGCATTCCGATTGGTGGGAGCAAAATCCCCTAATCAGAAAGGGCTATATGTAAGATCAACCTCGTGCAATTAGGAAACAACTCACACTACTAAACTTAGATTCCTCATTATTTTAGCAATAGAAGATACATAATCAAATTGCAATAAGTAATGTCATGCTTCATTCACATTTCCATGTCAAACTAAGCATATCATGCTATCAAGCTCCTAAATCAAGGGTAGCTAATCCTATTATGAAGAACTAACAAGAAATCTCATACAATTAATTTAAGTGTAATACAAACATCAATGCTACTCCCACATTTGCATAATTATCCTAAAAGGTTGAGCTTCACCCAACCCCTAGCATGAAGACTACTCACAAGTCACAACTCATATTCATCAACATGCAAACAACTATAAGGGTTCTAACTACTTCAATAATTAGGGAAAAGTGGTTAACAATCGAATTCACTATCATCCAACAAGGAATTATCAAGAGCTAAAAGGATTCAAGTAACATGCAAATACCAAATAAAATCTAAAATTAAGTAGAAGAATGTTGAAGAAATTATTAATTGATCTGAAGCTTCAAATGTTGAATACAAATTGCCAAACCTTGAGAATAATTATTGAATTACACTAATACAATGATTTGATTTGATGAAAACTAAGATAAATTAACTAAAAGGATGTTTCAAACTAAGAGAGATTTCTGAAAATTAGGCTACTATTCTGTAAATATAAATGAACTAAAGGGAAAGTATTTATACTCCCTGAAACACATAGGGAAATCCTTCAAAATAAAACGGATTCCCAGCGAGGAGCGCCCGCTCCACAATGAGGAGCACCCGCTCCCCTGCTAGGAGCGCCCGCCCTCTCTAGTTTCTTAAGTGAAAAGTCAGATTTGAAAGTGTCAAGGAGGATGCACTGTAATACCCGTATATTTTATGATTTTACAAATTACAAAATTAGAGTTGTATACTTTAATTTTATTTTCTTATCTTATTTGATAGTATTTATATCCTTTAACCCTACATTATTATTTTATTAAAAAAAAAAAGAAAGAAAGAAAGCAGTCGTTCACTATCTTCTATTTTTCTCAATTAGCGAATTTAATCTTATCTTTGTCAGTTGAATGCTTACCCTTTTTGATGATTTATTTACCCTTGTTCCCTAATCCTCATACACACATTATCATAGTCAATATATGATGATCAACCTCTTCTTCTTATAATCAATAAATGGTACAGCTGTTCTACTTGACAATTCACCAACTTGATTTATTCAATTCGAAGGTAATCACTAATCACACCATCAACCCTTAGATCGTTTGTTTATAATTTGATTGTATTATTTATTTTATGTAATCACACTATCAACCCTTAGATCATTTGTTTATAATTTGATTGTATTATTTATTTTATGTAATCACGCTCAGCCTTTTGGAGTTGTTTGATCACATTAATTATTATATGTAATCACACTATATTTTTGAGATGTTTGTATTTTCGTATTGTTATGTGTGATATGATTTATTATTAGTACTCTTTGTATATATGATTAATTATTATGGTATTATAAGATTTGATTAGATTTGAGTATCCTATTGTTTATTTTTGTTGTATATATTGATTGTACAATTATTGCTAGGGTTTTAATGTTGTTGTTATAGGGAGTATTGTTTTATCAAGGTTGTAGGGTTGTTAATGCAGATTTTTTTTTTGGGTTGAGATTTGATTATATTTGGGTTATTAGTATTTTTTTAAGAGTTGAGATATTATGAATCGAATTGTCATGTTATTTGGGAATATGTGCCGTTGTTGAGATATTATCTATTAGTTTGTAAATGATTATTTGATCGATGTATGAGATCAAAAGGTTGAGAATTATTATTTTGTTCTTGGTTTGAGGCTCTGCGTTATAGACCTTAGTCCTTGGCATGTTGGTAATGAGATAATGATCATGAGTTAAGAATGAGGTACAATCTTTATTATTTATTTTTCTATGGTCCCCTACAGTGGGAATTGGCCCGTATGTGGTCTGATTCAAGGTGTTTTCTGGTTATTGAGAGTATTCAAGTTTCTATACTTGTTGGTTTTATTCGAATTACCCATGTCCAAGGCTAGGTATAGAAAAACGAGCATGGCACACTTATGGGATATATTGAGTAAAGGTTCGTATTATTATTCAAGGTTGAATCGATGAAGGTTATTTTCATAGTATAATGTGTAATGTAGTTTCGAACTACATTGTTTAATTGATCTAGTAATTTAAATTATTATATTATTCTTTGTATTCTGATATGTGGTGATTACTCAGCTTTTTGCTGACGTGAGTATTGTTTTGTTGTGATACTTTTGTTTGCGGCCATATCTTTTTCTTATGGTGGCCCTGCGACGATCTACTTTGGAATTTGTCCTTAATGGTGAGCAGTCAAGTTTGTCTAAACACGTTAATGAAGTGATCGTAGCTAAAGGAGCTCAAGTGTTTCGATTAGTCTGTTATAAAAAGTTTGTAAAGTTGTATAAATAGCTCACCTATTTTATTTGGTTGTAATTATTGGGATTTTGTAAGCCTTAACACTTGACATGTTGTCGAGTGTGGCGGTAATACCTCTGATTTAGGTGTATGCTTCCGCAATTTTATTCAAAGGTTGTTTATTTTTCCTTTAATTCTTATATTTTATTAGATAGTAAATCGGGGGTGTTACATGCACGCCCACTCCCCTGTTCCACAGCATAGGCAGAATTCAACTTTAAAGGGAGGAGCGGTTGCTCCTGGTCAGGAGCACGCCCGCTCCTCATAGGCTCTGGATTTGGGCAGATTGTTGCTGAAGTTGAGGAGCGCTCGCTCCCCCTGGAGCGAGCTCTCCCTTCTTTGTCTTCAAGCCTTGAACATTACTCCATGCTTTGAGTGCCGTGTCTTGAGACAGTATGCCGCGCCACGGTATTGTTCCCCGTGACACGGCACATTCCCGTGTATTTTCTGTGTAAATCTTTCACACGTTTTAACCCCCGTAGGTCAGATATTTCCCGTGTCACACAAAAATATCCCACGTCACATGATATGTCCATTTTATATAGTATTTTACCCCCGTCCCTTGGTCGTTATTAGTAGTGTTTTTGGCTCTTTCGGGCCACTTTTATTACTAATTTCTGTTTTCTAGTGTTTTTGTAGTTTTAGTTGTATTTTACAGGAAATTGCACTCTTGGAGCATTTTTCCCGGGCTTTATGGATCAACTACGGAAGCTAGAAGGACACGACCACTTTTGGAGCCCAGGATCGGTGAGAGCCGGTGATTAAGGGCTCAGTAATTGGGATCGCGAGGCATTTGGACCAAGTGTTCAAGACCCGAGGAGGAAATCCGGATTGGGCCGAGAAATAAAGCCCAATCGAAGTCCAAGCCTCAAAGTGAAGCAATCGCCCGATCGGGCTACCTCTAGCACGATCGGGCGCGGCAAGGCTTTGTTGCTGAGCGTGCTATAGCGCGCCGGATCGTGCGTGTCTCTAGCATGATCTGGCGACGCTGATGGGAAGGAACGCGAAGAAAAAGGCGCGCCTGATCGGGCGCGCATTTTTAAGAGACCTGATTAGTTTTAATTTTTGTTTTAGGAAACGTTTATATATGAGTTTTGTACGGAATTTTTGATGATCTTCTTTCTTAGACTTTCTCTCTCTACTTAGGATCTTTTCTCTCTCTTAACTCTTCTCTCAACTCTTGTTCTAGATTATTTCCATTAATACAGATTAGTTTGGTAACGATTTCTCTTCTCTTAATCTTATTTCCCTTCATCATGACTTATTTTATTGCTTTGATTTGTTTAGTTTTTAATGTGTGAGTAGTTCTATTTCTAGGGTTTATGGGGATTCATTAATAATATGAAGGGGTAATTTATTGTTGTTGATTATCAACGCTAGATTAATTTCCTATTGATTGATTTAATGCTCTGTGACTAGATTTGCGCAGATCTTTTATGCATGAGTTTGACAACATTGATTCGAGATTCGACAGATGAGAATTAATGTTTAGGTCTAGTTTCAATAGGCAGATTAATTTATAAATGGTTAAGTCGAGATTCGACAGATGAGATTTAATACCAGTAAATTAATTGTGTGATTGTAATACGTAGTGAAAGCCCTTTACAATCTGGTTAATTGATGCATTGATGATTGACTATTATTGATTATTGGTATTGCATGATAATTTCTTATTGAATTGTTTTAACGTTTTACAATTGCGGCTTGTAAAAGTATAGCAATATTGAATTGATGAATCGAGCAGATGTTAATTTGATATTAAAGGCTATTTTCAATAAGAACTTAGATCTAGTAAATTGCGAGAGCCTGTTAGATCTATAATGATTAGTAAATTGCGAGAGCCTGTTAATCGTGTTATTTATGCAATGTCAATGATTGATTACTAAGTTTTACCCTGGAGTATTATTTATTGGTGAACCTATACCCTAGATCCTTTCATATATTGTTTTCTCTCTATTCTCAATCTTAGTAGTTTAGTTTCTTATTCGAGTATAAATATTGGTTACTCGGATAATTTAGATTATAATAATTAATTAGGAGTAAAAAGACTTGTTTCCCTGTGGAGATCGACCTTACTTCCCTATCTACTTTAGTTAGAGGACTTAGGTATTTACTTTTGATTAGGGGATACGACTGTACCCTGTCATCACACCAATGTTTACCGTGTCACGTCAAGTTTTGCCTAGTCACGGCAGTGTTTTTAGGGTTTTTATCCATTTTAGGGTTCCGTGTGTTCTCTCTACTAATTTTCCTTATAAATACCCCCTCATTTCTGATGTACGGGGCAGGAATTAACTCTCTTTTTCTCTCTTCTATGCTCTAGCCTAAACACTAGTCTACCCTTCTTCTTTCAAAATTCTTTCCTTAAGCACTCCAAGGAGTCCGTACATTACTCGAGGTTCTATCCTTAAACCAAGGCGTGAAAGGTAGAACAGTTTGAGGGTTTGGCCCCAAATAAACTCTATTTAATTTCATTATTGTTTTATTAATTTTCCTTGAAGTTACTAACTCGTTTATTGTTTTATAGTTGCAAGCAAACAAAATCAAAGTAAGAATTATGTTCCTTTTATTTCTATTATTTTTCTAACAAATTTATATTGTTGGATTTATTGTTAAATTTCTTCCAATATTAATGCTTATTCTATTATTATTTTTTATCACCATATTGCATGTTAAAGGGATTATGTAATTGAAAATCACGCCTAATAAGATAATTTGGACGACCGGTTTACGTTCCTTTTTAATCTTGTTATTAACTCAAGTGATCGCTAATATTTTAGAATTATGTGTTGCATTAATATTCAACCAATTTAGCCTAATAGTAGTTTGGAGCAAATTGAATCTTTGTTTGTATGCCTTTGAGATTGCAGGAATACTTTTCACTATAAGAATCAAGTAGAGGCCAATACGGGCGAATGTGACTCCATGACTCACTTTGTACTATCATCCCCGATCCTCCTTTCGTGGTTTCGAACCATATATGGATTATGAATGGGGTGTAACCTTCACGGTTCAATAATTGTTGCCTTTGTTGTCCCTTATTCGTGGTTGTCTTTTATGATCCGTGAACGGTTTACAAGTTCCTTAAAAACTTGTTGGTGGCTCCCTACTTTCCTTGTCCCTAATCGTATATGTCAATTCCCACTTCCAAAGAGTGCCAAGCATATTCACAAATGCTTAACGTAGGCGCATTTCGAATGACGCCTACAGAAGGGGTAATTTATTATTGTTGATTGTCAACGCTTGATTAATTTCCTATGATTGTTCTAATGCTATGCAATTATATTAGGCCTAGTTTAATTGTATGAGTTTTGCAATATTGATTCGAGATTCGAGAGATGAGAATTGATGTTTAGGCTTAGTTTCAATAGGCAGATAAATTTATAAATGGTTAAGTCAAGATTCAAGATATGAGATTTAATACCGGTAGATTAACTTTGTGATTGTAATGCGTAGCGAAAGCTCTTTCTGATCTGGTTAATTAATGCATTGATGATTGATTATTAAGTTTTACCCTGTAATATTATTTATTGGTGAACCTATACTCTAGGTCTTTATTAATTAATTTCTCCTTACTTTAATCTCCTTAGTTTAATTCTTTTTACAACAACAAATTGGTTACTTAATAATTTAGATTATTTTAATTAATTAGGAATAAATTGACTTGTTTCCCTGTGGTTCGACCCTACTTCCCTATCTACTTTAGTTAGAGGACTTAGGTAATTCTTTTGATTAGGAGATACGACTTTATCCTGTCATGTGCCAAATATCCAAAGACTCAACAATATAAGCAAAAGAAGTACTTCCATTCTCATTCATAACATTCAAAACAAACAAGCCATTTTTTAAGTAAGCTTTCCCAACAAAGTCTCCATTTTTAGTCATTACAATCTTGTCGGCCTCAAAGACAAGTTTTAGGCCGGCTTTGTTGAGAATGGCTCCCGAAACAAGATTTCTCCTAAGAGAAAGGACATACAACACATTATTTAAAAATAAAATTTTTTCCAGAGATAAGTTATAGATGGACCTTTCCTTTGCCAAGGAATATGGTGGTGCTACTATTGCCCATGTAAACATGATCACCATCGGTAACATCTTCAAACTCGGTCATTAAGGTCTTATTAGCACAAAAGTGCCTAGATGCTCCGGTGTCCAAAATCCACTCCACTTTGTTCTCAACCAAGTTGGCTTCCACCACCACTACCGCAAATGATTTCTTCATTTTCAACAACATTGGCTTGGAAGGTGTTGCCATATTTCTTTGCTCCATGCCTTCGGTTACATTAGTATGCTTTGCGTCTAACGATCCCACCCACATAGCAAGCACCTTTTGGCTTTTGGATTTTGTTGTTTGGAGTGAAATTGTTTTTGGACTTGTTGTTTCCCTTTTTCTTAGAATTTTTCCTGTTTTTAGACACATTCAAAGAAGACTCAACAAGATTAGCTTTAGAGGAATTAAGAGATAAATTTTCAAACTTATCCTTAAGGCAATTAGCCTCTTCGATTCTCATGTGACTAATGAGTTCTTTGAGAGTCATGTCCTTTTTCTTATGCTTCAAAGAATTTCGGTAGTCATTCCAAGGGGGAGGGAATTTCTCTAAGAAGACATTAGCTTGAAGAGTCTCACACATCTTCATGCCTTCACCAAGAATTTCGGTCACCATGTTCTCATATTCATGGACTTGGGATATTATATATAGGCTTCTCATCATCCATCTTGAAATTGATAACTTGCCCACCACGTACTTCTTTTTCCCGACATCATCCGCTCCATACTATTTCTCCAAAGAGTCCCAAATAACCTTGCTTAACCTGAAATTATCAAACAAAGTATTGTTCATAAGGTTCAAAAGATGTCCACAAACAAGCTTGTTGTCCTTTTCCTTTATCTTCAGGGTTTCTATGATGGCTGCCGGAATAAGATCTGTTGCGGCTTTGGTAGCTTCTTTCGCCTTCTCCAATATTTCAATGACATTTTCATTCAAAACATAATCTATTTCCACTTGTTCAAAAAATATTAGTAATTTTTGTGACCATTTGATGTAGTTGTTAACGTCAAGAGTTTCAAACTTAGAGAGGTTGGGAAGAGACTTCACAATAATGTTAGTGTAGGGAATAATTTCAAGTCTTTAAAATCCCACTAGCTTGAACCCCACAATGATCATACACTAAAGTACGGTGGCGTCCAAAAGGGAAGAAGATAGAGCAAAAGAGTCGCCAACAAGTTTTTAAGGAACTTGTAAACCGTTCACGAGGTGAAGGTTACACCCCTTAACGATCCAAGAGATCGTCAACTCCATAAGGTCATGAACCAAATAAGGGTTCGGGGATGAAGGTACAAATCCAACCTAAAAGAGATTGAATCTGCCCTAATAATAGGCCTCTACTTTATTCTGATCATATTCATGTGCGCTTTCTGATTAACATACAATCAATAGGTTAACCCTAAACCTGTTTAATCTATGTTGGTTGAATTTAATGCACAAATAAACTATTATTGGCGATCACTTGAATTATAATCACATTAACCCTAAAAAGATTACTAATTATCTTATTAAGCATGATTACAAGTACAAATTCCCTTTAAACATGCATAAAAGGTGTGATCAAGCAATAAATAATAAGAATCAAGCAACATAATAAATAATCAATATCATGAATACTAATTATAAATAAAATAATCATCATCAAAATAATAATAACAATAATATTCACAATCATCATAAATTATAACAATTATAATCATAATCATGTTCATGTTAATATTAAAGCATAATAAAAATAGCAAGATCCTAGGCATTATACTAACAAGATTAATAACAAACCCTAGCATGTCACTAAGCAATAAAAATCAAATCTTTAACCCTAACATGATACTAACAATCATAAATATTAGGAAGAACATAGGAAGCATCGCAGGAACCATATTTAATATTAAACTTACCCTAGACATGATACTAGGAATATCATAATAACAATGTAAACATGATTTCCACATCATAATATCAATTAATCAATAAAGTACTTACTTTGATGCCTCGTACCTCTTTCTAATAACACAATACACGCGTTAGTAACTTCAAAGAAAAATAATAACCGAAGCAATTAAATAAAATAATTGAAATAGAGATTTGGGACCAAACCCTCAGAAATTAAAACCTTTCACGTGTAGGGCGAAGGCAACTTCGAATATGGCTAGGTGTTTCTAGATCTTGCGAATGCGGAATTTTGTATGTGAAAACAAAGTTTAGAAAAGAGAGATAATAATCAAGAAAATCTTGATGAGAGTTGGTGATTGAAAAAGGGGAGATATGACCTCTATTTATAGGAAAAAAAAAGGGTCGAAGAATTAAGAAAAGAATCCAAATTCGAATCGAAATAAAACTCGTAGACAGCAGTTTTTGCGGATTTTGTTTTTATCATATCTTTTGATCCAGGAATCGGAATAAGATGAATAAGATGTCGTTGGAAATATCTTGAAGTCTACTTTCTAACCCAATTAGAATCAGATTAAAATATGTTGTAGAATAAAAGATATGAACGAAATAGTGAGACGGTGTCAGTTTTGGATAGAGTTTGATATTTTATTCATATCTTTTCCGTTATAGCTCGGAATTATTATTATAATATATCATTGGAAATATAATTTCAAGATCTATCCAACCATATAAAATTTGGATAAAAATTATGAGGCACGAAAATAATATCTGACTGTCTTTGAACATGTTTAAATTCGAATAGAATTAGGACTTTAAAAAAGGAAAGTTTTATTAAAAAAGAAAGTTTATATTTAAATCAAATTCCTTAATCTTATCTTTTCAAAAAAGGATAATTAAGATATTTTAGAAACTTATAGAAGATTCTAATCAATCCTAATTAGTTTAGGAATAGGATTAAACCTTTGGACCCTCCTCATGATCATTGGGTCGTAGGTAAAATCCGGTTTGGGCCCAGTTTAGTATTTTGGCCATAACTTCCTCATTATCCATCGGAATTGGGCTTATAATATATCGTTGGAAAGTTCTTTTCAAGCCCCATCCAAATAAACAATTATTGGACCCTTATCATGGACCAAACTAAATTGGAATGGACGTTTTCATAAAATAGAGTGGGTTTTCGAAAACAGAAAGAAAGAATTTTAACAAAAACTAACCGCAACACTAGACTTTTCACATTTTCACCTCATTCGATTATGGTTCGACGTGAAAGGTATTCATCGCTGGGTTTGATTTTGGGGAGACACAAATGGGTGTCTACAGAAGCCCCCACTTTGACTGAGTTTGGAGAAACGCAAGTTTCGAAAACAAAAGTCAAAGTATCGATAGGGACGGAGAATGATTCAGAACGTTCTGCGATCCTAAATCACTCTTGTAACGCCGATACCTGCAAACTAGCGTTAGTTAAACAGATAAAAGAGTTAAGAAACGCGTATCTTGCACCGTCGAGCACACGTCTCTGAAAGTAACCGATTGTTGTTGCTTTACTGTTTTGATGACCTCCTGCAAGCTAGAGAATGCCATCCCGCTTGAAAACCGCTACGCCCGTAACTGCTTCCAAATTAGAAGATTGCTTCGCCTGAAACTATCCTCCTCCGCTATGATAATATTTCACATCCAAGGAAATACCATCGAAGATTATTTCTCTTGAAACAATCCTCATCCGCATTGATAATATTCCATATCCAAGGGAATACTATCAAAGATTGCTTCTCTTGAAACAATCCTCAGTTGTTTGTGACAACTCTCCATAATCCAGGGAACGCCACCTTGTTGTTTCGATGTTCACTCGGCTCTGAAAAAAGAGCTTCTTTTTTATATGACTCAAATTTCCGCTGTGATATTCTTCGAAAAGATCACTGCTTCTTAATGTTTGCTATGCCAGTACGTTGGTACTTTGCTGCTTGTGAACCAGTATGTCGACAATCCTCTTTTATTTGGGAATAGTTGCCAACACAACTCTTGTATGATGTATGACAATCTGATTTAGGGAAAGTTGTCAATGCCACGTAACAATCCATCCTTGGAAATGTTGTCACGATGAAGCGACAATCCGTACCTCGGAAAATTTGCCAAAATCCAATTTTTTGGAAAAGTTGTCAATGCTTCGTAACAATCTTTCATAAGAACTTTGCTACGATCGACAATCCACATCTTGGAATATAACTCTTGAAAGCAATCCACCTTGGAAACTTGCCAACGCTATGCGACAATCCTTTTGGGGAAATATTGCCACTATTGACAATCCGCGTCTTGAAACATTTGCAAAAAAAAGTCGACCGACAATCCACTTCGGGAAAATTTGCCACTTGCTGAAATGAATGACAATCCACGTTGAGGAACTTTTGCCAAAATTTATGATGAATAGAAACCTACAACAATCCTTTGAGAAATTTTGCTATAGGGAACTGGGTGTATGACAATCCAATCTCAGAAAACTTGCCAGCGATCTATGAATGTATGACAATCCGAACTTGAAAAACTTGCCAATAAAGAAGGAGCACGACAATCCACGCTTGGAAACCTTGCCAGAGATGACAATCCAATTTTGGAAAAATTATCGTTGAAGAAGATGCACGACAATCCATTTTTGGAAATATTGTCAGTTGGGGATGACAATCCAATTTTTGGAAAACTTTGTCGTTTAATAAGAATGCGCGACAATCCATATTTGGAAATATTGTCGTTTAAGTGCTTGCTTTTGAACCGATTGTAATGAGCCAGTGTTTTAGGCGCTTAAGCTAAGTGAGACGATTTTTTGTCAGGTCAATCACTTACTACGATTGTAATCGAGCCGACTACTAATCATGTCAAATTGCTTATAGGGGCTAACTGGCGTACCAAGGAACCCAAAATTGCTGCATGAGGTCGAAATCACCTTTCTGAGAGGTTTCGAGCTCTGTCGTTGGGGAGACACAAATGGGTGTCTACAGTTAGCAATAGACATAATTTCGTTTTCAAATTGTTGTAAATAAATGAGAAATCTAGCGCAAATAGTATAAAAAATAACAAGTAAGATAGAAAAAGTGATCCTACAAAATAGGAAGGCAGTGTGTCGTGAAGCAAATTCACTGACTTGAAAACGAAATTCCGACGCAACCGGGGTGCTCGATTGTATTCGTCGGCACGTTCCCTAAGATTAACACACCACTTCCACCGGCACTTTTGGGTGGAAGGTTTGAGCCAAATAGCTTATGCCCAATATAGAGTATGTGTTTAGCTTGTGTTTGATAAGTATTTCTTGTGTATATGATCAGAAAAATAACCTCCAATTTATAATGAAGATAGAAGAAGATAGAAGATCAAGGAGGAATCTTTTTAATCAATAACAAAATAAAATCAGAATAATCATGGTGATTAAAACACCATAATCAACCTCTTAAATGGGAGTTACAAGAAATTAACCAAGAAAAGTAAGCCAAGGGAACCGTTAACTCGCGCCCGATCGGGAGTGTCGGACACTCCCTTTTTCCAGACACCTTCTCGCGTTCGGTCAGGCGCTCGAGCGGAGCTCGCCAAATCGGGCGGCAAAACTCCAGAATTTTATGACTCTTCTCGTGCCCGAGCCCATATCTGACCCTTTGAATTTCCTTTCTTTATTTCCAACATTGGATTATTTAAGTAGTCATTGACACTAACATTAATTATTGTTTTGATATTTTAGTTTGGTTTTTAAGGCCATTAATGGTTCCAATTTAATATAACTAAAAGTGAACATAACTACCTTTTCATATATGACGATTCAATGGATAATAAAACAAATACACACATGACAAATTTTTTTAATTTTTCCCAAAGTTTTGGAATTTTGATTCTCTTCTATGGACGAGATCACGAGAGTTATATTTTAAGGGTTTCGATAATAATTGGAAAGGTGATTTAAATTCATATGAATTTAGGATTTATCCTCAACTCTAATAATCGAAACATCGATGTAAGCTCGCATCAAACTTGAAGCAATGGAGTGTGCATACATGCAAATTAATTATGATTTTAATTGTAAAAGCTAGGTCAATTTCTCTAAATTTGTGATTTAGATATCTTCTCATCAAAAAAATAAAATAAATTGTTTACCACTAAAAAATTTCCAGGCTAAAAAACTAGAACTAAAATAATCTAAGTATTCCCTTGAACTAGATAGTTTCTTCAATTTGTACAGTTATCTAAATTTATTTGCATTTCTGGTCCATCCATATATAAAAATGACCACCAGAAGATCCTTTGTTCACTAATCAGTTTCAAAGTTTTACAAAGAGGCACATTCAAGGGATGTAAAGCCGCATATCTAAACTCAAGTGTATTTGATATGATACAAAAATCAACAAGTCTTACATAGACCAGCAAGTCACCTTAACCTGCTGCATCATACCCAAAATTGAAAACATCCCTCACTGGAAAGATGGGAAAAAAACACCCAACCAATCAATATAGCACTAATTGCATAAAATAGGAAAAAAAAAAAGAAAAAGAAATGAAAATGGGCCAATACTAGACGCAAAATTGTGAGTACAACCTAGGACACCCTAGTTGATGCCTAAATAGATACATAAAAGAATGCACATTATACACCCTACACGCAGATCTCCTCGTCCATAAAAGTAGACCATACGTTTCCGGAACCTACAAACCCCGAAAGGGTTGCTGCAAACCATGACGACAATGGCAGCTTTTACCAGAAATGCAAGACACCAGGCACCTTTTACCAGGAATGCCTACCCCAGAGGTATGTGTGAGACTTTTCAAGTTTCATAACCGCTTTCCATCAGCGACCTCAGAACAAAATCCAAACACTTTGCCAACACATACCCCTGACCATTTAACTTCATTACTATCCCAATATATGACGCTGGATGCATCACAAATGGAATAGGCAAAAGAACGGAAATTCTTACACAAAACCAAGGGTCCATTTGCTTGCCTTCCCACAATATGAAATCACGAGGAAGCAGCTGCTGCCTTCTCCAACTTCTCTTTCTCAATCTCTACCCGTCTTTGGTCAGCATGCTGGGCAACTCCATTGGCCAGTGCTTGATATTGGAATTCTAGAGCTTGAGTCAAATTTTGGAACCTTGAAGGATCTGAAGCTTGCATCACTTCATAACCAATATATAAGAGTCAGCAAAGAAAAGTATGTATACACTAGACATGAAAGAATTAATTGATGCTTCTGTGCTTGGAGCGTGCCAAGTCACTTACCTTTGACTGTATCAACAAACAATATGAAAGGGTCAACCTCGTCAATGGGAGATTGTAACTCTTCATCATCACTGTAATCATCATCAGAATCATCATCATCATCATCCTCATCATTCATTCTGAAGGCTTTAGCCTGCACATGCAAAATTAATATTGATCAAATATTAACCATCCAAACCACAGAAAATAGCACAAAGAAAAAGCAATGCAGCTTGTGAAAGAGAGAAAAGTTGCACTTCCTCCGTTTTTGATTAGATGCATCACTTTCTTAATATGGAAGTTTCAATTTAAATACATCACATTCTCTTTCAGTAAATAAATTCTCTATATCACTCCATATGATCATATCACATGGCCCTCTTTATTTTCTCTCTCTCTCTCTCTCTCTCTACTCCAAAAATTGCCTATGAGTCTGCAATTACGAAAGTGATGCATCTAATAAAAAACGGAGAAAGTATTATAATTAATATGCAGATATACAAAATCACCAATTTTCCTCCTGTCCAGGAAAATATATAAAGAACAAGAACACAAAATGAAACAAAGAAAATGGAGGTCAAAATCTCAAAAAAGGAAAGGACAACATAAAATTTTGGTGCTCCAAAAAAGCCTAATATTATAATATCGAGATGCAGAAGAGCTTCCTTGCCCTTGCAATGAATGATTACTTTTGGGAGAGCAAATAGCAAGCACACATGGATCATCATAGCTAATCCAGACTTAAAACCACCAGGATAGAAGGAACTGCAAGCATTTTTCTCTGGAAAAATTACATTGCAATCACATTTACCATTGAATCCAAACTAAACACTACTCAAGAGTTCATTTTTCTGGATTATATATATCCCTCGACTATTTAATTCAGTTTCCTTTTTACTTTATTTTTTGTGGGGATAGATTAAATTCTCTAGGTAGCGAACAACATTAGGCAGCAATGCAAAGAAAACTCAGGTTTCTTCCTTTTCATGGTGTGTGTAGCTTCACATAAGGTCAAAACCATAGCTTTTATAGCAAACTTGTGATTCATTGCTCCGGTTTGTAACAAATTTTCAAAACAGAAAGGAGACTCCATTATTGTGTTAATAAATTTCTAGCTTCAAAAATTGTGTAGTGTGAGATCACCCAACCAGCACCCAGCCATCATTCAAAGACCAGAAACCTCACCCGTGCCGCTAATCGATTCAGATGATTGCTGTCAGCATCATCCCCCTCTTCCTCATCAACTCCCATCTCTTTGTCAGAGCCATCACCTTCATCTTCACCGTCAGAATCAAAACCATCCATAACATCATCATCTTCAGCCTCCTCCTCCTCCTTCGCAGCTTCTGCAACACAAAGATTAAATAAAATACCATTTAAACAAAATATATAAATCAAAATTCACAGATAAGTGACAGAGATAAAGGCAACTTTCTCTTACAACATGCAAGTACCAGAATATGAGGGGAGACATACCTGCAACCTGTTCCTTGTATGCAGCAAGCAGCTCAAGAGTAACCCTGAAAACACGTCCAAGAGCTTCCACTGGTAATTGGTCAGCAGGAAGTGCTAACAAGGACGTCAATCCCAGACAACACACTTTCTTATCATGCTCCCTGTAAAATTAAAGAGAAATAATCCATTTAAATTTCCAACAAGGATACTAACATCCAGGTAACAATTTCTCCCAAGTCAAGAGCAAAATAGTTTGACTGGAAAGCAATTAAGAAGTAAATAAATAATAAATAAACGGAGCTACCTTTTAAAGTTGGTACGCACACCACTTTTTTTCACTTGCTGTATCATTTGGAACCAAAGATTAAATATTTCTGCAGACACACCTAGCTTATGGAGTATACTCAATGTTAAACTAGGGTTGTAATAAAGAGCATTAGCAATCTGCAGACAAAAATGCATCAGATACAAATCAGTGTATGTTAAAAAAACATGTATTGAAATCACCACTGTAGTACAATTTAGTTTACATACTACCACTAAATAAATTTAGCTTTCACAAAAGAGTTCAAGTTTCAACAATAAAGGTAATCGCCGAATCAAAGCTAGACATTAACAAGTTTCCACTAATCAAGCAAAATGATAAGCACATCCACAATATACAACTAGAGCACAATGCATTTTCATGCCTGCTAAAATAAGAAGAAAAATTAAGTAATATCATACAAATAACTCATCACAAACTCTTCAATATATCATACCAATAATTCTGTAACTGCCATACATGCAAACCATAAATTAAACTGCCAAACAAGAAACTAATCAATGATGCAGATAACAGACTAACAATAACACAAACAAATTGACCAATATTCATACCACTTGAATCAAAAGACATTTAAAATATGGTTTCTCAGCTCTACGCAGTCGCTCAACAGTTATCCTCAAGTAAGGCTCAACCCAGTGATCAACTTGACCCTTGCAGTTCTGGAATACAACTTCGATGAGCTTTGGTGCAGGCTCAATATCACCATCTTCAAGATTGTTATCAGACATTATCTATAAACATAAAATCCATCAAACATCAGCTTCAAACACTGAAATACAGAGTATATAAAATACGCCAAGGATGACTTCATAAATAAACAAACATCATATTGAAGAATAATGGCACTTTCATCAACTAGGTTAAGATGACAAGTAGCTGGGTTATAGAAGCTCACAGAGGATATCATTTTCCATAGACTTTGTTGGTAGTCTGGATCTTTGCAAGTCAAAAAATGAGCAGTGCTACGGGATATATAATTGTCCAATGGTACCAAGATGTCTGCATCAAATCATCCATTGCAAATATAATTACTAATAAGTACATAAATTACAACGAATAGTCGAATACATACACAAAACATTCATCAAACAGTATATAGCCAAATATAGAAGCCCGAGATAAACGAGAAGCCTCTTCTACACCACATGAGAAATTCATGAAGGTGATATAGCCAAAACAGGTCAATGACATGATCTAGAGAAAACACAAAATTGGCTGAAAATAATTTTTATTAAATGTCTTTCCATCGCACAAAGGTCAAACCATTGACAAGATATAACTGAAATTAAGTCATGGAGAGCAAGAGTAATTTATAACTCATAATTTGACAAACTCCTACCAAACATCAAAACACGTAGATGATAATTTTCTCCTATTTCAATGCGCTATGCAAGTTATCATCCTTGGTCCAAACTTTAAACATCTGTCTAAGCTCTTCTCCTTCTAAATCAAAAAGCCTTAGATACAAAATGCCTGTTACCATATATAATAACATAATAGGTAGTAGACACATTGTTATTAAAACCCCGATTTAAATCTTAGAATCTTACGATTTTACGATTCATGTATGTCATACAATTCGATTTACGATTCCCCGATTTTACATATTTTTCTTAACTAGCGAAATCCTTACAAGTTAAAAACATGTTTATATTGGTTTTTTATTTAAATATATACTCCGTATTGTCAAGTATTGATTGCTTAATGGGTAAATAACCATCATCTATCAATAATTAGGTTTCAATCTCATAATTTCAATATATTTAATTAAATTTAGAATTTAATTAAATTTAGATTTGACATCTTAATTATGCATGTCGATAGAATCTTACAATTCTACAATTCGATTTTACGATTCGATTCTGATAGCCTCTTCCGATTCAAAGCAGAATCCCGATTTTAATAACTTCGGGTAGTAAGTCATCCAACAAAGGCTCAAGTTAACTCATATATGAACAATTATTTAATACTTTCACTCAAAAAGTATGGGACAGTTAATATAACAGGCAGTAAATTCAATCAACAAAGTTTGACCAAAGATCAACCAGGATTAAAACGACTTGATTTTCAAGAAGCGGACATCTGCATAGGCATTAGTAATTAACTAGATAATAAATTGCAGCTACGTTTTTCTGTAGGAATGTAAGGGCCCGAACAGAATGATCTGATATCTCATTACGCTCATAGATCTTGCAATAGAATCTAAATTCCTAACATCTAGACATTTCTCATCATACCAAGTTTTTTAATATTGATCCTTGGTTGGAGTTTCAGTTACTTGATCAAGGATCTAAAGTAACAATTACTAACAGTGTGTTTGGATAGGATACCACAAAGGAAGAAGGGGAAAGGGGTGTAGAGAGGGTGATAGAATAAGGAAATAATTCCATTGTTAGGATAAGAAAGGAGAGGGACAGAGTAAAATCCGACAATGCATTACTCATCTTCCACGAGAGAGATAATTGAGAGCATGCCATAAACGTTGCTGCTTTTGTTTCCCAAGCCTTGTTCATGGCAAAATCAACACTAATAACCTCCACTTTCCTCGCCCCTTCATTTGCTAATCAAAGAAAGAAAATGCATCTTTGTTTCCCTTCCCTCCAAATCCTCCTATCCAAACAAAGTGTAAAACAAAACAGTATTTGTTCTTTTACACTAAAGTCACTTTCAATTTATTCTTGTTTTCAAATGCATAGCTTTAAAGTAAATACAACTTTACAACATCAATCCATCATCAAACCATTAGTACTTTAATTTAGCAAGTTAATGCCTTGGTTGCTGAACTATCTACTCTAATCTTAATAAACATTTACAACCATCTAGTATAGTAAACCATCATTTAGCAAGTGAATTATTGTTGCTGACCTATCTCATCTAATCCAAAGAAACACATACACCATTGCATCCTTCACAAAATTTAAAAATCTAAATCGCTTCCAAGCAACAAGATGAGGACAAACCAAAAAATAAATGATAGGAAACCCATGCCTAGTACCAAGAAGCTTCATTAAATGAAGAGCAATAAACCATGACTACATTGTATTTAAAAGTGAAGTTACAGTCTCAATATCCTGCAAAACTGAAAACATTGTCTGCACCTCTATACTCAACCACAGTGGAAGTGTCTTAGCCAACTTTAATTAGTAGGTAAGCTGAGTCAAATGCACATTAATAGAAGTTCCTCCATCGATCTATATGGAGATCAAGATTACTAACAAGTTACACAGCCGCAAGAGAAGGGCATAACACTTACTTGGAAAGAAATCAATAGCCCAATCTGACAGTGCCTCCATCATCAGCGGCCAAAGACTCCACATATCCAGAGATAATGTAGGAGAAAAGAAAGTCATATAGGACACAATCTCCAACACTTCTTCAAAGACCTCTGCAAAGACCACCACCATATTTACAGATAAGAAGCTTGACAATGCTTAACAAGTATTTAAAAATACTGCAAGCCAAAAACAATTAACTTGGACAAGTAACTTATTTAGTGATCAATTAGTAGGTTATACTATGCAGCAAAGACCATGCACTCAAGTGATGCACTTTAGCCTCAACGAGGCAAGCTCTCAAAGAAAAATGTGATGTATGTCTACCCTCAATAAAATACATGTAGAGAAGTCAATCCCTGCCTTCAAGATCAATTCGAATGTCTCCAAAATCAAGGCAACCTACTTATGTCTACCTTCAACAAGATACATTTAGAGAAGTCAATCCCTGCCTTCCATCTCGATACAAATGTCTCCAAAATCAAGCCAGCCTACTTAAGATAATATTATCTGCAAACTAGTAGACAAAATCTACGTTTTCCCCAAATTAGACCTTTCAATCTTTCAGTTCATTTCATAAAATTTTAGACGCTAAACACAAATTAATACCTATGTTGAAAACGTATCTATGGTTTTTAGATGCTAACATCTTCCCCCCCCCCCCTCCCTCTTAGAAACTGAAGACATCAAAACAAACTCCATCCTTTCAGTAACTTAAGTAACCCAAAAAAAAAAAAAAATCCCCCAGTGAATTGTTCATCATTGGAATTCTTCCATCTTCCACAAAGTTGGCATCCTTGGATATCTAAAAACATAAACATGATATGATCAATAGACCATAGAGTATTAAGGCTTCAGATTAACTTAAATATTCTTCTCCTGCAGCAGCTAGTAACTAGGACTTGGTAGTTGCTTCTATATGCTTTAGGATACACATTGCCTGTGCAGCTGTGCTCTTCATTTGAAGGGGGTAAAGTAAGTTGCCAAGATTAGAGTATTGTGATGTTAATAACAAAGGTGAGTATGCATACACAATCCATGAATAGTTTTCTAATATTTGAATTTTGATATGATCCAACTAATTATTCCCTTCTTAAATAATAATGTTCTACTCCCTTTCAGTTCTTCTAAGGCCTGCAATGTCTCTCCATTATAAGGGAATTAAATACTCCCAGTAGCCCAGGTTTTTAGTCTTACTCTGCCCAAAAGTCTTAGGAAGCCTATTATGGGAGGGAGGTTGTACCGTTGTAGCATTCACCAATAAGATATGGGGCATCCAAGCAAGCATGCTCTTTTCATGTAACACAGGTCAATAGAGTATTTCACAAACCTGAACTATTTTCAAGTTTCTACTATAAATATATAAATATTATAACCATTAGATAAATCAAATAATAATATCTCTACAGCTCACACAGTTTCCACAGACATGTTGATATCTGTTTTTCCATGACAACCATACTCCTAGTTGATGGAGAAATGAATTCAAAGAGCTAGTTCAACAAATTAATATCTATTTCCTCGAGTGATAGTTGACAAATGGAGAATTAAATCTCTCATTTTAAAACGCAAACACCCGCCTTTCCCTTAGCCCAAAATCATATAAATGAAGAAACAAGAATGAAACAAGTGAAACTTGCTAAACTAAAGCCAGACCTTGGCCATCAGTAGTCAACATCCTCCGCATTATAGGCAGAAGAGTAGGCTCAATTTGGCCAAATAGATGAGGAAGTCTGCTGACAGATTCAAGAATTGTGCTTATAGCTCGTAAACAACCAACAGCCGCCAATGCACCACCTGGATCATCACCCTCCTCGTCATTTTCAGCAGTACTCATGCACTTCCAGAATGCAGCAGCCTAACCAAGGGATAAGTAAGTATTCATTAAACTGACCACTTATTAAATATGAAGTGTCAAAAAAAATTTAGAAATTAAGTACCAAATTCTGGCATAGTCCAAAAGCATAAGGTGCCATCTCTTCCCCAAACTTGTCAACAATAGTCTCCAGAGTGAATACAAGGTCTTCATTCTCAACCTCGTTCATAAGTTTGAAAAATTCTAAACAAACAAAAGCTCATGAGAAGATGTTGCAAATAAAAACATCATATATAAAATGAACTAGGTATCTAAATATTATGTACCATCCAGTAGTTGTGGTAGAATGGGACGTATTTCTCCCAAATCTGCATCCAAAATTGAAATTTAAATAAGAGAACATGTATTCTTGACATGCCATTAATGAAGAACAGAGTGAATACATATAACAGATCTCAGCAACCAAGCAAAAAGAACCTTTGCAAGCTTCAACAAAAGAACGCAGTGCAAAGACTGAATCCACACGAACAGGAAGCTCCGGATCACGCAGCCCAGCCACTACACTATGAAGTGCTTTTCGGAAATTGTTCTGGTCGGAGAATTCAATGTGAGCATATTGGCCAGCAACCCAAGCTGCCTGATATTACCAGCAATGAGATGGAATCAAATTCAGAACTTTGTGAGACCATTAAAATCTTAATATAGTTGAAACTTTATAATAAAGAAACCATACAGAAAAAAGGTAATTCCCTGCATTTCTACAGAACAGAGCACATTTATATTTGGATTGTCCTCCAATTATAGTCCACTCTCCAAACTTAGTTTACTAAACTTACAGCTTGTCCATATTAGCCACAATGAATAATTAAAGAAAATTACCAGGTGGCATGGTTCAGATTGTAAGAAATTACATGAAGGATGGTCTCCCCTAAATATTAGCTACAACCTACACAGATGGCTATCTACAAACCTTAGCTCTTAGGTGACCAGCAGGGCTATTGAACTCGGAAAAAACATATTGCACCAACATTCGCTCCAACTCAGATTTGTATGGTGCAGTCTGTTTCAGCTTATCACAAAGTGCACCAATAGCAAGAAGGGCACCATCTTTCTGCCGATATGGCTTTTGTTCCACTGGGAAGTCATCATACCTGAAAGTGGAGTGATCGTTATAGCAACTGTAAAGTTAATAAGACCAGCATAAATCGTCTATAATGAAATAAATATAACATAAACAGAAGAAATATATACCTCTTTAAAATCTCAACAACATATTGAATGAACTTTTGCAAATTTTCTTTGCCACGCTTTCTAACCAACTCACTGACAAAGTCCATTGCTGCAGTTCTGGGACTATATAGATCTTCTATAATATCTACTCAATATAAAAAGATACATAACCATTTAGTGTCTGTAACCAATATAACAAAAACAAACATAACTCTTTTTTGAAAAGAAATGGAAGCTAAACAATTTAGAGCTGCAGAAAAGCCCATAATACTCACCATAGCCTTTTCTCACATACTCATGAGGGTCTTCATCCCAAAGTCTTTGATCGTTGTCATTAAAACACATCAGGGGGAAAATTATTTCAAAAAGGAGAACATCAAGTCGTGGTTGCAACAATTGATACATACTGGACTTTGAGATGCTGCCACAATGAAAAAAAATAATGGTTAGACCAATACAAACAGGCTGCAGTTTTCTAGCCAAATTAGTCAGTAAAGTATAATTGCACAATCCTGACTCAGATTTTGACTATCATTATACATATAGTTATACTTGCCCTGCCTCGAATTTCGATTTTCACACCTAACATCTAAGATATGTGAGCCACTCTCAAATATATCAATATTCTTTGTCAAAAGATTTTTTTTTAACCTTGCTTTGCTAGCCAACCTTGCTCCTCTTGGAAATTCCAATTTAGAAGCAAGTGCCACCCTATAAGTCCAATTTGAATAGGAGAATGTAGCAACGAAGATCTAAACCTTTGTTTCATCAGTATAAAAAACAAGTTATGTGGCACTAAAAAGGTACAACTCACCATCCAGCCCAACATTGATTAAATACATATAGAGCAAACTGGGAGCTCCATCTCACCAACAATGCTATGCTTCTAGTACACATCACAGCTTGGTTCAATAACAGTATTCACATTTTAATTCAGCTCAGTGTGTTAACATAATCAGAGGTGTGAGATGGATAGCATAACTATACATTGGCATCAAAGGAACATCAAAAGATCAGAAACCTTCTAGGAAAAAACACTTCATAGATTAATGTCATTAAACCCATGGGATTAAATTGGCATATGTCAAAAAGCCTTTACAAACCTATTGCTTAGATATTGCAGAACAAGATTGATAACTCTATCAGGTAAGTAGCCACCAGCACGGATCACATTCAACAAATTCAAATGGCACTCCAATATCTTCCCTGCATAACTCTTCTGAAACATCATGGCAAAATTTTTGTTCTCAGGGTTCTGGATTCTCATATCTCCAAATCTGTTGACAAATTTCAGATTGCACAGAAATTAGACAAATTAATTAATCAGTTGTTACAAAACTCAAATGCCTTCTCCTTATATGAACATCAAAGTTGCCAAATGATTCCAAAATTGTACAAGACAATTATGCTAACATTTACTGACCTTGTGTATAGCCGATTCAAGATGTGAACTGTCCATTTTTTAACCTTCCACCAACCCCAGGATTTCCTTTGATCAGGATCAGCAGGCTGGCCTTCTTCAGGAACAGGTCTCTCTAAAATGTTCAAGAAAAGGACCATCCAAGCATTGAACAAATTGGAATCAAATAGCTGTTTGGGAATCTCCAACTGAGAAGGGAACAGGTGAGCTCCTGTGAGTTCTAGATGAAGACTGATGATATTGCAATCTAAGTAATATAGGACAGGTATATATGCGATCTACAGATCTAACTCAACCAAAAATAACAAGAAGATGATACTAAAGAGATGGTAAAAACTGTCAAAGAAAGAATGCCCAGTATACTAAGAGCAAGAATCATACATAGATAGATGACCAAAATATTTTACATATAAGCTTTATGAGTTCTGCCACATCTAGTGAAGGGTTGGAAATCTGGACAAGCTTGTTGAATATGTTGAGCAAAGGAGGAAAAGTCTCCTCAACAATTAGATGCACAGGTGTCCTCTCATCATCTGACTTGAACCTGCAAAAAAATATCAGCAGGAGGTAAAATACTTATTGATCCACAAGTTAGACCAGATAAGAAAGCATTCGTTATTTGAAAACACAAAAATGAATAACCAATATCTGCAAACAACACATTAAGGTCAACAGAACTATAGATAATAATGCCAGTGGTGCAACTGCTGGTTATGTCAGGTGTTTCTTTCCTCATGGTTATTCTTTTGTTTTCTTCCCCAGACAAAAAATTTATACGGATCACTTAGTGTAATTAATACACTTATATATACTATAAATGTAACAAAGAAGAAAATGCTACTGGTCAAATTGGAAAGCATTTGTTCCATATCCCATCATTTATATAAGGGTTAAATACAGATTCTTAGAAAACAAGTCAAGACTCTTGACTACCAAGAACTCAAGCTCGCTCTCTCAGTCAAAAAAAAAAGTTAGGTATAGAGAATTTGAGACGCAGGCTACAGAGCATTATAATTTCTCTCTTTCTTTACCTTCCAATCCAAAACATATAATGTGCATGCACAATAAAAAGTTTATTACCAAAATGGCATTCACACTGACAAGTTACAATGGATTGCAATTATTGAATAATAGTGCAAGTATCAAAAAGTTGCAATTATAAGGAACTGAAGGAAGTATTAAGTTTGATATAAACAGCAGTAGTTCACTTAGTATGCTCAGGTATATGCAAGTGAGGGGTACCTACAAATTGTACACAGCCAATTCAAATTAAAGGTTTGGACAAGGATATTAGGTCTAGTTCAAAGCTCTGGCCTAATCTTTGCTGAGAAAGAAACATGTAAACTTTTTGTAAAATCAAATATAGTGCTTGTTGAACATGAATACACTGTCAAGCTAGCATATTATCTAATTTGACTTTTGACTGTACTAGCCAATAGAGAATTAGGTAAGCAACTCCACCTACTTGATGGGGAGCAACCAGAATCAGAGAAAACCCAAAAGAATAAAACAACATATGATTTGCTTTATTTTTTTGTGATGATACCGCAATATACCATACATAATCAGCAATCATGTACTTACTCATATTTTCTAGCGAGAATCCGCAAAACAAACAGAGCACCATAGACCTGTTGATCTTGCAAATTATGCTTCACCCAGTGAAGAAGGCCAGGCCACTGCTCAGGGTAATCAGCATGGATAATTGTTTTGAGGCACTCGCCCAACTGCACCCTACAAATGGCAACCACAATAAACTTCAAACGCCCTTCAAAATTGAAATTTGGATATGATAGCTCACATAGATGACAATAGCACAGCAAGTAGCCATACCTCAAAAGCGGTGGAACTTGAACCACAAACACAAGGATATTTTCTCTCACCAAGGCTTTATCAGCCGGTGAAATCTTTGATTGCTCCTCTGAAATTAAAAATAAAAATATAACCAAGCATACAATATCAATATCGAATGACCGAGCTACGAAAATTAAAGTCAAAGTCTTAGCCACTACACGAAAGGAAACGAACCGGGATCATGAGGCGACCAATTCTTGGCAATAAAGTTCTTGAAATGAATACTAGCAACCTGTCTCACTGCCATATCGCAATTCCCATCAACTATTATCTGTAATAGCCTGACCGTATGCTGTGGCGTGTATTGAAACTGCCATCACATCATATTCCCAACAAATTTCAATCAAATTGCTCATTCTAACATGCAAAATCACAGCAGAAACTAATTCACACACAATCAAACAATTAAAATGAATAAATTCAGCAATCAGATCACAGCAACAACGCGATTACACGAATAAAATTCAGCTAATGATCAAAACATTAAAAAAAAATTGATCAAAATTCGAAAATTAAAATCGTCAATTAACCTGATTAAGGCTATCTTCAGCAGCTTTGCGTTCATCTGGATTAGGACTAAGAGCAGCACGAAGAATCACAGCCAAACTCGGAAGATCCATAATTCTTCCCTCCAAAAAACAATTGAAAATTCTAACAAAAACAATCAAAATCGAAATGCAATAGTACAGTACCACCAACTGAGCTCAATCCAATAAAAACCAAAATTAATCAAAAAATAATTGAACAAAATCAAAATTCAAACCCAATAAAAAAACAAAATTGGGGGAAATGAAAATGAATCTAAACCCTAGAGCTAGAAAAGCTCAAAGGGTTTAGAGGAGAGAGGATTTTAATGGTGGAAAGAAGTGCGCAAAAGCAGAAGAAGAGCACGAAGGTTGCGGAGAGAGAGAAAGCGGTGGGTATTTAAATGATTAGGGTTTTAGGATTTTGAGGTCTTGTAATTTATTTTTAATTAATTGGAAATGCATTGGATTAATCGGGGGACGACGTCGTTTTGGGTGTGGTCTGTAAAATAAAGGGGTTTTTCCAAGAATTTTGGGATGGTTCGAATTTCTATTGTTGTGGTATTTTAAATGTAAAGAAAAGAAAGAGGTAGAAAAAAAGAAAGGAAGCGCACGTGCAGTAGTAGTAGTGAATTTGTTGTTGTTGCGGTATATGATGAATACGGAGTATGTAATAATCTGGACAACTCATACCAACTAATACAAGT
This sequence comes from Chenopodium quinoa, assembly GCF_001683475.1. Lineage (NCBI taxonomy): Eukaryota > Viridiplantae > Streptophyta > Magnoliopsida > Caryophyllales > Amaranthaceae > Chenopodium > Chenopodium quinoa. The sequence continues at coordinate 2,308,873 of NW_018744616.1, read as the reverse complement.
ACTTGTCTTGTCTCATCTTTGCTGCGTTTTCAAACATTTTTTTCCGCCCTTTTAGGCTCAGATAATGTCCCGAATCATATTTTATATAGGAAAATTTGTTAAGCACTTTATTGTTGGAAAAAACCTTTTAAATTTTTTTTGGCAATCTAAAACTTGATTCTAAATTTTTTTTGTTGAAGACAACCAAAATCTCTAATTTCCCAAATTACCCTTTTAATCCTCAATTAATTAATTAAAAATTAGATTTATTACAAAAAAAACATAAAACACCTAAACCCCCATCCCACCACCGACCAGCCACCCCCTCCCCTGCAACAGCTGAGGCGGCCAAAGCCCCCCTCCCCTACCCCGCACCGACGCCGCCGATTCCGCCCTTACCCCCCGCTGTCACCCTCCCCCTTTCGGATAATAGCCTACCAATCTTCAAGAACCATCTCTTTCATTCTCCATCTTCTCCTGCACCGAGCCTGCGACATCCATTTCTTCCTCATCTCCTCTGCCAACTACAGAGCAAGAGCAAGTGCCTTCACCTCAAAGTACGATGTGTACCGAAAAAGTCCACCTCTTGGACAAATTTCGATCTACACTTTTTGAAGCCAATAATTCATATGGCTCTATGTTGACACTGAAACAAATTGACGGGAAGGGGGAGGGTGACGGCGGGGGGTAAGGGCGGAATCGCCGCCGCGGGGTAGGGGGGGTTCTGGCCGCCGCGACTGCTACAAAGGAGAGGGTGGGTAGTTGGTGGTGGGATGGGAGTTTGGGTGTTTTATGTTTTTTTTGTAATTAATATAATTTTTAATTAATTAATTGAGAATTAAAAGGATAATTAGGGAAAATTAGAGAATAATTAGGGTAATTAGAGATTTTGGTTGTCTTCAACAAAAAAAGTTAGAATCAGGTTTTAAATTGCCAAAAAAAATTTAAAAGGTTTTTTCCAACAAAAAGAGTGCTTTAAAAGGGTTTTTCTGACAAATTTTCCTTTTATATATAATAAATTAAAGTGAAATATATTAGTGGTTTTATAATTTAATAAAATATTATTGAATTTTTTAAAATTTATCATAAAATATGAAATAACCTAACTTTTATATTTCATATTAGTTTGTTTTATTTGTTAAAGGAATCTTTATCTACCATCATAAATTTCTTCAAAGTAAACACATGTTGTGGTTTTAAAATTGCTATATATTTTTATGTTAAAATACGTAGTACATATAACATATATGAATTACGGATGAGTAAACGATATATATATATATATATATATATATATATATATATATATATACATATATATATATATATAGGGGAGGGATTTGGTGAGAATAGGTTCATATGTGAGAATTCAAACTTGTTTCGGGGTTTTCTGATGTCCTGCGGGAGAGTTACAATTCCGAGACTGGAACCGGACGCATGTACCTGCAAAACAACGGAGACTCCTGGTGGTGGGAGCTCCGCTTCCAACGGTCAAGTTAGTACTTGATTAAGGAGTAATTAATGCGGAAATTAAAGTGATTGGGTCTCTCTAGGTGAGAGTGTTTTATTTGCTTAATCCCCTTTAATGAGGATTAATTAAGTATTTATAGTCTTTGAGAAGCGTGCCAATCCTAGGTAGGTTAACCTTGGGCTGATTGGGCTTCCCTCGGAAGTTGGGCCTGGGTGGCCGGTTTCTCCATTAGGCATGGAGTATGCCACGTGTCATGACATAATAGAGGAGGCGGGCCCCTCCGGGAGAGGGGAGGAGTCGTCCTCTTCGGACTCGTCAGAGGACGATTCCGAGTCTAGCTCTTCTGGCCATGCTTCTCTGGACACAGAAGAGAAAAACGGTCGCCGGCAAGAGGCGAGGCTTTCTCACGCAGTTGAGAAGGGGGACGATTGGGCGGAGCCATCTGCCTCTTACCGAGAGCAAAATACCCCCTACTACTGCACGGTACCTCGGGGCCGGATCACGGCCATGCAAGAGAAAGTGGAGAGCTTTATCGCAAACCACACAATGGGCCCCGACTTTTTAGTGTTTGTGTCGGATCCAGAAGACCCAGTCGTCTGGCCGGCTGGTACCAGTTATGATAGCGCCTGCTTTGGCTGCTACGAGGCGGCCATCAAGGCTGGGCTGCGCTTCCCACTACATCCGGCTGTTCAGCGGATCTTGGATGGGTATGAGTTGGGGTTATGGCAGTTAGCCCCGAACTCCTGGGTCAATGTACTCGGCTATGTGGCCGGGTGCGAACTGCACGGGGTGGAGCCGAGCTTCGAGGCTTTCGCCCACATGAACTACCTCAGCCGGACCCCTAAGGCAGGCGGTACCGGCTGGTATCAATTGACGAGCCACAGGGGCTACCTCATGACGAGAGGTAAAGCAAACAAATGGAAGGACTGGTGGAGCACCTTCCTCATCATTGAGAGTTCAGACACAGAGCTGAACAAGCGCTTCAACAGGTGGAACAGGAATCCGCCCCTTCTTGCAGGCGGCCGCAGCATGCCGCCTGTTCCCCCCAAGGCTAAGAAAGAGATCCTAGATAAAGGACTCTTCAAAGTAGAGGCGAAGGTGAACTCTACTTCAGGGGTACGAGAGCAAGTACCCCTGCACTGCGTCCCGAGCTTCAAATGGCTCTACGACGAGTACTTTTTGGCCGCCTGTGGCCTCAGCAGTCGGTGCTCAAGAGGTAGCCGGCCTGTCGAATACTCTGTTGTTCCATGCATTTCTTGTTATGACTTTTATTAACTTTGCTAATTGTTTTTGCAGCGGACGCCATGAGCAAAATTACCGCCTCCAAGACTGCGGCGGCCATGTTGCGGGCCTCCATCATGCAACAAGCTTCAACCGACTCCCCCAACAAGGGGGCACCCTTGGTGGGCTTCGAACCTTTCACCCTCTTTTTGGAGTTGTGTTTATCCATATACTGACTTCTTCTTTTTTAGACGGGTGCTCAAAGAGCTTCTTCTTCCCAACAGCCGGACCCCAAGGCCCGGAGGACGACTGTTGCGAGCTCTCCTGGTTCTGCCAGGAAACATGCGGCGGCTGAGAAACAGCCGGCCACTTCTTCTAAAACTCCAGCTGGGCCGCCTAGAAATATGAAGTTGTCCTTGTAAATTTTAGACTTGCTCCTTTTTTTTTACTAGGTCTAATCCGTTTGTTTATGCTTGATGCAGCCGGCCCTTAGGGGCCTGACTTGGTCGAGGTGGCCAAGTCTATGATCAAGGTCGTTCCTCCAGCTGAAAGGGAGGCGGTCAGGGGTGTCGGCACCCTTGACCTAGACGGGATTGCAGGGATCCTTGCTGAGGTATACTTTTTTGAGTATTTGAATTCCAGGACGCCTGTTTTCTTTTTTGTTTGGAAACTGACGCCTGTTCCCCTTTTTACTTAGGCCCTGCTCCGAGTGAACGGCCTTCGCAAGCCGCTTGACCGGAAGAACAAAGAGGTAAAGGCTGCAAAAGCTATGGCCGCCTCTGACTGTGATAAGGCAATGTTTCAAATTGCCCAAAATGAAGTTCTGACCATTGATATTCTTTATTATCAGGCGCAGGCTACCGCCGCTATCCGGGCTCAGTTAGAGGCGGCCCAGAAGAGGAATAGCGAGCTGGAGGCGACCATCAACAATCTCAAGGTCGAGCTGAGACCTCTTCGCCAAAAGATGTCCTCATACGAAACCTTGGAGAAATCCTTGGCGAGCGTAAAGGTACGCCTGGTGACTCAGGAGAAGAGTCTTACTCAGGAGCTCTCGGAAAAGGCCGAGCAAGAAAAGAAAGAGTTGGTCCGGGAGATGATGGAAGACTCTACTCAAATCCAGCGCATGACTTGGGGCCGCCTCTTCCCCAATGCCGACTTTGCCTCATGGGAAAAAACGTACCGCCAGTGTTCTGATAGATATAATCAAGAGATCCTGGCGGCTGCTGAGGAAGAGGCGTTGGAGGAAGCGTTGGAGGAGGAGGAGCCGGTAGTGGCGCTTGTGCCGCTTGGGGGTAATGCATCAAAGAAGGATGCAGCTGAAGCCGAGTCAAGCAAGAAGAGTGCTGACCAGGCGGCAGCTACTAATATTGAAGATCTGCCCCCTTCTTAAGCTTTATGTCTTCTTTCCACGGCCTGCGTGCCGTTTGTTTTGTATTTACCCGGCCAGGGGGCCGGGGCTCTGAATATTTTGCCGGTCTTTGATGACCGGCTTCTTTTTAATGAATTTTTTGTTTTGCTTCAAATTTGTTTAAGTATTGAATATTCTGATATCCAATTGTACATTATACCGACTGTTTTACATGGCCGATAGTTGCAGACAGGTACGAATAGTTAGTCACGCCGCATATGCCCCTGGACGACTGGTTGTCTGTTTCCAGGATAGACGATCAGTCGGCCATTTATCCAATCGGTATTCGAACCATTTTAAAGACTGGATCCCCTTTAGGCAGGCGGTCCTGTCATTTGTAAAATTTACCAAGTAGGAAAGTGGTTTGACCAAGTAAACATGATTGTTACCTAGTTGCCAAGTAACTGAGTAGTAGAGGTATCAAGCGGTTGGTACCGGTTGTTCCCCTTTATTCGCCAATGTTTGTTGGCTTTTAACTCAGGTTGTTAACCTAGCAGGAGTAGTGGTTGAGAGCCCCTGTTTGCTAAAAACAGGCGGACGACTCATACCTTTTAGGCTCCATACTAAGTTTGAGGGAGTGACTAAAGTAAACATAGGAGTTACTTAGTCTCCGTCACACTGTAGCTTGAGTAGTAAAGGCACCAGGCGGCGGAGGCCGGCTGAACCTTTTGATTCGCCAATGTTTGTTGTCTATTAACCCGAGTGGTTACCTAGTAGGAATAGGGGTTTGAGTGCCCCTGTTTGCCAAAAAACAGGCGGTCTACTCAAACCTTTTAGGTTCCATACTAAGTTTGAGGGAGTGACTATGAGTTAACGTTGGTGTTACTCAGTCGCCGTCACTCTTGCTTGAGAAGTAGAGGTATCAGGCGGCGGAGGCCGGCTAGACCCCTTGATTCGCCAATGTGTGTTGGCTATTAACTCAAGAGGTACCCCCTGCATTTGTCCCAAGTAATACAGGCGGTCATCTGATGTCAACTGCTACCACTGGTTTGGTTAGTGATACAGTTATCCTTGTCTCAAAAACGGCTACGTGGTTGCCCTTGGGGGCAGTCGTATAGGTGCCGTGTAATTAGTTTATAGAGCAATGTTCCACCCAAAAGGGAGCTGCTCTCTGCGACGAATTTCATCCGGAGGGATGCCGCCGGACGCCTGCTATGATGTTGGGACAGGTCGTATTAGTTTTGAAGATTTGATCAGTTGGCTTGGCGCCTGGTCTGATCATTCGGCCTGTGGCCCTGGTTAGTTCTTGGTGAACGTAGGTGCTAAGTAAAAGGAGGGTAGCCGCCTGTTAGGCACAGGGTCGGCCAGGCCCTAATCTTTTTTAGCTAAGTATAAGGGGGGTGGCTGTGTGTTTGGAACCAGTCGGCCCTCTTCTATGGAGAGTAGCCGATTATATGTCCAGACAGCATGCCCCTATGATGATAGAGTAAAATACTCAATGGAGAGTAGCCGACTGTAAAGGTACAGGCGGCTTGCCCCTCTGAAGATAGTGAAATACTCAATGGAGAGTAGCCGACTGTAAAGGCACAGACGGCATGCCCCTCTGAAGATAGAGTGAAATACTCAATGGAGAGTAACCAACTGTAAAGGTACATACGGCATGCCCCTCTGAAGATAGAGTGAAATACTCAATGGAGAGTAGCCGACTGTAAAGGTACAGACGGCATGCCCCTCTGAAGATAGAGTAAAATACTCAATGGAGAGTAGCCGACTGTAAAGGTACAGACGGCATACCCCTCTGAAGATAGAGTAAAATACTCAATGGAGAGTAGCCGACTGTAAAGGTACAAACGGCATGCCCCTCTGAAGATAGAGTAAAATACTCAATGGAGAGTAGCCGACTGTAAAGGTACAGACGGCATGCCCCTCTGAAGATAGAGTAAAATACTCAATGGAGAGCAGTCGACTGTAAAGGTACAGACGGCCTGCCCCTCTTAAGTAAGAATTAAACATGGAGAGTAGCCGACTGTTTGTTAGTAGGCGTGCCCCTCTTAGTACAAAATTGAATATTAAGTATGCAAACTTTTATTAAGTAGCCCTTGACTATTTACATCATTCAAAAGAAATATGATCATCCGGCAGGGTACCGTTTGTCAGATATGCCCTGATTGGATCCATCCAGGTTGATCTTCTGTCTAGGATGCCTTTCTCTTCTTGCCGCCTGCTTCTTGAACAGGCGCACTCTCCTTGACATTGTCAAGGTCTGTTTTTCCACCACTTGACCCAGTGGCCATACAGTGGGTTTGACATCCGAGAGATAGCACTCTCGGGCCATCTTCTGATCTCCCCTTAGGGACCCGACTGTTCCATTATCCCTCTCAAACTTGAGCAACATAAGAGATGGGATTATAACAGCCTTGGACTTATTCAGGGTTGGTCGTCCCAGAATCATGTTGTAGGCCGAGAGTTCTTCTACTACCAGGAACCGGACTACCATGTGTCGTCCTTCCCCTTTTTCGCCCAGGCGGATGGGTAAATCCACTCGTCCCAGTGGGTGGACGACTCCTCCTCCAAACCCTACTAAAGGGTGGGAGGCCGGATGTATGCAATCAGTCTGATATTTTAGTTTCGACAGACATTTGCTACTGATGAGATCTGAGGAGCTTCCGGTATCTATGAGGATTCGGCCAACTCTCTGGTTGGCCACTTTACATTCAATAACGATAGGGTCGTCATGCGGCCCTCTTACCCCTCCTAGATCTTCTTCAGTGATGACAATCTCAGGAAATGAATATTTGGAGGGCCGTTCTTGGTGAACGGAATTTACATCTAACCGCCTGATATTGTCTTTGTTGCCCCTAATAGTGGGGCCGCCTCCTGAGAAGCCGCCTGCAATGGTGTAGACGACTGCATCATCTGTATCGGAGTTGTCGGCCTGTTGATTCTTTTTGGTCGACTGCTTTTTTGAGGAAGTGTTCCTCGTAGATTTCTTGACATAAGTGTCAAGATCACCTTGTTCAGCCAGGCGGTCCAGATACCGCATGAGACTGATGCATTCATTGGTGTGATGACCAACATCTTCATGATAAGCACAGAATTTATCTTGGTTCCGGTTGTTTGCAGAACCCTTCATGGGGACCGGCTTCTCAATTGAGATCCGTCCCTTGATTTTCTTTAGGATAAACTGGCTATCCTTGTTAAACGCATACTTTGGGGAGTATGGTTTGAATTCTTTTTTCTTTTTCTGGGCCGGCTGTTTAGAGGAATCAGCCGCCCAGACCTCTTTTCTTTTCTCGTCTTTGTTTGACGACTGTTTCTGTCGTCCTTCTCTTTTGTCGAACCTTTTCCCGTCCGACTGTTTTCCCGTACCACAAAGATCAGTCGCCTGTATATAGGCTTCCGCTTCAATCAAGGCCTCTTGAAGAGTCGCCACCCTCTTTCGGACCAAATCAAATTTGAAGGTCGACCCGTCTTTGAGACCTCTGAAAAAGTCAGTATAGGCTACTTCATTCGGTAACCCTTGAATATGTATTCTCATCAAGTTAAACCGCCTGATGTAAGAACGAAGCCCCTCCTTCTCGCCCTGCTGAATTGTTCCTAAATCAAGGGTCGTCTTCTTCGCAGGGATGTTCATGGCGAAGTTGGAGGTGAATAAGTAAGCAAGCGTCCTGAAGTTATTTACACAACCAGTCGGCAGGTTGCCGAACCATTGTTGTGCGATTCCTTTGAGAGTCGCTGGGAAACACTTGCACCAGGTGGGATCATCCAACCCTTGAAGGTACATCAGGTTGGTGAATGCCATCAGATGGTCTTCTGGGTTAGTAGTGCCGTCATAGGCGCCTACTAATACATTTTTCACTTTGGTCGGCTGAGCGGCTTCAGTAATTTCCTTGGAGAAGGCCGACGGCTGTTCACCAAGTCTAAGCAACCGTAGCTACCAGTCCATAGGTTGGACATTTTTTGCTGCTTGTCCACCAAACGGAGGTGGCTGTAAAAAATACTGTTGTTGCGGCACAAACGGTAAGTTTGGTACCGCCTGGTCGCTATGAAAGCCAGACTGACGGGAGGTGCCGCCTGACTGACTCTCATGATACGACTGCGTATGCCTCATTGAGGTATTTCGCAGACTGTCTTGGAAGTTTGAAGTAGAGGCCGACTCTGACAATCGGTCACTCTTCTTCTGCTCTAGCAGTAGCCGAGCGTCTGTGTATGATTTCCTCGACCCGTCCGCCTGAATATGACGAACAGGTTTCCTATTTCCTGGAGTAGGAAAACGGTATTTTGTGAAATCAAGGGCAGGTGGCTCCCGCTTCCTAGATTTAGGATGAGGAGTCGCCTCTCGCCCTTGAACTGGCTTCCTCTTCTGTGAAGTGGAGTGTTTCTTAGCCGACTGCTCCTTGTCCAGAGCAGGCGGCTTCTGTTTGATCAACTCTTGAATTTCTCCCTTGAAGTCTCTCATGAAGGTCATGAGTTCGTTCCTTGTGATGGGAGCAGACCCATCAGTCGGCTGCTGCCGAACAGGCGGTGCGCCTGCTGGCTCACTTCCAGTTTGAAGATGTTCCCGTTCCCTCCTTTCGGTATGACGGGTACGTCGGACCCTTAGAGTCCCGTCTGAAGCTGTGTGAGCTTCAACTTCAAATTCACTCTCAGTATCGTGGTCCGACTGAACTTGAGGGTCGTCTAGGGGACGCCTCTCTTCAGGAGTCGGTACAGACTTGGATGCCATCTCAGAAGTACTCTCCCCACAGACGGCGCCAAATGTTTCGGGGTTTTCTGATGTCCTGCGGGAGAGTTACAATTCCGAGACTGGAACCGGACGCCTGTACCTGCAAAACAACGTAGACTCCTGGTGGTGGGAGCTCCGCCTCCAACGGTCAAGTTAGTACTTGATTAAGGAGTAATTAATGCGGAAATTAAAGTGATTGGGTCTCTCTAGGTGAGAGTGTTTTATTTGCTTAATCCCCTTTAATGAGGATTAATTAAGTATTTATAGTCTTTGAGAAGCGTGCCAATCCTAGGTAGGTTAACCTTGGGCTGATTGGGCTTCCCTCGGAAGTTGGGCCTGGGTGGCCGGTTTCTCCATTAGGCATGGAGTATGCCACGTGTCATGACATAATAGGTCCAAGGTGGACAAATAAGCGGGTGCCACGTGGCAAGCCCTGACAGTTCCAACTGGGGGACACTTGGCAGGACCTGATTGGTCCACGTGGCGCATTCCGATTGGTGGGAGCAAAATCCCCTAATCAAAACTTATATGAGAACTGATCTATAATTTAGAACACGTGAGTAAAAATTTAGAACATACGAGTAAAAATTTAGAACATGCGACTTAAATTTAAATTTAGAACATTGATTAATAATTTTGAACATGTGTGTGAGCAATAATTTAGAACATCTGATTCAAGAATTAGAACATGAGAGTAAAAATTTTAAAAAAAAATGCTTTATGAAATTTAGAACATATGATTAAAATTTAGAACATGTGAATAAAAAATTTAGAACACTTGGTATAAAATATAGAAAATGGGTGTAAAAATATTGAACCTATAAGTAAAAATATAGAACACGTGAGTCAAAATTGGAACATATGCTTTCGAATTTAGAACCTATAACTAAAAATCTTAGAACACACGCACGTTTTAAAATTTAGAACATATAAGTTAAAATTTCGGAATAAGTCATTCGAAATTTATAATATCTAACTTAACTAATTTATGGTTTAGAACATGTGAGTACTAATTTAGAACACCTGGGGAAAAGTTTAGAACATCAGATTTAAAATTTAGAACATACGAGTAAAAATTTAGAACATAAAAAGTGTTCTCACATAAAAAATATTCTCATATAAGAAAATTCTCACGAGAGCCTCCCTATATGAACATAAATTTTTTGTGAGGAAACATCGATGATCGATTTTAATATGACACGAGTCACATGACCCCGCATCATTTATCAAGTCATGACGACACGTGGCATGATTACAATTCTTGCCATGGGTTTTTCTTATGACATGAGTCACGTGATTACAATTCTTGCCATGATCGATTTTAATATGACATTAATTGGTCTTGTATGGACCCGGTCTACAATAAATTATTGTAGACCCAAAATTTGACACTTTCAAATAATATAATCACATTCTGGATGATATAATCATTTTTTTAGATGATATAATTATCTTTTTGTGAGTCATATTTTGATCTCATATTAAACCATTTAATGAGATTATATAATTATCTTTAGGATGATAAAATTTAAAAATCATCTTTTGATGTAATTTACTATTTGATACTTTTTATAATGATAAATTTAGTTTTTGAGCGATATATTTACATAACAGTTTCAAGATGATATAATCACTTTTGTAATAATATAATCACATTTTCGTATGATATAATCACATTCGTATGGTATAATAGAAGGTTGGGTCTACAATAACTTATTGTAGACCGGGTCTATTCTAGTTTTTATATTTTAATATGACATGAGTCACGTGGCATGAACAGGCTCTCGTGAGAATTTTTTTTATGTGAGAACACTCTTTATGTTCTAAATTTTTACTTGTATGTTCTAAATTTTAAATCTGATGTTCTAAACTTTTCCTTAGGTGTTCTAAATTAAATCAAATGTTCTAATTTAATACTCACATGTTCTAAACCATAAATTAGTTAAGTTTAATATCATAAATTTTAAATAACTTGTTCCAAAATTTTAACTTATATGTTCTAAATTTTAAAATGTATGTTCTAAGATTTTTAATTATATGTTCCAAATTTTAAAGCGTATGTTCTAGTTTTTTACTCGTATGTTCTAAATTTTTTACTCACACTTTCTATATTCTATATTAGTTTGTTCTAAATTTTTATTCACATGTTCATAATCTTAAATTAGATGATCTAAATTTTACTCATATGTTTAAAATTTCATAAAGTAGATTTTATAAATTTTTAATCACTTGTTCTAATTCTTAAATCAAATGTTCTAAACATATTACTCACATAGATGTTCTAAATTATTACTCAGCTCAATTTTAATTTCAGACACATGTTCTAAATTTTTACTTGTATGTTCAAAACTTTTACTCACATGTTCTAAATTTAAAATCAGTTCTCATATAAGTATGAATTCTCACATATGAACCTATCCTCACCGGATGTATATGTATGTATGTATGTATGTATGTATGCATGTATGTATGTATGTATAATTCCTCCAATCCTCCGTTTTTCTTTTATTGCACCATAAGGACCTTTACACTATTCACTTAATCTTCTTTGACCATCATCTGTGATTTATCCATCATGAAAACACATAGTCCCGTGGGATCTAGTTAGATTCGTCTCGAAACTTACTTTTCAAATATCAAACTTTTCGCCAAGTGTCGCGCCACGTTTAATCTACGTAGATAGACTTCATAAGATAAATTAATTAGTTTCAATCAAATTTGGATAGAATTTTAGAATAAAATTGTTAGTTGAGAGTTTTATTTTCGATAAAATACCAATATTTCATAGGTATAAATTAAATTATAATTATATTCAAAAAAATATTAGATTACAACTCTAAGAAAAATACCAATATTTTTTTTGGTGTTTAGAGAGCCCATAAGGATAGGGGTGAGAATTGATCCCAAGACCTCCTAGAATCGGGAGGAAAGCTCTAACCACTTGAGCTATCCCTCACTCTCATAAAATACCAATATTATTATTAGTTATTTACATGCATACTACAAAGTTTAAATTGTTACAAAAGCACATCAATTCCTAACTAATTTCGTATTAAAGATATATTTTGAAATTTGACATATAGATTAAAATTTTATTTCAAAGTTTAAAAAACAATCCGGGCATCGCACGGGGCACAAAACTAGTATATATATATAGATATATAGATAGATATTACACATAATAATACAATATTTGGGTGGTTATTTTTGAGTGATTTCCATGGATATGGTTCAAAGAATTCAAAGTTTCTCAAACATTTTATCAAAATTCCCTACATACCGTCTACTTCATCTAACTTTTAAAATTTGATTTTTTTTTCTAGTTAAGAGTAACAGTGCTAATTGAATTAGCGGTTTTATGTTATATTAATCCCACACTTTTTGTAAGGTGATTTTTTTTTACTAAGATAACCGCTAATTGAATTAGCGGTTTTAGGTAAAATCGCTAATTCAATTAGCGGTTTCGTTCTGCAAAAAAAAAAAAAAAAGGTAGATGAAGTAGACGGTATGTAGGAAAATTTTATAAAAAATAGTGTAATCGTGGAATTTTGATTTCTTTGAACAATATTCATGGAAATCACTCGTTCTTTTTTTAATAATACAATGTTGAGGGGTGTCTAATTTTAACAGGCAAAATAACTTGTAACCTGTTGAAAAGGTTACCCATGATACGTGTTGTCATGTAATTGGTCTAAATATTTTTGATTTTTTTATTTAACTATAATTATATTTATAAGTTTTTAATAATATTGTTTAAACAAATAAAATATCAAAAGGTTTCTAATTTTCAAAAAAATAAAAAAAAAATACCCCAACCACCGACAACCCCCTATCCTACCCTGGCGGTCGGCGATCGTCAGTCGACCCCAACAATTACACCCATCCCAAATCAAATCACCCAACATAAACCCATTTAACCTAGGAAACTCGTTTTCTAGGGTTTCGGGTTTTCTGGGTAAACGAGTTTTTGGTGGGGGAATAGGGTTTATGGGGCCAGAAAACATGATAGGGGATGATTTTCGGGGAGGGGAGTCGAGTTTTGGGGTGGTTTAGGGCGAGGATGTGTTTCGAATTGGGAATTTGGGCTAAGTTGGTGGTCGTTTATGGAAGGGCGGTGGCTAAAACGTGCAAGGGATGCACGGTTCAGTTGCTACCTAGGATGGTTGACGTGGCTGGGCACTTTGCCTGGCTGTGCGATCAGCCGTGGCTGCGACTGGGATTCGGCTTGGCTGCGACACGATCTGCGGTGTGTTTGGCAGAGTGCTTAGTCATGGAGATAGCAGATGTGGTTTTATTGGGAGGAACGATAAGCGAAGTTGTAAATGTTGCTGTTGGGGATACCTGTAATCCCCCATATTTTTAGAGTAAATAATAATATATTTCCTTATTATTTAAACAAATATTTTATTTTGTTTTCAATAAATAAATTATTTTATGTAAAACTTAATTAAACTCTATTAAATTAATAGGCACAAGTTTAAACTTATTATGTCAATAATGTTGGTAGCCTAATTTTGAATAAAGGAAGCTTAAACTCCCATTTAAGCCTAAACTCCCAATTAAGCCTAAAGATGAGTCTATTTTATATATATTTTGTAACACTCCAATAATTCTCCCTTTTCCAAACCACTTACTTTAAATAAAAATAGAGGAGAAACATTGGCATGTTACCGCCACGTGTTAAAACGTTAAGGCTTTATCAAAGTATTGCAACGGAAATCCAACTTAAATCTTAAATAACATAATTTAGAAAACCAATAAGTCAAAGCTTACAAATTGGAACCAAAAAGGCCCTTATCAAAACCAAACCAATATTCAAAATCCCAAAACATAATTGAAATAGTAAAACATAAATAAGTTCAACACAAAGAACGAATACTCTCAATCACACCAATCCCTTGACAATGCGTATGTCAAATCCCCGAACTTCACATCATCAAGCTAACCTGTGCAATACTGCTCCCCAATAATACAAGCGCAATAATTGGACCATCACAGGGTCATTGAAAGGCGAAGGCCATGACCAAAAGAAAACACACACAAAAGCACGCAATCAGCAAAGCTGAGTACATACAAGCTACAACGTACCAAACCTAGCATGATCAATTAATTAAAGTAAATAAACATACAACACGAATTCATTAATCAAGAATCTACGCTTAGACAATCCAATTGACTCAACATACTTACTAACCAATTCCAAACACTTGACTATTTATATTTAGTTGGATTAATTTAATTTGGAGTAAGCAATAGACGAGGTTGTCCAACCCACCAAATCATTTTGGTGTCAAATGACCATTTAAAATAAAAGTTTAGCGCAATGCAAGAATGGGCGCGACTCCATTATCACAAAGTTAGTCTAGGATCCCATCTAACTTTTATTATAAAATAAAAATATAAATACCAAAAGAGAAGAGGACATGTTAATCAAACAAGCCTCGGAAAGCCACGGGCTACCACCGTGTACCCCAACCCATAATTGTCAACACTCTAGAAGTGCACACTTTCCAGAGTTTTATTACTCATCCATGCTTCACTTTACATGATTACAAATTTAATTAATACCCGACTCAATCAAGTAGACCATACATAAAAATCATACATCAATTCACTTTTAATCTTATTTAGGACAATGGTGATCACATCACAAATTGACCTTTAATTCCATTAAATTTCCAAATTATCCAAATTGTTGAACACAGTCAACCCACCTAGCCATTTGGGCTTAACAAGTCATGCTTGAATAATAAATAAAATAATAATAACCTTGTGGAATAATTAATAAATTCATTCCACTTAAACAATTTAATTCCAATCCTTTAATAATCCAAATGTGGTTAACAAACCAGTCCAATAAAAATATGCTTGTATCAACATTCCATACTGTAGATACCTAAAAATGTCTCCCCAAAACCAAACCCGATGACGAACAACCTTTCACCGCCACTATTGGTCGGTTCAGTATTTAATCCCGAGAGTGCTTAAAAAATCATATTTGATTAAATTCGTATTTTTGAATAGTCCATGGATTATCCTTGATGTTTGGTAAAAGCATAGTTTTAATTTCAGCCCAAATTTATTATTTAATTTTAGCCCAAACCTTTTTTTTTTATTTTATTGTTTTATTATTTATTTTTGGCACAAACCTTTTATTTATTTTATTTACTTATTTTCTTGTTTTAGCCCAAATAATAATAAATCAGAAAAGGCCCGAAATTATCAATCGGCACTTAAAATGCTGAACGAAATTAGGGTTAAAAATGAATTTAGACGGAAAAGCGGACTGAAAATTCCCGCACCATGGCAGAAGTCCACCGTGTCACGGGAAACTTTCCCGTCTGACGGTGGGATTTCCTGTGACACGGGAAACCTGCTGTAACACGGGAATTTCCGTGTCCTTTTCGCGTAAACCCTTAACGCGTTTTCTCCCCCGTTTAATAAATATTTCCCGCGTCATATAAAATTTGCACCGTGTCACGGGATTGTTTCCCGTCTGACGGTGGGATTTCCCGTGTCACGGTACAGTTTGCCGTGTCACGGGATACTTTTTTAGGGTTTTTATCATTTTAGGGTTCCGTGTGTTCCCTCGGCACATTTTTTCGAAAAATACCCCCTCATTTCTGGTGTACGGGGCATCAATTAATTCTTTATTTTTCTCTCTTCTATGCTCTAGCCTAAACACTAGCCTACCCTTCTTATTTCAAAATTCCTTCTTCAAGTACTCCAAGGAGTCCATACTTTACTCGTGGTTCTGTCCTTAAGCCAAGGCGTGAAAGGTAGAACTGTTTGAGGGTTTGGCCCCAAATCAACTCTACTTTATTTAGTTTAATTTAATTATTATTTTATTATTATTTCCTTGAAGTTACTAACTCGTTTATTATTTTGTAGTTGCAAACAAACAAAATCAAAGTAAGAATTTTGTTCCTTTTATTTCTATTATTTTTCTAACGATTTTGTATTGTTAGAATTATTGTTAAATTGCTTCCAATATTAATGTTTATTCTATTATTATTTATGATCACCATTTTGCATGTTAAAGGGAATATGTAATTGAAAATACCGCCTAATAAGATAATTTGGACAACCGGTTTAGGATCATTTTTAATCTTGTTATTAATTCAAGTGATCACAAATATTTTAGAATTATGTGTTGCATTAATATTCAACCAATTTAGCATAATAATAGATTGGAGCAAATTGAATTTTTGTTTGTATGCCTTTGAGATCGCAGGAATCACTTTTCACTATAAGAATCGAGTAGAGGCCAATACGGGCGAATGTGACTCCATGACTCACTTCGTACCATCATCCCCGATCCTCCTTTCGTGGTTCCGAACCATATGGAGTTAGTAATCTCATGGATTATGAATGGGGTGTAACCTTCACGGGTCAATCGTTGTTGCCTTCGTTGTCCCTTATTCGTGGTTGCCTTAAATGATCTGTGAACGGTTTACAAGTTCCTTAAAAACTTGTTGGCGGCTCTCTACTTTCCTTGTCCCTAATCGTATACGTCAATTCCCACTTCCTAAGAGTGCCAAGCATATTCACACATGCTTTTAACGTAGGCGCACTTCGAACGACGCCTACACATACAAAAAATTTATCCAATATAATTCAACATGATTGCATCCAAATTCCATACAAACATAATCAATTCACCAAAACATGTCTCATAAACATAAGCACATGAATTAATTAAATGTATAACCAAACAATTTTCATCCAAGTGTTCTCTAAACATGAAACCAATTTCTTTTCTATTGGTACCTAAACATGATACTACTTACAACGAAGTAGACATGTACGTACCTCGTGTAAACAATTCTTTGTGCCACTTTTTATCAATTAAAAGTCTCCTAAGGAATAATCACTTCCTAGAAAAACAACCAACAACAATAAATTAACACTTAACAAAATTTCCAGCAATATAATTTAGATTAAAAGTTCTTAAAACTTCCTTTAAAACATGTTTTTATGCTTAATTAATCATTAGAAATTCAATAGGAACAAAAGCCCCAATTTAATAGCTCATTAGAACCCTAAAATCCCAATTTAAATAAATTAAAACCCTAAGTTTATAATTTATAAAATCTGAAAATTATAATAACAATTAAAATCTGAAATTTATAATTTAAAACATCAAAAATATGATTTTAATACTAAAAATATAATCCCTAGATTGTAACTTGTCAAAATTAGAACGCATATTTCTGGCTCGGTATTGGAAGAATCTGACGCCAGCAAACAGAGGCCAGCGCCACTTTTTGGCTTTAGCGCCTGGCGACAAAGGCTGTCGTCTGGCGCTAAAATCAAAACGTTGGCGCTAATCTTTGTTCGCTGACGCTAGTTCCTACATACCTCAACAACTTTCTGTGCTCGATAAAATTTTCAAGTTTCGTGTAGCATTATTTCGATTCTAGTTGTAAAAGATATTCCTCAAATTTCCTACGTGTAAAAATCCTATGTTTTAACTCATATTTCTACCTCAGTATTGGGGGAAATTGGCGCCAGTAATCAGAGACTGGCGCCAGATTTTAACTGTAGCGCCTGGCGCCAATACTGGCGTCTGGCGCTATAACTAAAACACTGGCGCCAAGCTCTGGCCCCTGAAGCTACTTCCCACATGCCTCAGCAGCTTTCTGTGCTCGATAAAATTTTCCAGTTTCGCGCGGTGTTGTTTCAGTCCTAGTTGTGAAAGATATTTCTCAAATTTCCTACGTGTAAAATCCTATGTTTTTAACTCATTACGGATGGTCTTTCCAATGAGATCTTTTTTTATGCATATGACAATAATGTTAATCAAAATTACGCACATGAAATACTTGGAACTTTTCGAGTCTCATCCACTCATTCTAAATCATTGCCGAAATAAATTTCAGGAATTAAAATAGAAATCCTTCCCAGCGGAGTCGCCAAAAACTGTAGGGAATATTTCAAGCGTTATCCCTAGCTTGAACCCCATTGTGATCATACACTAAAGTACGGAGGCGTCCAAAGAGAAATAAGATAGAGAAAAAGAGTCGCCAACAAGTTTTAGGAACTTGTAAACCGTTCACAGGGTGAAGGTTACACCCCTTAACGATCCAGGAGATCGTCAACTCTAATAGGTCTTGAACCATGACTGGTAGTTCGGGGATGAAGGTACAAATCCAACCTAAAAGAGCTTGAACTTGCCCTAATAATAGGTCTCTACTTTATTCTGATCGTATTCATGTGCGCTTTCTGACTAACATGCAATCAATAGGTTTAACCCTAAACCTGTTTATCTATGTTGGTTGAATATTAATGCACAAATAAAACTATTATTGGCGATCACTTGAATTATAATCAAATTAACCCTAAACAAGATTATTAATTATCTTATTAAGCGTGATTACAAATACCAATTCCCTTTAAACATGCATAAAAGGTGTGATCAAGCAATAACAATAAATATCAAGCAACATAATAATAAGTACAATAATAATAATCATAATAATCATCATAATTATCATAATTAAAATAATCATGTTAAGCATAATAATAGCAAGATCCTAGGCATGATACTAACAAGATTAAAAACAAACCCTAGCATGTCACTAAACATCAAAATCAAAGATTTAACCCTAACATGATACTAACATGAATATTAGGAAGAAAATAGGAAGCATCGCAGGAATCATAATTGACATTATAACCTTTTCCCTAAACGTAATACTAGTAATCATTGTTGTCATTCAAAACATCAAACATCCTAACATGATACTAGGAATCATAATAACAACCTAGACATGATTTCTATATCATAATATCAATAAAATCAATTAAAACACTTACTTGGATGCCTCGTACCTCTTTCTAATAACAAAATACACGCGTTAGTAACTTCAAGGAAAATAATAAATCAAACAATTAAATTAAATAATTGGAATAGAGATTTGGGACCAAACCCTCAGAAATTAAAACCTTTCACGTCTAGGGCGAAGGCAACTTCGAATTATGCTAGGTGTATCTAGGTCTTGTGAATGCAGAATTTTGTAAAAAGAAGGTAGGTTTAGAAAAGAGAGAGAATAAAAATAAGTTTTAAGCTTAGAGAGAATAAGAATTGATGGTTGTAGATGATTCAAAACGAAGTTTTTAGGAGGCTATTTATAGAGAAAATCAGCCAAAAAGATAGAAAATCGAACCAGAGTTCTGACGCGAAAAAACAGAGTTAGCGCCAGACGCTAATGCTAGCGCCAGGCGCTAATGCTGGCGTTAGGCGCTAACCAAGTTTTTGACGCGTTTTCTAAAATCAGATAGAAATTAACCGTACAGGAAGATAAAATCGTATTTTCCTCAAAAACACTCTTTTATTCTGATTAAAACTCTAAAAAGTCAACAAAAGTCAATTTATCAATGCTAATTGAATTAGGAATGAAAAGAACCTTCTAGAAGAATCTAGAACACTAAAACCATTCCTAATTGCATTAGGGATGATAAATTCATATTAGGCCCTCCTCTAGATCATTGGGCCGCATATAAGGTTCAAACCGGGCCCAATTTAATAATTTGACCATAACTTCCTCATTATTCATCGGAATTGGGCTTATAATATATAGTCGGAAAACTCTTTTCAAGCCCTATCCAACTACACTATTAACGGACTCATATCATGGACCAACCAAACCAGATTGGCTGTTTTCTTAAAATAGATTTTCAAAAACAGAGAGAAAAGAAAAGAAATTTAATTATCCGCAACACTAGACTTTCCACACTTTCACTTCATTCGATTATGATTCAACGTGAAAGGTACTCATCACCGGGTTTGATTATGGGGAGACACAAATGGGTGTCTACAAGTACAGATCAAGAATCAGAGATGACGACACCACCACCACCTCCCCTCCTCTACCTCTCAAGCTCAGCGTTTATTCGCAGCCGTCCCTGACGAATTTTCCACATCTTACTCCCACCCAAGCTCTTGATGGAGTGCAATTTGAGATCAAGCCCCAGTTTATCACCATAACACCTTAGAAATTCCTTTCCTTTAAAATACCTATTTTGCCCTATTTAAAACTTAAATAGGAAAATCTAAGATATTACCGCCACCGTGAAAACGGCTAAGGCAACTATCAAAGACACACAGCGGAAGACTAATTTCAAAACCATTCAAAACAAGTCAACTTGAAAAGTCAATCAACGAAAGTAAAGTCAAACCAAAGTCAAACGGTGTAAAATAAAATCAACCTACAACTTGGAACCAGTATAGACCCTTATTAAAACCAAACCTAATTCAAAACCTTGCGTTAGTCATGCATTGTAATACCCGAATATTTTATGATCTTATATAATATAATTTATAGAAAAAATAGTTTATTTTTTATTTATTTAATAACTTTGTCAATCTCATAATTTTATTTTAGAGTTTGGAAAGTTTTTAAACCCTATTTTATTTAAACATGACTTTTTTTTTTATCTATATTAACTGTTTAAAACCCTAAAGTTTTATATTTCGTATATAAATTATTCAATAGTTAGTGCAACCGTGGTTTATATTAAAAGTTTTATCTTTGCAAATTACCTTCACAGACCTATTTGTTTCACGCATAACACCTTAATTCGTGGGGATTCAAGTTCCTTTGATGACGTTGACTTCCCCTCAATCACATGATTCCCTTTTCCTCTTTTTCTTCTTACTGCTTCATTGTTTCATGAGTATTCAAAAAAAAAAAAAAAAAAAAAAAAAACCGAACGCTGCTGCTCTTGCTGCTGGCAAACACCAACTCTTATGTTTATATATAAATTTATGAGAAATTTTCAGTGGTAACCCATATGTTTTTCTTATTTTTAATAGCAGTCAATTTTTATTTAGATTATCAGTGGTAACCCTTTATTATTAATCCGTATCCTTGCTAACCAAAAATCGTTAAATTTAACCTCGGTGCATCATGTTCACACTCTTCAACCATTTTATTCCTTTCTCTTTACCTTCATCTTTCATGGCTTCCACTACCAATCCGAAAACTCTCCATCCACAACAACCACCCCCTCTCTGTCCCCCTTTCACCGCAACAACCTCCCCTGAAATTGACAACCACTAAAGCCATCATCCACCACGAAAAGTCCCCACGAAACTACCACCCACCTAAACCCCCACCCACAAAATGTCTTTAAGCCGGCAAATGTCGTTGCGGTGATGCGAGGACATTGATGTTAAATTTTGGGGAAAATATGTCTATGTAATTCTCATTGTATTTTCCCCTTGATAATATTTGGCCACATTCCAATATATATAGATAATAGAAATATCAAACCCTAATATATATATATATATATATATATATATATATATATATATATATATATATATATATATATATATACATACGAGACTGACACTTGTCACATCATGGTGTATTTTTTCTTTCCAAAACTCTAGTTAAGTTTTGGCGCATAGCTGCTATTTACATGGCATGTAAATAGCAGCTATAAGATAAAAGAATGGTGATTTTTTTTTTTAAAAAATAGTGGTATAAATATTGTACCACTGTTATCTATAATGGTTATAAATAGTATCACTAAAACAACTTATACTCTATTAGTATAAAATACATGTATAATAGTACATTAATATTACCACTCTAAGTATAATATTACATTAAAATTACCACTGTAGCAAGAAAAAAATCACAAAAATTAAGTGAATTATTTACCAATTAGCCCTCCTATATGCGTCCTAAACAAATAAAAACTATGCGCTTAGTTGCACACCAAACTCCTCCTCCTTTTTAATTATTTTCTTTTTGTGTGAATATTTCATATATAAATATAATAATATTATTCTAAATCTTTTATATTATCTTCATAATATTCAATTTACTTTAAATATTAATCTAACTCGATCTTTTAATTATCTTTAAAACAAATTATTATTAGATTTTGCCAAAAAAAAAGTAGTAATATTGAATCATATACTAGTAGTTGATATTTTTGGCTATTGGTGTAATGATGATTGGACTGCACTTGGTAGGGAGGGCTGCGTATTGTGTTTGATCTCCCGCAACAAAATATGAGAGGAGACTGGAACATAAACACCAAGAACCGATTTCTGAATTCGGATCGATTTATGCCTGTGTGAATCGGGTGGAACACAAAAAAAAAAAACTATTTCTTTAAATTTTTATAAGGTTCTAATTCTTCTAGGGTTTGATTTTCAATTACAACTTTAATTTTTAATTTCTCGATCCTCAATCTAGAATTTCGGTAATTCTTTTTTCTTTTCTAATTTGTTTGATCGTGGTTCCATTTTTTTTTTTTAAATTTTCCCTAATTGTAAACTATTTTTGTATTTTTACCTATAATGCAATGTAATAGAACATAAATTACAATTCGATAAGAAAATTTTAGATTTTAACACCCGAAAATGGTTTTAAATACAAAAAAAAAAAATTAACACCTTTTTTTTTTTTTTTTTAAGAAAATAGAATTTACCACCACTAAACAGATTCCGCCCAAGAATCCATTGGGGTCCATATTGCCACGTGTCACTTGTGGTTGGTCAACAAAAAAAAGAAATAATGAAAATAAATCTATAACTACCCGGCCACCGTCGCACCACCACCGTCTCCTTATTTTTTTCCCTCACCCAGCGTAGCCGCCGACTCTCGCCCCATTATCGGCACCAGAATCTCTCCCAGCCTAATCCAGCCCCACCGAAACCCAACCCCTCCCTTTTTGCGTAGCCAAAATTATTGCACTAGGGCCATATAGCATCCTTCTTTTCCCAAACCAAATGACTGGGATTTCGCCCGTTATTGACCGATTTCGTGACCGTTTTAAAATTTAGGGTTCTGTTTTGGACGATTTACGGGGTGCGGGAGTTGGAGGGATATGGATTCTGGTGGTCGGGGCTGGGGAGGATAGTGTTCTGGTGGTCAAGGCTGGTGAGGGGGTGGGTTACGGTGCTGGCGAGTTGAAGCCGTGCGTGTGGGGTGGGGATGCGGTGTTGGTGGTGGTGGTATTTGGGTAGTTGTAGGTTTTTTCCTTTTTATTTTAAAACCAATAGTTTAACAACTTGTGGCAGTGTGGGCCCCACTTAGCGGATTCTTGGATGGAATTTGTTAAGTGGTGGTAAAATCAATTTTCTTAAATTTTTTTGGGAAATTCTCTTTGTTAACACTATACTTTTTAATTTTTTCAGTGGTGAATTGTGAAAAATTTTATTATCTTTGGTCACTTAAATTATTGATTATCAAAGAGAATAATTATTTTAATATAAAATCACTAACCATGGTTAATTTATTTTGTTTTTTAATAATTAAGTAATTTTTTAAAAAAAAAGAAATCAACCTACCTCTCGTTTGCCAAACCACCTAGACCACCACCAACACAAAACCCCAACGCCTAAACCACCACTGTTGCCAACCTTTCCTCTTTTTCCTTTCTTTCCTATGACCGAGCATTCTCCTCCCACTGCAACCACGACAACCCTCCTTTCATTCTCCTCCCACCGCAACCGCAACCTCCTTCTCCTTCGCCCAGACCAAACCTACACCCTCAACCACCACTAACACCACGACCGCGCTCACACACTGACCCGTCGACCCAATTGACAATTTAAATCTCTTTCCTGACTTCGACTCCAAATCTACATCTCTGACCTTCAAACCTTCGTACCCCTTCCAATTTACCCTAATTCCCTTATTTTGGGCCCCCTAACTCTTATCCCCGACCCAAAATCACCCAAAAAATCAGCCATAAAATTGGTTCAGGGTTTCAGATTTTTTAGGTTGACTTTCTGAATGGATTTGGGTGGGGGCTTAGGGTTTAGGAGGTCGAAAAATAGGGGGTTATAAAGGAGGGTTGTGGTTGCAATGGGAGGAAGGTATCGTTGGCCGTGGAGGAGGGTGAGGTAAGGCTGAGCGCCAATATTTGGGGAAAGGGTGGTTGTTGGTGGCTGGGGTAGGGAGGAGGTCGAGTTTTAATTTTATTATATTTTATTTTTATAATTTAATTATAAAAAATTAACCCAAAATCTCTAACTATAGTTAAAGATTTAATAAAATATCATCATTAATGTCATATGTAATGTAATATTAATTGTAGTGTTACCAAAGATAATAGAAATTTTTATAATTCATCATTAAGAAAATTAAAAAGTATAGTGTTACCAAAGATAACTTCCCAAACTTTTTTAGTGTTATAATAATTTTTTTGGGTGTTAAAAACCATTTTCGGGAGTTAAAATCTAAAATTAACATTCAATAAAGATTAATTCTAATTGTGCACATGAATAACCTAGTTGTATTTTTATTTAAAATTTGTAGACATCAATCAAAATCATACTACCTTTTGTTTCATGTTTTTTGTAACTGTGACATTATATTTGTGAGATATAAAATATTCCAAAGTTACATAAAACGTGAAATGGAGGTAGTAACTAGCATGAGTTAAGCCAACTTGAACCGAATTTTGGCCAAGTCAAGTTTGAGTTGACCAAGGAAAAAATGAGTTATTTCTTCTACATCTCCCCTCCTCAACCTTCTTAGTCTGCCACCACCACCACCATCGTCGTCTCCGCCACATCTTTTTCTTTCCATTTTCAATCGCAAAATTTTCCCTCTCTTCTACCTCTAAAATTTTCTCTCTATTCTACCTTTGTTTGATCCAGTGAGGCAATCCGGCGAACATTGGAGCTCCGTTTTAGTGAGGAACAAAGCAAGGTTTGTTTTCATGGGTATTTATCTTTATGTTTTCAATAAATTTGAACTTGGTATTTCATTTTCTTTTCCATTTAAAGAGCATTAATGGGAGTAGCTTAGATTTGACCTAGAAAGATTAGTTTATTCTACTAATGTAAATCATTTTTATCTGATTTAAGATTTTTTTGGGCTCTTGCGAGGATTCAATAAAATTGATTTGTGAGGTTTGTTGGAAGCGACTTTGATTTTTTGGGTTATTTTAGTAATGTGAACCAATTTACGTGTTTTTTTGCTTGCATTTATGCCTCAAAATAAAACGGAAGCTAAAATTAATCAATTAGTCCATTTTCGGGTCCTTTAACTTCAAGGATTGTTATTAGAAATTTAGTGCTAGGTAAATGTTACATTTAAGTTCATTTTCTAGATCCTTTAAATGTCTATGAATTGTTATTGGGTACTAAGTAGTTCATGAAATAAAATGTATAAAAATCATCAATTTAGGTCATATGTGGGAATGTTTGATGATTCTAATTGTTCCAATCATTAGCATGATAGGGAAAAATTGTTAATTTGGAACATGCGCATAGCTTCCGAGTTTTATTTTCAAGAACCCATGAAGTAAATGATATTGCAGACTTGAATTTACTGGTAGAATGTGGCTTTGATTTGATTTACTTGGATTTATGTAACTTAATTACTATTGTTATGTATGCATTAATATACCTTTTTTTGTTCATGCTTCTATTGGTTTTTGAATTGAATAGATGTATAGTATTGCTATTATTTGTTTCAACTTCGTAAGAATAAGACTTGTTTATGACATTTCATTAAACTATGTTGAGAAGCTCTAATAAAATATGCTTTCATTTTTTGGAATTTCCTAAGGAAGGGGTAGTATAAATGTCACAAATGTAGTTAAATAGAATAGGTTTGGCTAGTTTTTTGCTCTTATCTTTCTCTACATGCTTAGATGTGTAAAGTTTTTTTCGTATATAGTGCTTTTTTTTGTCCATTTTTTCCCCTCTATGTACCATCACTACCATGTTTGCTAGTCAAGGGAGCTAGGGAGGTAGTACAGGCTATTACATAACTTTTTTTATCATGTGTATTTCAATTGCTATCTTAGTATCATACAAAAAAAGTTAAGTTGAGATTAATTAGAAGAGGAGGTTTCTATGTTACATGAAATTGGTGATGACATGCAGCCTTTATACAAGATTAATCAACTCTAATTCAAGATGTAAATTATAGCAGATTGCCCCTCAACAACGTCATTACCTTACCTCACTTGCAGCATTGAAAATTTGTGCTTATGTTAGTTTCATAGATGAAGCTTGCTTAGTGTATTATTCAAGACATTTTTGTAATGTGGTATTTACTTACAAATGAAGTCATTTAGACATTTAGTAGACAAGTTTCAATTGTTGAAGAGAGATATTGAGGAAAAGTTGTTTTACACGGGTACAAATTGATGATGTTTATGCAAAACCAACGATGTTTTATGTTAGAACGATGTGGAAATCTTGTAATATTAACTATTTTCCATTTTCTTATTTAGCTTTCTTTTCAAATGTAAAATTTTCATATTGCCTAACATGATGTGCAAAAATGTCATTTACAGTTTGAATATAAATGGAGTATAACCTTGACATCTAGTAAAATCTTCATTGTACTAGTTAGATAATGTACTTTTGGAAACTCGTAAATATGTAAAGGTAACTTGTATAATCTAGCAAATTGTCATGGCTTCTTGCTAAATGCACACAAAACATACTTATATGCATGTATGTCATTTTTTTTCCAAGATAATAAGAAGAAGTGTAGTTGCATAAATCTACAAGAAACACATTAGGTGTTTTATGACATAGTATGAGAAGATCAGAAATTTTCATTGAGGAAGGCTTAAGAAACAATTATATAATTTGGAAGGACAAGATCCTTTTTTTTTTTTTTCTTTTCAATAATGCAGCTAAATGGTGGTGAATAGTTTAGTATCTTTGGCTGATTGGTTCAACATTATGCGTACTTTGATTTGGTGGCAGATCTATTTGTAGATTAGGGGTATATGTAATGTAATTGAAGTGGTAAATTACTATTGTGGATTTGTGGTACAATTTCTGCATTATGTCTAGTGGGTTGTGATAATATACTTGGATGAATTTTTTCTTCTTGTTGATAAAATGATGTGATAGTGAGAATATATATTCAATTTTTGTTTGCCAATTAATAATTTATTGGTTTGTATTTTGGATCTAAAATTTCCTGCAATGTTATTCAAAATAACAAATATGAATAATTCCGCTTAAATTTCTTATTCGAGCGTTGGAGCCTTGCAAGGTATCATTTTCCCCACTCGAAAGGGTTTTGTCTACTAGTGAGTAGTTCAACAATGGCAAAAGTCTCATTTGTAGATACTGATGATGGAATCGAACTTCAGTAAGTTTTTTACTTCTCTCTAAAATGAAAATTTTCAGTATTTTCTTATACTAGGTGAGAAATGCTGTGTTGAAATTTTGATGTTCAAATTATCATAATAAAAAACTGTTTGCTAGACTTTAATTCAATAATCTAACCATTAAACAATAAGGCCATATTATAATATAAGGGTTTATTGATTAAAAAATTAGGGGCTTTGCAAAACATTGTCACTTCTCACTATATTTCGATGTTGTAACATAACAAATAACTTATATTTATAAATAGGAGAGATGTAGGATTAGTCAAATATTTTTTGTTTGCAGTATTGTTGTAAATTTCGAAATTTTCCTTTTTTTTTCTTCAATTTTGTTGTAGTTTGAGTGATTTAGGTTGTCTTTGTCTGGAGGATTTCTACTCATTTAATTTGAATAACACTAGTAGGAGGTCTATAGTACAACAGTGCAGTGGGTTAATAGATTAGGTTAGATCTTTGTGCACAATTGGCGGAACTGTCATTTCTGGCAGAAGTTGTACATTCCGTGATACAGTTAATCCCATAATGATATTGAAATTGAAGGAGTTCACGAGAATAAGGATGAAAGTCGTTCTTTTTCTATCAGGAAAGAAGATATGCATGGTGTTGGATATGCTCTTGGTGTAATACCCCATATTTTTATACGTATTTCTAATTTAAATAGTATTTCTCAAAATTATTTAAATAATTTAAAATCAATTATTTATAGGAAAAATTGCCCGCAATAATCCGACCTTTTGCCCGTTCGCTGAAAATAATCCCACCTTTGGATTATTTTTTAATAATCCCACCTTTACCCCCGATCTTTTTTATTGGTCCCTACAGGTTACCTTACCTATTGTAGCCGGTTTTGGGATGACGTGACTTCCAACGGTTATAATCCTATTAATTTCCCTTTTAAAAATTACCAGATCCTCAATTTTCATTTCTCTTCCTTCTTCGTTCTCTGTTCTAAAAAAATCTCTCCCCTTTATACTCTGAATTTCATCTTTGAATTCAATTTCTTCTCAGCTAAATCTGTCACAAATGGCTAGTGGGAGGCATAATGGTTCAAGTAGTTCTACGTCGTCAAGAAATTTTGGCTTGGTTTCCCCAAAATTGAAGTGCAGGTGTGGTTTGGATGCAATTACTCGTACGGTTAAGAATGGTGAGAACGTGGGGTTGAAGTTCCATGGATGCCCTAGATGGCCTATAAGTTCAATGTGTTGTGCGAAATTATATGTATTTGATTAATTAAGATAAATTAATATGGGCATTTGAAACTAGGGTTTTTATTCTAATTGAATTGGGGTTTTATCATTTTTTTTTCAGGAGGGTGATTGTGACTTCTTTCAGTGGGTTAATGTTAACCTCAAAGATCTTGATGAACTACAATTACAAGTGTTTGAAAGAGATACGCAAGTAACTGAAAAAGAAATGGAGATTGATTTACTTAAAGAACAATTGAAGAGGATTGAGAAGAAATTGGGAAATAAGGAGGATGAGTTGGATGACACAAAAATGGAGCTTTGCCACACTCGAATCGAATTGATGAAGGCTACAAGGAATGAAAAGAATTTTTCCCTTGCTCTGTTTGTTTCATGGATTTTCTTTGCTTTCATGATAGTGATTTTAAAGGCACGACTGTGATGTATTTAATGATTGTAGGTAGTTTAAGTAAGTTAAGTTAGTTTAGTTTGGTTAAGTAATGCTTTTTGGTCATTTGTGTCATGTATTGAGCAAAGACCTAGCTGTTATGTAATGACCAATACATTGATGAGTTAATGAAAGTTATTTTGACAATGAATTGCACAATACTTGAATTTCTGACAGAATGCATAATCATATAGCTGAATAAGTTTAACAAAAGAGGGTGAAACTGTTCCCAGCCATACACAAAATAAACCTTGATAAGGTTCACGACTTGACAATGTATACTTGCTGTTGGACTTCACACATCAAACATGATGAAAAGATAATATCCAAAAGTTTTACATAAACATAGTTAAGTCTAATATAGTAGCCATAAAAGTGACATGAAACTATTCATTGACTTGATGTAAAGTGGAGGTTTAGCTTGATTGACTGCATTGAAACCAGGACATACCTGATCTTGTCCTTCTTTGATTGCCAAGGGTCTGCAAACACATAGAGAACATAGAGCTTCATTAGGTTTTATTCTTATTAACATTGAACCATGTTATTTTGACAATGAACAACAGCTCACATTAGTGTGGGCTGATCCATCAGGTGCAATGTACACACCTACACCTTGTGGAACCTACATCAAACACATACAGTTCAGGCACATAAGCACACAACATAAACAGGTTTAGGGTCTAATTGAGGTGTTTATAAGAAGAAAAAAGGACCTGGTTCCTTCCCCTGCCCCTTGAGCCACACCTTGCCCTTCCTAATCCCCTTATGCCACCTCCAGCACCCCTACTCCCACTTGCACCACCTCTACTAGAACCTACAGCACCTGAAACACCTCTCTCAGCAGAAGCTCCTCTACCAGCAGCAGAGCCTCTACCAGAAGCAGCTCCTCTCCCAGTAGTAACAGAACCTCTCCCAGCACCATCTCCTCTACCCCTTCCACCCCTAGAGCCTCTACCCATTGCTATCATTCTTGCTCCTCTACCAAGTATGGTAGGTTGAGCAGCTTGGTTGTAGTGACTTGTATTTGGTTGTTGGGGTGCTGATGGCACAACCTGACTACCTTGTGTAGATGACACATCCTGACTAGCTGTTGGGGGTTGAGTTGCTGGTGTAGCTTGAGAATCTTTGCGAGGCCTTCCTCTAGCCCTTTTTGGAGCAGGTTCAGCTGGCTGCAGATTGTCCTTGTTGGGGCATTTTCTTTTATTATGCCCCTTAAGCTGGCAGAGTGAGCAAGTTATTTCAATCCTTGTTCTTGTCATTGTACCAGATTTCTTAGGGTTCTCATGGGGGTCTTTGATATGATTTTTCCTTGGCCTCCCTGGACCAATTTTGATTGGTGGTGGAGCAATACATTGGGACACTTTTGGCCAGTGTCTTTCACCTTGAATTGGTGGAATTGAGCCTGCTAAACACAAGTA
Source organism: Chenopodium quinoa (assembly GCF_001683475.1). Lineage (NCBI taxonomy): Eukaryota > Viridiplantae > Streptophyta > Magnoliopsida > Caryophyllales > Amaranthaceae > Chenopodium > Chenopodium quinoa. Next base: position 2,278,955 of record NW_018744616.1, on the reverse strand, counting down.
ACATGTAACAAGTCTGCATACAGGTTGTTTTAACTAGAGAAATGGGGAAATGGATTAGTTATTATACCTGCATAAACTGACATGTAAGTGTCCTTGAAATATGATGAATCTACATACAACTCAGGCTCTTTTCCCACAAAATAAATGCAGGCAACTGCATGACAGCATGGGATGCCAGTCATTTCCCATTTTCTACAATTGCAGCTCCTATCATCCAAGTTCACCACTAACTAATCCAATATGTAACTAACATTGAAATGAATTTCAGAAGAAGGATGCACTTCACACTTAGCAGCTTTTGTCTTTTCAAATTCCAACTTGGATTGAATTCTTGGACAGAGTACACCAGTAGCTTTCATCATGGCTTGCCTTTTGACTACCAACCTTTGCATCAAAGAAGTTCTGATATCTTCCAACATGTATAGCAAGTGTTTGGTCCTTGCTTGAATGATGAAACCATTGAAGGTTTATGCAATGTTGGAAGTTATTGCATCTGTTTTTATTGCAGGACTGAGGAAAGCTCCGCAAAACAACTCTGGCCTATGCAACTTTAAGTCATTGGCAGCATCCATATTGATTGATGCAAGCTTAGCTAGGTTCTCTTCATAATCAGCCTCATTGTAGCTCTTTGCAATACCCCAAAACAACAATTTCATCTCATCTCCTCTGTATTTTTTGTGTCAGTGAGCAAATATATGTTTAGCACAGTGTCTATGTTCTGCCCTAGGTAGGACAGTTGAGACACTACTCACAATACTCTGAATTTAAGCAAAAAAAAAAAAAAAAAAAAAAAAGACATGAACAAGTAAATCATCACAAAACAAACCATATAACACTATACCAAATAATTTGTTTAAAGTTAAGGCACATACCACATGCTCATCAGAAATGATTGAGATGCCTTCCCCTTCTCCAAGACTTAGGCACTTTTCTAGCTTCCTAAAGAACTATTCCCAAGAGGAGTTATTCTCTCCTTCAGCAACTGCCCAACAGACACAGAACATTTGGTCATTGTTGTCCCTTCCCATAGCAGCCAACAACTGATCCCCTAAAAAAGTCTTCAGGACGCATGCATCTACTGCCAAGACCTTCCTGCAACCATCCATCCACCCATTCTTTAACCCCTAAAAAAAATGAATAACCTTTGGAATACAGGTTGGTCAGCTTGTTTTACTGAGTCAGTTACAAGCTCAATTTCTGTCCCAGGGCTGCAATTCTCTATTTCTTTTAAGTACCCTGCAAGCTTATTGTAGTGGTCATGCATTGACCCATGTAAAAGCCTATGAGCATTGTACTTTACCTTTTAGGCAAAATTTCTGGTCACCAACATCTTATAAGCCTTCCTTATACACTCTTGAATATCTTTTGCAGGCCAATGTGGCTTGGATTTGAAGACATCCAGGAATTGCTTTGCCACCCAACTTTATTTCAACTGCCTGTTTCTCTTCATGTTTCTCTAACAGGTATGTTCACCTTTGACTGTTTTGACAACAATTGTAGCCCTCCTTGTGTCTAAGAAGCATACACATAAAAAGGACACTTCTCTATGCACCTAACACCCAATCTTTGGGACCTTTTTTGGTTGCTCACAACAAAAGAAACATCCCTACCCTGCAGAATACCATACTTAGCAACTACATCCTTGAAGTCCTCTCTGTTGGTGATGAGTGTCATTTATGGCACTCATAGGGTAGTCTTTTAGGATGTTTTCATCTCCTTTTCATGCTTTCTTATCTTATTTTTGGTCCTTTTTCCTTTAGTTCCTTTCTTTCTTTCTTTCCTTGTGTTTTTCGTGTTTTCTTCGTGTTTTCCTTTTATTTGGTCCTTTTTCCCTATTATTCTTTTCCGTTGTTTGTTCTTGTAGGTACCCAGGATTTGTCTTTGCAAGGGGATCAAGATGGGCTATATTGACTAAGTAAGGAGGAAGTAATCGGCTTGGAGAGGGCTCAGAGAGGGCTTGGAGAGGGCTTGGAGAGGGCATCAAACCCTGCCAGTTTGCCATGGGCGTGGGTCTTAAAGGCCGCGGGCGCGGGCTCGTATGCACCAAATTGGCCAATTTCGACCAGGAACTCTCTGCGGTCTGGCCGTGGACTCCCCGCGGGCGCAGGTAGACTGGAGAGACCACTCTTAAACAGAGAGACCGTGGCCCTTTGATCACCCTTTGGGAGTAGGGGATTCGCCGCGTCCTTGCCGTGGGTGCGTGGGTGTTGCCCAGATAGCCCGCGGAGTTTGTTATGGGTTCCGTACCCATTTCCTCGCGGGCGCGGGGTTTACTAGAGAGGGCACGGGGATCCCGTTTTCCTTCTTTGCCTATAAATACACTTGTAATTCCTTTTTGAAAACAACTTTTAGACAATTTTCAATAGCTTAGTTTTAGAGAGAGAAGTTAGAGAGAAGTTCTTGGTATTGGATTTGTATTTTAACATTGGATCAATTGTGCTTGGATTTCTTCATCAATCATTAATGTTAGTGAGAATCTCTTCTTCTAGTTCATCTCTTTACTTGTTTGTTTTAGTTTCATGTTTGATTGTTTGATTTGCTTGGATTTGAATTGGATATTGTAGTTGATATTGTTTTCTCTTGATTTTGATTTATAATGATGATCAATGCTATTTCTAGTGATTTGTTCTTAAGTTACACCATGATTAGTGAGTAGATTAGTTGCTAGGGAGAAGGGGAAGCATGCTTGATTGATAATTTGTGCTAGTTGATGATCTTTGATTGATTGAATTGTTGCAATTAAATTGGTTGACATAGTTTCGCATGTGATTAATTAGATTAGGAATGATCAACCTATAAGATTAATCTAGATTGCATTGAAATTCTTAATGACATGAACCATCAATTTGAGAATTGCTTTAATTGATTGAGTTTGATTGTGAATTTCCTTGATTAGCCATTCATAGTGACCCTTAGCTTGGCCTCTAGGGGATAGCTCTTGAACTCTCTTGATTGCCACTATTGTTTGTCCTTTGCAATGCTTGAATCAAGCGAATGAACTATCAATTAGCACGATTATTGAACTTGCATGTGGAACCTATATCCCTAGTATTTAGTGTCTTAAATTACTTGATTAGTCTAATTTTGTTACCATAATACTAACCATTTTCTCACTACAATATTCGAAATAGCTTGATTTAGGCTATAGTTAACACCAACTCACTCCTTTAGGTTCGACCCTATACTTGCCTTATACTTGTATTAGGTTGGTTTAGGATTTTATAAATTGTGTTTGATTTTGGGATAGACACTTAACGTCTTGTTTATTCCTCTATCAGTTGGCAAACTTCTGGCCAACCTTCCACACAAAAGAACTGAAGTCTGTATGCTTAGACACTAACAGCCCTACCTTTTTTTTCCTCCCAGGAATTAACTCTTCTTCATCACCCCTATTAGGGGGGGGGGTATGAATTTCTTCATCACTGTCTTCATAATCACTCTGAGCTCCAGAACCTGCACTTTCCCCTACCTTTGTCTTGTTCCCTTGATTCTCTTGTATGCTCAAACCCCTAGAAGCCTCTACTTGTATTTTCCTTGCAATATCAACTAGCTGAGGATTTGTATCCCTAACCCTTTGCCTAGCTATGTTGTACTCCTCATCTCCACTATCAGATTGATACTGCAAGTCCTCATCCAGGATCTCTTCATGTTCCCTCTCATAATCTTCCTCTAACTCCTCTAAAGCTTCAACCTCTCCTTCTACATCAGCACCACCAGCCTGCTCCCCATCTGACTCCTCATCCCCATCACTTTCATCTACAAGTCCTCATCCAAGATCTCTTCATGTTCCCTCTCATAATCTTCCTCTAACTCCTCTAAAGCTTCAACCTCTCCTTCTACATCAGCACCACCAGCCTGCTCCCCATCTGACTCCTCATCCCCATCACTTTCATCTGTATATACTTCCCCAAAGAAAGGATTAGAACTCACTCCCTTGCCCTTGTCAACCAGCGGGTTGTAAGGAGGGTCTTCATTGTCACTCTCAGTGCTATAATCTGGAATCAGGTCATTAATGGGAATGGGGCTATCTGGCCTTGAATCTTCCCACTCATAAGAGTTTAAAGGGTCAGCTTTTGTGTTTGAGGCTGCTATAGTGGAAGAGAGAGTGGGAAGAGGTGTTGCAGTTTGTGAGCTAGGGTTTATAACATATTTAACTCTGAAACAACTTTGGTTGGATAAGGTAGTGGTGGGTTGAGTGGAAACAGATTCAGTGGGATCATCTTTTTTTAAAGTATCAGTGAGGGCATCTTTTTTTAGCTCATCTTTTTTTGGCTTTAGTGAGCTGTCATGGGTTTTTTTTGGGAAGGTTCAACAATATTCAAAGGCTGACTTTTCTTTCTTGGACTAGATCTAACCTGTGGTCCCCTTTGAATTGGAAGTATTTTAGGTCTCACTGTTTAGGGCTGGTTTTTTTTTTGCAGAAGCTTGTAGCTCTGAGGGGAAAGCTATTAGGTCATTGTCATCATGCATGGCATATACCTCCACCCCCTTGTACTTCTCTACCACTTGTATCATATCCCTCATACTTTCATCATCTGTCACCTTCCACAAACCATCCACCAAACTCAACCCAGGAACCAAGTATAAAAACCCCTTTATTCTTCCATCATATCTAGCACACTTCATAACCAACTCAACCAAGTAAAAAGAACACAGTTCATTAGGGTCTACATTAAAGGTTTTCCCCATCCCATTCCTATAACACAACCCACCATTGTTGACTGTCTCAAACACCCCTCCATGCCACATTTTCAAGGAAATTTTACCCATAGCTAAATTAACAACTAAATTACAATCAACATAAAACAACCAAAATTACTCAATGAAAACAGAATCAAACATTAATTCACATATTAACATAAAACAACAAATAAAGCGCAAATTTTTACTAGATAAATACGACAATTCACAATCAAACTGAACAAATACATAGTAATTACACAAACAAAATAATCTACTTCCAGTTGAATTGATTTAGGGTTTAAAATTCGCATCCAATTACAGAAGGATTAATGGGGAAATTTAGGGTTAGCAACTTACCTAAAATGGCGCAAATTAGGGTTTAGATGTTGAAATTCCCCCAAAAATGGAAGCTTGGGACGTTACTGCAATGTACGAAGGTGGTTGAAGCTTCAATGATGGCTATCGATCTACTTTCTAAGCTATATTCAATTGCTCTGCTGAAGAAGTTATGAGGGAGGGAGAAAGTTCAGAAATTACAGAGGGTGGTTGGGAGGGAGAGATGACATGTCAAGTTTAAGAGAGGGAAAATTAAATCCCCTAGTCCATGTCACAAGTCTTTACCTTCTTAACCGGTTTCATGTAAACTGGGACCAATAAAAAAGATCGGGGGGTAAAGGTGGGATTATTAAAAAATAATCCAAAGGTGGGATTATTTTTAGCGGACGGGCAAAAAGTCGGATTATCGCGGGTAATTTTTCCTTATTTATAAGGTTATATTAATTTAAAGAGCTTTATTAAAAGTCCAATTAATTTATTTAATAATTTTGAAATACTTTATTTTATAATTTGAAAATATTGGTGCATATGATTTTAAAAAGGGGTAATTTTTAATGTTGATGACTTTTAAAGGAAAGCCAAATTGTAGTTTGAATAGGAAAAAGGATCATTAAGGGTCGAAAGGGAATTTTAGGAAGAAGGGTTTTGAGAGAGGGTATAAATACCCACCATAGGAGCAAAATCAAACTTTGCCCAAGGTGGAGAATACGCAAAGGTAACTCTATATCTCTCTCCTCTTATTTTCCTTTTCTTCCTTATTTTTCCCCTTCCCCTAATTTTTTTCCTCACACGACCGTCCACCACCACCACTCACCACTGGCCACCACCGCAACCACTAGCGAGCACGCCAACAGCCACGACAGCAGCCCAGCCGCGTGTCATGGTGGCTGTGCATGCAGTCTTCCAAAAAAAAATTAAATTTTAATTCCTTTTGTTTTAATCCTAAACCAGGCTTAATTAATTGATGTTTTTAGACGTTTGTGATGATTTTATGATGTTTGATATAAGTATTATGTTTAATAAATTTTCAGATTTTGTTTTGAATTAAAAAGTCCCAAATTGAAAACCTCAAGTTTCTAAATTATTGTATATTGAAGGGATTTGATTATGGGTGATTAAAATTATTGAAATAGGTGTTTTAAAACATATTTACAGCAAGTTTTGATGATTTAATAGAGTTGAAAATTTTATTAGTAAGCTATAATTAAGTTTCTTGAAGGAATTTTTTACTACCCATTAACCGGGATTAAAGTAAGGGGTTTTAAATTAAATTCCAGCTTGTTTTAAATTATTTATGAGGGAAATAAGGAGTGTATATATTGCTGGAAATTTGTGTGGAGTAGATATTAATACCTCTTTGTAATTTTGGATTGTAGGAGGTTTCCAAATGAGTGATTTTGTGTAATCGTGGCGATTTTGAGATCGTAATCAAGGTAAGTTCGCGTACTTGGTATTTATTGATGATGTTGGAACATGCTAGGATTTGAATAGTTAATTCCAAGTAGCATCATGATAGGTTTTGATTGGAATTTGTTATTTGGTTGATGTTGGTGATTGAATTATGAAGCATGGTTTATTTGTGATGGATTAGTGAATGAAAGTAATTATATTGACATGTTGAGTATGAACCACACTTTTATTATTGGCATGATTGAGAGCATGTTTAATTAAAGTAAATATTAAATTTGGTTTGGAATATTGAAAAGGATTTTTATTATGGTTCATATAACTTTTATTGATGCTATGAGCATAAGGAAAGAGCTATTTAAGTGTCTAAGGACACAAGGATTAAATTACATTATGGTGCCTATGTGCACTTAAGGTGTTTCCGACACTAAGGGATAGGATTTGTGGCACATTATTCGTTTAAGGTGTCATTGACATCGAGGTAGATTAAAAAGGATTCAACATTAAAAGCTAGTGGTTACTAATTATTCAAGAATTAATTTGGTATGATTGATTGCTTGTATAATTATAATGTTTGGTTATTTTTATGGTTTGTGAGTCATCACCAAGTAAAATAATATGTAAACAACGTAAAGTGAAAGAGATTACGCACCAAAACTCTTGGAATGTATATACCTTGAGTGTGAACATATGGGGGGGGGGGAGGGAATTATGCGACTTTATATTTGACCAGAACTTCTACTGGGAGTACATGACGGTACATATTTCTTTTTATTATCCGCAGGAATTTCGCCAGTTACGAGTGATTTATTTTATACTAGCACAGTTAGCTCCCGTGTTAGTACCCCTTTATTGGGGCAAGTTAGGGGGAAATCCATTCGATGTGTAATCAAGCTAAATAAATAACTTAGTCATGTAGAGAATTTTTACGTTGTGTGTTGTATGCTTGAAAACAGGTGCAACAAGGTAAGTGGTGTGATCGATAGGATAGTGTGTTTTTTACGCTTATGTACTCAACTTTGCTAATTGTATGTTTGAATGTATGTTTTGCCTTGTCTTTACCTTGGCGAGTAATGGGGACAAGCAGAAAGAAGCATTTCAGGTGATGAAACATTTTCATGATGGGCATGAGTGAAGAACGAATCATGCTTAGTTTCCATAAGATTTCAATGTGGTTTATTACTTTAATTATTATATTATATTATGCTTGTGTTATTAATTCAAAGGTTTTAAGTATTGTTCAGTTTGAATAAGGGCCTACAATGGTTCCGAGTTGTAGGTTGACTTTTTTTTTTTTTTTTTTACTTTGGTTTGACTTTACTTTCGTTGGTTTGACTTTTAAGTTGACTTGTTTTGAAGGGTTTTGAAAAGAGTCTTTCGCTGTGTGTCTTTGATATTTGCCTAAGCCGTTTTCACGGTGGAAATAATGCCTTAGATTTTTCGAATTTGTATTTTAAAAGAGCAAAACAGGTATTTTAGAGAAAAGAAATGTCTAGGGTGTTACACTTGTTACATGACATGAAGCAATTAGAAGTCTTGGAAATTGGGTGTTAGTTCGTGATGGTTTCCCAATATTAGAAGGAGCAACGTATGCAACTTGGGATGCTAGATATCTTTGTAAAGTGAAGGACACTATAAGTAAAGAAGATGCTGCAAAGTTGAATAAATTATAGCTCAAAAGTGTACTTATTGCCACGTCTCTGTTACATTTAGATTCTTCCTCTGCATGTGCAAAGTGCTTATCACTTCATGCTATTGCACATAAATTTTGTGAAGCTAACATATTTTTCCATTGCTGCAGAAGGGGTTGAAAAAGGAGTCCTTTGAGGAAAGAATGAAAACGTTGTAGATGATAAAATTGATGGATATCTTTAGAGCATTGGTCTTCATTTTGTAAACTTTTAGCATCGTTTTCTATCAATGGAAATTTGAAAGAATACCAATGGCAGACAATTGAAGATTATGGCATCAAAACAACTGAAGAATTGATCAGTCTTATGAAAATAGTTAAGACAGAGAATACTAGATCAAGAGCTACTAGGAGAATGGAAGAACAATATGCCAATAATATGTTTGAGAAGTACATGCGAGGTATGTACTACTTTATCCTTTTATCATTTCATATTACAATTATTTCACTTATGCACTGCACTTATTTCTATTCCCTTATTTATTACACCTGGCATGGACTGGTATAACACATCATGCACTTGTGTTTCACTTTTCACTTCCCGCACACCCTTTTATATATTTACATTTTACCATTATTTGAACAAACAAAAAAAAAAATATAAAAGTAGCCTATTTAATTTTATCATGTAAGAAAAGCACAACCCAAAAGACCTCCATTCACAATTTCACAATAGTCAAAGCGATCCAAAAGAAACTACTTATGCATGCTACATTGCTGCACATTTACATCCAAAAGATAGATGTCATTCCCATACCACGTAATATGAATTCGTGGTGCGATAATTAAGGGAGAATCTATAAAATGGATGAACTAATTCTTTGTAGATTGCGACATTAATTTTTTGCTACGAGTTAATGCTTGAGATGCAAATGAGGAATAATTTGAGCTTGATGGTGGTAAGGTGATGATGGAAGGTGATGAAGTGGTTTAAGTTTATAGTGCCAGACCGTGAAAAGCATAATAAAGTGGATCCTAAAGTTGCTCTTCAAGCTATTATGATTCGTTGGCTTCCATGGTCATAAGTGATGAGTCATTTATGACACTCATTTGGTTTTATTTGGGATGACTTTTACTCGCTTTTATAGCTCTTTTTATGTCTTTTTTCTTTAGTTCTTGCCTTTATTTCTCTAGTTTGTTCATTCTTAGTTGTTTTTCCCATTTTCTTAGTTTATGTTGCCTTTTCTCTTTTATTTCTTAGTATTTCTTTGTTCTCAGGAGAGAGGTGGTGTCCAAGGTTCTCCGTGTGTTTCCCTCGGATTTAATGAAGCTCAAGATGTAATATCATCGCTCCTTTGTAGCTCACAAGTCAAGGTGTGCTAGCTCCAAGTCTTTAAGGCTGCGCTCTCATGCTGCTCTAGCATTAAGAAGCAGTGTTGAACCCACTATGGACACGATTTGGGACTGCCACACCCAATGTTTATCAAGTGGAGTGCACGGATTGCATCGACAAACGCACGCGGAGGATGCCCTGCTCCCATGCGCGGGCGCGCACCTCTTGTGTGTGGGCGCACCGCCCCTGTTTCCCGTTCTGTACCCTTTTCTTTGCTGCCGCGCAATTCAGAGTAAGGGCGCGCTTTTACGGATTCTACTTGGAAGTCTAACTTACTTCTCTTTAGTTAGTTTTACAATATATAGATTTCCCTTCTATTTTCAGAGGAGAGTTAGATTTTTAAAGAGAGAAGTTTTATTTTGGAAAACTTTAGCTCTTAGATTCTAGAGAGAGAAAGTCTTAGATTTGATTTGTTCTTCAATATTTGCTACAATTTGGTGTAGATTTTCCTTCAATCAATGACAATTAGTGAGAATTTCTTCCTTTAATTCATTTCCATTACTTGTTTGTTTTAGATTCATGTTAGGTTGTTTGATTTGCTTGAGATTAAGTTTGATAGTCTAATTGTTTGGAATTTCTCCTTGATTTAGATTAAGATGATGATCATTGTGATTTTTTTTTTTTTTTTTTGGTTCTTCATTTATATAATGTGTAGTGAGTAGTTTCATTGCTATGGATGTGGTGAAACATGCACAAATGATAGATAATAGCTAATTGGTGGATTTTGATTAATTTGATGTTATGATTAAATTGGTTGATAGAATTGTGCATGTGCTTGATTTTAAAGGAGTGATCAACCTTGTTCTTCATGCTAGAATGCATTGTGATTCTCTAATGACACGACGCATTGATTTGGAGGTTACATTTATCGATTGAGCTTGATTTGTGATGTTCCCAGCTAGTCATTCGTAGAGATCACTATTTTGACGCCTAGGAAATAGCCTATTGAGTCCTCTTGACTGCAATTACTATTTTCACTTACAATGTTTGATTGATCAATCTCATATCCAATTAGAATGTCTTTTGTGAGTGTATGTGCATTCTAATTCCCTAGTGCTTGTGATATTGATATCTTGTATTTAATTTCTTGTGTTGCCTAATTCTAGTTTTAACCAAACTATTTCAACCCTTTCCGATGTATCTTGACGTAATACTATAACATCTACCTTCCATATATTCCTAATGGTTTGACCTCTTAGCTTGCCATTATACTAGTATTTTGGTTAAGTTGATTGTTTATTTACAAATTTTGTTTGACCATAGGAAGATTAGTCATGACAACGACCTAGTTTTCCCATTGTCAAAATGGCGCCATTGCCGGGGAATTACATGTTTATTTGTTATAGTTTTTGAGTCTATTTCATCCTATTTGAAAAACACAAAAGAATATTTCTTCTTTTAGGCTACATTTGTAACCGTGCTACTAATATTTTCTTTGAGATTGTATGCGTAAAACTTGTATTCATTCTCTATTGCCGTTCGATCTGGAAATTGAGAGAATAATCACAAATTTGAGTGTTGCTAGACGCTCCTCAAGTTCTCCAAGGTAAGAAGAAGAGCAAGTTATCATGGGAGAAAACCAAAGAGTGGTATTAAAGGAGTTATGAGTTCCGGGAGCCTATAGGTATGAGAGCAGGATTGCTCCATCAACAACTCCTGCAAATGACTTTGAAATTAAATCGACAATGATTATCTTGATAGAAAGGCGTCAATTTAGTGATGCAAAGCATGAGTTTCCCCTTAATCATATTAAGAATTTGAGAAGTATTGCAGCACTATCAAAGTCAGTGGGCCGGGGTTTCTCAAGAGTTTATCCGCCTTAAGCTTTTCCCCTTTTCTCTCATTGGACGCGCATTGGAGTGGTTGGAAAAGGAGGTGTAACCAAATTCCTTGAGGACATGGGATGAGGTGACGAAAGATTTTTTTTATCTCGGTTCTATGCCCAAAAGAAAACGGCCAAGGCAAGGGATCTCATTCAAAGCTTCAAGCAAAAATCCAATGAACGTCTTTATTAGGCATGGGAGAAGTACAAGGAATACCAAAGAGAGTGCCCACACCATGGGATCTCTACCTATCAAGTCATCAAAATGTTCTATGGCGGTCTAAGCCCCCGAGGAAAATCTTGCCTTGATGTGGGAGCCGGAGACCCATAATGAACAAGACAAAGAGGAAGTGGTGGATATCATTGAAGATGTGGTGAGGCATTATATGGATTGGTAAGATGGTGAGAGAGAAACAGCTAGCAAAAGCGGTACTTTGGTGCAATCGGTTGTAGACACCTAATTGCGTCTCCGCAAAAACCAAACCCAGTGATGAATACCTTTCACGTCATTGATTATCGAACGAAGTGAAAGTGTGAAAAGTCTTGTGATGCGGTTGTTTTAATAATAAGTCTTCATTTTGTTTTTGAAAAATAAACTCTATTTACAAAAATGTCTAATCCAATTTAGTTTGGTCCATGATAAGGGTCCAATAATAGTGTAGTTGGATTGAGTTTGAAAAGAGCTTTCCAACGATATATTATAAGCCCAATTTTGATGAATACTGAGGAAGTTATGGCCAAAATACTAAATTGTGCCTGAAATAGTTTTATATGGCCCAATGATCTAGTGGAGGGCCCATTAATTATTATTCTTAAAATTATTAGGATTGACTTTAATCTTTTAGAAAAATCTAGAAGGTTATTTTGAGTTCTAGTGGAATTAGGATTAATAATTATGTTTTTAGAAAATAAAGAAAACTATTTAGATTGAAACAAGTGTTTTAAAAGAGATTAAATTTGATTAGGGACATTGACATTATACGATTAGGGACAAGGAAAGTAGGGAGCTGCCAACAAGTTTTTAAGGAACTTGTAAACCGTTCACGGATCATAAAAGGCAACCACGATAAAGGGACAACGAAGGCAACAACGATTGACCCGTGAAGGTTACACCCCATTCATAATCCATGAGATTACTAACTCCATATGGTTCGGAACCACAAAAGGAGAATCGGGGATGATGATTCGAAGTGAGTCATGGAGTCATATTTGCCCGTATTGGCCTCTACTCAATTCTTATAGTGAAAAGTGATTCCTGCGATCTTAAGGCATACAAAAAAAAATTCAATTTGCTACAATCTATTATTAAGCTAAATTTTTTGAATATTAATGCAACATATAATTCTAAAATATTTATGATCACTTGATTAAACAATAATATTAAAAAGGAACCTAAGCCGGTTGTCCAAAAGCGTGATTTTCAATTACATATTCCCTTTAACATGGAATATGGTGATCAATAAATAATAGAAGAATTAACATTAATATTGGAAGCAATTCAACAATAATATCGTTAGTCAAATCAAATAATAAACCTAATCATGATACTAGCAATAAGAAAATAAAATATGAGTAATTAAATTAATTAATTACTCACATTCCGCGCGTTCCTTTAAATTGCTACATCATGAATAAATTGTTAGTAACTTCAATAAAAAAATATAAAGTAAATATAAAATTAAATTAAATTAAATAAAAATTAGAGTTGATTTGGTCCAAACCCTCAGTTATTTGTACCTTTCAGGCCTTGGTTTAAGGATGGAATCTCGGGTTAAGTATAGACTCCTTGGAGTGCTTAGGGGAAGAATGATGTAATTAGGAATATAGGTTTGAATCTTAGAATATGAGAGAAAGAGAAGAGAATGATTTTTGGTGTAAAAGAGAGGAAGAGAGAATGATGTGATGCCCCGAACTGGAGAAAGGGGGTTCCTATTTATAGGGAAAATGAGCAGAGGGAACACACGGAACCCTAAAAAGATAAAATCCCTAAAAAATAACACCGCGACACGGCAGAGAACACCGTGACACGGTGCCAGGCACCGTTAGACGGGGGGAGGCACCGTAAGACGGGAGAAAATCCCGTGACACGGGGGAAAACTGAGTGACGCGGGAAATAATTAGGTTACGAGAAGTGAAAACGCGTTTGGGGATGTGCACCGTGACACGAGAAGACATGTCGTGCCACGGTTGAGTTTTTGCGTCCAGATTCTTAAGCGCGTGGGAAAGAAATGCGAAAAAGACACGGTAAAGCACCGTGACAAGATAAAAAATCCCGTGTCATGGTACCGTACCACGTACCATGTCATCATGTAGACACCTAAAAATGTCTCCCCAAAATCAAACCCGATGATGAACAACCTTTCACCGCCGCTATTGGTCGGGTTTAGTATTTAATCCCGAGAATGCTTAAAAAATCGTGTTTCATTAAATTCATATTTTTGAACAGTCCATGGATTAGTCTTGATGTTTGGTAAAAGCATAGTTTTAATTTCAGCCCAAACTTATTAATTAATTTTAGCCCAAACCTTTTTTTATTTTATTGTTGGCCCAAACCTTTTATTTATTTTTATTTAATTATTTTTTTTATTTTAGCCCAAATAATAATAAGTCAGAAAAGGCCCGAAATTATCAATCGGCACTTAAAACGCCGAATGAAATTAGGGTTAAAAATGTATTTAGACGGAAAAATAGGTTGGAAATTCCCGCGCCACGGCAGGTACCCACCGTGTCACAGGAATCCTTCCCGTTTGACGGTGGGATTTCCCGTGACACGAGAAGTTTTCCGTGACACGGGACATTCCGTGTTTTTTTCCGCGTAAACCCTTGACGCGTTTTTTATCCCGTTTTCTGAAAATTTCCCGCGTCACACCAAAAATGTACCATGACACGGGAAAGTGTGCCGCCTGACGGTGGGACTTCTCGTGTCACGGTACAGTTTTCCGTGTCACGGGATACTTTTTTAGGGTTTTTATCATTTTAAGGTTCCGTGTGCTCCCTCAGCACATTTTCCCTATAAATACCCCCTAATTCCTGATGTACGGGGCACCGGGTAATTCTCTGATTTATTTTTCTCTCTTCTATGCTTTAGCCTAAACACTAGCCTACCCTTTTTACTTCAAAATTCCTTCTTCAAGTACTCAAAGGAGTCCATACTTTACTCGTGGTTCTGTCCTTAACCCAAGGCGTGAAAGGTAGAACTGTTTGAGGGTTTGGCCCCAAAATCAACTTTACTTTATTTAATTTAATTTAATAATCGTTTTATTATTTCCTTGAAGTTACTAACTCGTTTATTATTTTGTAGTTGCAAACAAACATAATCAAAGTAAGAATCATGTTCCTTTTATTTCTATTATTTTTCTAACGATTTTATGTTGTTGGAATTGTGATTAAATTGCTTTCAATATTAATGTTAATTTTTTTATTATTTATTGATCACTATATTGCATGTTTAAAGGGAATATGTAATTGAAATCACGCGTAATAAGATAATTTGGACAACCGGTTTAGGTTCCTTTTTAATCTTATTGTTTAATCAAGTGATCACAATATTTTAGAACTATATGTTTCATTAATATTCAACCAATTTAGCTTAATAACAGTTTGGAGCAAATTGAATTTTTGTTTGTATGCCTTTGAGATCACAGGAATCACTTTTCACTATAAGAATCGAGTAGAGGCCAATACAGGCGAATGTGACTCCATGACTCACTTCGTACCATCATCGCCGATCCTCCTTTCGTGGTTCCGAACCATATGGAGTTAGTAATCTCATGGATTATGAATGGGGTGTAACCTTCACGGGTCAATCGTTGTTGCCTTCGTTGTCCCTTTATCGTGGTTGCCTTTTATGATCCGTGAACGGTTTACAAGTTCCTTAAAAACTTGTTGGCGGCTCCCTACTTTCCTTGTCCCTTACGTATATGTCAATTCCTAATTCCTATGAGTGCCAAGCATATTCACACATGCTTTTAACGTAGGCGCACTTCGAGCGACGCCTACAATTTGGCGACTCCACTGGGAGGATTCTTGATTATTTATCGATTTGAGTGATCGGTATTTAATTAAGATGAGTGGATGAGACTTGAAAGATTCTTGAAAAAATATTCCTGTGATTAATTTGGCATTTTTGCATCTGCATAGACGTTTTAACGTCACATTCAGGTCTGTCCCGTAGGAAAAATTAGATAACTTGGTTGCGCGCGAAGGAAAATAGGGCAGCAGTCAGATCTTCTAACTGTCGTGCCACGGCAAAATCTGCCGTGTCATGGTACAGTTCACCGTCTGACGGTGCACAGTACTGTGACACGGGAATTTTTGCCGTGTCACGGCAGTCCTAAAATCAGTCTGGTGGCTTATTTTCTTTCCTCACAGTCAACTTCCTTCGATTTTTCTGAAAAAACGTATGTGTTCTACACGCGTCTTAGCCCCGGGGGATTTAAGCTTTATCGACCCAAAAACGCTCATGGAAATAAGGGTTCATCCGAGTTATGAAATTCACCCAAACCATGGAGTCGAGTTCGATTTCATCACGAACTCGCGGAGCCGCCCGTTGGCATACACCCTCAAGGGAGGCTGCCTTGCTAACGCGTCCAAACTCTTAACCATGGTACCCTTTTGACACCCAAAGCTTGACCAATAGTTGAACATAGATCTTGACTCTAGGTTGCGAACTTTTTTTACATCATCGTGCCTAAATGCTATCTGGTTGTTTGGTGCTAACCTTCATGTGTTTGCTCTTTTGTTTAACCCATGACCGAGGGTTTTTATTCTCACATAGTAATTAGTACGGACCTAAAATCGGTTAAAATCTGGAAAAATCACAAAACTGACCTGGAACTGCGCACCGTGTCATGGCATGTTCTGCCGCGCCACGGTGAACAATGTCGTGACACGGGGCTGTCTACCGTCTGACGGTAGACTGCACCGTGTCACGACAGTCTGCACCGTGACACGGTGCCCAGGAAAGTGTCATGTCAGTCTTTTTTCGATTTTTGTGCGAATGCTGTGTCCAGTTTGGTGTCATGTCTAGCTATACGGTCAAAACACGCGTCTATAACCTCACTTAATCACTCACATATCGTGTTCACACACTTTTTTCTTTAAGTCGTGCACCACTTTTTTACCGTAATTTAGGAAAGTCTTGTTTTTATGTCGTTTTTTTTCGGAGTAAGTCGGATGGTATCCTCCCATATATTTTTTTTTTAAAAAAAATAAACAAGTCGAGTTTCAAAATTATATTTTTTTAAAATAAAAAAAATTTATTTTTCATTTTTTTTTCTTTTTAATCCGGATGGGTTAAGGTTAAGTTTGGTCATTAAAGGTGTGTTTGTTTCGGTGTCACAACACTTGGTCAAGAAGCAAGGGTAGATTGTTACGGTTCGAGTCCATACCTCAACAACCTCTTATACCAAAGAGGCGTACAAGGAAACCACCTCAATCATCTCCACAAGATCCATCTCCAGTCTACTTTCAACCAATGGCCACTAAGGAAGACATCGAGAACCTCAACAGGACAATTGAAAGCTTGTCTGACATGATGCAGACACTCACCACTAGAGTCAGCACTGTAGAACAAGACAATCAAAACAATGTCACTACTGCTGCAATGGACAAGATTAAGGAACAGATGAGCAAGATTTCTGAAGAGTTCACTTATGTGGAACAGCCTGTCACCTCTTCGTCCATAAGAGACAAGCTTCCTGAGAAGTTTTCCACTGCTGACATTCCCAAATTCAAGCCTACTGATAATCCGCTTTTCCAATTGAAGGCTTTTTCTGCAACTATGGCTCTTAAGGGAGTAGATGTGACACTCTTCCCTACAGTGTTCCCTCTTTCCTTAGAGCATGCATGTCAACAGTGGTTCTATTCTTTAGAATCCAAACATGTCGCGACCTGGGAAGATGTTGCTGAAAGCTTTATGAATCGTTACAAGTGTAACATCCAGGCCAAGACTTCTGAACGTGAACTCTCCATTCTCAAACAGAAAGAGAATGAAGGCTTCACCACTTACTTAAGCAGGTGGAGGGAAACAGCTGCGCTCCTGGTGGATCCCCCCAAGGAGAAAGAAATGGTTCGCTTGTTTATTGCCAATCTGACTCATAAGTACAAGCAACACTTGAAGTTTCTGCCTCTGAGTACCTTTGAAGCTGTATACGATATTGGAATCAATATCGAGGATGAACTAATGAAGTCTGTTGGTAGCAACAATAATAACAACACTTGGAAAAACAAGAAGAACGACACTCCTTCTTCTTCATCTTCTAAGCCCAATAATGCTACCAACAATATCAATATCAATGATGTGCTGGCCCTTAATGCTCCTCCTCAAAGATTCTAAAGGCAAAGGAGGGTTTACACGTGTAGACACCTAAAAATGTCTCCCCAAAACCAAACCCGATGATAAATAACCTTTCACCGCCACTATTGGTCGGGTTTAGTATTTAATCCCGAGAGTGCTTAAAAAATCGTATTTTATTAAATTCATACTTTTGAAAAGTCCATGGATTAGTCTTGATGTTTGGTAAAAGCATAGTTTTAGTTTTAGCCCAAGCTTATTAATTAATTTTAAGCCCAAACCTTTTTATTTTATTATTTTATTATTTATTTTTGGCCCAAACATTTTATTTTATTATTTTATTATTTTAGCTCGAATAATAAAAGTCAGGAAAAAGCCCGAAATTATCAATCAGCACTTAAAAAGTCGAAAGAAATTAGGGTTAAAAATGAATTTAGACGGAAAAATGGACTGGAAGTGACCGTGTCACGGTACAGTCTGACCGTGTCACGGGAACCCTTCCCGTCTGACGGTGGAACTTCCCGTGACATGGGAGATGTGTCGTGACACGGGAAGTTCCGTGTCCTTTCCGCGTAAACCCTTAACGCGTTTTCCGTTCCGTTTTCTGAAAATTTCCCGCGTCACTCCAAAACTGTACCGTGTCACGGGAATATGTACCGTCTGACGGTATTGTCTAACCGTGTCACGGTACAATCTAACCGTGTCACGGGATATTTTTTTTTTGGTTTTTATCATTTTAGGGTTCCGTGTGCTCCATCAACACATTTTCCCTATAAATACCCCCTCATTTATGATGTACGGGGCAACCAGAATTTTATTATTCTTATTTTCTCTCTTCTATGCTATTAACCTAAACACTAGCCTACCCTTTTCACTTCAAAATTCCTCTTCAAGCACTCAAAGGAGTCCATATTTTACTCGAGATTCTGTCCTTAAGCCAAGGCGTGAAAGGTAGAATCGTTTGAGGGTTTGGCCCCAAAATCAACCTTATTTTATTTAATTTGATTTAGTTATTGTTTTATTATTTCCTTGAAGTTACTAACTCGTTTATTATTTTGTAGTTGCAAGCAAACAGATTCAAAGTAAGGATCATGCTCTTTTATTATTATTATTATTATTATTATTATTATTATTATTATTATTATTATTGATTAGGGGATTTTGCTCCTACCAATCGGAATGCGCCACGTGGGCCAATCAGGACCTGCCAAGTGTCCCCTAGTTGGAACTGTCAGGGCTTGCCACGTGGCACGCGCTTATTCGTCCACCTTGGACCTGTTATGTCACTACATGTGGCATACTCCATGCCTAATGGAGAAACCGGCCACCCAGGCCCAACTTCCGATGGAAGCCCAATCGGCCCTAGGTTTACCTAAACCTAGGATGGGCACGTTTCCCAAGGTTATAAATACCTCCCTTAATCCTCATTAAGGGGGAGGACAGAACAGAAACATTACGGAACACACTAATAACCGGCTGATCTCGCTAACAAAGCAGATTACCTACATTAAACACTCTCACCTAGAGAGACCTTATTACTTTAATTTCCGCATTAATTACTCCTTAATCAGGTACTAACTTGACCGTTGGAGGCGGAGCTCACAGGAGTCTCCGTTATTTTGCAGGTACAGGCGTCCGGTTCCAGTCTCGGAATTGTAACTCTCCCGCAGGACATCCGAAAACCCCGAAACATTTGGCGCCGTCTGTGGGTAGAGTACTTCAGAGATGGCATCCAAGTCTGTACCGACTCCTGAAGAGAGGCGTCCCGTAGACGACCCTCAAGTTCAGTCGGACCATGACACCGAAAGTGAATTTGAAGTTGAAACTCATACAGCTTCAGACGGGACCCTAAGGGCCCGACGTACCCGTCATACTGAAAGGAGGGAACGGGAGCATCTTCAAACAGGAAGCGAGCCAGCAGGCGCACCGCCTGTTCGGCAACAGCCGACTGATGGGTCTACTCCCATCACAAGGAACGAACTCATGACCTTCATGAGGGACTTCAAGGGAGAGATTCAAGAGTTGATCAACAAGAAGCCGCCTGCTTCAGTCAAGGAGCAGTCGGCCAAGAAACCCTCCACTTAACTGAAGAGGAAGCCAGTTCAAGGGCGAGAGGCGACTCCTCATCCTAAATCTAGGAAGCGGGAGCCACCTGCTCTTGATTTCACAAAATTCCGTTATCCTACAGGAAATAGGAAACCGGTTCGTCATATTCAGGCAGACGGGTCAAAGCAAACATTCACAGATACTCGGCTACTACTAGAGCAGAAGAAGAGTGACCGATTGTCAGAGTCGGCTTCTACTTCAAACTTTCAAGACAGTTTGCGAAATGCCTCGATGAGGCATACTCAGTCGTACCATGAGAGTCAGTCAGGCGGCACCTCCCGTCAGTCCGGCTTTCATAGTGCCCAGGCGGTACCAAACTTACCATTTGTGCCGCAACAACAGTATTTTATGCAGCCACCTCCATTTGGTGGACCTACAGCAAAAAACGTCCAACCTATGGACTGGCAGCTACGGTTGCTTAGACTTGGTGAACAGCCGTCGGCCTTCTCCAAGGAAATTACTGACGCCGCTCAGCCGGCCAAAGTAAAAAATGTACTAGTAGGCGCCTATGACGGCACTACTAACCCAGAAGACCATCTGTTGGCATTCACCAACCTGATGTACCTTCAAGGGTTGGATGATCCCACTTGGTGCAAGTGTTTCCCAGCGACTCTCAAAGGAATCGCACAGCAATGGTTCGACAACCTGCCGACTAGTTGTGTAAATAGCTTCAGGACGCTTGCTTACTTATTTGCCTCCAACTTCGCCATGAACATCCCTGCGAAGAAAACGACCCTTGATTTGGGAACAATTCAGCAGGGCGAGAAGGAGGGGCTTCGTTCTTACATCAGGCGGTTCAACCTGATGAGAATACAGATTCAAGGGTTACCGGATGAGGTAGCTTATACCGACTTTTTTAGAGGTCTCAAAGACGGGTCTACCTTCAAATTTGATTTAGTTCGAAAAAGGGTGGCGACTCTTCAAGAGGCCTTGATTGAAGCAGAGGCCTATATACAGGCGACTGATCTTTGTACGATAAAACAGTCGGACGGGAAAAGGTTCGACAAAAGAGAAGGACGACAGAAACAGTCGTCAAACAAAGATGAGAAAAGAAAAGAGGTCTGGGCGGCTGAATCCTCTAAACAGCCGGCCCAGAAAGAGAAAAAAGAATTCAAACCATACTCCCCAAAGTATGCGTTTAACAAGGATAACCAGTTTATCCTAAAAGAAATCAAGGGACGGATCTCAATTGAGAAGCCGGTCCCCATGAAGGGTTCTGCAAACAACCGGAACCAAGATAAAATCTGTGCTTATCATGATGACGTTGGTCATCACACCAATGACTGCATCAGTCTTATGCGGTACCTAGACCGCCTGGCTGAGCAAGGTGATCTTGAAACTTATGTCAAGAAATCTACGGGGAACACTTCCTCAAGAAAGCTGTCGGCCAAAAAGAATCAACAGGCCGACAGCTCCGATACAGATGATGCAGTCGTCTACACCATTGCAGGCGGCTTCTCAGGAGGCGGCCCCACTATTAGGGGCAACAAAGATAATATAAGGCGGTTAGATGTAAATATCGTTCACCAAGAACGGCCGTCCAAATATACATTTCCTGAGATTGTCATCACTGAAGAGGATCTAGGAGGGGTAAGGGGGCCGCATGACGACCCCCTCGTTATTGAATGTAAAGTGGCCAACCAGAGAGTTGGCTGAATCCTCATAGATACCGGGAGCTCCTCAGATCTCATCAGCAGCAAATGTCTGTCGAAACTGAAATATCAGACTGACTGCATACATCCGGCCTCCCACCCTTTAATAGGGTTTGGAGGAGGAGTCGTCCACCCACTGGGACGAGTAGATTTACCCATTCGTCTGGGCGAAAAAGGGGAAGGACGACACATGGTAGTCCGGTTCCTAGTAGTAGAGGAACTCTCGGCCTACAACATGATTCTGGGTCGACCAACCCTGAATAATTCAAGGCTGTTATAATCCCGTCTCTTATGTTGCTCAAGTTTGAGAGGGATAATGGAACAGTCGGCTCCCTAAGGGGAGATCAGAGGATGGCCCGAGAGTGCTATCTCTCGGATGTCAAGCCCACTGTTATGGCCACTGGATCAAGTGGTGAAAAAACAGACCTTGACAATGTCAAGAAGAGTGTGCCTGTTCAAGAAGCAGGCGGCAAAAAGAGAAAGGCGTCCCAGACAGAGTCCGCAAGAAAAGCAAGAAAATAGCAATCATTGGTAGAGGAGCGGCCGAATGAGTTCCGCCCTCAGCCGGCTGGTGAGCATGCGGACCTGATCTTAGACGACTCACGTCCTGAACGAACAGTCAAAGTTGGGACGACTGCTCTGAGAAACCTTGGTGACGACTTTCACAACCTATTGAAAGAATACAAGGACATCTTTGCATTTGAAGTCCATGAAATGCCAGGCATTAGTCCTTATCTGGCGGTACATAAACTCGCCGTGGATCCGAAAAAGAAGCCGGTACGGCAAAAGAAGCGGAACCATGGCGAAGAAAGAAGTCAGGCGGCAGCCGCCGAAGTTAAAAAATTACTTGATGCAGGGTTCATTCGGCAATGTTACTTCCCAGACTGGGTTGCAAATGTGGTGCTTGTTAAAAAGCCGAATGGCACCTGGCGAATGTGTGTAGACTACACAGACTTAAACAAGGCGTGCCCCAAAGACAGTTACCCTCTGCCTAAAATTGATAACCTGGTCGACTCAACAGCCGGCCATGCCTTGATGAGTTTCATGGATGCCTATTCTGGTTTCCATCAAATTCCCTTATGGAAGAAAGATCAGGAGAAGACGACCTTCGTCACTGATCAGGGGTTATACTGTTACACGGTCATGCCGTTTGGTCTTAAGAATGCCCCGGCTACCTTCCAACGAATGATAAACACAGTGTTCTTTGATCAGATTGGGAGAAACGTCGAGGCATATATTGATGATATGATTGTCAAGACTAAACTTCAGAAAGATCATCTGTCGGACCTCCGAGAAACTTTCGCCACACTCAGGCGGCACCATGTCATGCTCAATCCCAAGAAATGTGTATTTGGAGTTGAGTCTGGGAAATTTCTCGGATTCCTTATCAATCAGAGAGGAATAGAAGCGAACCCTGAGAAGGTGCAGGCGGTCATTGACATGCAGTCGCCTCGTACCATCCGAGAGGTTCAGAAGTTAACAGGTTGTCTGGCGGCCTTGGGAAGATTTCTAAGCCGATCAGGCGACAAATGCCTATACTTTTTCCAGGCAATTAAGAAAAAGGCAAGGTTTGAATGGGGGCCGGATGCTGAGGCTGCCTTCCAGAAATTAAAAGTTCACTTGCATTCCTTGCCGAGGCTGGTCAGCCCTTTGCCCAAAGAGGTTCTCTACATGTACCTGGCCGTCTCTGATCATGCGTTAAGCGCTGTTCTCCTTGCTGAAAGAGACGGCTGTCAGCTCCCGGTCTACTTTGTCAGTCATGTACTGAAAAACGCCGAGTTGAGGTATCCCTTAGTGGAGAAATTTGGTCTTGCACTCTTCATGGCTGTTAAAAAATTGAAGCCCTACTTTTTGGCACATGCAGTCGTCGTGTATACAGACCAACCTATCAAGCGACCACTGACCATCATGGAGTCGTCAGGCCGAATGATCAAATGGGCCATAGAAATACAGAGCCTCGAAGTTACTTTCGAGCCTAGAAAAGCAGTGAAGGGGAAAGCCTTTGCTGACTTTATTGTAGAGATGACTCGTCCTCCTGACTCTCAAGTTCCAGACCAAGTATGGAAGGTATATGTGGACGGAAGCTCTACTTCAAATGGTTGTGGAGCAGGCGTCATATGTCAGTCGCCAGAGGGCGACATGTTCGAGTATGCTCTACGCTTCAGTTTTCAGGCTTCAAACAATGAGGCAGAATATGAAGCTTTACTAGCCGGGATCCGCATGTGCAAGGCGGCAGGGGCAAGAAAAATAGACGCCTGTTCCGATTCACAATTGATAGTGAGTCAGTAAAATGGCGAATACGAAGCAACCCATCCGGCCATGATCAAGTATTTACAGGCGGTCCGACAAGCAGTCGGCTCCCTTGAGGATTTCCATCTGATCCAAGTGCCGAGATCAGAAAACAACCAGGCGGATGTGCTGTCAAAATTGGCAGCACTAAAAAAACGAGCCTCCTGTTTTGAAATGATAAAGGGAGAACTTCACAAGAGGGGGTACCTTCAACCCTTCTTAAAGTGTGTTACTCCAGAAAAAGGACGAGAGATACTAGACGATCTTCACTCTGGTTACTGTGCTTCTCATATAGGCGGTAGGACGCTTGCTTAAAGGGCAAGGCGGCAGGGCTACTTTTGGCCTACTTTGGAAGCAGATGCAATGGAGATGGTGAAAAAATGTGACAAGTGCCAAAGGTTTGGCAAACTAATTCACCGTCCGGCTACTGAGCTCACTACCATTCACAGCCCACTACCGTTTGCTAAGTGGGGCATGGACATTCTGGGTCCATATACGCCTGCTACAGGCGGCAGAAGGTACATACTTGTTGCCGTTGACTACTTCACTAAATGGGTAGAGGCGGAGGCGGTAAAGGGAATCAAGACGAAAGATGTAATTTCATTCATTTGGAAAAATGTCATCACTCGGTTCGGGGTTCCCATGTCTATGGTTTTTGATAATGGTCCCCAATTTGAGACGCCTGTTCTCAAAAGCTGGTTAGGTGACCAAGGAATTGCAAACTACTTTGCATCTGTCGGCCGTCCACAAGCAAACGGCCAGGTAGAAGCCTTTAATAAAATCATCTCAGACGGTCTCAAGAAAAAGATTGAACGAGCAGGCGGCCTATGGGCGGATGAACTACCACATGTTCTCTGGGCCATTAGGACAACTGAAAAAGGGGCGACTGGAGAAACTCCATTCCTCCTAACTTATGGTGCGGAAGCTGTTCTTCCAATAGAACACTACGAGCCGACTCTTCGAGTAATGTTATATGACGAAGAGGCAAACTGGGAAGCCATGCGCCTGGCATTAGAATCACTTCCTGAAAAGAGGGGCAATGCTGTCTTGCGCCATGAGATCTATCGCCTGAGAATGACTAGATCATACAACAAAAAAGTACACAGGCGTCCACTCAAAGTAGGGGACTTTGTACTTAGAAAAATGGAAGCAGTTGGTAGGGCTAATGAGTCTGGAAAACTAACTCCCAACTGGGAAGGATCCTACCGAATCTATGAGGAAGTCAGGGACGGTACATACCGTCTGGAAACACCAGACGGACAACCGTTGCCTCGAAATTGGAATGTAGATAATCTTAAGAAATATTTCTTTTGAATGATGTAAAGTAAAGAGCTACTTAATAAAAGTTTGCACTTACTATTCAATTTTGTACTACGAGGGGCATGCCGTCTGTACCTTTACAGTCGGCTACTCTCCATTGAGTTTTACACTCTATCTTCAGAGGGGCATGCCGTCTGTACCCTTATAGTCGGCTACTCTCCATTGAGTATTTCACTCACAATAGGGGCATGTCGCTTGGGAATATAGTCGGCTACTCTCCATAAGAAGAGGGCCGACTGGTTCCAAACACATAGCCACCCCCCTAATACTTAGCTAAAAAGATTAGGGCCTGGCCGACCCTGTGCCTAACAGGCGGCTACCCTCCTTTTATTTAGCACCTACGTTCACCAAGAACTTACCAAGGCCACAGGCCGAATGATCAGACCAGGCGCCAAGCCAACTGATCAAATCTACAAAACTAATACGACCTGTCCCAACATCATAGCAGGCGTCCGACGGCATCCCTCCGAATGAAATTCGTCGCAGAGAGCAGCTCCCTTTTGGGTGGAACATTGTTCTATAAACTAATTACACGGCACCTATACGACTGTCCCCAAGGGCAACCACGTAGCCGTTTTTGAGACAAGGATAACTCTATCACTAACCAAACCAGTGGTAGCAGTTGACATCTGAGTCAGATGACCGCCTGTATTACTTGGGATAAATTCAGGGGGTACCTATTGAGTTAATAGCCAACAAACATTGGCGAATCAAGGGGTCTAGCCGGCCTACGCCGCCTGGTACCTCTACTTCTCAAACAAAAGTGACGGCGACTGAGTAACTCCAACGTTAACTCATAGTCACTCCCTCAAATTTGGTATGGAACCTAAAAGGTTTGAGTTGTCCGCTTGTTTTTAACAAACAGGGGCACTCAAAACCCTATTCCTACTAGGTAACCTATTGAGTTAATAGCCAACAAACTTTGGCAAATCAAGGGATCAGCCGGCCTCCGCCGCCTGGTACCTCTACTACTCAATCTAAATTGTGACGAAGACTAAGTAACTCCTATGTTAACTTAATAGTCACTCAAACTTAGTATGGAGCCTAAAAGGTATGAGTCGTCCGCCTGTTTTTAACAAACAGGGGCTCTCAACCACTACTCTTGCTAGGTTAACAAATTATGAGTTAAAAGCCAACAACATTGGCAATAAAGGGAAACAACCGGTACCCGCCGCTTGTTATCTCTACTACTCAATTCCTTGGCGACTAGGTAATACTCTATTTACTTGGTCAGACCACTTTCCTACTTGGTTAAATTTACAAATGACAGGCACGCCTGCCTAAAAAGGATCCAGACAAAATAGTTCGAATACCGATTGAATAAATGGCCGACTGATCGTCTATCCTGGAAACAGACAACCAGTCGTCCAGGGGCATAGGCGGCGTACTAACTATCCGTACCTGTTTGCAACGTTCGGCCATGTACAATAGTCGGTCTAGTAAACAATTGGATATTAGATATGGAATACTTGGACAAATTTGAAGCAAACAAAAATTCATTAAAAATAAGCCGGTCATTAAAGACCAGCAAAATATTCAAAGCCCCGGCCCCCTGGCCGGGTAAATACAAAGCAAACGGCACGCAGGCCGTGGAAAGAATACATTAAGCTTAAGAAGGGGGCAGTTCAGTATTAGCAGCTGCCGCCTGGTCAGCACTCTTCTTGCTGGACTCGGCTTCAGCTGCATCCTTTTTTGATGCCTTGCCCCCAAGTGGCACAAGCGCCACAACCGGCTCCTCCTCCTCCTCCAACGCTTCTCCCAACGCCTCTTCTTCAGCAGCCGCCAGGATCTCTTGATTATATGTTTCCGAACACTGGCGGTACGTTCTTTCCCAAGAGGCAAAGTCAGCACTGGGGAAGAGGCGGCCCCAGGTCATGCGCTGGATTTGAGCGGAGTCTTCCATCATCTCCCGGACGAGCTCTTTCTTTTCTTGCTCGGCCTTTTCCGAGAGCTCTTGGGTAAGACTCTTCTCTTGGCTCACCAGGCGTTCTTTTACGCTGGCCAAGGATTTCTCCATGGCTTCGTAAGAGTACATTTTTAGGCGAAGAGGTTTCAGCTCGGCCTTAAGATTTGTGATGGTCACCTCCAGCTCGTCATTCTTCTTCTGGGCCGCCTCTAACTGAGCCCGAACAGCGGCGGTAGCCTGCGCCTTATAATAAAGAATATCAATGGTCAGTACTTCATTTTTGGCAATTTGAAACATTGCCTTATCACAGTCAGAGGCGGCCATAGCTTTTGCAGCCTTTACCTCTTTGTTCTTCCGATCAAGCGGCTTGCGAAGGCCGTTAACTCGGAGCAGGGCCTAAGTACAAAAAAAAAAACAGGCGTCAGTTTCCAAACAAAAAAGAAAACAGGCGTCCAGAAATTTAAATACTCAAAATTATGCTAAGTATACCTCAGCAAGGACCCCTGCAATCCCGTCAAGGTCAAGGGTGCCGACACCCCTGACCGCCTCCCTTTCCGCTGGAGGAACTGCCCTGATCATAGACTTGGCCATGTCTACCAAGTCAGGCTCCTGGGGGCCGGCTGCATCAAGCATAAACAAACGGATTAGACTTAGTAACAAAGGGAGCAAGTCTAAAATTTACAAGGACAACTACATACCTCTAGGCGGTCCAGTTGGAGCTTTAGAAGAAGTGGCCGGCTGTTTCTCAGCCGCCACCTGTTTCCTGGCAGAACCAGGAGAGCTCCCAACAGTCGTCTTCCGGGCCTTGGGGTCCGACTGTTGGGAAGATGAAGCTCTTGGAGCACCCGTCTAAAACAGAAGAAAAAAGTCAGTATATGCATAAACACTCCAAAAAGAGGGTGAAAGGTTCGGAGCTCACCAAGGGTGTCCCCTTTTTGGGGGAGTCGGTTGAAGTTTGTTGCATAATAGAGGCCCGCAACATGGACGCCGCAGTCTTGGAGGCGGTGATTTTGCTCATGGCGTCAACTGCAAAAACAAACGGCAAAGTTAATAAAAGATAAACAGCAAATGTATGAAACAACAGAGTATTCGACAGGCCGACTACCTCTTGAGCACCGACTGCTGAGGCCACAGGCGGCCAAAAAGTACTCGTCATAGAGCCACTTGAAGCTCGGGACGCAGTGCAGGGGTACTTGCTCTCGTACCCCTGAAGTAGAGTCGACCCTCGACTCTACTTTAAAGAGTCCTTTGTCAAGGATCTCTTTCTTAGCCTTGGGGGAACAGGCGGCATGCTACGGCCGCCTGCAAGAAGGGGCGGATTCTTGTTCCACCTATTGAAGCGCTTGTTCAGCTCAATGTCTGAACTCTCAATGATGAGGAAGGTACTCCGCCAGTCCTTCCACTTGTTTGCTTTACCTCTCGTCATGAGGTAGCCCCTGTGGCTTGTTAATTGATACCAGCCGGTACCGCCTGTCTTAGGGGTCCGGCTGAGATAGTTCATATGGGCGAAAGCCTCGAAGCTCGGCTCCACCCCGTGCAGTTCGCACCCGGCCACATAGCCGAGTACGTTGACCCAGGAGTTTGGGGCTAACTGCCATAACCCCAACTCATACCCATCCAAAATCCGCTGAACAGCCGGATGTAATGGGAAGCGCAGCCCTGCCTTGATGGCCGCCTCGTAGCAGCCAAAGCAGGCGCTATCATAACTGGAACCAGCCGGCCAGACGACTGTGTCTTCTGGATCCGGCACAAACACTAGAAAGTCGGGGCCCATGGTGTGGTTTGCAATAAAGCTCTCCACTTTCTCTTGCATGGCTGTGATTCGGCCCCGAGGTACCGTGCAGTAGTAGGGGGTATTTAGCTCTCGGTAAGAGGCGGATGGTTCCGCCCAATTGTCCCCCTTCTCAACTGTGTGAGAAAGTCTCGCCTCTTGCAGGCGGCTGTTTTTCTCTTCTGTACCCAAAGAAGCATGGCCAGAAGAGCTTGACGAGGAATCGTCCTCGGACGAGTCTGAAGAGGACGACTCCTCCCCTCTCCCGGAGGGGCCC
Organism: Chenopodium quinoa; assembly: GCF_001683475.1. NCBI lineage: Eukaryota > Viridiplantae > Streptophyta > Magnoliopsida > Caryophyllales > Amaranthaceae > Chenopodium > Chenopodium quinoa. The sequence goes on along the minus strand of NW_018744616.1, from coordinate 2,250,068 downwards.
GCCTCCTCTCTTTGAAAAGGAGCAGATTTGTTAACTGTTAAATTGGAAGGGGTCACTATGACTCCCCCCACAGAATTGCCGGCATCCAGGCCGCCTTGTCTCACTTCAACATCTGGCGCCTGGTCAGATGTTTCACTAATCGGCACCCTGTGGGAGGAGCCGTCTGAATTTGAGATCCTAGCTGTCTTTTTCGTTCTGGCCATCCTGCTCTGCATAGACACAGATAAAGTCGGACTTTGTATAAAGGGCAAAGATGGGTCCGGAAAAGGGCAGGCGGCACTCCTAGTCCTAGATTCAGCCGTCCCCGGTGACCGGCTGATCACTAACCTAGGTCGTGTCGTGTGCTTCCGTGGTGACATTTCAGAAAATAAAAAGAAAATTAAGAGTAAGAGAACTGAGTTACCTGAACGAGTGACGGTTGATGAAGTTCTGGAAATCCGGTGCAGTCGGCTTGTCAGAACAGGCGGTAGGCAGAAAAGGTCCAAAGTGTCAGAGCAAGTTCAGGGGTCCGAATGTTCTCAAAAAGTTCTCAAAGTATGAAAATGACTCAAGGCAACTCTCCCTTATATAGGCGAAGTGAGAAGGCGAAGGGTCACTTCCAGAATTCAAAATTTGGGCGGGAAAATCTCTCGTCCATTCGCCGACTGACACCTGTAGCAGGCCGTCGCCCGTTACAGTGCGACACCTGTCACAGGTAACACGTGACCAATCACGTGCCACCTGTGAGGGGCAAATGATTAGGGGATTTTGCTCCTACCAATCGGAATGCGCCACGTGGGCCAATCAGGACCTGCCAAGTGTCCCCTAGTTGGAACTGTCAGGGCTTGCCACGTGGCACGCGCTTATTCGTCCACCTTGGACCTGTTATGTCACGACATGTGGCATACTCCATGCCTAATGGAGAAACCGGCCACCCAGGCCCAACTTCCGAGGGAAGCCCAATCGGCCCTAGGTTTACCTAAACCTAGGATGGGCACGTTTCCCAAGGTTATAAATACCTCCCTTAATCCTCATTAAGGGGGAGGACAGAACAGAAACATTACGGAACACACTAATAACCGGCTGATCTCGCTAACAAAGCAGATTACCTATATTAAACACTCTATCCTAGAGAGACCTTATTACTTTAATTTCCGCATTAATTACTCCTTAATCAGGTACTAACTTGACCGTTGGAGGCGGAGCTCACAGGAGTCTCCGTTATTTTGCAGGTACAGGCGTCCGGTTCCAGTCTCGGAATTGTAACTCTCCCGCAGGACATCCGAAAACCCCGAAACAATTATTATTATTATTATTATTATTATTATTATTATTATTATTATTATTATTATTATTATTATTATTATTATTATTATTATTATTATTATTATTATTATTATTATTTTTCTAACAATTTTACGTTGTTGGGATTGTGATTAAATTGGTATTAATGTTATTCTATTTTTTTTATGATCACCATATTGCATGTTAAAGGGAATATGTAATTGAAAATCACGCCTAATAAGATAATTTGGACAACCGGTTTAGGATCCTTTTTAATCTTATTATTAATTGAAGTGATCACCATATTTTTAGAATTATGTGTGCATTAATATTAAACCAATTTAGTTAAATAATAGTTTGGAGCGAATTGAATATTTTGTTTGTATGCCTTTGAGATCACAGGAATGCTTTTCAATATAAGAATCGAGTAGAGGCCAATACGGGCGAATGTGACTCCATGACTCACTTCGTACCATCATCCCCGATCCTCCTTTCGTGGTTCCGAACCATATGGAGTTAGTAATCTCATGAATTATGAATGGGGTGTAACCTTCACGGGTCAATCGTTGTTGCCTATCGTTGTCCCTTATTGTGGTTGCCTTTTTATGATCCGTGAACGGTTTACAAGTTCCTTAAAAAACTTGTTGGCGGCTCCCTACTTTCCTTGTCCCTAATCGTTGTCCCTAATCGTATATGTCAATTCCCACTTCCTAAGAGTGCCAAGCATATTCACCACATGCTTTTAACGTAGGCGCACTTCGAGCGACACCTACAATTTGGCGACTCCACTGGGGAGGATTCTTAATTATTTATCGATTTGAGTGATCAGTATTTAATTAAGATGAGTGGATGAGACTTGAAAGATTCTTGAAAAAATATTCCTGTGATTAATTTTCCATTTTTTGCATCTGCATAGACGTTTTAACGTCGCATTCAGGTTTGTCCCGTAGGAAAAAATTGGATAACTTGGTTGCGCGCAAAAGCAAACAGGGCACCAGTCAGATTTTCTGACTGCCGTGTCACGGCAGAGTCTGCCGTGTCATGGTACAGTGTACCGTCTGATGGTACACTGTACGTGACACGGGAATTTCTGCCGTGTCACGGCAGTCCTAAAATCTGACCGGTGGCTTATTTTCTTTTCTCACAGTCGACTTCCTTCGTTTTTTCTGAAAAAACGTATGCGTTCTACATGCGTCTTAGCCGCGGGGGATTTAAGCTCTATCGACCCAAAAACGCTCATGGCAATAAGGGTTCATCCAAGTCATTAAATCCACCCAAACCATGGAGTCGAGTTCGATTTCATCACGAACTCGCGGAGCCGCCCGTTGGCATACACCCTCAAGGGAGGCTGCCTTGCTAACGCGTCCAAACTCTTAACCATGGTACCCTTTTGACACCCAAAGCTTGACCAATAGTTGAACATAGATCTTGACTTTAGGTTGCGAACTTTTTTACATCATCGTGCCTAAATGCTATGTGTTGTTTTGGTGCTAACCCTCATGTGTTTGCTCTTTTTGTTTAACCCATGACCAAGGGTTTTTATTCTCACATAGTAATTAGTACGGACTTAAAATCGATTAAAATCTGAAAAATCACAAAAACTGACCTGGAACTGCGCATCGTGTCACGGCATGTTATGCCGTGTCACGGTGAACAGTGCCGTGACATGGGAATGTCTACCGTCTGACGGTAGACTGCACCGTGTCACGACAGTCTGCACCGTGACACGGTGCCCAGGAAAGTGTCCCGTCAGTCTTTTTTCTCGATTTTTGTGTCCAGTATTGAGTCGTGTCTAGCTATACGGTCAAAACACGCGTCTATAACCTCACCTAATCACTCACATATTATGTCCATACACTTTTTTTAGTCATGCACCACTTTTGACCGTATTTTAGGGAAGTTTCGTTTTTTTGTGTCGTTTTTTTTTCGGAGTAAGTCGGATGGTATCCTCCCATGTTCTTTTATTTTTTTTTTTAAAAAAAAATTAGAGTTTTAAAATAATAATTTTTTTTTTTCTTTTTTTAATCCGGATAGGTTAAGGTCAAGTTTGGTCATTAAAGGTGTGTTTGTTTCGGTGTCACATCACTTGGGCAAGAAGCAAGGGTAGATTGTTACGGTTCGAGTCCATACCCCAACAACCTCTTATACCAAAGAGGCGTACAAGGAAACCACCTCAGTCATCTCCACAAGATCCGTCTCCAGTCTACTTTCAACCAATGGCCACCAAGGAAGACATCGAGAACCTCAACAGGACAATCAAAAGATTGTCTGACATGATGCAGATACTCACTACTAGGGTCAGCACTGTAAAGCAAGACAAGCAAAACAATGTCACTACTACTGCGATGGACAAGATCAAGGAACAGATGAGCAAGATTTCCGAAGTGTTCACTTATGTGGAACAACCTATCACCTCCTCGTCCATAAGAGAGAAGCTTCCTGAGGTCGCAGCCGACCTTGCCTCTCTTGATGTATTAGCCAATAAATTCAATGAAATGAATACCTTTGCTTACGATGCGTGCCATTCCCCTAGCCCTGATCAATATTGCTTTGCTAATGATAAAAATGACAAAGAAATAATAAAAGCAATGGAAGAACACGAAAATAAAACAGCAGTTATTGAAGATACAGAAACAATTAACATTTCCAATGATACGACTGTTAAAGAAGTAAAAATTGGATTAACACTAAGTCAAGATGAACGCAAAGAGCTAATTAACTTGCTTAGTGAATTTGTTGATGTATTTGCTTGGTCATACCAAGATATGCAAGGGATTGACAGGGATATAGCTCAGCATACGATACCACTCATTCCAAGTATGAAGCCTTTCAAACAAAAGCTGCGCCGAATGAAACCAGATGTGGCTCTCAAAATCAAGGAAGAAATCAGGAAGCAATTGGCCGCAGGTTTCATCAGAGTATCCAAGTATCCGGAATGGATAGCAAATGTGGTTCCAGTTCCAAAGAAGAATGGAAGGGTCAGAATGTGTGTTGATTACAGGGATCTCAATAAAGCAAGCCCAAAAGATGGGTTCCCTCTACCTCACATTGACATTCTGGTCGATAATACAACAAACCATGCACTTTTGTCATTCATGGATGGTTACGCCAGATATAATCAGGTATTGATGGCCGAAGAAGACATGGAGAAAACCACATTCATCACACAGTGGGGTACATATTGCTATACGGTAATGCCATTCGGGTTGAAAAACGCGGGTGCCACCTACCAAAGAGCAGCTACAACATTGTTACATGACATGATGCACACAGAGGTGGAGGTCTATGTCGATGATATGATTGTCAAGTCTAAGGATCGCCCAGGCCATATCGTCGCACTTCGCAAGTTTTTTGAAAGACTCCGTAAGTACAACATGAGATTAAATCCAGCAAAATGTGCATTCGGAGTCACGTCAGGCAAATTTTTAGGATATGTGATCAGTTCTCGAGGGATTGAAATAGATCCTTCAAAGTAAAAGCGATCATGGCCATGCCACCACCCAAAAATGAGAAGGAGATTCGAGGCTTCATTGGAAGGTTGCAGTATATAAGTAGGTTCATATCAAAGCTCACAGCGATATGTGAACCTATATTCAAGAAGCTTAAGAAGAATATCCCAGCCACATGGGATGATGATTGCCAAAAGGCTTTCGACAAAATCAAAGAGTATTTGGAAAACCCACCTGTGCTAGCGCCAACAATACCTGACTTTCCTCTTCGACTCTACCTTACGGTCACAAGAGAAACGATGGGGCAATGCTAGCACAAGAGATCGAAAGCAAGGAGAATGCAATCTATTACCTGAGCAAGAAACTCCAAGGATATGAGACACGATACACGCCACTCGAGAAGTTATGTCTCGCACTTGTATGGGCCGCACAGAAACTAAGGCATTACATGCTCACTCATACAGTCCATGTCGTGTCTAATATGGATCCTCTCAAATACCTATTCGAGAAAGCAACACTCAACGACAGATTATCAAGGTGGATAGTCAATCTAGCTCAATTTGACTTGAGATTTGTGCCACAAATGGCCATCAAAGGTTATGCAGTTTCTGACTTCTTAGCAGACTTTCCGCTAGAAGAAGCTGAAAAAGAAGAAGATGAGTACGATTTCCCTGACGAAGATTTACTCATGATCGAAGACTATAGTTAGACGCTCTATTTCGATGGAGCTTCAAACCAAAAAGGATGTGGTGTGGGAGTCTTGCTTGTATCGCCCAATGAAGAACACATCCCAATTTCCATGAAGCTCGACTTTGATGTCACCAACAATGCCGCAGAATATGAAGCATGCATTTTAGGATTAGAAACAGATGTCGCCTTGGGAATCAAGAAACTCAGAATCTACGGTGACTCTTCACTAATCATTAACCAAATCTCCAAGAGATGGAAAATGAGAAGTGAAAGTCTCGCTACGTATCAAGCTCATCTGGAAACTCTAACGGAGCAACTAGATGAAGTGGATATACGTATTTGCCAAGAGAAGAAAACCAATTCGCCGACGCACTAGCTAAGTTAGCATCAATGGTGCGAATTCCAGCTGACACGATCTGAATGCCACTGACCATAGAGAGAAGATATGAACCAGCTTATGTTCATGCACTTGACGATGAACTAGAACCACAGGAAGAAGATGAAGAGCCATGGTATACAGACATCCTTAATTATGTGACAAAAGCAGAGTACCCTCCTAAAACTGATAAAAGGGCACGCCGTGCTTTGAGGCTCCTGGCCTCACAGTATGTGCTCATCAGGGGAGAACTCCACAAGAGAACCGCAACGGGAAAGAATCTCTTATGTATAGCCAAGAAAGAAGCACATAAAACCATGGAAAACCTTCATGCTGGTATATGTGGAACTCACATGAATGCAAAAATGCTAGTCCAAAAGATTCAACGACAAAGTTACTATTGGACTACTATGGAGAGAGATTGTCACGAATACGTCAAGAAATGTATGAAGTGTCAAATCTATGCAAACTTACAGCATGTTCCACCTTCGCTTCTCTACACGTATACTTCTCCATGGCCTTTCTCCACTTGGGGCATTGACATCATTGGAAAAATCACACCACCAGGACAAGGGGGGCACGAATTCATTCTCGTAGCAATCGACTACTTCACCAAATGGGTCGAGGCAGCCTCATATGCCAAGCTGACGGCAAAACATGTAGCTCAATTCATTGAGAAAAATATTATATGCCGCTATGGGGTACCACATGAGATGATCAGTGACAATGGAACACATTTCCAAGCCGAATGCGCGGAATTGTTGCAGAAATATCATATCAAACATCATCGATCATCACCTTACAGACCACAAGCAAACGGAGCAGTCAAATCGGCCAACAAAAATGTGAAAACCATCATCGAAAAGATGACGGAAAATTATAAGGATTGGCCAAGTAAGCTACATTTTGCCCTTTGGGGTTATCGAACCTCTATTCGTACATCGACAGGGGCTACCCCTTTCTCTTTAGTCTATGGCGTCGAAGCTGTACAACCAATCGAGCTCGAGATACCTTCTCTCCGAATTGCATTGGAAAGCCAACTAGATGAAGTCGACTGGATTAGAGCAAGATACGACGAACTGGTCTTGCTTGATGAAAAACGCTTGGCAGCTTTGCATCATGTACAAACCTACCAACAGCGTATGACACGACATTTTAATAAAAAAGTCAAGAGCAGGAACATCAAAGAGGATGACCTAGTGCTTAAGGCACTTCGTAAAAATGTGTTAGATCCAAGAGGAAAATTCAGACCGAACTGGTCAGGCCCGTACATTGTTCAAGCCATCCTGTATGGCGGAGCGGCACAATTGGTAGACATGGACGGTAACGACTTCCATAATTTAACCAACTTGGATCAACTCAAGAAATTCTACGCCTAGTCGCATGGGTTCATGACCCAATAGAGCTACGTCTGTCCTGATTCCTTTTTAGGATACGTAGGCAACCCCTCAAGGGGGCCCGACCACTTTAACATAAAAAATCCTCCCTCTGTTGATCTAATATGCGCGTCGGTTCATCATTGCGTCACGGCAAAATATTTAAAAAAAAGGGGAAAAATGCCGCGACACGGGATTTCTTCCCGTCTGACGGGAGAAATTCCTGTGTCACGGCAACCTCTGAACGGAAAAAAGGACAGGGTGCCTCCCATGACATGGGATTTGTTCCCGTCTAATGGGAGAATTGTTCCGTGCCACGTCATCCCTGTCTGTCAAAAAAAAAAAATTGCCGTGACGCGGGAATTTAAACCGTGTCACGGGACCCTTTCACCGTGACACGGCAGATTTTCAATTTCCCGTTTTATTCATTGGTGCATTCGTTGCGGATTCATTGTTCGAGTTTTTATTTTCGTTCTCCCATTGTGTCCGACTCCTTGACTCGGATAATTAAATAATAGATAAATGTCATTGTAATTTTTATTTTTAAGGGTGAAATAAATATGCGATTATTAAAATAAGTGCGACTACAAATATTGGCATCAAATGCCTTATTTTAAATAAAAATTATAAATAATAAAATGCAAAGCACTATTGATCTAATCCCTCTTCTCTTTAGGAACATCCTTTTCTTGCTCAATTAGGTCGGCCTTCACCATTAGTGCGTCTTTTGTAGCCCGAACCGTCACACCCCTAGTCGAACTTTCACCCCTTTCACCTTTCTTGAACTTTTTCGGTTGTTTCTCCCTATACACCATCTTTTCTTTACCCTTTCCTTTCACATAGGTCTTTTTTCTTGGCATCTTAGGAGTCTTAAACTCAATTCCTTGTGTTCTCGGACCTAGACGATCTTTAAGAGAAGCTTTCTTATCTCCAAGACGATTCTTCACATCAGACTTGCGTGATCCAAATCGTTCCCTCCTACTTCTAGGGTTCAACCATGCCTTGTATGCACTAGATAAAGGAGGAGGAGCTTGGTCACTTGCAGAAACAGTCCACAAAGGTCTTCCAATCCAATAAGCCTCGTACTTGTGAACGTTACTTTCATGCAACGGTACTTCACGAGGACTATCGTTATAGCGTGGAATTACTTGTTCAAGTCCATATTGTCGCATCAGTCGAGAGGGACAGTAAAAGGTCAATTTGGAGATACTAGGAACGCGATAATATGGAGTTTCATTCGTGCCAACCATCCTAGTAAGCCTCCACCAAGGCACCACCCAACGAATGGAAAATTCCCTCTTTGCAAAGAAATTTTTCCAATCTTCATACGACATATTCGTAGAGTAATTCTTCTTCCTACGGACTAAGTCGTTGGGGCCATATTTTTCAATATCGTCGGGGGCTTCAAATAATTCCAAACGCTCCATCAACCAAATCTGCAAAAAAAAAAAGAAAAAAAAAGAAAAAAAAAGAAAATTAGTCAAAATCGAATTAAAAAAAAAAACTGCAGATTCCCGTGACACGATAGTTTTAACCGTGTCACGGCAGACCCCAACCGTGACACGGCGACTGTTTTGTGTCACTGGGGCTATTCGAAGCGTATTTTTACCTGTAATAGTACCAGAGATCCCTTCCTGATGGCTTTCCGGTCAGCTTTTGCCTCATCAAGGCCACGAAATGTTTCTCCAAGGCACGTTGGCATAGGAGATCTTCCGGATTCTACATGCTCAAGTACAGATGCTAGACAAGCATGTCCTACCCTACCGTTTGCAAATAGTAGCTTGCTAAACATGCAAAAAATATATGCCCTTCTACGATATACATGATAAGACTCATAGATAGGGCGATTAAAATATAAGTTAGCAAGTTTTTCTAAGTCTACTTCATTACCACAAACAATTCTATTTAAATCTGGATCTGTTAGATTCAGATGGCGTTCAAAGTCTTGGTAATAATATTCACGTAAGGTAGTCATGGCTACAAGATTCCTAGCAGGAAATCCAAAGATTGCACCAAATTCCTCCGGCAGAGGACAGATTTCATCATAATCAAATTTGAAACAGTGCGTTTCTGGACTCCAATAATCTAATGCTGCTCTAAGAAAATCATGTTCAATAGCTACATGTCGCAGGGCTAGCAAACCCCTGACATGAAATAATTCTAACTCTCTTTTTTCAGCATTGGTCAAAGAATAAGACCAGTCGCGCAATGTATTATCAAAATTCTGAGACATGATTATTGAAATATGAAATTCTAAATTATTTTGTGTTTCGTAATTATGCATATCATGAATAATCTGGTCTTATTTTATAGCAAAAGCGCTCGAAACTGTCCAGAATTTATCTTTTCATACGCGTAAAATACACCGCTGAATAATACGCGTCCCGTGACACGAGTCAGGAACCTTTGCCGTGACACGGCAGGTTTTGCCGTGACACGGTGAACAGTGCCGTGTCACGGCACTTTACTCGCTTTATTTTTTCATCTTTTCCGTATCTATCCGGATTTTTTATATTTTCTTATCTTTAGCGTTTATTTTTCAGTTTTCTCTGAGAGCTTTATTTCTAATAAAATTCTCACCTTTTTTATTTTTATCTTTATTTTATTTTAAGATTTTATTTTTATTTTGGGGAAGATATTTTTATATTCATCATTTTATTTTTATTTCTTTTCTTTTCTTTTCTTTTGGGGAAAGTAATTTCATTTTGAGTGTCTTTTTTTCTTTCTTTTCTTTTGGGGACGGTCGGTACCCTCCATTAATATACTTATGTTTTTCGTCGTGTCGTTAATAAATACACAATCACACACAAAGAGTCTCAAACACACACTAACACACACCATAATAGATAAATAAACTGTAAATAACGTACAAAGAGTCATAATACATAAATGTGTCAAGTGTCATCATAACATGTACAAAAACCCTCGGTCAAAACTCTCTAGAATCAGAATCAGTCTCATCTTGAACCTGTGCATGTGGTCCACCCTGTGTGTATGGGAACGGCGAACCGAAGAGTCCCTCGACCATCCGAGTATGGGGAGTAGCGTCCCTACTAGTACCCGTAGGCCTGGCAGTAGCTAAGCTCAAGGCAGGACCCGTCCAACCGGAAAATGGAGTAGATTGGCCCAAAGATACTGGGATCGTCGGCGAAGGCATCGTCCCATACATCGGAACCGAGAACAAGCCCGATAACGGTGGAGGAATCCCGGTTAATGGAGCCGAGAATGAACCAGGATCCAAAGGAGACCCAAACTCGGGAACTGGAGGCTGTGAAAATGACGGACGCTGAGAAGACTGACCCTGCTGCAACTGAGCCTCCTTGAATGGCTGAGTAGTCTGAGGCTCTCGCTGAGAACGCCGGTGAGCCTCAGGAGATCGTCTACCACGACCAAGCTCCTCCTCGTCCGAGCCTCTGGGCCTCGAGCGCGAGCGGGACCTCCGTCGCTCTTGAAAAACACAAAATCAAAAGGTGTCAATGATGCAAAATAAAACAAATGGCAGAAATGAAAATATAAGTGATACCTCAAGAACGTCGCTAGAGCTCCGACAACTCGCACCACGCCGAAGCTTGATGATGCAATACTTCAGCGCGTCCACCAGCTTCATAATTCCCATCACCTCCGGGCGGTTAGGCTGAGGATAAAACAAAGAAAAATCAGTAATAAGGAGCATTAAAAGAGTGGATAATGCGTCGAAGAAAACTCACCGGCTCAAAAACCTCGGGCACTGACTCCTGCACCTGTCTATAACCTCCGGCGCGTCAGCAATATGGTCCTCCGTGATACCAATCGGCCCTGGGTAGCGAACAGAATGAGGAGGAATCTGAATCCTCCCCACAGGGTGGATGGTCGTCTGAAAATATGATCGAATAATCAAGTTATTCGACTATTTAAAACAGAGACTAGCAAAGAAGACTCTCGAAAGAAATCATACCTCGGGAAGACGGGGTGGAGGAGCCAGAGACGGAATTAAATCCCGCGCATAGTCGCTCTCTATGTGAACGAGCTCCTGCCATGGAAGAGTGTACCGCTCTCCCCTGTTGACCAACCCTCTGATCAAGCGGGAGTCCAGCATCGACTCTGGCGGGGATGAAGGCACCACAAAGCGATCGTCGCTATGCTGACGGACGACTCGCTCCCCCAAATACCAAACGAAGCGCCCAGTACCAACCAAAATGGTACGGTACACTGAAAGACGTAGGGCCTCGGGTAGATCAGTCATCCCGGCCCAAGGACGGTACTGGACATCGATGGGAACCTGGAAACCATAAAAAGTTAGGCGTGAAACAATGGAAGCAACATCAGAAGGAAAAAAACGCAACAAAGCTAATCCTTACGCCAACGGAAGAGGTGCCTCGGCGTAGTAGCCCACGAAGCACCGAACAGACTCCACCCGCGACTCTCCTCGGTCGCGCCAGCTGGCCCCGATAGGAAAGTCGTGGACCGCTCCCCGACGCCGGCGAGGAGCCAAGCCTGGGAAGTACTCGTAGAACCATAGATGCAAAAAAAATAATATTCAGCACACGAGTCGAACAAGCTGAAATGAAACAAGAAGGGAAAAAGTCATCACCTCTACGACTCTCCACAAGCCGTAAACGGTGATAGGGGACTCGTTATTCAGCTGACGGCAGCCATGACGTAGAGATAGAAGGAGATCCGCGTACCCAAGACTGGCCCAGCTGTAGGATCCTATCTCGGGAATCCTGGCCAAAGAGGGGAGGTAGCAGAGGAGCACGCGTGAACTCCTGTCGGGAGAGAGGGTCATAGAGATCAAGATAAAGATGAAGATCCGCACCCGCTGCTCGGCCGTCGTATCCTCCATCTTGAAGCCGTGAGCAAGAACTGAAGCCGACTCCGATCGTCAACTTCTTAGACCACCTCGAGACACCGGTCGGGTCTCGATGTGCTGAACAACAGGACCCAACAAATCAGCTACCTCAGCCGATGTCCAAGATAGATCGGACATCTGGCCTATAGCCCGGTCAGTGAAGCGCAGTCCGCTGATCATGCTGAAGTCCAAGGGGGTCACCATCATCTCCCCCCAAGCAAAGTGAAACGTGTTGGTAGTATCCCAGAAATACTCCAACAATGCGCGAACGACCGTCGCGCCGCAACCCCGGGGGCTGCGAAACCATACAACCGCCGCGTAGAAATCGACCAAGCCAGACGACTCCCATAGGGCGCTCGTAGCAGGATCCCTCGTAATGACCTGGTGAAGTCGAGGGATCAAATCATCGACCTCGAAACCATGCTGGCGAAGTGTGCCATCGACTATGCCGAAGAGTGCGCGGTGAGAGACGTGGTTTTCACGGCAGAAAACCAACTGGTCTAGGGTCCACGGAGGTGGAACCCACCTACCCCTACTCGTAGAAGTCCGAGGCTCGGACTCCAAGACGTCGTCGTCCACGCCCTCAGGGACAGTGGGAGTGTCCTCCTGAAAAGCCCGACGCCGGCCGCGGGTAGAAAGGTCGCAATCTCGTCGTCTAGGCATGCTATTATAAAAATCTAAATGTTCAGCATCATTTCCTAAACATTTTTAAGTTGCATATTTATAATAAAAAAATAAATATCTAAATACTTAGCATAATTTCCTAAGCTATTTAGTTGTTTATTGAATTACATGCTAAATTTTATTAAAATCTAAGTGTTTAGCATCATTTCCTAAACATTTTAAATTGCAAAATAAAATCTAAATACTTGGCATCATTTACTAAGTTATTTAGTTGTTTATTGAATTATATGCTAAATTTTTACCTCAAGGCTAAAAATTGGCAAAGTTATGGTATTTAGTTTCTCTATGACAAACTAATACTACAGCTCCTAGCCGCATGATACTATGTTCCCCATGACAACATAGTACATATGAAAAATATGAATCAACACATCATTTCACAAGATTCACCACCATTTTTTCACAATTTCAATACATGAACATTATTTCACAAAGTAGCACCCAAAAATGGTGATTTGCTCAATTCTCCATCAAATCATGCAATTTTTGTCTCAAATTTCTCACAAACATACATGTATACATATACAAGTAAAATCATGGCAAGAATTTCAACATAAAGCTTCAAAATAAAAAAAAAAACCCCAAATTGATTTTTAGGGTTTGTCATGAAATTGTTTATGTGAAGCAAATTCAAAGAAAAAATTAAAGGAAACTTACATGAATGTTTGTAGAGGGTCGAAAATGAGGAGAAGATCGAGAAATTACAGCAAAATTGATGAAATTTGAACTCCAAAACTCGAAAAAATTTCAATCCACCAGCGCGACTGCCGCGACAAGGTCAGCACTAACCGTGACACAGAGAAGCAGTCTCGTGTCACGGCGACCTTCAAGGCTGACGGAGCTCTGACGATTTGGGCGGAAGCTCCGGGAAAGAAACAGAAACAGAAACGACAGACAGCAGCAGCAACAAACCGCAGCAAAACAAAAAAAAAAGAGAAAGAAGAAAAAAATCAGATCTGTAGACTAACCGTGTCACGGTCGCCGTTACCGTGTCACGGTGAGCTTCGACGGCCGGCGGTTAACCTCAAGCGTGGCGCGAAAATTTTTGGTAAGCAAGAATCAAAAATGGTGAAGTGTGAAAGCAAGTATGAAGAAGAAATGTGAAATGGTGAAGTGTGAAAGCAAGTGTGCGAATTTAAAGACAAAAAAGGACAAAAAGAAAAGTGATCGTTGCTTTGACTGGTTCAAACTGCGAAAAGAAAAAAAAAGAGAAAAAAGAAAAAAATTAGAGTCCCGTGACACGGGATACTAGTCCCGTCTGACAGGAATCCCTGACCGTGTCACGGGAACCTAATGACGTGTCACGGTAAAACTGAGCTTGGTCAGGGAATATTCTTGGCTTTTTGACTAATTTGGCTGATTTTTCGAGTTTATTGGGCGATTATTTTTCGCTACAGTTACGCGGAAAAACCCAACTGATATTTAAGGGGGACTAAAATTACCATTTTACCCCCTGGCAAGCGTCAAAGCCTATTTTTCGTCATTTTAAGCATTTAATATGGTCGGATAATCGGCTTAAAATTGTGAATCATCTGCGGCCCACGTTCGGGGATAATCGAACCACCATACACTTATCAATTTTCAGCAATCGTCGGCTTTCCTCAGGCTTGGAAAGCGTTATCGGTGGATTTTTCTTCAAGTATAGAAAACCGCCAAGTCGGCTTTCCTCAGGTTTGGAAAGCGTTATCGGTGGATTTTTCTTTAAGTACAGAAAACCGCCAAGTCGGCTTTCCTCAGGCTTGGAAAGTGTTATTGGTGGATTTTTCTTCAAGTATAGAAAACCTCCAAGTCGGCTTTCCTCAGGCATGGAAAGCATCATCAGTGGATTTTTCTTCAAGTATAGAAAACCACAAAATTCCTTTGTCGGCTTTCCTCAAGTATGGAAGGCATTAGCGATGGATTTCTTCAAGCATAGAATTACACCAAATTCGTTCGTCGACTTTCCTTAAGCATGGAAAGTATTATCCGGTAGCTTTCTTCAGGCTTAGAAAGGTACCAAACTCTTCAGTCGGCTTTCCTCAAGCATGGGAAGCATTTCAACAAATGTCACTCGGTGGATTCCTTCAAGCTTAGGAAGCTGCCAAATTCGTTTGTCACCGACACACTGGTGCCAGATACGTATTCTATCCCTTTACTCTTTTATCTGTAGAACTAACATTTTTCTGCAGGTATCGGCGTATACAAAGTGATTTAGGATCTTAGAACGTCTTAAATCATTCTCCGTCCCTATCGACTACTTTGACTATCGTTTTCAAAACTAAAGTTTCTACAAACTCAGTCAAAGTGGGGGCTTCTGTAGACACCTAACAATGTCTCCCCAAAACCAAACCCGATGATAAATAACCTTTCACCGCCACTATTGGTCGGGTTTAGTATTGAATCCCAAGAGTGCTTAAAAAATCGTATTTTATTAAATTCATACTTTTGAAAAGTCCATGGATTAGTTTTGATGTTTGGTAAAAGCATTGTTTTAATTTTAGCCTAAGCTTATTAATTAATTTTAAGCCCAAACCTTTTTATTTTATTATTTATTTTTGGCCCAAACATTTTATTTTATTATTTTAGCCCGAATAATAAAAGTCAGGAAAAAGCCCGAAATTATCAATCAGCACTTAAAAAGTCGAAAGAAATTAGGGTTAAAAATGAATTTAGACGGAAAAATGGACTGGAAGTGACCGTGTCACGGTACAGTCTGACCGTGTCACGGGAACCCTTCCCGTCTGACGGTGGGACTTCCCGTGACACGGGAGGTCTGTCGTGACACGGGAAGTTCCGTGTTCACTCCAAAACTGTACTGTGTCACGGGAATATGTACCGTCTGACGGTACTGTCTAACCGTGTCACGGTACAGTCTAACCGTGTCACGGGATATTTTTTTAGGGTTTTTATCATTTTAGGGTTCCGTGTGCTCCCTCAGCACATTTTCCCTATAAATACCCCCTTATTTCTGATGTACGGGGCAACCAGAATTTTATTATTCTTATTTTCTCTCTTCTATACTATTAACCTAAACACTAGCCTACCCTTTTCACTTCAAAATTCATTCTTCAAGCACTCAAAGGAGTCCATATTTTACTTGAGGTTCTGCCCTTAAGCCAAGGTGTGAAAGGTAGAATCGTTGAGGGTTTGGCCCCAAAATCAACCTTATTTTATTTAATTTGATTTAGTTATTGTTTTATTATTTCCTTGAAGTTACTAACTCGTTTATTATTTTGTAGTTGCAAGCAAACAGATTCAAAGTAAGGATCATGCTCTTTTATTATTATTATTATTGTTATTATTATTATTATTATTATTATTATTATTATTATTATTATTATTTATTATTATTATTATTATTATTATTATTATTATTATTATTATTATTTTTCTAACAATTTTACGTTGTTGGGATTGTGATTAAATTGGTATTAATGTTATTCTATTCTTTTTTTTATGATCACCATATTGCATGTTAAAGGGAATATGTAATTGAAAATCACGCCTAATAAGATAATTTGGACAACCGGTTTAGGATCCTTTTTAATCTTATTATTAATTGAAGTGATCACCATATTTTTAGAATTATGTGTGAATTAATATTAAACCAATTTAGTTAAATAATAGTTTGGAGCGAATTGAATATTTTGTTTGTATGCCTTTGAGATCACAGGAATGCTTTTCAATATAAGAATCGAGTAGAGGCCAATACGGGCGAATGTGACTCCATGACTCACTTCGTACCATCATCCACGATCCTCCTTTCGTGGTTGCGAACCATATGGAGTTAGTAATCTCATGGATTATGAATGGGGTGTTACCTTCACGAGTCAATCGTTGTTGCCTATCGTTGTCCCTTATCGTTGTTGCCTTTTTATGATCCGTGAACGGTTTACAAGTTCCTTAAAAAACTTGTTAGCGGCTCCCTACTTTCCTTGTCCCTAATCGTATATGTCAATTCCCACTTCCTAAGAGTGCCAAGCATATTCACCTCATGCTTTTAACGTAGGCGCACTTCGAGCGACGTCTACAACACGCCTTTGGGAATGACTTATGATGCTGCTTACGACCGTTTGCATGGTCAAGGACTGATTATGCCAATCGGACCATTTCCAGAACCTCGACCTGAGAATAGGACCACTAGCTATGACCCCAATGCTTATTGTAAGTTTCATCAAGGCAAGGGTCATAACACTGAGAAGTGTTGGAGGTTGAAGGATGTAATCCAATACCTGATCGATGCTAATCAACTTCCTGTCCCTCCAGGGGGAAAGAAGCCTAACATTCAAACAGGTCCTCTTTCTGATGCTTTGGCTATCATGGGAGATGAAGTCTCCTTTGATCCGTCGATACTCATTCAACTTGTGAATGAACCTCTACCGGAAGTTGTATTTATCTCAAGTACTGAAGAAGTGAATGGGATTTGGGATAGTGATGATGAAGACGTCTATCTCAAGGATATAGCCTGTTCATCTCTTGGCACAAGTGAAGATGTTTGGGGGGACTTTGAGTCAAGGTTCTCACCAGAAGTGGACGGTTGCAACAACCTAATCCACCTCCACCTCCACCACAATCAAATCCGATAGTTGATCCCATCGACCCTGTGAATAGCGATGTGGTCAAACAACTGCAAAAGACCAAGGTGGAAATGAATGTATGGAAGCTTTTGGCCACTTCCCATGAGCATCGAAAAGCTGTGATGAATGCACTGGTGAAGATAGGAGTTGATGATGACATGACTCCTCAAGGACTGGTCAACTTTCTCACTACTGAATTGCCAAGTAATAGCAATCTGATTTCGTTTTCTAATAAGGATCTGCCCCCAGAAGGGGACCAACATAATAAGGCCTTACACCTCACTGTGGTGTGTAGGCAGATGAATGTTCCTATGAGCCTGGTTGATAATGGCTCTGCAATCAATGTGTGCCCACTCCGTACTGCAAAGAAGTTGGGCATAAAGAATGAATAACTGACTCCCTCCACTCAAGGGATTCGCGCTTATGATAATACTCGCCGTCAAGCCGTGAGTACTATCATACTGTATATAACTACTGGGGCCATTGAACATCGCACCAAATTTCAGGTGGTGGACATTAAGGCCTCTTTCAATCTGTTGTTAGGACGCCCTTGGCTTCATGAGCTAAAGGCGATTCCATCATCGCTGCACCAGAAAGTGAAAGCCATAGTTGGAGGGGTTCCGATTACTATTGATGCTTCTCCTATGTGCATTCAAGTTATTGATACTCCTATCGTCCATGTTGAACATGATGAAGAAGATGAAGATCTTTGGGGGTTTTCACTTGATGATGTTCTCGTGATTGAGGATGAGGAAAAGTGCCATCTCGACTTCGATCCCTATTCAAGCACCAGTATCAATGCCATTCTGAAGAAGCAAGGTCATTTCCCTGGAATGACCCTTGGACTCAAGAAGAAAATGGCTGAATCTTGGGGCCATCCTGGTGCACTCAAGAAGGATACTTTTGGCTTGGGATTCAAGCAAACAAAAAAAGATGTGAAACAAGCTTTATTGAAGATGAAGGCTCGCAATAATGCTCGAATCACGAAGACGGAAATGGCCATGGATCCATATCTGTTCACCCTCAATGGCCAGTACATCAAAGAAGGGGAAGACTTCCCATGCTATGAATTCCCTGAGCCATTCGTCCACGATGGGATCCGTGAACCAGGATTCGAGATGTTCCTCGATTGTGACTTTGTTAATGAAGACGAAGAGCTCTTCACAACCGAGAAGCCAGCTAGCCCGAACTCTGATGATCTAGGAATCAACCTGCTTTTTAGAATGGAGAAGAGTGAGTTTAAGACGGTCCGCAATGACAACTCCGAACTCGTTCAAGCTGTCATAGCAAACAACGATTTTAACCCCTCCGAGTTAATCGTCCAAGCTGACAACATTTCAAGGGGATGGCGCAAGACATTGAGGATCACTATGCCGAGTGGAGAGAAGTTGGAAATAACCGCTGGCGAGGGTCCTATGTTTGATGATTCTGAGTCATCTGGGTCCGAGTCCGAGTCTGAGTTTAAGTCTGTAGACGAGTCCTTAGAGTCTAAAGCCGACTCTCTTTCTGCTATAGAGTTCAACCCTGAGTCCCTTGTTGAGTCCTCTCTTTCTAGTCCTAATAATTCCGGTGAGGTCGCTGCCGACCTTGCCCCTCTTGATGTATTAGCCAATGAATTCAATAAAATGAGTACCTTTGCTTACGATGCGTGTCATTCCCCTAGCCTTGATCAATATTGCTTTGCTAATGATAAAAATGAAAAGAAATAATAAAAGCAATGGAAGAACACGAAAATAAAACAGCAGTTATCGAAGATACAGAAACAGTTAACATTTCCAATGATACGACTGTTAAAGAAGTAAAAATTGGATTAACACTAAGTCAAGATGAACGCAAAGAGCTAATTAACTTTCTTAGTGAATTTGTTGATGTATTTGCTTGGTCATACCAAGATATGCCAGGAATTGACAGGGATATAGCTGAGCATACGATACCACTCATTCCAGGTATGAAGCCTGTCAAACAATAGCTGCGCCGTATGAAACCCGATGTGGCTCTCAAAATCAAGGAAGAAATCAGGAAGCAGTTGGCCGCAGGTTTCATCAGAGTATCCAAATATCCAGAATGGATAGCAAATGTGGTTCTAGTTCCAAAGAAGGACGGAAGGGTCAGAATGTGTGTTGATTACAGCAATCTCAATAAAGCAAGCCCAAAAGATGGGTTCCCTCTACCTCACATTGACATTCTAGTCGATAATACAACAAACCATGCACTCTTGTCATTCATGGATGGTAACGCCGGATATAATCAGGTATTGATGGCCGAAGAAGACATGGAGAAAACCACATTCATCACGCAATGGGGTACATATTGCTATACAGTAATGCCATTCGGGTTGAAAAACGCGGGTGCCACCTACCAAAGAGGAGCTACAGCATTGTTACATGACATGATGCACAAAGAGGTGAAGGTCTATGTCGATGATATGATCGTTAAGTCTAAAGATCGCACATGCCATATTATTGCACTTCGCAAGTTCTTTGAAAGACTCCGCAAGTACAACATGAGATTAAATCCAGCAAAATGTGCATTCGGAGTCACGTCAGGCAAATTACTTGGATACGTGATCAGTAAAGGCAATCATGGCCATGCCACCACCCAAAAATGAGAAGGAGATTCGAGGTTTCATTGGAAGGTTGCAGTATATAAGTAGGTTCATATCAAAGCTCACAGCGATATGTGAACCTATATTTAAGAAGCTCAAGAAAAATGTCCCAGTCACATGGGATGACGATTGCCAAAAAGATTTCGACAAAATCAAAGAGTACTTGGCAAACCCACCCGTGCTAGCGCCAGCAATATCTGACTTTCCTCTTCGACTCTACCTTACGGTCACAAGAGAAACGATGGGGGAAATGTTAGCGCAAGAGATCAAAAGCAAGGAGAATGCAATCTATTACTTGAGTAAGAAACTTCAAGGATATGAGACGCGATACACACCACTTGAGAAGTTGTGTCTCGCACTTGTATGGGCCGCACAAAAACTAAGACATTACATGCTCACTCTTACAGTGCATGTCGTGTCCAAGATGGATCCTCCCAAATACTTGTTCGAAAAAGCAAAACTCAATGGCAGATTATCAAGGTGGATAGTCAATCTTGCTCAGTTTGACTTGAGATTTGTGCCACAAAAAGCCATCAAAGGTTCTGCGGTTTCTGACTTCTTAGCGGACTTTCCGCTAGAAGAAGTTGAAAAAGAAGAAGATGAGTACGATTTCCCTGACGAAGATTTACTCATGACTGAAGATGATAGCTGGACACTCTATTTCGATGGAGCTTCAAACCAAAAAGGATGTGGTGTAGGAGTCTTGCTTGTATCACCCAATGAAGAGCACATCCCAATTTCCATGAAGCTTGACTTTGATGTCACTAACAATGCCGCAGAATATGAAGCATGCATTTTGGGGTTAGAAACAGATGTCGCCTTGGGATTTAAGAAAATCAGAATCTATGGTGATTCTTCACTCATCATTAACCAAATCTCCAAGAGATGGAAAGTGAGAAGTGAAAGTCTCGCTACGTATCAAGCTCATTTAGAAACTCTCACGGAGCAACTAGATGAAGTGGATATACGTATTTTCCAAGAGAAGAAAACCAATTCGCCGACGCACTAGCTAAATTAGCATCAATGGTGCGAATTCCAACGACTGATACAATCAGAATACCACTGACCATAGAAAGAAGATATGAGCCGGCTTATGTTCACGCACTAGACGATGAACAAGAACCACAAGAAGAAGATGAAGATCCATGGTATACATACATCCTTAATTATGTGACAAGAGGAGAATACCCTCCTAATACTGATAAAAGGGCACGCCATGCTTTGAGGCTCCTGGCCTCACAGTATGTGCTCATCAGGGGAGAACTTCACAAGAGAACTGCAACGGGAAGAAATCTCTTATGCATAGCCAAGAGAGAAGCACATAAAACCATGGAAAATCTTCATGCCGGTATATGTGGAACATAGATGAATGCAAAGATGTTAGTCCAAAAGATTCAACGACAAGGTTACTATTAGACTACTATAGAGAGAGATTGTCACGAATACGTCAAGAAATGTATGAAGTTTCAAGTCTACGCAAATTTACAGCATGTTCCACCTTCGCTTCTCTACACATATACTTCTCCATGGCCTTTCTCCTCATGGGGCATTGACATCATTGGAAAAATAACACCACCAGGACAAGGGGGGCATGAATTCATTCTCGTAGCAATCGACTATTTCATCAAATGGGTCGAAGCTGCCTCATATGCTAAGCTGACGGCGAAACATGTAGCTCAATTCATTGAGAAAAATATTATATGCCGCTATGGGGTACCACATGAGATGATCAGCGATAATGGAACACATTTCCAAGCCGAATGCGCGGAATTATTACAGAAATATCATATCAAGCATCACAGATCATCACGTTACAGACCACAAACAAATGGTGTAGTCGAATCTGCCAACAAAAATGTGAAAACTATCATCGAAAAGATGACAGAAAATTACAAGGATTGGCCAAGTAAGCTACATTTCTCCCTTTGGGGTTATCGAACCTCTGTTCGTACATCAACGGGGGCTACCCCTTTCTCGTTGGTCTATGGAGTTGAAGCTGTACAACCAATCGAGCTCGAAATCCCTTCTCTTCAAATCGCATTGGAAAGCCAACTAAATGAAGTCGACCGAATTAGAGCAAGATACGACGAACTGGTCTTACTTGATGAAAAACGCTTGGCAGCTTTGCATCATGTCCAAACCTACCAACAGCGTATGGCGCGACATTTTAATAAAAAAGTCAAGACCAGGAATATCAAAGAGGGTGACCTAGTGCTTAAGGCACTTCGTAAAAATGTGTTAGATCCAAGAGGAAAATTCAGACCGAATTGGTCAGGCCCGTACATTGTTAAAGCCATCCTGTCTGGTGGAGCGGCACAATTAGTAGACATGGACGGTAACGACTTCCATAATTTAACCAACTTGGATCAACTCAAGAAATTCTATGCCTAGTCGCCATGGGTTCATGACCCGATAGAGCTACGTTTGGCCTGATTCCTTTTAGGATACGTAGGCAACCCCTCAAGGGGGCCCGGCCACTTTAAAAAATAAAAATCCTCCCTCTGTTGATCAAATATGCGCGTCAGTTCAGCATTGCGTCACGACAAAAAAAAAAGGTTTTGCCGCGACACGGGACATTCCACCGTGTCCCGGTACAGTTCACCGTGGCACAGTGGCCCTGAACGCAAAAAAAAATAAAAAAAATAAAAAAGGGTTTTGCCGCGACACGAGACATTCCACCGTGTCCCGGTACAGTTCACCGTGGCACGGTGGCCCTGAGCGCAAAAAAAAAGGGTGTTGCCGCGACACGGGACATTCCACCGTGTCACGGTACAGTTCACCGTGGCACGGTGGCCCTGAGCGCAAAAAAAAAACAAAAAAAAGGGGGAAATTGTCGTGACGCGGGAATTTGTAACGTGTCACGGTGAAAAATCCCGTGACACGTTGGAATTTAAGGTTTTCCGTTTTTTTAAGTGACGCATTCGTTGCGAATTCATTGTTTGTTCGAGGTTTTTTTTTTTAGTTTTCGTTCTTCCATTGCGTCCGACTCCTTGACTCGGATAAATAAATAATAAATAAAAGTCGTTGTCATTTTTTATTTTTAAGGCTGAAATAAATGTGCTATTATTATTAAAATAAGTGCGACTACAATTATTGGCATCATATGCCTTATTTTAAATAAAAATTATAAATCATAAAAAGCAAAGTACTATTGATCTAATCTCTCTTCACTTTAGGAACATCCTTCTCTTGGTCAATTAGGTCGGCCTTCACCATTAATGTGTCTTTCGTAGCCCGAACCGTCACACCCCTAGTCGAACTTTCACCCCTTTCACCTTTCTTGAATTTTTTCGGTTGTTTCTCCCTATAGACCATCTTTTCTTTACCCTTCCCTTTCACATAATTCTTCTTTCTTGGCATTATAGGAGTCTTAAACTCAATCCCTTGTGTTCTCGGACCTAGACGATCTTTAGGAGGGGTTTTCTTATTTCCAAGACGACTCTTCACATCAGACTTGCGTGATTCGAATCTTTCCCTCCTACTTCTAGGGTTCAACCATGCTTTATATGCACTAGATTAAGGAGGAGGAGCTTGGTCACTTGCAGAAACGGTCCACAAGGGTCTTCCAATCCAATAAGTTTCGTAATTGTGAACGTTACTTTCATGCAACGATACTTCACGAGGACTATCGTTATAGCGTGGAACTACTTGTTCAAGTCCATACTGCCGCATCAGTCGAGAAGGACAATAAAAGGTCAGTTTTGAGATACTAGGAACACGGAAATATGGAGTATCATTCGTGCCAACCATCCAAGTAAGCCTCCACCAAGGCACCACCCAACGAATGGAAAATTCCCTTTTTGCAAAGAAATTTTTCCAATCTTCATACGACATATTCGCAGAGTAATTCTTTTTCCTGCGGACTAGGTCGTTAGGGCCATATTTTTCAACATCGTCGGGGGCTTCAAATATTTCTAAACGCTCCATCAACCAAATCTGCAAAAAAAAAAAAAAAAAAAAAAAAAAAAAAAAAAAAAAAAAAACCAGTCTTTAAAAAAAAATTGCAGATTCCCGTGACACGGCAGGTTTCACCGTGTCACGTCAGACACCCACCGTGACACGGTGCCTGTTTTGTGTCACGGGGGCTACTCGAAGCGTATTTTTACCTGTAGCAGTACCAGAGAGCCCTTCCTGATGGCTTTCCGGTCAGCTTTTGCTTCGTCAAGGCCACGAAATGTTTCTCCAAGGCACTTCGGCATAGGAGATCTTCTAGATTCGACATGTTCAAGCACAGACGCTAGACAAGCATGTCCTACCCTACCGTTTGCAAATAAAATCTTGCTAAATATGCAAAAAATATATGCCCTTCTACGATATACATGATAAGACTCAGAGATAGGGCGATTAAATTATAAATTTGCAAGTTTTTCTAAGTCTACCTCATTACCACACACAATTCTATTTAAATCTGGATCTGTTAGATTCAGATGGCGTTCAAAATCTTGGTAATAATATTCACGCAGGGTAGGCATGGCAATAAGATTTCTAGCAGGAAATCCAAAGATTGCATCGAATTCCTCCGGTAGGGAACAACTTTCATCATAATCAAAATTAAAACAGTGTGTTTCTGGACTCCAATAATCTAATGCTGCCCTAAGAAAATCATGTTCAATAGCTACATGTCGCAGGGCTAGCAAACCCCTGACATGAAATAATTCTAACTCTCTTTTTTCAGCATTGGTCAAAGAATAAGACCAGTCGCGCAATGTATTATCGAAATTCTGAGACATGATTATTGAAATATGAAATTCTAAATTATTTTGTGTTTCGTAATTATGCATATCATGAATAAACTAGTCTTATTTTATTGCAAAAGCACTCGAAACTGCCCAGAAATTATCTTTTCATACGCGTAAAACATACCGCTGATTAATACGCGTATCGTGACACGGGAACTTTTGCCGTGACACGGCAAGTTCTGCCGTGACACGGTGCATAGTGCCGTGTCACGACACCTCACGCGTTTTCTTTTTTCATCTTTTCCCGTATCTATCCGGATATTTTATAGTATTTTATCTTCACCGTTTATTTTTCAGTTTTCTGAGAGTTTTATTTCTAATAAAATTCTCAACTTTTTTTATCTCTATTATTATTTAATTTATTTAATTAATTTATTTATTTATTTATTCATCACTTTAATATTTTATTTCTTTATTTATATTTGCTTGTCTTTTTATTTCTTTTTCTTTTGGGGAAGGTAATTTTTTTTTATTTATTTATTCATCACTTTAATATTTTATTTCTTTATCATTTTATTTATTTTTGCTTGTGTTTTTATTTCTTTTTCTTTTGGGGAAAGTCGGTACCCTCCATTACTCCACTTATGTTTTTTGTCGCGCCATTAATAAATACACGATCACACACAATGAGTCTCAAGCACACACTAACACACAATAATAAATATATAAACTATGAATAATGTACAAAAGAGTCATAATAAATAAACATGTCAAGTGTCATCATAGTATGTACAAATAAAAACCCTCGGTCAAAAGTCTCTAGAGCCAGAATCAGTATCATCTCCACCCTGCGAATATGGGAACGGTGAGCCAAAGAATCCCTCCATCATCCGAGTACGGGGAGTAGTGTCCCTACTAGTCCCTGTGACCCCAGCAGTAGTCAAGCTCAAGGCAAGACCCGTCCAGTCGGAAAACGGTGTAGACTGGCTAAAGGACATAGGAATAGTCGGTGAAGGCATCATCCCATACATCGGAACTGAGAACAAGCCCGACACCGGTGGAGGAATCCCGGACAATGGAGCTGAAAATGAACCAGGATCCAAGGGAGTCAAAACAGACCCAAGCTCAGGCTGTGGAGGCTGTAAAAACGATTGACGCTGCCCCTGACTCTGGCCCGGAAAGCACTGGGAAGACTGAGGCTGCTGCCACTGAGGCTCTCGCTGAGAATGAGAATGCCGGTGAATCTCAAGAGATCGTCTACCACGACCAAGCTCCTCCTCGTCCGAGCCTCTATGCCTCGAGCGCGAGCGGGACCTCCGTTGCTCCTGAAAGATACACAATCAAAAGGTATCAACAATGCAAAATAAAACAAATGGTAGAAGTAAAAAAATGAATGATACCTCAAGAACGTCGCTAGAGCTCCGACAACTCGCACCGCGCCGAAGCTTGATGATGCAATACTTTAGGGCGTCAACCAGCTTCATGCGTCCCATCATCTCCGGGCGGTTAGGCTGAGGATAAAACAAAGAAAAGTCAGTAATAAGCGGTGTTAAAAGGATGAATAATGCATCAAAAAACTTACCGGCTCAAAGACCTCGGGCAGAGACTCTTGCGCCTGTATGTAACCCTCTGGCGCGTCAGCAATATGGTCCTCGGTGATACCAATCAGCCCTGGATAGCGAACAGACTGAGGCGGAATCCCGATCCTCCCCACAGGGCGAATAGTCGTCTGAAAATATGATCGAATAATCAAGTTATTCGACTATTTAAAACAGAGACTAGTAACGAACGAGGTGGAGGAGCCAGAGAGGGAAGTAAATCCTGTGCATAGTCACTCTCCATGTGTACAAGCTCCTGCCATGGAAAATTATATCGCTCTCCCCTGTTTATCAACTCTCTGATCAAGCGTGAGTCCAGCATCGAATCTGGTGGAGATGAAGGAACCATAAAGCGATCGCCGCTATGGTGACAAACGACTCGCTCCCCCAAATACCAGACAAAGCGTCCAGTACCAACCAAAATGGTGCGGTGCGCTGAAAGACGCAAGGCCTCAGGTAGATCAGTCATCCCGGCCCAAGGACGATACTAGACATCAATGGCAACCTGAAAACCATAAAAAGTTGGCGTGAAACAACAGAAACAATGTAAGAAGGAAAATAACAGGCAACAAAACTAATTCTTACGCCAACAAAAGAGGTGCCTCGGCATAGCAGCCCACGCAGCGTAGGGACAGACTCCACTCGCGACTCTCCTCGATCACGCCAGCTGGCCCCGACGGGGAAATCATGGACCGCTCCACGACGTCGGCGAGGAGCCAAGCCTGGGAAGTACTCGTAGAACCATAGCTGCAATGAAAAGTAATCTTTAAGCACATGAGTCGAACAAGTTAAAGTGAAACAAAAGGGGAAAAGATCATCACCTCTACGACTCTCCACAGACCATAGACGGTGATCGGAGACTCGTTGTTCAGCTGCCAACAGCCATGACGTAGCGATAGGAGAAGGTCGGCGTATCCGAGGCTGGCCTAGCTATAGGATCCTATCTCATGGATCCTGACCAAAGAGGGGAGGTAGCAAAGGAGTACGCGTGAACTCCTATCAGGAGAAAGGGTCATGGAGATCAGAATCAGGATGAAGATCCGCACTCGCTGCTCAGCCAATGTATCCTCCATGTCGAAGCCACGAGCTAAAATTGAAGCCAGCTCCGATCGCCCGCTCCTAGGACCACCTCGTGATACTGGTCGGGTCCTGATATGCTGAACGATCGGACCTAACAAATCAGCTGCCTCAGCCGATCTCCAAGACAGATCAGACATCTGAGCTACAGCTCGGTCGGTGAAGCGCAGCCCGCTAATCATACTGAAGTCCAGAGGGGTCACTGTCATCTCCCCCCAAGTAAAATGAAAAGTGTTAGTAGTATCCCAGAAATACTTCAACAATGCGTGAACGACCGTCGCACCGCAAACCCGGGGGCTGCGAAACCCTACAACCGCCGTATAGAAATCTACTAAACCAGCCGATTCCCATAGGGCGTTCATAGCAAGATCCCTCGTAATGATCTGGTGAAGTCAAGGAATCAAATCGTCGGCTCCAGAACCGTGGTGGCGAAGCGTGCCGTCGACTATGCCGGAGAGTGGGCGATGAGAAACATGGTTTTCGCGGCAGAAAACCAACTGGTCTGGAGTCCACGGAGGTGGAACCCACCTACCCCTACTCGTAGAAGCCCGAGGCTCAGACTCTACAGCATCATCGTCCATCCCCTCAGGAATAGTGGGAGTGTCCTCCCGAAAAGCTCGACGTCGGCCATGGGTAGAAAGATCACAATCCCGTCGCCTAGGCATGCTATTATAAAGATCTAAATGCTTAGCATCATTTCCTAAGACATTTAATTCAAGTTGCATTTTTACAAAAATAAAGATCTAAATACTTAACATCATTTCCTAAGTTATTTAGTTATTTATCGAATAATACGCTAAATTTTTACCTCCAGGCTAAAAATTGGCAAAATTGTGGTATTTAGTTTCTTCATGACAAACTAATACTACAGTTCTCCTAGCCGCATGATACTATGTTCTCCATGACAATATAGTACATACGCAAAATATGTTTCGAAGTTGCATAAAAACAATGAACCAACACATCATGAAATATTTTACAAAGTCTACCACCATATCTTCACCATTTCAAGTGCAATGAAGTAACATGAACATCATTTCACAAAAGTAGTACCCAAAAATGGTGATTTGCTCAATTCTCCATCAAATCATGCAATTTTTGTCTCAAACTTCTCACAAACACACATACATACATATACAAGTAAAATTATGGCAAGAATTTCAACATAAAACCTCAAAATAAAAAATCCCCAAATTGATTTTTAAGGGTTTTTTCATGAAATCACTTATTTGAAGCAAATTTGAGACACAAATTAAGAAGAACTTACATAGATCCTTGTAGAGGTTCGAATATGAGGAGTATGGCAAGAATTTGGAGTAAATTTGGTGGAAAATCGAGCAACAAAGGCTCGAGAAAACTCCGGCAACCCAGCAGACCGCCACGACACGGTCAAATAACGCCGTGACACGGTGAGCCTGTCCCGTGTCACGGTGAGCTTGAGAGAAGACGGAACTCCGGTGACTCCGACGACAACTTCAGGCAGTAAACAACAACAGCGATAGCAGTGGGCAGCAACGAACAACAGCAGCAGCAAGTCGCACCAAAAAAAAAAAAGAGAGAGGAAGCAAACCGCCGTGACACGGTGATGAACGCCGACCGACGGGAAAGAAAACCGAGCGCCGGTGAGAAGCAACCGAGACACGGCAAACCAAAAAAAATATTTTCGAGCTTTTGGGTGAAAATCGGACGAGAAAGTGGATGAGTCAAAATGAGAAAAAATGTTTGATATTTAAAACATAAAAATCTTGTGCAACGGACCCCGTTCCCACGTAACGGTCAGATTTTTGTGGTGCACAAGCTTTGACCGGTCAAAGATGCCATTTGACCTTTTTTTTCAGCCACTAGATTCCTGCGCCACGGGACCCCCTTGCCGTGTCACGGGAAGCAGCTCCGCGTGACGGGGGACCCTTGCCGTGTCACGGGAATGTTTTTTGTGACACGGTGGTTTTTGTACATTTATTTGCGAATATTCCTGACATTTTGACTGAGGTTGCACGATTTTTTTTTGCATAAATTGGATAGTTATTTTTCGCTGGAATTACGCGGAAAATTGTAATTGATACTAAAAGGGAACTAAAATTACCATTTTACCCCTAGCAAGCATCAAAGTCTATTTTTCGGCATGGTCGGATAATCGACTTAAAGGTGTGAATCATCCGCGGCCCACGTTCGGGGATAATCGAACCATCATACACTTACAAATTTCAGCAATCGTCGGCTTTCCTCAAGCATGGAAAGCGTTATCGGTGGATTTTTCTTCAAGTATAAGAAAACCGCCAAATTCCTTTGTCGGCTTTCCTCAAGCATGGAAAGCGTTAGCGGTGGATTTTTCTTCAAGTATAGAAAAACGCCAAATTCCTTTGTCGGCTTTCCTCGAGCATGGAAAGCGTTATCGGTGGATCTTTCTTCAAGTATAGAAAACTGCCAAATTCCTTTGTCGGCTTTCCTCAAGCATGGAAGGCATTAACGGTGGACTTCTTCAAGCATAGAACGACACCAAATTTCGTTCGTCGACTTTCCTCAGGCATAAAAAGTATTGCCCGGTAGCTTTCTTCAAGCTTAGAAAGCTATCAAGCTCTTCAGTCGGCTTTCCTCAAGCATGGAAAGCGTTTCAACAAATGTCACTCGGTGGATTACTTCAAGCTTAGGAAGCTGCCAAATTTGTTTGTCACCAATACACTGGTGCTAGAAACGTATTCTATCCCTTTACTCTTTTATCTGTGGAATTAACATTTTTCTACAGGTATCGGTGTATACAGAGTGATTTAGGATCGCAGAACGTCTTAAATCATTCTCCGTCCCTATCGACTACTTTGACTTTCGTTTTCGAAACTAACGTTTCTACAAACTCAGTCAAAGTGGGGGCTTCTGTAGACACCTAAAAATGTCTCCCCAAAACCAAACCCGATGATGAACAACCTTTCACCGCCGCTATTGGTCGGGTTTAGTATTTAATCCCGAGAGTGCTTAAAAAATCGTATTTGATTAAATTCATATTTTTGAACAGTCCATGGATTAGTCTTGATGTTTGGTAAAAGCATAGTTTTAATTTCAGCCCAAACTTATTAATTAATTTTAGCCCAAACTTTTTTTTATTTTATTGTTGGCCAAACCTTTTATTTATTTTTATTTAATTATTTTTTTATTTTAGCCCAAATAATAATAAGTCAGAAAAGGCCCGAAATTATCAATCGGAACTTAAAATGCCGAATGAAATTAGGGTTAAAAATGTATTTAGACGGAAAAATAGGTTGGAAATTCCCGCGCCACGGCAGGCACCCACCGTGTCACGGGAATCCTTCCCGTCTTACGGTGGGATTTCCCGTGACACGGGACATTCCGTGTTTTTTCTGCGTAAACCCTTGACGCGTTTTTATCCCGTTTTCTGAAAATTTCCCGCGTCACACCAAAAATGTACCGTGACACGGGAAAGTGTGTCGTCTGACGGTGGGACTTCCCGTGTCACGGTACAGTTTTCCGTGTCACGGGATACTTTTTTAGGGTTTTTATCATTTTAGGGTTCCGTGTGCTCCCTCAGCACATTTTCCCTATAAATACCCCCTCATTTCTGATGTACGGGGCACCAGGTAATTCTCTGATTTATTTTTCTCTCTTCTATGCTTTAGCCTAAACACTAGCCTACCCTTTTTACTTAAAAATTCCTTCTTCAAGTACTCAAAGAAGTCCATACTTTACTCGTGGTTCTGTCCTTAAGCCAAGGCGTGAAAGGTAGAACTGTTTGAGGGTTTGGCCCCAAAATCAACTTTACTTTATTTAATTTAATTTAATCATCGTTTTATTATTTCGTTGAAGTTACTAACTCGTTTATTATTTTGTAGTTGCAAACAAACAGAATCAAAGTAAGAATCATGTTCCTTTTACTTCTATTATTTTTCGAACGATTTTATGTTGTTGGAATTGTTGATTAAATTGCTTTCAATATTAATGTGAATTCTTTTATTATTTATTGATCACTATATTGCATGTTTAAAGGGAATATATAATTGAAATCACGCGTAATAAGATAATTTGTACAACCGGTTTAGGTTCCTTTTTAATCTTATTGTTTAATCAAGTGATCACAATATTTTAGAATTATATGTTTCATTAATATTCAACCAATTTAGCTTTTGAGATCACAGGAATCACTTTTCACTATAAGAATCGAGTATAGGCCAATACGGGCGAATGCGACTCCATGACTCACTTCGTACCATCATCCCCGATCCTCCTTTTGTGGTTCCGAACCATATGGCGTTAGTAATCTCATGGATTATGAATGGGGTGTAACTTTCACGGGTCAATCGTTGTTGCCTATCGTTGTCCCTTTATCGTGGTTGCCTTTTATGATCCGTGAACGGTTTACAAGTTCCTTAAAAACTTGTTAGCGGCTCCCTACTTTCCTTGTCCCTTACCGTATATGTCAATTACCACTTCCTATGAGTGCCAAGCATATTCACACATGCTTTTAACGTAGGCGCACTTCGAGCGACGCCTACACATCATCTCCCATGAAGCGGGGAATTTTCGCGTGAAAAGTACGTAAAAATAAGCACAAGAATTCCCGTGTCATGGCACCAGGCACCGTGACACATTGAGAATTCTGTCTTGGTACCAGGCCCCGTGCCACGTCACTTTGCCCCGTGACACGGTGGTTTTGATGCCTGCGTGACGATTCCAGTTTTTTATGCATTTTTAAAATCATCATAACTTTTGATCCGTAACTTGGAATAAGGCATATGATATATAATTGGATATCTTATCCAGTCTACTTTCTAACCCAATTAGAATCAGGTTAAAATTATTTGTATATTTTAAGATATGGTCATTTTAGTGGAAGGGTGTCGGTTTTGGGCCGAGTTTAGTGTTTTGCTCATATCGTTTTCGTTATAGCTCGGAATTGGACTTATGATACATGGTTGGAAAGATTATTTCAAGTTGTAGACACCTAAAAAGGTCTCCCCAAAACCAAACCCGATGATGAACAACCTTTCACTGCCATTATTGGTCGGGTTGAGTATTTAATCTTGGAGTGCTTAAATCCATATTTCCATTTCATAAACCAACCCAACTTCTAGCCCATTTCCCCAAAACGTAACTTATTTTCCTCTTTTCGGGCCTTTAAACCCAAAATAATTCATTTCGTGTCCTTTAAAATCATTCATTTCGTGTCCTTTATATAAAAACGTTTATTCCAGTTTATTTTGGTCCATAATCCGGGTCCAATGATTAAATAATTGGATGGGCTTGAAAATAGCTTTCCAATAACGATATATTTTAAGCCCAAATCCGAGTTATAACGAATAAGTTATGACCAAAATATTAAACTGAGCCCAAACCGAACCTAAGCCCACATTACCTACGACCCAATGATCACGTGGAGGGTCCAAATTATTTAATCCCATTCCTAAACCAATTAGGATTAATTAGAAGCTTCTATAAGTTTCTTAAAGATCCTAATTATCCTTTTTGAAAAGATAAGATTAAAGAGTTTGAAATTGAATAAAACTCCTTTTTTTTTAAAGTCCTATTTCTATCCGAATTGAAAGACGTTCAAAGATAGACATATATTATTTTCGTGCCTCATATTTTTTATCCAAATTTTATATGGTTGGATAGACCTTAAAAATATCTTTCCAATGATATATTATAATATCCATTCCGAGCTATAACGGAAAAGATATGAATAAAATGTCAAACTCTATCCAAAACTGACACCGTCTCACTATTTCGGTCATATCTTTTATTATATAAAATACTTTAATCTGATTTGAATTGGGTTAGAAATAAGATTTCAAGAGCTTTCCTGCGATATCTTATTTATCTTATTCCGATTTCTGGATCAAAAGATATGATAAAAACAAAAACCGCAAAAACTGGTGTTTATCGCAAGAGTTTTAATCCGATTCGAACTCGATCTTTTCTTGATTCTTCGACCCTCTTTTTTCCCTATAAATAGAGGTCATATCACCCCTTTTTCAATCATCAACAAGCTTAATCATAAAATAATTCTCTTCTCCCTTTTTAGCCTAAACACTAGCCTCCCTATTCTTCCATAATATATACTTCCCCTAAGCACTCCAAGGAGTCCATACAATACCCGAAGTTCTATACTTAAAACAAGGCGTGAAAGGTATAATTAACTGAGGGTTTGGACCAAATAAAATCTACATTTATTTAATTTAATTTTCATTTAATTTATATTTTTATTGAAGTTACTAACAGTTTATTTGTGATGTAGCAATTTAAAGGAACGCGAGGAATGTGAGTAATTAATTAATTTAATTACTCTTATTTTTATTCTTATTGCTAGCATCATGATTAGGCTATTATTATTATTATTATTTGATTTGACTAACGCTATTATTGTTAAATTGCTTCCAATACTAATGTTTATTCTATTTTTATAATGATCACTATATTGCATGTTTTAAGGGAATATGTAATTGAAAATCACGCCTAATAAGATAATTTGGATGACCGGTTTAGGTTCCTTTTTAATCTTGTTATTAATTCAAGTGATCACGATATTTTAGAATAATGTGTTGCATTAATATTAAACCAATTTAGCTTAATAATAGGTTGGAGCAAATTGAATCTTTGTTTGCATGCCTTTGAGATCGCAGGAATCATTTTTCACTATAAGAATCGAGTAGAGGCCAATACGGGCAAATGTGACTCCATGACTCACTTCGTACCATCATCCCCGATCCTCCTTTCGTGGTTCCGAACCATATAGAGTTAGTAATCTCATGGATTATGAATGGCGTGTAACCTTCACGGGTCAATCGTTGTTGCCTATCATTGTCCCTTTATTCGTGGTTGCCTTAAATAATCCGTAAACGGTTTACATGTTCCTTAAAAACTTGTTGGCGGCTCCCTACTTTCCTTGTCCCTAATCGTATATGTCAATTCCCACTTCCTAAGAGTGCCAAGCATATTCACCACATTCTTTTAACGTAGGCGCACTTCGAGCGACGCCTACACAAGTCCTATTCAACCAAATAATAATTGGATCAAAATTATAAGACCAAAAAATCAGTTTCTCTCGGTTTTGCGATGTGGACACGAAAAGTGGATAACAAGCTATGGTTTAGGGAAATGAGCTAGGAAATGGATTAGTTCATGAAATATATTGGATAGAACATGGATTTAAGCACTCCAAAGATTAAATTCCCAACCCAAACAATAATGGCGATGAAAGGTGTTCATCATCGGGTTTGGTTTTGGGGAGACATTTTTAGGTGTCTACAGAAGCCCCCACTTTGACTGAGTTTGTAGAAACGTCAGTTTTGAAAACGATAGTCAAAGTAGTTGATAGGGACGGAGAATGATTTAAGACGTTCTCCGATCCTAAATCACTCTGTATATGTCGATACCTGCACAAAAATGTTAATTCCACAGATAAAAGAGTAAAGGAATAGAATGATTATCTGACAACAGTGTATCGGTGACAAATGAGTTTGGTAGCTTCCTATGATTGAAGGAATCCACCGAATGACGTTTTTTTGAAATACTTTCCATGCCTGAGGAAAGTCGACTGATGAGTTTGGTAGTTTTCTATGCTTGAAGAAATCTACCAGATGATACTTTCCATGATTGAGGAAAGACGACATATGAATTTGGTGTTTTATATGCTTAAAGAAACCCACCAATAATACTTTCCATGCATGAGGAAAGCCGACAAAAGAATTTGGCGGCTTTCTATGCTTGAAGAAACCCACCGACAATACTTTCCATGCTTGAGGAAAGTCGACGGATGATGAGATTGCAAGTCTCTGTGTATTGAGAACCTTGCGTCGTGAAATGATGGTGGTTTGATTGTCCCCGAACGTGGGCTGTAGATGGTTCTCTTGTCCCAAAACGTGGGCTGTAAATGGTTCGCTTCTCCCCGAACGTGGGCTGTAGGTGGTCCGCTTGTCCCCGGACGTGGGTTGTAGATGGTCCGCTTGTCCCCGGACGTGGGCTGTAGATGGTCCGCTAGTCCTCGGACGTGGGTTGTAGATGGTCCGCTTGTCCCCGGACGTGGGCTGCAATTGAGGCCTGCAAAATAAAAATTGTCAAGGGACTCGTATAAAATATGATTGACTTGACCAACTAACTTGACCAAGCTTGACTTGACATGACATGACATGTGTATAAGTGTGATTTAAATGTATGAGCAAACACAAGCAATCAACAATGCAAAAAGAAAAAATTTCCTGTCATTTTTATTATGAGACGAGTGGAGGGTATCGACTTTCTCCCGAAAAAGAAAGACGTGAAAAATGAAACTTTATTTTCAAACTTCCCTCGATAAAAATTTTGAAAATGTTTTTGAACTTCCCCAAAAGAAAATGATGAAAAAGGGAAGAAGTTTTGAACTTCCTCCTTGAGCAAGATGAAATGAATCGTGTGGATTGAATCTCTTTTCCTGAAAATAATTTATGCATGATGCATGTTCTTAGGCCAGGAGGCTAAGGACAATTACATCATGTGACACGATAGATGAATGAACTTAGGTCATGGATCTAAGCATAATATATGGTGTAAAGAAACGATCTTGAACGTCACTCAGGTCTTGAAGCTAAGCACATATATAGATGAAGTGATTATTGCATAATGAACGTTGCTAAGGTTAAGGAGCTAAGAACGATATGCTACAAATCATTGATATATAAATGTTTCTCAGCACATTATGCGATGCATGAAACAATGAACATTGCTCGGGTCAGGAAGGTAAGCAAGTATACAATGTTTCTTTTAACGAATGTTGTCTTGAAATATG
The DNA here is from genome assembly GCF_001683475.1 of Chenopodium quinoa. NCBI lineage: Eukaryota > Viridiplantae > Streptophyta > Magnoliopsida > Caryophyllales > Amaranthaceae > Chenopodium > Chenopodium quinoa. The sequence goes on along the minus strand of NW_018744616.1, from coordinate 2,214,120 downwards.
ATGAAGCATGCACAGTGGGGAAACAATATTTCATGATAAAAGGTTCCTAAGGGAAAGCTGATATGGCTATGTATGTGTGAAAGACGTGTGTGAAAGTGGTACTAGGTAAGGCTGCAATGGCTATGGTGAGGGAAATAGATGTGAGAAGAGTCGAGATGGTGACTCTTTAAGATAGGTAGGCTAAATGATGTGGGTTCAAGCCCCCAAGTCTAGCTCTAGATGGATAGGGTCATAAGATTAAGCATTGGATATTCTTTGACTCGATCAAGCATGGATATGAATATAAATGTGAATATGAATGTGGCCGCACCTCGATGTGAGGTTGCCTACGTATCCGTTAGGAATCAGGCTAACGTAGCTCTAGCCAAACTTTGCACAAGTGTATGTACAACTCAAAGAGGTCTTTCAAGGGTTGTAATGTGGTTAAGTTGATGGTTTGAGGAAGAAAGAGATAAAAGGCTCAAGACCCGAGAGAATCCCTAAGATGTGTAATTTTAAATTTAAAAATTTTGAATTTTGCAAGTTATTCTCATATGTTTTTTTTAATTTCTTTTTTTTTATTCTTTTGAATAAATGTAGGCAATCTCAGATCATGCGTTCCATCACTTAGTTAGCATTCATGTTTCTCAGGCACGGTACCAAGCACTCGATGAGAGACACAATTTGAGACGTGTTCATATCAAAGACATTGGAACACTTGCCCTTAGACATTGTTTTATTGTTGCTTTGATGATTTTTTTTTTTTCTTTTTTTTTTACTTGCTTTTTGAATGTGATACAATTACACATCTTCCAATCCCAGGGTTAAGTGAATGTTGGTTGAAGAAATGAAGGCCAAACGGTAGACGAGGCTCAAAGTGGTTGATGAAGAAATGGATATGTGATTGAACGGGTAACAGGGAATGACAGGGTTGCAAAGGCGCCTCAAATCATTAGTGTACCTTGTGTTTAGTTCGGCAATTGATTTTTTTTAGTAGGAGTGAATGAAAAATGCTATGATCAAGATGTAAAGGAAATTGCTCATTTTATTAATGGAATAAAGGTGAACGAAACACATGAAACATATAAAAAATTGAAATGGAAAACCTATGCTAGACATGATTGGGGGAATGGAGATGAATGATAAAAAAATCATGAAATTTTGCACAAAGGATCTGCTGTGCGCCTTGCGTTCATTACTTCTTGATGCCTGGAGGGACAGGAAGTTTGTTTGCATCCACCAAGTCTTGAATGACGTCCTTCAAATTCCAACATTGCTCTGTAGTGTGGCCCCTTCCTTGATGGTACTTGCAATGGGCATTGGGATTCCATTTGGCGCTCCTTTCTTCAGGTTTTGGCTCTGGAAATAGCCCAATAGGTGTGATCAAGCCTTGACCGTAAAGGCGATCAAAGGCCGCATCATAAGTCATTCCTAAAGGAGTGTAAGTTCTTTTTTTCTTGGGCAATGGAGCATCAAGAGCTAACACTTCATTGAGATCAACTTGGCTTATATTGTTGGTAATATTTTCGTGCTTAGAAGACGAAGAAGAAGGATGGTCATTCTTCTTGTTTTTCCAAGTGTTATTATTGTTACTACTAGCAATCTTTATTAGCTCATCCTCGATATTGATGCCAATGTCGTATACAGCTTCGAAAGTGTTCAGTGGAAGAAATTTGAGATGTTCCTTATATTTGTGAGTCAGATTTTGAATAAAGAGGCAAATGACAACGTGTTATTTGGTATGATTTTAGGGTACTTTTGAACCTTATTTTCGTGATTATTCGACATCAAAGTTCATTATTTATCCTATTTTTATACAAATTTTGTACCATCCATGCTTCACGGGTTGTTTGTGTTTTTGATGTAATGTTGCTATTTTTAGCACTATATATGGACGTGATCAAGCATGAGTGAACAAGGAGAAGGGAAATCTTGGTTGATAGAGCAATTAAGGAAGAAGGATGAGTGCCTTAAAGAGAAATGAAAAGCTTTTGGAAAGTTTTGGAAGGATTTTTACACTAAGGTCAACTTTAACTGATCATAAACTTTGTTTCACTTAAAATTTTGAAGTGATTCAAATTGGAGATTAAAGTTCATCTCAAGATCTTTCCAACGACAGGTCACATGCCTTATTCCGATGAGTAACGAAGAAGTTATGACCTTCCGAAAATAAGTTGTTTCGCTAGAAAAGGGATGCACGTCCGTGCCAATAAGTGGCACGCCCGTGCAAGTCACTGCACGTCCGTGCCAAATGAAGCACGTCCGTGCAAGGCCAGGCAGTAGCTACTGGTCGTATTTTAAAAGGTTTTCACGTCTGTAGACACCCATTTGTGTCTCCCCAAAACCAAACCCGGTGATGAGTACCTTTCACGTCGAATCATAATCGAATGAAACGAAAGTGTGGAAAAGTCTAGTGTTGCGGTTAGGTTTTGTTAAAATTCTTTCCTTCTGTTTTCGAAAACCCACTCTATTTTATGAAAACGTCAATTCCAGTTTAGTTTGGTCCATGATAAAGGTCCAATAATGGTGTAGTTGGATGGGGCTTGAAAAGACCTTTCCAACGATATATTATAAGCCCAATTCCGATGAATAATGAGGAAGTTATGGCCAAAATACTAAACTAGGCCCAAACCGGATTTTACCTACGACACAATGATCATGAGGAGGGTTCAAAGGTTTAATCCTATTCCTAAATTAATTAGGATTGATTAGAATCTTCTATAAGTTTCTAAAATATCTTAATTATCCTTTTTTGAAAAGATAAGATTAAAGAATTTGATTTAAATATAAACTTTCCTTTTTTTTATATAAAACTTTCCTTTTTTAAAGTCCTAATTCTATTCGAATTTAAACATGTTCAAAGACAGTCAGATATTATTTTCGTGCCTAATATTTTTTATCCAAATTTTATATGGTTGGATAGATCTTGAAATTATCTTTCCAATGATATATTATAATAATAATTCCGAGCTATAACGGAAAAGATATGAATAAGATATCAAACTCTATCCAAAACTGACACCGTCTCACTATTTCATTCATATATTTTATTCTACAATATATTTTAATCCGATTCTAATTGGGTTAGAAAGTAGAATTCAAGATCTTTCCAACGACATCTTATTCATCTTATTCCAATTTCTGGATCAAAAGATATGATAAAAACAAAATCCGCAAAAACTGCTGTCTACGAGTTTTATTTCGATTCGAATTTGAATTCTTTTCTTAATTCTTCGACCCTCTTTTTTCCTATAAATAGAGGTCATATCTCCCCTTTTTCAATAACCAACTGTCATCAAGATTTTCTTGATTATTCTCTCTCTTTTCTAAACCTTGTTTTAATACAAAATTCCGCATTCACAAGATCTTGATACACCTAGCCATATTCGAAGTTGTCTTCGCCCTAGACGTGAAAGGTTTTAATTTCTGAGGGTTTGGTCCCAAATCTCTATTTCAATTATTTAATTTAATTGTTTTGATTTATTATTTTCCTTGAAGTTACTAACGTGTGTATTTTGTTATTAGAAAGAGGTACGAGGCATCCAAGTAAGTACTTTAAGTGCTTTAATTGATTTATTGATATTATGATGTAGAAATAATGTTTAGATTGTTATTATGATTCCTAGTATCATGTCTAGGGTAATTTTAATATTAAATATGATTTCTATGATGCCTTTTATTCTCTTCCTAACATTTATGATTGTTAGTATCATGTTAGGGTTAAAGATTTGATTTTTATTGCTTAGTGACATGCTAGGATTTGTTATTAATCTTGTTAGTATCATGCCTAGGATCTTGCTATGCTTTAACATGATTATGATTATTATTATTATTATTATTATTTATTATTATTATTATTGTTGCTTGATATTTATATTTATTGCTTGATCACACCTTTTATGCATGTTTAAGGTAATTTGTACTTGTAATCACGCTTAATAAGATAATTAATAATCTTGTTAGGGTTAATATGATTATAATTCAAATGATCGCCAATAATAGATTTATTTGTGCATTAAATTCAACCAACATAGATTAAATAGGTTTAGGGTTAATCTATTGATTGTATGTTAATTGGAAAGCGCACATGAATACGAGCAGAATAAAGTAGAGGCCTATTATTAGGGCAGGTTCAATCTCTTTTAGGTTGGATTTGTACCTTCATCCCCGAACCCTATTTTGGTTCATGACCTTATGGAGTTGACGATCTCTTGGATCGTTAAGGGGTGTAACCTTCACCTCGTGAACAGTTTACAAGTTCCTTAAAAACTTGTTGGCGACTCTTTTGCTCTATCTTCTTCCCTTTTGGACGCCACCGTACTTTAGTGTATGATCACAGTGGGGTTCAAGCTAGTGGGATTTTAAAGGCTTGAAATTATTCCATACAACGTCCGTGCAACCTTTGGCACGTCCGTGCCAACCTGTAGATGAGTTGTTTCCTCGTGTTCTCCGTCCTTTTACTTGGGGGTTATATAATACCCCTTTGGCTTCATTTGTAAAGGGGGATCTTCTTAGTGTAGTTTTAGCTTAGGTTAGGTTTTTAGAGAGAGAAAATCTCAATTTCTAGAGAGAGAAAGTGGGAAAAACTTGTTGAAAGCTTGGAATATAAAGAATTGAAGGAAGGAGACTTGAAGATTTGATTATTTCTTGCATTATCAATGATAATTTCTTACTCTCTCTCTTATTTTATTGCTTTAACTGCTTATTTTTGTATCTTTTCTTGTTTTATTACTTGTTTATGTTAAATTAGTGTTTAATTTCATGTTCTTAATTGTTAATTATTCATTTAGTTTTGCAATTTATTATGATTTGTGAGTAGTTCTTTTACTTGGGATGGTTGAAACCATTGATGAATTAAAAAATACTTGTTTGCATGTGTTGATTTAACTAATGTGGGATGTTAATTAGTTGAGCTTAAGTGGTTTCATTGTTAGTTCTTGTAAGTGGCCATTGCTAGAACTATTTATCTAAGCTTTCTCAACGAAGGATCGAGAGATGAACTTGAGTTAGCTCCCTTATGCTTATTTGAATTGAAATGCCATGAGAATAGGAATTTCCGGTCAAGGGAATGTTTATGTCATCGTGATTATTCTTTGTAACCACGAGAGTAGGTTGTATTCATGACTCAAGTAATCCCTCTAGCTTGAGAAAGTAGTTGGGTGTCTTAGATGACTTCCCCTAATTTATCCCCAAATTGCTATGTTTTGTATGTTAAATTGTAGTTTGTGAATGACTTAATTGGTGGATACCTTCCCAAGATCCTTTTTATTATTGTTTGTAGTTTTTCTTTATAACTCAAAACACCAAAAGACTTGACTTAGCTTATCACAAATCGATACTTGTTAGTGCTCCCCTTAGTCCTTGTGGGATCGACCCTTACTTGCCCTTTCTACCCATTAGAGAGACCAAGTTAGGTTTTTATCTTTGGTAGGCTTGACGACGGCCTATCTGCAAACCATCTCTCTTTCTTTGGGAGGATCTACCAAGAGTGAAGTCGTTTCCCTCCACCTGTTCAGATAAGCGGTGAAGCCTTCATTCTCTTTCTGTTTGAGAATGGAGAGTTCACGTTCAGAAGTTTTAGTTTGAATGTTACACTTGTAACGATTCATGAAACTGTCGGTGACATCTTGCCAAGTCGTAGTACGCTTGGCATCTAGGGAATAAAACCATTGTAGGCAAGCATGCTCTAAGGAGAGAGGGAACACCGTAGGGAAGAGTGTTACGTCCAATCCCTTAAGAGCCATGGTTGCAGAGAACGCCTTCAAATGGAATATTGGATTGTTAGTAGGCTTGAACTTTGGAATATCAGCAGTGGAGAACTTCTCAGGGAGTCTGTCTTTCACATCCAAAGGAATGGGAGGCCGTTCCACATAGGTGAAACCCTCAGAAATCTTGCTCATTTGCTCTTTGATCTTGTCCATTGCAGCCGCAGTAACATTGTTTTGCTCTACTGTGTTGACTCTGGTAGTGAGTGCTTGTAACATGTTAGACATTATCTCAATGGACTTGTTAATGTTCTCAATATCTTCCTTAGTAGCCATTGGGAAAAACATATAGTAGTTTGAAGATGATGAGTGACGTGGAGATGGCAAAGTTCTCTTTAAATGCCTCTAAGGTCTAAGAGGTTGATGTAGTAATGACTCGAACCATACCAATCTACCCCTGGTCCTTGACCAAGTACTGTAAATGAAATAAATTCACTTAATTGTTTGACTCATTGCTCAAGATAGGAAAGGAAGGAAAAAATAGACATTTGAAAATAGGTGAGAAAACTCCACTCATTTTTTTATTATAACGAAAAAAGGGTGCATGAACCTAGTATACGATCATAAACGACCTGGTGCAGAACTCGAGTCCGAAAATAAAGAAAGTGTGTGGACTATACTTAACTCGTGAGTGATTAAGTGATGTTATAAGACTTGTGGTATGATCGTATGGCTAGACATGTGAACAGTAACCAAAATGACTGACGCGAGGACTAAATTAACACGAAAAACTAAAAAAAAGTTGACTGGACTTATTTCCAGATCACCGTGACGTACAAGCTGTCGTGACGCGGTGATCATTTCCAGTTTTTTTTTTGTTTTTTTTTTTGCTGGAAATCCACCGTGCCACGGTGGAATCTGCCATGATACGGTGAACTTTCCCGTGGCACGGGATTTTTTTTTTGCTGGAAATCCACCGTGCCACGGTGGAATTTGCCATGACACGGTGAACTTTCCCGTGGCACAGTGGATGCTGACGTGGCACGAGTTTTTTTTTTTAATTGTCGCTAATTACTAAGTGAGTACGGTCCATTGGCAATTGTTAGTCATAAAATAATCCACCAATAAACAAAGAAAGTTCGTTAAGGTTAGAATCAAAATGACCAAATATACACACATAAAACACGTAGGCACAATGATGCAAAGAATAGTTCGCAACCTAAGGTCAAGTTCTATGTTCGACCATGGTCAGGTTTATTTGGTGTCAAAAGGGTACCATGGTTAAGAGTTTGGACGCGTTAGCAAGGAAGCCTCTCTTAAGGGTGCATGCCAACGGGCGACTCCGCGAGTTCGTGATGAAATCGAACTCGACTCCATGGTTTGGGTGGATTTAATAACTCGGATGAACCCTTATTGCCATGAGCGTTTTGGGTTGATAGAGCTTAAATCCCCCGGGGCTAAGAGGCATGTAGAACACACACGTTTTTTCAGAAAAATCGAAGGAAGTTGACTGGAAGAAGAGAAAACAAGCCACCGTACTGATTTTAGGACTGCCATGACACGGCAGATAGCACCGTGCCACAGTGCAGCCCACCGTCAGACGGTTAACTGCACCGTGACTCTGTCGTGGCATGGCAGTCAGAAGATCTGACTGGTACCCTATTTTCCTTCGTACGCAATCAAGTTATTCAATTTTTTCTACGGGACAAACCTAAATGCGACGTTAAAACGTCTATGCTTATGCAAAAATGCCAAATTAATCACAAGAATATTTATCAAGAATATTTCAAGTCTCATCCACTCATCTTAATTAAATATCGATCACTCAAATCGACAAATAACCAAGAATTCTCCCCGATAGAGTCGCCAAATTGTAGGCGTCGCTCGAAGTGCGCCTACGATAAAAGCATGTGTGAATATTCTTAGTACTCATAGGAAGTGAGAATTGACATTATACGATTAGGGACAAGGAAATTAGGGAGCCGCCAACAAGTTTTTAAGGAACTTGTAAACCGTTCACGGATTATAAAAGTCAACCACGATAAAGGGACAACGAAGACAACAACGATTGACCCGTGAAGGTTACACCCCATTCATAATCCATGAGATTACTAACTCCATATGGTTAGAAACCACGAAAGAAGGATCGGGGATGATGGTACAAAGTGAGTCATGGAGTCACATTCGCCCGTATTGGCCTTTACTCGATTCTTATTGTAGACACCCATTTGTGTCTCCCCAAAACCAAACCCAGTGATGAGTACCTTTGACGTCGAATCATAATCGAATGAAGTGAAAGTGTGGAAAGTCTAGTGTTGCGGATAGTTTTAATTCTTTTATCTTCTCTCTGTTTTTGAAAACTTATTTTAAGAAAACAGCCAATCCAGTTTGGTTGGTCCATGATATGGGTCCAATAGTAGTGTAGTTGGATGGGGCTTGCAAAGACCTTTCCAACGATATATTATAAGCCCAATTCCGATGAATATTGAGGATGTTATGGCCAATTTACTAAACTGGGCCCGGTTTGAGCCTTATATACGGCCCAATGATATAGGGGAGGGCCTAATATGATTTATCATTCCTAATGTAATTAGGAATGGTTTTAGTCTTCTAGAATCTTCTAGAAGGTTCTTTTCATTCCTAATTCAATTAGCATTGATAAATTGACTTTTGTTGACTTTTCAGATATTTAATCAAAATCAAATAGCATTTTCGAGGAAATTATATGATTTTATCCTCCAATACGGTAAACTTATCTAATTTTCGAAAACGCGTTGGAAATAAGCTTGGCGCCTAACCCCAGGCCTTGGCGCTTGGAACCAGGCCTGGCACCTGGCGCTAGCCATTGGCGCCTGACGCTAGTGTTGGTGCCTAGCGCCAGTTAGCTAAGGGTGGCGCCAGCTCTGTTTTCTTTGCATCAGACTCTGTTTTGTTTATTTATCTGTTTGGCTGATTTTCTCTATAAATATCGTATTAAAAACTCCGTTTTAATGGACTAATTCTCACGGATTCTCATTCACAAGTTTTCATCTACAATCATTAATTCTTTAGCATTCTTTCATTCATCTTCTTTCTCTTTTTCAAACTTTTTTTTCTAATACAAAATTCCGCATTCACAAGATCTAGAAACACCTAGCCATATTCAAAGTTGCCTTCGCCCTAGACGTGAAAGGTTTTAATTTCTGAGGGTTTGGTCCCAAATCTCTATTTCAATTATTTAATTTAATTGTTGTTTATTATTTTCCTTAAAGTTACTAACGTGTGTATTTTGTTATTAGAAAGAGGTACGAGGCATCAAAGTAAGTGCTTTAATGGTTTGAATTGATGTTATGATGTAGAAATCATGTTTATATTGTTATTATGATATTCCTAGTATCATGTCTAGGGTAACTTTAATATCAAATATGCTTATTATGATTCCTGCGATGCCTTTTATTTTCTTCCTAATATTTATGATTGTTAATATCATGTTAGGGTTAAAGATTTGATTTTTATTGCTTAGTGACATGCTAAGGTTTGTTATTAATCTTGTTAGTATCATGCCTAGGATCTTGCTATTATTATTATGATTATTATTATGGTTATTAATTGTTATTCAAGATATTGATTTTTGTTATTATGTTGCTTGCTTATTTATTATTTATTGCTTGATCACGCCTTTTATGCATGCTTAAAGGGAATTGGTACTTGTAATCACGCTTAATAAGATATTTAATAATCTTGTTTAGGGTTAATTGTGATTATAATTCAAGTGATCGCCAATAATAGATTTATTTGTGCATTAAATTCAACCAACATAGATTAAACAGGTTTAGGGTTAATCCTATTGATTGCATGTTAATTAAAAAGCGCACATGAATACGATCAGAATAAAGTAGAGGCCTATTATTAGGGCAGGTTCAATCTCTTTTAGGTTGGATTTGTACCTTCATCCCCGAACCCTTATTTGGTTCTAGACCTTATGGAGTTGACGATCTCTTGGATCGTTAAGGGGTGTAACCTTCACCTCGTGAATGGTTTATGAGTTCCTAAAAAAAAACTTGTTACCAACTCTTTTGCTCTATCTTCTTCCCTTTTGGACGCCACCGTACTTTAGTGTATGATCGTTAAGGGCTAGAGCTACGTTCGGCCTGATTCCTAACGGATACGTAGGCAACCTCACATCGAGGTGCGGCCGTAATAAGCATGCATTCATATTCACATTCACACACTTGCACCATGATCATATCAAGGGATATCCAATGCTCATCCCTATTCACTTAGAGCTAGACTTGGGGGCTTGATCCCTACATCATTAGCTTACCTAGCCTGAGAGTCACCCTCATTTGACTCTTCTAAAAATAATATTTTCCCACACACTTAGCTCTTGCGGCCTAACTTTAGTGTCACTTTCACACACTGCACAGATACATGACCAAATATACTTCCCTTAGGAACCCTTTGTCATGAAATCTTAACACAACATTGAAGCATGCCTTGTCATATCAACATCACTCATCAATCATAATCATCATTGCATCGAAGTATGAAGTGCTTAGCCTCTGTGCCTAAGTTACCCAAATACTTTCATCATTGAGTCAACCATTGAGATAGCCTAGGATGAATTAATCCTTTCACCTTGAGAGATAGTATCAAATGAAATTTGACTAAGCTCATTCAACATGCACCTTCAAAACTTCGATTCTTTTTCGCCTCTTTCTTTTTTGGGAGAAAGTCGGTACCCTCCACAAAAATGACGGAAATTTTTTGCTTTTTTGAGTCAACACTATGCACACACGGGTCATGAGTCACACGTGTCATTTCACTTTGATTTGAGTCTAACACATGTGTCAAACAGTTTGAATCGAATCAACCTCGAGTCAGTCAATCACAGAGAGTCAAGTTTATACCTTGAGTCGTGTCAAGTCAATGTGTCAAACATGCTAAACCTTAGGTTAACCCTAAGATAATTAAAGAGATTGGCAAAGTTCTATAGTCAAAAATAAATACAAGTGCAGCAGAATAGGGAGGACCCTACTCCAATTTTTGGCGCCATAGATATTTCAGCAGCGACAGAGCTCGAAGCCTCTCAGAAAGGTGATTTTGACTTCATACAGCGATTTCGGGTTCCTTGGTACGCTAGTTAGCCCCTATGAGCAATTTGACATGATTAAGTAGTCGGTTTGATTACAACAGCAAATAAGTTATTGACCTGCCAAAAAAATCGTCTCACTTAGCTTAAGCGCCTAAGTATTGGCTCATTACAAGCACCAAAGCATCGATTGAAAAGCAAGCACTTAAACGACAATGTTTCCAAATATGGATTGTCGCGCATTCTGATTAAACGACAAAGTTTTCCAAAGATTGGATTGTCATCCCCAACTGACAATATTTCCAAAAATGGATTGTCGTGCATCTTCTTCAACGACAATTTTTCCAAGATTGGATTGTCATCTCTGGCAAAGTTTCCAAGCGTGGATTTTCGTGCTCCTTCTTTGTTTGGCAAGTTTTTCCAAGTTCGGATTGTCATACATTCACAGATCGTTGGCAAGTTTTCCGAGATTGGATTGTCATGTACCCAGTTCCCTATGGAAAAATTTCCCAAAGGATTGTCGTAGGTCTCTACTCATCATACATTTCGGCAAAAGTTCCTCAACGTGGATTGTCTTCAGCAAGTGGCAAATTTTCCCGAAGTGGATTGTCGGCGTACTCTTTTTTGCAAATGTTCCAAGACGCGGATTGTCAATTATGGCAATAATTTCCTAAAAAGATTGTCGCATAGCGTTGGCAAATTTCCAAGGCGGATTGCTTACAAGAGTCATATTCCAAGACATGGATTGTCGATCGTAGCAAAGTTCTTATGAAAGATTGTTACGAAACATTGGCAAATTTTCCAAAGATTGGATTTTTTGCAAAACTTTCCCTAAATAGGATTGTCATACATCATACAAGAGTTGTGTTGGCAACTATTCCCAAATACAAGAGGATTGTCAACATACTGGTTCACAAGCAACAAAGCACCGACGTACTGGCATAGCAAACATTAAGAAGTAGTGATCTTTTCGAAGACTATCACAGCGGAAATTGAAGTCATATCAAAAGAAGCTCTTTGTTCAGAGGCAAGTGAACACCGAAACAACAAGGTGGCGTTCCCTAGATTGTGGAGAGTTGCCACAAACAACTGAGGATTGTTTCAAGAGAAGCAATCTTCGATAGTATTCCCTTGGATGTGGAATATTATCAATGCGGATGAGGATTGTTTCAAGAGAAATAATCTTCGATAGTATTCCCTTGGACGCGGAATAGTATCATTGCGGGGAGGATCGTTTCAGGCGAAGCAATCTTCTAAAATTGGAAGCAGTTGCAGGCGTAGCGGTTTTCAAGCGGGATGGCATTCTCTAGCTTGCAGGAGGTCATCAAAATAGATCGATTATCTTTCAGAGACGTGTGCTCAACGGTGCAAGATACGCGTTTCTTAACTCTTTTATCTGTTTAACTAACTCTAGTTTTGCAGGTATCGGCGTTACAAGATTGGTTTAGGATCGCATAACGTTCTGAATCATTCTCCGTCCCTATCGATAATTTGACTTTTGTTTTCGAAACTTGTGTTTCTCCAAACTCAGTCAAAGTGGGGGCTTCTGTAGACACCCATTTGTGTCTCCCCAAAACCAAACCCAGTGATGAATACCTTTCACGTCGAATCATAATCGAATGAAGTGAAAGTGTGGAAAGTCTAGTGTTGCGGATAGTTTTAATTCTTTTCTCTTCTCTCTGTTTTTGAAAACTTATTTTAAGAAAACAGTCAATCCAGTTTGGTTGGTCCATGATATGGGTCCAAAAGTAGTGTATTTGGATGGGGTTTGCAAAGACCTTTCCAACGATATATTATAAGCCCAATTCCGATGAATATTGAGGATGTTATGGCCAATTTACTAAACTGGGCCCGGTTTGAGCCTTATATACGGCCCAATGATCTAGGGGAGGACCTAATATGATTTATCATTCCTAATGTAATTAGGAATGGTTTTAGTCTTCTAGAATCTTCTAGAAGGTTCTTTTCATTCCTAATTCAATTAGCATTGATAAATTGACTTTTGTTGACTTTTCAGAGATTTAATCAAAATCAAATAGCATTTTCGAGGAAATTATATGATTTTATCCTCCAGTACGGTAAACTTATCTAATTTTCGAAAACGCGTTGGAAATAAGCTTGGCGCCTAACCCCAGGCCTTGGCGCTTGGAACCAGGCCTGGCACCTGGCGTTAGCCATTGGCGCCTGGCGCTAGTGTTGGTGCCTAGCGCCAGTTAGCTAAGGGTGGCGCCAGCTCTGTTTTCTTTGCGTCAGACTCTGTTTTGTTTATTTATCTGTTTGGCTGATTTTCTCTATAAATATCGTATTAAAAACTCCGTTTTAATGGACTAATTCTCACGAATTCTCATTCACAAGTTTTCATCTACAATCATTAATTCTTTAGCATTCTTTCATTCATCTTCTTTCTATTTTTCAAACTTTTTTTTCTAATACAAAATTCCGCATTCACAAGATCTAGAAACACCTAGCCATATTCAAAGTTGCCTTCGCCCTAGACGTGAAAGGTTTTAATTTCTGAGGGTTTGGTCCCAAATCTCTATTTCAATTATTTAATTTAATTGTTGTTTATTATTTTCCTTAAAGTTACTAACGTGTGTATTTTGTTATTAGAAAGAGGTACGAGGCATCAAAGTAAGTGCTTTAATGGTTTGAATTGATGTTATGATGTAGAAATCATGTTTATATTGTTATTATGATATTCCTAGTATCATGTCTAGGGTAACTTTAATATCAAATATGCTTATTATGATTCCTGCGATGCCTTTTATTTTCTTCCTAATATTTATGATTGTTAATATCATGTTAGGGTTAAAGATTTGATTTTTATTGCTTAGTGACATGCTAAGGTTTGTTATTAATCTTGTTAGTATCATGCCTAGGATCTTGCTATTATTATTATGATTATTATTATGGTTATTAATTGTTATTCAAGATATTGATTTTTGTTATTATGTTGCTTGCTTATTTATTATTTATTGCTTGATCACGCCTTTTATGCATGCTTAAAGGGAATTGGTACTTGTAATCACGCTTAATAAGATATTTAATAATCTTGTTTAGGGTTAATTGTGATTATAATTCAAGTGATCGCCAATAATAGATTTATTTGTGCATTAAATTCAACCAACATAGATTAAACAGGTTTAGGGTTAATCCTATTGATTGCATGTTAATTAAAAAGCGCACATGAATACGATCAGAATAAAGTAGAGGCCTATTATTAGGGCAGGTTCAATCTCTTTTAGGTTGGATTTGTACCTTCATCCCCGAACCCTTATTTGGTTCTAGACCTTATGGAGTTGACGATCTCTTGGATCGTTAAGGGGTGTAACCTTCACCTCGTGAATGGTTTATGAGTTCCTAAAAAAAACTTGTTACCAACTCTTTTGCTCTATCTTCTTCCCTTTTGGACGCCACCGTACTTTAGTGTATGATCACAGTGGGGTTCAAGCTAGTGGGATTAAAGCTTGAAATTATTCCCAACACTTATAGTGAAAAGTGATTCCTGCGACCTCAAAGGCATACAAACAAAAATTTAATTTGCTCCAATCTATTATTAAGCTAAATTGGTTGAATATTAATGCAACATATAATTCTCAAATATTTATGATCACTTGATTAAACAATAAGATTAAAAAGGAACCTAAACCGGTTGTCCAAATTATCTTATTAGGTGTGATTTTCAATTACATATTCCCTTTAACATGCAATATGGTGATCAATAAATAATAGAAGAATTAACATTAATATTGGAAGCAATTCAACAATAATATCGTTAGTCAAATCAAATAATAAACCTAATCATGATACTAGCAATAAGAAAATAAAATAAGAGTAATTAAATTAATTAATTACTCACATTCCGCGCGTTCCTTTGAATTGATACATCATGAATAAATTGTTAGTAACTTCAATAAAAAAAATATAAAAGAAATAGAAAATTAAATTAAATTAAATAAAAAGTAGAGTTGGTTTGGTCCAAACTCTTAGTTATTTGTACCTTTCATGCCTTGGTTTAAGACGGAATCTCGGGTTAAGTATAGACTCCTTGGAGTGCTTAGGGGAAGAATGATGTACTAAGGAATATAGTTTTGAGGCTTAGAATATGAGAGAAAGAGAAGAGAATGATTTTTGGTGTAAAAGAGAGGAAGAGAGAATGATTTGATGTCCCGAACTGCAGAAAGGGGGTTCCTATTTATAGGAAAAATGAGCAGAGGGAACACACGGAACCCTAAAAAGATAAAATCCCTAAAAAATAACACCGCGACACGGCAGAGGACACCGTGACACGGTGCCAGGCACCGTCAGACGGGGGAAGGCACCGCCAGACGGGATAAAATCCCGTGACGCGGGGAAAATTGAGTGACGCGGGAAATAATTAGGTTACGAGAAGTTAAAACGCGTTTGGGGATTACGCGGAGAAAACACGGAGCAATCCCGTGTCACGGGATATACACCGTGACACGGGAAGACATATCGTGCCACGGTGGAGTTTTTGCATCCAGATTCTTAAGCGCATGGAAAAGAAACGCGAAAAAGACACGGAAAAGCACCGTGACACGATGAAAAATCCCGTGTCACGGTACCATACCCCGTGCCATGTCATCATCTCCCGTGACGCGGGGAATTTTGCGTGAAAAGTATGCGGAAATAAGCACGAGAATTTCCGTGTCACGGCACTAGGCATCGTGACACATTGATAATTCCCGTGTCACGGTACTAGGACCCGTGCCAGGTTACTTTGCCCCGTGACACGGTGGTTTTGATTCCTGCGCGACGATTCCAATTTTTGTACGCGTTTTTAAAATCATCATAACTTTTGATCCGTAACTCGGAATAAGGCATATGATATATCATTGGAAATATTATCAAGTCTAATTTCTAAATCAATTAGAATCAGGTTAAAATTATTTGTATATTTTAAGATATGGCCGTTTTAGATGAAGGGTGTCGGTTTTGGGCCGAGTTTAGTGTTTTGCTCATATCTTTTTCGTTATAGCTCGGAATTGGGCTTATGATACATGGTTGGAAATCTTATTTAAAGGCCTATTCAAAAAAAAATAATTGGATCAAAATTATAAGGCTAAAAAATCAGTTTCTCTCGGTTTTGCGATGTGGACACGAAAAGTGGATAACAAGCTATGGTTTAGGGAAATGAGCTAGGAAATGGATTAGTTCATGAAATATATTGGATAGAACATGGATTTAAGTAATCCAAAGATTAAATACTCAACCTGAACAATAATGGTGGTGAAAGGTGTTTATCATCGGGTTTTGTTTTGGGGAGACATTTTTAGGTGTCTACAAAAAGATAAGTACGGACTTTAATTATTCTAATTTAATTAGATTAAGGATTTCATACGGATTTAAGAAAACGTGTGAACCATCGCGAAACGACAGAAATAGCGCGCCATGACAAAGCTGTCGCGTTACGACAAAAATAGTGTTATTCCAAATGGGATTCAGTCTTTTTCTGATCATTTTCGAATTATTTTTCTTATAAATAGGGTCGTATTTCCCCGCTTTTATTCATTCACAATCATCATCAATCATCTAATTCTATTCTCTTCTCTCTCTCAAGCTAAAAGCTTATTCTTTCTCCCTCTTTCTAAACCTTGCTTTTTCAAATACAACATTCCGCATTCACGAGTTCTAGACACACCTAGTCAAGCTTGAAGTTTCTTTTGCCTGAAAAGTTGATAATTTCTAAGGGTTTGGTCCCAAATCCCTATTTCAATTTATTGTTTGATTTAATATTTTCCTTGAAGTTACTAACGTGTGTATTGTTTTGATAGAAAGAGATACGAGGCATCAAAGTAAGTAATTTACTTATTAATTATTCTTTTGATATAGAAATAATGTTTAGATTATTTTAATTCCTAGTATCATGTTATGATGTTATTTATTGCTTTATAGTATCATGCTTAGGTTGCTTCCTATTTCTTCTATCATGTTAGCATCATGTTAGGGATAAAGCTTTAATCTTTATTGCTTAGTGACATGTTAGGATTTGTTATTAATTTTGTTAGTATCATGCCTACGACCTTTCTATTATTATGTTTTGATGAGAATATTATTATGATGATCATTGTTGTTATTATGTTGCTTGATATATCATTGTTATTGGTTGATTACACCCTCTCTTGCAAGATTAAATGGAATTTGTACTTGTAATCACGCTTAATAAGATAATTATTTATAATCTTGTTTAGGATTATATGATTTTAATTCAAGTGATCTCCAATAATAGATTTGTTTGTGCATTAATATTCAACCAACATAGATTAAACAGGTTAGAATTAATATATTGTTTGTATGTTAGTCAGAAAGCGCACATGAATATGAGAAGAATAAAGTAGAGGCTTATTTATGGCAGGTTCAATCTCTTTTAATTTAGGTTGGATTTGTACCTTTATCCCCGAATGTCCAGTCATGGTTCAGGACCACTATAGAGTTAGCGATCTCATGGATCGTGAAGGGGTGTAATCTTCACCCTGTAAACGGTTTACAAGTTCCTAAAACTTGTTGGCGACTCTTTTTCTCTAGCTTCCTTCCCTTTGGACGCCACCATACTTAAGTGTATGATCACAGTGGGGCTCAAGTGTGGGATGCCTGAATATTCCTTATAGTTTTTGGCGACTCCACTGGGGAAATATCTTTATGAAATATTTTTACACGTAGGAAATTTGGGAAATATCTTTCATAACTAGAATCGGAATAACGCTACAAAAAACTGGAAAATTTTAAGAACAGAAAGCTGCTGAGGCATGTAGGAACTAGCGTTGAGAAAACAGTGCACGTCGTAGTGCAATGGCATTGTCGCTGTGCGACAGCAATGTTGTGTGGCGAAAGGGTCATGTCTCGCGACATGCCCTGTTGTCTCGTGCTAAGTTCTTGCAATATCGAGCCAGAAATCTACCTTCTTGGTTTGACCAGTTCAAGTACTGTTTACTCGATTCTACTCCCTGATTGAGTTTTTCTCAATTTTCTGAACCCATATGTGTTTTACATATGGCCATAACCTTCTGGGAATTCACGCTCCATCTACCCAATCGAACGCTCATTGCAACGAAGGGTACATCCGAGTTTGTGAATTCACCAAACTGTGGAAGCAAGTTTAACTTCCGGGGTCCCATCCATACGCGCCAAACCTTCCAAAGGTAAGGCTTCTGCGTGATGCATTCGGACTCATAACCATGGACCCTCTTTGACTAACCGTATAAAAAAGGCAATAGAGAATGTGTGGAATAGGCAATATAGAGTGGGGTGCCTTATAAACTATATAAGACGCCTATTTGAGGCGTTCTATATTCAATACAATTCATAACGCCTCACCAAGATAGGCGCTTCCAACTCTATGAACAAAACAAGAAAAATACAAGGGAAAGAGAATGCCTTTCTTATGTTAGGCGTTCTATAATTATGTGAAAAGAGAACGCCTATGTCTAATAACAGTCCTGTTTTCGTCGTTTTTTTTCGAAAAAAATAAATTAGAAAATATTTAAATGATTTTCCTTGCCATAATAACATTTTCAATTCCGTAAAAGTAGGCTACAAAATGATACGTATTCTAGATTTATAACTCATACGAAGTACTCCGTATTGTAATTCGTATACTACAACTCCAATCCTCTTCAAAAAAAATAATACAATATTATTACTCCGTAATACATTAACCGAACTTCTCCGTATGATGAAGAAAAATAAGATCAAAAATTACGAAGAAAAAAAGTGCAAAGGAAATTAATTATCAGCTATTCTTGCTTCCATTGATAAATCTGCATCAAAAGGAAAACAAAATATGGAGAAAATTTAGGATAAAAAATTATAACTACTCATAACATAATCAAAATTAAAAGAACTCTGCTATGTATGAATAAACTAAATCAATATTTATTTACCTTAGATTTTATAACATTAAGTCGCTCAACATCAAGAAATTAGAAATTGTAAGAAATATCACTTTTGGATCTAATCTTCATGAAAATATTCATAAATTTGCTAGTATAAAAAAATTGATCAAAAATAATATCCAATTCCGATTTTCCTAAAATTAAATTGATTAAAACCTGATTAAAAAAAAAATCGATCCAAAATAAGAAAAAATTAAAAGAAATTTTCCCTAATTTCAACAATAGTATCAAATCAATAATTTCAAGAAAAAAGTTCATAAGATTTATTATTCATACCAGGCCAAAGATGACAAATTAAACATTAGAAAGCCGTGAAGAGATCGTAGAACGAAAGACGCACTGCTGCTGTTTTTGGGGTTTTTGTCCCTTGGGAGAGTTACAACACTAAAACTGAATTCAACAACGGGCGCCTGTACCTGCAAAGCAAACGGACCGCCGAATGGTCGGTGGTCCGCCTCCGAAGATTAAGTTAGTAAACGTTCGGTAATAAAACGTGCAGAAGTAAAGTTATCTGCTTGGATTCCAAGCTCAGGTAAAGTGTTGTCTGTTCTTTGAAAATGACAACTCTGTAGTAAGTGACGTATTGTCTCGTAGTGCGTGAATATTCTCTCTCTTTTTCGGTGTATATCTTTTTCTGTCTTGTCATAAATGTAAGAATGTCCCTATTTATAGGGTTCTTTTGGAAAGTGTGCCCTACCTAGGATCTGGTGACCTAGGGATTAGGGCACGCCATTCCCAGGGGGCAATATCTGCTCGACAAGTGCCACCATCTGGAAGTTCCAAGTAGGTGCCCCTTCCAGTGACACGTGTCATGCTCTGATTGGGCCACTTGGCAGGTATAAAATACCCAAATCATTTGCTCCTCACAGGGGTCACATGTATTGCATGTGGCACCTGTGACAGGCGTCTTCGTCTGACTGGCTGAATTTTCAAATTGTATTTTGGGGGGAAAAATTAGGGTTTCCCCTTTCTATAAATAGGAAGGTTTGACTTCATTTTTGTTTTTACACCTTTGCGAATCTTGGAGAATCTCTGGACTTTTGACTCTCAAAGACTCTTAAAGACCCTGACTTTTGTCAAGCATCTAACACTCGGCCTTTCCTACCGACTGCTTCAGCCAACCAGGCGTCTCAAATAACTTCTTCTAAGGTAACCGCATGCTCTTTTCTTTTATTTTTTCTTGTGTTTTTCGTTTATTCAAATGGTTTCCCAAACGTACACGGGACGGCCTAGGTTAGCGATCAGCCGGTTACCAGGGACGGCTAAATCTAGAACTAGGAGTGCCGAATGCTCGTTCGAGAACTTTCCTTTAAGTGCGTCTCCAAATCCGACAGTGTCTGTGCATCTGCAGGACACAATGGCTCGAATAAAGCAGACAGCAAGGAGATATAGGCCGGATGGTTTCTTTTACCATTCGGACTGTGAGACTCCAGCTTCAGGCGGCTCCATTAGGGTGCCAGTTAGCGAAATTTCTGAGCACCCCCCAAACCCCTCTTCTGACCTTCCCCCAACTCCAACTTATTACTCTCCCTCTTCCTCAAGCGGCACCCCTAATGATTCTATACTACGGGAAGCCGACAGTTAGTACCAGGCCAAGCCTTCAGAACAGGCGCCTGAGGAGAGTCTAGGGGAGGACCCTGCTGGCCCTAGCCGGCAGTCCCTTAGCTCTGGGGAAAGTTCTGATGACGATTCGGCCTCGTCATCCTCTAATAGTGCCTCTGTTGAGTCAGAGGAGGTCCGAGCAAAAATAGATATTGCAAGGGAGTCCTTGTCAGTAGAAAAGGGGGAAGGCTGGGCGGAGCCGAGTGCTTCCAGGCGCTTAGAGCGCGCCCCCTATTTTCACCATGTCCCGCAGAGCAAGCGGGCCTCCATGACATCCGGTCTTGCCAATTACAGGCGCAAGGTCGTAATGGGACATTGCTTCTCCTTATCCGTCCCCAACAAGGAGGATACAATAACCTGGCCCTCCCTGGCCAGTTATAAGGACAAAGCCTTCGGCTGCTACGAGGCGGTCCTTCAGGCTGGCTTATGCTTCCCTCTCCATCCGGTCGTGGAGAGGATACTGGATGGATACCAACTGGGTATCTGGCAACTTGTCCCGAATTCATGGATAAATATCATCGGGTACGTTGCCGCATGTGAAATGCTGGAGGTGGATCCCAGCTTTGAGGCATTCGCCCACATGCACTATCTCAGCTGAGCGCCTGCCAAGGGCGGCGAAGGCTGGTACACCTTGACCACCTGCAAGGGGTACATGATGGCAGTCGGCAAAGAGAACAAATGGAAGGACTGGAGAACTAAGTTCTACATTTTCCATTCCCCTGAAAGCCGAATGAACCAAAAATACTATCGGTGGAACAAGGATCCACCCCTTCTGGCTGGCAAGAGTGCCTTGCCCCCTCTCCCTAAGCGGGCCCAGGAGGAAATTTTCGACCTGGGTCTGTTTGTAGTGTCCGTTCGTACAAACGAGCATGGGGAGAAAATAGTCGTCCCCCAAAGCTACATTCCCCTTTACAAGTGGCTAGAAGATGGGGTGTTCTTGGCCGCTTGTGGTCTAAGTTCTAAGATGCCGAGAGGTAGTCGGCCGTCTGTCTTAGAGTAAACTTAAAAAAAATTTCAGTGTTTGTTTATAAAACCTAACTCTTTCTTTTGGTGCAGACAAAGCGATGGAAAAGCTCTCAGCAACAAAGAAGTCGTCTGCCGTCTCTGCAGCAAAGTACCGCACCAACGTCCTTAACAGGGCGAATGACGAGCAGAAAGCAGCCGGATCTCCCAAGGTAGTTGTTTATGATACTTGGAATATTTTTCAACAAAGATTAAATTTTGTCCGCCTGCTTTTCTGACGCCTTTCTTTTCGTCCAAACAGAGTGGTTCTGTCAGGCCTTCTCCCTCCAAACAATCCCAACTCAAAATTCAAAAAACTAGGGCGGGTGATGTGAGTGCATCCGGCAAACACCGGAAACACATTGCTCAAAAGTCCAAGAGAGGGGACGGCTCTACTCTCGAAGCTGGCAGGGAGGTCAGCAAACCGGATGATACTCAGGCATCAAAGGGTGGCTTTAAGAAACCCAGCACTGCTGTCGGCTCAACAAGAGAGAAGAGACGTCAGTGGAAGGAGAAGGAGGAGGAGGCCCAGCCGGACGGTATGGGCCGCATCTTTATTAAACTTCAATGCTTAATGTTGCTTCTTGGAATTTGACTAACTTATAATTTTGCAGCCCCCCCCCCCACAAAGGTCGAGCGTCGTCCAGATGGCCAAGGAGATGCTACAGTCGCTTGATTCTAAGGACAGGGCGTCCGTAAGAGGAGTCGACACCCTTAACTTAGATGTCATCTTGGGGAAATTTTCCATAATATTTAACACATATCCGACTGGTTTTGACCATTCGGTGTTTTCTTAGTTCCAGGCCATGCAGCGCGTCCAAGGGCTCAAACGGCCAATTCAAGAAAAATCAAAAGAGGTAACAGCCGCTAAAGCTCGGGCCGAGTCCACCTTAGACCGAGCTCAATTTGAAATTGCTCAGAATGAGCTTCTGACCCTTGATATGATGTATTCCCAAGCGGACGCCAACCTGCAAGAGAAGAAGGACCTGGATTTGGCCCGCTCCAAAGTCAGGGAACTTAAGGCCGAGGTTAAAGGCCTTAAGGAAAAACTTGAGCCTCTTCAAGAGGCCAAGAATGAGGCTGAGAGGGCCAAGGAGCGGGTGAGCCGCCTGGAGGGGCGCCTAGCGAACCAGGAGCAGCAGCTGAAGGCCAAGTTCGAGTCCCCGACTGAGGAGGAGAAACAGGCCCTTGTCCAACAAATGATGGAAGACTACGAATCCATCATGCGGGCGACATGGGAGGCGGTACAACCGGGTGCTGATTTTGGCATCTGGAAATCCAAGTTTGATCGGGCAAACAAGGATTACAATGCTGAACTCCTTCGCCGGGCTGAAGAGGAGGATGCGGATGGTGAAGAGGCCGACTCCTCTTCAGGCTCCTCCGGGGATGAAGACGGGGAAGAGGATGGTGATGACAATGAAGAGCAGCCGGCAACTCATGATGCTGCTGCCAATGCTGGTAATCCCTCTGCCCCTTAAAGCGGCCGAATGGCCATTAATTTCATCTTCCGGCCTGCGTGCCGAGTATCCATGTATCTTTACCGACCGAGGGGTCAGGTGATTTGACAATTCCCCTGGCTTTTCCAGCTAACAATCTTACCCAATCGTCTGATGGTGATTGGGCCTTTTTAATTTAAAATCATTCGGCCATTGGCTGAAGTTATTCATATTGCTGTTCTTTAAATTTTTTTCATTCCATGTTTTTTTGGCTAAGTGTTATAACCTGTATAGCATGCGAATGTTCTTGCCCCTGGACGGATGTCGAGTGGTTTCGGTTGAGTGGATTGATTGGCTTAGAAATTATTGATACATAGAAGAGTATACATGGTTTCTAAGTCAATCAATCACTATGGTGATTGCCCCAAACCATGTGACAGACGGCCATCAGGAGCGAATGAATAATCATTTTCATTCAGCCATTGGCTCAGGCAAAATATAATATTTTTGACTTAGCAAATTTTGATAAAAAGAAATCCCTCGCCTGTTTTGTTCCAAGAACTAAAAGCAGGCGCATTCGGCCTTAGGCCTTGACGAGATAAGGTGCTAAGTTTTAACTTAGTCTTGATTTTTCTTTAGAATAATCCGCCTGTCTTGCCCCAAGAGCAAAGAACAGGCGCATTCGACCCACAAGTCTCTATTTTAATCTGCTAAGTGTTTTAGCTCGTTTCTCGTAAGTAATAGTCCGCCTATTCTGCGTTCGGATAGAAACAGGTGTATCTGGCCAAAGGCCTCATTAGGTGACTTGTAGGTCAGTAAAAGTTTTCCGCCTGTCTTTCCTTAGAGCAAAAACAGGCGCATCCGGCCTAATGCCTCAATAGTTTATACTTATGAAATAGTGATCCTTTTCCGACTGTGCTAGAACAGTTAGAAAATTCTTGGCCTCTTGGATTTCGTTTTCGATTAAACCAAACAACTGCGAATGCTGCCTTAGCATTCGGTAGGGCCGCTTGATGTATTTGTAGAGAAATATGCCACCCAAATGGGAGATGCTTCTCCTCGACGAATTTGCCCGAATGGGCGTTGCCGGTTATCTGACTCATGTTGGAGCAAACGGTCATACTCATATTGGAGTATACTGTGACCATTCGGCCTCTATGCGTTTTTCTTAATATCCGGCCATTGGCCTCAAAATGATTTAAGCAAATATTCGTTAAGTGTTTAACATAATGCAGTAAGAATTTCGTAGGAACGACTACTCTAGAGCAGTCGGTTCCTTCATAAAGGTTGGGGCGTCTGTTATTGGGACATACTTTCCCCAAATACATTGGCCGTCTGTATTTTGTACAGGCGACATTAAAAATAAAAAGACAAATTTGGAAAATGAAGGCATATTCTCATTAGCAAAGTTTGAAATGACAAAATTTGAGGTATTTACATTCGTACTTAGAAATGGTACTTTTTCAAGTTGTCCACATTCCAAGTTCTAGGTAGCTGCCTGTCGTCTGGTTCTTCCAGGCGGTAGGTGCCGTCTCTTACTTCCTCATATATTTGGTAGGGACCTTCCCAATTTGGGGTCAACTTTCCCTGCTCATTCGCCCTACCGATTGCCTCCATTTTCTGTAACACAAAGTCCCCCACTTTGAGAGGACGCTTGTGTACTCGTTTGTTGTAAGCCCGTGTCATTCTCAGATGGTAAATCTCATGGAGCAAGGTGGCATTGCCCCTTCGCTCTGGAAGTGAGTCCAATGCTAGCCGCATGGCCTCCCAGTTAGCTTCTTCGTCATATAACATGACTCGAAGAGTCGACTCATAGTGTTCAATGGGCAGGACAGCTTCTGCACCATACACCATGAGGAACGGGGTTTCTCCAATCGCCCCTTTAGCAGTCGTTCTGATGGACCAGAGGACGTGTGGTAGTTCATCCGCCCAAAGGCCACCAGCCAGTTCACTCCCGTCTGAGATTAGCTTATTGAAGGCTTCAACCTGGCCATTTGCTTGAGGGCGGTCGACTGATATAAAGAGGCTTGAGACCCCTTGCTCTCCCAGCCAAGTCTTGAGTTGAGGCGTCTCAAATTGAGGACGATTGTCAAAAACCATAGACATGGGCACCCCGAAACGAGTGATAATATTCCTCCAGATGAAGGAAATGACATCTTTTGTCTTAATGTTTTTGACTGCCTCCGCCTCTACCCACTTGGTAAAATAATCCACAGCTACCAATATGTAGCGCTTGCCACCTGGGGCCGCGGTGTAAGGCCCAAGTATGTCCATGCCCCATTTGGCAAAGGGAATTGGGCAGTGGATGGCCGTCAGGTCCGTGGCCAGACGATGGATGAGCTTGCCAAACTTTTGAAACTTGTCACATTTTTTAACCATTTCCATAGCGTCCGACTCCAGAGTTGGCGAGAAATAGAGTCGCCTGGCCTTGGCAGCTAAAGACCTGTCGCCTATGTGGGAGGCGCAGAAACCCGCATGCAAATCTTCGAGGACCTCTCTACCCTTTTCTGGGGTAACACAATTCAATAGGGGTTTCAAGAAACCAGCTTTGAAAAGTTCCCCTTGTCTCAGCTCGAAGCTTGCCGCTTTCTTTTTTAGAACAGCCACCTCCTGGGGTGAATCAGGGAGCGTGTCGTCTGCAAGATAAGCCCGGATGTTGTCCATCCAGGTAGAGCTTTGGTCGAGAATTCCAATGGGGTCTTCATTAGATATACTTCTTTTTTCCATGACCTCCCAGAAGACCGACCGAGGCGTTTCACAAGAGGCGGATGATGCTAGTTTTGACAGAGCATCCGCCTGATTATTTGAAGACCTGGGCACTTGAGTTAGATGGAATTCTTCAAGTGTCCCAACTTCACTCTTGACCGCCTGCAAATATTTTATCATGGCCGGATGAGTGGCCTCGTACGTTCCATTAACCTGGAGTACGACCAGTTGAGAATCAGAGCAGGCGGCTATCTTCTTTGCCCCTGCCGCCTTGCAGTACCGAATGCCGGGCAGCAGGGCCTCATACTTGGCCTCATTGTTAGAGACCTGGAACTTGAACCGTAGTGCGTATTCGTACTTATCTCCCTCAGGAGATTGACAGATAATCCCTGCACCACAGCCGTTCACAGTGGAGCTCCTATCCACATACACTTTCCAAACCTGGTCTGTATTGTCCGGTACTTCCAGCCTTGTCATTTCAACAATAAAGTCGGCGAATGTTTGCCCCTTTATTGCCTTCCTTGGTTCGAAAGTGATTTCTAATCCTTGCATTTTAATAGCCCATTTAAGCATTCGTCCAGAAGACTCCATGGTTGTGAGTGGCCGTTTGATCGGTTGGTCAGTATAGACTTCTACTGCATGCGCCAAGAAGTAGGATTTTAGCTTCTTGATGGCCATGTATAGGGAAAGGCCGGATTTCTCAACCATGGGGTACCGAAGCTCTGCATTCCTCAGAACATGGCTAATGAAATACACCGGGAGCTGAGTGCCGTCTCTTTCAGCTAAGAGAACGGCACTGAGGGCATGGTCAGAGACGGCTAAGTACATGAAGAGCTTCTCTTTGGGCAAGGGGCTGACAAGCCTTGGCAAAGAGTACAAATGAGTTTTCAGCTTTTGAAAGGCCACCTCTGCATCATCCCCCCATTCAAAGTTGGTATTCTTTTTGATTGCCTGGAAGAAGTAGAGACACCTGTCGCCTGACCGACTGAGGAATCTCCCTAAGGCCGCCAGACAACTTGTTAGCTTTTGCACTTCCTTCACAGTACGGGGCGACTGCATGTCGATTACCGCCTGTATTTTCTCAGGGTTGGCCTCTATTCCCCTTTGATCAATAAAAAATCCGAGAAACTTCCCAGACTCAACACCAAAGACACACTTTTTTGGGTTTAGCATGACCTTGTGCCGCCTGAGTGTGGCGAATGTTTCTCGGAGATCAGCAAGATGATCCACCTTTTGTTTGGATTTGACTATCATGTCATCAATGTACGCCTCTACATTCCTTCCGATTTGATTAATGAAAATCGTATTAATCATTCTTTGGAAAGTAGCAGGCGCATTCTTCAAACCAAACGGCATCATCGTATAACAGAACAACCCCTGATCAGTGACGAATGCCGTCTTTTCTTGATCTTTTTTCCACAGGGGGATCTGATGGAAACCTGAATAGGAGTCCATAAAGCTCATCAAGGCATGTCCGGTTGTTGAGTCGACCAGACTGTCGATTTTGGGCAATGGATAACTATCCTTTGGACATGCCTTGTTGAGGTCTGTGTAGTCAACACACATCCGCCAAGTTCCATTCGGCTTTTTTACTAACACAACGTTAGCTACCCATTCAGGGAAATTGCATGGCCGAATGAACTTGGCATCCAGCAGCTTTTTTACTTCGGCAGCAGCCGCCTGACTTGTTTCCTCGCAATGGTTTCTTTTCTTTTGCCGGATGGGCTTCTTTTTAGGATCCACGACGAGTTTGTGGACAGCAAGATCCGGGATGATGCTTGGCATCTCCTCCACTTCAAAGGTAAAGATGTCTTTGAATTCTCTCAGCAGCTGATGAAGGCTTTCACCCAGCTCTAAAAGTGCAACCGTCCCCACCTTAACCGTCCGCTCTGGGCGGCTGTCGTCCAGAGGGATATCGATGTGCTCACCAGTAGGCTGAGGACGGAGATCATCCGACCGTTCCCCGATCAGTGATTGCTATTGTTTTTCTTTTTTGACCACCACCAGCGGATCAGTCTTTCTTTTCTTTCCGGCTGATGGGGCCGACTGTTCCTCCTCGACATCGTCGAGGTCAATCGTTTGCTTGCCCCGACCGGATGCTACGGGCGCAGGCTTGACGTCCGAGATGTAACACTCTCGAGCCGTCTTTTGGTCCCCATTAAGGGAACCAACTGTTCCATCATCTTTCTCATACTTTAGTAGCATGAGTGCAGGGATGATGACGGCCTTACACTCGTTAAGAGTGGGACGGCCAAAGATGAGGTTATAAGCTGTGAGCTCTTCAACCACGAGGAAACGGATGGTCATGTGCCGACGGTTTCCCCTACTTTTCAAGCGGACAGGTAAGTCAATGCGTCCAACTAGGTGCACAAGTCCTCCCCCAAACCTAACAAGGGTGTGGGAGACCTCCATCATGCTATCCGGTTTGTACTTGAGATTGGATAAGCATTTGAGGCTGATTAGGTCAGAGGAGCTTCCTGTGTCAATCAGAATTCGGCCAACCAGCTGGTTGGCGACCTTGCATTCAATGACAACAGGATCATCATGCGGCCGACGGACTTTGCCTCTGTCCTTCTCGGTGATGACAACTTTAGGGAAGGCGGATGTGCCTGCCGCATCCCCTTCCTCAACAGAGTTGACCATCTTCCTTAGATGGTCCTTGGTGCCCCGAATGGTCGGGCCACCACCAGTAAAGCCGCCTGCTATGGTGTATATTGGTTCTTCATCAGTTTCGGCACTCATAGCAGGCTGGGGAGTCTTTTTCTTGGACTGCCCCGGATTTGCCTTTGAAGTCACTTTGGACTTCACATAGGACTTCAGCTGTCCTTTGTCGGCTAGACGGTCGAGCTCTCGCTTGAGACTAAAGAAGTCGTTCGTGTCATGGCCAACATCCTCATGGAAATAGCAATGCTTATTCTTGTTCCGATTCTCAGCGGAACCTTTCATAGGAGTCGGCTTCTCAAGAGTTAGCCGATCCTTAATTTCCAAGAGGATGGAGCAGCAGTCCTTGTGGAACTCGTACCTTGGGACATACGGTTCCCACTCTTTTTTCTTCTTCTGGGCCGGTTGATCAAAGTTATCAATGACCCAGACTTGCTTTTTCTTTTTGCTCTCTTCTGGCTTAGGAGCCGGCTGAGCAGGCCGACTCTCTTTCTGCCGGTCGGACTTCTTATGGTCCGTCTGCTTATTGGAGGAGCAGAGTTCGGTCGCCTGTATATAGGCTTCCGCCTCTCGCAAGGCCCCTTGCAGAGTAAAGATTTGTTTGCGGACGAGTTCATACTTAAAAGTAGACCCATCCTTCAGACCCTTAAAGAAGTCTGTGAAGGCGACCTCATCAGACAGCCCATGAATCTGGATTTAGACCAGATTGAACCGCCTGACATAGGAACGCAAACCTTCTCTATCTCCCTGCTGAACATTGCCCAAATCAAGACTTGTCTTTTTGGCAGGGATATTCATAGAGAAGTTTGAAGCAAACAAGAACGCAAGCGTCTTGAAGCTATTTATGCAACCAGCCGGCAGATTACCAAACCACTGTTGGGCTATGCCTTTCAGGGTGGCTGGAAAGCAACGACACCATGCGGCATCATCCAACCCCTGTAGATACATGAGGTGGGTGTATGCTAGCAGGTGGTCTTTTGGGTTGGAGGTCCCGTCATAGGCTCCAACCAGAACATTTTTAACTTTAGCCGGCTGTACGACTTTAGTTATTTCCTTGGAGAAAGCAGAGGGTTGATCCCCAAGGCGTTGCAGCCTAAGCTGCCAGTCCATCGGCTGATAGCCGTATGCCGCCTGTCCTCCAAAGAGGGCAGGCTGCATGTAAGGTAAGATCGGCGCCTGGTACAATGATTGTGCCATGTACTGGGCCGACTGAATCATATGAGTACCAGGGCTACTAGCTGGTGTCTCATGTACGGACTGGGAACACCTCACAGAGGTGTTCCGGAAGCTATCATGATAAGTTGACGTTGAAGCCGACTCTGATAGCTTGGTCCTCTTCTGCTCAATGTATTGCCGAGCATCAGAGAATGTTTTCTTGCTACCATCCGGATGTATGTGCCGGATGGCTTTTCTTGTGCTCGCTTCCGGGAAACGGAGCCGAGTAAGGTCAAATTGGGGTCGGGCCTTCTCCGTAGGGGCAGGATGAGGATTCGGCTGACGGTCCCTGACCGACTTCTGTTTGCCAGCCTAGGCTGGCTTCTTGGCCGACTAGAGTCATGGTTAGGTTGCAAACTCATTGCATCATATTCTAGGAGTAGGCGACTTCTTTGAGGCGAGTAGTTTGATTTCACCCCTGAGGCTGCTCAGGAGCCTCATTAGTTCATCTCGAGTGACCGGAGTTGATCCTGCCGCCTAGGAAGGATCAACCGGCCGCCCCGAGGGCTTCTTTGGCTGACCAGCAGTTTTGCTTGGCCCTGCCTGGTAATGATTACGCTCCCGCCTCTCCTTACTACGGATGCGTTTAGAGATGAGGGATCCATTTGGATCCACATAGGTTTCGACGTCAGCGTCGTCACCTGAGTCATGGTCCGTTTGGACCAGTATATCATCTGGAGGCCGATTGACCTCTGGATTTGGTACAGGTTCTTGTGAAGACATTTCACAGGTACTCTCCCCACAGACGGCGCCAAATGTTTCGGGGGTTTTTGTCCCTTGGGAGAGTTACAACACTGAAACTGGATTCAACAACGGGCGCCTGTACCTGCAAAGCAAACGGACCGCCGAATGGTCGGTGGTCCGCCTCCGAAGATTAAGTTAGTAAACGTTCGGTAATAAAACGTGCGGAATTAAAGTTATCTGCTTGGATTCCAAGCTCAGGTAAACTGCTGTCTGTTCTTTGAAAATGACAACTCTGTAGTAAGTGACATATTATCTCGTAGTGCGTGAATATTCTCTCTCTTTTTCGGTGTATATCTTTTTCTGTCTTGTCATAAATGTAAGAATGACCCTATTTATAGGGTTCTTTTGGAAAGTGTGCCCTACCTAGGATCTGGTGACCTAGGGATTAGGGCACACTGTTTTTTAAGGGCCCCTTGGGATTTGGGCCTTGAAAGCCGCCATTCCCAGGGGGCAATATATGCTCGACACGTGTCACCATCTGGAAGGTCCAAGTAGGTGCCCCTTCCAGTGACACGTGTCATGCTCTGATTGGGCCACTTGGCAGGGTATAAAATACCCAAATCAGCTGCCGTTTACGAAATCGGAGCCGAAGGTGATCTGGAATCAGTGCTAGCGGTTACAGGGTTTGGTGAAGAACGATGGTGATAGTTTGAAGCTCAAAAAAGAGGGAAAAGAGGAAGAACGTTTGGAGAAACTTTGATTAAAGCTTAAAATAGAATTGAAATATAGGTGAAATCGATTTATGGGAGATACTACCGGTTGATCTATTTCGTTTGTAGGAGTATAAGTTTGAATTTAACTTTATGGGAGGAGAGAGAATGTTTGTGAGAGGAGATTGAGATCGTGGGATCTCAAGGGATGAAAATGGAGGGGTGAGATTTGAGGTAATAACTGAAGAAGAAGAGGCGCATAAAGAGAAGAAAGAGGTTTAGGTTAGATTTTTTTTAAAAAAAAAAATATTTATTAATATAATATGGTACAACTAGATAGAGAGTTTCTCTGATAGCGGCATTCTGTTTGACTCTCCTTACAACTGTGATCATACCTAGGCGTTCTATATTATCAAATTTGATTTTTGCTTATATTTTTTATTTATTTGATTAAAACAAATAAAACTGTTATTAAAGAGAGGCGTTTTATATATTTTAGTTTTAAAAACCGTCATCAAACAAAAGCATTCTATATAATTCTATAGAACGCCTATCCAACTTGACAGTTCTATATTATGTGTTAATTTTTCCACTTTTTCTGGTAGTGCCTTGACCTTTAGAGAACTAGAGTCATGGTTAGGTTGCAAACTCATTGCATCATATTGTGCTTACTTGACTACTTGTGCATCTCTTGCTTGTGCATATTTACACTAATCGTTTGTTTGGCTTGTGATTAAATTTAAATAAACTAATTAATGACTAAAGGACTTTACTTAATAAATTAATCAATTAATATAAGTAATTAAAGTCTAAATAAGTTGATCGAACCTGACTTAGTATGGCTATGGTTTTTGTCCTCTAAGGTAGAACGCTGGAAACAGGCCCAGACCAACGTTTCGGCAATGACGCCGAGGTTTGACCTGTGGGGAGACACGCTAGTGTCCGTCGTGAAGCGACGATGCTGGCGCATTGGGACAGTCCTATTGTTTGCGTGATGGTCCATTTTCCTGCTTGAGTCTTCGCGTGGAGTCTAATTAATTATTTTTATTAATGGCAAAAACCATATTTAGTCCTGTCGCACACCGACAATGCCATCGCACTGCGACGGGCACTGTTTTCTCTACGCCAGTTCCTACATGCCTCAGCAACTTTCTGTTCTTAGAATTTTCCTGTTTTTTGTAGCGTTATTTCGATTCTAGTTCTGAAAGATATTTCCCAAATTTCCTACATATAAAAATCCTATGTTTCTGACGCATTACGGATGGTCTATCCAATACAGACCTTTTTATGCATATGCCAATAATGTTAATCAAAATTACGCGAATGAATATTTAGAACGTTTCGAGTCTCATCCACTCATTCTAAATTATTTCCAAAATAAATTTTACAGATTAAAATAGAAATCCTCCCCACTAGAGTCGCCAAAAACTGTAGGGTTCAAGCATCTCACACTTGAACCCCATTGTGATCATACTCTTAAGTATTGTGGCGTCCAAAGGGAAGGAAGCTAGAGTAAAAGAGTTGCCAACAAGTTTTAGGAACTTGTAAACCGTTCACAAGGGTGAAGGTTACACCCCTTCACGATCCATGAGATCACAACTCCATAGTGGTCTTGAACCATGACTGGATATTCAGGGATGAAGGTACAAATTCAACCTAAAAGAGATTGAACCTGCCCTAAAAGTAGGCCTTTACTTTATTCTTCTCATATTCATGTGCGCTTTCTGACTAACATACAATCAATATATTAACCCTAAACCTGTTTAATCTATGTTGGTTGAATATTAATGCACAAACAAATCTTTTATTAGTGATCACTTGAATTATAATCATGTAGCCTAAATAGAATTATTAATTATCTTATTAAGTCTGATTTCAAGAACAAATTCCCTTTAAACCTGCAAGTGAGGGCGTGATCAAACATTAACAATAATACTACCTTTGTTTCATATTATTTGCAACCATTAGACATTTTTCCTCTCTACTTGATGTCAAACCGTTGCAAATAATATGTAACGGAGGTAGTAATATATCAAGCAACATAATATTGATGCAACAAATCATCATCATCACAATAATATTCTCAAAGCATAATAATATTAGCAAGACCCTAGGCATGATACTAACAAGATTAATAACAAATCCTAGCATGTCACTAAACAAAAATCAAAGGTTTATCCCTAACATGATACTAACATGATAGAAGAAAATAGCACTACAAAAAAAAAATGAGAATAGACAACACTTAAGATTGCAACACTTACAAAAATGTTACTCTTAATAATCTAACACAACAATATTTACTTGTTACTTGGAACTAAAGTAACAGAAAAAAAAAGTGTTGCTCTAGACTATATAAGGCAACAGTCACTTAAAGTGTTACCTTTTTCTTGTCTAAGACAAAAAACTAATAATTGTTGCATGAAAAAATAACAATAACAAAACTATAGTTTGAAAATGTAACATTAATATCAATATTGCCATTTATGGCAACATTTATACTAAAAAGTCTACATAATTTAAGATGTTTTTATGAAGAGTGTATATATATAGATGTTTTTATGAAGAGTGTATATATATATATATATATATATATATATATATATATATATATATATATATATATATATATATATATATATATATATATATATATATATATGAGAATGATCTTAAAATGAGAAGAATGATAAGGAATCTTGACCGTACAATCGCATCCAACGATTCACATTTTCATGCTGCAACAAAATGCACATTTAGACAAAAAATTATGCTTATTAGTACAAAAGTTACGCATATTTAATTAAAAAATTTTACACATTCATTTTTTAGTTTTATTTTCCCTTTGTGTTGTCTCTTTCTTTCTCTTCCATTAAATTTATTCAATATCTAACTTTTAATTTAGATTTAGAGTTGAGAAAATAATTTGAATATTTGATTTGGTGAGTATGCTGATGATAACATTAGATTAGAAACCATATTTTACGGATTGAATTGACGTTGCCGGCGAATGTACTTTCCGATCACTAGAAAAATATGTGATTACTCGCGTGTGACGTCGCTTTGAGTTTAGGCTTGCCGAAGAGAGAGGAGTTTCAATTATAGGGTAAGTTTCATCTGTTGGGATTGTAAGTTTCTCGAAGAAGTCGAACACGTATTGTAAAATATTTTTTCAATGAAGTGAATGGAAATGGTGGAAGAGAAGGTGGCGGTGGTAATGGTGGTGATGATGAGGAAAGTTTTTGATTGGGAGATGTAGATAAGGAGGAGAGTGAAGGAGGTTGAGGAGATGAGTGTCGGAGAAAGAAAAAGTAGAGGAGTTTTGAATCAGATTTTTACTTTGCACATTTTATTAATATATATATATATATATATATATATATATATATATATATATATATATAATGAGAATCAAGGCTAAATTAAGAACTAGGAACTAATCTAGGCCCTTAGATCATGTTAATCGGACGACTCACATGCTTCCCGTGTCATTGATGGAATTTTTGTAATATTTTAACTTTATTAAGTAGTTTCCAGTTTTATTTTTCAAAAGTAAATGAAAATGTAGTAAAAGTAAATGAAATCAGTCTTAAAGTAAATGAAATTTCCTGAAAAGTTAAAAAAAAACTAGAAAAAAGTTTAAAAACAGCAAAATTACAAGAATGTCATTAATGAAAACGGGTACAATGTGAGCCATTAGATGGAGTGCGATCAATGACTGAGATTACTTCCTACTTCTTATTATTCACCTCGGTCTCACATGATCTCATATATATATATAGCAACCAATTCTATAATAGGAACTAGGAGCCCATTACAACCGTTAAATTAAAAAATAATGGACGGATAAAATCATTTTAATACGTAGTATTCAGATCGAGATCACCTAATTTCCCCTCTCTCTCCCGATTCTCTCTCCTCCATTGAAGCCATTGCTATGAATTCTCCATCAAAGCAACTTTTGAGCTTCCAATTCTCCATTGAAGCAACTTTCGAGCTTTATTTAATCCATTGAAGCAGCTTTTGAGGTATGATTTTTTTCTTCTCGTTTTTAAATCTCTAAATTTCTATACTTATGGTTTATCGTTAATTAATTTTCAGTATGGTGAATTTAGGGTTGATAATAGTGAAATTTGAATTGTAACTATAGTTTCGGAGGTTGTGAACTTGTAAACGATTATAAATTAACTTGAAATCCATTCATATAAAGCTTAAAATTTTTCTAGGCTTATAAAAAGTTTAAGCGACATTTTTTTGATTGATATTTTATCTTATTTTTTTGTAAATTAGACATGATTTTGCTGGAAATTATGTTTGGATTTTTTTGATATTTAGTTTATGAATGTGTCCGAATTATGAAAAATATTGCAAACTAATTTGATTTGAGATATTTCAAACAAATCATTGACCTCCTTGTTTGATTTTGTTGGAATTATGATAGTTACTTATTTTGATATTCAATGAGGCAAGTTAGGGCCTGTTCACATTTACTTAATTTCAGTTCAGTTCAGTTCACCTCCAATCAATTCAGTTCACCTCCAATCAATTCATAAAATATTCATAAAATATTCATTTGAGCTCAATTCAGTTCAGTTCCAATCAGTTCAGTTCAGCTCCAATCACTTCAGTTCAGTTCAGCTTAGTTCAGTAAATGTGAACAGACCCTTAGTTATTCTTAATCAATTTTTAGGTATGTAATTTTGGTGAGAATTATTCAAATCTCTTGCTTACAACTGAGTGATTATGAATTGTTAATGCTTCTTGTTATGTTTAAAAGTAATTAGAAAATTAGTAAAAGTAAAACAATTAGTCTCAAAAGTAAATAGAAAATTTGTGCTAATTGGTGCTAAACGATTTTGGTGTGAAAGTTGAGGATGTGATCAATGGGGCTATGATTTCAGTTGGTCTAGGGGGTGTTATTCGTGACACTATAGGTGAGGTCCTTTAAGTATGCCTGGGTGCTTGACAAGATCTGAGCGTGAGCGTGGTAATACTATTGATATTGCCCGGAGGAAGTTCAAGACTAAGGCCCTGCCTGGATTGGCAGTAAAGAGGGAGGAAAGAGTAAAGGAGTAAAATATTCTGGTACTTTTACTTGCCTGGATAGAAAGTAAAATTGCAAGGGAGTAATATATTCCCCTAAAAAAGGGCGTAAAAGTTACCCAGCCCCCCCCCCCCAGTGAAATGATTTCCCCCTCAACATCACCGCCTGATTTCCATTTCTCTCATTCTCCTCTTTACCAACCTGCCTTCAACCTTCCAACTCCCACCATCTTTATTCCACCAAAGCCAAGTCCAACAAAAAATTATTTATACTCCAATTTTTATGAGCTTACCAAGGTCCGTTCAAGTTAGTGCAGGCAATGGAGGAAATCCTTACTCTAGAATTAATGCCAAACTGTAGGAAAATGAAGTTTTACCCTATACCTGATCCTCTGCTAATTTTTTCCCCATTAGATTTTAATCCCCTAATTATTTCAAGGAATCCAGGCAGGGCCTAATAAGTACTACTGCACTGTCATTGATGCCCCTTTATCAAGAACATGATTACTGGTACCTCCCAGGCTCACTGTGCTATCCTCATTATTGACTACACCACTGGAGCTTTTGAGGCTGGTATCTCTAAGGATGGCCAGACCCGTGAGCACGCCCTTCTTGCCTTCACCCTTGGTGCCAGGCAAATGATTTGCTGCTGTAACAAGGTTATTCATGATCATGTACTTTGGTATCTGAATTGGTTGATTCTGACTTTTGGTTTGTTTATTGTATGTAACAGATGGATGCCACCAATCATAAGTGCTCAAAGGCTAGGTATGATGAAACTATCAAGGAAGTATCTTCATACCTCAAGAAGGTTGGATACAACCCTGATAAAATTCCATTTGTTCCTATCTCTGGGTTTGAGGGTTATTTTGTTTATGAATTTGTTCGAAAAATATTGCAAACTAATTTGATTGGAGATATTTTAAACAAATCATTGACCTCCTCGTTTGATTTTTTTGGAATTATGATAGTCCTTATTTTGATATTTAATGAGGCCAACTTAGTTATTCTTAATCAATTTTCAGGTATGTAATTTTGGTGAGAATTATTCAAATTTCTTGCGTACAAACTGAGTGAATATGAATTGTTATTGCTTCTTGTTATGTTTAAAAGTAATTAGAAAATTAGTAAAAGTAAAACAATTAGTCTCAAAAGTAAAAAGAAAATTTGTGCTAATTGGTGCTAAACGATTTTGGTGTGGAGGTTGAGGATGTGATCAATAGGGCTATGATTTCAGGTTGTCTAGGGGTGTTACAACATATGTTGTTTCCATACATTATACTTACAAGTTGTGGGAGCTTTGTACATTTTGAGAGTCTTATTTTGCTAATGTGGCTTCGACTATAAGTTTTTAATTTGGTTGCTATTATCTTTAATATGTCGGTTCAGTTTTGCTTTACGTCTATCTATGCTAATTTGAATTATTAATGTTTCATATTGTTTTATCAATCTAAAATGTAGATAAAAATCAAGTAAAAGTGAACAAATAATAGTTTGAAGTAAATAGAAAAACTGAAACTATTATTTATATTATAGTTTGAGCAATCAAAATTAGAGGGAGAACAAAGTCAGTTGTGTGGAAAATGGTAAGGTTGAAGTGATTGTCAATGTTGTTATGCTAGCTAGGTCTGGTACCTATCTCCATGAAAGTATTTATCTCATACAAGTAAATCAAATCTCTTTTAAATTAAAATAAATCTCTGTAAAAGTGAGCTAATCCTCTCTTAAATTAATCTATTGCCAGTGTCGTTAATGTTAGTTGTTATGCTAGGTATATATAATGTGTTGCAGGAAAAGTAAAGGAGCTATCAACTTCATTATTATGCTATACTTTCTTCATTTTTCTCATTGTATGAGAGAAAAAAGTAGTTGTTTTCACACCTGATGTTTGTTTCCCCTTCCTCATTAAGATTAGTTTGTGTTCTTTGAGATAGCTTACTTAAATTGCTGCTATTTTAGTGCATTCACCAATTTGAGCTTTTTTTTTTTCTTTCCAATAGCAATTGTCAAATTTCAAAGAACGATCATAATTCTAAGTGGTCTCTAAAGTAAATAATAAAAAGGAAAATTTTTAAATTACCACCCAAAAATGTAACCAATTTTGAACTAACCACCCATTAAATTTTTTATTTTAAATTACCACTTGTTAAATTAAATAAATGCTTAGATTACCACCCATTTTCAAAATCCGGTGGATTTTTCGTTTGTGGGCCCCACCTATCACTTATTTGACCCTTTTTACTGTTTTTTTTCCCGATTTTTCTCTTTAAAAAAGCTCTTCTAACTTCAATTCACATTTTTCTCTTTGAAATTTGGTTGAATTTGGTGATGGAAATGTGAATTAAAGTATATAGAGCGTTTTTAAAGAGAAAAATCATGGAAAAAATAAATCAAAATGGTTTAAATAAGTGTTAGGTGGGGCCTACAGACGGAAAATCTAACGGATTTTTGAAATGGGTGGTAATCTGAGCATTTATTTAATTTAAGGGATGGTAATTTAAAATAAAAAATTAAACGGGTGGTTAGTTCGAAAATGGTTACATTTTTGGATGGTAATTTAAAAATAAACCTAATAAAAAATCTAAAGTAAATAAATAAGACTTTAAAGTAAACCTATTAGCTCAAGTGGTAGACCACTATACTGATGCATAGAGGAGTAGGTTCAATTCCTACATAGGTTATCTCTAAAATTAAATGTAACACACACTAAAGTAATTGGAAATTTCTCAAAAGTAACTATAAATTAAACCAAATTAGTTTTCAAAAATCAAAGCTTAAAAAACCATAAAGCAACAGTATATATGGGTCGGCTCTTCCAAAATATCATTATACTACCTCCGTTACATATTAGTTGCAACTTTGGAATATTTTATCTCTCACAAATAATACCCAAAGTTGCAACTAATATGTAACGGAGGTAGTACAATGTTTCATAGTAAGAAAGAGAAAAAGAAAGAAACTTGGTATAGATTGTACTTTGAAGTCATCATCAAAAATATCTAAAAAGTAGATACAATATACTATAAAGTAAATCGATATATTGTAAAATTAAATCAAAAAAAATATCAAAAGTAGGGTAAAAAATAGTTTTATCAAATAAATAAACCTACGTGGGATTCGAACTCACATCTTTTGTGCATTTGCACAATGCTCATCATGTTGAGCTAGTAGGCTAATATATATTAAACATTCAAAAAGTAAATAAAAATATTTTAAAAGTAAATTAGAAAACTTATGCAATAAATGTGAATCATTGGAGATGGAAAACAATAGTGAATAGTACAATAAGTCAATAGCTAACTCCCACCGTAAGCACCAAAATTACTTCCCCACAACGGCATGAGCCACATGGTAGTATGGGGCTAATGATGTTGGCCTTGTTTATATATTCCCCCTCCCAATTCCCACCCCCTTCCATTTTTAAAATGCACTAAAGCGATATAAATAAAAACCTTGTAAACATGCATCTCAAAACAAGCACAAAAAATCAGTGTTAGAAGTAGTATTGAGATATTAACATCATTTTGTTCTTGCAATTTTAATCAATCTATATATGACTGAGAATGTAGCATTTTGTTCAACCAAAATTTATCAATCTATAATTTCACATGATACATATTCTACACTTAATTTGACAAAAAAGAATTTACATACATGCATTAGTAATATCATACAAATAGGACATGGACTAATGTGAAATTTCATGAGAACAAATGAAAGGATCAAGCAGGCTTCACCCAACGGTCAAATAACAAAGTTCCCTATCACAGTTTCCATTTATTAAGTATTACAGCTGATGTATCAAAGTTTTTGCTTAAGTAATAGATGACTAAAGCAATTATTATAAGCAATGGCATAATACCAGAATTATTATAAGCATGATCCTTGTGAGAGACATTAGGCTCAAAAAATGCAGAATACAGACACAAGAAATTTTAAGTGTTTCCTTCATAACAAATTAAACTCATTACGAGCGATCTTGGCCCCAATATGCTCACTAATATATAGTCCTTGTCCTGTACCCCAAATTCTATGCAATAACAACAACAAAACCATAATTACAACTTTAATAAGCAATTAGCATCAGATAGCTTCAATACTCACATAATATCTAGAGACAACAGGCATATTTTTCCCTCCAAAGCACCTGCCAACAAGAGCACCCTGGAACCCAAGCTGTTATGCAGTTGGAGCACCACCATTAGTAACAGGAGGCGCTGCTAGCTCCTAGTACTGATGTTGAGGTATTCAAAGGAGGTGGCTCAGGTGGCCTATTTGCTTGCACTGGTGCACCAAGAGCACCTGGTTGTCCCGCAACTTGTCATGGAGCCCCATAAACTGTAAACAATTTGGAGCTTTTAATTAATTTGATTGCCCAAGGAGGTCAACCATACTTGAAAAGTGCTCCATTTGAGGTCAATCAACCCTTCCATGCTTAATTCTCATATCAACAACAATAAAATATAACAGAATTATGAAACATCAACACCACACCACAATGTACAAAACTTAATCATTACAATCAACTCAAAAGTAAATAATTTAAGCTCAAAAGTAACAACACAAGATACAAAATCTCACTCATTTAACACCTCAATCTAATTTTCAGATATCCGATCCATCTTTATTCTAACTAGTTGTGGGTATGCGCGCTACGCGCACGCCCCCCCCCCCCCCCCCCCCCCCCAAATTTCGTAAAAATTATTTAGCAAAATGTTTTTAACATATTTTTTACGATTTAATATAAGTTTATGATAATTATAAGTGTTAAAATTCATCCTTTTTCTTTCTTTTTTTTTTTTAACAAAAATGCAACTTTTATTATGAACTTTCTTCATTTAGTTTCACATATCTATCTCACTTTATTATGGTTGTACTCTCGTTTTCTATTTCTCTTAAACTATCTATTATGATTAAGCATACAAAAATTTATATTAAAAAAAAAAACAATTAGGTTGAAAATTTAATTCTAAAGGTGTTATTTATCAATTTGATATTCTGATAACTGTTACGGAACAACATTGATTAATTAATATCATCTCCGTTTCTTTTTATATGCAACAAATGAATTTTTAATGTTTCACAAATAATTCCTCTTTGTTACAATTAAAAAGAAATGAGGGCACCCCAATTTATAGATTTGATTAATTAAGCATGTTTATATTGTCCTCGTGGCGTCTGAGTCATCTCTGACATTGGTACCTGTTGGAGTTAGGAGTTTGTGGGTACTTCCACGTAGTTTAAACTAGGACATATTTTGACGCTCCAAATCATGACGTTAACTAACATTTACACTGACAAATATGAAATTTATAGCTTTTCGTTGGTGGTTGAGTCGTGTCGGCACCTTAAAAGAAGTTGAGGAGTTTTCCTTGTTGTGGAAGCTGAAAGGGAATCTAGTCTGGATTACGGGAGCACTGAGATTTGTATTTAGTCGGGGAGGCCTTCTCCGTGGAATTATGGCCGTACAAAGTAAGTAAAGTTATAGGTTGCAAGTGGAAGACAAATTCCAACTTGAGATGACGAACTGCTTCACCCACGATGCCGAATATGTTTTCCCAAATGATATTGGTTCACCGCAAAATCAAAATTGCTTTGCACTGTCCGATTCGTCAAGCCAGGACACTAACGGTGTGTTTGGATGGAAGGAAATGGGGGGAAAGGAGGGGAAGAGAAATGGAGAGATGGATTATCATTCATTTGGATAGCAAATGACGAAGGGATCGGAGGAATTGGAGGGGAGAGAAATGAAAGGATTAAATTGTTGGACATTAATCCTTTCAATGGAGAGATTTGGATGGAAAACTCACCATTCTTCCCTCGTCTTCCTTTCCCTCCCCTTCTTTTTCTTCTCTTTTCTTTATCCAAACAAACTGTAAGTCCTTATCACCAATTTCCTTCAACCTGGATCCAGCTCCTGTTGCAATTCAAATTGCCCCAATTTCCTAAATTTTAATACCCTAACGTCGTCTACTTCTCTGTTACTTCGTCAAACAGGTTGACTTTATCACTGACAACGACCGCTTACCACCTCATGTAGCATATGTGTATCAGATATTTTTAACGTGACTTTTTTTTCCTACTCATCACCTATTCTATTACCGTAATACCCCCATATTATTGATGGAAATGTCCAAAATACCCCGTTATATTTGCGTGTTTCGTTTATCAAATATATAAACTTGTATTTTGCGAAAAGAAATAGAAGTAATAACATTTGGTTACAGAAATTAGTACTACTTAACATTTAAAAAGTTTCTAAAAAGTACTCTCATCTCCTTACACAATTACACTCTAAAAAGTATTCTCACACCTTTTAAATTTCCTCACACTCTCATTTTCTTTGTGGGTCTTCTCCTTATTCCTTCATTTTAGTTGTCGTTTGATTTATCATGGAATGAAAATTCATATGAAATTTCAATTTGTAGGAATTAAATTCCTTCATCAAAATCATGGAAATTTATCAAACTTGTTTGGTTGATAATGGAGGAAATAAATTAGTAAATTTTCATGTTTTAAGGAAGTTCAAAGTTCCAATAAATTGTCATTGCTCTCATTTTCATTTTTGTCAACAAAACAAGAAGTCCAAAATAAATTCATGGGAATTTTAAATACACATATGAATTAAGCCAACCAATCAATACCTTAATGGTTGTAAAACTTATATTTGCAAACGCAATGCATAATGTGCAACATTAATGTAAATTTCATTAATATAAATTGAGGGTACACTGTTGCCCTTAAGGAAAATTACAAATTTGAATATCACCCAAAAAAAAAACTACAAAGTTTTTAAAGCTGGAGAGGGCTGCCATAGTCTTCAATTTAGCAGCCCCGTTCCTAGAAATTTATGGGTCCTAGGCATAATGTAAGAAAATGGCCTCTTACGTAAACAAATTTTTTACACGCAATAGCTTTAAATATAAGACAATGAAAATAACTTAAATTATTTGAATAATAAGTCTCCATACACAATACTGGAGTAATAACTTTGCATAATATTTTGAAACAGATACTCATAAAATCGGAAGATTAGAAGAAGAAGAGGAGGTTATATTGCATAATTATCTCCACCTAATTGACATCTAAGTAATTTAATATTAATTGCTAACTAAATACATTTATTATTTTTTTTAAAGTAGCTTATTTTTTAACGAGTAAAAACTACAGTTTAGACAGTTTAAATTCTACAGCTATGCAAATTGATTTTTTTTTTTTTGAATTTTTGGGCCCCTTTCTGGCGTGGGCCCTAGGCGGTCGCACTCGATGCCTACCCCTCCGGGCCGGCCCTGCAATTTAGCATCAATAACACTCCCAGCAGAACATCAGCAACAATATACAGCAAGAACATCAACAGCAATATA
Source organism: Chenopodium quinoa (assembly GCF_001683475.1). Taxonomy (NCBI): domain Eukaryota; kingdom Viridiplantae; phylum Streptophyta; class Magnoliopsida; order Caryophyllales; family Amaranthaceae; genus Chenopodium; species Chenopodium quinoa. The sequence continues at coordinate 2,171,029 of NW_018744616.1, read as the reverse complement.
CAACAAGAACAACGCAATGGCAATTTAAAGCAAGAATAGGGAAAGCAGCAAGCAATAAGCAGCAACCAAACAATATAACGTTTCAACAACAGCAATTTAAAGTAGCAACACAGCACATCAACAGCGACGTCGATTAAAATTACCCATGCTTCATTCTTATTAACTGAAGTCGAAGATACTCTCTACGGCTCAGACATTCATCTAAAATCAAATCAAAAGTCCAAAACTGAACCCCACATTGAAAAAAAAAAACTCCATCAAAATTGTTGACGATGCAAGAAATTAATTAGTAATGAATCAAATGAAAAAGGAGAAAAACACAAACCCTACAATGAGACACCAAGGGAAGCAAAAATTGGTCAATCAATAGCCACGTGAGTAATACTTATAACTTGCATAGCAGAGTTGACCCTCCCCTCTTTGCTTTTCTCTCATTGTCACATGACAAAGTAGAAAACAAGCATGGGTCTTAAAGAAGCTTTCAAAGGGGTAAGGCGGCCCTTTCAATTAGAAAAAATGGCCACAACATTGAATATAATAATATATACTACTACATAAATAGTCTCTAGTACATTCAGCCTAAGCAAAACAAAATGCCCATTATTTGTTCTAACAAAAAATGAAAGACAAAATTGTAGGGGTTTATAGGTACTACACAGCGGAAATAACATGAATCATATTCATACAATACCTAATCCCAAGATCTAATGCATTACACATAAAGAACATATAATCGTACCTTTGAAGCGTGATTCCACGTGCGATCGAGCGAGAACATTGGGAGATACAGAACCTCAAGCGTGATTCCTCTACTTGGTCCACGGGCACAGATTAAGACCTCCACTAATGCTAGTTAGTTGCAATTGAACTCTTCAATTGACCTTCTACGGAGAAGTGCGAGCAACGAACCACTACGAACCACCACACGCGCCACCAAGGTGGCTGACCGTACGGACGAGGGGAGGAGAGAGAAAGCCGTGAGTTAGAGAGAGGAATTAGGGTCTTTGGGATTGGTTGCCTTGATGTCAAAATACATTGTGTGTGAATTATGACTACTTACTTGCAACCCTAGGCATGGATCTTATTTATAGATCTTATCTCTAAATAAGAGCTCATGTCAAAAGCCCAAAACTTATTTCCAATCTAACTATGCTAGCCCAATCCATTTCATGATTATTTAATTGTTCATGAGGCCCATTAATGGGCCTCTAACTTGCTTAACCCAATACCCTTGTGTGTGACCTCATAGGATCCATTCTAGCGGGCTTTGGACTATTTGACTAGTTCAAAGGTCATCTCTCATAGTCTAGCAACAGATGATGACGCCCCACAAGAACGAACATATTATCTCCATAATAGTGATCCTTGATATATCTAGTAATTGCACTTATCGAAGACACAATTCCTTCAATCTCCCACTTGTCTGAGACAAGTGCGCAATATTCAAATTCCTTAAGTCAATGTGTGTTGATTTGATAATATGATTGGATCTCATGTCGTGATCATATTAGTCTACAAATGTTTTCTTGAAAACTAAGTGAGAATTACAAAACAAATGGTTACTATGTAATCCATTTGAGCACGGCCATGCATTTTCTGAATTCTCCCTCTTCAAGGGGCCAAGACACATTCCTAATTAAATAGGTGTACTCTATCCAATCTTGTGGCAACCAAAGCTCCCACTCAACTTCTGAAATAGTCCATGACATGCATGATGCATCCTTTGTAAACTGCATACGGATCATCACTCAAGACCTTAATTTCATCTACCTTTCTCAAAGTATTGAATCATAAGCAATGTGCCATGTTACATGGGATTGAAACTCCTTTCAATATAACGTTGAACTTTATAAGAATCTTATCAATATAAGTTTCTTAACCAAGCTCAAACATCCATCAAAACCTATCTCTATAGATTTTGAATCCCAAATGTACTCATCATTCTTCTTCAAGATTTTCATACAAAATGCATTAGCCATCACTTGACCCTTCAAGAAATGAACAATTGCTCTCTATACTAGACCAAGAAGACTTCATAGCTCCCACTAAACATCTTGTACACACAAGACCTTTTCTTCATTTTACGAGAACATCAAACGATTTGATTTACTCACAAAATTAAGAACACTAACTCCATGATGCTATGCATCCTTGGGATTATTGGATCTTCAAACTTTTGATTGTATCATATAAAAATCTTCTTTCATGAACAATTTCAATAAAGTGTTTTGAAGTCCATCTACCAAATCGTATAAGGTAGTAATCACTAAAATATCTTTAATAGATCTTTGCAACATGACTAATATAAATTTTTCATCGTAGTCATAGTTATACTATGAATTAGTTGAATCCTTTAATAGGTCTTTGCTTTAGTTAGAAAACATTTTTCTTTCTTGTCTGTTTTGCTCATAATGAGTCTCACCCAATTAGGCAAATTATTCAAGTATCATACACTTGCTTACAGACTTAAAATCTATTTCAGATTTCCTGGTTTTTAAACCACTTGGAGTCATAACTTGTCAAATCATCTTTGTTACTTGCATAATCATCATGTTCCAAAACGAATGTTTTAGAACTCTTAATCAATATGATATCATATTTCCTTGACTAAGTTTTACATATGCTAGTCATCGTTGTGGGTTTGATGCAACAATTGAAACTCATACAACAACTTTGTTTAGTTTTCAATGAGAAACGACAATAGAGGATGTGCACTTGGAATGTACTACCTTCGACACATAGTTATTATTCCCATTACACTTAATGAGACCACGCATTGTCATTTGTAACACGAGGTGAATCATGCTCATATTGTTGTTTTGATTCGATTACTTCTCAAATTTCTTCAAGATTTTCGAATTCACTTTTCTTGAACTCTTTCAAAGCTCTCGAACTTTTCAAGATTCTTATACTCCCACTTGCCTTTTGAGGAGGAATATTTAGCATAGGGTGAACCAACCATGGTTTGAGCCATGTTTGTTTGTGTAGGCGTCGTTCGAAGTGCGCCTACATTAAAAGCATGTGTGAATATGCTTGGCACTCTTAGGAAGTGGGAATTGACATACGATTAGGGAAAAGGAAAGTAGGGAGCCGCCAACAAGTTTTTAAGGAACTTGTAAACCGTTCACGGATCATTAAAGGCAACCACGATTAAGGGACAACGATAGGCAACAACGATTGACCCGTGAAGGTTACACCTCATTCATAATCCATGATATTACTAACTCCATATGGTTCGGAACCACGAAAGGGGGATCGGGGATGATGGTACGAAGTGAGTCATTGAGTCACATCCGCCCGTATTGGCCTCTACTCGATTCTTATTGTGAAAAGTGATTCCTGCGATCTCAAAGACATACAAACAATGATTCAATTTGCTCCACACTATTATTAAGCTAAATTGGTTGAATATTAATGCAACACATAATTCTAAAATATCGTGATCACTTGATTAAACAATAAGATTAAAAAGGAACCTAAACCGGTTGTCCAAATTATCTTATTAGGCGTGATTTTCAATTACATATTCCCTTTAAACATGCAATATGGTGATCATAAATAATAATAGAATAAACATTAATATTGGAAGAAATTTAGCAATAATTCCAACAATATAAAATCGTTAGAAAAATAATCGAAATAAGAGGAACATAATTCTTACTTTGATTCTGTTTGTTTGCAACTACAAAATAATAAACGAGTTAGTAACTTCAAGGAAATAATAATAAAACAACAATTAAATTAAATTAAACAAAGTAGAGTTGATTTGGGGCCAAACCCTCAAACAGTTCTACCTTTCACGCCTTGGCTTAAGGACAGAACCACGAGTAAAGTATGGACTCCTTGGAGTACTTGAAGAAGGAATTTTGAAATAAGAAGGGTAGGCTAGTGTTTAGGCTAAAGCATAGAAGAGAGAAAAATAGAGAATTAATTGATGCCCCGTACCTCAGAAATGAGGGACAATTTATAGAGAAAATGTGCTGAGGGAGCACACGGAACCCTAAAATGATAAAAACCCTAAAAAAGTATCCCGCGACACGGAAAACTGTACTGTGACACGGGAAGTCCCACCGTCAGACGGGAAACATTCCCGTGACACGGTGCATTTTTAGTGTGACGCGGGAAATTTTCAGTAAATGGGGAAGAAAACACGTTAAGGGTTTACGTGGAAAAGACACGGAATTTCCCGTGTCACGGGAAATCCCACCGTCAGACGGGAATGATTCCCGTGACACGGTGAGTACCTGCCGTGGCGCGGGAATTCCCAACCCGCTTTTCCGTCTAAATACATTTTTAACCCTAATTTCATTCAGCATTTTAAGTGCCGATCGACAATTTCGGGCCTTTTCTTATTTATTATCATTTGGGCTAAAATAAGAAAATAATTAAATAAAAAAATAAAAAAAAGGTTTGGGCCAAAAATAAATAATAAATTAATAAATAAAAAAAAGGTTTGGGCTAAAATTAAATAATAAATTTGGGCTGAAATTAAAACTATGCTTTTACCAAACATCAAGACTAATCCATGGACTGTTCAAAAGTATGAATTTAATCAAATACGATTTTTTAAGCACTCTCGGGATTAAATACTGAACCCGACCAATAGTGGCGGTGAAAGGTTGTTCATCATCGGGTTTGGTTTTGGGGAGACATTTTTAGGTGTCTACAGTTTGTTGCTTTTTTCGAACTCTTTCAAGATTTATACTACTCCCACTTGACCTTTTGGAACAATTTCCATAAGGGCACCTACTTGAGCAACAAACATTTTGTGCTAAGTATGATTTGTGTAGTAGTACCCCGTGCTCTGTATAGTAATTGATCGTGCATTAAACGATTTAATACATCTCTTATTCCTTGCTTTGTAGAAAGACTTAATAATAACTTTTCTTATCCATATCACATATGAAGCCTTTGCTACAATTTGATTTGACCTATGTAGTTTGTTTAGTTTTGTAGCTCTTCTTAAAAGTATATCCCTTGAATAATGGTTGGAAGATGGGTAATTTACATCCATTATCAAAATGTATCTCATATAGATTGATAGCTCCTTTCATAAACTCTTCACAAGGTTTTCTTTCGGAGTTTGTCGTAAAACGATTTCACAACTCTTGGATGTTCATCAAGGTCTTGACTTAAATTCTCATTATTACGATCATATCGCAATATTTTAAATGTGTTGCCAAGTATATGTCTTGACTTAAATTTTCACAATTACAATCATATTGTAATGTAATCATTATCTTGTCAAGTTGATATTGAACTTCATACTGAACATTTTGAACTTTTCAAAATGTTCACTTCCATGCTTCAACTAAGCATAAATAGTGATCATATCACAAATGAAGTTTTATTGTGCGTCTCTAGTCTTTGAACATTTGGTTTTCTTACATCAATATGTATTCGACCTTGAGTTCACATCATCATTTCTCTAAATGGTGATTTTGTCAAAATTTCAAATTAGAATGATAATTACATATATCAATGGATTCATAATCTAATGATATTGAAAGTCCATCCCTTTGGATATTTTGCATGCAATGTTCATTTTTGTTCGAATTATTTGACATTTTAGAGACAATTCATTTATAGAAATGGTTCAATTATTTCTATCATATAGAGCTTTGAACCTATTTAGCAACTCAAAACACATTATGACTCAATGAAGCATAGAATAACATTTATTCCACGTTTTTGAATCTTCGATGCTTAGTCATTACTAACATTGAATGGTGTTTTGATAATGGCAAGAATGAATAACATTTATTTAATTTTAGCCAATAACAAGGTAAGGTGAAATGTAGGTTCTACTTGTAAAGTTGCAACTTTTGCTTCCAGACTTGTAGATTATACTAGTGAAGTAAAAATATTTGCTTCTAAACTTGTAGATTTATTTCTCCCTTAGCCATACTTCTTCATTTAGTTCAACTCATTCTCAATGAGAGAGAACTAAACAAGACATCATATGTCCAAGAAGTAGCAATGTGCTAAATCAATTTCTATAATATACTTCTCAAATTGGAACATTTCCATTCTTTTACCTTCCAACTATATGAGGTAATTTCTAATCAATTGGAATTGGTCCATTTAATTTGAAATATTTGTTGTTCATAACAACTTTTAGCATATAAGTAGTTCTAGGTTTGAGAAGTAGCAACTTGTTTGCATTTCTTGGCCCATAACTTCTTAATGCAATCCTCATATATTCCTAAACCTTTCCCATTTGAGCCACTTAGAACACTTCTCTTAGGTTCAAAATGATGCTTTGCAAAACTACTTTAAGCACTTTTCATGATTTTGCTAAGTCTATTCAATCATTATTTATAATAGAGTTTAATCAACTATTTAACTCTTATATAAAGTGGATGAAGAATAGCGTCATTTGATCAACTTTTGATCATAGAGATTTCCAATCACTTTCTTATATTCAATCATATTGAAGATAAGAGATGTTATTGGACTTTTATACTTGTCTTTTAGATGGTTTGTACCTCCCATCTCATTATATCCCTTGAAACACTTTTCAAAATGAAGATGTGTTGGCATTTTACTCAAACATTTTGAATAAAACCAACCCTAGACATGTGACATGGATTTCTAAAACTTGCCTTTTAGAACCATTTTAGCAAAATTGGAATATAGGTTTACGGATTATCTTTTAAACTTTTGTGAACGTTTCTCAACTTTATTTTCAATCGAGGAGATTATATATAATAATAAAATTAGAACGACATGTTCTTGTAAGTAAACGCAAAATTCAATTATGTTTAATAAAAATTTAAAGTGCCATAAGCGAATTAAATTGGCAACTTTAAAGAATTTATTCAATTTTAATTGATCCCTATTGAATAAAATGATTCCAAGATCCTTTATTTGTGCAATAATTGACCGGACTGAGGCCCTACCATCAAGTATTGCATTTTCAAGGTGAGCAAACTCTTTACTGATTACAACTCTTTGTAATTCTTGGTTGAATAATTAACCATCACATGTTTAATTATTACCCTTAGCTTCAAGGTTCTAAACTCTTTAGGTAACCTTGTTGAGTAAAACCAATTAAAAGTGTAAAACGTGATTTACCCCCACTCCCCTAAGGTATAGTATGACACCCAGCTGAGGCATGACCTGTCATAAATATCAAAGGTTTCATCGGGTTTTTAATTGGAAAAGCAACCTCAATATTACTGGGACCTAGATTTATTATGTTGTGATTAAATAGTGAACTCTAGCGCATCATCACAAAACATCAATAAAATCTAACATGCATAATAAACTGAATGCATAAACAAGGCATAGCATGACCCCTAATCCTAAGAAACTAATAAAGCAAAAAGCTCTCACTTGAACTTTCATGGAGCTCATCCATCTTGCTCCTTTGGGCCTTCACTCCATGGATTTCTTGGATTAACTGCAACCTGTAATTTTACTCTATTATATTCTATCTACTACTTAAATAAAATGAAATAAAATTACAAAAATACTTTATCGGTACGTAGACCGTACTAAGATTACAAAAATACATCACGATGCGCATATCGTATTCAGTATTCTACTGGGCCATACTAGTCATTATATAGAAATAAATAACATCATATATTATAAAATTGCCACATAATAAATCACTCATCATGCTTTCCTAAACTACAACATCGAATGTTCATAATTAAGGAAACATGGCACCAAAATATCTCATATTTTAATTAATGCAATTAGATAATATCATATATTATTCATGACCATCAATAAAATATCATATATTCTAAATTAGTGATGAGATAGAATCAAATCTTATTTTAATCTTAAAAGATAGATCATATTTATCCTCTAAGATTATCCTAACAATGTTAGGAAATTCTATCCTAATTACTAGCCAATCACAAAATTTTAAATCAATTATTATCCAAAAATAATTATGGGATAATCACATTATTCAAATCAATCTTTATCCTTTTGGAATATTCTCAAAATATTCTAACAAACTCTATCCAAAATTAACAACTTTAATTAAGGATAATTATCAAAAAACAACTTTTGAAATTTGATTTTATCCCCAAAATAAAATCAGATTTTATCTTGAAAATATATTTTAAAACAAAATAATTTAATAATTTTTTTATTTTAAAAAATCTGCTGCCACGTCAGCTAGGAAGAACCCAGCCAACGCAGCAACAGAGCAGCAGCGTGCGTCAGTCAAAGAAATCCCCAACCAACACACGACCATAGCCAGGGGTAAAGCCCGGCCATGGCGTCACCAGCACTCTAGCTGGAACTGTTCCATTCGAAAGCTGGTGTTTCTGTCTGAGGACTGTCGCGTGTCGTCGCAGCTAGGCCGGAGCCCAGCCACCTGCGCCTGTTGGCTGCAGCAAGTCGCCGGCAGCAGCTAGCGGCAGTGCACTGCTGCACTTCCTGCTGCCGCTTGTAGTTGTGACTCGTCGCCGCCACCTGTCCTCCAGCCTGCGCCCTCCTTCCCTTCTCTTCAACCACCCGGGCAGCCGCCGTGGGCACCTTACGGTGGTTCGACCACCCAGCCACGGCTGCCCACTCCCAACAACAAAACATTTCCTTTTTTTTTTTTTTTTTTTTTTTTTTTTGAGAGTTTAATTTAATTAAATAACTTTTGCAAAATTAAATTAAATTAGGTCTATTGAATTAATAAACAACTTCTAAAAAAAAACCCTAGCCTCCTTTTCTCTCTTCTTTTTTTTTAAACCTAGTCTCCATTGTTAATTTTAAGGGGCTTCCATCGGATTTCACCGGTGGAAAGCCCCAATCTTTATTTTCTTTTAAGCTTTTTAATTTGTTTTAGGTTACAATAATGTCTCCCTCGAAAGAAAGGGTTCATCTCCTTCGAAAGACAAGGTTTTTTCGATCTCCTTCGAAAGACAATGTTTTTCGTACTCCTTCGAAAGACAAGGTTTTATTTGTGCTTAATTTGGTCTCCGGTTGTGCGGGGCTACTATTGATTGTGGCTCGGATTCGGGTTACGGAATCAACACAAGAATTTACTTTCTCACAAAATTGCGAAGCGATGACGGATCCACTTAAAAGGTTGTATGAGACAACGAATCGAGAATATGCTGAATTGTTATATTTATGTATTTGGATTCTTAGCCCTTCCCCGATTAATTCTTGTTTGATTTTGTTAAATTCGTTTTCATTATCGTTCATTGTCAATTGTAGATGTCGTATGGCTTACATTAATGAAATTTAGTGTCCTTTTAGGACTTTTTTCCAGAAAAAAGGTCTATTGAATTCAAACATAACATTTATGCCTAATTCAATTTTGAAATCAAATTCACAATTCAATTTCAAATCTAGGGTTCTCCACAAAATTAATTCAATTTTAATCTAACTCTTAAATTAAAATATTGATTATACAAAAAATCATATTTTATGTATCAAATCAATCTAATTAAAATTATGAAGCATAAATTATTCGAAAATCATCAAAATTAAGCACAAAAATCAAAATTTAGGGCTTTATTTCAATTAAAATTTTCGAAAAAACTAGGGCTAAATTCAGATTTTGCTAGAACAATTGAGCAATTAAATCATATTTTATCATATCCCAAAAATTAAATCTCCATTTAATCTAAAGATTGAACCATAATTAATTATTCTCCCTCCTAATTGAATTAAAATTGTGGACTATCAAAGAATTATAGTCAATATACGTAAATGCAATAGGCTAACTGATACCACTGTAGGGGTTTATAGGTATTACGCAGCGGAAATAACATGAATCATATTCATACAATACCTAATCTCAAGATCTAATGCATAACACATAAAGAAAATATAATCGTACCTTTGAAGCGTGATTCCACGTGCGATCGAGCGAGAACATTGGGAGATAAAGAACCTCAAGCATGATTCCTCTACTTGGTCCACGGGCACAGATTAAGACCTCCACTAATGCTAGTTAGTTGCAATTGAACTCTTCAATTGACTTTCTACGGAGAAGTGCGAGCAACGAACCACCATGAACCACCACGAACCACCACACACGCCACCAAGGTGGCCGGCCGTACGGACGAGGGGAGGAGAGAGAAAGTCGTGAGTTAGAGAGAGGAATTAGGGTCTTTGGGATTGGTTGCCTTGATGTCAAAATACACTGTGTGTGAATTATGACTACTTACTTGCAACCCTAGGCATGAATCTTATTTATAGATCTCATCTCTAAATAAGAGCCCATGTCAAAAGCCCAAAACTTATTTCCAATCTAACTATGCTAGCCCAATCCATTTCATGATTAGTTAAATGCTCATGAGGCCCATTAATGGTCCTCTAACTTGCTTAACCCAATACCCTTGTGTGTGACATCATAGGATCCATTCTAGCAGGCTTTGGACTATTTGACTAGTCCAAAGGTCATCTCTCATAGTCTAGCAACAGATGATGACGTTCCAACAGAACGAACTTATTATCTCCATAATAGTGATCCTTGATATATCTAGTAATTGCACTTATCGAAGACACAATTCCTTCAAAAATGTGTACGCATATTTAATTTACTCGGGGAAAAGAAAATGGAAAGTAATGGTGGTGCAAAAGTTAATTATCACAAGAAACATATTTAATATATATTCTTAACTTCGATACAACAAGAGGTTCTAAATCTAATATGCAAAGTCTCTTAGTATTATAGGATGACATTAGTTTCAACTCATTCAATAATCCTTTTCTAAAATTTAGAAACAATAGTGTAAAGTGCAAAAAGTCTATACACAAGGTCATGCTTCTCTAATTGAAAAGAACGTAACCTTGCTCCACCCCCACCCTCTTTTTTTTTGAAACTTAAGAAGGGTTCCAATTATTAGCACATCTTCTACAAATATTGACCATATGAAGTATTAAGATGTAAATAAAGATACACATAAAGTCTTTATGAAATTTCTCCCTTTGTTAGTCAAATTGTAATTCTCTCTTATTCTAAGCTAGCCAACATAGCATTAGGGGAAAAAAGGAATATGAAACTAAAATAATTGTCTTATATAAGTAACAAAGATTCAATTGTGTGAGATAAAGACATCAAAATCTGAGTTGGTGAATAAAATGGACCAAATGTTATAGCAAGATAAGATGATGGCGCAACAAACTTTAGGTAGACTCCTTCCGTAAAATTAACCAGCACATGAAAGATGATTAGAATAAACATTTAGGGAGTAAATGCAAGAAAAGCAACCAATCATTTATTTTATGTGAACATTAACACATTATAAAATCAAGGGCTTCAAATAGAAAGAATAAATGAGGATTTTATCTCACAGCGTTGTGTCGTATCAGCAAGCATACCTAGTGTTTCCCCATTTGGAAAAACGGCCAGAACCCAGGGACGTGAATGATATAAGGATGTTATACCAGGACCATATCCCCAAGCATTTGTATTCCAGGTATAGACCTAATGCAGAAAGAATAAGTGAAGACCCAAGTATAAAAACTAAGTGATTCACATAAGATAGAATGCTAGGATTGAAACTTTACTATTTTTTCTATCCTCTCAAGGTGTCCATTGAATTCTCCAGCTCCATATAAAGATGTGCCAAAAGGGAGCTGCAATGAAAGAAATAAATTTGAAAAAGTGAAATATAAGAGCATAAATAATTCAAACAAACAAAGAATACCAAAGTGAAGTCATAACACACCTTGTAGAGAACAGAGAGGGGGTGTGGTAGAAATTTCAAAACTTTAGGTGGAAGAATTAGCATACATTCATCAAAATTTTAGTTCATTAATTTCAAGTTAAGAATTTAAACTAACAGAGAGAAGAGAAGGCATGACAAATTACAATATCTTCAATTCTTTAAGGTGATCTACATGGTTTCACTTTAGGGTTAAGATAAAATATGCCAATTATTCAAATAGAATGGAATTAAAAAATTAAAAAAAAAAAAAAAAATGTCCCAGACTGCAGGAATGAAAAATTACGGACTAACTAATTATGAAAAATTAACACAGAACTACAGAAGTAGAAAAAAGGGAGCCAAATACATCAACACTTCCCAATCCCTTACACTTGAGCACTTCATTTCCAATTCAAGTGCTAGCTAAGCTGACACTTTTATCATAGGTTAAAAATCATAACAAAAATCCAGGAAAGGTGGTAATGGCTAGCTACCCTTAGCAACCTTAGGAATAAAAACAATATGTAAAAAAAGAAAAAATTGACTCCATTTCCACTACACAAGCACACAATTTATTTGATTGTGTGTTAAAGCTCCTTAATAAACATTTACATTCACAATGTTACTTTGTAGGTAATGTACATTACATGATTTTTGATTTTGAATACACGTAGTATTTATAGAATTCAAACATCTTTACCTCCAAAAAAATTAAAATAAATAAACAATCAAAGTAACAATGTTGCATAAAACCATCATAATAGATTATTTTAATAAATAATATAATAAAAAAAGACAACAAATGACTGAAATCCAAATCCTAGTTAATAATTTCTGGCTAGGAATCAAGATTTCAACACCTCAGTTCTTTTTCAACTAACAATACCTCAAATTAGAAAATGATCAAGGTCTCTTGTAACACATCTATAAAATTCCACATCAAGGTCTCTTGTACCTCAAATCGGTTCAACATCAAAGTTAAGACCAGATTGTACAAGAGACCTTAATTAGAAAATGATTGGATCAAGAGCCGTAATCTTCTAATTTAAGGTACAAGAAACGTTAATTTTCTAAATAAAGGTACAAGAGACCTTAATTTTCTAATTGAAGACCAGATTGTACTAAATCTACAATTTGACTTGTTATCCAATTTTAATAAATTATAATATCCAACAATCCTCAGAAGAAAAAAAATCTAGCATCTAACAATTTTCTTCTTATTAAATGCCTTTGGTAGAATTTGGAAAAATTCCCCATGGTTACCAATTACCATAGTATACCTTAGATTATTGCCTCTAATAATGATCTCTTAAAAAGATTCAAAATTTCCTCCTCTATTTAGTTTAAAAAATACTTTTTTTGTGGTTTTTTTGATATCAAAAGTATTAATTAATTGTTTTTATGGTTTTGTTGATATTATAAAGTCAATTCATGTTAGCTTTCCCTTATCCTTTTATCACTTGTCTTAAAGTTTTTTCTACCTCTTCTTCCCTCATCTCATTGTTGTTGTGTACCCTCTATTTTCCTAAGCTAATTGCCCTATTTCCCTTAAGAGATCTTCTAGTGGTCTTTCTCTCTCCCAAAATCAAATACTACGTATATATTTCTCTTGATTTTAATTTACCCCACCATCAACCAGCTCATCAATGAGCACACCCAAGTTAAATTTAACTTATGAAATCAAGTTGTGAACACATTATGAAATCATAACACGATTCACCGTATTAAAGCCATTATTTACAAATCTACATACGAAGTACAATTTGCTAGCTGAATTGGGCTACCAGCAAGTATTCAGGTTATACACTTCAAGCATAAAATTTTAATGGTTATTTTTGGGCATTTAAACTGAGACATAACATCACAAATAATCATAAAATCTCAAAAGGCCAAATTAAAATTAACTAAGGTTATGCTCTTAATTAAATTAATAACAACAAGCTAAAATTATGAAATTGCAAAACCGACTTCTACAGGTTCATAAAGGCATTCAGGTTATCAACTAAATTTCCATAAATTAGTCATTCTCCTAATTAGCAATCTTTAGGTGAAATGAAACAATAAACATTTTGTAATATATATGTCAATCAATATTTTAAATTAGGTAATTATGGAATATAGCTCAACGCTAAACATCTGTCTTTTGATCCTATCAAATAAAATTAGCTTGGATTATCCATTTGATACTGGTGGGGTTGGATAAAATTATTTCAAGTAGCATTATGAGGTTAGAGGTTAAAAAAAGTATTCATCAGGAAACAACACTTATAGATATACATCATAGATTGAACTAATTCCCAATTTCGGCAAATCCCCCCAATGTACACATACTTTTTTTTTTTGAAGGGATGTACACGTACTTTTCATTGACTCAAAGTTATAGGTTTGCATTAAGTGAGAAATTGAATAAAAGTAAGGTAAAATACACCCCAAATTACTAATTGTATTATTTAAGCAACTGGACACATTGAATTGAGCAAATCCCAAACAACAACTCTAAAAATATAAGGAAGAAGCAATCATCAATTTAGCTTTAGAACACATAAATTAATTAATAATATACAAATTAAATAAATAATCTAGTCAATTGAAGAGCTAAGTATTACATCCAACCCACCCAAAAAACACGCAAGACTCAATGAATCCAAGCTAGCAAAATAATCAATAATCAAATCCCACCAAGCTCAAAATGAAAAAGATTAATTACTCATTAAACCTAATTAGCCATTTTTTCCTTTATTAGCAAGCCCCCTAATTGTAGAAAAAAACAACCTGCCACCAAATTCCTTTTCAAGCAGATTCAAAAAAGAAGAAAAGGTGAAAATTGAAGGTCTTCATTTTTGTTTAAATATACTTTTTTGCGTTCAAAAATTCAATTATTATATAGTAGTTTAGCTGAATTTAAAGATTGTATAATGATTATATCATCTGCTTTACCTTGAGATTTTATGGCCTTGATTTTCATTATCTTTGTTTGTATTCCTCCTTTTGTGTTGTTGCCTCTGAGTCAGTGCAAAACACTCTGAAATAGATAGTTGTAACTGTGGGATTCTGTTAAACCTCAACACATGATCTAAGAAAGTTGATCAAGGAAACACATCTCCTCCAATTGCAACACTTAAGAAAGAGTCTAAAGACACTTAGTTGAAGTCTATAAGCTACGAAATGAACATGGAAAATGTTGAAGAATCAAATTCCCTTATACAGTCCGTGGGTTACACGTACAATTGCATTATACTATCAATTAGACATGCCACCATACAACAGCACGTACAACTTTAAACTCCAAATAGTTAGTACTTGAATCTTATGCAAAATGGTTATAATAAGATATTAAGTATTAACCAACCACATACCACCAAATAAAGAAAATTCACATATTCTTGAACAAGAAAAAGGGTAGTGTTTATACACACAAGCCTTCATAAGCTATAATAATTTTGTGAATAAATTAATATTCAATGTTTCTTGATCTTAAGAAGGTTGTGGTCTTGTGGATATCCTGCTGCACGCAAGACACAACACAATGGCAATGTTAGTCTCTCTAAATTGATGTAATTATCATTAGACACCAAATATCGCATAAAATGACTCACTATAAAATATCGATAAAATCACTCATATAATCTACCAAAACTCCACTAATTATAACTATTGCCCTTGGAAAAAAAAGGAAGATAAAAAAAAAAATGGGCCATAGTGCTCAAATTATGGTCATGGGAAAGATGAATGATCAGAATACACAGCAACAACTACTATCTAAAGTGAGGCAAAACTATCCAATGTATCACCATGCTATAATTTATGATAATTATCCAGTGAGATAGCCTTCACAATACTCTTTGTTACCTAACAATGACTATTTTTCCTTCATGAGTAGCTGCATTATGATTAATAATGTCTCCTAATTAAAATTTCATGGTATAGATAGTATTGTTTAGGAGTTGGGGTTGTATAAGAAAATGATTAATACAATCTCCTTAGAAAATTTCACATAGGTGAAAACTCTATAAGAAAAGGAAGGGTGTTTCGAATATTATCTTAGATTGTATTAATCAACCTCAAATTTCATGCTATAGCTAGTACAGTTGAATTAAGCATTTCCTAAATAGAGATATGCTCTATACTAAGATTACTAACAAGCCGCAAATAATACAGCTTCAATGTCAAAGACATTTTAAGGTAATAAAAGCAAATATGTAAGAGAGATTTGCAAGATGCATACAAACATGGACAATAATATAGTTCAAATTCTTCAAAAACAGAATGCTAATAAGCGAGCTGCAAGTCAAGTATAGAATGCCTTACCATCAAATATTTTGAAGAGGCACAAAGTCTTCCCGTTCTTTTAGACATTTTGACATAAAAATAAATCTTCCATGCTAGCTCTCTTTCCCCGGAAACTTGAATATCCACACCTTAACTTTTCATCTTCACTATTATACAACAAGAACACCCGAGTACAATGCCACTTACTAACATATATGAATGGTTTGTTTATTCAGAAAGTAATTCTATTGCAAATCTAAAATAAACACGTTAAGAAATAACATTGGTTTATCAAAGTTACAATGTCAAACAGGCTTTGCAGAAAGAAAACAGATCAAAACTCGAGTCCAATTTAATCTACAAAAATGCCACGATTTTTTTATTCATTTTTTTTCCTGGTAATTATGGGGGGTTAAGCAGAGCAAGAGAGCCTGGTCTAATGTCTCATCCAATGAAACGCATTGTTTATAATCATGAAAGGAATGGAAAACACCTAATTGTGCCGAGCGAATGATAACATCAAGGAGTGAAAAAGTTACTAAACAGGAAAATACAAAGTTATAGAATTCCAGGCCTTTTCAAGTGCCAATTTCTAAACAAGGTCAGTGTAGACACCCAATTGTGTCTCCTCAAAACCAAACCCAGTGATGAGTACCTTTCACGTCGAATCATAATTGAATGAAGTGAAAGTGTGGAAAGTCTTGTGTTGCGGTTAGTTTTTATTTCTTTTCTTTCTCTCTGTTTTTGAAAACCTATTTTAAGCAAACAGCCAATCAAGTTTGTTTTGGTCCATGGCAAGGGTCCAATAATAGTGTAGTTGGGTCGGGTTCAAAAAGAGCTTTCCAACGATATATTATAAGCCCAATTCCGATGAATAATGAGGAAGTTATGACTAAAATACCAAACTGACCCAGTTTGATTTTTGTGTGCGGCCCAATGATATAGATGAGGGCCTAATATTGATTTATCATTCCTAATGCAATTAGAATTGATTATAGTCTTCTAGATTCTTCTATAATTTAATTAGCATTGATAAATTGACTTTAGTTGACTTTTTAGAGTTTTAATCAGAATAAAAGAAGTGTTTTTAAGGAAAATACGATTTTACCCTTCTGTACGGATAAATTTTATCAAATTAAAAAAAACGCGTGAAAATTGTTTTCTGGCGTCTGACGATAGGATTAGCGCCTGGCGCTAAACTTAGTGTCTGACGCAATGCGTTTTATTCTCTTTGAAACTCTGATTCGTTTTTTTATTCATCCGGCTGATTTTCTCTATAAATAGCCTCCTAAACCTTCGTTTTCAATCATCAACAACTCTCTAATTCTAATTCTCTCTCTTCAAGAAATTCTTGATTACTTTCTCTCTCTCTTTTCTAAACTAACCCTTTTGCATACAAAATTCTGCATTCACAAGATCTAGATACACCTAGCATTGTTCGAAGTTGCATTCGCCCTAGACGTGAAAGGTTTTAATTTCTGAGGGTTTGGTCCTAAATCTCTCTCAATTATTTAATTTAATTGTTTGTCTTATTATTTTCCTTGAAGTTACTAACGTGTATATTTTGTTATTAGAAAGAGATACGAGGCATCCAAGTAAGTGCTTTAAATGTTTTCATTGATATTATGATATAGAAATCATGTCTATGTTGTTATTATGATTCCTTGTGTCATGTTAGGGCGTTTTGATCTTCTTAGTATTATGTTTAGGATAAAGAATATGTTCCTTAGATCAATTATGATTTCTATGATGCCTTTTATTGTCTCCCTTAATAGCATGTTAGTATCATGTTAGGGTTAAACCTTTGATTTTTATTTCTTAGTGACATGCTAGGGTTTGTTATTAATCTTGTTAGTATCATGCCTATGATCTTGCTATTAATATTATGCTTTAACATGATTATTATTGTTATTATTGTTATGATTATTATGTTGCTTGATACTTTTATTGTTATTGCTGGATCACACCTTTTATGCATGTTTAAAGGGAATTGGTACTTGTAATCACGCTTAATAAGATAATTAATAATCTTGTTTAGGGTTAATATGATTATAATTCAAGTGATCGCCAATAATAGTTTATTTGTGCATTAAATTCAACCAACATAGATAAACAGGTTTAGAATTAATCCTATTGATTGCATGTTAGTCAGAAAGCGCACATGAATACAATCAGAATAAAGTAGAGGCCTATTATTAGGGCAGGTTCAATCTCTTTTAGGTTGGATTTGTACCTTCATGCCCGAACTACTAGTCATAGTTCCAGACCTATTGGAGTTGACGATCTCCTGGATCATTAAGGGGTGTAACCTTTACCTCGTGAACAGTTTACAAGTTCTTAAAACTTGTTGGCGACTCTTTTGCTCTATCTTCTTTCCCTTTGGACGCCACCATGCTTTAGTGTATGATCACAGTGGGGTTCAGGTTTGAGGTAATGCTTGAAATATTCCATACAGTCAGACTTTTAGGCCTGTACCCACTTACTTAGACACCATGCCAAATAGACACCTTAATGTTATTCTCTGTGGAAACTGGAAAGTGTGCCAAAGATGTGCTTTTATCATTTCAATACTATAAAATATCTCTTATATTAACACGAAAAAACCCCTTAAAAAAACAAACTGATCCCAAGAATCACCTTTAATACAAGAAAACAAACAAGATAAATTGAGCACAGATGGGAGTGATTCTGTCACGGATTCACAAGTGAAATATTTAGAAGTTAGATGAATTTTCTTAGCATGTATGGGTAATTTACTTGCCTGAGCTTGAAAAAATGAAAGTAGTGAGATTGACGAATACACATTACTTAACAAAAATTAAAGCAGCCCCATCAAAGAAAACAAAGTAAAAAGTTTTAAGCTTACTACCCGTTTGCAGAAATCCCAGAAAATAACTATCATTAAAAAAAGGAAAAAAAAAACTGCTCTTCAATGGGTTTGGTACAGAGAGAACAACAAAGCTCATAGAGACACAACGGGTCGTGTTAAAGGTGATCACATTGAATATTCAGATCCAAAAATCTACACATAAACCAAAATCCCATCCCAGAAGCAGAAATCACATCAAGAAGCATAATCTAGCACCGAAAACGCTCAAACAATCACCCAAAACTAACACCCAGAAATCCCCAATTCTCATTGTGAAAAAAAAAATTTCAAAACCCTAATTCCCAAATTCAACAAAATAAAAACCACATATCCCAAATCAACACAAACATCCAACCTAGAAATCACATTTAAAATCATAATTTAGCACCAACAAAGCTAGTACTATCAAAGAAAACAACAAAAAAATAACACCTAATTCAACAACATTAAAAACCCCATTTCCCAAATTTAACAAAAATCAAAACCCCCTTTTACAAATTCATAAATAAAAACAGAATTTTGCATTATGAATTCACACTTTATCAATCATACTTAGGCAGATAGAATGCTCGGAGCACGCTTCAATGGAAAACTCGGAATAAGCTTTAATGAAGACTGCAAGTGGAAGGAAAATAAAAGAGGAAAGAGAAAGAGAGTAGGAAGAGAGAGAACGGAAATGGATGAGTGATGGAGAGGGGATTCGGGAATGCAAGGACAGACGAAGATGAGGTGGAAAGGAAATGAGAAAACTATACAATGGCAGAGCCGTAAATAATCTCCCAAGTCGAGGGTAAAACTGTTAGCACACTAGCCTACTGTTCATAAGGAACAGTTCCGTGGAACTTCTCTCTTTTTAAAGAGTCTAGATAGATTTGAAACTCACTCAATTCCAATCTCCCTAAAAATCCTTCTATCCTTTTCAAATTCATCACCATTCCAAACATACCCATTAATCATGGCACTCCAAACAACAAGATCTATATACAAACACAAAATACTTCTTAGCTGATTTAAGAAACCCAAATTTCCTATACTTATAAATTAGTCCACTAACCACAAACCCTGAAAAATTAAACTCAAATTAATACAAATTACATGGGAAACTCTAATTTTTTCTATTTTATCCCATGATATATTCAATTAACTCAAAAGTATATTTATCTTAATTGTAATTTACTTTTGAGATATTTTAATCTGCTTTAATTTCCTAACATGTCAATTGATTTACCCAGTCAAAAATCGCGTAAACTTGATTTAAAAATCGAATTAAATAAAGAAAACAACAATAATTAAAATCCAAATTCCACATAATAATATCAGAAGAACAATAGTGAAAAATTTGATCATTATCAAAGGCTAACAAAAAATCAATAAATACTAAAAAAAAAACCCCAAATTCGTAACAAAGCTCGATTCAAGCATCCAATTGAAAGAAAAAACTAAATAAACAAAACCCTAATTTGAAAATTAAACAATTAACTTACTTTGTGATGAATTTCTGAAACTAACAAGGTGCGAAGATAAGATTTACAAGAAATTGCATTCGAAGAAGAAATTGCAGAGGGGAAGGAGTGAAACCAGAGAGAAGATGGGGGAGAAATGTGGGAGAAGAGAGAGAAAATAAAAGGAAGAGAGAGAAAGAGAAATGAAACACAAAACAAGGCTAATCAAACAGAAAATTACAGAATTGCCATTAATGAAGCGAGCGAACTCTCATCCGTTAGATCAAACAGAATCAACGAATCAGACGAGTTCCTAGTTCCTATTATAGACCTACGTTCTCACATGATCCTGATTCTATATATATATGGGAAACTCACCTTGTGACTTTGAGGTCACAAGTTGAGCCCTACCAACTACTAAATGTTGCTACCAACTACTAAATGCTTGAGAGTGGCAACATTTAGAAAATTTTTGAATTGTCTTCTTAGATGGCAACATTTTTCATTTGTTGTCTTTATAAAAGTGTTGCTTTATGTATTATTTTACCTTGGCTTTCAAAACTGTTGCCTTTGAATAAAAATGTGTTGGCTTATGAATAGACAACGGGGGCATATACTACGCCTAATATGTGTTGCCTTAGCTAGGAAACTCTTTTTTATATTAGACAATGGTTTTGCACTGTTACCTTTGCTTTATTTTGTTGTAGTGTAGGAAGAAACCTAAGCATGATACTAAAAAGAAATAAATAACATCCTAACAAGATACTAGGAATTAGAATAATCTAAGCATGATTTTTAAAGGTATAGAGCAATTAAAACAACATACTTTGTTGCCTCGTATCTCTTTTTAATAACAAAATACACACGTTAGTAACTTCAAGGAAAATATTAAAATCAAACAACTAATTTAAATAATCGAAATAGGGATTTGGGACCAAACCCTCAAAAATTATCAACCTTTCATGTCTAGGGCGAAGGCAACTTCGAGGTTGGCTAGGCGTGTCTAGAACTCGTCAATGCGGTATTTTTATTTGAAAAGGGAAGGCTTAGAAAGAGGGAGAAAGAATAAGCTTCTAGCTTGAGAGAAAGAAGAGAATAGAATTAGATGGTTATTGATGATTATGAATGATTGTTGGTGATTGTGAATGATTTAAAACGGGGAAATATGACCCTATTTATAAGAAAAATAGCCCGAAAATGTTCTAAAAAGACCGAAGCCAACCCGGAATAAAACTACCCCTGTCGCGATGCAACAGAGTCCAGCGCAGCGCGACAGCCTTGTCGCAATGCGAAAGCTTTGTCGCGGCGCGCTAGTTTTGTTAAAACGCGGTAGTTCACACGTTTTTAAAAATCCGTACGGAAATCCTTAATCTAATTAAATTCGATTATTCAACGTCCGTACTTATCTTTGAAAATGGATTTAATCTCTTTGAAACACTTGCTTTAATCCAAATAAAATTCTTTATATTCTAAAAGATATAATTATTATTATATTCCTAACCCCATTAGATTTCAAAATAACCTTCTAGATTATTCTAGAAGATTAAAATCAATCCTAATAATTTTAGGAATATTAATTAATAGGCCCTCCACTAGATCATTGGGCCATATAAAACCATTTTAGGCCCAATTTAGTATTTTGGCCATAACTTTCTCATTATTCATCGGAATTTGGCTTATAATATATCTTTGAAAAGCTCTTTTCGAGCCCAATCCAACTACACTATTACTGGACCCTTATCATGGACCACAATAAATTGAACTGGACATTTTTTATAAATAGTGTACATTTTTTAATACAGAAAGAAAGAATTATTTTTATTAAAACAACCACATCACAAGACTTTTCACACTTTCACTTCGTTCGATAATTAAATGACGTGAAAGGTATTCATCACTGGGTTTGGTTTTTGGGGAGACACAATTAGGTGTCTACAAGTCCTTAATTGAGTCTAAGCATACAGTCCCATTGTCTTACACAAGTGTCAAAGTGTAAACATCTACTTTTGGCCTCATGTCCCGACATGAAGTGCAATAACGATAAATAAAACCATCTTCGTGTTGGATTAACGTGAAGAACCCTTGTGGATTACTGATTGAATTGCAAGAACATAAAAATAAGCTAGCCTAACCCAAAAGAAAAATCATTACGATCCAATCAACTAAGCCCGATCATAATTAGGCTTAAGCCCGAGCTTAAACCCTAATAATGACGGATTTAGAGGCGCCTAGGTTAAAATAGATTGATGCTACCGCATATAAATCCGCAACTCATAATGTTGCGTGTGACCCCTAGCGCAACCTCCAGTGATGCACTTACGGAAGATTCAGAATTTTATAAAAATATGAAATCGAATCTTACCATAATACTGCGCACAAGAAAATCAGTTACGCTGACTATAGCAGCGCAACTAAATCACTTGCGCTGGTTAGTCACGCGCAACCCATTCAGATGCGCGCGACACCTGCTGCTGCAGAATGCTTAAAACCCTAATCGTATCCCTTACCTATAAATATGGGCTTAATACGAGGCTCAAATTGACTGATTTTAACCTAAATTGCTGGACGAAAAATTGTGAACTTGTGTGCAACCAAACCCTCTTGTCCTAAACACTCAGCCCTCTTAATCTTTGTAACTACGGTGGAGGTTCCCGAACAAGAAGGAGTCCATAAGTGTTCTAAACGAAAATTTAGCAAAGAGAAGTGGTAAATTCCCGAGCACTTAGATCAATCACCTTTATTTTTATTGTTTTATTAAGGACTTTAATTAATTAATTAGTATTGTTTGATAACTTTAAACGGATTTCTAGTTAATCAATTTCACATAGTATCTTGGGTTAAAAAAAAATAGAAGTGAATAAATAATTGTTGAGTGATCACTTAAGCCAAGGCGAATCTTGTTATTTTGTTCCTATCACGAACTTGAATTAAATAACGAATAACGACTTTGCAATGTAATTCCTACGTGATTAATGTGTGTAAATAAATCAACTAACTTAGTTTTAGGTATCACGTTGCATATATTGTTTGGTAATGAAATTGTGAAAAAGGAAGAGCTAGTAGTGGCCGTAACTAGGGCTAGAATAGCGATTCCTCCCTAAAAGGAATGTTATTTTAGTACCCTCGCTCCCGAACTCATTTCTTGTTTATGTAGACCAATTTGGGCATGGGTAAACTTACGATTCGTGTTAATTATCCCTTAAACTCTACTTGGGAGAAAGGCATGAACGAGGTTTATGAGTTTTTCCTAAAACTCATTGGCGACTTCTCTTTGTTTCTTACAAAAAAAAACGTGATGAGAGTATCATTTCTAATTCAAGGTCTCCCAAACAGTCAGGAATTCAAATCCTAATACACCCTAACAAGTGTAAAGTCCTAGGCTTTTAAAGGGCCATGGGCATCTAAGGAGAAGGATTCCCTACGACGGGAACACCCTCCTTACACAAAGCATGCCACTTTCACTCACTTCTAAAAGAACACACTTTGTATCTATGTTACACCTTGACCATGTCTAGAGAGTCTTTGTGCGTGTGTTTTTCCGTCAATTTTTTAGGGGGGTAAGTCGGATATTAATCCTCCAAAAATAACCATGTTGTTTGAACCCTATACTTGATTCCGAAAAAAATGCATCCTATTTTTGCCTTTAAAACCAATAAAGTCAAAGTCAATTTGGGTCAAGTCATTAAGTCAAATATGGTTTAATTTACAGCTCTTGGTCTAGAAAGGAAGGACGATTAATCTTGAACAACGCTTTCGTTCAAGTTTCACTCTTTGATAAACCGATTTGACAAAAGAGAAAAACTAAGAAAATGGCAACTCAGGAAGAAGTCAATGAGCTTAGGCAAAACCTTGCTAGTCTAATCGAGATGATGAAGACCATTTCTCTTCAAGTCAATGACCATGCGAAACAACAACAGATGGATTGAGTGGAAGAAAGCTTGAGTAAGCTCTCCAATGACTATAAGTTCCAGGGGATTAGCTCACAAGGGGTCTTAGTGGACAAAGAACTTCTTCCGCAAAAGTTCAATGCCAATGACATCCCTAAGTTCAAGCCAACTAAAACCCCCTACTTCCACTTAAGAGCCTTTGAAACTACAATGAACGTTAAGAGGATTGATAGGAAGGTTTTCAAACTTTGTTCTCACTAACTCTAGAAACCGTTTTTCAACAATGGTTCTTTTCCCTTAAAAATGAGAAACCCCTCCTTGGGATGGCATAATAAATGTTTCATAGATAGATACAAATGAAACGTCCAAGTCAAAATTGACCATAGAGAACTTGAGATGTTGAAGCAAAAAGAGAATAAAGGTTTTACTTCTTTCTTTAATAAGTGGAGGGAAACTTCCGCTAAAATGGTTAAGGTTCCCACTGAGAAATAATCTGTAAGGATGTTCATCAAGAATCTTTAGGAAAAGTACTCTAAGCATCTCAAATATCAAATCAATTTGAACACTTTCAAGGTCATCTATGACATAGGAATTAACATTAAAGACGACCTTGTAAAACAAAAAGCTGCTAACAACTCCAACAGTGGCTGGAAAGGAAAGAAGAACGACAATCCTTCTTCTTCCAAAACTACCCACTCAAACAATGTTAGCACCTTTAATTTGAATGAGGTTCTAGCCATGAACAATCAAGGACAAAAGAAGCCATTTAGGATAAATTTCACACCTATTGGCATGAGTTATGACACTGCATTTGATCACCTTCATGCAAAAGGTCTTATAACTCCTTTTGGACCATTTGTGGATCCACCAGTCGAAAAGAGGACAGCTAGCTGGAACCCCAATGCACATTTCAAATACCATTAAGGCAGAGGCCATCTTACCGAAAATTTCTGGAAGTTAAAAGAAGTTATTCAAGATCTCATTGATAATAACAAACTTCCATTACCTTCTGCAAGCAAGAAGCCAAGTATTAATAGTGCTCCACTTTTAGATTCCTTGGTTGTTTCTGATGAGGAAAATCATGTTGATCCAACAACCCTCATTAAACCAGTTGAAGAAATTCAGCCATTGAAGAAATAAGAAAAGCGACATAAAAGAAATAAGAAAAGTGTAAGTTATAATATTATTCATCTATAATGACCTAGATAATAAAAGGTATCATAATGAGTATTATAAATACAAAATAAAAGAATAGTTTATAAATAATATCAATTTGATAAATAATTGACGGAACCACCCAATACAACTTTATAAATCGATATTGATACGATTGAACGTAAAACGTCTTTAAAAACCATAGAATCCTTTTATACCTATCAAATTGGCACTTCGATCAAGGACTCACCCATGATGACCCGTATCAATTGCGATAGGTTAAATATTAAAATTACATATAATTTAGTAACACTTACTAAATTGACGCTTAAGCTTAAGGAATCACCGTTTAAGGCTAATATCAATTCAGACATGTCAAATATAGTTGAAATCAATAAAACTCAAGTATAAAACCTTTTTAAATAATAATTTTCAATTGCTTTATCAAAATATTATACTTAAGGTTTCAAAAGTTTAGAATGACCCTTAAATCAAAATAACGATTTTAATAATTAAACAAATATTTCACTTTTGAAATTGGGATTTCAATAAGAAATTAGGTTTAATAGATTTAAATGCACATAAAATAGTGGTTCAAAAGCATGAGGTGTTACACTATGTGGATGATATGATTGTAAAATCAAAAGATCGTCCAGGACACCTAGTAGCCTTAAGGA
This sequence comes from Chenopodium quinoa, assembly GCF_001683475.1. Classification (NCBI taxonomy): domain Eukaryota; kingdom Viridiplantae; phylum Streptophyta; class Magnoliopsida; order Caryophyllales; family Amaranthaceae; genus Chenopodium; species Chenopodium quinoa. The sequence goes on along the minus strand of NW_018744616.1, from coordinate 2,145,109 downwards.
AATTCTTCTAAAGGCTAAGAAAATACAACATGAGGCTAAACCCATCTAAGTGCGCTTTTGGAGTCACCTAAGGAAAACGCTTGGGCTATGTCATTAGCTATAGAGGAATAGAGATAGACCCAATGAAGATTAAAACAACCATGTCAATGTCGCCGCCCAAGACCGAGAAACAAATTCGAGGATTCATTGGCCGGTTGCAATACATAAGTAGGCTCATATCCAAGATAACCACGATATGTGAGCCAATATTCAAGAAACTTAAAAAGAGTGTACCGGTAATATGGGACGATGAGTGCCAAAGAGCCTTTAAAAAGATCAAAGCCTATCTCGCTAATCCTCCTGTATTAGCACAAACGCTTCCAGGAATCCCTCTTTGATTATACCTAACAATCACTAAATATAATATTTTGCGACGGAATTTTTAATTCCGTCGCTAGTTTACGATGGAAAATTCTGTCGCAATCTACCGACGGAATTTAATTCCGTCACAAAAAAATAGATTTGCGACGGATTTTTCCGTCGTTGATGTGCCTTCCAGCGACGGATTTTTCTCCTTTTTTCCGTCCCAAATTTTTTTCCGACGAATTTATATTCATTTTTTCTGTCGCAAAAAATTATTCATTTCAAAAAATTCTGGTTATTTCTTTTAAAAAAAAACATCATTAATAACCTATATTCCTGCATCTAATGCATGTGAAAATTAAAATCATAATTGAATTACGGAAATATTAATATATATATATTTCCACAAAAGTTATGCGTAAGTAGAACATATCCAAAAGCTACATAATATATAGTAATTCTACAAAAGCGAGAACATAATCAAACTCTACATAAATTCAAATTAAGTACATGTCCATACTACATAAGCTAAAGCTATGCTATACAATTGCCGGGGTACCCTGGCTTTCTCCTCCACTACTTGGGTCATCCCTGGGGTCTCGATGTTGAGGCTAAAAGGTGGAACATGTGTCGTTGTTTGCGAATCGACTCATAAAATCATTCCACCTCTCCTCGGCTCTCCTCTCTATTTCGGCCACTTCATCTTGAATTCGGGTTTGCATCTCAACTTCAATTTCACTTCGAAGTTCACTATGAATTTCACTCTGGGGTTCACTCCGGATTTCACTACGCAGAGTCTCCACCCTATGCTCCATCTAATCCTGCGTCTGAGAAACAACGGACGGTGTGTACTGCTGTGAAAACCTAGAAACTCGACCCATCCCGTTGTCATAGTACATCTCTGCACTTTGGCCAAGTCCCCTCACCCAACCCTTCTTGTTGCGACAACCCACACTCTCCCAATACAACTCATTAGGACTCTTTTTAATCCCTTATTGAGTGGTGGCTTCTTCAACATTCTTTTGGTAATTCTCCTACAAGAAATACATTATACAATAATATATAGTTTAAATAATTTACCAACAACATAAGTTACAAGTAAAGCAAATAAACATATAAGTGATTATGACTTGAAATGCCATTTTCTAAGTTTATGGGTCCATATCATCAAAATTAAGCCATTTAAAGCCAAAATGGCTTCTAACATGCCTATTTTCTTCATTTCTTAACGTATGAACTCATTCTTTCTTAAACCATCTCATAATTACATAGTTATAAGTGTATATGACTTGAAATCATATAAAAGAAGCTATTTTCTAAGTTTATGGGTCCATATCATAAAAAATAAGCCATTTAAAGCCAAAATGGCTTCTAACATACCTATTTTCTTCATTTCTTAACTTATGAACTCATTCTTTCTCAAACCATCTCACAATTACATAGTTATAAGTGTATATGACTTGAAATCACATAAAAGAAGCTATTTTATAAGTTTATGGGTCCATATCATCAAAATTAAGCCATTTTAGCCCAAAATCTTCATTTCTTAACTTATGAACTCATTCTTTCTGAAAACATCTCATAATTACATAGTTATAAGTGAATATGACTTGAAATCACAAAAAAGAAGTCATTTTCAAAGTTTATGGGTCCATATCATCAAAATTAAGCCATTTAAAGCCAAAATGGCTTCTAACATGCCTATTTTCTTCAATTCTTAACTTATGAACTCATTCTTTCTCAAACCATCTCATAATTACATAGTTATAAGTGTATATGACTTGAAATCATATAAAAGAAGCTATTCTAAGTTTATGGGTCCATATCATCAAAATTAAGCCATTTAAAGCCAAAATGGCTTCTAATATGCCTATTTTCTTCATTTCTTAACTTATGAACTCATTCTTTCTCAAAACATCTCATAGTTACATAGTTATAAGTGATTATGACTTGAAATCACATAAAATAAGCTATTTTCTAAATTTATGGGTCCATATCATCAAAATTAAGCCATTTTAACCCAAAATGGCTTCTAACATGCCTATTTTCTTCATTTCTTAACTTATGAACTCATTCTTTCTCAAACCTGAAGGAGTTCTGTCTTCGATAAGTGCAATTACTAGATATATCAAGGATCACTATTATGGAGATAATAAGTTCCTCCTTTTGGGTCGTCATTATCTGTTGCTAGACTATGATCAATGATCTTTGGGCTAGTCAAATAGTCCAAAGCCCACTAGAATGGATCCTATGAGGTCACACACAATGGTATTGGGTTAAGCAAGTTAGAGGCCCATTTATGGGCCTCATGAGTAAGTAACTAATCATGAATTGGATTGGGATAGCATAGTTAGATTAGAGTTAAGTTTTGGGATTGGTCATGGACTCTTAGGCCCTGTTCTTTTGAGCTTCTGGGCAGAGCAGAGCATATTTCAGCAGAAAAGAGCCGAGCCGAGCAGAGCAGAGAAGATTTCATTATTATTATTGTTATTATTATTATTATTATTATTTTATTATTATTATTATTACTAATATTACTATTATTATTATTATTATTACTACTACTACTACTATTATTATTAAATATCAATTATTATTATTATTATTTATTTATTTATTTATTATAATAATAATTATTATTAAATAATAATAATAATTATTATAATTATTATTATTATTACTACTACTACTACTACTACTACTACTACTACTACTACTACTACTACTACTACTACTACTACTAATATTATTGCATTATTATTATAATCATTAAATTTTTAGAGTTAAATATTAATTATTATTATTATATTAATTATAATTATTATTATTTAATTATTATTATTATTAAAAATTAATATTTAGCATTATCTTTAAATATTAGTTATTATCTTAATATTAATTGTTATTATAAAAATCAATTATTTTTATTATAATTAATATTATTAATTATAAGTATTATTATTACTATGAGTATAATTACTATTATTATTATTAAATATTAAAACCGCTTATGTTGTTAACGGTTTTTTGTTAAAAAGCTAACATTAGCAATTTTATATTTTTTAAAAAAATGCAAAGAGGTTGGTTATTAGTGAAATCTGGTCTCTTTGAACTTAGCAATACTAATGTGGGCCTCCTACTTTTGGCTAAGGCATTTGTGAATTAAGTAAGGAGACAAAGAGACCTCTTAATAAAAAAAGGCGATCTCTTTGCTTAAACCGCTAATTACAATAGCGGTTTTAAAGCTATAACCGCTATTGTCATTAGTGGCTCTAAGCTAAACCAAATTAAAAGAATTAGCACTCATCCCTAATCTTACAAAAATTGTATTTGGGGAATTTGTTTCTAAATTGACGCACAAAGGGAATTTAATTTTGTTTTAGCAATATTGTAGGAAATTGCTCAGTCTTACATAAATCCTTTTTTTAGTGTTTCATGTCATACCTTGTACCCTCTCTATCCCTCTTTGTTTGATTCATTTGACTTTTCTCAATATTCATGATGTGTCTTGATACATATCCTTTTTTTTTAAAGTGTATATCTATAAACTTGATATATGTAAAAATTATAAAAACTTGATACAAAAGTTGCTCTTTTGGAGTTGTATATGAAGTTAGCTTTGTGTCATTACTCATTCATGTTTTCCCAAATTAATTAGTTATATGTAATTGTGGTATGATTTTTTATTTTTGGCTAATACAATGGATATAATGTTGGACAAGCATATAATATTGAATTTTGCTTAAATGACAGTATGGGCAGCATGACTATGCTTAGTTAGTGTAGTTTAAGACACCACACTATGAAAATGTACAACAACTTGTGCATTATGTGTTAATTACATGATAGATTGATTGTTTGATTTGGGATTGTAAATTTAATTTTGATTTCAAGGTCACATGTTCTTTTCCTGAAGAGCTTGTGGAGTTATTCTGTGTTTCTATTTGCTCTTTTGATGACTTTGATGGTGCTTTAAGCATCTCTGGAGAAATTGATGTGTATAAGGGAATGAGGATCTTGAAGTACTTTAGTTTAAAAGATATTGAAGCTGGGATCTTATATCCGCGTGTTACTTGTGGCTGCTTGCCGACAACAAATTTTGGTATGACTTTTGATTTAAAGGGTGCTAAAGGCCACCACATCAGCGAAGGATATTTGATATATGATGATGGAAGAGTTGTGCGTTGTTATAATAGACGTGTGTGTTCTGTGATTCCTGGTAAACATGGTTATGCGGCTGCGATTGTTCAAGATGCAGTCCAAGCTAGAGTAAAATTTGTACCGATACCTGCTAGTGGAGTTGCATATTGTGTCAATGGTAGTATTCATGGTAGATATAGCAACTATAGTTACTCCACCAAATATGAGAAGGATTAATTTCAAAGTATTCTTTATGAAAAGGGCAAGTTAGTGGTTAAGGGTGGTGAAGAATTACTTTTGAAAAAAATCTGTGATTGATGTGCCATCAATTGCTTCACTCGTTTTAAAAGTTGATTTGAATGTTTTCATCGATGATGATTGTGTTGAAACACTTAAGGGTAAGCTAACATTTAAGCCTCGAAATTTTCATACTGAAGATCCAAATGAGCAACAAGTATTCAACGGGTTGAATTCATCATCAACGTTTAGCTTATCAGTTTCTGTGGAGTGGGGGCATCCCAAATTTGTCCGGAAGTTTGTTGATTGTAGCATTTCTTCTTAGGAAAAGTATCACTTATTATTATTATTATTATTATTATTATTATTATTATTATTATTATTAACAGAAAATCTACAAAGTCAATCAATTTACAAGAAATTGATGGGAAGCCGAGATACAATCTGGGCCCCCACCCTTCTAGCTATAGCAAACCTGATCCTGCTGAAAATGTGAGCAGCTACACGAGCATCAATATCCTGAGTCTTAGCAAACACCTGTACCCGCTTCAGCAACGAAATAGCATCCTTCTCTAATTCCCCCAACGAAGAAAAGGAGAAAGGAAGAAAACCATAACCAATAGCCCTGCAACGCGCCCCATACTTGTCCAGGTTCTGCTGAGCCGCCGCCGACACAACACGACCAGGAACGAAATCAGACAACCCCGATTGCGTCAAAGGTGAAGACCCCGTCAAATCAACACATACATCAAGGCCTCTATCCTGGGAATAAAGCAGCACATCTGCTGGTCGTAGAGCCCCGTCGTCCCCTCCAGACAACCCAACGTTAACCTCCTTTCGAGCAGAAATCCCAGACCGAAAACAAATATCAACAAGGGTGTCACGAACAACGTTGTGCCGATGTTTAATACCCACCATCCCAACATAAGACACTACATGATCCCCATAAATATCCCCATCAAAAACCCTTGAGCAAGCAGAACGCGTTGTTGATACGGAGAATAAAGGAACATCCAGCCGGTAGCAAAGAACACTACGGTAAGTCTTACCATTCATAGTCTGACCCAAACCCGATATCTGGACCGTCCGCAACCAGGCCGAAGAGTGATCCCCCTGTTTGGACTTCCATAAGGCAACTTAACGCGAAGATAAGGAGAAAGTGGATTCCGCAGATGTAGTGACCTTCGTGAAATATATATCTGCCAATTTTTTCACGAGTCTAGGGGCAGCGATCTCACTAGGGTTACTCATAAGATCAGTCTCCATAGTCCTGTCATAAAGACTAAGAGCATCATCGAAGGCTGGTCTCGAACCAACAATTCCAGAATTGCGAAGAAGCGAAGCCTGAAGACCCGAAGACTGGAGACATGACGCAAGGAAAGCATAATGTCGAACATCACTTGCCGAATAGACACCCAAACCACCATAAGCAAAAGGTAAGGTGGCAAGCCGCCATTGCCAATCACCAAAACCAGGCCCCGAAGCAGTTACAATGCGCTCCAAAGAAGCCTGAAGGGCCACGTCAAAAGAAATTTGTGCCGTTTCAAAAAGACGAGGAGAACAAGTGCGCATAACAAAGTAGAGTTTCGAAACCCAAATACACGCACGAAGAAGCAACAACTCGCATTATGGATCATCGAGCTTAGCAGCAGCATCCATTAGCACAATGGTCTTCGACACTCACTGCGAAAGAAGCTCACCACAGAAAGAGGAATCAGCACTAACAGGACCACCTAACAACTTTACACCATGCACAGGACGACCAATATCAGGAGGAAAGACACCAACGAGACGGCTACGAGGGTCCTCTGAGGGCCAAAATACCTCTTTTTTCTCAACGTAGAAATGGAGTCCAAGACGAGGTCCCTCCGCCAAAATCAACTCCAAAACCTGTCCTACCACCAAGGTATCACCAATAATGGTACCGTTATCTAAATACCAAGCTTGCAAACATAAGTCAAAAGAATCCCTGATTCGGCACACTAACGGGTAAAGAACCAAAGCAAAAAGCAAAGGGCCTAGAGGATCACCCTATTGCACTCCCTGACATGACCATAAGATATGGTCCACGTAAAACAACCTGGCTGTAGTAGAGTAACAGAATTCAACCCATCGCGAGAGAGAAGGACAACGGAGTCGAACCTCACGCAACAAAGCCGAACGATCAACCAAATTAAAGGCATTCTGGAAATACACAAGCAACATTGAGAAGTCAACATCACCACCACGTGACTCAACCAAACGATTAACGGCATGAAGAATAGCCTCACCACCCGCCAGCACCCCAACACCAAATTGAAGACCTCCTAGATAGCTCCCCAGCCGCAGACCAATCAAAGCAGCCCCAACCTTTGAAACCAAACGCCTCCAAACGGTACCCACAGCAATAGTCCGTATACCACCACCAGGCTTATTAAGGGGCATAAGAGGAGCACTAGCAATGTATTCTCCCAACTCAGCAAGACATTTCCCAGCGAGAAAAAGATTAACCACCTTCGTAATAGAGTCCACCAACTCATCCGAAATAGCAACAGCAGCACCACTCAAACAATCCATAAGGTGCTACGCACGCATCCAACAAAGGTGGAGACACATCAGCCAACGTGTCACGCACAAGCTGCACAGATCCACCAGGCTCACACCAAGAATGAATAGCAGAGGTGATACTCTCTTCCTGCCGCTGACGCCTAACATTCGAAGAACACTCTCGACTACTCCTCGATGATTATTATTATTATTATTATTATTATTATTATTATTATTATTATTAGCGTCTTCTTTTTTGTAACAACTTAAGTTAGATTTGACTTGTTACAAGTATTGTTTATGTTATTATGTACTAATGATTTTCATATATTCTTCGGTTGAATTATTGTTTGTGCTATATGTTTTTTTGTGCCAAGTATGGGTTAGATGAAAATCTTATCAAGACTATATTTTTAGGGCCACATATGGGTTATATGAAGACCTTGTTGGCATGGGTTTACAATTTTCTTTGTCTAAGATTTTAAGGAATGAGGTTATTTATGATTTCATGAGCATAACCACCATATTAGTACGTTGTAGCATCTAAAAATTTATAGGCATTTTCTATTTAAAAAAAAAAATGCTTTCATTACTAGCTCTGGTGACTAGGCCAATGGGATGTCCTTTAATATTATAATTTAAAAGAAAAAATTTATAGATTTGATCAAAATAAATTAAAATGAGAAAGGTAAGATTGATTTGAATTGAGTTGCAAAATCTTTCCTTGAAATTTTGTACAGAATTGATTTGGAATGAACTGTACTACTTTTGGATTATAGGTTACTTCACTTATTGATTAAGTAGTTCTTGTTTCCGTTGTTGATATTGAGGGGTTAAGTCAGCCTCAGATGGTCAGGTATAAAATTTCCTTGTATATTTCTGCATATGGTTTTTATAGCGTTAATCATTGAATTTATTGCTTAATCTGCAGTAAGTTGGGGAATATGAGACCTAGAGTAAATAGAATAATAGGGTCACAACACCCTCTTTCAATTCAAGGACAGAGAGTAATGTATTTTGCCTTTAGTTTGATACCAACTCAAATAGGACAGTAACATATATGAAGACTATATTAAAATATTTAAAACAACATGTTTCTAGACTTTCCACTTAGATTGTGCGTAATTTATTATCCTAAGCATGTTTAAAGAAAACATGGTACTCCATTAATTAATTTAGCTCAATTTACTAAGGCTGTAATTATCGAATATAATTACCACTTAGTCACTTACTATGTATGTGGAGAATCGATGTAAACAGTGGTGATTTTCGTTGAGGGTGTTGGATTCTGGTGAACATATATCGGTCGGTACGATGGCGCTCGGTGCGGTGGGTTGTGATTTCCGGTGAGGGGTGGTGGTAGTACGCTAGAGAGGGGTTGGTTTTAATGGAGAAGGTGGTGGCTTTAATGGAGATGTAGAGAACATAGGATTGTGAGTTTGTAGTTAAGGATTTGGGGTTTCCGATGAGGGGTGGTGATAGTACGCTAGGGAAGGGGATGATGTTCTTGATGATTTGCGAGAAGCAAAAAAAAAAAAAAAAAAAAAAAAAAAAAAAAAAAAAAAAAAAAAAAAAAAAAAACTAGATTTAAAACGGGTTAAGTTGACTGCAGCCAACTATATGAGAAAGGATAGTAAATAATAATGGATGGTAATTATAAGTAGGTAAACAAATTATTTTGTAGTATGGTGTGTGCAGTGGGTAATTAATTAAAGGGGATCAAAAATTAAATGCGGCTATTTAAGAAATTTTAATAGTTACAACCTTACCCAATATAGTATGGGTCATCTAATATGACATTTTCATTTTAGGAATGTTAGTCATCTAAATAGAAACGGAGCAAGTATATGCTAAGCATGTTGTAGATATTGCAGGCTGTTAGCATAATATATGGACCTAGATAACTGGATTATACTTGAAACTGGATTGTCTTGCCATTTGTGAGCACAAGCATTTTAACTCAAACACAGATGTTTAGTTATGCAGTAACTAGTCTTTTAAAAAAAATATGCAGTAACTAGATTTTCTTGGAGTTGTTTGGTATGTAGTTTCATGATATTGTGTCTCTATAGGGTGTTAGCATAATATATGGACCTAGATAAGTGAATTGTACTTGAAACTAGATTGACTTGCCAATGGTGAGCATAAGCATTTTAACTCAAACACAGATGTTTAGTTATGTAGTAACTAGTCTTTCAAAAAATAAAAAATAAAATGTAGTAACTAGATTTTCTTAGAGTTGTTTGGCATGTATTTTCATTAAATTGTTCTCTGTAGGGGACCAAGGCACTTTGCATTGCTGGAGATCAGGCATTAAGAGGCAAGGGTGGCTATTTCAACTCAAAAAATATTGGTCGTCTTAGTGCTTCTTAATAGTACGGGCATGTGCTTTAAAAGTTTCATAAATGAACTTAGACAACAAGATTTTATGAAATACTATTGCTAACTGTTGGCCTTTCTAGAGTTTAATGTTCATGTTTCACCCATTGGCGGACCTAGTTAATGTCATGGTGAGTCATATGACTCACCAGTGAGGCAAAAAAAAAAAAATTCAATTTATTTTTTAAAAAAAAACCATCACCCTTTCGGACGGTCCAAGATGCCAGTAGTCACAATGAAAGAAAAAGAGGAAGACAGTCATGAAAGCTTTCCTCTCGTGCTTCTGTAAAGAGAAGAACCCTATCGGCGTTAGACCGGGTTACGGAACTGACGGAAATGGAAGTAGATGTTTTGGGGGCAAGTTGAGTCTTGGAGGACTCAAAAGGATGGCTGCCACTGAGCCCCGGATGTAGGTGAGGTCTAGTGTCATAACCTTGATGGGGAATTATAGAAGCGTTGGAATAGGAAGGTTGATGGCCTTGATGGGGATACACGGCCAGCTTTGGAAAAGATAATAAGGGTTTGGTTGGTTATAAGGGAGGGAAGCAGGATAATGCTTCAAGTATGGGAGGAAAAGCTTAAAATTTAGATTTAGAAAGCTTTCACATTTGGAAAGGACTAGTCATTGGAAGTTCAGGCTTTTCAACGTGAAGTGTCTTCACCATGTGTTTTTTTTTTTCTTTTTAATTTTCATGGATTATATATTAATAAATGTAAGTTCATAGTTTTCATTTAAATTTCACGGCTTATTTAATAAATTTTGGTTCATAGCTTACGGGCTAATACACACCCACGGGCGGATTTGGATGTTGTCCTGGTGAGTCATATCACTCACTAGTCTACCCAAAAATAAATTTATTTGAACATTTGGTTGTATTTTTTACTTTTTGAATATTTGGTTGTATTTTTAGTATTATTATTTGATTGTTTGGTAAAAAAAATTTATTACATGTTTTATTATCAATTTTGACTCACCGGACGAAAATTCTTAGGTCCGCCACTGGTTTCACCTATTCTTAAAGTTGTACTTGAGCCATTTAACCCATCAGATATGTGTGCACTTAATAGGTTTGTGGAAGTTTCTATCTCATCTAGGGGAGAACATGTGCTTGCTGCTGTAGGAGAGGTCCATCCTAAGAGATGCATTAAGGATTTGATGGAAAGATTTGCCAAGGTGAACCTGGAAGTGTCTCCACCACTTGTCTCCCACAAATAGATTATTAAGGGTGAAGAACCTAATCTATTTGATAATTTGAAAGTATTGTTTGGAAATACAATATGTTGAAAAGACTTCTAATGGATGATGCGCTGTCAGAGTGAAAGCCATGAAGCTTCCAAATGCTCTAACGAAGTTGCTTAGTGAGAATTTTGACATCATTGGGGAAGTCATCATTGGCAAACTTATACAGTCAGACTTATAAGAAGTTGGATTCAAAAAATCTATTACTGAAGATGGCGAGCCCCTTAAAGCATTTAGGAAATGCATTAGGGATGCCGTGGAAAGCCATATTGTTTCTGCATTTGCAGAAAACAAAGCTGATATGATTCAAAAGAGTTTGTACTCATCAGATCAATCATTGTGCAAAAAGGAGTGTCACATCTGCGCAGTTTACAAAAATGAGTAGCTGGAAATTAGGATAATGATGCCATGACATTGGGTTTTCTAGGATCACTTGGTGCTTTTAAATGGGAAGGTGTAGACACCCATTTGTGTCTCCCCAAAACCAAACCCAGTGATGAGTACCTTTCGCGTCGAATCATAATCGAATGAAGCGAAAGTGTGGAAAGTCTAGTGTTGCGGATAGTTTTAATTTCTTTTCTTTTCTCTCTGTTTTTGAAAACATATTTTAAGAAAACAGCCAATCCAGTTTGGTTGGTCCATGATATGGGTCCGATAGTAGTGTAGTTGGATGGGGCTTGACAAGACCTTTCCAACGATATATTATAAGCCCAATTCCGATGAATATTGAGGAATTTATGACCAATTTACTAAACTTGGCCCGGTTTGAACCTTATATGCGGCCCAATGATCTAGGAGAGGGCCTAATATGATTTATCATTCCTAATGCAATTAGGAATGGTTTTAGTCTTCTAGGTTCTTCTAGAAGGTTCTTTTCATTCCTAATTCAATTAGCATTGATAAATTGACTTTTGTTGACTTTTCAGAGTTTTAATTACAATCAAATAGCATTTTTGAGGAAAATATACGATTTTATCCTCTAGTACGGCAAACTTATCTGATTTTCAAAAACGAGTCAAAAACAGGCCTGACGCCTGACTCCAGGCATTGGCACCTGGAACCAGGATTGGCGCCTGGCGCCAGGCGCTAGTGTTGGTGCCTGGCGCCAGTTAGCCAGGGTTGACGCCAGCTCTGTTTCGGTTGCGCCAGGACTCTGTTTTGTTAATTTTATCTTTTTGGCTGATTTTCTCTATAAATTACGTATTAAAAACTCCGTTTTCATTCACCAATTCTCATCAACAACCAGCTTTTCATCTATATTCACCAACAATCAGTTTTCAATTCTCTCTCATTCTCTTTCATCATTCATCCATCTCTTTCCTTCTCTCTCTTTTTCTAAACTAGCTTTTTACATACAAAATTCCGCATTCGCAAGACTTAGAAACACCTAGCCATATTCGAAGTTGCCTTCTCCCTAGACGTGAAAGAAAGAGGTACGAGGCATCAAAGTAAGTGCTTTAATGGTTTTAATTGATATTATGATGTAAAAATCATGTTTATATTGTTATTATGATATTCCTAGTATCATGTTTAGGGAAAATGTTATAATATCAAATAAGCTTATTATGATTCCTGCAATGCTTCCTATGTTCTTCCTAATACTTATGATTGTTAGTATCATGTTAGGGTTAAAGATTTGATATTTATTGCTTAGTGACATGCTAGGATTTGTTATTAATCTTGTTAGTATCATGCCTAGGATCTTGCTATTATTATTATGTTTTAACATGATTATGATTATAATTGTTATGATTTATGATGATTATGAATATTATTATTTTGATGATGATTATGAATATTATTATTATTATTTTGATGATTATTATGTTGCTTGATATTTATTATTTATTGCTTGATCACACCTTTTATGCATGTTTAAAGGAAATTGGTATTTGTAATCACGCTTAATAAGATAATTAATAATCTTATTTAGGGTTAATTTGATTATAATTCAAGTGATCGTCAATAATAGATTTATTTGTGCATTATATTCAACCAACATAAATAAACAGGTTTAGGGTTAATCCTAATGATTGCATGTTAATTAAAAAGCGCACATGAATACGATCAGAATAAAGTAGAGGCCTATTATTAGGGCAGGTTCAATCTCTTTTAGGTTGGATTTGTACCATCATCCCCGAACCCTTATTTGGTTCTAGACCTTATGGAGTTGACGATCTCTTGGATCGTTAAGGGGTGTAACCTTCACCTCGTGAACGGTTTACAAGTTCCTAAAACTTGTTGGCGACTCTTTTGCTCTATCTTCTTCCCTTTTGGACGCCACCGTACTTTAGTGTATGATCACAGTGGGGTTCAAGCTAGGGGTTTAACGCTTGAAATTATTCCCTACAGTTTTTGGCGACTCCACTGGGGAGGATTTCTATTTTAATTCCTGAATTTGTTTCGGCAATGATTTAGAATGAGTGGATGAGACTCGAAACGTTCTAAGTATTTCATGTGCGTAATTTTGATTAACATTATTGTCATATGCACAAAAAAGATCTCATTGGAAAGACCATCCGTAATGAGTTAAAAACATAGGATTTTACACGTAGGAAATTTGAGAGATATCTTTCACAGCTAGGACCGAAATAACATCGTGCGAAATTGGAAAATTTTATCGAGCATAGACAGTTGCTGAGGCATGTGGGAAGTAGCGCCAGGGGCCTGAGCTTGGCGCCAGCATTTTAGCCTTAGCGCCAAACGCCAGTATTGGCACCAGGCGCTACAGTTAAAAGCTAGCGCCAGTCTTTGATTGTTGGCGCCAACCTCCCCCAATACCGAGACAAAAATATGCGTTCTAATTTTGACCGGTTTTTCGTATTGTTTGCTCGATCCTACTTCCTGATTGATTTTTTTTCTCACTTTTCTGAAACCCATATGTGTTCTACATATGGACATAACCCTCTGGGAATTAATGCTCCATCTACCCGATTGAACGCTCCGTGCAACAAAGGGTACATCCGAGATTGTTGAATTCACCAAACCATGGAAGTGAGTTTTTTCTAAAACTCGCGGTGTCCCATCCACTCGCGCTAACCCTTCACGGTTAGGCTTCCGCGCGGTGCATCTGGACAATTAACCATGGACCCTCTATTGACTAAACCATATCCCGAACTTTAGAGAACTAGAGTCATGGTTAGGTTGCAAACTCATTGCATCATATTGTGCCTACTTGACTAATTGTGCATTATTTGTTGTGCATATATTCTATGTTTCGCTTAACCGTTTGTTTAACTTGTGTTGAGATTAAATAAATTAATGACTTAAAGAACTTTTCCTAATTAATTAATTAATTAATTTGAGTCAATAAAGTCTAATCTTTTAATCAGAATTGACCTAGTACGACTTTAGGCATACCCAGTTGATTAATAACACCGAAAACAGTCCCAGATTGAAGCTCCAGCATTGGCGCCAAGGTCTGGACTGTAGCGCCACCCTGTGGAGTGTGGCGCCTGGCGACAGCTCTGTCGTCTGGCGCCAAGCTCCACAGTGCGACGCCCGTCCTGTCGTTTGGACGACAGTTCGGATTATTGGTCGAGTCATCACCTAGAGTCTAATTAACCAGTTTGCTAATTAATTCGGTTAATTTTAGCTGTCAATCATACGTTGTCGAGTCATTAATTGAGTCTAGTCATATAGTCTAACCACATGGTCATGTCACGAGTCTTAACATACCACCTACACTCACTAGTCTTGGCATACACTTAGAGTATATGTCATCATGAACATGTCTTAGGTTCATGCATGAGTCGGTCTTTTCCGTCATTTGAGTCGGTCTATTCCTAATTCATCATATCCCTCCATCTACATCATTTTCCTTCACATTCTATTCCAATCTTTCTTCACTTCCTCCTTCCATTGCATGTTGAATAAAGTTTGAGTCAAATAATTAACAATAAATATCCCCAAATTCCTTTTCCACAGTACTTGGTCGAGGAGAGAAGGGCGATTAATCAAGGACAACCTCTTTATTCAGGACTCACTTTTTGATAAACCGATTCGTCAAAAGAGGAAGGCTAAAAAGATAATGGAAACTCAAGAAGAAGTCAATGAGCTTAGGAACCAATTGGTTACCGTGACTAAGACACTGAAGCTTCTCGCACTCAAGATCGATGATCCCGTGAAGCAACAACAGATGGACCTCATGCAAGAGAGTCTAAGCAAGTTGTCTAGCGACTACAAGTTTCAGGGCATGAGTTCACAAGGGGTCTCGCTGGACAAGAAACTTCTTCCATATAAGTTCAACGCCACTGACATCCCTAAATTCAAGGAAACAAATAACCCTTACTTTCATCTAAGAGAGTTTGAAACTATAATGAACATTAAGGGTATCGATAAGAAGGTTTTCCCCTCTCTGTTCCCACTATCTCTTGAAACCGTTTGCCAACAATGGTACTTCTCCCTTGACAAAGAGAAAACCTCTACCTGGGAATCGATAGTAAATGCTTTCATTGATAGGTACAAGTGCAATATTCAAGTTGAAACCGACCGTAGACAACTTGAGATGCTAAGACAAAAAGAGAATGAAGGCTTTACTTCTTTCTTTAATAAATGGAGAGAAACTTCCGCCAAGATGATTGAAGTCCCCACCGAAAAGGAATCTGTGAGGATGTTTATCAAGAAAAAAGCTACTAACAATAGTAACCACGGTGGCTGGAAAGGAAAGAAGAGCGACAATCCTTCTTATTCCGAAAACGCCCACTCTAGTAACAATGTTAGTACCTTGGATCTCAGTGAAGTTTTTGCCATGGATAACCAAGGATCTAAGAAGCAACTAAGGAAAGACTTCACCCCCATTGGGATGAGCTACGATACTGCCTTCGATCGACTCCATGCCAAAGGACTCATTACTCCCATTGGACCTATTCAAGATCCCGCACCTGAAAAGAGATTACCTAGTTGGAATCCAGACGAACACTGCAAGTACCATCAAGGTAGGGGTCATACTACTGAGAGCTGTTGGAAGCTAAAGGAGGCTATCCAACATTTGATTTATAATAACAAGCTTCCCATGCCTCCAGTTAACAAGAAGAGCGAGTGATGATAAAGGAAACAACACAAGACAAGAGGCGAGCTTCAACGACAAGATTTCGTGACCTCTTTTTTCTATTTCTTTTTTATTTACCCTTTCCCCAATAAGTCTAGCATAGGAACCTTTTTATTCTCCTTAGATTTATTTTGTAGGATCATTATATATTTTCCTTTTTAATAAAATGAGCATTTATTTCCTTATATATGATCATTTCATTACATTGCATTATAAAAAATGTCGAATTAAGCACAAGGTATACCAATGATTTGAGGCACCCCTTGTAGCCACATTATCTCATTTCACCCTTTAATTATACACCCTTTCTTCATAAACCACTTTGAGCCTCGTCTAACGATAGACTTTTCTTTTTTCAACCTACATTTACCTAACCTTGGGATGGGATGGTGTGTTAACTTATGCAATTCTAAAAAAGAGCTTGAGTACTTCAAAAAATTAAAATAGAAAAATAAGCAAAAATAAATAAAGTGTACAAAAGGGAAAGTGTTCCAATGTCTTTGATATGAAAATATCTTCGATAAGAACACGTCTCAGATTGCGTCTCTTATCGAGTGCTCGGTACCGTGCCTGAGAAACATGAACGCCAAGTGAGTGATAGACCGCATGATCGGGATTTCCTACACTTATAAAAATAAATTAGATGCTAAAACAAAATAAAGAGCTAAAAAAGAGTAGAAAACCTCAAGCATGAAAATACAAAGATTCAAAAGCGAGGTTGCACACCTTGGGGGCTTATCTAGGGTCTTGAGCTTTTATCCCCTTCTTCTTCAACCTTTAGCCTAACCACGTTACAACCCTTAAAAAGACCTTTTGAGGTATACATACTTGTGCGAGGTTTGGCTAGAGCTACGTTCGGCCTGATTCCTAACGGATATGTAGGCAACCTCACATTGAGGTGCGGTCGTAATAAACATGCATTCATATTCACATTCACACACTTACACCATGATCATATCAAGGGATCCCCTGTGCTCATCCCTAAATGTAGAGCTAGACTTGTGGGCTTGATCCCTACATCATTAGCTTACCTAGCCTAAGAGTCACCACCATTTGACTCTTTTAAAATATAATATCTTTCCACACACTTAGCTCTTGCGGCCTAGCTTTAGTGTCACTTTCACACACCGCATAGATACATGACCAAATATATTTCCCTTAGGAACCCTTTGTCATGGAATCTTAACACAACGTTCAAGCATGCCTTGTCATATCAAAATCGCTCATCACTCATAATTGTCATTGCATATCGAAGTATAAAGTGCTTAGCCTCCGTGCCTAAGTTACCCAAATACTTTCCTCATTAAGTCAACAGTTGAGGTAGCCTAGGATGGATTAATCCTTGCACCTTGGGAGATAGTATCAAACAACATTTGAATAAGCTCATTCAACATGAACCTTCAAAACTTCGATTCTTTTTCGCGTCTTTCTTTTTCGGGAGAAAGTCGGTACCCTCCACAAAAATGACGGAAAATTTTTGTGTTTTGCATTTTTGAGTCACATTGAGTCAACACTATGCACACACGGGTCACGAGTCACACGTGTCATTTTACTTCGAGTCGAGTCAACCTCGAGTCGGTCAATCACCGAGAGTCAAGTTTATACCTTGAGTCGTGTCAAGTCGATGAGTCAAGCAACGCTAAACCTTAGGTCAACCCTAAGATAATTAAAAAGATTGGCAAAGTTCTATAGTCAAAATAAATACAGGTGCAGCAGAATAGGGAGGACCTACTCCAATTCTTGGCGCCAGAAATATCTCAGCAACGACAGAGCTCGAAGCCTCTCAGAAAGGTGATTTTGACCTCATACAGCAATTTCGGGTTCCTTGGTACGCCAGTTAGCCCCTATAAGCAATTTGACATGATTAAGTAGTCAGTCTGATTACAATTGCAATAAGTGATCGACCTGATGAAAGATCGTCTCACTTAGCTTAAAGCGCCTAATCACGGAGACACCAACGTACTGGTTTTAGCGGAAGCCAAGTTCAAGCGAGCTTTAGAGATCGACAAACGTTGGTCTTCGGAATTTTCTTCTTCAGAATATTATCGCAACAAACGTTCAAGTATCGAAGCTCTCTTGTTTAGAGACGCTAAGAACATCTCCATCAAAGCTCTTTTGTTCAGAGACGTGTGGACATATCATCAAAGATCTCCTATTTTCAAGCTCTATTGTTCAGAGACGCGTGGACATAACAAAAAAAGGAAGCTCTTTGTTCAGAGACGAGTGAACATCGAAATAGCAAGACGACATTCACTAAGATTGTGGAAGTTGTCACCAAAGATTTGAGAAGATAGCACGAGATGGGCGGTCTTCGACGGCATTCGCTAAGATTGTGGAGGTTGTCACACAAGATTTGAGAAGATAGCACAAGATGGGCGGTCTTCGACGGCATTCGCTAAGATTGTGGAGGTTGTCACCCAAGATTGGAGAAGATAGCACGAGATGGGCGGTCTTCGACGGCGTTCGCTAAGATTGTGGAGGTTGTCACCAAGATATGAGAAGAGCGGTTCATGATGAGGCGGTCTTCGACGACTTTTGCTATGATTGGAAAGTTTGTCACTATGATTCAATAAAAGGCTCAAGATGTAGCAACATTGATCGACGACGTTCCCTAGATTGCGGAAGATCGTCAAAACAAACAGCAAGATGGCGTTCCCTAGATTGTGGAGGGTTGTCACAAACAACTGAGGATTGTTTCAAGAGAAGCAATCTTCGATGATATTCCCTTGGACGTGGAATATTATCAATGCGAATGAGGATCGTTTCAGGCGAAGCAATCTTTTATATCGGAAGCAGTTACAGGCGTAGCAGTTTTCAAGCGGGATGGCATTCTCTAGCTTGCAGGAGGTCATCAAAGCAGATCGGTTACTGTAGACACCCATTTGTGTCTCCCCAAAACCAAACCCGGTGATGAGTGCCTTTCACGTCGAATCATAATCGAATGAAACGAAAGTGTGGAAAGGTCTAGTGTTGCGGAAATTTTTATTTCTTTTTTCTTCTCTCTGTTTTTGAAAACTTTATTTTAAGAAAACAGCCAATCCAGTTTGGTTGGTCCATGATATGGGTCCAATAGTGGTGTAGTTGGATGGGGTTTGCAAAGACCTTTCCAACGATATATTATAAGCCCAATTCCGATGAATATTGAGGGAGTTATGGCCAATTTACTAAACTAGGCCCAGTTTGAGTTTTAAGTACGGCCCAATGATCTAGGGGAGGGTCTAATATGATTTATCAATTCCTAATGCAATTAGGAATGGTTTTAGTCTTCTAGAACATTCTAGAAGGTTTTATCATTCTTAATTTAATTAGGATTCTTCAGAGTTTTAATTTAGATCAAATAGCATTTTCGACTGAAATTATATTATTTTATCTTCAAGTACGGGAAATTTATCAGATTTTCGAAAACGCGTTGAAATCCAATTTGGCGTCCAACCCCAGGCCTTGGCGCCTGGAACCAGGATTGGCGCCAGACGCCAGTCATTGGCGCCTGGCGCTAGCCACTGGTCTTGGCGCCAATGAGCCAAGGCTGGCGCCAAGGTGGTTTTGTGGTCTTCAGACTCTGTTTAGATAAATTATCTTTTTTTGGCTGATTTTCTCTATAAATATCGTATCAAATACTCCGTTTTCATCATCAATGACCATTCATTAATTCAACTATCATCATCATCTACATCTATCAATTATCATTCATTAATTCTCTTCTTAAGTCTTCATCAACTATCTTCATCATCTACATCTATCATTCACCAATTCTCTCTATTCTTAAATCTTCATCAACTCTCAATCGTTCATCAAATTCTTTGAATCCATTCATTAATTCTCTTCATTCATTCTTTCTTTTCTAAACTTTGGTTTTTAATACAAAATTCCGCATTCACAAGATCTAGAAACACCTAGCCATATTCGAAGTTGCCTTCGCCCTAGACGTGAAAGGTTTTAATTTCTGAGGGTTTGGTCCCAAATCTCTATTTAAATTATTTAATTTAATTGTTTGTTTATTACTTTCCTTGAAGTTACTAACGTGTGTATTTTGTTATTAGAAAGAGGTACGAGGCATCAAAGTAAGTACTTTAATTGATTTGATTAATTTTATGATGTAGAAATCATGTTTGTATTGTTATTATGATATTCCTAGTATCATGTCTAGGGTAATTTTTAATATTAAATATGATTCCTATGATGCTTCCTATATTCTTCCTAATATTTATGATTGTTAGTATCATGTTAGGGCTAAAGACTTGATTTTTATTGCTTAGTGACATGCTAGCATTTGTTATTAATCTTATTAGTATCATGCCTAGGATCTTGCTATTTCTATCATGCTTTAATATTAACATGAACATGATTATGAGCATGATTATGATTATAATTGTTATAATTTATGATTATTATGAATATTATTATTATTATTATTATTTTGATGATGATTATTTTATTTATGATGATATTATCATTATTATAATTATTATTCATGATATTGATTATTTATTATGTTGCTTGATATTTATTTTATTGCTTGATCACCTTTTATGCATGTTTAAAGGGAATTGGTACTTGTAATCACGCTTAATAAGATAATTAATAATCTTGTTAGGGTTAATTGTGATTAT
Organism: Chenopodium quinoa; assembly: GCF_001683475.1. Classification (NCBI taxonomy): domain Eukaryota; kingdom Viridiplantae; phylum Streptophyta; class Magnoliopsida; order Caryophyllales; family Amaranthaceae; genus Chenopodium; species Chenopodium quinoa. Next base: position 2,124,585 of record NW_018744616.1, on the reverse strand, counting down.
AATTCAAGTGATCGTCAATAATAGATTTATTTGTGCATTAAATGCAACCAACATAGATAAACAGGTTTAGGGTTAACCTATTGATTGCATGTTAGTCAGAAAGCGCACATGAATACGAGCAGAATAAAGTAGAGGCCTATTATTAGGGCAGGTTCAATCTCTTTTAGGTTGGATTTGTACCATCATCCCCGAACCCTTATTTGGTTCATGACCTTATGGAGTTGACGATCTCTTGGATCGTTAAATGGTGTAACCTTCACCTCGTGAACGGTTTACAAGTTCCTTAAAAACTTGTTGGAGACTCTTTTGCTCTATCTTCTTCCCTTTTGGACGCCACCGTACTTTAGTGTATAATCACAGTGGGGTTCAAGCTAGTGGGATTTTAAAGGCTTGAAGTTATTCCCTACAGTTACTTTCAAAGACGTGTGCTCGACGGTGCAAGATACGCGTTTCTTAACTCTTTATCTGTTTAACTAACGCTAGTTTGCAGGTATCGGCGTTACAAGAGTGGTTTAGGATCGCAGAACGTTCTGAATCATTCTCCGTCCCTATCGATACTTTGACTGTCGTTTTTGAAACTTGCGTTTTTCCAAACTCAGTCAAAGTGGGGGCTTCTGTAGACACCCATTTGTGTCTCCCCAAAACCAAACCCAGTGATGAGTACCTTTCGCGTTGAATCATAATCGAATGAAGCGAAAGTGTGGAAAGTCTAGTGTTGCGGATAGTTTTAGTTTCTTTTCTTTTCTCTCTATTTTTGAAAACTTATTTTAAGAAAACATCCAATCCAGTTTGGTTGGTCCATGATATGGGTCCGATAGTAGTGTAGTTGGATGGGGCTTGACAAGACCTTTCCAACGATATATTATAAGCCCAATTTCGATGAATATTGAGGAAGTTATGACCAATTTACTAAACTGGGCGCGGTTTGAACCTTATATACCGCCCAATGATCTAGGAGAGGGCCTAATATGATTTATCATTCCTAATGCAATTAGGAATGGTTTTAGTCTTCTAGGTTCTTCTAGAAGGTTCTTTTCATTCCTAATTCAATTAGCATTGATAAATTGACTTTTGTTGACTTTTCAGAGTTTTAATTACAATCAAATAGCATTTTTGAGGAAAATATACGATTTTATCCTCCAGTACGGCAAACTTATCTGATTTTCAAAAACGAGTCAAAAACAGGCCTGACGCCTGACTCCAGGCATTGGCACCTGGAACCAGGATTGGCGCCTGGCGCCAGGCGCTAGTGTTGGTGCCTGGCGCCAGTTAGCCAGGGTTGACGCCAGCTCTGTTTCGGTTGCGCCAGGACTCTGTTTTATTAATTTTATCTTTTTGGCTGATTTTCTCTATAAGTTACGTATTAAAAACTCCGTTTTCATTCACCAATTCTCATCAACAACCAGCTTTTCATCTATATTCATCTACAATCAGTTTTCAATTCTCTCTCATTCTCTTTCAGCATTCATCCATCTCTTTCCTTCTCTCTCTTTTTCTAAACTAGTTTTTACATACAAAATTCCGCATTCGCAAGACTTAGAAACACCTAGCCATATTCGAAGTTGCCTTCGCCCTAGACGTGAAAGAAAGATGTACGAGGCATCAAAGTAAGTGCTTTAATGGTTTTAATTGATATTATGATGTAGAAATCATGTTTAAATTGTTATTATGATATTCCTAGTATCATGTTTAGGGAAAAGGTTATAATATCAAATATGCTTATTATGATTCTTGTGATGCTTCCTATGTTCTTCCTAATACTTATGATTGTTAGTATCATGTTAGGGTTAAAGATTTGATTTTTATTGCTTAGTGACATGCTAGGATTTGTTATTAATCTTGTTAGTATCATGCCTAGGATCTTGCTATTATTATTATTATGCTTTAACATGATTATGATTATAATTGTTATGATTTATGATGATTATGAATATTATTATTTTGATGATGATTATGAATAATATTATTATTATTTTGATGATTATTATGTTGCTTGATATTTATTATTTATTGCTTGATCACACCTTTTATGCATGTTTAAAGGGAATTGGTATTTGTAATCACGCTTAATAAGATAATTAATAATCTTATTTAGGGTTAATTTGATTATAATTCAAGTGATCACCAATAATAGATTTATTTTTGCATTATATTCAACCAACATTAATAAACAGGTTTAGGGTTAATCATAATGATTGCATGTTAATTAAAAAGCGCACATGAATACGATCAGAATAAAGTAGAGGCCTGTTATTAGGGCAGGTTCAATCTCTTTTAGGTTGGATTTGTACCATCATCCCCAAACCCTTATTTGGTTCTAGACCTTATGGAGTTGACGATCTCTTGGATCGTTAAGGGGTGTAACCTTCACCTCGTGAACGGTATACAAGTTCCTAAAACTTGTTGGCGACTCTTTTGCTCTATCTTCTTCCCTTTTGGACGCCACCGTACTTTAGTGTATGATCAAAGTGGGGTTCAAGCTAGGGGTTTAACGCTTGAAATTATTCCCTACAGAAGGGTTGGATGGTTCTTGAGTTCTTTGGCCTCTAATAAAAGACTGTCCCAGGTTTATGTTTTTGATGCTTAAACATGTGTACACTGCTCATTTGTGTGTCAAGCTTGCCTCTTAACAAGTTCGATGATGTTCTTCAGAAGAAAGAAGTCAAGGTTGCTCTTTTGTTGGGGAATTTAGGAGGGAATAGCATTAAGATATGGCATTGCAAAGCACTTACTGCTGGAAACCAGGCAGCTATGCAGCTAGTATGTAGCAAAAGAACCCTATATGATATCTTGCCATTTAGCTGCTTCTTATATGTTGAAAAAACTAATTTAATTTTATTTTTGCTTTTCACATTGTAGTGTATCAATTTATTCAATGTTCATTAATTCATCCCCTCTTAGTAGTGTGATACCAATCCATACACTACAACAAATTCACCTTTGTCCACGAGTAAAATCGTGGCACAAGTTTAAAATTCTCGTGGCAATGTAGTGTAGCCACGGGAATTTTTAAATTTACTCCTGTGACACAAGAGGCCATGGCTAGGAAATTAGCCACGGAAAAATGGATGTCGTGGCAAATTTTGAATTTTGTGCCACGAGTATGTAACGTGGCAAACAAATTCCCTTGCCACGAATATTAATGTGGCTAACAAGTTCTGCCACAAATTCTACTGTGGCTAATAAACTTAGTTGCCACAAACATTACCGTGACCAGTAGTCTTCTTTGCCACAAATATTACCGTGGCTAATAAACTTTATCGCCGCAATATACTGTAGCTAATTATTTATTTGCCACAAATAATATCGTGGCAAATAAATCCATTGCCACATTACTATCGTGAAAAATAATATCATTTTACACTAATGACTATCGTGGCTAATAATTTCAATGGGCATAAGCTTTAATTTGTTGCAGCATTTATGGTATACGCATAACTGAATATTAAAGATGGAGTTTTTCTCAAATATGTCATATTTGTCATTCTTGAAATCGATATATAACATTAAAAAGGTGATATTATGTCTTGGAATCCCTTTCATTCAAACATACTTGAATTCGATATCCATATATACAAACATACTAGAAATCAATTGTCTCAATGTCTCATCTCTAGCTCACTCTTACTAAAATAAATAAAAAATAAAACACTCAAATCGTTTTGCTGAAGAACAATCTATACTCTATATATATGTACAATGTGACAATATGTTTGTGCTCCGCTCCTTGTTACCTACAATAAATAAATAGATAAATGATCAAGTTAATATTTTTTTCAAAAAGAGCACCAAAAAAAGGATATGTTTTCAAAATGAAAAAGTCAAATTGACACAAAATATAGAACAATTTACTTTAAGCTCATAAATTATAACAACTCGCACATGGCAAAATTCTTTAATGTCTAACTACTGCTGCTATCATGGCATTCGGCTTCACTTTAGATGAGTGCCTTCGTTATTGGCAGGGAAGAACCAGATGTATCGTAGCCTTATAGGGGTTTTTCCCCTATGTATTAACCAAGGAGTCACTTTTATCTTCCACAACCAACAAACAGAAATTTCAATTGCATTATTGCAGTTAAGGCATACTTAGAAGTGCATTAGTATGACAGGCTTCTGGTGTAGAAACCTGATTACATAAACGCTCATTGTTATCAGTTGTCTATAACAGTTGAGCATTATATTTTCAAATAACATGGAATCTATCAGGCAAACTCTCTAAGATGGTTACAAATATAGGATATTAAATAAGCTGCAAGAAAGAAGACAACATCGATTGCTGCCATCATAGATAATTTAACGCATAAAATGCTGAACACATACCAATCTGAAAAGGGAAGGCCATCCTCTTTTATAATGTAAATGGGTAAATCTGACAATTTTGGTAATTTTCAAACGCCCCCCAACACTAATCAAGTCTTCCTTCGAAAACAAAGGAGATGTTCCAAGAAAAAATATTAAACATGCTTCCTACTTTACAAAAACCCACATTGTCACAAAGGTCTACGATAAAAATGGTGAAAGTGTGGCAGCATTGGCAACAACGACAAATATATTAATTAAGGTTTGCCACCACGGGCAACAAGATAGAATAATTTAAGCATTGAAGGTTTATTCTGTTGGTTTTGAGCAGGATTTTCAGTAAAACTAGGAACAATGGCACTGGCCTTATTCCAGGTTCTTCAACTTTGATAGATGTTAGCTACTAATCAAAGTATTACTGATGTAAATTCGAAAGTAACAAATAATCTTTTGTTTGCAGCTCCCAAGTGTGGCTTTCGGTATAATTTTGATGGATAAATGTGGGAGGCGGCCTCTTATAATGGTTAGTATAGTGAACTATATATCAAATTGTATTACTTGATCATTAAGATCATGTGCTCATGACTTGTAGGTTTCAGCAGCCGGTCTTTGCTTAGGTTGTTCACTAACAGGGCTTGCAGTTCTGTTTTAGGTTTGCTATCGATCACTACTTGCTTTCGTTGCCAAAATTTCTCAATTTTTTTTACCATTATGATGATTTACTCTTTTTCTTATTAGTTACAATTCTCAGGACCATCACTTGCTGAGTGATTTCAGTCCTTACATTGCGCTTATTGGCATATTGGTAACTCCAAGCACTGAATTTGCTTTATTATTGTTGTTGCTGTAGTGATATGTTTCTAAACAATAAATCAGGCGCATCTTATGGTCATTACTCATAAAATTACCCGCTAATATGATTACCACTACCATATAGGCGTATGATCTTAAACTTATATCTAAGATGAATCATGCACCAATGAATAATGTATAACAGGTGAAGATAGCATTACTTACTTCATTCCTTTGAACCTTGACTTCCTAAATCATCAGAATCTAATGAACTTCCTGCTCCAAGAAAATCCAGAAGTTGACTAAACTTCTTCTCCCAAACTGCATTATTATCAGCAATTTTTCTGTCCACGTCATTCTTAACAGCTTCCGCCTCTTTTTTGGCTTGTTCAGCTTCTAATTTAGCCTGTTCTGCTTCTGTTCTAGCATTTTCAGCTTCTTTTCTTGCATCTTCAATTGCTTGATCTGCTTTCTTTTTAACTTCATTCACCTCTTGAGTAAGATCAATTCGAGAGGGATTTACTTTAAAATGTTGCGTAATACTTCTACCAGGTCCATGAGCTTTCAAATACCCATGTGTATCTTTGCCAAGCACATCCTGAATAATTTGCTCATCTATTTTCTCATTAAGACCTTGCTCTCTTTGTTCCTTTAATTTGTTTATCTCATCCTATGAATAAACAATATTAAGTTAGAAGATAAGATGGTAAATGTTAAATGGAAAATAACAAACATAAAACTTATAAACTTACTACTGCATGAGTGTTATTTGCCAAATTGATTGCATTCACAGCCTTCTCAGATTTTCTTGTACGAGTTGCAACCAATACATCAACTCGAGAACACTTCCCGCCATTCTTCTTCTTCTACAAACATTACAGAGTTTTTAGAATCAAATTACACTCCTAATTATTGTACGTTTGCATATTTTGAATAAGTACGAGAATTACTTCGTAAAATTTTTAGTGGTTTGGAAGCTAATGACATTTAGTTATGTCCAACAGAATTTAATTTTCCATGTGTCCAAAATTCAGCTAATAAAAAAAATAAAAAAAAAATAATAATTAGGTGTGTGCAGGAAAGGGGCGCGGGTGGTGTGCAGGAATGCTAGGGAAGGGGGGCGTGGGTGGTGACGTGGTGTGCAGGAATGCCAGGGAAGGGGGGCGTGGGTGGTGACGTGGTGTGCAGGAATGCTAGGGCGAGGGGGGCTAGTGTACAAGCAGGCAGGCAAGTAAGTGGTAGGAGGGAGTGGGGGTTGTTATGTATGAAAGGACTAGGTTGGTGTGTAGGAAATCCAGGGAAGGGGGGCTGGTGTGCAAGTAGGGATGGGATGCAGGTATGTGCAGGCAGGTGGCATGTGGCAGGAGGGGGTCGGGGCAAGTGTGCAGGTAGGGAGGGGGAGGGGGCTGGTATGCAGGAAGGGAGGGGGCTAGTGTACAAGCAGGGCTTGTGTGCAGGTCATAGAAAATGCAGCAACAGCAGGGGAGCACTCTCCACCCACAACAGCCTGCAACACTAACCGCTTACAACTGCAACAGATGCTTGTCTCATTAGTTTATTTAGTGTAGCCTTTTGAGCTTTTTGGAAAATGATAGAATGTAGTAAAGGTAGTAATTAAGGCTTGATGTGACATCATAGAGTATTGTAGTCCTATATATGGCAAGAATCAAAAAGTTAAAATTAGAAAGAGTAGTTATTACATACAATTTCTTGTCTAGTGCGACCGAAGCTTTTAGTGCCATTATAGTGAGGCATCTTCTGTTGTGCCCTACTTTCACTTGCTTTTTTTCTCTTCTCCTACAATAAAAAGGATTTAATCAATAATATACGTTAATTATATAAGAATAAAGATATACTATCTGTGTATTTTACCATAACCGCCTCTTCACTCCAATAGTCAACCAAGAACTTCCATTCCACTTTAGTCAGATGACTAGGCTTATTTTTGAGACGTTCTTCTTTTGTTTTCAAGTTTTTATCATTAAAGTACTTTGATTTCAATTTGCTCCTAGCACCTCTGAATAAACGTTGTGCATGTTTCATAACACACTCCCGCCTGTTTTCAGGGTCATCAAATGACCACTTCTCCTGCAAAAGACAAAGATAAATTAATTATTGCTCATACATCAAGTTGACAATGTTTCATTGTTAATAAGAGAAAGAAAAACCCCATAAACATGTTTATTATGATAACATATTACCGTGATGCAAGCCCACAAATGGTCTAATGTTTCAGATTTATAATCGTCCCAACATTTAACTTGTTTATTTCGAACTTGTTGACCCAAGAAGAAAGAAAATAATGAAGCATTATCACCAATAGCCACACCATCATCGTCAAACTCCACATTCAGTTTTTCCCCAGGAGGTAACAGGGTAAGCTTTCTACAATATACCGTTCCTCTTTTTTTTTAGCAGCACCTGTATCAAGCATAAGCTCACTGGGTAGTGAATTAACATGACTTGAAGCATATTGGCATATATATATATATATATATATATATATATATATATATATATATATATATATATATATATATATATATATATATATATATATATATATATTTAAGGGATAATAAAGTCAAACCTGATGAAATGTTAAGGTCCTCATTCTCTGGTACAGTCATGAGTTCTTTTTCGTTCAATGGTTCAGTATCTAAAGATGCATCTTCAAGTTCAAGTGGTTGACCAATCTGTCGTCCTTCCTCATCATAGCCCCCCTCAGCGGTGTTATTATTCTCCCTTGTTTCTCCAATTTCTTCATCGTTTTCTGTTTACATGTATAGAATAAAATCACTAGCTAGATTGCATTTTAAAATAGATTATTGTATGTAATAACTACTGTTTCTAATTTTTGTTTAAAATAGATATTGGTGCTGCTAAGGTTTTATGTCCAAGATAAAATTCTTAGATGTAAGGTTCTTCTATTTGCAGGTATAAATTTGCAGGAAAATTAAGCAATAAAGCAACACTAGCCATAACAATTCACTTGTATATTAATTCGATTAACGTAATGAACATCATCATCTCTCAGCTTTTAATTTATGATTCGAATCAAGTACAACAAGCACACAGTAGTGCGACAACAAGTGGCCAGCAGCAGTTTTATCACAAAAACAGGAAGGGATGAAATAGCAGGGTAGCAACAGAGGGAAATACTAGGGAAGCAACAACATAACGACTGCATTCTACTATCAAATAAATTGAGTTACATATATACAAGTTTCGGAAACAAATCGAATACGAGACACTGTTAAGTGAAACAAAAGCTACTAATAGAAATCCATGAATACACACGCTTACACAAGCAACATCATTGAGCTAAACAAGCACCTTTTGGCAAAAGTAATAATAAAAAAAAAAAAAAAAAAAAAAAAAAAGCCACCCCTTTAGATGGTATGTTACTGAGGCTCCACTGGTGCCTAAGTGTCAACAATGAGTGGTGACCCTGTAATCGCTTAGATCCACCTAACTTCTGAGATAACGAATCAAGGTGATTAAAATCACCCTGAACAAGAATATTAGGGGGTAAACAATGGAACATGGTATTAACCTGGTTCCAGACAGCAGAACGCAACTCAAGGTAAGGCGAGCCATACAAAAGGACTAGAGTCCATTCATTCATAGCACAGTGACACACATCTGAGACAGAGAAAATAAAAAAGTTTGGTACATTTCACCCTAACCGACAAGGGGATACTCATTATCCAAAACATTCAAATGTAGCATGTAGAGTAGACTCAATACCATTCCCACAGTCACACACACCGCGTTAGAGAGAAAATGCATATAATGTAGCCTTTCTCAAACTGCAAAGAAGCCCTTACAGGCCCTCCAAAGTGTCTAAGCTAATTTCTATTATGTGTCCATATTTCCATTTATCATCCACAAAAAGGGAAAAATAAAACCTTTTACAAAAATATTAAGTATAGATATTATGTGTCTAGTATAAACAATACTACAGAAAGGATCCGAAACTATAATGCAAGCTCCGGGGGATAATGTGGGTGTTGATTTGGATTTTTTGGAGGATTTAGAGGCTGTTTTAGAGGTCACAGAGGCTGCCAATGCTGCCACGAACACCACAGGGGCTGCTGCGTCTACTGGGAACAGTGCAGTCTGCAACCAGCTTGTGATGGACAGCACTGACCACAGCCAGCCTGCTGGTGTTCCTGCCAGCAGCTCTTATTTTGCCATTATTTTGCTGTATTTTTCTGTATTTTTCTAGGTTCTTGTTGTTATTTTGCCATTATTTTTTTGTATTTTTCTAGGTTCTAGTGAAGATATCTGCATAATCTTTTGCCATATTTTCTAGTTAGTTCTACTTTTTTTTTCCCAAGATTTCTACTTAATCGTTTTCCATTTTTTTTTGTAGGTCCTGTGCATTATGCTTCCTGGGAATTAGTAAGATTAATTAAACTGCAATGAATCAGCCCAGCACTACTCCACCTATTCAAGTTTATTCAAGGAGGCGCAAGAAGACAGAAACTAGTCAGCAATGAAAACAACAAAAAAGATCCCAAGGCAGCAAAAGAGGACAAATTGATTAATATTATTCCACTATGCAGTGTGGTAAAGGAATTTGATTGTGTATTAGCCGTTTTGGCAGAATAGTACAATTTGTGTGCTAGGTTACATGAGGGTGACAGGGATGCCTAGTATTTAAGGACAAAAAATAGGAAGACTGAGTCATGAGATTTCTGATGTTAATTATAGAGTAGCATAATAGTAGAGTAGCCTCCAAGCTTCCATCTTTATTGTAGTAGCATCAGCCTAGTAGTTGTAATTGTTTTCTTCAGAAATTAATCAGACAGCCTTCGAGCTTCCTCTGTTTTCTGTGCTTGTTGATTAATCTGTGTGAGCCCTGAGTCTATAGCATAAACCCAATTCACTAAATTTGTAATTGCTTTTGTTGGGTTTTCAGTAATTTTTTTTTATTTATGATTGCTTTCTAAGTTCATTTGATACCTTAATTGTAATGTTTATGTTCAATAGAATGCTTAATTTCTGCAGTTGTTATTTTAATTAGGGTGGGGTTGACAAGCATGTCTTTTGAGTTACTCGTTTAATCGATCATTAGCGATCAAAAAGTTAATCAGTTTCATCAATGAATATGATGCTTGATGCGTTTTCGAGGACTGATTTCACTAGCTAGATTGCATTTTAAAATTTTTTACTCGTACTTTCTTCTTATGAATGCATTCATGGACAGAAGCATGTATGTCTAATCTATTAACATTTCATTGTTACTATTTTGAGCCTCTGCTCTGTTATGTTATGCCATAATAGTGAGAGTGATTTCAATTTTCAGGGACCCTCGAACCTACAACTCCCCCCTGTCTACACATGCACCTACCCACTCTCTTCACAAGCACCTGCCCCTTTCCCCTACCTGCTTGCAGCACACTCATTCCTATACCAAACTAAAGCTAAATTATAGTTCTATTTACCAGCAAATTTCAATAAGAGAGTTCACATCACTTTTACCTAATATAACATTTTGAAAGCAAAACAGCAACTAAGGAACCTAATAAGATCAAACTGACAGTAATAAGCTAGAAACCAAAATCAAGAATAATGAAGTACCTTTTTCTAAGATATCCATGGCCATTGTGTTTTGTGCTTTCTTGTTCGTCTTAAGAAACTTTGCCACTGAGTTTGGTGGAATGAAATTGCCTTTTTTGTTTCCTTCTCTTAAATGTCTTATGTTAGCCTGATAAAAATTAATTAACAAAAAATTGCCAGAACTATAGAGGTTGGTTGAAAAACTAAATAAATCATACTTATTAGTTCATATTATACCTTTCTTGTAAACCTGATTTGAGGTTCTATTTCACGTTCCTGATCCTCAAGCTCATCATTAGTGGGAACATATCCATCATCTTCCATGCCAGCATTTTTTTTTCCTTTTTTTTTCTTTTTTTTTTGTCCCTTCAACCAAGCTTGTCAAAGAAGATGCGATTCTTTTTATGCCCAACGATTTAAGACTGTTTTTGTTGGCTGCTATTTTAAGAAGCCTCTTTTCTCATACTCATTCATCTGCATTTACAAAGTAAAAAACAAATAGGGTTAGACAATTTTACAATAGAATTTTAATGCACATTGAGTGCCTAAATCTAATTTACTACCATCCACTGCATCCCTAATGCAAAGCTGCTGCCAGCTACTATACACATGGTGTACAATTACTGTCAAATACTACAAGCCATTTACCAATAACTGTGCATAAAACAAAAAATCCTGACATATATCTATTCAAATAAGCCAATAAAAACACGATTGCAAAGTGTGAAAAAATAAGTAATTATAACTACAAAGGTTTTTCAGGAATCCATGAATATATGTATCAACACATACAATTCATGCTAAAAAAAACAAAAAGAAAAAAAAAATTAAGCAATATCAATATCATCATCGTCGCTCTCTTGGTCACTCTCACTGGCATCCTCATCATCATCCTCTAGCAAATCGTCGTCATCTAATGTTTGTAAGTCCATATCATTTAGATCTTTGGGTTGATTTTCCTTGGTAGCATCTACAATCATTTCACCAATATCATCTCTTATTTCAACAAATGGATCATAAGTCTCTTGCAAATTACTTGAGCTTGAGATATGAGCACCTTCAGATTGTAGTTGTTGCAATGCATCTTCTTCACTTTCAGTCCCTTCCTTTTCTACAAAATTATAGTGATGCCTTGGGTGGGTCTTCACAACAACAAGCCAATCGGGATCAAGTCCGTCACTAACATAGAAGACTTGTTGAGCTTGAGACATGAGCACAAAGGGTTCTTTGGTACGCAATGAACAAAGACTATTGACACTCACATTGCCATGTTTGTCAACTTTGACACCTCTTCCTACCCTATTGACATCCCACCAATCACAATGAAACAAAACCACACGCTTTCCATCTAAATATTGTATCTCAAGTATGTTAGTGAGAATCCTGTAGTAATCTTTTTCCATATTCCTAGCAATGTCTTTCACTGTAACACCACTATTTTGGTGTACCCTTTTCATTTCTGTATTCTTTGTGTGGAATCTGAATCCATTTGCAAGAATCCCATTGAAGCATTGAACCAATTCAAAGGACCTAAAGCCAATGTTTTCAAATCTTTCACCACTTGGTCATTGCAATCATTAGGCAAATCGATGACCTAACAATAAATAGAATATTAGCTAATTAAAAATTAGACTAGTACTACACTTGTAATTAAAAAATAACTACAGTTGATTTTAAAAAATACCCGGTCACGAAACCAATCAACTAAATTTTTGTTTGATGTGGACTCTTCATATTCACTGAAATTCAAAAGAATAGTTGTTATAAAATAATCATGGGAAAGTATACTTGAAGTTTTTTATAAATAGAAAAGAAAAATATCATACTCTAAATAAGTTTGTGCTTCATCATAATTCTTAAGTACATATTCTCGAACTTGTGTTAACTCTTCTTCACTAAGAGACCTACATTTAGCCTTCCCTAAAGGAACACCAGACGATGCAAAAATTGATAGACCCTTGTAGTCATCATTTTCCGCATCATCATTCCTCTCAGGTTGATTAAATTTTGTCTCGATTTCATTCAAGTATTTTGAACAAAAGTACATGCACTCCTCAATGATGTAACCTTCCGCGATGGAACCCTCTGGCCTACTTTTATTGCGAACATAGCATTTAAATCTACGTAAGAGCCTACAAAAATAAAATTTTTAATAAAGAAAAAAAAGTTGACTTAGTTAATAAAAATTATTAAATCAAATTTGAAATGCATAAGTACCTTTCTATCGGATACATCCAACGATATTGTACTGGTCCACCAATTTTAGCTTCCGTAGCTAGGTGAAGAAACAAGTGGACCATGATGGTGAAAAAAGATGGAAGAAATATTTTCTCCATTTCACAAAAGGTGACTACAATTTCACGTTCAAGATTTTCCAAATCTTTCACTTTCAATGTCTTTGAACACAAGTCCTTGAAAAATGTACTCAACTTCACTATCACATCGTATTCTTTGGGTATGGACACCCCACGAATTGCAATGGCAATAGTTGTTCCATAAGCACATGGGTCTTTAGACCATAAATTTTACGCTTATCGAGGTTTATGCATTTAGAAATGTTAGAAGAATATCCATCGGGAACCTTTAAATTCTCTAAAAACTTACACACTTTTTCCTTTTGTGCCTTAGACAAGGTGTATAGTGCCGGAGGAATATGCCACTTTCCATCTCTTAATGTAGGAGCAAGATGTTTCATAACCTTTAAATGCTTTAAATCATGTCTAGCCTTTAGATTGTCTTTTGACTTCCCATCAATATCTAGCAATGTACCAAGAATATTGTCAAGCACATTTTTTTCAATATGCATGACATCAAGATTGTGACGAAGTAAGAGGTTACTCCAATACAACAATTAAAAAAAAATGCTTTTCTTCTTCTAATTATCATCCCTCTTTGGCAATTTCATTGTTTTACCAAATTTCATGCCTTCAAGGTCCTCTAGTTGTTCTAAAATCTCATTGGAAGATAATTTCCTAGGAGGACCTCTTTTTTCTACTTTCCCGTTAAAGGATTTATTATCTCTCCATTTATGATCGGTAGGTAGAAATTGACGATTGTCTTTTGCATGCGCAGGAAAATCATTTATGGTCCATAACAATGAAGCACACATTTGAAAGTACTCATTCCTTGAAGCATCATAAGTCTGAGCTCCAGTTTCCCACAAATCTTTTAACTCCTCGATTAATGGTTGCAAATACACATCAATGTTATTTTCGGGTCCACTTTTCCCTGGAATTAACAAAGATAGTATTGTGTGAGGTTGTTTCATACACATCCATGGAGGGAGATTGTACACAACAACCACTACTGGCCATATACTATAGTCACTTCTAAGCCCGCCAAATGGATTGAATCCATCACTTGCTAAACCCAACCTAACGTTACGAGTCTCCGCAGAAAAAGTAGGATATTCTTTATCTAAATGCTTCCAAGCTTCACTATCTGCTGGGTGTCTAAGTACTCAGTCATCTTCTCGTTTAACAGAGTGCCACCTCATCTCATTTGCTGTTTTGGACGACATGAATAGCCTTTGCAACCTCGAAGTTAGTGGGAAATAGCGTAACACTTTAGGAGAAGCTTTATCACGCTTAGTATCGCATATGGAACGCTTTTCAAGGTTAGAATTCTCTTTCTAAAATAGCACACAATCATTTTCACATGCTTCTATTTTTTCATAATCGAAACCAAGATTAGTAATCATCTTACGTGCTTCATAATAATTAGATGGCAAATCAGCACCTTTAGGCAAAGCATTTTTGAACATATGAAGCATACTAGTAAAAGCTTTATTAGTCATGCCATCCATACATTTGATTTGGAATAACTTCAAAATGAATGACAATTTAGAAAATTCATTACACCCGGGGTATAGAGTTTGTTGAGCATCTCTCATCAAATTTTCAAACATTTTTGCCTCTTTTGTATCCTTTTTATATCTAGGTTGATCAAACTCCTTAGGTTGTTGCTCAGCATCTAACATATCATCTATGTCATCATTATTAGAAACTCCGGGACTAAACCTGTCATGGATCATTCTATATATATCATCACGAGCACTATCTCCCAAATCATTTCTACTTTTCTTTTGTGGGGGTTTGAATTCTCCATGATAGATCCAACGAACATAACCTTGCACGATTCCATTCACTATCAAGTTGGTGTAAATTTCGTCCCTTGTTTTATGTGGACCATTGTTGCATCGATTACAAGGGTAAGGTACCTTCTTTTCCTCCTCTCCTAAATCACTATTCATTTCTAAGTCACCAAAAGCAAATTGAAGAAAGGAATTAACTCCATTTATATATAGATTGTCTGTCCTATTAGCACACCTCATCCACTCTAACCTCTTTTGAACCTCAAGAGTATCCATGTGACAATAAAAGCTATGAATGCAAAGAGAGCTAGTTAATTGAAAAGAGATAATAATAATAATAAAAAAAAAATTAATAATATTTTGTGTCTTACTTCTTTAAGGCTGTGTTTGTTAAGAAGGGTTATCATTATTTAAGAAAACTACCTATTCTGACCACTCATACTTTTATATTGCTGACACTGAAAAATTGCAAAATTCCAAAGAGGGAGCTTCAAATTCATGGTTCAGCCTTCTACAAAAATTGGCCTTTAATGTCAACTATCATAGTTTATTGTTTTTTCCAGCTACATGATATGGCATACAATGAGGTAATATGAAATATCTAGCGACATAAAGACGTTATTGGAAACATCAGCTTCAGATTTTAACATGATGTGATTATGAAATTTGATTTTTTCTTTTCCCCTCAGATATTGTCATTATGGACTGTAAGTCCGAAGTATATTGGAGGATTGAGTTCATCAACTCAAGATGTTGGTCAAGATCTATAGCATAGTTGCAATGCATTTGAACTCAAGTACCAAATATATCATATATTAGCTAATTTAATTTTACTAATATCATAAATTAGACTAATTTAAGTAGCACATGCACACAAATTATCAGAAAAAACAGATTATACAAAAAAAATATAATCAAAGATACAAAGTAATTACTTTTCACACAAAAAAAAAAGAATAAATTAAATGAAATCATGAAAATTGCCATACGAAATTATGAAAATTAAAGATCAAAAATCTTAAGCCACACCAAATTGTAGCAGAAATTGTAAAAATAAAAGAAAAATTCGAGAACAAATCTGTTCAACCATAGCAACTAGAATCCAACGTAATTCAATTTCTTCCACATATGTATTAGAAAAATTAAATTAAAATCGACATTGATTCACACATTAAAACACAACATATGAGAAAAACGAACAGTTAATAGATCTAACCTTGAAATTTTGTCCAAGAATTGATCTTCTGAGCGTTAGACGAATCTTCGAATTAGGGTCTTTCGAAAGAACGGTTTTGATTCTTAAGCAAACAAGGTTTCTGAAAAAAAAAATTAGTGCGAAGGTTTCTGATTTTTGAAGAGAATTTTGTGGTTTTGGTAAATTATTTAATAAGAGGCGGCTAATTAAAAAAGAAAGTGGCGCCTAATCAATTTTTTGGGATTTGTGAGGGGGATTAGTGTTTGTGAGTTGTTTTTGTTTGGGGTAATTAGCTACCTAATCTGTGAACTACCTTTTTTTTTTTTTTTTTAATACAGTCAAATTACATTATTTGTTAATTAAGATTAAGTGATACTTTATATAAGTATCAGTATAAGTGTATAACATAATGAGCTTATGTCCTTTTTAATCTTTTTTGTGTTTTGTTGATATGTGTTTGTTTTATTTTTAATTTAATTTTAAGTGCTTAATTCTATTTTTTTATTACACATGTATGATTATTCATAATGTAATAACTCATTAATTATACTAGCTTCGATTATAATGCCTCAAAGTTACAACTAATTAAAAATCGAAGGTGGTATATATATATATATATATATATATATATATATATATATATATATATATATATATATATATATATATATATATATATATATATATATTATAAAGGTGCTTATTAATAAAAAAAATAAAATAAAAAAAAGAAATTACTTATTCAGGGGTTACTTATTTAAAGAGTTACTTGGTCGGTCAAAGGTTACTATTATAAGTTACTTATAACCAACCAAGTAACCCATGAATAACTAACCCCTAACTGACCAGATATCCCTTGAATAAATAACCCCACAATAAGTATTCTCGAAATATAAAAGTATGTACTACGGAGTATATAAATACTTACTATTACATTATCATGTAACTAGAGTGGACAACACGAGTGTTTGGGTCAATTTTAGATCTAGTTATTGTGGGTTACAAGTAATTGATGTAAGACCATGTTAATTACATTAGAAACGTTTGTTTGATATCATTTTATCTTGATAGTTGAGACCAACAAGAACCATATATATTAGAATATTTAGAATTGAAGTATAATTATGTTTTCTTACATTATTTAATAATCAAGTTTAAAAAAATAAAATTGTGTGATTATCATTTCAGCTTAATTTCATTTTAGTTCATTTCAGCTCCAATCAGTTTAGTTCAGTTCAGTTCAGATCTGATCCGTTTAGTTCAGTTCAGCTTCAAATTTCCTTCATTCTCAAAAAAATATTCATTTCAACTCAAATTAGTTTAGTTTAGTTCAGATCCAATCAGTTCAGTTCAGTTTAGTTCAATTCAACTCCAATCAGCTCAGTTTAGTTCAGTTCAGTTCAGTAAATGTGAACAAGCCCTTAGTCTAAGAAAGAGTTAAAGAGTAATTTAACTTTAATTAATAATAGAATTCCTTGATCCAATATTATTTTAATAATCCCATAAAATTGATTAACAATATTGTTAGAGTAATATTAGGTTATTGTTAATCCATGTTTTAACAACCCCATTCTAATTATTTCATATAATAGTATAGTCTCCGGTCTAGCTTAATTTATATATATAGGTACTTGTATTATCATTGTAATGTAATTTTGAAACTATGCTCATTTCTATTACGGAGCACTAAATTGTTTCAGATTAAACTTATATTTATTAAATAAAACATTTAGATATATTCATGTGTATCGAATGCTATGTTCGAATGCTATGTTTGTTGTACACTATCTTTTCTTTTTGTGATATATAATTGTTCATAAATAAAAGACATACGACATCTACAAAGAGATTAAGATCTAATAAATACATAATAATTTAATCAAATAAAAACATTCGTAAGCAAATTAAAGTTACGATTAAACCTGGGCACGGGCCGGGTTGGCCCGCGTGCCGCCCGGCACGGCCCGCCGTTCGGAGCAGCCCGGCACGGCCCGAAGTCAAGCACGGCACGGCACGAAGTTCGACTTCCGTGCCACGGGCCGTGCCACGGACACGGTGGAGAATTCCCAGGCACGGCCCGGCACGAGCACGGGCAAGGCCCGCCGTGCTGGCCCGCAGGCACGGCCCGCGGGCCAACGGCTAGTTAAACGGCTATAAACGGCTAGTTTTTTGCCAAAAATTCTATAAATACTCACCTCCATTTCATTCCCAAATCACAAAATCACAATCTCTTCTTCTTATCTCTTATATTCTCTAAATCTCTAATAATCCTTATTTTCTTAAATTCTCTAATTATTCTCTTAAATTCTCTAATTATTTTCCTAATATCGGAAAAAATTAAAAAGTTCGTAATCGTAATTAGTGGAGCGTTGAAGCACGGTTGTAAGATCTAAACTAATCTTAAATTTATTATTGTTTTATTGTTATTATTAGAATAATCTTGTTTAATTATTATTGTTGTTAATTGTTATTGTTGTTGTTATAATTGTTGTTATTAATTATTATTATTGTTACAATTGTTGTTATTATTTATTTTTGTTGTTATTGTTATTGTTATAGTTGTTGTTATTAATTATTATTATTGATATTTTTATTGTTAAAATTGTTGTTATTAATTATTATTATTATAGTTAACCACTTTTTATTAAAAAATTAATTGTTAATTATGGCATCGAACAACCCATCATCTAGGTCTAGGGGGAAAGGCCGACTTATCCGTAGTAGTAGTTCTAGGGAACCACCAAATACAACGAGCCCCCAAATTACGAGTCAAACCAATGACCCCATTTACTTCCCCCCGGGCTATGAGCCATATAATACGTCGGGATTTCCAGCACCACCACTAAACCAATTTCCACTACCACCATACCAATTTCCACCTAATTATATCGGTAATCAACAAAACTATTGTTCTAGCCAAGGTAGCCAAGAAAGTACCCGAATTCCCTCCGGTTCTACCCCTTCTACTGCCACTCCCACTAGTCCCCCTACTAACCAATACACACATCATGAATGGTTAACCGAAACTGAGATGCTACTTTTGAAAAACCGAAGGAGTGAGGTATGGCGTTATTTTGTCCTAAGTAAAGATGGTGAACAATGGGCAAAATGTAAAACATGTAATAGTGTATTCACGGCAGTTACCAAAAACGGGACGGGACACTTATCTAGACACATGAAAGCTTGTGCAAAACCAGCTAGTGATCCAACCCAGCCCAAAATTTCCCAATTCCATCCATACGGCTTTACATACAACTATGAGAGGGATAGGGATGAACTAGGAAAAATGATAGTACACGCCGAACAACCTTTTCTTTTCTCGGAAAGTGACGCATTCAACACCTACATTAACAAAGCACTACAACCCCAACATAAAAGAATCTCTAGGAAAACCGTTCGTTCCGCCGCAATGAAAAATTTCCTAGAGTACAAAGTCCGGTTACAAGCCGAATTGAGTAACCTTAACTGTAGAGTATCTTTAACAGCCGATTCTTGGGATAGTGGTTATAAATATCACTATTTATGTGTGACTTGCCATTGGGTAGATGATCAATGGATGTTACAAAAAAGAATAATACATTTCAAAATGCTGGAATACCCACACACCGGCATTAACATTGCTCACCATTTAATGCAAGCAATAGACGAATACAACCTTCGAGATAAAATGATGTCTATGACTTTTGATAATGCAACCTCTATGACATACACAGCTAATCTTATCAAACAAAACTTAACCGATGTACTATTAGACGGTGAAGCTCTTCATACTAGATGTGTTTGCCATGTACTTAACTTATGTGTACAGGATGGAGTTCGGGCAATTGGCCCATACTACAGCAAAATCAGAGATGCTATTATGTCTATTAATAGCTCTAACATGAGATACCAAGAATGGAAGAGTTTTCTAAAACAACAAAAGATAAGGGTAATAAAAATAAGAACCGATTGCCCAACTAGGTGGAATTCCACCTATGACATGTTAACAAAGGCAATTGAGTACAAGGGCCCGTTAACATTATTTTACAACCAAAAATTTCCACAAAATGCTTTGTATGATGATGATTGGAATAACTGTGAAAGATATATGCAATTTTTACAGTTATTATATAACATGACGTATTGTTTTTCTACTGTTTACAATCCTTGTGCTCAAAACTTTCTTTCTAATGCATGCTTACTCGCCCAACTTTTCGCTGATCATCGCGATCAAAGTGATTATGATCAGTATCTTCCAGCAATGGAAAAAAAGTGGCGTAAATATTATAGTCAGATTCCTTTGATTTATATTTTTGCTTCCATATTAGATCCTAGGCAAAAGTATGAAAACACATTTATGTTAGTTGACATTTACTTTCAATGCATGTTTCTTGACGATGATGTAGAAAACTATAAGACTAATGTGAAGGATCAGTTTTTTGCTTTATATAGAGTCTATGAAGCCAAATATGGCACCGTTCCTCGCTCAGGGCCTTCCCAACCATCCAAAAACGTAAGTAAGAAGGCCAAACATTTATTTTCACAAGCTACTAACTTGATTTCAAGGTTTTCAGGTGATTTATCAATCAGGAGAACGCAAAGCGACGTCTCGGAGTTGCAGATGTACCTGAGTTACGACTTCACCAAAGGCATGGACGACGATGAGATAAACAGCCTCGACCTCCTTGCATGGTGGAAACAACAAAGCTCGAAGCATCCAACTTTGGCGGCAATGGCACGAGACATTCTTGCTATCCAAGTTTCCTCCGTCGCCTCCGAACGAGCTTTCAGCGCATCCGGAAGGGTTTTAGACGATAGAAGAACAAGTCTAAAACCCGAAACACTAGAAATGTGCGTGTGTTTCAAAGATTGGTTGGATGCGGAAAATCGCTCACAAGACCGTTCTTACGACCACAACGACAACGAAGAAGGAACCTCCACTTCCGGTTCGGGTTCGGCTAGTTCCCAATCTATGCAACTAGCCGATGACCTTGAAGGCGAAGGCGAAGACGAAGACGAAGACGAAGACGAAGACGAAGACGAAGACGAGCAAGAAGAAGGAGAAGAAGAATAGACAATTATTGTATATTGTACGATTTTAAAAATATCAATTTTATCATTTTCCAATTTTTGTTTAATACCATCATTGTATGATTTTTATCATTGTTATCATTGTACAATTTTCTCAACTCAAGTAATAATAATATAAAGTACGCATTATTCACATCCAAAGTCCAATTTGCCTTTTTTCCCCGTTTTGTTACAATTTGTAAATTCATATTAAAAAAAAATAAAATTATACCAATTACTAATAAATCATAAACATTAAATTTTAAAGTAATAGTATAAAGTAAATATATAAATATAAATATTGAATATACAAATTATAAAACATAAATATTCAACTTGATTAGGGGATTTTTATCCACCAATCACCGTCTGACAAGTGGACCAACCAGGTTCCGCCACGTGTCCTTCACGAAGGCCAATAGGAGCCTGCCACGTGTCAGTCACAGATACGTCCTCTACGGACCAATCGAGGCACGCCACGTGTCCACCCATGCCAAATGGGAAAACCGGCCATCAAGGCCCAATCCAGTCTAGAGGCCCGATCAGCCCTAGGTTTACCTTAAACCTAGAGAGTGGCACGCTTCTCAAGGCTATAAATACTTAATTAATCCTCATTAGTTAAAGGATCAAGAAATCAAGCAGAGAAGAACAGAAATATTACGGAACACCAACAACCGGCTAATCTCGCTAACGACGCAGATTACCAACACTAAGCACTCTCACCTAGAGAGATCTTATTACTTTAATTTCCGTATTAATTACTCCTTAATCAGGTACTAACTTGACCGTTGGAGGCGGAGCTCTCAGGAGTCTCCGTTATTTTGCAGGTACAGGCGTCCGGTTCCAGTCTCGGAATTGTAACTCTCCCGCAGGACATCAGAAAACCCCGAAACATCTGGCGCCGTCTGTGGGGAGAGTACTTCAGAGATGGCATCCAAGTCTGTACCGACTCCTGAAGAGAGGCGTCCCCTAGACGATCCTCAAGTTCAGTCGGACCATGATACCGAAAGTGAATTTGAAGTTGAAACTCATACAGCTCCAGACGGGACCCTAAGGGCCCGACGTACCCGTCATACCGAAAGGAGGGAACGGGAGCATCTTCAAACAGGAAGCGAGCCAGCAGGCGCACCGCCTGCTCGGCAACAGCCGACTGATGGGTCTGCTCCCATCACAAGGAACGAACTCATGACCTTCATGAGAGACTTCAAGGGAGAGATTCAAGAGTTGATCAACAAAAAACCGCCTGCTTCAGTCAAAGAGCAGTCGGCCAAGAAACCTTCCACTTCACTGAAGAGGAAGCCAGTTCAAGGGCGAGAGGCGACTCCTCATCCTAAATCGAAGAAGCGAGAGCCACCTGCTCTTGATTTCACAAAACTCCGTTATCCTACGGGAAATAGGAAACCGGTTCGTCATATTCAGGCGGATGGGTCAAAGCAAACGTTCACAGATGCTCGGCTCCTGCTAGAGCAGAAGAAGAGTGACCGATTATCAGAGTCGGCTTCTACTTCAAATTTTCAAGACAGTTTGCGAAATGCCTCGATGAGGCATACTCAGTCGTACCATGAGAGTCGGTCAGGCGGCACCTCCCGTCAGTCCGGCTTTCATAGTGCCCAGGCGGTACCAAACTTACCATTTGTGCCGCAACAACAGTATTTTATGCAGCCACCTCCATTTGGTGGACCTGCAGCAAAAAACGTCCAACCTATGGACTGGCAGCTACGGCTGCTTAGACTTGGTGAACAGCCATCGGCTTTCTCCAAGGAAATTACTGAAGCCGCTCAGCCGGCCAAAGTAAAAAATGTTCTAGTAGGCGCCTATGACGGCACTACTAACCCAGAAGACCACCTGATGGCATTCACCAACCTGATGTACCTTCAAGGGTTGGATGATCCCACTTGGTGCAAGTGTTTCCCAGCGACTCTCAAGGGAATTGCACAGCAATGGTTCGGCAACCTGCCGACTGGTTGTGTAAACAGCTTCAGGACGCTTGCTTACTTATTTGCCTCCAACTTCGCTATGAACATCCCTGCGAAGAAAACGACCCTTGATTTGGGAACAATTCAGCAGGGCGAGAAGGAGGGGCTTCGTTCTTACATCAGGCGGTTCAATCTGATGAGAATATAGATTCAAGGGTTACCGGATGAGGTAGCTTATACTGACTTTTTTAGAGGTCTCAAAGACGAGTCTACCTTCAAATTTGATTTAGTTCGAAAAAGGGTGGCGACTCTTCAAGAGGCCTTGATTGAAGCAGAAGCCTATATACAGGCGACTGATCTGTGTACAATAAAACAGTCGGACGGGAAAAGGTTCGACAAAAGAGAGGGACGACAGAAACAGTCGTCCAACAAAGATGAGAAAAGAAAAGAGGTCTGGGCGGCTGATTCCTCTAAACAGCCGGCCCAGAAAAAGAAAAAAGAATTCAAACCATACTCCCCAAAGTATGTGTTTAACAAGGATAACCAGTTTATCCTAAAAGAAATAAAGGGACGGTTCTCAATTGAGAAGCCGCTCCCCATGAAGGGTTCTGCAAACAACCGGAACCAAGATAAAATCTGTGCTTATCATGATGACGTTGGTCATCACACCAATGACTGCATCAGTCTCATGCGGTACCTAGACCGCTTGGCTGAGCAAGGTGATCTTGACACTTATGTCAAGAAACCTACGGGGAACACTTCCTCAAAAAAGCAGTCGTCCAAAAAGAATCAACAGGCTGACAGTTCTGATACAGATGATGCAGTCGTCTACACCATTGCAGGCGGCTTCTCAGGAGGCGGCCCCACTATTAGGGGCAACAAAGATAATATAAGGCGGTTAGATGTAAATTCCGTTCACCAAGAACGGCCGTCCAAATATACATTTCCTGAGATTGTCATCACTGAAGAGGATCTAGGAGGGGTAAGGGGGCCGCATGACGACCCTCTCGTTATTGAATGTAAAGTGGCCAACCAGAGAGTTGGCCGAATTCTCATAGATACCGGGAGCTCCTCAGATCTCATCAGCAGCAAATGTCTGTCAAAACTGAAATATCAGACGGACTGCATACATCCGGCCTCCCACCCTTTAATAGGGTTTGGAGGAGGAGTCGTCCACCCACTGGGACGAGTAGATTTACCCATTCGCCTGGGCGAAAAAGGGGAAGGACGACACATGGTAGTCCGGTTCCTAGTAGTAGAGGAACTCTCGGCCTACAACATGATTCTGGGTCGACCAACCCTGAATAATTCCAAGGCTGTTATAATCCCGTCTCTTATGCTGCTTAAGTTTGAGAGGGATAATGGAACAGTCGGCTCCCTAAGGGGAGATCAGAGGATGGCCCGAGAGTGCTATCTCTCGGATGTCAAGCCCACTGTTATGGCCACTGGATCAAGTGGAGAAAGAACAGACCTTGACAATGTCAAGGAGAGTGCGCCTGTTCAAGAAACAGGCGACAAAAAGAGAAAGGCGTCCCAGACAGAGTCCGCAAGAAAAGCAAGAAAATAGCAATCATTGGCAGAGGAGCGGCCGGATGAGTTCCGCCCTCAGCCGGCTGGTGAGCATGCGGACCTGATATTAGACGACTCACGTCCTGACCGAACAGTCAAAGTTGGGACGACTGCTCTGAGAAACCTTGGTGACGACTTTCACAACCTGTTGAAAGAATACAAGGACATCTTTGCATTTGAAGTCCATGAAATGCCAGGCATTAGTCCTGATCTGACAGTACATAAACTCGCTGTGGATCCGAAAAAGAAGCCGGTACGGCAAAAGAAGCGGAACCATGGTGAAGAAAGAGGTCAGGCGGCAGCCGCCGAAGTCAAAAAATTACTTGATGCAGGGTTCATTCGACAATGTTACTTCCCAGATTGGGTTGCAAATGTGGTGCTTGTTAAAAAGCCGAATGGCACCTGGCGAATGTGTGTAGACTACACAGACTTGAACAAGGCGTGCCCCAAAGACAGTTACCCTCTGCCTAAAATTGATAACCTGGTCGACTCAACAGCCGGCCATGCCTTGATGAGTTTTATGGACGCCTATTCTGGTTTCCATCAAATTCCTCTATGGAAGAAAGATCAGGAGAAGACGGCCTTCGTCACTGATCAGGGATTATACTGTTACACGGTCATGCCGTTTGGTCTTAAGAATGCCCCGGCTACCTTCCAACGAATGATAAACACAGTGTTCTTTGATCAGATTGGGAGAAACGTCGAGGCATATATTGATGATATGATTGTCAAGACTAAACTTCAGAAAGATCATCTGGCGGACCTCCGAGAAACTTTCGCCACACTCAGGCGGCACCATGTCATGCTCAATCCCAAGAAATGTGTATTTGGAGTTGAGTCTGGGAAATTTCTCGGATTCCTTATCAATCAGAGAGGAATAGAGGCGAACCCTGAGAAGGTACAGGCGGTCATTGACATGCAGTCGCCTCGTACCGTCCGAGAGGTTCAGAAGTTAACAGGTTGTCTGGCGGCCTTGGGGAGATTCCTAAGCCGATCAGGCGACAAATGCCTATACTTTTTCCAGGCAATTAAGAAAAAGGCAAGGTTCGAATGGGGGCCGGATGCCGAGGCCGCCTTCCAGAAATTAAAGGTTCACTTGCATTCCTTGCCGAGGCTGGTCAGCCCTTTGCCCAAAGAAGATCTCTACATGTACCTGGCTGTTTCTGATCATGCGTTAAGCGCTGTGCTCCTTGCTGAAAGGGACGGCTGTCAGCTCCCGGTCTACTTTGTCAGTCACGTACTGAAAAATGCCGAGTTGAGGTATCCCCTAGTGGAGAAATTTGGTCTTGCACTCTTCATGGCTGTTAAAAAATTGAAGCCCTACTTTTTGGCACATGCAGTCGTCGTGTATACCGACCAACCAATCAAGCGGCCCCTTACCATCATGGAGTCGTCAGGACGAATGATCAAATGGGCCATAGAAATACAGAGCCTCGAAGTTACTTTCGAGCCTAGAAAAGCAGTGAAGGGGCAAGCCTTTGCTGACTTTATTGTAGAGATGACTCGTCCTCCTGACTCTCAAGTTCCAGACCAAGTCTGGAAGGTATATGTGGACGGAAGCTCTACTTCAAATGGTTGTGGAGCAGGCGTCGTATGTCAATCTCCAGAGGGCGACAGGTTCGAGTATGCTCTACGCTTCAGTTTTCAGGCTTCAAACAATGAGGCAGAATATGAAGCTTTACTAGCCGGGATCCGCATGTGCAAGGCGGCAGGGGCAAGAAAAATAGACGCCTGTTCTGATTCACAATTGATAGTGAGTCAGTACAATGGCGAATACGAAGCAACCCATCCGGCCATGATCAAGTATTTACAGGCGGTCCGACAAGCAGTCGGTTCCCTTGAGGATTTCCATCTGATCCAAGTGCCGAGATCAGAAAACAACCAGGCAGATGCACTGTCAAAATTAGCATCATCCGCCTCCTCAGATACTCCTCGAACTGTTTTTTGGGAAGTAATGGAGAAGAGAAGCATCGAGGAAAACCCTATTGGAATCCTAGACAGAAGCTCAACCTGGATGGATTCAATCAGGGCATATCTGACAAACGGTACACTGCCGGATGATCCTCAACAGGCGGCAGCACTGAAAAAACGAGCCTCCTGTTTTGAAATGATACAGGGAGAACTTCACAAGAGGGGGTACCTTCAACCCTTCTTAAAGTGTGTTACTCCTGAAAAGGGACGAGAGATACTAGATGATCTTCACTCTGGTTTCTGTGCTTCTCATGTAGGTGGTAGGATGCTTGCTCAAAGGGCAAGGCGGCAGGGCTACTTTTGGCCTACTTTGGAAGCAGATGCAATGGAGATGGTGAAAAAATGTGACAAGTGTCAAAGGTTTGGCAAATTAATTCACCGTCCGGCTACTGACCTCACTACCATTCACAGCCCACTACCGTTTGCTAAGTGGGGCATGGACATTCTGGGTCCATATACGCCTGCTACAGGCGGCAGAAGGTATATACTTGTTGTCGTTGACTACTTCACTAAATGGGTAGAGGCGGAGGCTGTAAAGGGAATCAAGACGAAAGATGTAATTTCATTCATTTGGAAAAACGTCATCACTCGGTTCGGGGTTCCCATGTCTATGGTTTTTGATAATGGTCCCCAATTTGAGACGCCTGTTCTCAAAAGCTGGTTGGGAGACCAAGGAATTGCACACTACTTTGCATCTGTCGGTCGTCCATAAGCAAACGGCCAGGTAGAAGCCTTTAATAAAATCATCTCAGACGGTCTCAAGAAAAAGATTGAACGAGCAGGCGGCCTATGGGCGGATGAACTACCACATGTTCTCTGGGCCATTAGGACGACTGAAAAAGGGGCGACTGGGGAAACTCCGTTCCTCCTAACTTATGGTGCGGAAGCTGTTCTTCCAATAGAACACTACGAGCCGACTCTTCGAGTAATGCTATATGACGAAAAGGCAAACTGGGAAGCCATGCGCCTGACATTAGACTCACTTCC
Organism: Chenopodium quinoa; assembly: GCF_001683475.1. Classification (NCBI taxonomy): domain Eukaryota; kingdom Viridiplantae; phylum Streptophyta; class Magnoliopsida; order Caryophyllales; family Amaranthaceae; genus Chenopodium; species Chenopodium quinoa. The sequence goes on along the minus strand of NW_018744616.1, from coordinate 2,097,143 downwards.
TGAAAAGAGGGGCAATGCTGTTTTGCGCCATGAGATCTATCGCCTGAGAATGACTAGATCATACAACAAAAAAGTACACAGGCGTCCACTCAAAGTAGGGGACTTTGTACTTAGAAAAATGGAAGCAGTTGGTAGGGCTAATGAGTCTGGCAAACTAACTCCCAACTGGGAAGGACCCTACCGAATCTATGAGGAAGTCAGGGACGGTACCTACCGTCTGGAAACACCAGACGGACAACCGTTGCCTCGAACCTGGAATGTAGATAACCTTAAAAAATATTTCTTCTGAGAGATGTAAAGTAAAGAGCTACTTAATAAAGTTTGCACTTACTATTTAATTTTGTATTACGAGGGGCATGCCGTCTGTACCTTTACAGTCGGCTACTCTCCATTGAGTTTTTCACTCTATCTTCTGAGGGGCATGCCGTCTGTTCCTTTACAGTCGGCTACTCTCCATTGAGTATTTTACTCAAAATACTTAGCTAAAAAGATTAGGGCCTGGCCGACCCTGTGCCTAACAGGCGGCTACCCTTCTTTTACTTAGCACCTACGTTCACCAAGAACTTACCAAGGCCACCGGCCGAATGATCAGACCAGGCGCCAAGCCAACTGATCAAATCTACAAAACTAATACGACCTGTCCCAACATCATAGCAGGCGTCCGACGGCATCCCTCCGGATGAAATTCGTCGCAGAGAGCAGCTCCCTTTTGGGTGGAACATTGTTCTATAAACTAATTACACGACACCTATACGACTGTCCCCAAGGGCAACCACGTAGCCGTTTTTGAGACAAGGATAACTCTATCACTAACCAAACCAGTGGTAGCAGTTGACATCTGAGTCAGATGACCGCCTGTATTACTTGGGATAAATGCAGGGGGTACCTATTGAGTTAATAGCCAACAAACATTGGCGAATCAAGGGGTCTAGCCGGCCTACGCCGCCTGGCACCTCTACTTCTCAAACAAAAGTGACGGCGACTGAGTAACTCCAACGTTAACTCATAGTCACTCCTTCAAATTTGGTATAAAACCTAAAAAGTTTGAGTCGTCCGCCTGTTTCAAACAAACAAGGGCACTCAAACCCCTATTCCTACTAGGTAACCTATTGAGTTAATAGCCAACAAACATTGGCGAATCAAGGGGTCTAGCCGGCCTACGCCGCCTGGTACCTCTACTACTCAATCTAGATTGTGACGAAGACTAAGTAACTCCTAGGTTAATAGTCACTCAAACTTAGTATGGAGCCTAAAAGGTATGAGTCGTCCACCTGTTTTTAATAAACAAGGGCTCTCAACCAATACTCTTGCTAGGTTAACAAATTACGAGTTAAAAGCCAACATTGGCAATAAAGGGAAACAACCGGCACCCGCCGCTTGTTATCCTACTTAATTCCTTGGCAACTAGGTAATACTATTTACTTGGTCAGACCAATTGAATAAATAGTTCGAATACCGATTGAATAAATGACCGACTGATCATCTACCCTGGAAACAGACCACCAGTCGTCTAGGGGCATAGGCGGCATACTTACTATTTGTACCTGTCTTAACGTTCGGCCATACACAACAGTCGGTCTAGTGAACAAAGGGATATTAGATATGGAATACTTAGACAAATTTGAACCAAAACAAAAATTTGATTAAAAATAAGCCGGTCATTAAAAGACCAGCAGAATATTCAAAACCCCGGCCCCCCGGCCGGTAATTACAAAGCAAACGGCACGCAGGCCGTAGAAAAAATACTTGAAGCTTAAGAAGGGGGCAGTTCAGTATCAGCAGCTGCCGCCTGGTCAGCACTCTTCTTGCTGGACTCGGCTTTAGCTGCACCCTCTTTTGATGCCTTACCCCCAAGTGGCACAAGCGCCACAACCGGCTCTTCCTCCTCCAACGCGCCTTCCAACGCCTCTTCTTCAGCAGCCGCCAGGATCTGTTGATTATATGTTTCCGAACACTGGCGGTACGTTCTTTCCCATGAGGCAAAGTCGGCACTGGGGAACAGTCGTTCCCAGGTCATGCGCTGGATTTGAGCGGAGTCTTCCACCATCTCCCGGACGAGCTCTTTCTTCTCTTGCTCGGCCTTTTCCGAGAGCTCTTGGGTAAGACTCTTCTCTTGGCTTACCAGGCGTTCTTTTACGTTGGCCAAAGACTTCTCCATGGCTTCGTAAGAGTGCATTTTTTGGCGAAGAGGTTTCAGCTCGGCCTTAAGGTTTGTGACGGTCGCCTCCAGCTCGTCAACCTTCTTTTGGGCCGCCTCTAACTGAGCCCGAACAGCGGCGGTAGCCTGCGCCTGATAATAAAGAAGATCAATGGTCAGTACTTCATTTTGGGCAATTTGAAACATTGCCTTATCACAGCTGGAGGCGGCCATAGCTTTTGCGGCCTTTACCTCTTTGTTTTTCCGATCAATCGGCTTGCGAAGGTTGTTGACTCGGAGCAGGGCCTAAGTACAAAGGAAAACAGGCGTCAGCTTCCAAACAAAAAAGATAACAGGCGTCCTGGAACTCAAAAACTCAAAAATATGCTAAGTATACCTCAGCAAGGACCCCTGAAATCCCATCAAGGTCAAGGGTGCCGGCACCCCTGACCGCCTCCCTTTCAGATGGAGGAACTACTTTAACCATGGACTTGGCTACCTCAACCAAGTCAAGCCCCTGAGGGCCAGCTGCATTAAGCGAAAGGAAAAAACAAGTTAGACCTAGTCAAGAAGGAAGCAAGTGTGAAAGTTTTTACAAGTGATTGTCCATACTTCTAGGCGGCCCCGCCGGGGTTTTAGAAGAAGTGGCCGGTTGCTTCTCAGCCGCCACTGTTTTCCTGGAAGACCCAGGAGAGCTTGCAACAGTCGTCCTCCGGGCCTTGGGGTCCGGCTGTTGCGAGGAAGAAGCCCTTGGAGTGCCAGACTGAAAACAAAAGGAGTTAGTATATGCATAAGACAACTAAAAGAGGAAGAGTTTTCGAAGCCTACCAAGGGTGCCCCCTTGTTGGGGGAGTCGGCATAAGACTGTTGCATGAGAGAGGCCCGCAACATGGCCGCCGCAGTCTTGGATGCTGTTATTTTACTCATGGCGTCAGCTGCAAAAAAAAAAAAAAATAAATAAATAAATAGCAAAGTTAGTAAAGATCCCAAGTAAACAAGGTGTGAAAAAACAGAGTATTTGTCAGGCCGGCTACCTCTAGAGCACCGACTGCTGAGGCCACAGGCGGCCAAAAAGTACTCGTCATAGAGCCACTTGAAGCTCGGGACGCAGTTTAGGGGTACTTGCTCTCGTACCCCTGAAGTAGGGTTCACCCTAATCTCTACTTTGAAGAGTCCTCTGTTTAGGATCTCTCTTTTAGCCTTTGGGGGAACAGGCGGCATGCTGTGGCCGCCTGCGAGAAGAGGCGGATCCCTATTCCACTTGTTAAAACGTTGGTTCAGCTCCGTGTCTGAACCCTCAATGATAAGGAAGGTGTTCCGCCAATCCTTCCATTTGTTCGCCTTACCTCTCGTCATGAGGTAACCCCTATGGCTTGTTAATTGATACCAGCCGGTACCTCCCGACTTAGGGGTCCGGCTGAGATAATTCATGTGGGCGAAAGCCTCAAAGCTTGGCTCCACCCCGTACATTTCACACCCGGCCACATAGCCGAGTACGTTTACCCAAGAGTTGGGGGCTAACTGCCATAACCCCAAATCATACCCATCTAAAATCCGCTGAACAGCCGGATGTAATGGGAAGCGCAGTCCAGCTTTGATGGCCGCCACATAGCAGCCAAAGCAGCCGTCATCATAGCTGGTACCAGCCGGCCAGACGACAGTGTCTTCTGGATCCGGCACGAACAGTAAAAATTCTGGGCCCATTCTGTGGTTAGCAATAAAGCTCGCCACTTTGTCTTGCATGGTTGCGATCCGGCCCCGGGGTACCATGCAGTAGTAGGGGGCGTTCTCCTCTCTGTAAGAGGCGGACGGCTCCGCCCAATTGTCCCCCTTCTCAACTGCGTGAGAAAGTCTCGCTCTTGTAGGCGGCTATGTTTTTCTTCTGAGCCTGGAGAACTGTGGCCAGAAGAGCTGGACTCGGACTCGTCCTCTGATGAGTCCGAAGAGGACGACTCCTCCCCTCTCCCAGAGGGGCCCGCCTCCTCCCCCTTAGAAGGAGCAGGAGGAAAATTAGACATGTCAACGGTAAGATGGGAAGGGACCACCTTGGCCCCTCTCTCAGAACTGTCGGCTTGGCAGCCGTCTCATTTCAATTCTACATCTGGCGCCTGGTCAGATGTTTCACTAAGGAGCACCCTTTGGGAGGAGCCGTCTGAGTTTGATATCATAGCAGTCTGTTTTGTTCTGGCCATCACGTTCTGCATAGACACAGATACAGTCGGACTTTGTATAAAGGGCAAAGATGGGTCCAGAAAAGGGCAGGCGGCACTCCTAGTCCTAGATTCAGCCGTCCTCAGTGACCGGCTGATCACTAACTTAGGTCGTGTCGTGTGCTTCCGTGGTGCCATTTCAAAAAATAAAAAGAAAATTAAGAGTAAGAGAACTGAGTTACCTGAACGGGTGACGGTTGATGAAGTTCTGGAAGTCCGGTGCAATCGGCTTGTCAGAACAGGCGGTAGGCAGAAAAGGTCCGAAATGTCAGAGCAAGTTCAGGGGTCCGAATGTTCTCGCAAAGTTCTCAAATGTGAAAATGACCGAAGTCAGCACTTCCTTTTATAGGCAAAGTGAGAAGGCGAAGGGTCGCTTCCAAATTCAAAATTTGGGCGGGAAAATCTCTCGGCCGTTTGCAAGGTGACACCTGTAGCAGGCCGTCGCCTGTCACCGTGCGACACCTGTCACAGGCGACACGTGACCAGTCACGTGCCACCTGTGAGGGGCAAATGATTAGGGGATTTTTATCCACCAATCACCGTCTGACAAGTGGACCAACCAGGTTCCGCCACGTGTCCTTCACGAAGGCCAATAGGAGCCTGCCACGTGTCAGTCACAGATACGTCCTCTACGGACCAATCGAGGCACGCCACGTGTCCACCCATGCCAAATGGGAAAACCGGCCATCAAGGCCCAATCCAGTCTAGAGGCCCGATCAGCCCTAGGTTTACCTTAAACCTAGAGAGTGGCACGCTTCTCAAGGCTATAAATACTTAATTAATCCTCATTAGTTAAAGGATCAAGAAATCAAGCAGAGAAGAACAGAAATATTACGGAACACCAACAACCGGCTAATCTCGCTAACGACGCAGATTACCAACACTAAGCACTCTCACCTAGAGAGATCTTATTACTTTAATTTCCGTATTAATTACTCCTTAATCAGGTACTAACTTGACCGTTGGAGGCGGAGCTCTCAGGAGTCTCCGTTATTTTGCAGGTACAGGCGTCCGGTTCCAGTCTCGGAATTGTAACTCTCCCGCAGGACATCAGAAAACCCCGAAACACAACTTATAATTATAAAATTCATAACTTAATAACTTATAACTTATAAGTTATAAACTTATAAGTTACCTTATAAAACTTATAATTATAATTTTATAACTTATATACATTATAAACTTATTAATTAATAATGTTGTCATTAAAAAAAAAAAAAAAAAAAAAAAAAAAAAAAAAACTGCACCAGCCCGCGCAGGCCAGCCCGCAGCCCGGCACGTGGCCGGCACGACACGAGCCCGCCAGGCACGAGGGCCGTGCCGTGCCGTGGGCTGGCCTGTGAAAATGGCCGGCACGGCACGACACGAAATCCTGGGCCCGCCGGCACGACCGGCACGGCACGAACCAGCCCGCGGCCCGCCAGGCACGGCCCGCGGCGGCCCGGCACGGCACGGTGCCCAGGATTAGTTACGATCGTTGTTGCATATCGTACTATCTTATATTTATTCAGTGAGCAATTCGGATATAAAATTATAATTTTGTATAGTACTAAGGTTCTAATCAATTAAAAAATAAAAAAAATAAATAAAAAAATAAATTTAATTTAACAAAGCTACAAGTAAAATGTAGGAGGGAAATTTACCTCCATAATCAGTAAAGAGTTTAACTTGGTTGAAAATTTTGTGTGAAATTCTACCCCTAAAAGTAAATCTCATCAAAATGAGGCGGTAAAACTCCCTCCAAATAAATACTCAGTATAACTAATATATAATTAAAAAAAAACAAAACAAAATTAAAAACAAAAAACATTAAGAAAAAGGGTGTAAAACACTTAAACACTAACAGAGTAACAGCTTCCTCATATGTCATATGCGTTCTTCATCCTTCACTCCATTTTTTTTTCTTTTTTTTTTTGGAAAGCCAGTTCTTTACTCCATCCTCCATTCTCTACCAATTACAATCTTTTAATCCAACTACTCTCTTCTAGAATCAAGTGGGAAATCTCAAATTCTCAAGTAAGTTCCTTCTCTCCTATATCTGAAATTTAATTTCTCACTGAAATTAGGTTTCAACGGTATTTATTGGGGTTTTTTTTTTTTTAATATATATGTGTGATATCAAAATATCATTTTGGGTTTCAATGGGTTGTGAAATTTTTTTTCAATCTATCATCATCTGCCAATTAGCTGATTTCATAATGTAACTCGAGTTTCAATGGGTTTCAAATCATCATTTCGGGTTTCAATGGGTTTCAATAGACTATGCTGAATGTTGCGCTATTTATTGATAGTTATTTGATTTAGTTGGTGTTCAATATATTTTGCATTTTTATGTGAGATTTGAGTTCGGATCTGATTTGGGTTTAATATTTGATTTTTTTTAAAAAAATTATTAATTTTTTTTTCTGGGGCTATATATTGTTTATGCTATCTACGGATTGCGTCCAATTGGTTGGAACATCATATACCCTCTAATTTCTTCTTAGTATTTCAACCATCGATAAAAGTTCTAGTGAGAGCTGTGCAGCAGCTTATCATATAAGAGACCTATACATTGATGGAACCACGATGTGGTAATTGGAAATTGTAGTGTTGAATCAGTGAAGTTAACAGGATATACATACCCTTTCTTGAGAAAAATATGCCCTTTCTGTAGTATTGTTTATACTAGACACATAATATCTATACTTAATATTTTTGTAAAAGGTTTTATTTTTCCCTTCTTGTGGATGATAAATGGAAATATGGACACATAACAGAAATTAGCTTAGACACTTTGGAGGGCCAGTAAGGGCTTCTTTGCAGTTTGAGAAAGGCTACATTATAAGCATTTTCTCTCTAACGCGGTGTGTGTGACTGTGGGAATGGTATTGAGTATACTCTACATGCTACATTTGAATGTTTTGGATAATGAGTATCCCCTTGTCGGTTAGGGTGAAATGTACCAAACTTTTTTATTTGCTCTGTCTCAGATGTGTGTCACTGTGCTATGAATGAATGGACTCTAGTCCTTTTGTATGGCTCGCCTTACCTTGAGTTGTGTTCTGCTGTCTGGAACCAGATTAATACCATGTTCCATTGTTTGCCCCCTAATATTCTTGTTCAGGGTGATTTTAATCACCTTGATTCGTTATCTCAGAAGTTAGGTGGATCTAAGCGATTACAGGGTCACCACTCATTGTTGACACTTAGGCACCAGTGGAGCCTCAGTAACATACCATCTAAAGGGGTGGCTTTTTTTTTTTTTTTTTTTTTTTTTGTTTTATTATTACTTTTGCCAAAAGGTGCCTGTTTAGCTCAATGATGTTGCTTGTGTAAGCGTGTGTATTCATGGATTTCTATTAGTAGCTTTTGTTTCACTTAACAGTGTCTCGTATTCGATTTGTTTCCGAAACTGGTATATATGTAACTCAATTTATTTGATAGTAGAATGCAGTCGTTATGTTGTTGCTTCCCTAGTATTTCCCTCTGTTACTACCCTGCTATTTCATCCCTTCCTGTTTTTGTGATAAAACTGCTGCTGGCCACTTGTTGTCGCACTATTGTGTGCTTGTTGTACTTGATTCGAATCATAAATTAAAAGCTGAGAGATGATGATGTTCATTAAGTTAATCGAATTAATAATCAAGTGAATTGTTATGGCTAGTGTTGCTTTATTGCTTAATTATCCTACAAATTTATACCTGCAAATAGAAGAACCTTACATCTAACAATTTTATCTTGGACATAAAACCTTAGCAGCACCAATATCTTAACCCGACTTGGGTTATGTCCTTGCTGTTTATCAGTCACAATATCTTCCATATAATGAGGATAGAATGGTATAGTTAAGGGTGGAGTAGTTTTGGCGTACCATCTTTGTGAAACACATAATTCCCCGTAAGTAGTTCATTATGCTATGTTTGGATAACAAATTAGAAGGGAAATGGAAGGGAGGGAAATAGGAGGAAGGGGGAGGAAGGGAAAGTGGAGGAAATGATGAGCTCCATTTTCCCTCCAAATCTCTCCAATTTTGAAGGGATGGTCTTTATTAAAGGAGGAAGGAAAATGGATCCCTCCCTCCCCCTCCCCTTCCTTCCCCCAACATATTATCCAAACAAGGAAGTTTGTCTCCCTCCCTTTTTCTTCCCTTCCTTTCCTTCCATTTTTTGTTATCCAAACATAGCCTTAGTCTCATCTATTTGCTCTGTTAGAGTTGTTTTACTACAACTCGAGAGTTCCAGAAGTGGAGCAGCTTTTATGAATTACACAATTCTGAAATCCATGATGCAGTAGATGCTGCCATGCAGAAACCCATGATATGTATTTCTGCTTGTTTTTATAGTGGATTATTCTGCTAAATCTATTCATTATATTACATCCCTTTCCCATTCTTTGGCTGGCATTCAAGAAGTTACTTACCTACCACTAATGGTGATGGAAATTATTTCAAATTTTGCACTGGTGTTTCTCAATAGGTACTTCTCTACAACCTAGTGGTATCATCCCTCTTTTCGACACTCCTAGGTGTATCAATGCTGACATGCATGATAGCAACGCCTTTTGATCAATCTGTGGTTACCATCATAGCAGTCGCTCTGTTTGTTTTGTTTATTACACTCTCTGAATCTCGACATTCTTTTCTGCAGTACTTTATACAATATCACCAGGCTGCCTTGAATTCTATACTAGCAAGTTTGTATTCTCCTTCTAATGATTTTATGTGTGTCGTCTCTTCTCCTTCTAATGATTTGAAGTTTGGTGACTTATTTCAGATTCTTAAATAAAATTAGATTAATTTGTTTATCTGGCAAACTAATTATATCACTTAGATTTGAGGTTTCTCAAGTAGTGTTACTGAGGATTATTTAAGTCTATGAAAAAAAATAGTGTAAGCAAGTTTATGATACAAATTTGCTTTGTTCTTGTTTGATTTAATTGGCTGGTTACATATAAAAGCCTGTTTGCTTTGTTTATCGTAGCAGTCGTTCTGTTTGTTTTGTTCGAGTTGTTGGAGCAGGTTTGTAAATGATAAAAATACAACAGGGTTGTCCTGTCATAAATGGAATTTGTAACGAGATTTTTGCCCGTCGTAAATGGCTTTAATGACGGGATTTTAGCCCTTGGTAATTGGCTTTTGCGACGGGATTATAACAGGTTTATACATTCTACGACGGCCCCTTTCTAGGACGGGCTCTGGGTGGAAAATGCGTTCATAAATGAACCTTTATGATGGGTTTACGACGGGATTTCATGTCCTCAATGAACTCGTTTCTAGTAGTGTGTTTCAATTTCAGGGTGGGGGGAAACAAACATCAAGTTCCTTTTTTGTAGTGCTCAATTAATCTATATAAAATACCGTTTTGATTTGTTTGTGTGTTTTGTTTATCAGGGGATTTAGATCAATTGGATATGTGTAAAAACGCTAGAGGTGGATACTAAAGCTGAAGAAGATGCTTCCTGAATTGTTCCTGAATTGCAAGTAAGAGAAACAAATGATAATGCAGTCCAAAGAATTGCTAAAATTGTTTAGGGGACAAAATGATTTAGTTTTAACTTTAATTGTTTTTTTGTTAGTTTTTTTTTTTTTTTTTTTTTTTTTGAAGGAATTCTTAGTTTAACTAGTGATACTTTAATTTTGTAATTTTCCTTATAAATAACAATGTACAAACTTTTAATTTATATAAATAAAATTCTTATTTTTTTTCTATAAATTCTGATTTAAATTGTATTATTATTATTATTGTTATATTGGAATTAGATATATCTCTTGGTTAAAAATAATTGTAAATTAAACCATAAAAATAATAATTACTTCTATGTAGTAAGATTCACAGAATTAGTCCTAGTTTATTTTTCTAAAAGAACGTGATCGGTTTGTATCAATATATGTTTGCCACAAAAATAAATTTTTATATTACACAAGTGTTAGATTGAATGTCACGGCGAAAATAATACCTGTGAGCTGTGACACAAGTGTTTGTTTGCCACGAGAATAATATTAATTGTGGCTCAAGTGTCAATTTTCCACGGGAACATAATTAGCCGTGGCATAAGTGTTTATTTGCCACGGAAAAGAAATTTAGTCGTGGCACAAGTTTCAATTAGCCACGAATTTCCTTTTTCCCGTGGCATAATATATTTTTGACATATCAAGTTTTTTGTTGACTTTATTTTTCCCGTGGCTAGATCAAATTATGCCACGAATTTAGAATTCCCGTGGCATAATTCGTGGCACAAGTGGTTAATTGTTGTAGTGACAATTCCATACCATACCATCATACCTTTGCATCACTAGTAGAAAAACATAAATGAGCACTGAAAAATGAGCACCGCTTATTAAAAATCGATTTTGAAAAAAACAAGGCGGTAGCTAATTATAGAGTAATCGCACCAGTTCAACCCGAACCGGTGCAAACTTAAGTTAAGCGCACCAATTTGAATCGATGCGAGTGTTAAACTATATAATCCTGGCCCTCTTCTGTCTTTCTCTCTAATTCCTGGATATCTTGTTCTCTCTATCTTCTCTCTCCTCTCTCCTCAACTAGATCTCTCTCCACCGTGCCGCCGTCCATTCCACCCCGCTGGCGCACTCTCCTCTCAGCTCTCTATCTTTGTACCCATTCCACATCGTATTCACTCTCCTCTCAGCTCTCTTTTTCTCTCTTTCATTTACCCTTGCACTCACCATCGCGGCGGCGATGGTGACGGTTCTATTTCTTCACTGGCGCTGAATTTTGCAGTGGTGGTGGATCTCTTCACGAAGGTATTTGCTCTTCGATTTGAAACCTAGGGTTTTAGGTTTTTTTTGTGTGTGTGATTATGGCGACAATGGTCAATGCTTGGATTTCTCCTCTTCTTCACTTTGTCCCGCGGCCTCATCGTCAGTCGTCTCCAAATCCCCTCTTTCTCGTGATGAATAGGAGTCCAGATCTTCCCCTTGTTTGATTTGAAGAGTTTTATTTTTTTTGTTTGGCTAAGATTTGGTTGCTTTGATTTGAAATTAGGGTATTGTTTGATTGATGTTGTAGTGATGAAGATGCGATTTTTGACTGTTTTAGTTGTATTGATTATTTTGCTGCTCGGATTAGTTGTAGTTATGCTTTGAACTATGATGAGCTCGGTGAATATGGTGAACATGTTGCTAATTGATTGTTTTTTTTATTTTTTTGTGGGTACTCTAAATTTTTAATGTGGTTGAAATTAATTTGAATTATATAAAGTTGGTGGATTGATTAGTATGATAATTGATTGTTCTTTGTTCTTCATGTGTTAAAGTTGGTGGATTGATTGGTATGATAATTGATTGTTCTTTGTTCTTGGTGTGTTAATTGAGGTACTTGGTGTGTTAATTGTATAAATTTGGTGGATTGATTGGTATGATAATTGAATTATATAAAGTTAGCAAAAAATTTTAGAGTTGCATTTGTTTCCTTTGCTTGAGCTCCTATATTAGTCTTCTTGTTTAGTTTCTTGAATTATATAGAGCTGGTTTGATTGTGATTTGATTATTGTTTACACTATTTATATGATTAGAGTGAATGATTAGAAGAGGCAATGGGTGATTAGATTGTGAATATCTATGTCTCTCGAGCTATCTTATTGTGGTAATTATAACTCTACTATGCCTTCTGCACACTATGATACCTTGTTAACATGACCAAGGCGACAAGGCACGGGTCATACAAACTCTCCTATTTGTGGCAGGGATTAACACCCTCTTACAAGCATTGTTTGGCCCCAGGCTACTGCCGTAGTTTTAGGGTCCTTTGCTTACCTTGATCCTGTAACATACATAAAAATGACTCATCACTGCAGCGTGTTCCGGATAATCATGATGTAAGTTCATCCTTCCCTTTGTTTGGCCATAGCACTTCCTAGCTTTATCCTTTCTCTGGTTTAGCAAGGTTTCGAAGTCGAATAGAATTGATGCACTATTTATGCATCTGTATCATAAGAGAACTGAGGTAGGAAATTGCTTTTTTGGGTTTTGTAATTTGTTTTTTTTTTAAAAAAAAGATTTTAAATCTGGGGTGCTTTTGATTTATGGATTTGTTTCTTTTTAGGGTTAATTGAGGAATCTTTTAGTTCATCTAGAGTTTGCCACTCGACTGCCCTCCTTGCTGCCCTACCGTAGCCTGTGCTCGTGCTCCTCCTTGTTGCTTGGTGAGATGCTGCTGCCTTTGCTTTGTAATTGCTGCTGCTGAGTGCTGCTGGTAGTTCCATTGTGAGGTTCACACTCTCCCTTTCCTCCTACCTCTCTCTATTATCTTTAGGGTTAGATTGTAATTCATTTTGTGAATTCTTTGTGTTGATTTTTTGAATGGTTGTGCGATTGTGTTTGTTGTTGGTTTAGTTTATTTAGTTCAATTAGTCTGCTTGTTTAGTTTGTTTTTGGTTTCGATTGATTTGATTTGCCTGCTCAAGTGTTATTGATTTGTTTCTGCTTTGAATTTGCTAAAATTTGTTGTTGTGGCTGAATTGAAAGAGTAATAGCTTGGTTATTTGACTAGTTGATGGGTAGTATAGCTCAAGGTGCATAGCTTCGCATCTAGCAAGGCTGCCATTGCAGCTGCTGCCTCGCAAGGCTGCTACTGCTCTTGTTTTTTTTTTTTCTCTTCTTCATCTGACTTTGTCTTGGTTTGTTCATGTGGGATAAAAGGTCAAGGCTGCCACTGCTCCATGTTGCTATGCCCCTGCTGCTGTTCTGCACTACGCTGCTGTTGTTCTACTCTATGGTGCTGCTAATCTGCTCTACGCTACTGTTGTTTTGCTCTACGGTGCTGCTAATCTGCTCTATGCTCATGATCAGATACGCAGGAATGAAGAGGTTAGAAGCAGTTGCCTCCGGTAAGATCTATTTAGAGGCCGACTTGGTGAAAGAAAAGAGGAACAGTTAAAGAGGTAGAGGTCTTGCACGCTCAAGTTTAAAAGAATCAGGAGGTGACAAGATTTGCGATAGAAGATTTGCTTGTGAAAGAAGAAATTAGAAGGTACGTCCTTCCGGTCATCATGTGCTTGTGATGTCAATCAAGCCATATTGTCATCATGTGCTTCAACGTTTTATGGCCCTTTCCCTAGACTTCTACAATAAATTTAGCAGATATCGAACCTTATGTGTAGTGGGTAGCCACATAAGAGTAGTAAGCAGTAGTAAGTCACACTAGAGGTCCCAAGGGTTTCTAGATTTTCAAAAATGGTAATTGCAATCCTGTTTGTATGCTAGTAAGTTGATATATTTGTATGAAATAGTAAGCTGATAGATTTGTATGAAAAGGCATATGAAGGTTAAAATACTTTATCTTGTGCTATTTCTCATATAAAATTTGCAATAAAAAGGCTGGAGGATGTATAGCATCAACTTGCGGAAATGCATGATGAAAATGAGAAACTGATGAGTTTGTATGCGAAAGCAATGCAAGAGAAATGATATTCAAATAATGCTTTCAATGTCCTTGTATAAGAAAAGTGCAGAGAGGAGAATTTGAGTGCCCAAATAAGCTTGTTGAGTTTGATGAAGGAAAATGTACGGAGCCCTCTAAATGGAGGACATGTATAGAGATGCAAGCTAAAAGTGACCTTGTATTCAAAAAGCTTCCAGGTCTATTGCTTACTTTCAAACAAAGAAAAGATAGAGCAAAAGGCAAGGGTGGATGCCTCAATGTCTTCCTTGGACCAACAAAACACAGATCTAGTCTTGTTGTCAGGTTCAAAGCAATGATATTAATGCAAACACAAGAGAGATCCAAGAAACTGAAGTGGAAATAAGGAACAAACTGTGGCACCTCAAATCCAAAGTTGAGGAGGAAAACCAAAGAAAAGCAAGTAAAATAGTTCTCTTTGCCATTGATAACATTAAGAGAACTGAAGCTCCAGCTCTGATCTGCAGCAAGGCAACTAAGTTGCTCGAATCTAAGGAAGAAAAAACCAGATTGTATAAAGCAATCCCAGGAAAAATTTGGTGCCATCAAGAAGCAGGTTGATGATTTGAACAGTGAGGGCCAAAAGCTGGTTAATGAAATCCAAGTTAGAAATTTAAAGATGTAAAAGACTTTATAATTGGTGCAGGAAATGGAACTTGCCCTTCAAATTGTCGCTAATGACTAGGATATTGAATATTGATGATAGTTTAATTTACATGCTTAGATGTTGTTTAAACATGCTTGACTGTATGCCTGTATGCACTATGTTAAACCTGCCATCTCAAATAAAAGCCCTAGATTTATGTTGTAC